>NC_064563.1:144469783-145715283 GCF_937001465.1 Orcinus orca
ACACTGCTGTGGGGCTTTGGAACTTCCTGTTTGCTCTGCCTGGGAAGTTCTTCCCCTGACATCTCCCTGACCCTCTCCCTCACCATCCCCAGGTTTTCACACAAATGTCCCCTCCTCAGCCCCCCATCTGAAACTCCACATCTCCCCTAAAATTACTCTTCACTGCTTCAGTTTTCCCCTGACACCAATTACCATCTAACCAGCTATACCATCTATTTATCCTGTTCATGCACAAGAATGAAGCTACCTTAGGACACTGGGTTGCCTGTTTTGTTTGCTCTCTAGCTCCAGACCTAGAATCAATGGGCACAGCAATTGCACAGATAATTATTTGTTGGATGGAAGAACGAACTACACACACCATCATGGATACATCTCAAAGCAATAATGTTGAGAAAAAAGCCAGTCCCAGAAGAACACCTCCTTTGTGATTCTAATTACATAAAGTTCAAGAGCATGCACATCTTAGCAAGATATTACTTAGGGCTACGAACACATGTTGACACAACTACAAAGAAAAGCAAGGATTAACTAACATCAAATTCAGGAGTGAGGTTCCCTCTGGGGGAGGGGGTGTGATTGGAGAGGAGCACACGGGAATTTTCAAGGACACCCTTCGGTTTCTTAACTTCGGCAAGGGTTCTACACACCCATTTTGTTAGTGTAAAAAATTTGTAGGGCTTCCCTGGTGGCACAGTGGTTGAGAATCTGCCTGCCAATGCAGGGAACACAGGTTCGAGCCCTGGTCTGGGAAGATCCCACATGCCGCGGAGCAACTGGGCCCGTGAGCCACAACTACTGAGCCTGCGCGTCCGGAGCCTGTGCTCCGCAACAAGAGAGGCCGCGATAGTGAGAAGCCCGCGCACCACAAGGAAGAGTGGCCCCCGCTCGCTGCAACTGGAGAAAGCCCTCGCACAGAAACAAAGACCCGGCACAGCCATAAATAAATTAATTAATTAATTTAAAAATTCACGACATATGTTAATATTAAAAAAAATTTGTAAAAAGACAAGAAAAATCATTTAGAGCACACCAGACCACATCACCTCTTTGGAATCCAATATTCATAATACGGGATTTCAAATACGGTCCCACGACTGATACAGTGCTCTGTTCTGCTTTCTTGGCCGTACTACAAACTCACTGCGCAGCAAAATCAGTTTACTTATTCTTGCCCCACAGCCCAACTGGATGGCAAAACTCACCCCAAGAGACTGAGCTGTAACAGCCAAGGGAAGAAGCAGGTGACGGTCATCTCTGATTTTGTATCCGCCGACAGTGCTTTGTACGTGGCAATGATGAAAAAATAAATCTTCTAATGCATTACACAAACCACGGAATTTGACTTAGTAGCATGGGGGTTTGTATCAAGAGGGGAGAATGAATTCCCAAAGCCTCTGCTAAGAGCGGGTGCTTCCTTTCTGCTGCGCCCCTCCTTTTCTCAAAAGCCAGTTCAGCTCTCCCTCCTGCCTGAGAGCAGCTGCCTTCACCGCCCACATACACGTGGGTCCTCACGGGCTCCCACAGCTGAAAAGGGCGTCATGAGGCAGAGACTCCGCTAAATGCTCTTCCTCAGGAAAAATTACCTTTGGCTCCATTGACATCTGACACTTTGGCATGAACACCGAGAAGATTTGAGACAATATGTGAGAAAACGTGCAGTTATCTTTGAAACATTGTTATAACACTGGATAAGAATGCAAATGTTCAATGGTAGCCCTGTGAATAAAGCTCAAGAAAATAAACAAATTAGATGATAGACAGATGGCTAGACAGCTAGACAGATAGACAGGTAGGTAGGTTGTAGATAGATTGATAGATAAGCAAATAAGTAAATGGAGGAAGGAATGAGTTTGTTGTGCTTAACTAGTTATCCCCAGCAAATATTATATACTAGACACTCAATAAACATCTGTTGACTGAATGAATGAGGTAATGGATGTCAAACAACGGGATAAACTATGGTCCAAAGTATCTAACACCTCGTCAGGTACGCCACACCTGAGTAGATACAATCAGCCCCTGGGCCTCCACTGTGTGCGAAGCTCAGGTAAACGTGCATTTTGCTTCCTTCTCCTGGACACCAGGCCTTTGGGAAGCCAGCCCGTCCGTGTTCCTGCTACATGGCAGGTGCTTGATGAACAAACTGTTTTACTTAATCACTTATATATTTGGGGAGAGTATCTACAAGAATCCATCCAATTTCATGTATCAGGAGGTTTCCCTTGACCTCTCAGATACCAGAAAATGACCTTCTCCAGGGAAAATCTGGTTGTACCAGGTGAGTCCAGTGTGGTGACACTAAGACCTCTATCTCTGGGTGACAAAGAGCCTTGGAGGGGTCAAAACCTTCCATAGCTTATCTACAGTCCTTTGTTCTCCAGAACCGTGCCATCCCATATGGCAGCCAACAGCTGCATGTGACTATTAAATTCAAATCCATGAAAGTTAAATAAAATTAGTAATTCCACTCCTTAGTCACTCTAACCACATTTCAAGTGCTTCGGATCACATCTGCCTAGTGGCTACGAGCCGCTAAGTGGCCTAATGTTCTAGAACATTTCCATCATCACAGAAAGTTGTTTTTAGACAGGGCTGGGCTGGCATGTGATCTGATGTTACAGTATCACCTTTGATTGTACCTCAAAGGATACTGAATATAAACCAGCTAGAAATCCTGAAAACTACAGAAAGAGCTAAAATGATTTAATAAGGATTGTGGAACTTAAAAAGACATGAATCATAGTTTAGGAAGCAAAAATATAAATGAAGTAACATTTCATGGGGGAAGGGAATGAGTAAATCCTCTACTTAAAGATGAAGCAACACATTATACAAAGTATAAACGGATACAAGTGACGCTCTTTAGATCTATATAATACTGAATTGAAAGCAAATGCAGTGGTCAAGATATAAACGAATCCATTTACAAACTAATTGGATTGTTAGGTGCACATTACTATCAGTAGCCTGAGGTAGCACTTCCAACTAATGGTAGTAATTGCTTTTAAATAACCTTAAGATGAGTACAGTCATCTCAGTGCTCTATTTAACTCCCTTTTCTAGTGTAGAAATTATGCTATAGATCAGCCTAATGGGAACACACACCTGATATGCATACAAAGGGCAACTGAAGAGTCAAGAAGTAAAATGTTTAAAAAACAATGCTTTGTAGAATGAATTAAGACAAACAAGAACCTGCACTACCACTGCAGCAGAGCCAAAAGTCTGCACCCTTCACATGCACGGTTCTGCACTTGCGAGCTTTGTGACCTGGAATTTGCCACTAAGCCTCACTGCATTTTCAAATTTCCATCTGCAAAGTGAAAGGGGTTGTGTGACTGTTTGGCATTTCTTTTCGTTCCTGGGGGCAGTGAATCAATGACCATGGCAGTGACAGAGATGGGAAGGAAGAGTGGCCGAGTCTTTCTCATCATCAAGCCACCGCCTCCCATGCTGGGCCCAGGTGGAGGCACCGACATCTTCCCAGTCACCTTCCCCAGACACCTTGGACCCAGGCTCCATCGTTCTGCTGACCCTGCCACTATCCTGTCCTCCCTGTTGCAACACCACGTGCAACACACACACACACACACACACACACACACACACACACACACCCCATGCACACATTAGCGGACAGGTGAGTTCAACAGCAAACCAAGAGGGCTGATGGGATGGGAGCGAGGGGAGGCGCAATCTCTGTCGTGAGCGTTAGTCGCTGCCTTCGCCGCTAACGTTCTGGTATGAGTCGCTAAAACCATGGTGAAATCTTGCTTGGCCATTGGATGTGCTTCTCGCTGTTTACCAAATTCCAGGTTAAAAGGACTGACATTTCGCATATTCCCCACAGATGAAAACGTCAAAAGAAAATGGGTATTAGCGAGAAAAGACCTGATCTGGGAGCCTAAAAAAGGAGATGTGCTGTGTTCAAGGCACTTTAAGAAAGATTTTGACAGAAGCGCTCCAAATATTAAACTGAAACCTGGAGTCATACCTTCTAATTCCCCATCTCACTTATAGGGGAAAAGAGAAAAGCTTCACTGTAGGAAAAACTTCACCCTCAAGCCCTTCCAGTCACAAATCACAGCCACCACCTTGTTGGTGCTTCCTCGTGTATGGAGGAATTCCAGTCCCAGGTCATTTTTGAGCATAGCTACAGTGTAATGGACAGTCCAAAGAAACTTAAGCATAAATTAGATCAAATGATCAGCGAGCTAGAGGATACCAAGAAAAGTCTGCGGAATGTTTTAGACGGAGAAAAACGTTTCCAAAAATCACTGAGGAAGACAATCAGGGAATTAAAGGATGAATGTCTCATCTGCCAAGAAACAGCAAACAGGCTGGAAGTTTTCTGTCGGGAGTGATGTCAGGAGAGTATGAACTATATTTCATGAAATAATTTCACGTTATGTTCTACCTAAAATTGATATTGGTACAGCTTTCCAGAAAATGATCACCATCATTAAATAATATCCGTCAGGGCTTCCCTGGTGGCGCAGTGGTTGAGCGTCCGCCTGCCGACGCAGGGGACGCGGGTTCGTGCCCCGGTTCGGGAGGATCCCACGTGCCGCGGAGCGGCTGGGCCCGTGAGCCATGGCCACTGAGCCTGCGCGTCCGGAGCCTGTGCTCCGCAGCAGGAGAGGCCACAGCAGTGAGAGGCCCGCGTACCGCAAAACAAAACAAAACAAAACATATAGCATTTATTTAGCGGTTGCCACATGCTAAGTACGTACTAAACACTTTCATATTTTAACTCACTTAATCCTTACCACCCACATCCCTAGGAAGGAGGTATTTTTATCCTCATTTTATACACAAGGAAATTAAGGCACAGAAAGGTCGGTCAAAGGTCATACAGTTTGTATGTCTTGGAGGCAGAACTGCAACCCAGGCCATGTAGCTTGCAAGCCTGTGCAATTAATTTCTAGAATATTCTACAGCTCTGTGAAGAAAGTTATCAACCAAGTGGCAATATATACATATTTTACTATACTGCATATACAAGAGATCATGTCGATCAAAATCTATGGTTGATTACCCGCAAAAAATGGTTGCAGTAAACTTTCCCACCCCTCTGTACTTGGCCTTTGCAATGCGGCTGCAGCTCCTCGCATGAAGAAGTATCTTCTTCTCAAGTCCTTGAATCTGGGCTTGGCCATGTGACTTGCTTTAAGCAATGGGATATTTACAAACATGATGCAAGCAAAGGCCTGAAAACTGCCTGTGCACTGGAATTTGCTGGAGACATGGGATGACCACCACGTGGGCAAGCTAGGCTAGCCCCCTGGGAGCTAAGAAACACAAGTAGAGGCCCAGCCAACCCAGCCATCCCCACAGAAGCCCTTTAAATGGGTGGTTTGAGAATGATCTGCAATGTTCTCTTCCTTTGCCTTCTAACGCCTGGTTTTCGTTGATCTGTTCACCAAGGCATGGCTGAACCCTCCCTATATGCCTGACATTGTTTTGTGTGCAGGACTCTGTACGTATAGTGTCATGAGAAGAAATGTGTCTCCCAAAAAGGTAAGTTCAAGGTCTAATCCCCAGTACCTATGAATGTGAACTTATTTGGAAACAGACATAACCAACATTCCAGAGATGCAGAGACAGACACACCAGGAGAATATCATGTGATGACAGAGGCAGAGAATGGAGTGATGCCGCCATAAACCGAGGGCTGCTGGCAGCCACCAGGAGCTGGGATTGAGGGCTGGTACAGACACCTCTCAGAGCGGCCAGAAGGAACTAACCCTGCCAACGCCTCAATTTCAGACTACTGGCCACCAGCACTCTGGAACTACCAATATCTTTTGTTTTAAGGCACTCAGCTTGTGGTACTTTGTCATAGCAGCCTAGGAAATTAATATGTATATATATTCTGGGAAACACAGAAAAAGAACCCGGAGAAGAAAGAAAGATCACAAAATAAGAAACTGAAACTGAGATACAGATGGGAGGAGGTGCAGTCACTTCTGGCATAAAAGTGAATGAATCCCTTTGCTAACACCTATCCTTCTCCGGGGCCCACTGTGGCTTTGCAGTCAGCTGCCTGCTTGCCTGAGGACCAGGAGAGCCGCCCTGGACACCTTGGGAGAGCAAGGTGCTAACCCAGCTCCTAAGGGAGACTTTACATCCCAAGTGGGCTTGTCTTTCTTCCAGCCAAGACATGCCTGGCAGAAATTCAGGAGAAACAGGCTTCTTCAGAAGGCCTGGTCAAGACACACTCCTACTCTAGCAGGTGGTGTTAAGGCAGACATCTGATCTGTAGCTCTTCATCTGGCCTGCACCCAAACGTGCATCCTAGTTAATAAATTACTCCCAAAGAACTCCAATGTACTTGTGACGATCCTCAGAGCAGAGGGGTCTAGGCTACACAGGGCTGCCTGACAGGAGTACTGGGGTGTGGACTGGGGGGATAGGACCATGTGGGAGGGAGAAATCACAACAGCTCCTTCCCAGCCCAGATCTCTGTCTTTGCCCCATCCCACCTCCGGGGTGTTGAGTCCCTTCTAGAATGAGAACTAATCGCCCAGGGGGATCCCAGGTTCCACACCCCTCAGTCTTTCAAACTTTCTTATTCTAATTCCATCCGTAGTGTCCCATCTCACCTCCCATCACTCCCCAAAACCCCAACAATCAAGACCCCTCACTACCCCCTAATTCTTCCAACATCATGGCAGCCTTGCAGCCAACTCTACTCTGGGTGCCTCACGGCACTTTGGAGTCTCTCTCTGTTGGTTGACATCTTTTCGAAGCCTGATGAAAATAACCAGCTGAACAACCTCGAAAGTGTGTGCGTGTCTCCCCTACGCCCTTCCAATCACTGATAAATACCCATGATACTAAGAAAAGCTGGCTCACCTGTCTCAGCCTCTTCCTCTTCTAGTTGGGGGACTCCAGGGAGCGTTCTTAAAGATTAATACTCACGTCAACAGGGACTTGTGCTGCTAAGACCCTTCGGTGCTGCCTTCGGCACAGATCTGGTCCAGTTCTCAGACTGCTGCCCTGGCTGTTGGCCTGGTGGACCCCACAGCCCTTGCTATACAAGCAGGAGAACCGGCTAAGTCCGACACAAATACGAGTGGTCGAAGTTTGCCTACAACCATTTCCCCATCTCTGAGGTGCTCCCTGGTGGCGGTCAACGCACAGCACGAGGTGGTGCCTATGCTTTCAGCACCACCTTCCCCCCCCCTCTGTCTCAGCATCGAAGTCCAGCCGTCGCCCTCCACACCCCAAAGGAGGGAGGTGGTGAGAGGCAGAATTCACCTCTCCGATCCCCACTTAGAATCAGGCACTGCATCTGATCCTTTCACACCCATTGATTCCACTGGTCCTTGTCTCAATCCTGCTCCAAGTATTACAAGATTATTCCCATTTTTTGAGATAAGGAAACTGAGGCTGAGAGAGGCACTGTAACCTGCACAAAAATCCATGCATCATATAGAGCAGAATTCGGATTTGCTTCCCAGCCAGCCCTGCCCCAGAGACAATGCTCTTTCAACCGGACCATAGGGGCCTCAGCTGCAGGCCATTCAGAGTTAAAAGTTGCCACTTACAGACACTCAAAGCCAATCAGCAGCGTCACTGTTTTGCCATAGTCAGGCAGGCAAGAGCCAGAAAAATCACTGCAGCTGTGGCAATTCTGCTGCAGAGATTCTCTGTGACCCCCTCCGTCCCCACTGGCCAATGTCTTGCATGGCTGTCCTCTGTTCCTGGAGCTCCATGAGACAGGGTCTCTGGGGAACAGTGCACCAACTGTACCCATGACAGCACCCAGCCCTCCTGCATCTCCACCTGCTGTGCCCGACCCCCAAACTGACCTTCCTATCCACCCCTTCATCCTCCCAGCTGGTGCTCTGGCTTAAGTAGAACAGGGTTCCCCAAGACACCTTGCTGGGCGCCAACTCAATCTCACAACCCCAGTGGGTGTGTGTGCAGAGAGAGAGAGACAGAAAGACAGATAGGCAGATAGACCGTGGAGCTTTGGGCGGGGCTTCAAAATGGATGGAAGGACTTATTTACAATCTTGAGATTCCTGGACCACAGCTTGGTACTCAGCTCCTCCCCTTTCCCTGCTACGATGCAGGAATCACTGCTGAATTTCTACCTTCCTAGCTTCAATGCCTCCATCCCATCTGTAACCTGCCAACTCCCATGGAACAAGCTGGTCTGGTATCTGAATTGCGTGGAACCTGGATGGGGGCTTGAAATTGTTAGTGAGTGACTCCAAATCAGGTCTTAGGCTTTGTCTGTGCTCTTTCCAGGTAGTGGGCGTTATCATCCATTACTCTATGCAACTTTGCTAAACCCAAGTACAGCTCCGGCATGCTCCAAGCCCACCAGCTTGGTACCGGCATTACTTTCCTATTTGCCACTGTAACAAATCACCACATACTTTGTGGCTTTAAATAACAGATTTATTATCTCACCGTCCTAGAGGTTAGAAGACCACATGGGTGGGCAGAGACGGTCCTTCCTAAGGCTGCAGAGGAGGATCGCTTCCTTGTCTTTGCCTGCAGTCCTTGGCTTGTGGCCCCTTCTTCCATCTCCTCGCTCTGTCTCTCTCTCCTTCCATCCCCTGCCCTTCTGCTCTCCTCTTGTAAGGACCCCCGTGACTACACTGGGCTTGCCTAGATAACCTCCCCACTCAAGCTCTTAACTCAATCCTATCTGCAAAGTCCTGTCATGTAAGGTAGCATCATCACTGGTTCCAGGATTAGGACATGGGCATTTTGGGGGCCTACATGGGCACCCACATGTGCCATGACCCACAGAGGGCGCTGTGGACTCATAGGCCAGGAGCTGTATCTTCAAAAGTTTTGAACCTCACAGGGCCTTGTCCTTGAGGGACATTTTGGTTTTTTTTAAGTGATTTTTTTAAAATTAATTGATTAATTATTTTTTATTTTTGGCTGCGTTGGGTCTTTGTTGCTGTGCACGGGCTTTCTCTAGTTGCGGCGAGTGGGGACTACTCTTTGTTGCTGTGCGTGGGCTTCTCATTGCGGTGGCTCCTCTTGTGGATCATGGGCTCCAGGCTCACAGCCTTCAGCCGTTGCGGCTCGCAGGCTCAGTAGTTGTGGCACGTGGGCTCTAGAGCACAGGCTCAGGAGTTGTGGCGCACGGGCTTAGCTGCTCCACGGCATGTGGGATCCTCCCAGACCAGGGCTCGAACCCATATCCCCTGCACTGGCAGGCGGATTCTTAACCACTGCGCCACCAGGGAAGCCCCTTGATGGCCGTTTGACATATAGTGTTTGGATAAATGAATGGAGAGTATGTGGACTGAACTGTGTCCCTTCAAAAGACAAGTATTGAAATCATAACCCCCATTAGCTCAGAATGTGACCTCATTTAAAGATAGGGTTTTACGAAGTCATCAAGGTAAAATGAGGTCACTGTGAGTGGGCTCTAATCCGATCTGACTCTGTCCTTATGAAAAGGGGGAAACCTGGGCACAAACAGGGGGAGGCCATGTGAACAGGAAGACGGCCGTCTGCGAGTCAGGAGGCATGGAACTCAGTCTTCTCCCACAGGCCTCTAAGGAAGCCAGCACCGTGAACGTCTACTGTTAAGTCCCCCAGCTTGTGGCGCTTGTTACAACAGCCCTAGCAAATGAGTGCAGATAATAAAGCTCTTAATTAGACAGTGCTCTGGTACATTGAAAGTAAGATTTAAAAAAAAAAAAAAAAAGAACTTGTCACAGGGTTCTGTGCCACCGGAAGTATTTCACACTAACTGTTAGTTTGGGGCCGGGGGGAGGGGGCTTAGAGCATCATTTCCTAATCAGTGTTGTTGCCACCTCTGGGTGCATGGAGATTAAAGCAAAGATGGCCGGGCACCTGCCCCTCTCCCAGTGAGGCGTTCTGGCACCAGGAGAGGATGCTGCCCCTCGGACCCCCGGGCTCCACCCTGCACAGAGCAAGGCCAGACTGGAGGCAAACTTCTCAGGAGCTGCCAGGCCCCTCTGGTCCCTGGTCAGCCCTGCTGGTCTTCCTGTGTGGTCTCCACCTGTCTGCCGTCAAGTGTAACCCTCCCCCCAAGCCCAGAGCTCTGTGTGAGCCATCCACACCTTTATTATGAATTGTTTATTCTCCAGGGTGTCCGTGGCCACAAGTGACATCTCCAGTTAAGAACAACAACTCAAAGAGTGTCCCCTGAGAAAGAATTTTGAGGCTTTGGACAGCGGTGGGGTAAAGAATTTGGGCGACGGTAATCCAGTCATTGCAGGTAGGGTATGGCCCCCTCACAAGACCATCTTTGACATCTTGTAAAATGTTCAGGAAGGGATTTTCTCCAGAAGAAATTAGTTCAGGGTCATCTTATTAGAAATAGGTTAAGTATTTGCTGGAGGCCACCAATAAGATGGGTGGTCATTTGGTGTCCACGACCAAAGATGACCCCTTGCACTGCGCTGCCAGTGTGTTTATTAAAGCCAGTGAAAGGTCTTGATCTCTGGATGCCCCTTTATTGTGCATCTTACACACCAATAGTGGGGAATTACTGACTGATCAATTGTGGGGAAAATAATTAGCTTCCCTCCACCCCGGGCTAATTACAGAGAGCATCATTTAGGCAACGCCGTGCACACATGTGCAGCCCACCTCCACCCTGCCTGCCTAGACCGGCCGGGAGGCAGACAGCAAGTGCATTCCGGTGACAGCTGGCAAGCCAGCCTCTGGGAATGAAACATTTTAGCACTCCGTAAATTTCTAACAAGGTTTCAAATTGCCGCCGTTTCCCTCCTCTCAGCTCTGTCAACTAGTGAAAGGGAGGGGAAAAATAGACTAATTAAATCTACAGTGAGAAAGTGCTACTGGTAAGATTGCTACTTATTAAAAATAATGAACTGTTAGGACCAATTTGCAAAGTAGGTGAAATTCTCCCCATTTCCCCTATATATAAAAACACATCCTTCTGATTGTATATGTATTGGGTATATATGGATATATATCAGAACGGAATATGCTATATGACATTCTTAAACCTAATGGAAGGTGACACATAATAAAGTCAAACATCGAGAGACTATGTAACAATACTCGATATGAACACTGAGGCTTGATACCGTGTACAAAGTAGGTCATTTCAAATTCTTTTCCCACATGATTGTTATCACAAGAAAAATTCTTGCCGGTGACGTACCAAATGGAGAGAAACACAGCCTTGAAAACCTTCCTGAAATGACAATTTCCAAGTTTTGATCACCATCACTAATTTTTTAAAATAACAGTAGCAATAAAGCTCTCTTCATTCTTTCTCTGTTTTAAAAGGAAAGATAGTCAACTGGAGCTATGCAAGACTGAGGGGCAAGGAGAGCAGAGAGAAAGGAAAATAACTCACAAAGTATCTCACTGTCAACTAAAAAACATGTAAGCAGCTTGGTGGCGGGGGGTGAGTTCAGAAAAATAAAAGATAAAATTTCAAAGAATTTTACTCTGAGGAAAGCCACGTACCCTCCTGTTTCTATGAGCACAAGTTAAGTAACTGCAGCTGTCTTCAGCCTGTAGGTGTATCTCATACAATAACTACACAGGCTGCTATGCAGGGGACAGTATCGGACATGTGAATAGAATAGGGCAAAAACGGGGGCGCTGACAATCCTGTCGGTAACTCGGGGTCCAAATCCGTCTGAGCCAAGCGCACAGCCAAGCACAAAGCAGGTTCTGGAGAACAAGCAGCTGCTGGGCTGGGATGACCAGTGCTGCCTGCCCCTGCCCACCGCGCCCCTGCCCACCGCACGTCCGACACCCCCTGCACAGAGCTCATCTACTTCACCTGATGCCTGCTTTCTTTTTCAGCCTGAGAAGGCTGACCTTTAGGATGGCGTATATAAACAAACTTCCGCAGCTAGGATGGGAGGAAAATGCAGAGAAGAACATGCGCCCTATTTACGTTTGGGAAAATAAACAGTCCTTTAAAGTACCGGCCCAGCTGATATTCACAACGGTGACCTCAGGATTGGAAATCTCACAACGGCTCCCGACTGAATTTCAGATGCAAATGATCACTTGGTATTAATTTCAGCCTTGCTAATGTTTGGTCCCGAGCATCACAGCTAATTGGCAGGAGGAACTGCCAGTTCTGCTGATGGCAGCCCCGTGGGACACTTGGGATCTTCTGAGTGGTAGAACCCACAGTCACTGGATAGTGTTAGCTTGCCAATTATGACCCTTGGTATCTCGCTCGCCACTCTCTCCCTTCCCCTCCCCTTCCCCCTCTCCCTCTCTCCTTCTCTCTCTCCGTGTGTGTGTGTGTGTGTGTGTGTGTGTGTGTGTGTGTGTGTGTGTGTGTGTGTGTTTCTACATATGTAAAGGTTTGGTGACAGGGACAAAAAGAAAAAAATTTGAGAATAATAAACAGTGTGATTAAGTGGAAAAGTACTCATAAAACACTCCAATGTTGACTGATAATGCCAAGGAATGTAAAAGTGATTCTAGAAATTCATCCAGGCTTTTAACACATAGGCTGCGACTTCACTAAAGAAAACAAGGTCCCCCCGGGCCACCCTGCACCCAGATTACAGCTCGGGGCCACTGAAGGGGACCCACCCATCTGCCCCATTACTTTACAGTGACACCCCCTGTGTGGACTGCAATGCGATCATTCTGAGCACAGCATCGTAACATACATTTTCCCTGTATTTTTATCCAAACGTCCAAGTGATTTTATGGGCATCGTCTGATCTACTGCTTGCCACAACTACATCCATCTTGTCTTCCACCAACAGAAACGATTATTCTCTATCTCTCCCAGCAATTCCTACAGGGCATAACCAGTAAGGACAAGACAAGTGACCAGCCAGCATTTTGGGCTTAATGAATGAACCCGACCTGAGTTTATTCTCATCAAACACAATTTCCATTTCCAGGTGTTTACAAGGTTCATCCAACATCACATGAAGGTCTTTTCCTGGTAAATTTAGAAATCCATCTGCTGCTAGAAGCACTGATGCACTTTGCTCACCAGATCTGGAAGTGTTTCAAGGTAAAAACAGGCTTCCCAAGGAACGTGTTGATTGTAATCAGAGCGAAGCCAGCAGTTACCAGGAACTGAAGTTGAGCGTTGAACCGTGGGCATGACCTGGAGGTATGGAGGAGCTTACGGAGAATGAGAAAAACTGCTTTTTCTTTGGAAAGGGAGGTGGAGGTCTATGTGGGATACAGCTGAAATTATCTGAAAGGGGACATTATCGGAGGGACTGACATTAAACATGGCAGTTAAAGATCTCCTTCAATGTCAAGGTGAAGTGTTTGGGGGCTGCAAAAGTAGACCTATCTCTAGAGGGTGGTTGGGGGATATTTGCTCACATGAATTCACTGGAGTCTCCACCTTAGAAGCTCGGGGGTCCTGCCCCTGCACACTTCAATCTCCTCTAAGGCTCTGAGTGGCCATGAGCAGAGCCAGATGCCCTCCCCTGACCTGCAACATTCCAGAACAAACAGTGACATTTACACCCCTGTGATAAACTACTTGCTCCACCATAAATATTCTGAATGGTTTGAACTTTTGGAGTGGAACCTTCTAGAAAAGATGCTGTGGCATCTTAAATGCTCAAACTCCATTTTTCTTTGGGGAAATGTGAGCGCCCTGGCCAGAGCCTCACAGGTGACCTCAGCTATGAAAACTGGCCCATTGCGCTGCCTCCGTGGGGTAGAAGAAAGCGAGTCCTGTGCTCCCGGAGCACAGAGGCTGAGTGTAAGCAGCGCCCGACGTCACGCAGTGAGAACCCGACAGAGGCCCCGAGTCCTAGGCCGGCCCCCTTCACTCACCCCTGGAGAGGTGGTCTTGCAGCTTTGTCCGGGCATCTTGTGTTTAGCCGCACAGAACCCTGAGCTCTTTCGCAAGTCAAACCAAGAAACACCCTCTAAATTATACCCGTCACCTTCCTAGAAATAATAGTGAATTGTTACATAACTGGTCTTTGTTATCACAAAACAAACCACTTCCCTCCAGTTTTTCAGTTTCTCCTCATATTTATTGAAATATGAAAACCAAAGTTAGCATTAGTTTCCCATCCCTTTTCACCATCTCTTTCCTCTATTGGCAGGTTAGGGTCACAGTGTCAAGGCAGCGTGGTGGGACTCCCAGCTCCAGCCCTAGGAGATCCATAATTCATGCATAAGTACCTCTTCCAAGACTGAGACCCTGGGATACAGGGATGGTCTTGCACCAACTTCAAAATTTGCCCGCAAGAACTCGTTATGTGAGTTTTCTCCATGAAATCATAGCGAGATATTCTCAGTCACTGGTGTAGCCAGTTCAGGGCTGGAAGCCCTCTGCATCTTCTCAGCACAGTTGGGGCTGCAGGAGAAGAAATAATAGCTACCACTCAGCACCTGCAGCTGGCCACATGCTGCTCTAAACCTTCTGTGAGCACAAACTCACTTAATTCTCACAGCAGCCCTACAGGAGGGAGATGTTATTATCAACCCCACTTTCCAGATGAGAAAACTGAGGCACAGAACGGTTAGGTAAGCTGCCCAAGCCATACAGCTGATAAGAAGAGGCACAGAGCTTCAAACCCTGAAACATGGACAACCTAATTAGGAAACCTTTTTCACAGTTACTAAGAAGCAGGTAAAGCATGATAAACATGTTGGGGGCATAATTTCAGTGTAAAAAATAAAAGAAGAGATAAAAAGTTGCCAAGTTGAGGAGCATACGAGGACCTGGGCAGTCTTTTCTTGCGGAAACCCCTAGAAGGATTTAGGAAAAAGAATTTTAAAAAGCAGCCTTCGAAGGGAAGGGAACGGAATAAACATAAGGCTGCATGGGGATGGGCGTGGGTGTCACTCCCGGGCTCAGGGCGGCAGTCTCCTGGCTAAACAGGGTGGGCGGGTCAGCAGATAGACACACTTAGGACGGATGTAGTAGGAAACGGCTGGCGAGGTGTGCGGAGTACAGAAGGGACAGAGGGGCTGCATCAGGAAAGGAGCTTTCATCAGCACGAGAACCACATGGCTCTTTTTTCCAGGCGCCCTTTGAGCAGGTGCTGGACTGTGTGTCCTTCAAGGACCTCACTGCTCGCTCAGCTGCTGTCAGGACGCCGTTATGAACTGAGATGGGGGAGGGGGGGCTGGTAGGGAATGGAAAGAAGTGAGGTCATCTCAAAGAACAGAGTGCCTTTTGCAGCTTTTCTGAAAGTTGGAGTTCTGAAAGCAGAACTCCTTGAAGACGTGTACCCTGCTGCTCCCTGGGACCGTGAACAAGTTACCTCTCGGCATCAACGCTAGGTGAGAGAGGGTACCTCCTTGACCCCCTTTCTGCCAGGCGCACCTCTACCCACGGTTGACGGAAGCTACACCAGAACTTGCTCAGTTTGCTATCTCTGTCCCTCAGTGCCTCGTTCATTCCCATCTAAACTGCGCCTCTAAGTAAATCAAGCACAAGCAAAGGAAGTATGAAGGTATCGCGGAGAACCCTGAACAGCACATTTTTATTCTCCATTGCTCTGGGTAAAACTCTGAAAACAATTTGTTTGATTTGTGATGCTACTGTTTCTGCCTCAAAAACTGTTTTTGATTTGGAAAGGCATTCCAAGTAGGTACACCGGAGAATGCAACCTAAAATAGCCAGGTGATTTAACTTTACATGCGTGTTTTATTTCCAGGGAAAATGAATATGTTGCATACAATGGAGAGAAAAAAATTGGAGACAGGAGTTCATGATGTCATCTTTATGTGAACATTCTTTATTATTTCATAAAATGTAACCATGTTAATGGAAAAGAGGCCATGAAAAATATTCATTTTTGCTACACGTGCTGGTAACCACAAAATAAGATGTATAGGAACTGATACCGAATTTTCATTAATAAGGATTGTTACTCCGTCCTGTTGTGTCAACACAAATTCCATTCCTCATTTTTGTTATTAAACGTTTTGTGAGTAATGGATGCAGAAAGCAATTCAGTGGTCATCACCTATCTCCTTCCTCTCAGTTAAAGGTATTTCAGACCTGCATCCTGTACCATCAGCTGGTCCCGGTTCTGTATGGAGCTCAGTCAGTTACAGGAACTGCCTCAGTCCTCCCTCAGCAGGAGCCCCGCCCCTCTCCGATGGCCTCTCCAGCCAAATTCCCTGCATCTCTCTGGATCACGTGACTCCCCTCCCCAACCACAGAGAGCTGGAAGAATGGCGAGCATCTGATGTGCTGGGCAGCATGGTGCCATCTGTGGGTGTCTCTGGTCAAGCAAAGCGGTTGCCACTCGTCACGTATCAGGACCTATAACAAATTCCACAACCTCACCGGATTACTGGCATAGTAGAAGCTGTGATGCCCCAGCACTGGGCCCCTTTTCCAAGCTGGGGCACCCATCTCCTAGCTGCTATGAGGCTCAAAAGCTCATGCCTCCCAGCTACCTCACCACCACCCCCCGGCCCAGAAAATTATCTGCCAAACAATAACCAGCTGACCCCACTTCTCCCTGACAGCCCAGTCAGTAACTGGCTGAGCCAGGGTTCAGAATGGTGACCCCGCCACAGGTGCCACGAGTCCCGCAGGAGGGCACTGTGCCCCAGAGCTCTCCTGTGAGGTCAGGCGGCGTGCAGCCTCCCGCTGAAAGCATCCCTGACTCGCCTGGCTCCTCCCACAGCCCTTCTTCAACCAGCCCTGCGAGCACTTGCACAAGAACCCCCTTCTCAGGTTCTGCTTCTGGAACCAACTGTAGTAGGTTCCTGGGGCTGCCCTGACAAATGACCACAAACTGGGGGAGGCTTAAGGCAACAGGAATTCACTCTCTCACCGTCTGGAGGACAGAAGTCAGGAATTAGGGTGCAGGCAGGGTTGGTTTTCCTGGAGGCTCTGGGGAAGGAACCATCCCATGCCTTTGCTGACTCCTGGTATCTGCCGGCAATCCTTGGAATCCCTTGTTTGGTGGAGGCATCCTTCTGATATCTGCCTCCATCTTCACACGACTTGCTCTCTCTGTGTCCCTAAGGTCCAATTCTCCCTCTACTTTCTCTCATAAGGACACCAGTTCTCCAGACATCCTGGATCTGGAGACCCTATTTTCAAATAAGGGCACATATCCTGAGGTTGTAGGCGAACATGGATTTTGGGGACAGTTCAACCCACTACACCAAAACTAAGGCAATTGAGCAAAGTACCTACAAGCCAAGGTTAGCAAGAGAAGGCATGGGTCCCCCCACCTTCACTCTGACCCCATGGAAAGTCATGCTGGGCTCAGGTTCTACAATGAACATGCAGTGTGGCTGTGAATTTCAGGGAGGTCCCCTCCACCCTGCCGCTCTCCCTTCTAATAAGGCAAGTGTAAGAGCAATCCTGCACACAAGGGAAGAATCGGGCTACTGGGGCCTCAGGGTGGGCCTGTGGGATGCCAGCTGTTTGCCAGTTGTTTGGGGCTTGGGGATCCACTGGAAGCTGGATTCAGGTGCAACCCCAGTGGGAGGGAAGCCACTGGTCCCACAGGAGGCTGAAATCGGGGTGAGCTCCTCCCTCCCTCTACACACACTGGGGGAAGTCCCAGCTGAGACTCTGTCCAACAGGCAGGAGAGAGCTCCCAGAGCGCCTTCAGACAGTTGTGCTTTTTACACCATACCCTACAAGGACGTCAGCCTGGGACTTGGTGACGGACTGTGAGAGCTCTGCCACGAGACTATTCTTTCTCTCTCAGATTCTACTATAAAACGCAGAGTCAAAGAGCATCAGAGCGCTAAAGAGAAGAACAGGCAGTGTTCATAACGGGCAGTGAAGTCAGAGGCGTGTTGGTAAAAGCAGCTATGCCCAGAATCTGTGAGTGAAGTGAACAGCGGGAACCAGAGTGGAGGCCCATGAATTGCACAGGAGGGGCCAGTGAGACGACATGGGCTCCAGAGCCCCCAGGGAGCCTCAGTCACCTTCCAGTTCTAGTTTCCAGAAGGTCCACCTGCGTAACAGTTCCTTTCTTCCTTGATATCTGGTCGTGTAGCTGAGGATCCTAGCGTTCTCCCTACAAATGGATATTTTATAATAAACTCTCATCACTTGCAGTGACGTGAGTCAGTCTTATTTTAGTGCATTACAACGAGCCAACAGAATATCCCATAAAGTTAGGAGGATAAAGCTAGTCCAGTGCGTGCCACTACATTAAAAGCCTTACCCACAGAGCACCTTTACACCGAAAGCCACAACGGTCATTGCTGGGTCTTACTTGTGTCTCAGATGAGTCTGAGATTCAGTTTAGTGAAACATCTTGCCATGATAACTCAGGGAGCTCAACTCAGATCTGCTAAATGGCCTCAAAAAAGCAAGCTGAGGGGCTTCCCTGGTGGCGCAGTGGTTGAGAGTCCGCCTGCCGAGGCAGGGGACATGGGTTCGTGCCCCGGTCTGGGAAGATCCCACGTGTCACGGAGCGGCTGGGCCCGTGAGCCATGGTCGCTGAGCCTGTGCATCCAGAGCCCGTGCTCCGCAACGGGAGAGGCCGCAGCAGTGAGAGGCCCGTGTACCGCACAAAAAAAAAGCAAGCTGAGGCAGACCTCCCAAGGTACTTTGTTACTACTATTCACCTGTATTCATTTATACATTTGCTCACTCAGTGGAGACTAGGGGATAAAATGGTAAGCAAAGTCAGATATAATTATTATGGCACTTATATTTATCGATGAGACAGATTTATTCACATGATCACAGAAACAAAAGTAAAATTACATGTCTAATAAGTGCTACAAAGGATATGTGACGTTATGAGGCTATTTACAAAGTAATTTTATCTATTCTGGGGTCACGGACTGAGAGGTCCAGGAGAAAAAGGGCTTTTGGATACAGAAAGAATAAGGTGTGTGCAGATCCCTGAAACACTAAAGGAAGCAAAAAGAGTACCGAAATCAAGATGGAGCACGATGTAAGACTAGGCTGAAAATGCATCTGGGGAGAAAGCTATTTAGAGCTTTGGGGAATCAAGGTAAGGATCCTGGTCTTTGTTCTTTGGGCAGTTAGCACACTTTAAGCAAGAGGTTGGTATGATGAGACTATTCTTCAAAAAAATCACACTGGGGGCTTCCCTGGTGGCTCAGTGGTGGAGAGTCCGCCTGCCGATGCAGGGGACACGGGTTCGTGCCCCGGTCCGGGAAGATCCCACATGCCACGGAGCGGCTGGGCCCGTGAGCCATGGCCGCTGAGCCTGCGTGTCCGGAGCCTGTGCTCCGCAATGGGAGAGGCCACAACAGTGAGAGGCCCGTGTACCGCAAAAAAAAAAAAAAAAAAAAAAATCACACTGGGCTTTTAATTCAAGATATCAGAATAAGTCTATTAACATTCCCTCTTCTGCCCCAAAACCTCCTTCAAATAAGAGCAATAGGCTGAGAAAAAGGAAAAATGGCAAACAAAATGGAGCCATCAGCAACTGAGAGATTTCAACAGATTCTGAAGCGCAGATCCCTCCCACCACAAAGCAAAGGTACCTATTCCACGCGCTCTGACCACCTACATAATGCTCCCAGTTTCCCTTTGGATGTGCTCAGTCTTGAATATACATACACAACCAGTGGCCATCAGATATCTGAGGAATGCTCACATCATAAAAGAGTAAGACCAAGATAAATAAATATGAAAACACAAACCTTGGATGAGACATAATCCAGAAAATGAAAGAAAACTAAAATCATCATCATCATCATCTCTAAGAAATATCCAGCAGGGAATTCTAGAAGATAAGTTATTTGTAAGACGAGAATAGAATAATAATGGACACTATGAGAAACATTAACAGAAATGAAGAACTGAATGAAAAGGACAGGTGCACAGCTAACTGGAATCTCAGCAACATAAAAATGAAGGTGAAGATATACTTAAAAGAAAGTAATGGTAAAATTTTTTGGACTGACAGAAAACATGGACCAAAAGACCCCAAAGCACGATATACTAAGCTAAATAAAAGTTAAAAGTTAAATAAAAAATTCATGTCTAAGCACACTTGGATAAAAATTACAGAATATCAAAATACAAACAGAAGATATTAAATGCAGCCAGAGAAAAAGAGCAAATGATCTACAAAAGGGTAAGAATTTAAATGATAGCTGACACCCCAACTATGCCAAAGAGATCCAGAGACAGTGATATATTACCTTCAAAGTGTAGAGGGGAAATAACAGTCCATGTAGAAGTGTGTACCCAGCAAAATACTCTTTCATGAAAAGGATGAAATAGGGATAGTTAGAGATCACAGAAACTAAGAGAGTATACTACAAAGAGACCAGAAATAAAGGAAAATCTAAAGAATACACTTCAAGAAAAAAGAACATGATCCCACAAGGATGGTCTGAGATCCAAGTAGGAATGAACAAATGACATGATGAAACTGTAGCTAAATCCAAGCCAATATCATCTGAGTAAGGTCATAATAAAATAGTGCCTAATTTCTAGATTAAAAAACATAACAACAAGCACGTGTAAGCCTTGAGATGGGTAATCAGAATCAATGTGGTCCAACCCTGTCTCCGAGAGGAGACCACAGAGTGGGTGGCTTATAAACCGCCTACATTTCATTTCTCACTGTTCCGGAGGCTGGAAGTCCAAGATCAAGGTACCGGCAGATTTGGTGTCAGGTGAGGGCCCTCTTCCTGGTTCGGAGAAGGCACCTTCTGGGTGTGTCTTCACATGGTGGAAGAGGTGAGGGAGCACTCTGGGGCCTCTTTTATAGGGGTACTGATCCCATTCATGAGGGCTTCACCTTCATGACCTAACCACCTCCCAAAGGCCCCGTGCCCTAATACCATCGCATTGGGCATTAGGTTTCAACATATGAAGTTTAGGTGGATGTAAACATTCAACCTATAGTACCTGTTTTGTTGTGGGGTGTTTTTTTTTTTTTCCTGTGGAAGAAGGTGGCTAGGTTATCATTTACCTGTAGACCTTTGCTAGTTTAAATGAACATGGGAAAATTCCAAGGTAAATTTAAACATACAGAAAGAGAAAATGTGTCCTAAATAAATAGAACAAAAAAGAAAAACTCATTAGACAAAGAAAGAAAGGTGAAAGTATAAATACAATAAAGTCAAAAAGTAAGACAGGAGAAAGAAGTCCAATGTATCAATCATTAGAATGAATGCAAGCACAGTAAACTTGAGTTTGGATAATCCTATCCTAGTTTGGGGTAGCAAACTATTGTTTTCCAGTATAGAATACTAATTTTTGAGCATGATTATTTTCACAGGATTTATTTTTCGAAAGGGGAAGAAAAGATATTCTTGGTTGAAATATGAAAAAAGAGAATGGAGAGATGAAAGGCTGGCTATCAGGATGTTATCACAGTAGCCTGATCGAGTGACGATAAACATACTTAAACTTTTTGAGGACATCCTCAACTACGTCCATGGAATAAATTCTAAGGAAGAAAAATTTTGAGGTCGAACAGATGCCAGTATTTGTAATTTTTAATATGTACTGTCAAGTTTCCCTGCAGGAAGTTTGCACCCTTGAATGCTGCTACAATATTTATCAATATTCTTGTTATAGTTCTTGTTTCATTTTACCCAGAGCAGGCGCTATTCTAGTTCATAGTAGGGAATGAGGTAGACAAAACCCCTCTCATCATACATTTACCATTCCATGTGCAGAGGGGAGGAAGACAAGTAGAATAAAAAGTAAACCAATCAATAATAATTTCAGGCAATAAAATGTTATGAGGAAAATAAAATAGGTGAGTTGATGAGCAGTGACTTCATAGTGTGTAGGCGGTGAAGGTCTCTTTGAGCCAGGGCCTGAGAGACCTGCAAAAGAGCACCCCTGCAGAGAGATGGCAGTGAAGGCTGTCCAGTGGAACTCGCTGGACATGGCCAGGGAATAGAAACATGCCCATGTGGCCAGTGTATAATGAGGGAAGGGCTAGTGGGCTTTTCTTTCAAATAGACGACTAAGATTTACATATACACCCATGTCCTATGAGGAAGGGAAGTGGGACAAGGTAACTGATGAGCAGATCAAACCCGTAAGTGTGTCTTCATTCACACAACACAGGGATCTCACCTTCAGTGAGCATTCTTACGTGCTTGGGACTTTATATACGTCATCTCTTCAATTATAACACAATCACAGACATCATCACCTCCATTTTCATGTTGAGGAAACAGAGTCAGAAGGAGAGAAGTCACAGCTTATAAGTAGTGGAGTCTGGCTTTACACTCAAGTTGTACTGACTCCAAAGTTCATGTTGTTTCCACCCTGAGCAAAGGGACCACCCAGATGGGCACGGACACTGTGATGAGCTTTAGAAACCGACAGGCAACGTCTTGAGCATGTAAACTTGTAAAGGTGAGATGGTTTTCATGACTTTATTTACCATTTATAATTTTATGAACCACCTATTTCCAAATTACATATACTAATCATTCTATATATTTTTTAATATACATCCTACATAGAACCTAAAGATAATTATTATGAGAAACTAGAGAGCAGAGAAAAATAAGTACAGCAGCATCCTATAGGGTGAATTGGCATTACAAGTAGGAATTCGCTTTATCTCCAGCTAATCATTGCTATATTTAGGCTCACTCTAAAAATTGTTTGTGTCTGATAGTCTTGCTACCTCATGAAATAAAAAGTACTGATTCTAATAATTACCAACTCATCTTTAAACTGAGAATTACAATACTGGTAGTGACTATCTCATATTAAGATTTAAAGAGTAAATTGTACTTATATGAGCCCTTTGGGGTCTGGGATATACAAGCCAAAAGTGGGTGATTGTGATGGCTTTCAAACGTTTTCAAGTGAGCTGGAAGAGGGCGGCTAGTAGGGACCACTGGTGCCCAGGAATCTGAAGGACCCTCACCCAAGACAGGAACCACAATTACTTGAAAGGAAAACTTGAGAAAACATTTGAAAGGAAACTCCAACAAACTTATGGGTATGTGGTAACAGGGAACTCCAGGGTTTCCATCTTGAACACAGGGCTGACTACATTATGAGATCATAATAAAGGAAATATGCTGTATAATGAAAAAGAGGAAAGAGTTCAACAAAGATTTGGGCCCATTATTCAGGAGAAGACTTAGCCAATTCTACTGAAAAGAAATCTCTTGAGCCCTTGTCTGTGGCTATAGGAGACAGATTTGATTTTTTAGACTCTGTAAGATGATCACAGAATCACTGCTGGAGAGAACTCTGGACTGAACAGAGAGGCAGGGCCTTAATGGGACACAGACTGCCTTTCTTGGTCATCACTAGCATGTGTTCCCCATAAGCTACTCCAGGGGTAGTATCATCGCCCTCCACAAGCACGGATGAACCCAAAACCTCTCAGCAGTAGCCAGTACAACTCATTCATTCATTTTTTCAACTGATGATTTATTTTTTTCATGCTTATAGTAAAACATGTTTTAAGTATAGAAAGGTAAAAAATAAGAGCAAAATTGTAACTCTACGCTCCCAACCTCAATTACAAAAGGAGGAAACCGTGGGTTATAGTTTTACATGAACTCTTCTGGATCAAAAGTACATAGTATATAAACTATATAATATGTATGTACTTTTGAAATAGGCAAATAAGATTAAAATATTATATTATGCATCACATTTTTGTCATTTGATAACCTATTGCTTTATGACAGTGCACATAGATCTACCTCATTCATTTTAGTGGCATCATGATATTTTATCATATGGTTACCTCCTATTTTTGACTACCAATATCACTGCATGAATATTGTTATTTATGTCTCTAGTGTGAGAATATCACAGAGTAAGTTCCAAGCACAGAACTTGTTGGGTATCTTCATTTTAAAAAAAAAAAATATTTATTTTTAATTTTTATTTTTTATAAAATTTTTTAAGTTTACACTCCATTTACGGTTATTACAAAATATTGGCTATATTCCCCATGTTGTACAATACATCCTTGTAGCCTGTCTTACACCCAATATTTCGTCCCTCCCACACCCCCACCCCTATCTTGCCCCTCCCCCTCCTCCCCACTGGTAACCACTAGTTTGGTCTCTATATCTGTGAGTCTGCTTCTTGTTACATTCACTAGTTTGTTGTATTTTTTAGATTCCACGCATAAGTGATATCATACAGTATTTGTCTTTCTCTGTCTGACTTATTACATTTAGCATAATGCCCTCCAAGTCCATCCATGTTGCTACAAATGGCAAAATTTCATTCTTTTTTACAGCTGAGTGGTATTCCACTGTGTGTGTGTGTGTGTGTGTGTGTGTGTGTGTGTGTGTGTGTGTGTGTATATATATATACCACATCTTCTTTATCCATTCATCTGTTGATGAACACTTAGTTTGCTTCCATGTCTTGGCAATTGTACACGTGTGGCTATAAACACTGAGGTGCATGTATCTTTTAGACTTAGTGTTTTCGTTTTTTTCACATATATACGTATATATACCAGAAGTGGAATTGCTGGATCATATAGTAGCTCTATTTTTAGTTTTTTGAGCAACTTCCATACTGTTTTCCACAGTGGCTGCACCAATTTACATTCCCACCAACAATGCATAAGGATTCCCTTTTATCCAGATACTCGCCAACATTTGTTATTTGTGTTCTTTTTGATGATAGCCATTCTGACAGGTGTGAAGTGATATCTCATTGTGGTTTTGATTTGCATTTCCCTGATGATTAGCAATGTTGAGCATCTTTTCACATGCCTGTTAGCCATCTGCATTTCCTCTTTGGAAAAATGCCTATTCAGTTCTTCTGCCCATTTTTTAATCAGGTTGTTTGTTCTTTTGATGTTGAATTGTATGAGCCGTTTATATATGTTGGATATTAATTCCTTATCAGTCATATCATTTGTAAATATTTTCTCCCATTCAGTAGGTTGTCTTGTGTTTTGTTGATGGTTTCCTTTGGTGTGCAAAAGCATTCAAGTTTAATTAGGTCTCATTTGTTTATTTTTGCTTTTATTTCCTTTACTTTAGAAGGTAGGTCCAAAAAAATGTTGCCGCAATTTAGGTCAAACAGTGTTCTGCCTATGTTTTCCTCTAGGAGTTTTATAGTATCTGGTCTTATATTTAGGTCTTTAATCCATTTCAAGTTTATGAACAGAATAGAGAGCCCAGAAACAAACCCATGCACTTATGGTCAATTAATCTATGAAAAAGGAGGCAAGAATATACAATGGATAAAAGACAGTCTCTTCAACAAGTGGTGCTGCAAAACCTGGACAGCTACTTGTAAAAGAATGAAATTAGAACATTCTCTAATACCATAGGCAAAAATAAACTCAAAATGGGAGTTTCCATTTTGAGTTTTGGGAGATACTCCCTCCTGCAAGGTTGCTCCCATCGGCATGCCCACAGAAGTGGGCAGGGAGGGACCCTGTTCCCCACATCCAGGCTACTGCAGTGGTATATTTCCATTTTTGCCCATTTGGTACATAAAACAGGGCATGGCATTGTTTTTTATTTTTATTTTCCTTGGTGTCTTTTTTTTTTTTTTAACATCTTTATTGGAGTATAATTGCTTTACAATGGTGTGTTAGTTTCTGCTTTATAACAAAGTGAATCAGCTATACATATACATCTATCCCCAGGCATTGCTGTTTTGATTTGCAATTCTTTACAAGGAGCTGAGCCCATTTTCAAGTCTTTATTGGACATTCAGATTGTGTTTTGGGTATCAACCTGTCCATGTGCTTTGCTCATTCTTCTACTGGCTTATTTATCTCGGTCTTATTCATTTTAAGCATTCCTCACAAAAGAAGAAAATTAGTTCTTTGTTAGATGTCTTCCAGGTTATTATTACAGATATTTTCCCAGAATTCCATGTGTATATTGGTTTCATAATATTTAATAAGTTGTAGGTAGTCTTGGAGTGTTTTGCTATGACTACAGAGTTTTTCCCCACCACAATATTAGTTTCTGACACAAACATATTTTTCAAGCACTTTTCTGTTCACATTTAAATATAAATATTTACTTCATTTATAATTAATTTTGGTGTGAGAAGGTATAGATTCAGCTTCATTTTTTTTCCTAAATAATAATTATGTAGTTGAACCAACTTCATTCACCGAAGATTCATCTTTCCCTTGATGATTTGAGCTGCCTTTATTGTGCAATAAATCTCCACACATATTTGGACCTATTTCTGAACTTCTATTGAACTGATCCTGCATCTATAACAAGCTGAATAATAGGTACAAATCATTTAATCCTACTTCATAATTCTTCTTTTACAAAACTTTCCTGTCTTTTCCCTAAAGGACTGGACTCTGGTCAAATCCCACCACTTCCGTTTACTGGGTGTACTTCCACTTAAGCCTAAGTTATATGCCTCTATCTACCTCAGTGTTCTCATGTATAAAATATTGATATGAATAGAACACACTGTGTAAGATGCTTTTGAGGAGTGAATAATTTAAAGCAATTAGAACACAGCAGGTATAATAATCACCCAATTAGTGTCCACCATTGTCATCATTATCATTCTTTTGTCTATAGATTGTAGTTTCGTTGTGTGCATTTTAAAAAATAATTTCAAAGCTTTATATTTAGTTTTAGCCCTTCTATTGGTTATATTTATAATTGTATTTAATATTAAACATTTATTACTCTGTCTAGTGATTTCAAGCAGAATCTATCAGTTCTCAGTTATCTGCTGTTCTGCATTCTCCCCCATCCTCGGTTTAATCTATATTATTCCACATAATATTTATATGTATATATTTAATATAAATTATTCCACAAATAAATAATATATATCTAATAACATTTAATCACATTTAAATTTTATAACCATAACTCTGCAGTTAAAAGCTCATGAGTACTCCTCCACTGCTGAGTTCGTTTGGATTTTACTATCTGTTATGAGCAGAATTTTGTCCCCTCAAATTCATATGTTGAACTCCTAACCCCCATGACTTCATTATGTGACTGTACTTGGAGAGAGGTCTTTAAAGAAGTAATTAAGGCAAAATGAGGTCACATGGGTGGGCCTTAATCTGATAAGACTGGTGTCCTTATAAGAAGATGAGATTAGGACAGTGACACACAGACTGAGGGGTGACCATGTGAGTACAGGTGAGAAGTGGCCATCTACAAGCCAAAGAGAGAGAAACCAACTCTGCTGATACCTTGATCTTGGACTTCCAGCCTCCAGAACTGTGAGGAAATAAATCTCTGTTGTTTAAACCACCTAGCCTGCAGTACTTTGTTATGGCAGCCTGATCAATCTGATACACCATCAGACTGTTTTTTGTTCGTTTTGCTTTGTTTTTCCAACAAGTAGCTAAGGTTCTATATTTTCTGACTTCTTGCGTGATTGAAATGTCTGCTGCTTTTATATTTGAGTGACAACTGAACTAGGTATAAAATTCCTGAGCTAAATTTTCTTTAAATGCTGCTTCAACTGTCTTCTGGCATTAAGTATTTCTGGGGAGATGTCTTAGAAGAACGTGATACTTCACCTTTGCTTGTTACTCTTCTGTTCAAATATTTGAAGTGTTTTTTCTTAATCCTTGAATTTTGATGAGTTCACTCACTATAATGCCTCAGTGTGCTTTTTTTGTATCAATTTTCCCCTGAGTACAGAGTAACTTTCTGATCCGCATCTTTACTACTTAATTCATCATATGTTTATTGAGTAGCTACTATGGGTGAGCACTGTTCTAGGATACCTTCAGATCTTCCTTCATTTTAGGATTTTTTTCATTCATGCCTTAACTTTCTCTTTGTTTGGCCATTTGCTATTTTCCCGATTAACCTCATAACATTGTTGTATGTCCTCTATGTCTTTATACTTATCTCTAATTGGTTTATTTTTGTGATTATCTGAGGTATTTGTTCTATTCATACAACGAATACTGTACCTATTATGTGCGATCCAAATAACTTAGTTTTCATAAGTATCTTTTTCCTTTTCTTCCTAAGTCTTTTTTATTTATTAGTTGGGAAAGATATTGGTTTAGTTCTCATCCTATTTCTTTTTTTTTTTTGGCTGTGTTGGGTCTTCATTGCTGCGCGTGGGTTTTCTCTAGTTGCAGCGAGCAGGGGCTACTCTTTGTCGTGGTGCACGGGCTTCTTATTGCGGTGGCTTCTCTTGTCATGGAGCATGGGCTTTAGGCGTGTGGGCTTCAGTAGTTGTGGCACGTGGGCTCAGTAGTTGTGGCTCACGGGCTCTAGAGCACAGGCTCAGTAGTAGTGGCACACGGGCTTAGTTGCTCCGTGGCATGTGGGATCTTCCCGGACCAGGGCTCAAATGTGTCGCCTGCACTGGCAGGCAGATTCTTAACCACTGTGCCACCAGGGAAGTCCTTCATCCTATTTCTTAGTAACCATAATTACCTTTTTTTTTTAAATTAATGTATTCTTTTTATCAACATTTTTTATTTTTCTTTCAGTTAATTTCATATTACTTAAAGTTCTGTTACAAACAAAACATTGTTTTTTCTTCTTTTTCAGTGTTTTCTTCTCAAATGAAATTTCTCATATATCTGTTTCTCATATGCATGTTATATTTCTTTGCTTTTCTTTCTATGCACTATCCTTGCATAGCTCTTATGCAATTTCTCTGTATACTCACCACATTTAACTTGGGCAGCTCAAGCCAGTCCTTCTATTCACTCTGCATGCGGTGTAGGTAAATGTTTCCTGATTCTCTTCCCACTCTAACCGAAACAGGTCCATCTTCCTTTCAGAAAATCCGATTCGTATTCTAAGTGGTTCACATTCCACCTATTTCTCAGCAGCTGAGGTCCTTTTGTACCTGTTGGAGGGAGGTTGTTTTGGGTGCTGAACTCCAGATGTGGCTCTAACAATCTGGGACCAGAAGTCCCGGTCTCTGCTTGTGACTCGTAATCTGGCCCAGGTTTGCTCCACCTACTCAGAGGTGTAGCCCATTTGTGTTGGAGAGGAGTGAGTGCAAGATTCAGATGATCCTCCCCAACATGGGCCTGGAAACTTTGTGCCAGAAATGATAAGCCCTTTATTGCCCCCAAAGCCACCTCATCTTTACTTCTCTGAGTGGAAAAACAGAAGAGAAAGCCACAGGTTTGAGCCCAGTTAGCCTGCCGTGGAGAGAAGAGTGTTCCAGAAGGATTTTTCTGTGGCCCTTTGCCCCTGAGCCATAGGCCTCCTGCCAACGCCATCTGCTGAGTGCTTATTTATCACTAGATGCAATTAATTATGGTCAATTCGTCTATCTGCTTCCCTTCTTCTCTTCTCCACAAGCCTGTAAAAAGTGGTTATCTGCAGTAGCCCTTCCCTCAGCACTTCTGAGGTGGTGAGAAGGTTTCAGATTCCCCATGTGTCACATAATAATCAAATCTCCCATGAGGGTTGCCAGATTTAGCAAATAAAAATACATGACCCAGTTAAATTTGAATTTCAGGTAAAAATAAATATGTTTAAAATGTAAGAATGCCTGTTATGGATTGAATTGTGTCACCGTGAATTCATGTGTTGAGTCCTGACCCTCAGCACCTCAGAACGTGACCGTATAGGGAAATAACGGTATCACAGACGTCATTAGTTAAGATGAGATCAGACTGGAGTAAGTTGCCCCTAACCCAATATGACTGGTGTTCTTTTAAAAGGCGGTGGATACAGCCACACCCACAGGGAGAACAGCATGGAAGACTGGGGTGATGTAGGGACAAGACAAGGTTCATCTGGGGCTCCCAAAGCCAGGAAAGAAGCAGAAACAGATCTTTCCCTCACAGCCCTCAGAAGGAGCCAACCCTGATGACACTCTGATCTCTGACTTCCGGAACTTCAGAACGGTGAGAGTAGAAATCTCTGTTGTTTAAGCCACACAGTCTAGGGTACTTTGTTAGGGCAGCCCTAGGAAACCAACGCAATGTCCCATACGATACTGGGGAAATACTTAGGTTAAAAGAGTATTCATGTTCACCTGGAATTCAAATTTAACCTTGCATCCTGCATTTTTATCAGCTTTATCTGCCCTCCCTACCCTGAATCAGTCTCCTTCTCCCCAAATACGGCGGGAATGGGAATGTCCTGGAGGTTTTTCAAAACTTGGCCCATTCAACGACACTGGCCCTTCTGCTTTGGGCAGGGGTGCCGGTCGGTGTCAGGGTATATTTCCTGAGACTGCTTGCCTCTCCTTACCTGAAGAGGACCCAGTTTTTAGGATGCATCCATTCCCTCCTGCCCCATTGTTGTTTCTGCCCATGTAATTTCGTGGTGCTTTACTTAGTGCCTGAATGCTCGGGGGCACGAGGTTTTGGACCCAGCCTCACTTAGCCATCAACCCTAGATCTCATCTCCAATTTAATTTCTCTGTAGTGTCAGTAAAATTTAAGAAGCATATGTGTACTCATACAATGTTAGAGCTGAGCTCTGATTGCATTATTTTAATGTCTGTTTTAAAAAAATAGGTCCCAGTCATGTTTAACCAGGCAAAGGATGGGGATGCCAATCCCCTAAGTGCACAGACTCAGGTGAGTAGGCTGGTGACCAAGATTCATTAGTTGTAGGGTGTGAACTCCCAAAAGGTGATCCTCACAAGTCAAGAAACATTGATAAGAACCATCCTTTCTCTCAGGACTTGCCACATACTACTTATATGAGCACCAGAATGTTCTAGAAAGTCTGGAGCATCAAGGTGAGGCATTATGCCAACAGATAACTGTAGCAGAGGCCGACATTTATGTAGCCCTTACTACGTGCCAGGTACTATTCTAAGTGTTTTATACATTTACTCATTTAATCATCATAACAGTGCTATAAGATAACATTATTATCAACCTTCTTTTACAGATGGCGGGGCCTGAAACACAGAGATTCAGTAACTTTCCCAAGTTGCTCCTCAGTGATGTACCAGGATTTGAAGCCAGGCACACTGACTCCAGGGTCCCTACTCTCTAACTACGCTGTGATGTCTCCTGAGTAATTCTGGGTGATCTTACCTTTGTACACAAATGACCTAAGCATCTCCCTGATCACAGCTGCCAGTTGGCCTCCACCCCAAGTCTGATTTGGGCCTATTCATTGGATAATTATGGAATACTGTCTAATTCGCCACAGAATCATGGAATACTGTCTAATTCACCACAGAATCAGCCTAGGAAGACTTCCAAGTGTCTTCCGTCATCCATCTGCATTTCGTATGTAAGAAGTCAGAGGCCTCAGCTTAAATTCACATCATGCACTATTTACACCACATGTCCACATTAACCCAACAGACATGCAGAAACAGCAAAATGGGAGTCGATCAGACTACCAGATTTGCTACCAACTACCTGTGCGAGGATGGGCAGGAGATTTATCTTTCCTCTGCCACCATTTGGGCTTGCTTGGAGGAAAAATGCACCAAAGAACAGAGGATTCTGTTCTATAGTCTTTTGGATGGACAGCTTCCCTTACTTGGAAAGACTGAGCTTAGAAAATGTTCTTTAGGTTTGCAAAAATGAAACACTGGCTTCCATCTTCAAATGCTCATGTCACAGGCTGAAACAAGACACGCACAGTAGGTTTCTTTTTCTCTCTGAGGGGAGATTAAAGAGCTGAGGTGAGCAAAGAAGAGGAGAACAAAGAAAAATCCAAACGCATAACTTGAGTTGATAACAATTTGGTTTCCCTGTGTATTCACAGAAAGCTCTTCAATATGGAAACATCTTCCCAGAGGTAACCAGGAGGAGAGAGTTGATAATAGTCAATCATTACCCAGCTGTTATGTCCAAAGCAGTTTGGAGATGGATGGCCATGGGCTGGGAGCTCTGATTGGAAAAGCCAGCCAGGTAACCTGTTCCCAGCACCATGTGGTCCTTCAGGAGTTCCACTCAGAGGAGGAAATAACAATCAAGCAGTAAAGAAACTGTTTCATGATCCCAAAGAAGGAGCAAATGTGTTACCTTAAGGAAGGAGTTCTAGATGCCCATATTCAGCCTATGACCTTCACAGGGGAGACTTTCCCCAAAATGACTGTGTTGAATTTGACAAACAGTCACAGTCCAAAGGAACATCATTTAAGGTCCACTAGTCTAACTGCTTCTTTGTAGCAACAATTCATTTTTCCATCTTAACATTTCAGGCACTAAAAAGCCAAATATGTGGAACGTGATGGACTGATTTGTGTCCCCCCAAAATTTATATGTTGAAGTCCTGACCACCCCGCCACGCCTTAGAATGTAACTGCATTAGAAGACACGGCCTTTAAAGAGGTAATGAAGGTAAAATGAGGTAACAGGCTGGGCCTTAATCTAATGTGACTGGTGTCCTTATAGGAAGAGATTAGGACACAAGCACACACAGAGGGAGGACCAGGTGAGGACACAGAGAGAAAACGGCCACCTGTAAGCCAAGGACAGAGGCCTTAGGAGAAACCAACCCTGCCAACACTCTGATCGCAGTCTTCCAGCCTCCAGAATTGTGAGCAAATAAATTTCTGTTGCTTAAGCCACCCAGTCTGTGGTACTTTGTTATGGCCGCCCTAACAAACGAATCCAAGGAACATTTATATATACTAAATATGCTATACAAACTGGAATATTCCTGAGGCCACATTTAAGGTGACGCACTTAGTTAAACTCTGTAAAAACAAAATAGGTGGTTAAACACTTATGTTCTCAGTAACAGTGTCTTAAAAATAACTCAGCTGTGGCACTTTCCAGGTATTTTTGCCTGGTACATTCTGGTTGGGAATCCAGGTGGGTCACACATAAACATTACTGCCCCACGCTTGACCACGGCAGCCACGAAGTCACCTCCCTTCGTGGCACACACATAAAGAGTTCTGACCACAGAGCTCGTGATCTGAGCCCCTCAGGGAGGTAACCAGCTGGTGGTTTTACTGGGACTGTTCTCCATCCTACAGAAAAACTTTGCAACCAAATTATTGTAAGAAAAGAGAGAAGAGAAGGAATGAAAACGGGCCTCGGAGAAAGCCCAAGTCAATGCAGTAGTGAAGGAGTCAGAGATCGCTGAGACCCTTACACCAGCCCCCCTTCTCAGTCCAGGGAGGCAATCCACCCAAAGTCCAGGGGAGATTTACCACATAAGAGGGGTGGTCACTGGCTTTTCCAATTCTGACCAGGAGCAGTACGTGTAATTGCCATAATATACGCAACAATGTATCTATCTGTCATTACAAAGCTGTACCCGTGCACTTGTAAAGCAATAGATGGGGTGAGATTGGATGTTGCATATGTGGCTTTAAACCTCCTACTGTGTGTGTGTGTGCATGTGTGTGAGAGACAGAGAGAGAGAGAGAGGGAGGGGGAAGTAACAAACCACTGAAAGGCCTCAGTTCTGCCCTTGGAGAAAGCTCATTCTTTGAAAGAACTTCAAATGAAAAAGTAATTCTCCAGTGGGAGACAAAGGAAAGACATTCCTGGAGGCACATGGAACATAAACATGAAGGGACCAAAAACCTCTTAAATCCCTTCACATCAGGCTGGCACAACGAACTCGATGCAAACAGTATGATGAAACTCGTGGATGGTATCTTGAGTCCAGCACACATAAAACTGCATAAAAGTGTCTTCCATACGTCCACCGGCACTACATTTTTGAAAGCAAATGATTGTGACGCTTTGAAGATGCCCAATTTGAAGAATCTATTGCTTTCCAAAGGCATCTATTTGGGGGTCATGCCCCCCAAGTACCTGGTGAAATTGCCTTCCCTTCTTCCTTCTCATACACACCTTTAAAATACTGGGCGGGGGGCTTCCCTGGAGGCTCAGTGGTTGAGAGTCTGCCTGCTGATGCAGGGGACACGGGTTCATGCCCCGGTCCGGGAAGATCCCGCATGCCGCGGAGCGGCTGGGCCCGTGAGCCATGGCCGCTGAGCCTATGCATCCGGAGCCTGTGCTCCGCAATGGGAGAGGCCGCAACAGTGGGAGGCACGCGTACTGCAAAAAATAAAAAAATAAAAAATACTGGGAAGGTAAAACTTGATTCTGTAGTTAATCCAATGGGCAGGCAATATTGGGGGAGTTAAGGAAAATTTTTATTTTAAGGCAAGTTTTTTTAAACAATTAATGTGTCTTCTTCTACTAGAGGATATACAAAACATGCTTTGAATTTCTAGAAATAAATCACCCTTTATTAGAATCACCTTCCCATAACATATTCCTTCTACACAAGGCCATGTTATGGCATATTTCATTAATTCGATGATTTGGTTACTTACTTAAAATACACCATTTAGTCCTCTCGTTCATGAAGTCTCAATACACAGAAATAGAGTTTCCAACCAAACGGAAGGATACTGCACTAAAATTTTTGGGGGGAGTAGAGACCGATACAATTACAGTGGAAATAAACTTACATTAGGGCAAAGCAATTGTTTTGAGCCACAAACATCAACTCTTTTTGGTGAATTTCTAAGCTGTAAACAGGAACCGGCCCCACACTATGGAGAAGTCTGCAAGAAATCTCCATTCGAGGACCTTCCCAGCTGACTGTGTATTGTCCCCCAGAAGCTGTGATAACATACTAATAAGAAAATGGTCTCATGCAGAGATCTTGAGGGGCTGTACTGAAGAAATAACTGGACCCATCCAGGCACCCTTCCCTGAGTTCACCATGGAATTACTCTCATGGAAAACTGACCTTTACTGTCCTACCTGTTCCTGGGGCTTCTGCAGGGGCATGGCCCCTGCAGGCCAGAGCTCTTATTAGAAGAATATTAGTAAAGACTTTTAACTGACAGAAAATAGAAAATATTGTCAGTAAACGATATGTAGAAGTAATGTTTTTATATGTTACCTAAGTCTTAATTTTGTATGTGTCTTTCTAATACCATACTTTGGCTTTCCCCCAACCTCTGGGGTGTGGCATCTGAGACCCCAGGGAAAAAAAAGACTTGGAGTCCTTTCATTCATTCACCCATTCAGTCATTAGATATGCATTGATCTGTCTGTGTGACACCAGGAGAAGCTCCAGGTACTAGGGACACAATGGTGAGAAAACTAACATTTCTCTCTTCCCAGAGAGCAACTGCTAGAGGGGTAGAGACAGTCATTTCATCAAAACCTCACAGAAAATAGTGCACTCAGTGTGTCTCTCCTCTCCGCACATTCTTATCTGTGTCTTCCATGGAGATGATATTCTGCCCCTACTGCTAATATAGGAGTATTTCATCTAAGAAAATCACTTAGATAAACACTTCACAAGGAAAGGCGTAATACCCACATGCCCCGAGCCCTCGCTACCTGTACGGAGGCCCATGAGCCAGCGCCATCAGCATCATTTGGGAGCTTCTTAGAAACACGGAGTCTTGAGGCTACCCTGGACCAAATGAATCAGAGCCTGTACTTTAATAAGAGCCCCAGGAGATCTGTAGGCACATTAAATTTTGAGAACTGCTGCTCTAAGATGCTTTTCTCAAAGTGCATTCCAGGCAACACTGCATATTGGATCCTCAGACAAACCTAAAAATTAGGTATTATTGTTCTCATTTTTCAAATTGGGAATCTACAGCTCAGAGGAGCTAAGTGATTTTTCCAACATGACACGGCTAACAATTAACCAACTGGGATTAGAACCCAGCCCTGCCTGATTCCAAAGCCCAAGGGCTCACTTGGAAACTTACAGCAGTTTCCTAAACATATTTGAACACTGACCTTCCCCCAACATAGACAGAGCACTGTTCAGTTTTGTAAAGATCATATAGGACTAGTCCATGAAATGGTTGGGAAAGTCTTTCATAAAAACACAACACTGGCCATAGTGTGTCAGACCCATACCCCAGGCAAAGAAGCCCCCAGTGGGGTGAGGTCAGGGTACCATCAAATGTGATGTCAATTTTAAATGGAAGGCTTGCAGGTAATGAAACAATTTAAGGGTTTCCTTCAGACCTGGGATATCAGTTACACGCTTTCAAATTAACCTTGTCTATATTGACATGCCACCGTCATATATAACATAATAATCACATGTGGCCTAGTCCAGACACACAGTAGACTTATGGACTCTCCTCCCATGGTTGCTAAGTAGCTGCTAAAAATGGATCCAATTTTGCTCATATCAGGCTTGGGACTTGTACTTTATACCTTTTCTCAAGTAAGTATTCAAGCTCCTTATAATGTCAAAACACTTGAGTTATCTTACATTGTTTAAAATTGCATGGAGGCCCATCTTAGGATCCATCCAGTCAAGGTCTACTCATATGCATTCAGTCTCTATTCATCCATCCAAACCTGTTTATTTTAGTTCCTACTAGGAGCCGAGAAGCAGTTCAATGTAACATGAGACTCTTCACATTTACAACTATGATCTACTCGACCCAAAATTGCTATACACTCAATAATGGCATCCATTCGAGCACCTTCTGATACAATATTATATCCATGGAGAGACTTAGGGGAATGGAAAGGTCAGAATTCAAGGTCAGGCCCAAAATATACCTGGAAAAAATTACACTATAATATTCATTTTCTCCACTCCCTGCGCAAGTTTATGCTGAGGAGATGTGTTTAAAAGTAATCATTAACAGCGAACTTGAAGTAGGGAAAGAAACTACAGGAAAACGGACATTATGGGTATGGTCTGGTTATGTAAGCAGGCGTGCAAATCCCGCCGCTGGCTGGCAAAGGTGACCCAGAGTTAAGGATTCGTTTTGCTCTACAGGAAGCTCTGACTATCTCTGTGTGTAACACCTAAGCAAATTAACACCAGAATCAAAAATGCCTCTCGCTTCCCTCAGCTCTCTTCCAAGAATTCCTTAAATATTCACAATTGACTAAATGTGTTTAGTTCTGAAATAAGTACACACTATTCACTAAGAAAACATTGTTACACAAACGGATCTCAATTTTTTTTTCCAAATCTGTATTTCTGTGTTCTGAGTAAAAATAAATGTCTAACCAACACATATTTCTTTTCATCTAGAAGGACAACATTAGAGAAATTCAATGGGGACATGACCCTGCTTATCCTAATTTATTGTGTTTGTAAATAAATTTGGGTGCCCTCTGGGTTAAAGTGTAACTTTGATTTGTGACACAAAGAACTTGCATCTTATGGCTTCACCGGAGGAGGTACTTTATCTTGACTGTCCCAGGCAAGATGGAAGCATAACCACCGCCTCCTAGAACCTAGGACATCGTTTACCAGGTTGGTCCGTTTCTTCTATTTCATTTTGTGTTGGAATCACTGGTTACTGTCTCCAACTTGCCCTAGAGCTAGGAACAGTAAGTAACTGCCGGCCACAGCTATTGTTAATCACTTTCTCCAAACTCCAGCGTCCTATAAATTGAGCGATTTAGGCACACAATATCTGTAACTCCTTAGAGAATATCATAGATGGATTTTGCTTTAATATCAGAATGCCTTTACTGTAAAGACATATGGAAGGTATTCTATGATGATTTAAATCTAAAGCCATAATCCAACATTTAATTTAAACCAGATTATTAGGACATGTAGTAATCAATCAAAAGATTAATTTAGCAATATATCTTTTTTACGCTATTTTATAGTGTAATGTAACAATTTAATAGGGCCACAGTTTTATATTTAACCATTAAAGAATTGTTTTCTACTTAGCAATCAAAATCTAAGTCTAGAATTTCTACTGGAAAAATATTAATATTTTAATGCCATTGCTTCATAGATAGTTAGCACTCATGAAAGGTAAAATAGTGGTAGAATATTACTAAAGACCTGGGAAAAGTATTTTACTTAAATGCTTCATCTTATCCTTTGGAATAATTAGAGAATATTACACACTCATCTGTTGGAAGGCTGTTGGTATAGCAGATGTGTTTGATGCTACCTTAAGAAGATAAAATGGGCTTCCCTGGTGGCGCAGTGGTTGGGAGTCCGCCTGCTGATGCAGGGGACATGGGTTCATGCCCCGGTCTGGGAAGATCCCACATGCCGCGGAGCGGCTGGACCCGTGAGCCATGGCCACTGAGCCTGCGCGTCCGGAGCCTGTGCTCCGCAACGGGAGAGGCCACAACAGTGAGAGGCCTGCGTAACGCAAAAAAAAAAAAAAAGATAAAATGAAACCAGAGAAGCATTGAGATGATCAAGAAGATGAGGAAAGATAACTGACAGCTGAATAAGACAACTGAGATAAAAATGAACCACACTTTAGAGGAAAACTCAAATGTTAATTCTTTGGCTCCAAAGAAAAAGTGACAGCAATGGAGTGACTGTCTGAGTTGGACAATAAGTCAGGCTTAACACCTTCTCTAGAACCTAAGCATGCTAGATGCGACAAGGACGGCATTTAGGTAGCTGTGCAGCTTTGTAAATAAGTGGGACAAAATTCCATAATCACAACAGCTGCTTAATTATGTCCTGATAAGCTGCCTATGTAATTAGAATGTCACACGTGATGCAGAAGAGTAGACTGATGTTTCTGCTCCATTTCTTAGAGTCAGATGTTCACCCCCAGCCTCAGTGCTGGGAGCCCGACCAAGCACACCCCGTCCACACGGCTCTGACTGGTGCCTCAGCCAATCTAGCATAGGCAGACCTTATGCGTACTTCCCAGATAAATGTGAGCCTTTGCTTTTAAAGTTCAGTACAGGAATGGGTAATTCCTAGTCCTTCCTAGTATCTTTTCATTTAATTTATTATTGAAGTATAACTGATTCACAATATTGTGTTAGTTTCAGGTATACAGCAAAGTGATTCAGTTATACATACTGATTCGGTTATATATATATATATATATATATATTCTTTTTCAGATTCTTTTCCATTATAGGGTATTACAAGATATTGAATATAGTTCCCTGTGCTATACAGTAGGTCCTTGTTGGTTATCTATTTTATATATAGTAGTGTGTATATGTTAACTCCATGTGTGGAGTAATAACTCCATTATTGCTCTACGGTGACTGCCTGATAGAAGCAAAGGTCTTTACATGGACGGATGGAGGGCGGGCCAGTTTCTATCTGTCTTCCAAGAGGCTCTAATAATTTGAAGAGGAAAACAGATGACCTGCAATCCACCGACAAGATCCTCTTAAATAGTCACAGTATCAAGAGTTATGTGTATAATAAATAGAATATAAAGAAACATCCAAATATGTCATTTTTGTTCTTAGAGTTGGGATATGGTAAGATGGTTTCTTGTCCTGTTTCGAAGAGGCTACGTAATCATTTGAGCTGTAAATAAATGTGCTTCTCTCCACACTGTCTTACTCCCAACCCCAGGCACCAGGGTCGTGAAACACAGAACAGCAGGCGTGTCCCCAGCTCACTGGACGCGGACTGACCTGACCCTTGACTGTGCTTTCAAACTCCATCCTGTCCCTCCATCCTCACCGTGCTCAGCTAAGGGGACTAAAAAGCGTCTCCTTCAAGAACACAAGTCAGAAAGGGAAAATAGGTATTCATTTCATTGGAGGCCTATCTGGTTTTCTTTAGCTTTCCAAAGGATTCTTACTTAGTAGTTGTTAGGGATGCAGACCAGCCGGTGCTGTGGGCTGAATTGTGTCCCTCCTGAAGTCCTCACCCCCAGCACCTCCGCATGTGACCTTGTTCGGAAACAGAGCTGTTGCAGATGCAATTAGTTAAGACAAGGTCAGACAGAAGTAGGGTGGCCCTTAATCCAGTATGACTGGTGCCCTTATAAAAGGTGGACATTTGGACACAGAAACATACCAACAGGAAGTACGCCATGTAAAGATGGAGGCAGAGCTCTATAAGCCAGGGGTCACTACAGTCATCAGCAAACCACCAGAAGCTCGGGGGGTGCCTGGGACAGACTCTCCCTCTCAGCCTCAGAAGGAACCAGCCCTGCCCTTACCTTCATCTTGGACTTCTGGCCTCCAGACTGTCAGGGAGAGTAAATCTCTGTGGCTTAAGCTCGCAGTCTGTGGTGCTTTGCTGTGGCTGCCCTAAGAAACTTATACAGCACGTATGCTCTTGGTTGATTTGATGGTAATGTAATAACCGTCTTCAACAGGCTGACCCCTTGTGGCCTTGTCCTCTCCTTCCTTATAAGTTTAAGAGTTACAAATAGGTATTTTAAGAATACAACAATAGGTTCTTCACATCAATAAAATTAGTGTAACACGTTGATCTTGCAAAGACAAGTATTTCCTCCTGAAAAGAAACGATGACCTACTAACAGAAACCCCAAGTTTGCATGGAGTCAAAATTACTTGATGAGGAAAACTGTGATTAAAGTAAGAACTTGTCTAAAATTATAAATTTGGAAACCATTTATTTGGTTCTTGCCTCATATAATATTGGTCAAATCCTATCTATTATTAAGCCCACTCTAAACCAAAAGCATTTTAACTTTATGTACAGACACATACACACACACATACATATGTCTGTATATGTTTATACGTGTGTACATGTACACACATTAATACAAATACATACATGTGTGTGTTTGTGCAAAGCTTCTAGGATGCTCTCATCCGTGACATTAGGCAGAGCAGAGCACATATGAAAAAACAGCATGAAAGGCAAAAACAATTTAAGTAAGATTAAGGCTTTACGGAAGTCTCTGGGAGGATGGCAAAGGGCAGTTAGGCTGATTTTACAGAGTCCAACAAATGTAGAGTTCTCATTCTCCACCACAAACGCCCAACACACACACACACACATACACACACACACACACACACACACACACACACACACACACACACACACATACGCTGGGCTGCTGACCAGACAAATTATTCTCCCATCATATTCCAAGTTCTCCAGACACACTGTGTCTCCAGCTGGCCACCCAGGCTCTCCCCTCTCCTTTCCTAGAAGGGTCTGTCTCCTCTACCAGCAGGTCTCTGCCCTTGGAACATAAAACCCCTTTGTTCTCTGGGTTCTCTAGCTTTGGTTTCGTTTTGCCCATGTCTCCCCAGAAAGCCTCAAGTCAGTATCTTCCTGTCCTACACAAGAGACTCCTCAGCAGGGGAAGAGTAGAGGAGGTGGGTGGCATGCGAAAAGAAAGCAGTTACTTTGTATGCTCTGTCTTTTCCTTTTCCCTTACCAAACACACAAAGTAAAAACTGTTGCCACCCTTTCAAAAAAAAAAAAATCAGATGTCTTGCAAGAAGCTCCGGTTTTTTAGACTTTCAGGTGTGACCCTGCCTGCTCAGGGATCAAGCTGGTGCAATGGACCCTCAGAAAAGAAGGGAAATGGGGAGACGTCTAAGGAGCTGCTCAGGGTCACAGCACCCCGGTGTGGGTCCCTCGCCCAGCTTTGGGCACAGATTTCTGCCGTTCCACCCGTGGTTTTAGGAGTAGGGGAGGTGTCTTAGTCTGCTCAGCAGCCTAAACAAATACCACAGACCGGGTGGCTTAAACACAGACATTTACTTCTCACAGCTCTGGGACTAGAAGTTCAAGATCAAAGTGCCACCAGGTCGGGTTTCTCCTGAGGCCTCTCCCCTTGGTTTGTGGACAGACACCCTCTCACTGTGCCCTCACATGGCCTTTTCTCTGTGCCTGAGTATCCTTGGTGTCTCTTCCTCTTCTTATAAGGACACCAGTTCTATGGGATTAGGGTCCCACCCTTAGAACCTCATTTAACCTTAATTACCTCCCTAAAGGCCTTATCTTGAATATGACCACGTTGTGGCATCAGAGCTCCAACTTATGAATTTGGGGAAGGCACCTATCAGTCCAAGACGGGAGGGATGAAGGAATAAGTGGGTGAGAATAAGGAAGCCCAGAAGTCTGCTGCTGGTGTCACAAATTCAGTTGTCTACAGACACTGCCAGGATCAAGACAGGGCAGTGGGGGAGCCTGTAGATATCTGTGATATCTACATCTCTCAGATGAAGGTGTAGGTACGAAAGGTAAGATATGTGTGTAACTTAATGTCCTGAAACACTTACTTCTGGCCTTTACTTTCCATATATAGAGTAGAAAGAACTCATTTCTACAACCTGAACTAAAGCATCAGTTGATAGATGTTTGCATGTAGTTAAGAAATCAGACACATTGTTAAGATGACAGATAGATGTTACCAGATTCTTAGTGCCTCAGATCCTCAGTCAGATGGCACGTAGGCTTCATGCCACATGTCTATTCTTCTTTGTTTTTTTTTCACATGCTTATTTTGATCTACTAGCAGTGGCCACCTGGAGTCCTGTGATGAGAAGGACTCTGAGGTTCAGATCGACCTTACAAATACAGCGCTCTCATCAATCAGCTGCATCTGTCAGGGATGGCAGAGGGAGGGCTTTGAGGTACCAGAAAAAGAAAGCACGGGAATCAAACCAGCTTTCTAGGACACTCTTGTCTTGGATAAGATCCAGTGTGGCTTTAGCCAGACAAATCCCTCACTTTGCAGGTGCAACAAAGGGGCGAGTGTTCTGTCGTCCTTTAGGAAGCCAATAAGCACGAAAAGAGAACAAATTATTTCTTTGGGTGTAGAAGAAAGTTAAGATCATGTGAAATATAAGTAGCATACGCATGCTATGATTTTAATATGAAATCCAAAGAAACAAATATTTATCCGTGTTTTTGTTTGTTCGTTTGGGAGGTTGGTGGTTAGTATTTTGTGCTTTAAAAAGAAAATCTCTGTAATAAGTTTATTGATTTTCTCCTTTTAAAATAAGCGATATTCTGTGAGGAAAAGGCCAACCTTTCTTGGCACTACCTCTTTTTTCTGGAGATTATTAATTTCTTTTTAATAGACCTCACACTGCAAAATCAAATTTTTATGTCACAAGGGATTTACATTTATCTTGGGCTGCTCACTCTTCATCGTCGATCAAACTGAGTTTAAGTTTCTAATTGAAATAATTTTTCAAGTGTTGAGCAATAAAGAGGCAATAAGTGATATGCTTAAATTATTTATCCATCTTATTTATAATTAATTCGGTTTTGTTCCTGGCTGCACAGTGAGGCTACATCGATGCGTTTGATTTTCAAATCTTCCTTATCATTAGGCAACAGTAGAAGTGGCTCTTTCTTCCACCCTTCTTGTGTTTCATTTGTCCCTAGGGACTCAGGCAACATCAATTTAAATCACAGTTAAATTTAACACATTAACTTTTTTTTACAACACACTGCTCCAAAATCAGAGATTCATAAATAGATTATGCCTATGCTTAGTCAAATTGAAAAAAATATTAGCCACCTGGTAAGATGAGCTATTGCATTAACAATGATCTCATGCTTCAACATTTAAGGACTGTATATGCTTTGGTCTGTACTCTTCCCTGAGTTAAGGTTGATGAGATTAAGACTGATGTATCTTTAACATATATTATATAATGGATTCTCAACTAGTTGATCTGATTAACTGGTCTAAAGATTACCTGAAACTCTCTTTCAAACGTTGCAACGCAAGCGCATGACCAAATTGAATGCATCATTTCCTCCCTCATCTAAACCATTTGCCTGCTCACGATTCCTCTTTCTGATTATGGCATCATTAACACCTTCAGAATTCTAAGGTCATTGGTTACTCTCTTCTCCCACATACACATACATTCCAACCCGGTTCACTCACCACTGCTCTATATCACACCCCTATAATCTCTCCTTCCACCAAGTTCCCAACCACGGGACACTCCTACAGCCTATACACGCACATACTACCACAGTTTTTTCCCTAAAGTCCAGGTAATGTATCTGCTCTGCTTACAAACCTATAAAGGTACCCCTTGGATCAATAGATATGTTCAAGCTTCTCAGATTTCCATTTATTAAGGCTGGATCCCATCTTTGCAGCCTTTTCCACCATCACTTGGCATTTGGATATAATGAACCAGGGCTTACACGTAGCGTAGGCTAAGCCCTCATTCGACAGTAACCACACTTTTTACGTATCTTTGCTGCTCACACAACATCTGGCGTAACTGGACACTCAACATATATCTGTAGAATAAATGATCAAAGAGTGGGTCAAAGACAAAATACAGAGACTAGAATAGAGAAATCAAGTGATCTAAAACTCAAGCCAAAAACTCAGAAAATGTGATGGGCAGGAAGATTAAGCCACTGGCTAAAATTATTCAAGAATAACTGTTTGCGTGATAACCCAGCCACCTAGAACTGCAAGCAAGCGCCTAACTTGACCAAATGCCTCAAGTGATCTGATTGTTCAGTCCACAGTGGGTCTCCATATGTTCTGTGTGTCCTGGCAGGCAGGGATAGGGACCTTCCTCAGCCTGGATGATGCAGCAACTTGGCAGTGAGGATCGGGTTGACGTATAAGAACAAACCCAATAACAAGTATGATTACAAACATTTACTGAGCTTCTCTTATGTGTCAGGTACCATGTGCTATCCACTTCAGCTCATTCAATCCTGAAAACAGCCCTGTGAAAGTAACAAGAGGGTACAGCTACTGAGTGGCTTCTGAGAGATTGTTCTTGTCCCAACGCTTCACTCCCTTTCCTGTAGGGGGCGATACACCCCCCACCTGCCACTTCGTGGGAGGAGTCGGCTTCCCTACCTACTGACATCAGACTTGGACATGTGATTTGCTCTGGCCAATGACAAGTGATCAGACATGAAGTACGCAAATCCAAGCAGAAGTTTTAGGAGGTTTCCAACAGATCTGGGGAAAATGTCCTGTCCCAGATAAGGCTGCCTTCAGGTGGGTGCTAAAGGAGCAGAGTTGTAGCCAACACTCAGCCCGACACACGCAGGCAAAAAATAAATCTTCACTGTTGTTGGCCATAGAGACTTTGAGGTTCATTGTTACTACCCAAAACTTAGCAATGGCAGAGCCAGGATTCACACCCAGGGCCTACATGTTTACCAATCACATTCTTCTACCCCCTTAAGCACATGCCATATTATTAGAAGAGACTCTAAGTCTACGTCCGTTGAGCTGTGTTCCCTCCTCCCTGCAAGATGGAATCAGCACGCTACTCAGAGAAGGTGCAAGGACCCGAAACAGTATGTGCCTCACCTGGAAGTTGGTGAGATATGCAGAATCTCAGCCTCCCACTCCAGAATCCGCATTTTAACAAAGTCACTAAATATGAGAAGTGCTGGTTTAACACATCTGCGTGAATATGTCGCTTCACAAAAGGGCAAGATCAGAGGGCCATGAACTGGAGATGGAAAGGCACAAGCATCCACTTACTTTCCTAGAATCAGAGGGGGAGGACCCATGTGCTGTACTACCTATTGTGCTGTACTACCTATTGTGCTGTACTACCTACCCATGTGCTGTACTACCTATTGCTGTACGTGCTATTACCGTGAGACTTTCTAGGGCTTTTGCTCTAGCCACCAAATAATGTCTTTTGATGGAGCATTTCACACCTCACTGCTGGCCACGCTGACCTCTTGTTCACAATCCAATGGCTTGTTTATTGAACAAATAAACATTAGGTCCTATTAGTCCTCATTATGAGCTGTTAGCATGTGAATAAAATGACACATTGCACTTATCTTTCCTCTCCTGTTCCAAGATCCCACTATTGGTTTATCACCCTTTTGATGAGTGACATTGACCATTAACCATAACAGTAAACACTACAGCTTCCCCAGCACAAGTTATCATCATAATTAGAAGAGGAATATAGCCCTTACCCAGTGCTGCATAGCTGAAAAGTCAATGTCATGGTCTCCTCTCCACACGGTCCTAAAACCCAGTGGCAGTGAGCCAGGGCATGCAAGTAGTCGTGGAAATGAGTAATGACCTTTCAAGATGGCGGGTGATATAGGTAGAATAACTACCTATGCATGTGAGACACTTTCTCCCCAGTGAAAGCTAAGGTTTTTGACAGGCTGGTTTATGAATAAAGTCATGACATGAAGACATTTCCAAGATGTCTGTTAAGAACCGTTTCAAAATGAAGTCATCAAAATTACTGCAAAATGTATACTTTAAATTCCAACGGCCGGGGCAAAGAGTGTGCTTGTTATGTAGAATTCATTATCAGTATCTCAGAGTGCAGCCTCTATAAACATGTGTTTAGGATTGCTTTTATGCAACTGTTTGGAACATAAGCAGAGAAAGAGCTGAATGGGAAATTCCAGAAGCCCAGAGCTTATTCAGCTTTTTTTTTTTTTCTTGCTTTGTTAGAAAGAAATCATTTCTTTTTCTTCAAATTTTAATGCAATTGGAAGAATCTGATTTTTTTCTAATTTATCAGTTTACGTTGTTAAGAGTACAGACATCTAAAGCAATTATGCTCCAATAAAGATGTTAAAAAAAAAAAAAGTACAGACATCATTTTAACGTGGGAAATGGAAGCCATGTACTAGAGATTTTCTCTTTCATCATGTGGGGCAAAAAAAAAAATCCTTTATTAGATGCAAATGACTTTTCATAGGTATTTAATTCACAACATAAGTATGTGCACATTCACAGACTCACATTCTATTGATCCTTATATATTTTGAATTCAGCCTGGAGCTGCTAAAAGATGAGATTACATGGTCAAACAATCAAATTAGCCAAGAGAGAAGATTCAGGTCAAAAATATGCTAAGGGAAAAAAAAAAAAAAAACTATTCTTAACATAGAATGAACTAAGTGGTTCATTAAGCATTAGAAATACCACCCCTGCACCACAAAGAAGAAAAGTTGTATCGGATCTAAAGGAGAGGCTGGTTAAAATCTGGTGTGCTACCAGAAGTGAAGAAAATCAATCTGTAAATAATAGAGAATAGAAATCACCAAAGACACATCCAAAAAGCTAACTAATTTAGAGTCCAAAAAATTTAGTAATATTTATAGGTCAAAGAAGCTTACCATAAACAAAATTAAAATGCAAACAATGAACTTCAAAATTGTACATATCTGTTGCAAAAATTAATAACCCTAACATACAACAACAAAAAGCTCACAAACCTATTTTTCAAATAACATACCAAAAAAGAAATGGGCAAAGCACAAGAACAGGCAACAATAAAATCGCAGGAACAACCTGAATGCACAGAAATAGATGGATTGGCTAATAAACTGTGGAAGATACATATTAAAAAACAGAACGCTGCCACGATATAATTATATTATAGAAGAACATATATTGATGTGGGGAAATGTTCAGAAAACAGTAAAAAAAAAATCTGACAAGTACCTAATTATGAATATACCCCAAAATGTTAATATACCTACCTCTACATTGTAGAATTACAAGTGTTTTCTTGTCTTTTTGACTTGTGCACAAACATTTTATAAAGTTTACACATTCAGTATACACTGTTTTTCAATTTGAAAAAATAAACATTGTAAAAAATTAAAAAGGGTTTAAAACTGGAATAAGTTAGATCACAGACTTTAGCGTAAGTAGGAGAGACATTCTTCCCAATCTTATAAGATTATAGACTAAGCCACTGAAATAGCTTACTTTCAATAGTAAACTGAGTTAGTATTTTAGACAGATGTCATTAGCCTAGGCTGGCATTTTTAGGTATCAGCAGCTATGTCTGTAGGCATAGGACAATGCTGAGTCACATATGTAAGGAGAAAGCTTGGACCAAGAGGAAGATTCCTTGTGCTTAATTCAGAGCGTGTGTGTGCCACATCAGCGACTCTGGCCAGAACACCTGCCACATTCCAGGGTGGGTTGGGTTGACAGGACCTGACTGCTGGGGCTTTAGATTGGGTGGCCCCTCCTCTCTGCCTTTGATTCTACACTGCCGATAGGTTGAGATGGGTGCTAACACACCAACTCAAGTTAATTGCTTGCATCACGCCCCCCATCCCCTCACATGCAAACCAACCACATAAATTCATCAGGGTAACTGATCAGTGAAACACAAGGGAAAAAAACCTCTAAATAAACTACCCTACAATATTAGTGTCTGGTTGTTACTGTTGTGACCTAGCACAAAGTCGGTGGCTTAAAATAACTCAAATGTGTTGTTTTACAGTCCTAGAGGCCAGAAGTCCAAGATCCCTTTCCTGGGACTCACGTCAAGGTGTCAACAGACCTGTGCTCCCTCTGGAAGCTCCGGGGGAGAATCTGTCGCCTTGCTCTTTCCAGCTTCTTGAGGCTGCCTGCATTCCTTGGCTTGTGACCCTTCCTTACATCACTCCAATCTCTCATTCTGTCATCACATCTCCTATTGTCCCTATGTTCTCCCCCCTCCCTCTCAGAAGGATCCCTGTGGTTACACAAAACCTAATAGATGGTTTTTATGAATACACACACACACACACACACACACACACACACACACAAGAACAGGCTTGCATGAAAACGGATTAAGACTAAGTACGTTTGAAATCGGTGCAGCCACTATGGAAAACGGTATGGGGGTTCCTCAAAAAACTAAAAATAGAGTTGCCTTATGACCCAGCAATCACATTCCTGGGCATATGTCCAGAGGAAACCACAATTCAAAAAGATACATGCATCCCTACATTCATAGCAGTACTATTTACAAAAGCCAGGACATGGAAACAGCCTAAAAGTCCATCGACAGATGAATGGATACATATATGACAGATGTGGTACATATATGCAATGGAATATTACTCAGCCATAAAAAAGATGAAATAATGCCATTTGCAACAACATGGATGGACCTGGAGATTAGCATACTAAGTGAAGTAAGTCAGACAAAGACAAATATCATATGATATCACTTATATGTGGAATGTAAAATATAACACAAATGAACTTTATCTATGAAACAGAAGCAAACTCACAGACATACAGAACAGCCTTCTGGTTGCCAAGGTCAGGGGTGGGGGAGGAATGGATGGGGAGTTTGGGATTAGCAATGCAAACTATTGTATATATTTAGAATGGATAAACAGCAAGGTCCTACTGTATAGCACAGGGGGCTATATTCAGTATCCTGTAATAAACTGTAATGGAAAAGAAAAAATAAAATATATACAGTCAAAAACAAACAAACAGAGAAAAGAACAACAAAACAACTTAATAGACAATCTGGGAGAATCTCCCCACATCCAGAGCCTTACTTTAAATACATTTGCAAAATCTCTTTGGCCACATAAGAAATAGCCACAGGCCCTGGGGGTTAGGACATGGACATCCTGGGGATGTGACAGCGTTATTCACGCCCACCAAGCAGCCAAGCAAGGCCCAGCCTACAGAATTCTCCTTCTTAGAGCAGCAATTTGGTACATTTTTATTGATGTTTTAAAGTCCTGACACACTACGATTCTCTTCAGAAGTACTACATTGAAAGTAAGTCAGATAAGAGGGTTTCTGAGAAGAAAAGGAACACTCATTTTTAAATCTCCTGTTCTTTCCCCAAGTCTCCGATGAGGGCTGCACAGGTGAACACATGTATGTTTTTAAAAACAATTACGGCACATCTGCCGTCTGGTAGATACAGATGTGATCAGCGGCTCTTGCTTGACAAATGCAAATGACACCTTTGCCTTTGTGTGGCCTGTCTTTGCCAAGAAGGCAGTGAAATGACGAGACCACCTCTGTGCCACATGCACCACCCTGATCGCCCACCCCAGGCCTGAGAAAACGACGGAGGGTGACTATAGCAGACAGTGAAGGTGACTGAAAATCTGCTAAAGACAAATACAGAGGCTTTAGGCTCCTTAATGAGCCAGGGCCACGAGACCGGGCAGATCACCCACGAGATGTCTCTACCACTGCCACGTCCATGAGTGAGCCATGGCTGGCCTCCAGCCTTCCCCTTCTCCTTCTCCTCTTGAGTTCACCGTCTATAAAGGCAACATATTTGTGTGTCTATGATCACTAAACCACTGAGTTGTTTGGTGAGTTAGTTATGACGAGGATAAGTACTAACTAAAACTAAAAATAAGACAGAAATACTGAACTCCGACCTGGAGAGATTTGGAAGGAAGGGAGAGAGGGACAAAGAAAGGGGAGAATGGGGAGAAGCCACCTTCAAGCCTGTATCTGGACCCTTCAATGTCATTGGAGAAAATCACACAATGGGAAGGATCTGTGTCACGGCAAACTCACGGTCACTAACCTACCCGGGTCCCTCCACGTCTCCCAGGGAAGGTCTCTCCCCTGCTCTTCACAAGGCCTTTTCACCTTCTCTAACCTACCGATCCCTCACTCTTAGGAGCCAGTCTGCCATCCCTCTTTAAAAAAAGAATGGGGAAAGAGTGAAAAATGCCATTAACTGTCTCAGCACCACCGCCAAATTCCGCAAACACTCCAGGATCTGATCCTTTCTTTCCTCACTTGGGTTGGAATGGAGACAATGACCTGTTATATAATAGAAGACACTCCTCCAGTTGTGCCCGCAGGGAGATGGGGAGACAGGCCTCCTGGAGCTCTGGGTGTGGAGGTGGACTTGCTGACGCTGAGTCTGGTTCAGAATCAGAAGAGCCCGGAGTCTGCAAACCTCCTTTAAACAGAAGCACAGAGGCTGCTCTTGCAGAGGGGGGTTAAGCCTGGGGACGAAGTTCTACAGGGGCACCTTTCTCCTTCCAGCCTTTCTCTTAATATCCTCTCAATTGCCACTGACTCTCCACCGACTCAGCTCTCCATTTCCATATGCTCCAGCCCCCTCACTGAGCAGGGCTCTCCCTGTTCCCCCACTACTTCCCACGACTGACAGATTGCTCCCTATTCCAGGTAAACCTGCACCGAGGAGATGCGAACACCCAGGCGGGTCTCTCCTTCCTCAGTCACTCCACCTCCCACCCTGACCCGCTCCCCGCTCCCCGCTCCCTCCCTCTTGATTTTCTGCCATTTATGTCCACTGCTTCTCACTCTCCTTTACTGAGTCGTCTGTCTCTGCACGATCCCAGAGTGTCGATGTTTTTAGGGATTCTCGCCTAGGCTCTTTTCTCGTCTCACTGCACACCTGCTCTTTAGAGACGGCAGCCACACCCTGGCCTAGATGACGGCTCATCAGCCAGCTCTCCGCTCGCTCGACCCAAGTCTGTCCCCTGAGCTCTACACTTACACTTCCAATTACTAATCTGATGCGCCCATAGGATGCGTTCATAGTATCTCGAGCTGACCGGGGCCACACCTGAGCTTATGCTTTCTCCTTCCTCACCCCTAACCTTCCCCAACTCCAATGTCCCCTGCATCAGGAAAAGGCACATCCTCCCAGCTTTCCAAACTAGACTCTCCTAAACACAGCTCGAGCTGCCTCATTTTCCCCAGGTGCACTGCTCAGCCCTAGTCCAAGCTGCCATCCTCTCTCCTAGTGAGCGGTAATGGCCTCCTAATGGCCGCCTATTTCTCCTCTCAAATCCATCCACTACTCGGCTACCTCATTACCTTCCTATAACACGATCACATGCCTCTTTTGCTTAAATACTTTAATAACTGCCCAATGGCTTTTGAATAAAACTGATCCTCAATTTGAGCCAACCATCTCTTTATAATCTGGCCACTGTCCACTTCTCCAGTCCTGTCTGCATCATTCTTCTTCCTCTGGGAAGACCGCTTTGTTTGCCCATCCACACCCCGCTCTACCCTGTTCCCTGGCCCGTGAGGCTGACCAGTACTGACCACATCACTGAGCTTCCCATGCCCTCAGACTTCCTGTGGGCTCAGGGCAGTGGACCCGCCACAGAAGATCAGAGGTGGGCAGGAAAGTGGAGTCAGTCACTATCCCCCTGGCTCACTTCCTCATGGGTCTCCTTAGCTTGCTGCATTTGTCAACCAAAGGTCACTCCTCCTGTAAAGGGGTCCTCTCCTTCCACGTTCTGGGAGCCACTCCATCACCCTCTGACCCTACCAGGCTTACGGACAGTGCCAAGTCAGCCATCACAGGACCCAGGGCACTGCAACATCCTTTGTGCTCTCTTGACATGCAGCCCACACCTTCAAAAACGGTGCCTTTATTAAACACTCCTGGCGGGACTTCCCTGGTGGCGCAGTGGTTAAGAATCCGCCTGCCAATGCAAGGGACACGGGTTCAATCACCGGGCTGGGAAGATGCCGCGGAGCAACTAAGCCTGTGCGCCACAACTACTGAGCCTGCCCTCTAGAGCCCGCGAGCCACAACTACTGAACCTGCATGCCACAACTACTGAAGCCTGCATGCCTAGAGCCCATGCTCCGCAACAAGAGAAGCCACCACAATGAGAAGCTCGCGCACCGCAACGAAGAGTAGCCCCCGCTCGCCACAACTAGAGAAAGCCCGTGCGCAGCAACGAAGACCCAACACAGCCAAAGATAAAAAATAAATAAATAAATTTAAAAACAAACAAACAAAACACTCCTGGCGTTTTACCATGAGAGCGCCATCCATTTCCTGTTGGCATCCTGCCTAGCGTATCCTTGTCCTCTGTGCTCCAGCCCTGCTGACCTTTTCTCAGATCCTTCAGCACATGCCATGGAGGCCATGCCACAACTGAGGCTGCTGCTTCTACTCTGGCTGGCTCACAGGCTAGATTAAGCGCCCCACCATGCACTCCCAGTGTGCAGTCTCCTTTGCCACTGACACGCTGAAACACTGCCATTAACGACCCATCAGTGACATATCTCTTTAATTAGCTCCACCAGGGCAGGGACCATGTGGGTCGCACCCGATCCTTCCAGTGCCTGGCACCAACAGGTGCTCAATAAACATGTGCTGCCCAACAAACTCATTTCTCCAAGTTTACCTAGTGGATACCTGATGGTATTTAAAGTTTCATTCTAGCTTGTGTAGTACACATGCAGAATTGCTACGCAAATAGCTTTGGATGACCTTGGGTAAAAAGTGACATCGTTTATTTCTAATTCCTAGAGGTATTCAAAACTCATCCTTCATTTTGACAATCATGAAGTCCAAAAAAATGTATGAATGCTACAGTATGTACAAATATATTCAAGGGCTGAATTCCCATTAGTTTCATCTTCATAAGAAATTAGTCTTGCATAGCAGACCCAAGATAATATACGATGAAGAGCATTATAAATATTTGATTAGTGGTTTATTATTACTGAACTCTGTGTCTGGTTGACCACCTAACCATGTGTTGTCCAAATTCCTTTATATATTAAAAAATGTCTACATCCTATATGCCTGTGGTCCAAACACCGGTTCTTATACCTGCCTCCTTCCAGGTCAGCCTCCTGAGTTTTGGATGGCCACTTAGGGACTGGCTCTTCTCCTTGGTCTTTTGATTGCCCTTAACTGCTATCAAGCAAACTGCAGGCTCTTGGTTCTCCCGCCCTCACACCTTCTGGGGGACAGTTCTCCTGTCCACTCCCCTTGGAAAGCTTCAGTCCACTCCCTGGACCTGTTCACTCCTGAAAGTGACCACAACTCTCCTAGCTCTTTGCCAGCTCACCAAAAAGGGGGAAATCTTGACTTGTTCACGGTACTTGACAACCTAAAGACCCCAAAGTAACAAAAGGTAAGGGGGACATCCTGCAAGTGGATAGGCAAGTAATAACAGCAAAGCCAGAAACACACGGTAGCCAAACTCTGGCATCAGATGAGAGAAGAGAAAAAACAGGTTGGGGAGAGGGGGAGGGGAGGGGAGTGCTGAGGAGGGTACAAAAGCCTCAGTTCCTAGCCACCTCTTCCATCATCCACCCGAGGGACATTTTTACATATTACAACATAGGATTGTGACAGATGCTGTATCTCACGAACCACCAGTGCCCTTCGGCCACACGTTCACTGGGTGACTTTGTTCAGCTCTTGCTGTCTTTGTAGTGGATGCTGTAATCCGCTGCCCAGATGCCCACTAGAGGACTCAGGTACCCACCCACGCATTTCCCAGGTGCACCACCTGCTGAGAGTTCATGGCTGAGCCCCTCCAAGGAATCAACCTCAACCGGTAAAGCCTCCTCTTGTCCAATGACGGGTCAAGGGGCTTACAGGGGCCCAACTCAACCAGGGACAACTCTGAGTGGCATCTCAGCTCCAGGGTGTCCCTTGGGATCAGCTGAGGCTCTGGTTGCAGCTCACTGAAGCTTCTCCTTGACCCAATCCTCGCGGCTTCACTCCCTCACAGGCGTTGTTCCTGAGAACATCCCCCCGACAATTTCCTGCACGCAAGTCTTCCCAGGAACCGACCTAAGACGTCAACCCTACCTGCTGAAATATTGAACACTGGAGTCGTCCCAGGAACCAACCTAAGACGTCAACCCTCCCTGCTGAAATATTGAACAATGGAGTCGTCCCAGGAACCGACCTAAGACGTCAACCCTCCCTGCTGAAATATTGAACAATGGAGTTGTCCCAGGAACTGACCTAAGACGTCAACCCTCCCTGCTGAAATATTGAACACTGGAGGCTCCACCTTCACTGCCCTTCAATCAGCAACATCTCTTCTCACTAGGCCTCAGGGAGGGCAATAGGTCCAAATATGCCCACTAAAGATGACCTTTGACACTGAGATCCTAGACAAGCCTGGCCTTTATATAAGTACTGTTATATTTATAATCTTATAATCTTATAGTTGATTATAAGCAGCTTTCTTTATAGTTGATATCTTATAATCCTAAAGTTGAAAAAGACCTTGAGGGTCATGCATTCACCTACTGTTCAGTGTGGGTCGGAATCATCCCCAGAGCACACATCATCTGCAGACAGCATCCTTCTCTGCCTTGTGTAGGCTGTGATCCCCCCAGGTCACCAAGTCCAGACCTATCGACCTGTGTCTACCTCTAACTTCCACCCAGAGACTGTCCTGCACCCCCTCCGTTGACCATTCCCAGTGTCAACCTGACCATTCTTGAACAATCTTTGATGACCCCTCCTCACTGGACCCTTGCCCCACCCTAAAAGTCAGCCTGCATACACCTGGCTCTGGTCTGCTGGGATCCGTATCAAAATGTCCACGGTACCTCAGGGCCGCAAACCACTACCACAGTGGAAGCAAGAGAAAAAAGTTGTCACAATGTCCCAGAGCAGGACCAGTATCCCACTGCCCAAGAGGCAGTGTCTTGGTAGGGGCTCTTCAGAGACAGATCCTAATTGACAAATTCAGGCGCAATATATCTATGTCCCTGCCACCTAGGGAAGGCATGTGATAAAAGTTGCTACCAAAGTGGCCCTGATGCTTCATCCTGCTGGGAAACTGGGAGAAATAGTGCAAAATACACACCTCAGAAGTCTTCCCTGTGATTTGAGGGAGCCATGTTATTTATGCACCCACCACAGTGGACTGCAGGTTTGTGTCCCCTACAATTCATATGTTGAGATCCTAACCTCCAATGTGATGGTATTAGGAGGTGGGGCCTTTGGGAGGTGATTAGGTCATAAAGGTGGAGTCCTCAAAAGTGGGATTAGTGCCCTTATAAGGGGACCCCAGAGAGCTCTCCCACTATCTTTTGCTGCCATGTGAGGCTGCAAAAATAAGGCAGCACTCTGCAACCCAGAAGAGGGCCCTCACTAGAACCCAACCATGTTGGCTCCCTGATCACAGACTTCCAGACTCCAGAAAGTAAGAAATAAATGTGTTGTTGATAAGCCACCATGTCCATAATAATCTGTCCTAGGAAATCGGACTGAGACACCTACCACCATCAAACATCAGTTTTGGTTGAGGGCTGCTATGGGGGCTGTTAATTCTCTGGCATTTCCAGCCTGCCCTATATGGACAGACCGGCCTTGTGGGAAAAGTCCACAGGCACTGAGAGGCAGATGCTGGCAGCTGGGAATCTTCAGATCTCACTGACACAGTCAGGTCTGGGCACCTGGGGGTAGGTAGCACATAGGTGTCTAACATGCCCTGCATCCCCTCTCCTGCTGTGGTGTACACTGATTAAGTCTCACACCCTACTGTGGTTGTTGACGTGTGTAGTTACTATGATGGGTTTCAACAACCCGGTTTGGAACAAGCCAGAATGCAGGCAAGTTGTATTGGTGCTGATTTCTTTTTTTTTTTTTTTGCGGTAGGCGGGCCTCTCACTGCTGTGGCCTCTCCCGTTGCGGAGCACAGGCTCCGGACGCACAGGCTCAGTGGCCATGGCTCACGGGCCCAGCCGCTCTGCAGCATGTGGGATCCTCCCGGACCGGGGCACGAACCTGTGTCCCCTTCATCAGCAGGCGGACTCTCAAACACCGCGCCACCAGGGAAGCCCTGGTACTGATTTCTAACAATGATCGCCCATACCTGGAGACTTCCATGTTGCTCCACTTTCTCTATAGCTTTCTTTAAGAAACAATAGGAAAAAATAAGCAAAACATTTAAAGGGACATTACACCTAGAATATACATAAAAATAGCTAGTAAGCACATGAAAAGATGTTCAACGGTATGTCTTTAGAGAAATAAGAATTAAAACCACACTAAGATATCACTTCACACCCAGTAGAATGGGTATAACAAAAAAGATTTAAAATACCAGTGTTAAATACACGCTACTACATATAGAATGGATAATCAACAAGGAACTACTGTATAGCACAAGGAACTCTACTCAGTATTCTGAAATAACCTATATGGGAAAAGAATCTGAAAAAGAATAGATATACGTGTATGTATAAATGAGTCACTTTATTGTACATCTGGAACTAGCACAACGTTGTAAATCAACTGTACTCCAATATAAAATACAATTTAAAAAAAAATAAAATTAAAAAAATAAAAATACCAGTGTTGACAAGGACGTGGAGAAATTGGAAACCTCACACACAGCTGGTGGGAATGTAAAATTGTTCGCCCATTTTGGAAACAGTTTGATGGTTTCTTCAAAAGTTAAGCATAAGTTAACCATACGACATAGCATTTCTACCCCTAGGTATAGACCCCAAAGAAATGAAAACATATCTCCACATCAAAACTTGTATACAAATTTTCATAGCAGCATTATTCACAGCCAAAAGCAGAAACAATCAAAATGTCCATCAACTGGAGAACGGGTAAACAAAATGTGGTTCGTCCACGTGATAGAATATTATTTGGCGATAAAAAGGAATGAAGCATGTGCTACAACAAGGCTGAACCTCAAACACATTATAGTAAAGTGTAGCCAGTCAATAGACCAAGTATCATATGAATCCACTTATACAAAATATAACAAAAGGTCAGTCTATTAAGAAAGGAAAGTAGAACTCACAGACAGAAAAACCAACCTCATGGTTACCAAAGGGAAGGGGGGGAGGGATAAATTAGGAGTTAGGGATTAGCAGATCCCTATATATGAAAAAGAGGACCTACTGTATAGCACAGGGAAATATATTCAATATCTTGTAATAATCTATAATGGAAAAGATCTGAAAAAGAATATACATACATATATATATATATATATATATATGTATGTATATATATCTGAATCACTTTGCTGTACACCAGAAACTAAACTAATACATCGTAAATCAACTATACTTCAATTTAAAATTTTTTTTTTTAATTTTTAAAAAAAGGCGAGTACAGGTTGTTGCGAAGCCTGGGGGTCAGGGGCAGGTATGAGGAGTGGCTACAATAGGCATGAGGGATGTTTTGGGTGGTGGAGAAATATTTCTGAGTGGTTCTAAAACTGGATTGAGGTGATATTTGTACAACTCTGTAAACTTACTAAAAATCAGTGAATTGTACTTCAAACAAGTGAATCGTATGCCATGCAAATTAGGCCTCAATAAAGATGTTAAAAAATGAAAATACAATTAAAAGGCAGATAAATGGCTAATAAACTGAGCCTTGTGAGCACCCAGCACAGATCCTACCCTGCCTCGGACTAGAGTTAGCTGGTATGTGTCTGTGTCCCCATTGAGACTAATGCTTCTTGTCATCTGGCATCTTCATTTTTGTCATATTCACAGCAGAATATCTTGAGTATAGTGATCATTCAATAATTATTTGTTGAATTGAACTCTAGTGGGGGGTAAAAAAGACATTTTTCTGGACATCAAAATAATGCTTTAAACAAACAGGTTTCACAAAACCCATTCCCCCAATATCCCCCCAGGATACCCGTGTAAGTAACTCAGGAGCACCACATCTCGGGAGAGTGTGATGATGTGGGTGTGAGAAGCAGATGACATTTAGCTAAAGACACAGCAAGTCTGTCTTTGGGGGAAAAAATATAGCAGCAGCGAATGTGTGTCGCCTCCTGATTTCGGGCCAGATGACAGTGGCACTCCAGAAGGGGCAACCATCCATCCGCCACTCCACAATGCCAGAGGCTGCTGGCTCCTCTGCAGTTTACAGCCCACATGGCTGAGCTTGTGGACAAAGAAGACAGCTGAAGCTGCTTTTCAGTTTAGTCTAAATGTTCCTGAACGTCTCTTTGCGGGACACTGATGAACGTAGCCTCCATCCTGATGAAGCCTGTCACCAAACCCATCAGTAGTTCCTGAGTAGAATTCTGCACCCCAGGACTACACCCAGGAGGGATAGGACAGCAACATTCAGGGGGAAGGACTTCTCTTGGAGGAGTGTAAGTTGTTTTTCCACTGGAGGTTCACTGGAAAGGGGCCCGGAAGGTGTATCAAAAGAGGAGGATTCATTGGAAGCTCTCCCTGGCCTCTCCCAGGTCCAGGCTACTCCTGACGGGTAGTTCTTTGAACCAAGAATGTAGGTGGATGGGTGGAGTGTTTAGGCTTTAGGGTCCAAGAGACCTGGGTTTGGATCCTGGTCCCATGAGGAATTAGCTGCCCAGCTCTAATCTCCCTGGACCTCGCTTTTCTCACTTGTGCAACTGGAATAATAATAAAATCTTCTACTCAAAGTTCTCACAGACTTGAAATGAGAGGATGTACCCTGACTGCTGTGGCTGTGTAGGAAATACTCAGCTAGGTGCCAAGGAGCCCCCAGGGAAGAGCCCGGGTGCAGCCGGTCATCAAATGAGACTGGAAAGCTCAGTGTGCCCTTGGTTGGGATTTCAGAAGTCCTTCCCAGGAAACATTAAAGAGGAGAGGGTCTGATTGCATCACTTTCCTGCTGTAACATGCAGACTCAAAGAGGAAGAAAAAGACTCCCATGTGATATTAGAAGACTGGCTTTTTGAAGGTATCACTGAAACCGAAGGACCCTGTGGTGCCTTCTGGGGATGGACACCAACCTCCCCCTGCCACTCCCTGCCTCTTGTTTGTAGAAAAGCTTTACCCTCCTAGGCTTTCCCTGAGTTCCAAAGAGCAAATTAATCAGAGAAGTGAAAAATACAAGAATAAAGGAAAACAGTCAAATAAAACCCAAATAACGATAGTTTACCCATAAAACAAAGTCAAGGACCTTTAGTTCCTCCTCAAGGGCTGTAGAGAACATCCTGAGCCATACCGCTGAGCTGTTTTGCAGATATTGAAACCCGCACCAGGTGGAAGAAGCTAACTGCATTCTGACCACATGCAGGTAGACACCAGAAGGTTGATGATGTTAACTCCCTAAATACCACCCCATTACCTCACCACCAACCAATCAGAAGAACGTCCGTGAGCTGATCAGGCACCCTACAACCCTCACCCCCTAATGCTGCCTTTAAAAACCCTCCCCTGAAAGCCACCAGGGAGTTCAGGTCTTTTGAGCATGAACTGCCCATTGTCCTTGCTTGGTCTTTCAATAAACACTGTAGGGGGCTTCCCTGGTGGTGCAGTGGTTAAGAACCTGCCTGCCAATGCAGGGGACACGGGTTCGATCCCTGGTCCAGGAAGATCCCACATGCCACGGAGCAACTAAGCCCGTGCACCACAACTACTGAGCCTGTGCTCTAGAGCCTGCGTGCCACAACTACTGAGCCTGCACTCTACAGACCGTGAGCCACAACTACTGAGCCTGTGTGCCTGGAGCCTGTGCTCTGCAACAAGAGAAGCCACCACAATGAGAAGCCCATGCACCGCAACAAAGAGTAGGCCCCGCTCACTGCATAGAAAAAGCCTGTGCTCAGCAATGAAGACCCAACGCAGCCAAATAAAGTAAATAAATAAATTTATTTAAAAAAAAAAACAAAAAAAAACACTGTACCTGGAGTCAGTAGATTGGCTTTGCTATATTTTGCACAAGTGGACCCAAGTTTGGGTCCATAACACTATGTATTAGCCAGAACCCCAAAATTAGTATCTGCAGCTCTGCATTTTAGAGAGCCATCACTTCAAGTGAGCATTTCTTTTTTAAACTTCTACCCTTCAGAAATAGATCCTGACTTCACGCAGTCAAGTGTCTGATACCTACAAAGTACTTAATAATGCTTGTTGAATTTTAATTCACTTAATTGTTCCCACAAGTTCACCAACATGAATCACGAAGAAAACCTGTATTATAACAAGACTTACATTTCACCCCAAAATGGGCCTAAGCAGCTCGTCTAGGAACTGGGAAGGGGGCCCTGGAACTGCAGAGCTGATGGCCCAAGCTAGAGAAGCCAAGAGAGAATGAAGCCAGCACACTTGAGAGACCCTGCGGGAGCCTGCAGACCAGAGAGCAGCCAGCTCAACCAGGGGTCGCTCCTCAGGTCTGACATGCCTTTCTCATGTGAGAAGTCTCTATCTCCCACCTAGCCTCCCTTCATGCTGAGCCACACAGAGTAGGTTTCTTGATGACTCGTATGGTGTCTCACACAGGACAGGCACCTGGGACCACTGTACGTCCACCTGGTTTGGGATGTGACTCACAATCACTATTTCTCCGTTTTAAGCGTCCGGACTCCAGTGAAAAGAGCGCATTCCAACCCAACTTCCTGGTATTGGGGAGTAGAAGAGATGGCTTATAAGGAGAAGGACCAAAGATCAAGCAAAGGTTTTATGGTTTATGGGGAAAATGCCATTGACTAAATGGGAAGTGAGGTTTTCTTTATTTTTTTAATTTTTTAATTTAACTATAGTTTATTTACAATATTGTGTTAGTTTCAGGTATACAGCTCCAGATTCTATTACATTATAGGTTATTACAAGATATTGAATATACTTCCCTGTGCTATACAGTAAATCCTTGCCATTTACCTATTTTATATACAGTAGCGTGTATCTGTTAATCCCATACTCCTAATTTATCCCACCCCCTCCCCTTTCCCCACTGGTAACAGTAAATTTGTTTTCTATGTCTGTATGTTTCTGTTTTTTAAATAAGTTGATTTGTATTATTTTTATAGATTCCACATATAAGTGATATGTAACATTTGTCTTTGTCTGACTGACTTCACAGTATGATAACCTCTAGGTCCATCCATGTTGCTGCAAATGGCATTATTTCATTCTTTTTTATGGCTGAGTAATATTCAATTGTATATATGTGCAACATCTTCTTTATTCATTCATCTGTCGATGGACATTTAGGTTGCTTCCATGTCTTGGCTATTGTGAATAGTGCTGCTATGAACATTGGGGTGCATGTATTTTTTCGAGTTAGAGTTTTCTCTGGATAGATGTCCAGGAGTGGAATTGCTGGATCTGAAGTTTTCTTTAGATGGGGACAACTTACCAAGGGGCAAGAAGCAATACCAGAGTGTTATAACAGCCAGAAATCCTTAGCATTTGACCTCACAAACTGTTTCACCCCAAAGAGCTACTCTTAGTAAGAAACAAACCTTTTCCATTTCACTGCGTGTTCTCAGGTCCAAAACCATCATCCCACAGTACATGAAAGATGGTGATGGCCCACTCAGTCTTCCCAGGTAACCACCCCATGTGCATATCTTCAGATCAGGACACCACATGCTACAATCTGCATGCCCCTAACACCCAGACAACCATCCTCACCATCACAGCCCTCAACAAGCAATCACATCCAGGGCTCCAGTAACACCTGAATTCCCTCCCACCTCCTGTGCTCTCTTTATGTCTGAATGATTCTTACCCACATGCTTCTGGCATGGCTATTTGTGGGGCACAGAGGTAGAAGATGGAATCTGGTTTGGAGTATTAGCTTGAAAAGTGAATTTGAGAATTCCAAGTGGATGCATCTAGAAAATTGAAACTCAGGTTAGAGCTGGATACATTAAGCTATGGCATGCATTTTACCATCCAGAAAAAGAGTAGAGAATAAAGACAGAAGAGAGACTAGGCTGGGGCATCACAGAATTCTAACGCTGGAAGGCCATGCATAAGCTGGCAAAGCAGACTGAGATAGAGACTAGAAAAACTGGAGAAAGCAGAAGTGTGATGGAAGTTGGAAGCCAAAGGAAGAGACTGGTGCAGTGAGGAATGAGCGGTCATTGGTGCTGAACATGACTGTAAGGATGGAGAACCATCCGCTGCATTTGGCGTGTGGAAGTCCCTGGTGACCTTAGAGTAAACTGCTTGAGTGAAGGGAAAGAGCTGAGTGGTGTAGACAGATTGGGTGCTGAGCGACTACAAGGTAAGAACATGGGGCCAGTGACTGTTGATGTGTGTCTACAGAAATTTGACTTTGAAGTGTACAAAGAGAGAAAAGAGGATAGTAGAAAGTGAGGTAAACCACCAAGACCAAATTTGCATGAAAATGTAGCCAAATATACACTAAAAGTATAACAGAGATGATGGTCAAAGCAGCAGAAATGAAACACCCTTTCATTCCACACTGGGCTAGAGGATGAGTTGATTGTATCTGAATGCACATCTCTTTGACCTAAAGACCACGGTTGGTCAGGAGAACAGAAGTCCATGAGACCGAACATGCGGTCATTCATCTAAATAACTGTGGCACATGAAGAGCGAGGTGTGGGGCAGGCCTGATTCATCGAATATTTTGGACATTTGCAACTTTCCAGTGGTCACACAGACACAGCTGAAATTCACCACTGCAGTCAAGCAGCCACAATACCCAAGAGGAAGCCAACAGCAAAGGCCCTAAAAAGCATATGTGACCAGAATGCAACTGGAGTGTGCTGAAAAACAGCTTTATTTGTGCCCCCAAACTAGGGGCTGGGTGTGGCAACTGTGCAGCTCTCCTACACATGGAGAACCGCAGAGCCATGAAGGCTCTTCAACTGTTCCAGTTACAACTCTTAGTATAGTAGAGAAAGGACCAAAGTTGGAAGTCCTGAAATCTCTCCTGAAAAGACATGCTATGAAACAAGAAAGACTGCCTTTTCTCAGTTACATCTAATCGCTGTTTTTTTTTTCTTTTACATTCTTTTATTTTACAGTCTTTTAAAACTGGTGTGTATCTTACATTTACTTTTTTTTTAGTTGGTTTACAATGTTGTGTTAGTTTCAGGTGTAAAGCAAAGTGAATCCGTTATACATATACATATATCCAGTCTTTTTTAGATTCTTTTCTCATATAGGCCACTGCAGAATATTGAGTAGAGTTCCCTGTGGTATACAGCAGGTCCTTATTAGTTATCTATTTTATATATAGTAGTGTGTATATATCAATCCCAATCTCCCAATTTATCCCTCTCCCACGTCCACCCTGGTAATCATGTTTTTTTCCTACATCTGTAACTCTATTTCTGTTTTGCAAATAAGTTCATTTGTACCATTTTTTTTTTAGATTCCACATATGAGTGATACCATATGATATTTATCTTTCTCTGTCTGACTTACTTCACTCAGTATGACAATCTCTAGGTCCATCCATGTTTCTGCAAATGGCATTATTTCATTCTTTCTATGGCTGATTAATATTCCATTTTATATATGTACCACATCTTCTTTATCTATTCCTCTGTTGATGGACATTTAGGTTGCTTCCGTGTCTTGGCTATGGTAAATAGTGGTTCAATGAACACTGGGTGCAAGTATCTTTTCAAATTATGGTTTTCTCCAGATATACGCCCAGGAGTGGAATTGCTGGACCATATGGTGGCTCTATTTTTAGTTTTTTAAGGAACCTCCATACTGTTCTCCATAATGGCTGCACCAATTTGCATTCCCACCAACAGTGCAGGAGAGTTCCCTTTCCTCCACACCTTCTCCAGCATTTATTGTTGGTAGTCTAATCGCTGTTTTAAAAGCTCATATAAAGGTGTGCATAGATGAGAATGGAGCTGGTTATCTCTATTGTGTTCGTACCAAAGGCTTAGAAGTGATACTGATGAATAATTAGTTCACTGATGTTGAGATTTTAGTTAATCTTGGGGGAAGAGGATATAATAGAAGACGACATTGACCTATAGATGTGATTGCCTTAGAACCACATCCCTGCAGCTGTACAGGTAGAAATAAAAGCACTAGGACTGGAACTTCCCTGGTGGCACAGTGGTTAAGAATCCGCCTGCCAATGTAGGGGACACGGGTTCAAGCCCCAGTCCGGGAAGATCCCACATGCTGCGGAGCAACTAAGCCCGTGTGCCACAACTACTGAGCCTGTGCTCTAGAGCCCGCGAGCCACAACTACTGAGCCAGCGTGACACAATTACTGAAACCCGCATGCCTAGAGCCCGTGCTCCACAACAAGAGAAGCCCCCGCTCGCCGCAACTAGAGAAAGCCCATGCGCAGCAACGAAGATCCAACGCAGCCAAAAATTTAAAAAGAAAAAAAGCACTAGGACCATCCACAAGAGGCATCAAGGCAATCCAGCTAACAGGAGGTAGACCAGATAAATGAACGTCCAGGCTTCACATAATGACCTTCGACTATTTAATGCTAATGGAAAACACTGTGAAGGCCTATTGATCTCATATACTTATTAACGGAAAACAGCAATGTGTGAGGCAATCGCAATGTTTAAAAGTGTGATGACAATTTACAGGTTCAAAATAAACACAAAAGAAAGACAAGTACTTAAGAGGATACATATCAAATCTTCTAAACATGACTTGATCTGCTTCGGAAGGAAAATGTCATGTGCTACAGCCCGTGACGGAGGCAGGCAGTTAAAACTGACAGTTGAGGGGCTGAGTGGAGAAAAGAGACCTACTGTCACCAGCCACACCCTTCCAGGTGCTCCCATTTTTTTTTTTTTTTTTTTCGGTACGTGGGCCTCTCACTGTTGTGGCCTCTCCCGTTGCGGAGCACAGGCTCCGGATGCGCAGGCCCAGCGGCCATGGCTCACGGGCCCAGCCGCTCCGCGGCACGTGGGATCTTCCCGGACCGGGGCATGAACCCGCGTCCCCTGCATCGGCAGGCGGACTCCCAACCACTGCGCCACCAGGGAAGCCCCAGGTGCTCCCATTTTGTTGGTTTCTAGTTGCCAAGGAAAAAAGCAATCTGAAAGCAACTTCAATCTAGGCTGTGTTTGTATACCAGGAGGGGCCCATGGCCTGGTAACTTCCTCAGGACAAACAGGAATGGACAGACTGTCACAAGATAAGGCTCTTTTCCCCGGAACAAAGCTCATTTGTTTCAACCAGCAGGCTCCACTCCTGGAGGCCACAGCCTGGGCTGACACAGATAATTCTGCAAAGGCAGACTGCTCCCTCTCAGGGACACAAGACCCCGTTCAGTGCATCCGAACAAACGGAGGTCCCTTTATCTCCAGGATAAAGCTGGCACCAGCCTCTGCTGGGAAAAATTTAAAGACAAAATTTTCCAACACTAAGCAAATCTCTTCCACTTAACGAGCACCAACGTCTTCTAGGGCAGCTGCGACTATGTCTGTTTTACAAATGAAATCCTCAGGAACTGGCAATAAGGGCAGTGTGACAGATACCGAGAGATGTTTCTTTTTTCAAGGTATTTTCATTTGCATTAAGACAGTTTGATTTGATGTTTACAATAACTTCATGGGGGAGACATGGGAAGCACTATGGGCCAGATTTTAGGGACTTGGGTCAAAAATACTGGGCCTGCGTCAGAAGATCTGGGTTCAGACTGAACACCCACCCCAAGTGACCTTGGGCAATTTCCTCAACCTTCCTGTGACCCAGTTTGCTCACCTGTAAAGGGCAGAGAGCTGGGAAATAAAGGATTTCTATGGGAGTTAAATGCGGTCATCAAAGATGGTACTACAGTGCCTGGTACAACCCAAGTCCTCCATAGACTGTAACTGTCACTCATATCCATGTTCATCCTTATCACCACAGATGAGGCAACCCGGTCAGATCCCGTAAGACCCAACCAGCAATAGAGGGTGCAGCTCCTGACCCCCAGCCTATCACTTCTTCCACTCTACCACGCAAACAACTTAAAAAAATAGCAAAAAGGATTTTTATTAAAGGGTGGGGCTCTTGTGTTAAATGTGCATCTTATACAAATGGAGGCCAAAGTCCTACAGAGAGAGTGCTAGTGTGGTTTGAAGCTTGGGCAAAGGTGAAGAAAATGATAGCGGTTTGTCCTTAGCTCTGCCCCTAATTGTGTGATGTGGAATTCAAGATGTCAAGATGCTGGAAGCTTTTTCTGCCTCTGAAACAAACAAAAAAAATAATTTAAAAATTGGGGAGGGGCGGTTGATCATCTATATCAAGAGGTGCAATGACAGGAGAGAACCTCACATCAGAGACCCTCAGCATCCTCCTAGGTACCAAAGTCCTATCCCGGCAGACAGCACTTTGTTACTTTGAAAGCAACACCAACAGGGCTGCCTTGAGAACAAACTTATTTCTTGAGAATATATACCTTGAGTCTTGAGAATATACACTTGTATGCATTTTATTTTTCAGATACTCAATATTTCTGAGTGCTCAAACACACTAAAACTTTCCCAGGATATGACTAGAATACATCCAGGAGAAGAAAATAAAACCCACGAATCTATACATACTTTCCAGCACTGCTTCTTTCTGAACATCTCCATTATATCTTATGCTGAACACTGGAGGTGAATTTCACAGCCTTTAAAATCACTACCCTCACTTCTGCAATAGGTAAGGATTGAAATCTCACAGGCCAAATAGCGGGTTACCTTTATTTAAAAATATTCAGTAAATTTGATTTTTTTTTTTTTTCTGGTGCCAACAATTAGGAATACACACTTCCTGTTTCTAAGCAATTTCAGGTTTAATTAGGATTCTCTAAGCCCCATTTGTCTTAACAATTTGACAGCTCCGGCTTCCCCTTCCACACCCACACTTTTCCTCTTTTACACTCTTCCCCACTTGCAGTATTTTATTCTGTGTAAACGCCAGGAGGAAAGGGAAGCAAGTATAAAAGCAAATCAGATCACTTGTTTCTTCTGTGAACACGCCGCTTTCAAGGCACCTTTGATAAAAGGTTATTTTCCCTTGACTGACAATGATCTCTAAGCTAATTATTAAAGTGTCTTATTTAAATGTGCATGTTTGAGGGGTTTCTATGAGAGTCGGCGATGAAACCCCCTGGAAGAATAATACGACATCACAGGGAAAATGTGCAGGAGAGCACCCTGTTTGTCCATTTAAATTAGCTCCATCATCCATAACTAGTGTTTAAAGAGCAGAAAAGCAAGCATGATGCATAACGCATTGTGTCATGATGCATAATAATTAGGCCTGCTCCGTGCCACCCCGTCTCCCAAGACTTAAAAAGCTCTCCGAGTAAGCATTTTGTTCTAAAGGCTTTGACAAAGATGTCACTTAGGGACTTTGAAATTTACAGCCAAGCAATTTGTCATCATTTATATGAGAGAGAAGAAGGTAAAAGGAATAGAATGCCGCACAGGTCATCACTTCACAAACCTCCTGGCGATGGAAGCTCCCAGGCCTCCGCTCCAGGAAAGCAGCAGCCTGTGTCTGCGGGCGGGACTCCCTGCATGCAGACCCTCCCCATGCCACGCAGTGCTCTCCCTTTAAAAAGAAAACAAGAAAGCCACGTAACATGTTCATTCCGTGCTGAGACACGAGCAGAATGCTTTACTCCTGGAATAGGCCATGTTAACTGAGGATCTGGAAATAAATTCCCAACATATGTGCTTCTCCAGTTCACCAAGACTGGGGTTGAGGGTGGAAAGGCATTCAAGACATTCTGAATTTTAAAACATCACTTTTAGAAGATACGATAGAATCTAAGATAACACTAAATTTATGTAACGACTAAAACAGTGCTGAACCAAAAAAGAAAATAAACGTTCTTTGGAATGAGACATCGTTACTTTAAAATGACCAATTATTTTGAAAGAGACAGCTTTTTCTGGATGTAGAAAAAAATTGAGATCTGAAGTACAAATACGACATCCCCCCCCCCCCCGGTTGAAGCGGGAAAGGAAGTCAGGATTCACAATTCAATAAGCCGTACACAGCATCCTTCCCCTTCCATCCCCCCTTCATTCAACACTGAGCACCTCCTGTGCTCGGACCACCTCCTTGGACCAGGGCTACCTGTCCAAGAAAACCTAAATGAGGAAGATCACAGAGCAGAAAGGTGCCCAAAGGGATTATTAGGGTTAGTTGGCAAGGGTTAATGCAAATGATTTAATGAGTGAACAATTAATGGAGTCCAAAAGGCAGACTCAAGTAACCAGAAAAATTCTCTTTCAGCTAATTTAACATTTTACCATAATTGAACACAATCGCCTGGAGCCAGGGCTGTGTGCCGGGCTGCACCCAGGGACGAGCGCTTTCTGGCTCTGTGTTAATCCCTCCCAGGTGACACAGAAGTAAGTCCTGGTCACTAGAACATCTTCCTGGACCTTCACAGAGACCTGGCAGAAAAATGCAAGGACCAAAGAAGGTAACACGTGTGTACACGTTTCCAGTCGCAGCCTTATTTAGCATTCATTATGCCAAGAATTTAAAAACACGGAGCTGATGCCACATAATTGATAATTCTCACAAACTTGTATTACAGTGAACCCACTGCAGTCAACGAAGGAGAGGGTCGTGGGCCATACCGTCTGGGTAGATCACACAAGATCGCATACGTACACTGATCTGCTTTGACCTACATGCTTCTTTCTAATTTCTTCTACTCTCCTCCCCATTCTTGCATCTGGCATGATGGAAACTGTCTAGAGCCAAGAGGCAGGTCAGCTCGGCTTGAAGCCTAGCTCTGGCCAAATCCCATTCTGTCTTACTGAAAGAGGTCCGTTTACATCTCTCTTCCCTCTCCTCTCTCACACAACAGTTTGACAGGTGGTTGTCAAAATCCTTTCCGTTGCTAACAGCCCAAGGTTCCAAGGCTCTGAGGCCTGAATCCTCCAAATGTAGGGTGTCATTGTCAGGAATGTGCTGAGGTGGGACGGTGAAAATTTGTGGAGGAAGATAACGTGTGCTGGGACAGATAAGTGAAGTTCCCTACATGTGACCGGAAATATACAAGGAACTTGGATAACAGATTAGTCATAATATATATTGAGAAAAAACAAAACATCATCTTAAAGTTAAACCACAGACCATGAGCAAAGATAAAGAAAGGAAACACAAGAGTAGGGTCTTTGGGTAAGGGGCACAACGTGGCTGGAGCCCACTTCCTTCCAGGGTTTATGCCAACATTAACATCAGTGACTTCAGGGGAGTCCCTGGCGGTCCAGTGGTTAAGACTCGGCACTTCCAATGCAAGGGGCTCAGGTTCGGCCACTGGTCGGAGAACTAAGTTCCCACGTGTTGCGCGGCACGGCCAAAAGAATTAAAAAAAAAAAAAATCAGTGACCTCAGAGGTTTGAGTGTGGGAACTATAGCAATAAGTTCTCTGGAACATAATAATAGATCACATTTTATTATGTCTTTAACTTAGTAAATTGCTTCAAAATCGATCAATAATCTAGTACAGCAAATATCTTTAGCCCAACGTAGCCAATGTGTTTAATTTCTTGAATCATCTTCACTGTTTGGATATTGTCAAGTTGTCATTTTTGACTTTTACATCCTACCGGTCAGGACACTTTCAGTTTTGTCCTTTTATCTCTCTTGCATAACCCTTACTCAGCCCAAGGGCTGATCTTCTCATGCCATTGGTCACTACAGCAACAGTGCAGCTAAATTTTTACCTTCCCACTTTCCCATCATTCCTTCATGCTGCTTTCAGAATATCTTTCCAGAAACACCATTCAACAAGTCACCACAGCAGAATGTGAAAAACAGAATCATTCTTCTTAAGAAGAGAAAATATGGAGTAAGAAATGGAGGTCTTTCCTTAGGAGATGTCTACTTTAATTAAAGGAAAACGGCAGCAAATCGCTTGGACATTCAGATGTGTTGCTGGGAAAGCTAAAAGACACTGTGTATTCAGAAGTCAGAGGACTAAAAAGGGTTACTGTGAAGGCCTCAGGTAACACTAAATTTGACTAGGTTATAAATTTGATTAATAGTAAAGACCATTTTGTTTTCCTTGACACTCCTCATGTAGGTGGATAAGGACCCTATTCTGGTCAAATCATCTTAGCACAGATTTTGCCTTTACTCATTCTATCTGCAATGTGAACTTCTATGCGTGCACAGGTATCAAGGTCTGTGAAACGTACTTGAGAATATTATGGAAATCTTAAAACATGGCTGGTGTTAGAATACAGAGAGGTCATAAATGTTACCTTTTATAAATCTCTTCATTTCATTCATTCGTAACCAACAGGGAACTCACTGTCATCTTTTCCTGCCTCAAACTAAAACCCTTTATCTACACGTTGTAAAAACTTAGTGCCAATTCTGCAGCCTCCAGACCACAGCTATTTGCCACAAGCATGAATCCTGTAGAAATGCTTCTGACCATTTCTACATGCTTCACTATAATGTGAAACTGCATTTTCCCCACTCAACCTTGCTCTGAGAGTCTTTGAAGGCTTCTTGTTGCAGCCTGAATTTTGTTCCTCAGCCACCTATAGACCCATGGATCAGTCTCCAAATTTACAATACTCATCCCTATTTCCAAGCCTGCAAGCTGCACACACACACACACACACACACACACACACACCATTCCTGCCAACATCCTGCCCATTCCTCAAATTGCTGTCCAGCACTGACTTATGTCCTGTAGGAGTCTGCTGAAGCCACTCCTCTTCCAGGAAGCCTTCCTTGGTTTCAGCTAACAGAGCTTGCTCCTTCTTCTATTTGTAAACTAACTGTCTTTTCTGAACCATCAGCAACCCACTTTTTAATTTATCTAAATTAGATTACCCAGTTTATCTCCTTATTTTATTAGTTTATAATACCTCCAATTTAAAAACACCTTGTATATGTCATGGTTTCCCACTTAAATGGCCAACTCCTTAAGGACAGAAATCTTTATACTTTTCTTACCTTATTCCATATCCCCAAAGGGCATAAAGTAAGCATAGTAAATATTTTCAGGTTAGTTAAGGAACATTCTCCTTCTCAGAAAGCCCATTTATGCTTCAACACATGTTTTATGTTTATGCTGGTTTTATGTCCAGTCCTTAGTTAACACTGGTAACATTCTGTCGCTAAGGATCAGCGGCTGCAGGTAATGCCAGTCAGTCATGACCACAGCTTTTACTCCTTACTCCTCATCTTAATGTTCAGTTTTGAAAACACAACTGTTTATCAGTAAGTACAAAAGCAAAGGAGGTTTTAATAAATTTGTAAGAAATAATGTTTAATGTAAGGACACAGAGATTGAGCGTGTGCATGAACCAGTGCAGATAGTGAGGACAGAAAGGAAGAAATAAAAGGAAATGAAAAAAAATGAAATCATATAAGAAACCCTGTAAGGTGCACACACAGAAAAATGAGACCGAGAATGCATAATATGAACTGAGTTGTAGATTATTTTGAGGTTGAAGATATACTAACTTGGATTCTGCTGAATCTAAATTTGACTAGTTTAAGAGACTTTGGAAACTCACAACATGGAACACAGTTTTTAACTTACATTTTTAACCCCATCATAGATTTCTATGGTGCACAGTATATAAATCAGAGAAAATGTTCAGGTGATGACATTTTAAAGTTGTTGCATGCTAAGGTTAATTTAGTTGCATTGCCTGACAGAAATTATAAATCTCCACTGTGGTGATTACCCCTTCCTTTTCTGGTGACCTTAGAACCCAAACAGGTTCTCACTAAAGGGAACCAAAGTTTAGCTCAATTACCTATAAAGCAATGAATGCATGGTGGTAGCTACAGTGGAACCTTAACCCAAATTCACTGTCAGTTTTTAATTTTTGTATATTTTACTTTCCAAAGGGATACAAAAGCTGTAAGAGAGTAAATTTTTTAATTTGTTATTTAATTTCTTATTTGTTGATTGAAGCTGATTAGTTAATCTTTTGGGGTGTGCCCTCTGATTGTGGTCCAGTTTTCAGCATCTCTTGGGTTATGTTGTGATAACTAAGCTACAGAATGGCTCTTATCACATGCTATAAAATCTCCTGTCAATGATTCCATTCCGGCATACAGTTTGCAGACAGGCAAATTTCACAGTCTCAAGAAAAAAGGACTGAAGTGAAGTAGTATGGGCAGTAATTAAGCAGACATGGCTATAAACCTATCTATGCCTTTAGTTTACCAGTAAGTTCGCGTAGTGAGATGCTCCCATGGGGATAAGATAGACTTGACTTTACTCACAGTCAAGCCTGGATTGTCCCCATCCATCTCCCTCTTATCCCATCCCCCCCATTGGTACCCGATCATCCACCACCATCCTGGTGGCCGAATGCTTCCTTCCTGCACCACTGGAAGAGCCTTTGGTTACACGTCCACTGAGTCTCTCTACTCTGCAAACTTTCCTGTGCACCAGAGTCAAAATACTGCATCGGCTGCTCACACGACATTGAGATCATAGTTTTAACACATAACTCTTACATTAAATTTATTTGAATTTGAATGTGAATTCAAATGCATCCATACCCCGCCCCCTGACCCGTTTTCAGACGTATCTTCCACTACGATGTGCACAGAAACTTAACGGAGCCACTACATGTGCCCCACCCCCATCCAGGAACCTCTCTACTCCTCACCTTGACTCTGGGTGATCTCTCTGCTGCCCACCTTGTCCAATCAAACACACACTCATCCTTAAAAGTCCAGTTTTGAAACCTCCTTCTCCTTGAAGGCCTTCACAGACAATCAGAAGTTGTACCTGCTTCCATAAACGCTACAGAACTTTCTCTGTATGTCCAGCATGGCAATCATTACCATGTCCAGCCTTTTTACAGTTGTAAACTTGTCCTATCTTCCTTGGGACTTTGCCATGACCTATACAACAGGAAATGGCCTTATTTTTTGCACAGTCCTCAGTATAATGATTTTCCATCATTTATTCATTCAACAAATGTTTATGGAGCAGCCCCCATGCCAAGCCCTGTTCTAGGATCTGGAGATACTGTGGTGGACGATACAAAATCTCTGATTTCTGGGAGCTTACAGTTTAGTGCACATAATAGGTCCTCAGTAAACATCTGTTAGAAAATTGCTGAACCAAATATTTTTGTATTTCGCAAAATACTTGTCTTATTTCTATCATTACATAGCTATTTGATGAAGATTTTTTTAAATCAAGATATTTTCACTGTTATGCCTCTAGGAATGGATCACACTTGAAAATTCTAGGGCATAGGCTCGCTGACCTTTCAATAAATAGGAGTGTCCAGATCTTCCACATGAAGTAAACCTGGCATACAGGGAGGGACTGTCACTCCATTGGGGGGAAAAAAGAAATTGAATCAAAGAAAGAGCAATGACTTCAGGCCCATAAGAGTCATACCCCTCTAAACACTCATTACTTAATCATTTATTCAGTAAATACTTATTGGGCATCTGAAGTCTTTAGTAACTCTTCTAGGTGCCCACAATGCAGAGGTGAGCACGACAGTCAAGGTGATGAACCAACGAATCACTATATTATTCCAATACTCATTGCTACTATGAACAAACACACGGCACAGCAAGGAGAAACAGAATTATCCAGGAGGCCACTTTATTTTAGATCAAGTGGGAGGCCTCTCTTAGGAAGTGATATTTGGGCAGAGGACTGAATGAAGGGAGAAAACAGAGCATAGAAAGGTCTAGGGTAGAGCATTCCAGGAAGAAAAAGTAGTGAGTGAAAGTTGTTGATAGAGGACAAGGTCAGAATGCTGGAGAAACATGCAGAAGGCCAGTGTGGCTGAAGTGGGGGGAGTATGACGTGGCCAGCCAGACTCAGATCTCAGAGGGCCTTTTATTTATTTATTTATTTATTATTATTTATTTTTTTTTTTGCGGTACATGGGCCTCTCACTGTTGTGGCCTCTCCTGTTGCGGCACAGGCTCCGGACGCGCAGGCTCAGCGGCCATGGCTCACGGGCCCAGCCGCTCCGCGGCATGTGGGATCTTCCCGGACCGGGGCACGAACCGTGTCCCCTGCATCGGCAGGCGGACTCTCAACCACTGCACCACCAGGGAAGCCCTCAGAGGGCCTTTTAGGTATAGTAAGGAACGCTGGGTTTATTTTAGGGAAGACGGGACACCCACACAGGCTTTGAGCAGAGGAGTGGCATGACCTGATTTATAATGTAAAGAGGTCTCTCTGGCTACTGGGTGGACCTCCAGCTGCTGAGAGCACGAGTGGAAGGTGGAAGCAGACAGACCAGCTGGCAGGCTGTTGCAGAGACCACTCGAGGCCAGTGAGGAGACTGGCTTGAACTGAAGTGGAGGTGGATGAAACAGTCATATTCTGAGGGCAGAGTCGATAGAACATGCTGGAGGGTTGGATATGAGATGTGAAGGAAAGAGAGTAATCAAAGATGATCCCAAAGTTTTCATCTTGAGCAGAAGATCTCTAGCGATGCTCAACTTGGAGGGCAAAATCCTGAGACAGGAGCAGGTATGGGGAGAAGGACCCAGGAATTCTGTTTCAGACAGGCTAGGGTCTGAGAGGCCCGAAAGATCTCCAAAGGGAGATGCTGAATATGCCGCTGGACTTGAGGGCCTGAGTGTGAGCTCTGGGGGAAGTCCTGGATAAAGATGTGAATGTAGATGTCATCAGCATACACATGATATTTAACGCCTCAGCCCAAAGTCATATAGAGAGGAAGTGCAGTTGGGAAAGCAAGGGGAGGGGAGAGATGGGGAGAGAAGGGGAGAGAAGAGGGCTAAGGACACAGCCTGGGGTACTGCATCATTTATCATTTGACTAGAGAGGAGAAGCTAGCCCAAACAACAAGAAGCAGAAACCAGCGCGGCAGAAGGGAAACCTAAAAAGCGCGATATCCAGGAACCAAGCAAAGGTGTTTCAAGGAAAGAGTGATCTGCAATGTCGAAAGCTGCTGAAAGGTCAAAGAAGATAGATTAGAAATACAGAGGTCACAGGTGACATTGTCAGAAGCAGATTCAATGGAGTCGTGAAGAGGACACTCATCGGAGAGTATCTAAGAGACAGAGGTGAAGGCGTAACGTGGACTCCGACAGCCCTAGCCCAACTGTGCCCAGACCAGCTGCTTGTTTCCTGTCTGCAATCAGACAAGTACAGAAACTGACGTGTTGCTGCAACTCTCAAGTGCGTGATCTGCACCCTCTGTTCTCGGTGAGTGGGGTACAACACTCGGTGTGTCCGGCAGGACTTCACATCCACCTGCAGCTGACTGGAAACAAAAACGAATCCCGCACCTCAGCTAACTTGAGAAACAGTAGTATATGCAGCTCTTTCCAGTGATTTTGCTACAAAGAGTGTAAGAGAGTGAGGGAGGTGAAGGAAATGGTGACAAGAGTGGGGTTTTTTGTATGTCAGTACGTTTACGGCAGAGATCGTCTGCTGCTGGTGTGTTACCCAGAAGAGAGGAAAACGGGGAGATACTTGAGGATGAGATCGTAAATGTGAAGGCAAAGTCCTCACATGGCTGGGACATGATGGGATGCTGGACATGGGTGGAGGTCTCCGCCTTCTACACAGACAGGCCAGTGCTTCCACTGCCAGGGGAGGGAAGGCAGTGCATACAGGGATTGTGGCGTAGCACCGGAAATCAAGGTTCAATGTTAAGTGTTGTCTCGACATCTGGCAAAATGGGAAGGGCCTCAAATGGCTTATCCGCTAGCTCCCCTCTCTCCCTCTGCTCCCACAGAAGTCCCCTCTAAACGACCCTCCTTATCAAGGGACCAGACACAGTGTCTGCTTTTTCCTGAGTATCAGGCATTAGGTTCCTGCTAGCCTGTGGAACTATTCAAACAAGCCAATGTCATCCTCCTGCAGGAACCAGGGGGCACCTCACCCTAGTGATAATACAAAGCTCCTCCCCCAGCCCCTGGTTATTCACTCTGTTCCCAAATGCAACCCCCGTGTGTCCTCTTCACCTGGGCTGTAAGTATACATGACTAAAATACTGCTATCATTCTCACCTGTCCAGGAGCTGGTGTTCAGTCACCCCCATAACTGAATCCCTCCCTCACCAGTGGGGTACAAAGGGAGTCATCAAAACAGGTATAGACATAAGCAGGCTGATAAACTGAGTGTGGGGGGAGGGAAAGAGATATTCCAGTAGTTTACTTGAGTCTTCTGATATCTTGCTAAGAGAAATGAGGTCATTGACTAAGAGTCTGGAAAGGGAAGGGGAGTTGGAGGTTTTGGGAGGAAGGAGAAGGTGTGAAATCCTCTTCCCACAGGAACAGGAAGCAACAGGGCAGTCAAGTGGGATTGAGGGCAGAGCTAAGGACTCACTTGGGGTCTGTGGTCACGACGTAAAATGAGACCAATCAGAAGGGCAGTGTGTAGTTTCTGCAGTCCAGCTCCCCTGCTCTGATGAGGCAGCATACAGGCTGGCTTGGGTTTTATCAGGTGGCTCCTAAAATCTAAAGTCGCTGACACAAGGGGAATCTGGGGCAGACACGCGCACCTGTGTGAAATGGGTCAGAGCGGAAGCTTGCTGGAGCGAAGACACACAGCAATGCCAGCCGTCCGCTGAGGCACAGACAGGTTCCGAGATCACTACAGAGTGTAGCCACCTTGCATTGTCCACTGGAATTTGGAAGGTTTAATTTTTAGTCCAGACAGCATGGAAGTAGACACAGGACACAGGACACACGCTGCACCTTGGGAAGAGAAGGTAAGCAGTGCTTCGCAACATGGGGCGGGCGGCAGGTGCTTGGTGACATTTTGGTGGCTGAGTGTCCGGTCTCAGGAACGAGATTCTAGAAATATGGTGATTAAAACAAACCGACCCTGACACTTCCAAAACTGTGCTTGCACCGCCACATTCTTCCAGCATCTTCCTTCAAAATCCCTGACGAAAGCATTGTTTGCTCCCTGGCCCATTCCCACTTTCTGGCATAACTCATATTTCCAGCTCCCCAGACAACTACTGCCACTTAAAAGAGCGGGCTTCCCTGTTGGCACAGTGGTTAAGAATCCGCCTGCCAATGCAGGCAACACGGGTTCGAGCCCTGGTCCTGGAAGATCCCACATGCCGCAGAGCAACTAACCCTGTGTGCCACAACTACTGAGCCCGCATGCCACAACTACTGAGCCCGCATGCCACAACTACTGAAGCCTGTGTGCCTAGAGCCTGTGCTCCACAACAAGAGAAGCCACCGCCATGAGAAGCCCGCACACCACAATGAAGAGTAGCCCCTCTCGCCGCAGCTAGAGAAAGCCCACGCATAGCAACAAAGACCCAACTCAGACATAAGTAAATAAGTTAATAAATTAGCTAAAAAAAATAGTGTGTGTGCTCAGGAGCTTGTCAGTGGATGAGGACTGCATGGTAGCCAAGTTCTGGAACTAGATGGCCCAGGGTCAAAGCCTGCCTTCAGCGCTAGCTGGATCTACGACTTTAGAAGAGTTACCTTACCGTTGCAAGACTTGATTTCCCCCAAGTGTAAAATGAGGATAATATGAACAAGTATCTCGAAGACTCGTTTGAGGATTAAATGAGATGATACAATAAAGCACTTAGCCCAGTTCCTGGCACATATTAAGACCTCAATCAGTATTAGCAGTTATTATAGTCACATGCATTCAGCGCTCCATAAAAAAGTGCCTCTGTAGGCATCTTCGTAGCCATAAACTTCAGGTTACTTACTTAGCCAGTAGAGAAGATGCCAAACATCTTTTAATCTCTCTTCAGTCAGGCCCTCCTTGGGACCACATTCCAAGGTTCAAGACATGGCTAATTGGACAGGATTGCAGGAAAATTCCAAAATAAGGGTCTAATGGGGGATCCAGGCCATGACTCAGCTAGAACCTCACACTAATGAACCCCAGGCAGTGTGTTTAGTGCAAGGAGGTCACCCAGACAATAAACAGAACTCCATGACCTCGCGACCACCACCTAAGGGAAGCCTAGGCCATCCCAGCTCTGAGGGCTCACAGAGCTGGTTCATCACACCTGGACAATGGAATTTCCTACACTCCACAGAAGACAAATATGTCATGTGTGCATATTACCTAAATGTCAGAGAACAATAAGAATGTTACCACCACATGGTACATATGTGCACACACACACATGCATGCACACATAGGTATTACTCTTATCAGAAGAACTTCCATTCAAGCTCAAGAAGTAAGACTGTCTAAGTATTATTTTCTAAACTCTTCAAGATATGCGTCCCGTGGATACTTCGGTAAAATAACTCAGCTGCGATGACAAGATTCAGATGCGTAGGCACAAAACTGATTTGTGTCTTTTTCATAAGAGCCTCAACCGATGCGAAACTCGCATCTAATTTCAGTCTCCAATTCCCAATTGCAACAACATTTTTTATTCTATATTTTGGCATTGAGAAAATCGTGTTCAGTTGAGGATAAATGAAATATAATGCAGGGAACCCTCTTGCACTGTTGGTGGGAATGTAAATTGATACAGCCACTATGGAGAACAGTATGGAGGTTCCTTAAAACACTAAAAATAGAACTACCATATGATCCAGCAATCCCACTACTGGGCATATACCCAGAGCAAACCATAATTCAAAAAGACACATGTGGGGCTTCCCTGGTGGCGCAGTGGTTGAGAGTCCGCCTGCCGATGCAGGGGACACAGGTTCGTGCCCCGGTCCAGGAAGATCTCACATGCCGCGGAGCGGCTGGGCCTGCGAGACATGGCCACTGAGCCTGCACGTCCAGAGCCTGTGCTCCACAACGGGAGAGGCCACAACAGTGAGAGGCCCACGTACCGCAAAAAAAAAAAAAAAAAAAAAAAGACACATGCACCCAAATGTTCATTACAGCACTATTTACAACAGCCAGGTCATGGAAGCAACCTAAATGCCCATCGACAGACAAATGGATAAAGAAGATGTGGTACATATATACAATGGAATATTACTCAGCCATAAAAAGGAATGAAATTGGGTCATTTGTAGAGATGTGGATGGACCTGGTGACTGTCAGAGTGAAGTAAGTCAGAAAGAGCAAAACAAATATTGTATATTAACGCATATATGTGGAATCTAGAAAAATGGTACAGATGAAACGGTTTGCAAGGCAGAAATAGAGACACAGATGTAGAGAACAAACGTATAGACACCAAAGGGGAAAAGCGGGGGTGGTGGGGTGGTGGTGGGATGAACTGGGAGATTGGGATTGACATATATACACTAATATGTATAAAATAGATAAGTAATAAGAACCTGCTGTATAAAAATAAAATAAAATAAAATTCAAAAAAAAAAGAAATGTAATGTACTTAAAGACAGACACACGATTTAAACTTGGGGGTTGGGGAAGACCCCACCATGTAATATGAATGTAATATAAATGTTATCCTCCTCCAATTTCACTGTTAAACACACCAACAATGGAACATAATACCAGGAAATAGTTCTACCACTGAAGTGGATAAAAGTTAATTAACCTGTCTCCTACTTACTTAACTCAAATAAGTGAATGGGGGTCGACAAGGAAAAGTAAATGAGTTTTCCCAGTTTACACACTGATTCTTAAAAGCTGACATGCTGCTTTCTCAGAACAACTCTTTATTGCTCAACTTTAAAGCAAATTTAATGTCATTATTTTCAAAGTTTAAAAAAGTCAAGTGAATCAACATGCTTTTGTTTGGAAGATTTGGGGACGCTACTGATGTGGAGTAAGCAAACCTGTGACTTGAGACCACATGGGCTCAAAATGCCGCGATCGAGTCACAGGTCCCATTGACCTCAGGCTGATGATCCGCATCTCCAGACCCTGGTCTCAAATTCTGTAAAACTGAGATGAGGGCTTCCCTGGTGGCGCAGTGGTTGAGAGTCCGCCTGCCGATGCAGGGGACGTGGGTTCGTGCCCCGGTCCGGGAAGATCCCATGTGCCGCGGAGCGGCTGGGCCCGTGAGCCATGGCCGCTGAGCCTGCGCGTCCGGAGCCTGTGCTCTGCAATGGAAGAGGCCACAACACTGAGAGGCCCACGTAGCGCAAAAAAAAACTGAGATTAAAACTACGTATTCATTCAACTGTTTGAGGATGAATGCAGGCCATATATCGGTGTGGGTTTGTAAACAGACATGGACTTAGGCCTCATTCTGCCTTTTAACAGCTGTTGGGTTCACAGCACTCACTTAATCTCACCTTATTTATGATGGTGATAACAATACCTACCTTCCCACAAAGCTTCAAGCATTACAGGAAATACCGTGGACACTTAAAGTAGTACCTCGTATCTAGCAATAGATAACGTCAGCTATTATTATTGACATATCGTCACTATTATTAGTAAACATAACTGCTACATATAACATAATAAGCCAAGTGCCTGCACACTGTAGATGCTCAATATGTGTACATTTCCTTTTACTCTAACCCTTTTTTTTTTTTTTTGCGGTACGCGGGCCTCTCACTGCTGTGGCCTCTCCCGTTGCGGAGCACAGGCTCCGGACTCACAGCCTCAGCGGCCATGGCTCACGGGCCGAGCTGCTCCGCGGCATGTGGGATCTTCCCGGACCGGGGCGTGAACCCGCATCCCCTGCATCGGCAGGCGGACTCTCAACCACTGCACCACCAGGGAAGCCCCTCTAATCCTTTTTTTATGGGAAGAATTACAAGCAGAATTTCTTTCTTCGAAGAAGACCAAGAGATTCTACTCTCTCAAATGACACTGCACAGTTTCTGGAGCAGGGGGATGTGAACATTTAAGCAGGTATTTACTCCCTATGTTAATTAATTCTTATGGCCCAGCAGTTCTTAGGGGGAGGTATGGGGGGCCAGTGATATATAGTATCATCTGCTGGCCCGTTCTTAAGTGAAAGATGCCATAAGTTCCAACGATATCAAAACACATGCACATTTTGATAGGAAAAAAACAACTACACATAGTCTAAATACTCACATTTCTGGTAACCAGACTATCCCATTATATGAATGTAAAGGGCAAAAAAAGCGAAGGGTATAAAGAAAAATCCAATCATTGCTAAGCTCACTGAACCACAAAAATGAGCCGCGGCAACCTTTTACCGTAGAGTAGAAATCCATTAATAACAACACTGCCATCCATATTTTTCATTCACGTTCTTCCCCACACATTCGAAATTTTCTTATATCAGAGAGCATTTCATAAACATTTAACTCAACAAACCTCAGAGTCACCCAAACTAAAGTGCTCCTCTTGGAAAAACAATCTCACTACGTGAACTCAGGGATGAACAGAACCACCCTAAGCTATGGTGTTAAAACACAAGGCAAACAAAAACAAAATGGCGGTCTCCTTTTTTAAGGACGTACACACTTGAAATAAACACAGAGACACCCCTCCAGGACTACCACAGACACAAGAGGCTTGTGTTCACAGGACACGTGGAAACGAGAGAGAAATGCAAACAGGGAAGTCTCCCCGAGAAAAAGGCTGGCGCCCTTTGCAGTCACACAGCTTCCTCCTCCGAGTTTCTCTGCATCTAATACCTTCAAATAACGGGTGCTTTCTAACCAGGGTTTCCATTTCCCAGGGGCCTCTGCCGTCCAGCCTTTGCCTGGGAAAGCAAGTGACACAATACCCCCTCTTCCTTTGCCAGGCAACAAAGAGGATTTGCACTGCCTTGAAAACAGAAATCAGCATCTTCAGGATGAGCAGGCCTCTGTCGGCCTGCAGCGTAGGGCACTCGGGCACAAAGTAACCAGGCGAAAGAAAATGCATTCCGAGCGGTTAGCACGCAGGATTCATCGAAGTATAATTTAACCATCTGATCAAACACTAATTAGCATAATCACTTGAGGGGAAAATGGCTGGAGGAACCCAGGAACACCTTGCTATCTGTGTTCTTAGCGACTGATGAAAAAGAAGACACACAGATTGGGGATTTGTTTCTTTTTGTTCATGGAAAAAAATAGTAAATAAAGCTTAAACAGTAACAAGCATCACCAGCTATGGTTTTTGCAGCCAAAGGAGTTACAACTGAGATTCGGAAGAAACATCTTTGCTTTCTCTCCAGCATCCACAGAAAAGCACAAAACCAATCTTTCATTTTGCAGCAGCGTGGCTCTAAACTATGTAACTTTGTGTTTCTCAACCTCAGCACTATGGACATTTTGGACCAGATACTTATTTGTCGTCGGGGGGCTGTCCTGTGCATTGCTGGATGCTGGGTAGCATTCCGGGGCTCCACCCACCAGTGATGCCGGTGGCATCCCCTTCGCCCCAGAACTGTGATAACAAAATGTTTCCAGATATTGCCCAATATCCCTGAGGGAGTGGAGCTGCCCTGGTTAGAATCCTGTTTTAACTGAAGAACACAGTTTGTCAGGAGCACTAAAACTGATCAGATCATAAGAGGAGGGAAGGAGTCTTTTACTCCCGTCTGCCAAAAATAATGAGCCTCTAATAATAATTCCATGGAATTCCATGGAGTTTACTTTATATCTGATGTCTTTGTTTAGAGCTTTATAATAACCCATAACACCTATGCTTGTGCAATTTGGAAAAAATAATTATAAATACCAGCCTCTCCCCATTCAGAGATTTCTAGAAAGACACAGCTGACTTCCAACAGGCAACCCCTGAGGGGGATACCCACAGGCAGAAAGAACACCATCCCTTGCTTCCAGACTTCAGTGTGTCCTGAGCAGCTGGGGAATCACAGCAGTGTCCCTCCACCTGCCCACATCAGGGCAAACCACCTGTGACTTAGGAAATTAATAGAGGCATAGAAGGCCTCCAGACCCCAGGGAAATATCACTTTCTTCCTACACTCTCATTGTAGGCGTGGAAGCCCTGATATTTGCTCCCAGTTCCTAAGGAGGGAGAGAGGAAGGTGTAAATGATGACAAGTGAATAAATACAGAAATCCCCTCCGTTTCTCACAAATGCATCTCCACTACCAATAGATTCATCGCATTGCCTTAAACCGCCTTGGCCATTAGTCGGACGGTACCTAATAACATTCATTCTTATGGAGAGGTGGAAACCTAAGGGAAAAGTACTCAACACTTACTAAAGTATGCAATAAATATTTTCTGTGGGTTAAGGTGATTTGTTCTAATAATAAATTTGAGTCCCACAGTCCCTCGTTTCTATTTTTCTAAGGAAAGTATTTAACCATCTACGATCACTCACAGATCTCTCAAAGGTTATTAAGCTTGCTGGTGGAAATACTTATGACCTTTCCATGGAGGACATATGGAAAAAGGCTGCCCTCGTCTGCTACAAAATTTAAGAGAGAGCAGTCTGTCCAAGTGGCAGAGGCCGTGAATACTCCAAACCAGAGAGGAATTGTGAGCTATTTTAAACGAATATCTTCTTCGGCAAAGCCCCTCTGGCAGAGCTTATGACTTCTGAACACAAAGCCCTCCCCGCTTTCTAAAGGAACAGAGGGGCAGGAGCTCTTTGCTGCACAGAAATAGCGTCTACCCCAATTCAAGGACTTATGAGCAAGCAGAAATTACATTTCGTCAGCCCACAGTGTCTTTCGTACCATTTTTCTTCTAAAGCTAAAAATCAAAACAGCCGCTCTGAAAGAATAATTTCTATAGTGAATCACAATAAAATCGCCCAAGGATTGTAACATCCAACTTGTTTCAGATGCCCAGGAGGGAAAGTTATTTTTAATATGATCTAAAATAGGATCTCAGGACACAAGAAGTTATTTTTAAGGTTCTGAATTTAGGCCTCTCTCCAGCACACGTTCACGTCTATTTTAGCTCAAAAAATCAAGGACGTGGTGTTTTGAAAAGATTATTCCGCCACTAATAACGGTCCTCAATTTTATCGTACATATACAAGGCCTAAAATGCATATATGTCCTTATATGCCATTTTCTCTGTTTATGACAACGTAGCATTAACGACAATACTTCGTATGATGTAAATACAGTCCACCTGGGGTCATTTACCTAAAAGAAAAGTGCAGAGGCCAAGTAAACCCAAAAGAGCAAACACTCCCCAAGCCCCTTATACCTGGCTTTGGAAGGAACTTGTGCACTGATATTGGAAAGAAGACATGTGTAACGTTCCCAGGTTGGCATCCAGGCAAAACCTCAAGGTGCAAACAGACCTGTATTCCTGCCCTGTCTGTTCTGCCCTAGTGCCTCTCTTATGCTTTTCCAATATAATAACCCAAACAGTTTCCCACTATTGATCTCTGCCTGGGAGGAGTGTGGTTACATTAAGGTTCAGAGGGCTTCTCTGCCAGGACTCCAGCTGCTAGCAAAGAAGGGGTCTATTTGAGAAAACACAATAGGACCGAAGTCCAACAGCAAAGCACGTGCTAGCAATGAACCTGGGTATCAAATATGCTAAAACAATAAGAAAAAATTACGTATGTGTATGTACGTGTATATACACACACCTATATACATTTGGATACAAATAAGCATAGATATTTGTACAGATATATATACAGATGATTCTCAACGTACTAGCATCCAAATTGGAAGTCCCTGGTTGGGATCGCACCCCGCTCTACTCAGGGTCTTCCCTGTTACCAGCCCCTCTGCCACCAACGTTCCCCAAATCTGCCCAAATCCTTGTGGCACTCAATGAAGTCCTAGCCCTGCATATATATATATATATATATATATATATATATACACACACATATATATATATATATGTATATATATATATACACCCTCTCAATAAATCACTACTCAATATAGAGCTCCCCAACAGCGCATTGGGGGCTACATGAAGCTTTATGGGGTCGACGTTCTAGCCACTGTCTGACCCCTCTACCTCAACTCAGCCAGGGGCTGGGCAGCCTCTTTCCAAGTTTGTTCCATCCAGAGCTGGCTTATGCCACCTGGATCAGAATAATAATACAGATACTTCGGCCATGCATACCCCAGAGCTGCAGAACCAGACCCTCTGGTGGTCAGAGCTGGGCAACTATAAAACGAACAATATAAAAGATCACACGAGCCGTACGCACGGTCAGGCTGAAGGAGCCATGGGGGAGGGAAAAGATGGCAAAGGCACATGTCGGAATTAGACCTCAGGAGCTCTGCAAGCTACAGCCCATTCCCAATACAATGCCAGCATCCAGTCTCCTGTGAGAGGCTCATAGGGGAAAAGCCTTCCAGGAAATGCCCAGCTTCTTCCTCCCTGACCCGGCCCACCTGGGCTTTAAGAACCAGTGGCCCTGATCCTTAACTGGAAGGTGCCGACGGAGGCACCGTAAAATGGAACACGGTTCAAGGCATCGACAGACCGGCCTCCAGTCGGCATGCACCCTCCTTCCTCCCCCTCACACCCCTGCTGTCCTGCCATGGGGTGGCTCCTTCCTCCCTCCCCACGCTTGGTCTTCCCATAAACCTTAACTTCCATGGCTTCCAAGCATCTGATACCACAGAGGCCTACAGTGTATCCTCACCTTCCCATCCCCAGCGATGGGGTGATGGGGCTATGGGGCTATGGGGCCATGCGGGTGGGGGAAGACCAAGGGGTCTCTTACGACTACAAATCAGGGAGGGTTGTGACTGGTGATAGGAGATCTCCTAAGACATAGATGAACTGACCACTGATCAAAGCAATTACCCAAAACAAATACCAAGATCACATCTAGGTCAAAATGCTTCTACCCACGTTTCTACATGTAAATGTCCATCAAGCCTATAGTAAAACAGTAGCCACCAAAGATTTAATAGCTATTGATTTTGGTGAGTCGTAATATGTATGTACACGTCTGGTAATTAACCATCCTATTCACTTTCTGCTACCATGTCAAGGCACCAGACAGACCCCTGCTAACCTTGGCTTTACCAGCCTGAATCATTTATGAAAGAAGAATTCTGTACCTTAGAGGGCCTTTCATACGTTTCACACATTTCCTTTCACTGGCCGATGAAACAGACAAATGGCTACCCTTTGCAGGAACCGGCCATGATAAGTTCCAGGAGGGGTGATAAAAATCACCACTGCACCCTCTCTACAGCGTGGAGGTGCTCGTTTGACTAGTAAAGTACGTTGTGGTTGTTGAGGTCTTCAGCTCATCCCTGAAGTCTCACACGTGATATTACAGAGCACTGTTATTTCTACGCCGGCAGCTACAAATCGGTTATTAAGAAGGCTCTACAGACGATATTAAGAAATAAACACTGTAATTAAGCAGACTGGGACTTGGGGTTTTCGGTGTCTTATGGGAACTCAAGATCAAATTATGCCACAGTGGGGCGACTGTGGAGAGAAGAAATGAATCTCAAGTTTCTCTGATGAGAAAGTATGTTTACTCAAAAACTTCCACAGTAGAGCTCAGGTCTTTACATAAAGGAAAAAAAAAAGAGTAAAATTTAAAAACACAGCAAACTGCAGTGGTTCTAATTATCTTCATGCTTTGCCTTTCCGTAACAATATCATTGTAAAAATTCTCCCATTGTCCTGAAGTCCCTGCGGTGAGTGAAAAAGCAGGTCTCGTGAGAAGAATCAATGCTTTATTCAATATTAGGAAAAGGAATCAACGGTAAGAGTGTCCACTGCCATCAGCCATTTCAAATGAAATGGCTCCGCAAGGCGTGACAGAGGCCACCTCAGTCAGCATCCAATGGACCTTCATGCTGGTTCTAACCCCAACTTAACATAGCCACCACTCAGTCCCATGAGGATACCGAAGGCCCCTGGGGACCCTGAGGTCATCAGAGTCTCTTCACTGGGAGTGTTATTACCACTGTGGTTTTGCACAAGCATCCCATAATTTGAGATTCAGGTACCTAGAAAGAACTAAACTGACTTCACTGTATTCAGTATTTATGCACAGTGGACAAGAAGAAGAATGGCTTAAGTTTTGCGTAAAGCCAAGCTTAAAACTGCTTCCTGGTTCATCATTTTCATACTAAAAGAGGCAAGGCTCATACGAATCAAAATCTGCAATAAATTAGTTCAAATCTTCTTCCACCACCTCATCAAACCTGCCTGTTCCACGGTCTAAGGAGATTGGCTACAAAACAACCCATTGCATAGATGGTTGTTCACAAGATAAAAGGAAAATGCTTTTCACGGCATCATACTTTGGGGTCGGTCTGGCTTTTGCTCAGATGTGCAGCCTGTACACCAGCAGCATTTCCATACAAATTCCAGGATTCTACCCTTAACAGAAAATAAGGTGCACTTGGGGCCAGTAAAACCAAAATGTTACACTGAGTAAATGCAGTCCTAGGAAAGAAGACTATTTCATTCCTAAGAGCAAGCGTGTTCATTTTTCTTTGTCCAGGAACATTTACGTCAATCAAGCAGCCTGTGGGGACACTGCCTATCCCAACTGGACTGGCCAATTAGAAGAGCATATGCCACAATTTTTTAAATCTCCAAAATTTAATTATAGAGGAACCCATAATAATCACAAGATCCTAAATGTGAACACTTAGTAACTGCTCTACTCTAAACATGCATGCAGATTCACCCTCCCACTCTGTGCTGTTGAGTATCTTCAGGAAGGACAATGCTTATTGCCAAGTAAATATCTGTGGCAGCCCTGCAAGTTCAACATGCTCCCTTCACTTCATTCCTCTGTTCAGACCTACCGAAGCCCAGTTTCCAAATAATACAGATACTGGCTCCACACCCTCACCTCCCCAAGTCTGACATGGACTTAAGCCCTGAGAGCATTTCAAGAATATTCTGCAGAGTTCGAAGCGATTTCTCAATATTTCCTCAAGGGCTGTTATGCTTTTATTCTCCTCCAAAAAAAAAAAAAAAAAACTCCATGGTCCTGGGGAGGTAGGGGAAGCCAGCATTTCGTATGGAGGTGATCTCACGTTTTCAATTTTTTCGCTTTCCCAGCCGCTGCATTTAAAAATGGCTTTCTATAAATAGGACTGCTTGCTCACTCTTAAATCTCACTCACTGTCTTCTGCGTAAAAATAACTTAAATAGGGATGCAGGCGAGGTTCATTAATCCCTGTCATTCTGTCTCTCTGTGTAGTAGCCTCTTTCCTCCTTCTTATCTCATCGTCTATCTGGTCAGCTCCATTCATCCCTCTCTGTTCCACCGTGATATGTATTTCCATAACCCAGGGAGCTTAAAGACCAAAAATTAACCCAAGTGAATGATTTTTTTTAAATAATAAGTATTGACAATATAGAATAAAGACAGATCTCCAAAAATCAAACGATGATAAATACTGTAAGCTCCAAGACACCTAATTTGATTCTCATATTTGATACAAATCACAATTTTAATGGTAAAACATATTCCTTTCATGTTACTTTGATGAAGGAACCAACTTTTACAATTGGTTCTGCTGGAAAATAAGAAAAAAAAGATAATGATGAGACAGACACCCATTAATCAACAAAATGCTTAAGAAAATAGTAATGTGATTTTTTTTAAAGACGATTAAGGCCTAAGGAACTGAGCTTTGTTTTGATATCCTTGGAGGCTCTTTGATGAAGAAACGAATTCCCAGGAACCCCTAGGGAAACTTATGTGTTGGTGTGATGTTTCTGACTGGCTTTCAGAACACGACAGGGTGTTACACCTTGTATAGGATTTTCAATCGTGCCAGTTAGCAGCGTACGCTTGAGAACAAGGGGTCCAATGCATTTATTAACTTATTTCCTGTGACATTTGACCCAATCCAAGTCACAAAGAACACCTAAAGCAATTCTAGCATTGTTACGTAACTGTGGTGAAGTCCCATCACATATTCCAAATGTGAATCCATTTTGGGAAAGAGAAGAAAATGCCCCCAGAAGCATTTCTAGAAAATGAGCATTTCCACAGCCATGGAGTCAGTGCATCAGACTAGACGGCAGCGGCCAAGGAATGCACACTGCTGCTTACGTGCATTTCTCGCAATGGTTTATATAGTAGAATCAGAGACGGGGCAGACGAGAAGCTAACCTGGCAAGGAAGGATAAGAAAGAGGCAGGAGACAGAGGCAGATGGGAGAGAGGAAGGGGCGAAGGAAGGGAGGAAGGCTCTGCCCATCATCCTGTCCCTTCTTTCTGTCAGTCAGTGAACATCTGTTTCCACCTGCCCGGCCCGCAGTTTGCTCTGTGCGAAGGACACACCCCGGCATGGCAGGAGCCTCACCTTCCGACCTTGCCATCCAGTAAGGGAGGCAGTCACCTGCCAAACAGGCACCAAATAGACAGAGTTACAGATTACTCTAGACACTGTCAAGGAAGTGGCCAAGGTTTTAGGGAAGCAGATCATGCAGGAATCTAATCTGCGGCGAGCAGGTCTCTGAATCCAGTCTTTCCGAATATCCCGATCAGAAGCTGTCTAACCTCTGTACCCAAAACTGGTTATCCGCGCGCCTGCCCTCCTGCCGCCTGGGTGGACGGTGTGCCACCGGCCGAGGAATTCAGAACTGCACAGTGTGTACAAGTCGGGCTGCTGGAACCTTCCGTTCCCCCTGCCTCATCTTAACCCATAAATCCAACAAGGGAAACGCAACTTTGAGTGTTTTCATATTTTCAAAACATGAAAGAAAAAAAAGTAATAAATATGGGGGGGGGGGCAGGAGAAGATGAGAATTTAAAATGAGAATTTCTGTGCCCGGCTCTGTGGCCTGTGAAGGATTAACACCTGGCCCAGGCGAACAGGTGCTGCTCGGTTTGTCTGGGGGCGCAGGAGGCGGTCCCGGGCCGCGGGGATGGACGGGGGAGCTCAGAGGAGCGGCGCGGAGCCTCACCTCCATCCCCAGCAGCGGCGGCGAAGCGGGCTGGGCCTCCCGCAATGACATTGGAAGGTCAGCCAATCAGGCGCGGGGCTGCTTCCGAGCAGCCACCTCCGCCAAGAGGTGGCGCCCGCGGGGCCGGGCTCCCCAGCCAGTGGGAAGGGAAGGTGGGATGCGAACGCACGGTCCGCGGGCCCACCAGCCCCGGACACCGCCTTTCCCTTTCTCTGCATCTTCGAGATTGCAACAGATTGCGGGAGCACCGGCCTCCTGGGGAAAACTGGAAACAAAGACGTCGGACCCTGCCTCGCCGGCCGTAGCCTTTGCATTCGTGGCTCCTGTTGGGCTGAACTCCGGGACCCGGGAGGCTGGGCCCGGCGAACTTAAGAAGCCGCGGGGAGGAGAGCCTCCGGCCGCCGCGCCGCGCAGAGAGCACCGCTGCTCGGAGGCGGCGACTTCGTCTGCCCGTGAAGTCTGGCTGCACCAGTCTTGTGAGGTTTGCCGCCCACTAGTGTCCTGTGGCAGGGACACAACTGACGTGAAGGTATAGCACCGCCTCACCATCTCCCAGGCCGCCGATGGAGCTGGTCCCGGGAGCCAGCGTGCGCGGCAGCGCAGCGCCAAGAAAATAACCAGACACAGCGCCCTCCTGCGAACGCCCGGGGCCTCCGGCCGCCCCGCCAAACAACCAGGGGACGCAGAACGCGCGAGTGCTCGCCTCTGGAAGCGCTGCCGACTGCTCTGCCCTACCTAATGCTAACGGTATTATTGCCACTGCCTGTTAATTATTTATGAGGCGCATTCAGAATCTCAGCCGTAGGATTCGGCTAATTTTGTGAAATTTGGTTGCCATCGTTTTGTAAATGCATCCACTGAGAAATCCATCGTTTTATTTTTCAAACATAAATTTCCAGTCTCCTGCAGTGTTCTTAGGTCTTTATAAAATGACCTTCCCTGGTTTTTTTCTCTCTCCTTTACATGGAGTTTCAATGCCCATTGCATTGAGTCTCTTTATGAAATACTCATTGCATCTCATCCCAGACACATCAGTGATAAAACACTTTGACAGCTACATGGAGGTCCAGGAATCAGGGATTTAGATTGGCTTTTTTTTTTTTTTCTTGGTCACAATTATTTTCCCCTATCAGCGTGCTGTATTGGACCAGTTCTGCCCAGTGAGTCACTGACGCACAGCAACAAACTGCGGGCACACCAAAGTGGCATTCAGGAGAGAGTAAGGAGTGGAGAAGGATCGGCTGGCATTTAATGAAGGTCTGCATGGCATTTTGTTTTCCTACACGGGGCATCTTGTAGGGGCACCCAAGCTTAAGAGACCTAGAAAATTTTTATGAACTCTATAATTCTGGGGTGGAATTTAAATCTCCTTAATAAAAATAGGAGAGGGAGAAGTGGGGAGCAAGCCCTGAAATTAGTCACCTGATAACATTTTTTTTTTACTTCCACATATTTCCATGAATTAAATAAAGATCACCTTAAAACCCTGAAGCTGCATTTGCACTCATAAATGTCTGCTCCTAAATTTAAATAAAATATAAGTTTGCGGTACGTAATTCCCTGTGGAGATGACAGGGGATGCAGAAAGGTGCTGCACGGCCCACTTTCTTTTTGACGAGCACCCTTCTCTCTCCCAACACCCGCCCTCTCTAAGCTCCACAAGCTCCCTGAAAATGGCAAAGCGGCAAAGCCCAGAATTGCACGGCTCAGGAAAGGATGATGTCAGGGACCTCTGTGTACATAACAACAGAAATCAAGGATGCTAACAAAAATGTATTATATAGAATAAATCTGCTCATTAAGCCCACCTATGCTCTTAACAAGAATTGTAAACTAGAGTATTCTCGTCAGAGTTCAAGCCCAAAGAAATTGTGATAAAGCACAATGCAGTGTGTTTCCATCCCAAGGAAAGGCTGTGAGACATATCTGCACATATAGGGACCCCCATTCCCTTGCACAGTAACTGAAGCTCCCTGAGAGTATTTCCAGAACATTGCAGGACAAGCTGACTGCTTTTAGACGTGATGACTGCACCTGGTCAGGTGAGGCAATTCATTCAAGGATTTAGCCCATGAAGGGACTGTTCTCTGACTTCTATGTTTTACCCTGAATCCTGTCTGCAGCCTGTCCAGCAACCATGCTTTCATTAAGAAATAAATGTACATCCCATTACATCAGTAGGAAAAACGCTGTTGTCTACTGTTAAAATGCAGATACATTGTGGGCTTCTTATTTTATGAGTACCCCAAAATATCAAACTGCATCATTTTTTACAATTATATATTTTTTATCATGTCAGACGTTTTGATGTTTCAGGCCTAGCAATAGTCAGTGTAGCTATTAGAATTCATAGATTTTTTTATCATACACATTCAGGAATTTTTCAAAATTAAGGTAGACCAAAATATGACATGGTTGAAAAAAAATCTCTCCATTTTCTTCAAGTCTCATTCAGATAGGTAAGAACCATTTAATTTCACATTTTTGAAATATGGTCCTATAAACAGGCATCATTCCAAACTGGACTCTTATTTTATTTTGACATGACTATCTATTTTATGATCCTTTCCACAGTATGCACTGAACATCACTCCTTGAAAACTCTTTACAGCGAGTTCCCCCCACAAATGAAAAGAAGCCAAAGCTCTACAGTCAGGCCTTTTTTTTTTTAAATGCTTCATCATATAAAGAGAGGGCCATTTTTACATGAGATTCCATATCCTTCTGGTAGATGGGATCAGAACATGTAATACAGCAAAGTAAAATATTCATTTGCATGTACAGTCTATATCTCATATTGTGAAATCTACCTGTATTCATTATAGTATCAGTAGTGGTGGTTATCAATCAATTTTAAGGGTCCTGAAAAAGGTATAAGAAGATAATATGCTCTAGGACTCAGTATAAATGCACATACATAGCCTTGGCACGGATTTTCCACAGAGTAGATTATTTGAGGTTTTATACAATTTTCTCACTATATATGACTCTATCATGATTATTTTAGTAAAACTGATTCAAAAAAAAAATAGTCACACATTTTAGCATCCCTGTTTCAGAGACTGTACCAGACCTATTTCTGTCATATATAACTATGAAACTGTAAAACAGATACCAATTGACTGACAATCAGAAGCACGACCTCTTTCCTCATCCTGAAATACATACTTCCCAATAGGGTGGAAATTACGTTTCATCCCATAACCCAGGCCCTTCTGAGAAGCCCAGAGATGTACGCCCTGACAGGTGAGACAGGCCGTCAATGCTTTGTGGCGCTGGAACACGTATGTGAGCATTTTTACATTTTCTCTGAGTTCACATTAGCAGAACAGCATAAAGGGCCGACTTTCCTGATGCATCACCACACATTAGCTAAAGCAGATCTATCCCCCAAGGTAAATTCCCGCGAGGCTGCAGAAGAGGTATAGTGCCCTCTGGGAAAGATGGGTGTCATGTCAGAACTTGTTGCAATTCTTTCCTGCTAGGAAATCTCAAAATGAAAGTTTTGAACACTTTGCTTTAGGTTATATTAGAGAGCAAAGTATCATTTTAATGTTAATTTCAGGATTTCCTTCTTGCAGTGTTACCTTTCCTTAGTCATCTTTTTTTTTTTTTTTAAATTTTACAAAGTTTATGCATTTCCTCTGGCCTGTCGGTGTGTTGATTCTTTAAGTACTATCTTGGTAGGCAAAGAATATGCAGCTAACACTCAGAGCTGCCCTGGGCATCTTCCAGGAAAATCTTACAGCCTCCCCTTGGCTTCTGGTATTTTCTCATAAGGGCTAGATTTCCTTCCTTTCTCTCTCTCCCCCTCCCTCCCTCCTGGGTAGGGGATTCTGCTTAATGGTTTAATTTTAACTGTCAGCAAGTCATACATTTTATGCAGATTTGTGTTCCGAAATTTGAAATGGGAATTTAAGCTGTAGCTACTCCCAGGCAATGCCAAATGATGACAATTTCCTCTCATTCCCAGATGAGAGGAAGCCATTCATACATGCGAGTTCATATTTACGCGGTGACAGGCAACCAAAGGTGCAGTCACACTTACTAATTGGATCTGACTCAGTCAAGAGAAATAGCTTTTCAAATATCCAGGAAGAAAGCATTTCAAGATATAATATTGGATGGACATGAGGAAAGGAATGCTATTTGCAATAGTCACTGATTTCATTTCTACAAGTATACAGGTGTTTTAAAGAATCTGTCAACATTTCAGATGATGTAATGCTTATCAGTGCCTACAGTGCATATTTTTACATAAATGGCTGTGGGGATTCTGTAGTACCAAGAAGCGGGGTGGTGGTGGTAGAAGGACAGATCTTTCTTAAAGGCTTTTCGTGCTGCTGGAGATGAACTGCAGCAGAATTAAAGCACATGTTTTAAAAGCTCAAAAAGCTTTGAATCTGAAGGCAGACGCTCTTAACTGACCCCTCCACCTGCCTGCACTTGGAATGTCATGTCCCTTGCAGTCTGTGGTGTGTCAAACTGGCGATCTTTCCGTCTCTCTTCCTCTCAGCAAACCTGGTTTATTCTGAATGAGGTAGCTATCTAGTACAGGAGTTAGCTCGGAGCTGTCACCTTGCTAGGTAAGCGCCTTTAAATGATTACAGAGCAATTTTTCACCCGTCCTCTCTTCACTGCCTCCTCTCCTCCCCGAAGAAATATAAATAAGATTTTTAAAACATAAAATCCTGCAAATTTCAACCCAGATGGAGGAGGAAAAGGGAAAGACTTCACCCATGCATCCAATCCCCCCACACTCCGGTCAATACAAGAAATGACATTCATCACAAACCGAAAGGCTCACCATTCGCGAAGCTCTGGAACAAGGAGAGAGCCAGTATCCACATGCCCCTGCTGCTCCCCGGCCTCCCGCGAGCGCCGCGCCGGCCTCGCCCCCCGCGCTCCGCCCGGCTCCGCTCGCTCTACACCCGCCCGGGGGCCGCCGCCCGCCCGCCGCCGCCGCCGCCGCCGCTGCTGCCGAGCCGCCCGGGCACGCGGCACGGCCGGGCTCCGGGGCGAGGGCTGCGCTCGCCGCGCACCGCGCTCCTGCACACCTGCTCCCGGGCGCCGCGCCCAACGCTGCGGCCAGAGCGGGCCGGCTGGGCTGCAGCCCAGGTGCGCCGTCAGCTCAGGGGGCCGCCGGCAGGTCGGCAGGTGGACGGAGCCGCAGACGCGGGCGTGAGCTCATCCCGGGCGCCCGGCGCCCCGACTGCGCAGCAAGCGGCCTCCGGTGCGTCGGCCGTCAGCCTCCGCATCCAGGCAGCAGGCGGGCGGGCAGGCTCATCTTTCCTCTCCTGCGGCCCGAATCACATTGATCCCTCGCTAACCTTCCCTGGCTGGGAGGCGGGCGGGCGGGCGGGCGAGGAGCGAGCGGAGCGGAGGCGAGCGGGGACCCCCTCCCCTGCCTCTGGCCGCTGGGGCGCTCTGCAGTCTTAAAGCAGCAGCCGAGAAGTGGAACCGAACTGGAGGCAGGACCGGAGAGAGCGCAGGCACCTCACAGCCACGCACAGTCATCGGGATGCATTTCTTCGAGGTTTAAATAATCATTTCAACAGCCCATTATTTTTAGTTATTTTCTTGCCGGTTGCTAATAAGATTATGGCCAGGGGTGACTATTCCAGAAGGTTGCCAGATAAGCTGAGGTGACCAGGAAAGGGCAGCAGTTTTAATAAAATGTGCAGCTGGATTTAGCTTTCGTATTTACTGTCATAAAAGTCCAGTTCATTTGCCTAGAGAGAAATGCAACTTCCAAATCCTGCTGCTACTATAAAGATCTCTATGGTTTCACGGTCTAATTTTTAATTATCTCAAATACATGGTAGACTGCAAACATAGGCAATTCTAATTTTGCTCTCTGAATGGTGCAAAAAAAAAAAAACCCTGATTAAAATTGCTGATAATTTGAGTAATTCCAAACATATAACCCATCCACATTACTGTGAAAAGCCAATATGACAACATTTCCTGAATGTTCTGTATGGTTGTGGAAGTCATAATAATATCTAAATAATACCTTGGAAAAGCACATGCATACATACTCCATCACTTTTCAAAATAACTACCAACAGGGCTGGAATGCACCCAATTAGGATCCAAGGTAGAATTTCTGGGGCAAGGCATGAAAGACTGAGGAGAAGCATTTAAGGGGGGAGGGAGGTCTCATGGGGAATAAGTTGGGTTTCCTGGGCACTGGGTACCTTGTGCCTAGGCTCCACACGTCCCTCCAAATACAAACAGGAATTAAGCACACCTAGAACAGCTCACAAAATAACAGGAAAAGCAAATGGTGAGGCAGAAACAAAATGGTGTTTTACCAGAGTTGGGCACAAGATGGCCAGGCCCTGTGTATGAGGAAGGGCCAGCTGAGCCCATGATGCTGCATGCTCGCCATCGCTCTGCAGCTGCAGGTGGTCACGTGCTGCAGCCCACTCAGGACTGCCAGCCCAACCCTGCCCTACACACTCCCCAGTGTCCTCTGGCTTTGCACACCCAGGGTGCTCAGGCTCTGGGCTTTCCTAAACGCAGCCCAGGAAGGCAGGTAATGGGGTGATTTCTGTTCCTGCGTCCATCTGCTTCACCCATTCATTCAATTCACAAATTCTTAACTGCATACCAGCCACCTGTGAGGCTCCACTCAGCCTAAACTGTCAGGCGCTCCAGCACTGGGGTCAGACACACCCAGGGCCAGAGTCCAGCTGGACCACTTACCCATTGCAGGGCTCGTGCGTGTTACTTGTGCCTCATCCTCATACAGAATGGAAATTATCAAGGTTCCTGACGCGTATGGTTGTGAAGATCCGATGACATATTCCTAAGCATGTTGGTCACTGCGATAAAGGATGGCTATGGTTATTACTGAGTTTGGGAGCGGAGCCTGTTACATAATTTGCGGGGTCCGGCGCAGAATGAAAATGGTGGTGGGGGGCTTCTTTTACAAAAAGGAAAAAGGCACCATTCAAGGTGCTAAAATATAAAGCTTTTCCCTTTCTTTCTCAGTCTCTCCCACCCTGTCGTGGTGTCTTTTTTATTTGCTATTTAATGTCATGCTCCCTTGGTCACAGGAATAGTCCAGGGTGACTGTGTGTGACTCTGGGAAGCACCAGTGGCCCACGTCCACCACCCTCCACTGGACCAAAGGCCGTGCCCCACCGGAGTTGGGAGGGGGAAGTCCATCCATCTCCCTTTCCTGAAGGCCACTGCCCCAGCGTGTGGTGGACAGGAGATCGCCAAGGGACTGCAATCTCCCTGCTGGGTGGCGCTTGTACCTGCATCAGAGGTGGCCCTGGTCAAGTCACTTGTGCCATATGACATGGCTCGGCAGGCTGGGGGAGGGGCACCCTAAAAACCACGCTGATTCGAACCTCAGCACTCCCTGTGTGGTCTCAAGGCCCCACCTGCAGACCGAGGGCACCAGCAGAACACAAGCCTGCTCTTCCAACATGACCCCGTCACCCCCCCATCCCATCAGAAAGCGGGAGCGACTGCAGGTTGGAGAGGTGGAGGCCAGTCAAGGCCCAGGGCACCACAGGAGGTGCCTGGAGGCTGGATGGTGTGGGAGCCGTAAGTACAGGGATAGAATCAATTTTAAAAACTAATAAAAATTTTATGATGGCAACACAGAGCATTTAACCCCAAGGGCAGACCTTTCCGGGAAGGGAGATCCCAGGGCAAGAGTATTTGTCACCAGCAAAGCCCACTGGGGCCCCCAGGGAAAAATAAGAGGGAATTTAGGAGACAAGGTCTCACCTCTTCTTTTGTGCTTAGTCTAGTCTCACTGGCCATTACGGTGCCGAGTGCAGAGGCGTCAGATTAGAGTTCCCGCCGTAGAACCGCTGCCGACACCCCAACTTGGCAACTGCGCCCTGTGGAGAAGCCCTGCGGAAAAGCCCTGCGCAGAAGCGCTGCGCAGAAGTCCTGCGCAGGGCACCTCAATTCAAAATGGCAGCAGTGGGCCATGTGCAGAGATGCTGCGCCCCGGCACTCGGCTGTGAGCAACACGCATGCGCCTCGCGGCAATGACTCCGACCCTCCCACCGCAGACCAGAAACCTGCAAAACAGCCCCACCGTCGGCCTGTCGGGAAAGCGTGTGCTCTAGAGCAAGCTGGCACCTCTCCATTCTCTGATCAAAGAATAAAACTTTCCTCTGCTTCTGAACCCAGCTTGGTCTCCTTCTATTGTTGCGAGTGACACCAGGCAGAAGGACCCAACTCGAAAGGGGCTGTGACACATTGGTCTCAACTCCGTGAAGCCAGCCCTCTGTGGTCTTCCATCTAATGCATCTCCTGCAGACTGAGTTGGTTAATGATCCAGAATGGACCTAACCAAGCACCAAGCTCTCTTTTTGCAAATATTTTTAGAACATACTTCAGTATAAAAACATACTCACATCCCACGAAACTGTGAACTCCATGAGCTCAGATACTGCATTTCTCCAGAAAGCTGTCCCCAAGGCTGGCACATGCACACGCTCAGTGAGTACCCATGGAATGGAACGCAGAGCTCTAATGCAGGTAGACGGCGGAAACTGCTCTGTGATACATACACTTAAGTGCCTCATACACACCCGCGACAATCTAGCTGAGCCTTCAAGTGCAGTTAAGATGTCCCCATGCAAAGCAGAGTCAAGGAAAGGGGACATTCTACCCAAACAGACATCAGGAGAAACCAACTTTTTCAAATACACTGAGGTTTAATGTGTCTTGGTTGAAAACGTCTTTGGAACTTCCCCGGGTGAAACTTGAGACTGACTCCAGCACGCGGAGGGCTAGAGACAGAACACAGAGGCAGCCACCCCAGAAGGCAGGTGACAGGTGTAATAAGGAAACTTACATAGGAGGCTTGTCTTGGGTACATCTTTGCACTCACCCCCAGAATCTTAAGAGTTTATAACAAGAGAGGCCTTAATGGGGTTAAATCACGTATCCAGTCAAGATGGTCTCAACACCTTGCTTTCTCAAGGTTGCATCCTTGAAGCGTCTCCTAGTACAAGAAGGCTATGAGATGGGAGGCTGGAGGGAAGGAGCCTCTGACTGCCTGGTTCCACCTTCAGGGTCAACCGACAGTGGGGTCCTCTTGAGGACCTCCTCCAACAATGTAATTCTTCTTTTTGGTACAGTATTCCTAATTAATGTAATCCCTGGCCTCCTGAAGATCAACATTTGACCTAAAACCAGACCATATGGAATTAGCCTCCCTCACCCCCCTCCCTCCTCCTACTGCTCTGGGTCAGCCTTCTCAGGAGAAGAGAGATAAAGTTGTCGAAGAGGCTACTTTTGTGCCCGTTTGAACGATGCCAAATAAGAAGCAACCCTCATTTGGAGGGCATTATCATCCAAATGACATGGTCTGTTACTCCTCCATTTCCTGTTGGATTAAGAAAAGAATTTCTGAAGTGGTAGCATTTGAGCCGTGTTCTAGAGGAGGGTTGGGGATGAGTAAGGAGGGCATTCTGGTGGAGAGATCATCAGTGGCCAAATAAGGAAGGCTCACTCCTTTCTGACACATGGAGTTAATTCTGACCAAGAAGATAGGTAGTCGCCCACATGGGAGCTATGTTAGTGTCCTTAGGTGGCTGAAATGAGTACCACAAACTGGATGACTTACAACAAAAAGGCACTTTCTCAGTTCTGGAGGACAAAAGTCCAAAATCAAGGTGTTGGCAGGGCTACACTTCTGAACCTTATAGGGGAGAATCCTTCTAGCTTCTGATGGTGGCCAGCAATCCTTAGAGTTCCCTGGCTTGTAGATATAACTCTCCAGTCTCTGTCTTCACATGGACTTCTCCCTCTTGTGTCTCTGTGTCTCTTCCTCTCTTCCCGTCTTCTTATAAGGACACCAGTCATTCTCAGTGAGGGATTCACCCTAATCCAGTGTGACCTCCTCTTAACTGATTACGTCTGCAACTTGCAATAAGCCTACTTCCAAATAAGGTCACATCTGAGATACTGGGGGTTAAGATTTCAATATCATTTGGAAGAGACACAATTCAACCTATAACAGGACCCAAAATCAGAAGACAAGAGGTGTGAGATGCGCTTCCTAAGAGAAGGAACATGGACTTGGATGGGGACCCCAGGGTCTTGCCCCACCTCTCACTTTCGCCCAAGGCCCATTTGTGGTGCGTGTGCCAGAGAAGAAGTTCAGACTTCATCGTGGAGTCTCAGTTTCTCCCCTTGAAAACTGAAATAATCATGCCTGCTCTTCTTATCTTAAAGGACTGTTGTGATGATCAAATGAGATATGGGAATTGGCTTAGATAAAGATTACACAGAGAACAGCTACATAGAATCATTACTGTCTACAACTGGACCTGCAGAAACATTTTGAGTAAATTTATTACTTGATAAAGCCTCCTTCTGGCCGCTGGTGCTTTGATTAAATTGAAATCAGGCACTATTACACCTCTGGTCTCAGAGCTGCAAAGCGCGGAGACGCGTGAGAGTGTCAGCAGCGGCCCATCCATTTCTTCTTCCAGCAAACTAATGGAGACCTTCAGCAAATATTTGGAGCATGCCTGCTACCTCCAAGTTGCTCTCATATTTCCTGGGAGCTTAAAGGTGAATAAGCATGGGCCAGGAAGGTCTCTGAGTACTGTTAGGGAACCTCTAGGCTGCTTGAAATGTTCTCTGACTCTGTCAGGGTGGAAGTTACACGAATACATGCACATATAAAAATTCATCAAGCTGTACATTTAAGTTTAGAGCACTTTACACAATTGACCATATGTAAAAAAAAAAATGACTATAACACAGTCCCTACTAATCTCACAGTTTAGTGGGGGATTCAGATAATAGTTAAAATAATTTGATCAGATAAACTCTATAATTGGGACTTTATAATTGGTACACCTAACTCAGCCAACTGGCATGTGTGTGTGTGTGTGTGTGTGTGTGTGTGTGTATGTGTGTGTGTGCGCACACGTATTTGTGTGTCTTTGGTGAGGGCAGGTGTAGCAGGAAATGGGACAGAAATGGAAGGACCAGTACAACGAGGTGTTTGGACTTTGTCCTGAAGGCGAGAGGAAGTGATGTGGGTAAGCAGGAAATGACATGATCCGATCTGTTTTGGAAACATTCCCTGCTAGGGACACAGTGGAGAATAACCTGAGGCTTTCAAGAAGGACACAGGGAGACCATTAGAAAATTAGCCTGAGTCCAGAGGGGAATGATTAAGACCTGGGGAAAGCCATGGTCCTGGGATGAAGACACTTGTATCTTAGAATATCAGGAGATATTTAAAAGGTGAGATGATCAGATTTAGAAATCCTACTAATAGTGATGACAGTTGCTGTCACTATCAATGTGGTGGTTCTTTAGCTTGTCAGCACTGGTGAGTCCAGTTCTATGCCAGGTGCTGTACATGCGTATGGAATTCAATTCTTGTCTGTGAGACAAGGGCTGTTACTGTCCTTTCCATTCTTCAGATGGGGACACCTCAGCTCAGAGAGACCCAGAAGCTTGCACTATAGCCCAGCCCATCAGAGACAGAACTTGGCCTGAATCAAAGCTCAACACTTGTAGGTCTGGTAAGGATAGGTCTCCTCTAAACATGGGTGAGATAGGGAGAGGGTGGTGAGAGATAGGCAGGAAGAGGTGAGAGACAGGCAGGATGTGGTGAGAGATAAGCAGGAGGTGGTGAGAGATAAGCAGGAAGTGGTGAGAGATAAGCAGGAAGTGGTGAGAGACAAGCAGGAAGTGGTGAGAGACGGGCAGGATGTGGTGAGAGATAAGCAGGAAGTGGTGAGAGATAAGCAGGAAGTGGTGAGAGATAAGCAGGAAGTGGTGAGAGACGGGCAGGAAGTGATGAAGAGCAGCCAGCACGATCTTTTAATACACACACACACACACACACACACACACACACACACACACACACACACACACACACATCACAGGAAGCCCTGTTCAAAACTCTCCACTGCCCTCTGATATTTCACAGCATAAAATCCAAAGTCCCCACGGTGGCCATACGTAGGCGCTCCCACCACCACCACCCTGTCGGACGGGTCTCCTGCTATGTTCCTAGTCACACACTCAATACTGGCTTCCTTGATTTCGCCCGAACACAGCCAGCGCATTCCCACCCTCCACCTAAAACATGTTTCCCTCCGATGCCCCCATGGCTCGCTCCTCCTGCCTTTGCCCCCCCATCCAAAGCCTTCTCCTCAGAGAGACATTTCCTGACAACCCTGCACGGCCAGAGCGTTTCTACCCTGCTGCAGTTTGGCCTCTGAGCCTCCTTCCTCCGTACACACACACGTACTTACTAACTGGCTCGCCCAGCTCTGTGGAAGCTGGGACTGTGGCACTCACCACACTCACAACAATGCTTAGCACATTGTAAGTGCTCAGTGAATATCTGCTGAATGAAAAAGAAAGACTGAGTTTCCAAGACAAATGTCATAGGAGGCAAAATCTCACGGACCCTCAGCGCATCTCCTCCATTTCACCTCCTGGGAGACTACAGAACAGGAATAGCCAAAAGGACACCCAGATGGAGCAGGAAAAACAACCTTCGTACCTGTCAACCCTCACATGCATAGACATTTCATCCAAATAAATATTTCCTTACTCACCACCGTGCAGACGGCTTGCTAATAGGCATGCTAACCAGTTATTTTTCCAAATGAAGACAGTTACCGAGTCTGGGGATTTGGATTGTAAGGGAAGGTCGAGGCGGGGTTCGCATCAAATACGTTTTAGAAGCAGACAACACTTCAAAGGGAAACATAGGCCTGTGTGGAGAGCGCTAATCAAGGCAGCCCATTGGGATTGGCGACCTGGAGGGGCTGGCAGGAGAGGGGGGATGGGAGAGCAGGACCCCGGATCCTGCAGGGACCCAGGCTTACCCCCTGCAGGTCAGCCCAGGGGGTCTAAAACCAGGAGTGGCAAAACCGGCCCTCTCTTGAAAGACTAGTGTTCACACCAAATTCCTGGAGATGTGAGAAGTTCAGGCAACTGTACTTTGCACATCGTTACAGAAGGTGCCTCAGCTCTGAATATGGCGAAGAAATTCTTCTAGGTCTAGCACAGGGCTTTGGTGTCATGGGACATGACCCCGTGTGGTCCTGAGGGCAGACATAGAGGAAGCAGCCCAGGGTCATTGGGTGATGACCCCCGAGTCCCCAGACACAGCTCAGCCCTGTGGCCTCATGGGCTGCACACCAGACACCACTGGAAGGAGATAAAACGGCTGAGGGGCCCAATCATTACTGGGGGGATAGTGGACAGGGAGAAACGGACCAAAACATCAGTGGGAAAGGCTGGGGGGTCAAGGCTGTGTGCCCAGGTGGATGTAGGTCTGGAGCACTGTGGTCCAGATGGGGACCGTGGAGTCAGGCCCTGGCACATCCTCGGACCTGTGTGACCCTGGGAGGGGCTTAGCCTCTGGCCTCAAAAGACTGCTCTATTAACCCTGCCTATGTCACAGGGCCACAGTGACGATTAGATGAGGCAGACCTTGTAAAGTGCCTAAAAAAGTGCACGCTTTGAACAGCAAAATGTCACAAAAAATGGTGGAGGACAAGTGAAGGCTGGGTTGAGGACACAGGCAGGACAGGTTAAGGCCTAATGTCAATGAAAGCCTGAACACTTACAACGGATAACAAAAAGGCAATCAAGCCAGTAGAAAAATGGGCTCAGGATTTGAATTTGACAGCTCACAGAAGAAGAGAGCGCAGCCAGTTAACCTGAGTGGTTGCTCAATCACATTAATAGGCAATAAAATGTACGTTTAAGTAACAACTGGATATTGCTTCTCACCACCAAATTGAAAGGCATTAAAAGAAGTGGAGATGCTAACGTTGGAAGGATGCAGGGAGAAAGGGCACTTTCAGACATTGCTGGTGGCAATGTGATGCTTTTGTAGCTTCATTTTTAAAAGATTCTGACAGTATGAATTTAAAAAAAGAAACAAAATGAAAAAATACACTTACCCTTCCACTTAGCAATCCTACTCTTGGGAATCTCTCCCACTGAGGTAAAAAATAAGCAGTACTTAAAGCTATTTGTACAATGCTATCCACGGTAGCATTGTTTGCTGAAACAACAGATAGGAAAAGAAAAAAAAAAGGAAAGAAAATCATCTGTGTGCCCATCAATGAGGGGTATTGAATAAATTTTAAAACGTGAAAGTATTGCAACATTAGTCAAAAAACATCAGTGATGTGAGGACATTTCCAGCATATTTAATTGAGAAAAGCAAGATGCAGAGGACTATATAAAATGTCTCATTTTTGTAAAACAAATAGTAAGAGAAACCCTCTATCTGTGTGTGCATGTGTGTGTGAGCAATCTTTGCAAGCATGGAAAAAATGTTGACACCGATACAAACGTTTGTTACGGATTGGGCTGAGGTAGGGATAGTGGGAGAAAGAAAGGAGAAAATAACCCAAAGAAAATAAGAAAGGGTTGATTTAGAAAAAACAGCATGTATAATACGAGCTCATGTATGTAGAATATCAATGTCAAAATGAAAATGGTAATTATCTACGTAGTGGAATATCTGCTTTTTACTTGTTTATTTTCCTTTACAGGGTTGTTTGATCCTTTTCATTTTCTTGATGACTATCTAAAATGAAACTAAAAGACAGTAATAAAATAACGTAAAGGTTGTTAGGAAGCCTGACAGGGTCTGAGTACCACAATACCACAGAGAGCCTACTGGTGCATGTGCTCACCCTAGAGGGCAGTGTTCTCTCATCTCCTTCTCTCCTGACCTTTCTGGTCCTTCCTCGCTGCACCCCAGGTGGGAACCCACTTTCCTCCACAACTGTGGACTCAAGAGCCTATTCTTCCATATTGTTGGTTACTTCTTCTTGTCTACTTCTTCAGAGAGCCCCACTGGACATGAGACTTATGCTCCGTCTGCTACACCCATTGCACTGAAGATGTATTGGATGAGAGCCCATTTTGACCTTTTCTCAGCATAAAAATCCATAAAGAAGTAAAATCCCTCATCATGTTCACTTCCCCACTCTCCTGAAGAGAGCTGAGCCGTGGGGTAGGAGAGGCGTCAGAAGCCAAACCCAGAGGAGGTGACAGAAAAAAGGGGCTGTGTCCAGGGCTTCAAGGTGCAAGCTGTCTCAGAGGTGAAGGGTCAGGGGAATGGGAGGGAGACTGGGTGGTTAGAGAAGAAAGGGCATAGAGTGTTCATGGAGACCTACGGTGGGGGAAGAAGATGGAATGAGAGGAAAGAGAAGGCCAGATTCAAGTCCACTTGGAAATCTTGCTTGAGATCAACCGTGCAACCTTGGCTTCCCCTTCTGTGCCACAGTTCAGTTCTTTGCATTGCAGAAACATCACATGCACTAGGGTGGCAGAGGACTGGTTCTCTTAACCCAGGAAAGCCCAAGGGAGCAACCTAGCAAAACCCAGTCCATGAAACAGGCAGTGACATCTCTATCCATACCAATTTGTATATGATTTTATCAAATTTTAAGAAAAGTTTTGGAGAACAAGTCCCAACATTTTAAGTTTGACATTGCCGCTTCTCTAAGTACAGTAATGGATATTATTCCAGGAATGAGTATGAAGTAATTAAAAATAAATAATATTTGATGAGCAGAGTTATCAATAACCTTTGTTACATATGACAAAGGTAACCCATTCAATCTTCAGCAAATCCTTTCCAAAGTAGGTGAAAATCCTCAGAATATGACCTAAAACTAGGACATTTACTCATTCATTTAACAAATATTTATTGAGCTCCTGCTACGGGCTAGGAATGTGGGCATATGGGGTACATTAGTGAACAATATAGAACCACTTCTCTCGTGGAGCTGACAGTCAGCATTATGCCCATCAGAGGGAAACTACTCACTCTAGTCTGTTTCTGAGAGCAACTCAAGGAAGAGAAGGCATTCATTCAATCCTAACTGATTTGTATCCTGGTGTTGTCTTTGAGAGTTCTCTTCTCACGCAATTTACTATCATGGGAAATACCAGCCACAAACATGTATGCAAAGATGCAAGTGGATGGACGATCATTAAAATGATGTTTGCAACAGCAAACTGGAAGTAAATAACCATAATATCCATTATTGGGGCCAGTTAAATAAATAATGGTGCTCCGAGATAATGGACTACTATGCAGTCATTAAAAAGACGAGGCAGCTTTAGAGCTCCTAGGACAAGAACCCCAGGATGTTTTGAAATGAAAGAAGTAGGGTTGGGGAAATGGTGGGTACTGGGTGTGCCCACTTATGTAATGAAATGTGTGTACATTGGCATGTTTATACATGCATAGACAACTCATGGAGAAAGGTAAGAAGCTATCATGCAAGGTCACATCTCAGAAGGGGGACTTGGAGTAGGACATGGGAAGGGTACAAAATTTCATGAAATTGTCTTTCCTATCAAATAGATGTTTTGTTACTACTTTTATTTCATTTTACTATGCATACGTGTGCTTTTTCACTTAAAAGTCATTAGCATAAAAAGATATTAATGAGCTTTAAGAAATTCTTATCTATAGTTCTGTCCAGTATGTCAGAACCAGTATCTGCCACTGGTCACATGTGGCTATTTATATTTAAAGGTGAATTAAAAGAAGTGTTTCCATTATCGCAGAAGTTACATTGGACAGTACTGGATGCCCTTCATGAACCTAGAGCCAGAGAACTTTTCTGGAAATATCTAAGCCTTCACTCTTCACAGTAGAGTTGATGCAAAACAAACAAACAAACAAACAAATAACCAATACAGAACAGATTTTGCATACCTAACAAGATAAGCATTTCCTTAAATTTAACGTATGTCTCTCCCTCTCTCCCCGCCTCATTAACCAGAAGGAAAGTGAGAAACTCATCCCTTCAAAAGTCTACAGTGTCATGACTTAAGGCTTTAAGTTATTTTGCATATATTTTAAGTACTATTACAATGCCTGTGTACTTTTGCCCCATGGAAACCTAAATTAATGTTTACTGATGCTATTTGAAAGCATAAAGTAATAAAAATTAAAAAAAACTAACAAGCCAAAAATCATCTGATCTTTTTATTACTGTATAAACACTGGTGCCTCCTCACTTTTTTGAAAGAACAAGAATCCCTCATTCTCTAACTTGCTCAGGTTTCTGAGGTCTCTCTCCACTCCAGGAAGCCACAGTGCTAATCCCAGCTGAGAGTGAAGCTTGAGTAACTACAGATCCCTAAGGGTTGTGAGCAGTATATTTGGTTCAATAAAGTACAAAGAGCCAATGAATCAGTTAGAGATTCCCCATCCATTTGTACTCTGAAATTTTCATTTGTGTTTCTTAATCAGTCCAGTATCAATTTAAATCTTCTCCAGCACGCAAACTGGGGTCTTGGTCAATCAAATGCCAAGGAAGTCAACTTTAAGACTTAGTAAGGCTTCTTTCAATGATTGTAAGATAAAATGCAAAATTATTTCTTACCCTTGTCTTTTAGAGTGAAAATAGCTGATTCTAAAATTCTCTCCTCTGTGGATGGAACCACCTTACTCCCAGCTAACAGGACCTCAGAGCATCATGTGGCTGAAGACTTGCCCTCTTGAGAGCCCTCTGTGGAGGACACTTTGTTGATTATAGTATCTTCCACACAGAGCCCAGCACCCAGGCATCCCTTAGATGGGGGTTTCCATAATCAACCACTAGAAGAAGTGTGGATGAATATAAAATGCTCTTTCACTCAATTTCTTTTTTTCTATCTTTGGACTTCCCTGAAGAAACTGCAGTGATCTGTCATAGAGGAGAAAACAGAACCTGCAGAGAAAGTGCAAAGCTTTGTATTTATCTGCAAGCAGATATTCAGAATGACCTTCTTGCTACCATGAGAAGAATATAAATCTCTTTATATGTTTATATAAAGTTATATATATGTTTATATAAATGTCCATCATTATGAACATCATGGTGTAGGGCAGAGACCTGCTTGTCCCTGTACCTAGGCTACAGGCTCTCCCTCTTCTTATTCACAGAATTATTCACAGAATCGTGTGAGTCGGCTTATAACAGAAACCTGATCTGAACTCACCATGCAGGGAGGTAAAAATGGGGCCTGGTCCAGCTTACAAAGAATATCCTGTCTCAGGCCAGGCACTTACTGGGATAGCCTGAAGACAGGCCAGAGGGGGGAAGACGGGTACAACAGCATAGTTCTGCTATTCACTGTTACTCAGACTGAAAAAACCCAGCAAACACAATCCAGGATGGATCTGCATCAAGTTAAGAGGTACAAAATAGTAAAACATGATAGAATCGGTTTTATTTTTCTCTTTATCCACCAAAGCACTTTGAATATCAATTATATAAATAAGTATTGAAAAATTTATATCAGTCAACCATTATCCAGTCCATTCCTATGGGTAATTTTTAAGTAAACATAGCAGTGGGTTCACTAACACGATAACCCTGATAGATAATGATGTGTTCTTCATCAATGAAATTTCTCCAACAAAGTTGTCTTTTCGTGAACAAAAGGAACTTACTCAAATAAAGGGTAACATTTTCACTTTAGAGTCAGAAAGATGAGGGTTAGAGTTCATTCCTCTACTTACTAGTAATGGGACCTTGAGCAACTCACTCTATCTCTCAAGGTCTCAGTTTTCTCATCTGCAAAACTGGAATATCAACAGATCATAACCTGTAAGGTTCTTGTGAAGTTTAAAGAAAGCATCATCTCTGCTCAGAACTGTGCCTGGTATATCAGCAATGCTCAATGCCGATGATTTATTATGTCCTGCCTTCTTAAGGAATCCATGTGGAGCATAATAGAATTTTTCATGACGACTGAAGCCCATCATTATGAACATCATGGTGTAGGGCAGAGACCTGCTTGTCCCTGTACCTAGTGTTCCTGTTGTTTGGTGTATGGGACCACTTTCTGGCACATCCTTCCCCACCCCCCTATATCAGTCTGCTATGAGCCAGGAATCCAGGTGACCAAATAAGTTACTATTCTGCTTAAGACAAGTGTAAATGGGTTAACAGCAGTGATTCTCAGGTTAGAATCCCCCGGGGAGATTGAACTGAAGTGGAGTCAAGGCTTTGGCATTTCATAAATTCTCCAGATGATTCCAACAGGCAGGTGGGTGGTAACCACTGCTGTCAGGGGCTGTTCCCTCATCCTCTGTTAGTGGTCCAGGAAGCAGAGTAGTAACCAAGCTGCTACAAGTGTAGTGGAAGGGGAGGTTCAGGATGTTCTTTCCAGTTGAAGAGCCAAGGTCACAGAATGCTTTACAAATCCAAAGACTACCCCACCCCCCAAAGGAAGGCAAAGAGGCACCGAGGCAAACTCATTCCTTCAACCAGTGCTAAATGAGGTTACTGTGTTCCAGGCCTGGTGCTAGACACATGGGGTATGTTAGTGAATAAGACAGACATGGCCCCAATCCCCTGCCTGCACAGAGGGGTGAGAAGAAGGCCAATGTACAGCAAAAAAAACATGTGATGTTGGTCTAATCAGCACAACTGTCTTGAAAAGGGCATAATGGAAGCACACATGTATGTTAGAGTTAAATGGAGACCAAGCTTCATCTACTATCATGGGAAGTTAATAAATCATGACTAAAACTGGAATTTTTTAAAAAAGGTTGTATACAAGCATGTTATTTATAAACAAATTGATCATTTTTTAAGAAAATTAAAAAGCGTTGAAAGTGATTTTCTCTAGGGAGAAGGAAAGAGAGAATGGGATGCTGTTTCTGTAGCAAACCTTGTAAACTATATGACTCTTCAAATTAAGTACACCTATAAGTCTGAGAAAAAAAATTAAAACAGAAATATCTAAAGTCTACACAAAAATGAACTAATAATAACATATAAAGAAACACTTCTGGAATGTTGGCATGTTGAGCTACCAGGACCCTCTCTCAAGTGAAACAACCATAAAATTGGCAAAAATTATTATTTTTTTTTTTAAATTGAGTCTCTGGAAATTGTTCTAAAAGCATACAGCAAATGGAGAAATATTTATTCCAGAAAATATACTAAATCTCAGTAAGAACAGTGAGTGTCTGTAACATCTGAGCCATAACACGCTCCCTCTCCACCCCCCTCCCACCTCAGCGTGATAGAAGCTCTACTCCAGGCAGGTACAACCAAAACCACGAGGATCCCACTCCCCTCGGTCCCCACCCAAAAGCTACAGTTTCTCCCCAGGGCAAGGAAGCCACCAACACTTCTCATTCCCTTTCCCCCAGCTCTATGTATCAGAAGTTCTATTCCAGGCAAGCATGGTCAAGATGTCCGGGCCTCCCTCCTCCACGCAGCCCCCACTCATAGGATGAAAGTTCTACCCCTGCCCGGCACAGCAGGCTGAGAATACTGGGTCCTGACTGCCTGCCTTAACCCCAGCTCACTTTTTGGGTGGAGATTCCACACCAGGAGAAGCAAGCTGAGAATACCTGAGGCTACCACTCTTGCCCCACACACCACTCATAATTAAAGGGCTTCACTCCAAGAGAAGCAGGCCACTGTTCCAGAGCAGTATCACAGAAGCTCTTCCCAGGGGTAGAGACAGGTTGTAAAAACAGAAAGCTCTGTAAATATCCCTCAGGTGACTTACTTCCTTTGGAACAGAGTATAGGAAAGTTGAAGCCACAGGGCACTGTCAAAAACAATGGAGATTCCATTGGTGCACAATTAAGAGGAGCATGGAACTAATAGCTTCATGATAGCAATGAGTGAAATAGGAGACAAGCTAGAAGTTTAACAGAGAAAAACCACAGAAAAAGTGTCAGGAAGAGTCATCCTAGAGTCAGAGCAAGCCCCAAAGACTGGCTTCAGATAACTCCCCTGCAAAGGGGTCTAACTTTAATTGGATCAGACTGTGGAGTACTTTATGCCCCAGAATGTTGTTAAAAATAATGGAGCAATCAGCTTGCAGTTAGTGGAGGTTAATAGCTGGGTGTGGTACCAACAGAGGCAGAGCATCCAGAAACTCAGCAGGGAAAGCAAAGAAAGAGATGGACGGCAACAGCCTGGCCAAAACCACTGTCATGTCCTAGGTGACTTCGTGCATGCCCAAGGGAGCAACATCAAAGGTGGCACACTGCAGAGAACATGGACGTCACTGGCCTGGCTCAGCGGAGTCACTGAACAGATAAGAAGTCAAACACCAACAAGCTTTAGGGGAGTGGGGGAGGGGAGTTAGTATCCAGAGTTGCTGAAATGTCCAACAAACAAACAAGCAAAATTAATACACATGCAAAGAAACAAGAAAGAGTGATGCATACACAGAAAAACTACACAAAACAAAATAAAGCAAAAAATAAAACCCAGGCAGCAGAAACTGCCTTTGAGAGACACATATTTAGAGTTTAGCAGATAAAGACTTGAAAACAGCTTTTATAAAAGATGTTCATCAGAATGCCATGCTTAAAGAATTAAAGAATGGTGTAACAATGTCTCACCAAATAGAGAATATTAACAGAGAGACAGAAATTATAAAAACTAACCAAGTGGGAATTCTGGAGTTGAAAAGTACAACCACCAAAATGAAAAATTCACTAAGGGGCTCAACAGTAGGCATGAGTTGGCAGAACAAAGCATCCATGAACTTGAACGCAGGTCAATAGAGACTACGCAATTGGAGGAACAGAGAGAAAAAAGAAAGACAAAAATGAACAGAACCTCAGTAAATATGGGCGATCATAAAGCACACCAACATAAAGGTAATGGGTGCATCAGAAGAGCAGAGAAAGCACAAAGAATGCTTCGTAAAAATAGCTGAACACTGCACCAATTTGATAAAAGTCTGCAATTTATGTATTTAAGAAGCTCAATGAACTCCAAGTCAGATAAATCCAAGAGATTCAAACCCAGACCCACTTTGGACAAAATGTTGAGTGCCAAAGACAAAGAGAAATTTTGAAAGCAGCAAGAGAAAAACAAGTTAACACATACAAGGGAACCCTAACAATATGAACAGCTGACTTTTCATTAGAAACGATGGAAGCCAAAGCAGTGGGATGACATATTCAAAATGCTAAAAACAAACATACAAACAAAAAAAATCTGTAAACCAAGGCAAGAATCTTATATTTAGGAAGGTTATTTTTCCAAAGGGCAAGTGATATTAATGATATTCTGAGAAAGAAAAAAACTAAGCAAATTCATTGATAGCAGACCTACCTTATAAGAAATACTAAAGGAATGTATTCAGCCTGAATACAATTTACACCAGACAGTAATTCCAATTTACACAAGGAAATAAGGAGTGCCAATAAATGAAATCTTACAGTTAATTGTAAAAGAGAGTTTAATTGCATATTTACTCTCCTTTCTCCTCTTAACTGTTTTAAAAATCAATTGCTTAAAATAATACATATGTAATTGTATTATTGGTTCTATAACCTACAGAATTATAATATATTTGACAGTAAAGGGAGCAGATGGGAACAAAATTATATTGGAGGAAGAAAATGACACAAGATGGTAATTCAAATCAACAGAAGGAAAGAGAATCAGAAATGATAAATAAGAAGGTTAATTTAACAAGCTTACAATTATACAAAAATAGGAGGAAGGAATGGAATTACACAGGAGTAACATTTCTATAATCTCATTTGAATTATTTTAATATAAATCTAGAAGACATTCTGATAAGAAGATGTATATTGTAACCTCTAGAGCAATCACTAGGAAAAAAAAAACCTATAAAAATATAGTGAAAAATCATTAAATAAATTAAAATGCCACCTTAGAAAATATTCACTTAATTCAAAAGAAAGCAAAAAAGACATGACACGTATAGAAAACAAAAAGCAAAAGGGCAGACAAATCCATCCATATCAATAATAACATTAAATGTGAATAAATTAAACAGTCTAACCAAAAGCAGAGATTGTTGGACGAGATAAAACAAAACCAAGATCCAACTACATGGTAACTACAGAAGACACACTTTAAATTCAAAGGTATAAAGAGATTGAAAGTAAAAGGGTGGAAAACAATCTACAGCAATCATAAAAGAAACTGGAGCAGTTGTGTAAATATCAGATGAAATAGACCTTAAAGCAAAAAATGTTTCTAGACAAAAAGAGGGGAAGTTTGTAATGATAAAACATCAATTCTTCATAGGATATAACAGTTATAAACATATATGCTCTAACATCAGAGCCCCAAAATAGGCGAAAAAAAACCTGACAGAATGGAAGAAAGGAATAGACAATACAGAAATAATTATTGAATGTCTCATTTTTAATAATGGATACAAGAACCAGGCAGAAGGCCATTGAAGAGCGCTTGAACAACACCGTAAATCAATTAGTAACAGACATCTCCAGAACACTTCACCCAACAAGAGCAGGTTATATGTTCTTCTCAAGTGCATGGAACATTACATGGAACATTCTCCACATAGACCGTATGTTGGGCCATATAACAAGCCTAAACAAATTGAAATCATACAAATGATGCTTTGACCACAATGGAAAAAAATTAATAACCAATAACTGAGAGACATTTAGGAAACTTGCAAATATTTGGAAATTAAACAACATGATCCTAAACTATCAATGGGTTAAAGAAGAAATACAAAGGGAAATCAGAAAATATTTTGAGATGGTTGAAAATGAAATACAAAACTTATGGAATGCAGATTAAGTGACACTTAGAGGAAATCTTACAGCTGCAAATAAATGCCTGTATTGAAAAATAAGACAGATCTCAAATCAATGACCTAGTCATCTACCTTAAGACACTGGGGAAGGAAAACATCAGACTAAACTTAAGCAAGCAGATGGAAAGACATGTTAAAGAGTAGAGCAGAAATTAATGAAATAGAAAATAGTAAAACAATAGATAAAATCAACAAAAACGTCTTTGAACAGATTAACAAAATTAACAATCCTTTATTTAGATTGACTTAGAAAAACGAGAGGAGATTCAAATCACTAAAATTAGAAAATAAACTTGAGTGATTCCTATTGATCTACTAAAAAGTATTATACAGACATACTACGAAAAAATGTATGCCAGTAAATTATATAACTTAGCTGAAATGGATCAATTCCTAGAAAAACACAAACTCCTGAAACTGACTCAAAAAGAAACAGAAAATCTGAATAGGCCTGAAATAAGTAAAGAGATTGAATTAGCAATCAAAACCCACCCACCCAAACAATGTTCAGGCCCAGATGGCTTCACTGGTGAATTCTTCCAAACATTTAAAAATGATTAATACCAGCCTTCCCTGGTGGCGCAGTGGTTAAGAATCCACCTGCCAATGCAGGGGACATGGGTTCGAGCCCTGGTCTGAGAAGATCCCACATGCCGCAGAGCAGCTAAGCCTGTGCGCCACAACTACTGAGCCTGTGCTCTGGAGCCTGTGAGCCACAACTACTGAAGCCCACGTGCCTAGAGCCCATGCTCCGCAACAAGAGAAGCCACCGCAATAAGCCCGCGCAGTGCAACGAAGAGCAGCCCCCGCTCGCCACAACTAGAGAAAGCCCGTGTGCAGCAACGGAGACAAACACAGCCAAAAATTAATCAATAAATAAATTTGTAAAAAAAAAATAATAATTAATACCATTTTTTCATAAACTTCCGAAAATTAGAAGTGGAGAGAACATCTCCCAGTTCATTACATTAGGCCATATTCACCTGATACTAAAACCAGACAAAGACATCATGAGAAAACTATAGACCAATATCACTTATTAATATAGATACAAAAATCTCCATCTACATGCTAGAAAATGAATCTAGCAACCTACAAAAGGATTGTACATCATGAACAAATTGCATTTATGCCAGGATGCAAGATTGGTTTAATATCTGAAAATCAATTAATGTAACCCATGTCAATAGAATAAAGGACAAAAAAACAGGATCATCTCAAAAAATGCAGAGAAAGCATTTGACAGAATTCAGCACTCTTTTGCAGTAAAAGCACTCAGCAAACTAGGAACAGAAGGAAACTTTCTCAGTCTGATAAAAGGCATCTACAAAAGACCCACAGCTGACATCATAATTAATGGTGAAAGACTGAATACTTTCCCCCCAAGATCAGGAATGTGGCAAGGAACTTTGCTCTCACCATTTCTATTCAATGTTGTACTGGAAGTTCTATCTAGTCAGTTGGGCAAGAAAAGAAATTAAAGTCATCCAGACAGGAAAGGAAGAAACAAAACTACCTCTGTTTGCAAATGACACAATCTTGTATATGTAAAATCCTGAGGAATTCACCAAAAAACTACTAGAACAATTGAACAATTTGAGCAAGGATGCAGGGTACAAGGTCAATATATACAAAGCAATTGTAGCTCTATACAATTTCAATAAGCAACCTGAATATGAAATTAAGAAAACAATTCCATCTATAACAGCATCAAAAATAGTAAAATACTTGGAAACATATTTAACAAAAGAAATGAAAAATGTGCATTCTGGAAACTATGAAACGTTGCAAAAAAGTAAAGAAGAAAATTAAATGAAAAAAATCTCAAGTTTATAGATTAAAAGACAATATTGATATTTTTTGTTTTTGTAGAAAAACTATGGAATATTTCCTTAATGACATATTTTTATGAGTAACACATGAGATAAAGAAATTTTTTTAAATTTCACTCAATAGTTTTATTGTTTCCTTTGGGTTTTACTGAGATATAATTGACATACAGCTCTGCACAAGTTGAAGGTGGCATAATGATCTGACTTGTGTACGTCATGACTTGATGACCACAGGAAGTTTAGTGAACATCCATCACCTCACATATTAGACAAAATAAAAGAAAAGGAAAATCATTTTCCTGTGATGAGAGCTCTAAGGATTTACTCTCAACAATTTTCATATATAACATACAGCAGTGTTACTTATATTTTTCATGTTGTACGTTACAACCTTAGTACTTATTTACCTTATAATTGGAAGCTTGTACCTTTTGACCACCTTCATCCAGTTCCCCCTCCCCATAACTCCTGCCTCTGGTGACCACAAATCTGACCTCTTTTTCTATGAGTTTGTTTGTTTTGAAGTATAATTGAGCTACAACTACATGTTAGTTCCTGGCGCACAATAACAGTGTTTCGATATTTCTCTACATTTTTAAATGATCAACGTGGTAAGTCTAGTTACCATCTGTCATCATATAAAGACATTATTACTGACTATCTTCCCCATGCTGTACATTTCATACCCGTGGCTCATTTATTTTGTAACAGTTAAGCTTGAACTTCTTAATCTCCTTCAACTATTTCTCTCATCTGCCTTCCCTTCCTTCTGGCAACCCTCTTTGGTCTCTGTTTTGTTATGTTTGTTGATTTGTTGTAGTGTTTAGATTCCACATATAAGTGAAATCATACAGTATTTGTCTTTCTCTGACTTATTTTACTGAGCATAATATCCTCTAGGTTGCTGCAAATGTCAGAATTTCATTTATTTATGGCTAATATGCCATTATATATGTATATATATTATATATACCACATCCCCTTTATCCATTCAGCTATTGTGGGCGCTTAGGTTGCTTCCACGTCATGGCAATTGTAAATAATGCTGCAGTGAACATAGGGGTATATATATATTTTTTTCCAATTAGTGTTTTTGTTTACTTCTGATAAATATCCAGAAGTGGGATTGCTGAATTGTATGGTAGCTCTATTTTTAATATTTTGAAGCACCTCCATACTGTTTTCCATAGGGGCTGCATCAATTTACATTTCCACCAACACTGTACAAGGGTTCCCTTTTGCCACATCCTCGCCAACATTTGTTATTTGTTGCCTTTTTGATAACCTCAATTCTGACAGATGTGAGGCAGTATCTCATTGTGGTTTTGATGTGCATTTCTCTGATGATTAGTGATGCTGAGCATCTTTTCATGTGCCTGTTGGCCACATGTATGTCTTTAGAAAATTGTCTATTCAGACCCTCTGCCCGTTTTTCAATTGTGTTGTCTGTTTTTTTGATGTTGAGTTGTATAAGTTCTTTGTATATTTTGGATATTAACCCCTTATTGGATATGTCATTTGCAAATATGTTCTCCCATTCAGTAGACAACCTTTTCATTTTGTTGATAGTTTCCTTTGCTCTGCAAAAAATTTTAGTTCAATGTACTCCCATTTGTTTATTTTTGTTTTTGTTTCCCTTGCCTGAGGAGATATATCCAAAAAAATACTGCTGAGACCAATGTCAAAGAGCATATTGCCTGTGTTTTCTTCTAGAAGTTTTATTGTTTCAGGCCTTACATTTAAGTCTGTAATCCATTTTGAATTTGCTTTTGTATATGGTGTGAGAAAGTAGTCCAGTTTGATTCTTTTTCATGTAGCTATCCAGTTTTCCCAGCGCCGTTTATTGGAGAGGCTGTCTTTTCCCCAATGTATATTATTAACATGACAATATTTCCCAAATTGATCTACAGATTCAGTGCAATCCCTATCAAAATAATAGATGGTTTTCTTGTAGAAATTGAGAAATTAACCTTAAAATTCATAAGTAACTGAAAAGGAAAAGAATAGTCAAAACAATATTGAAAAGGAAGAATAAAGTTGGAGGACTCACACTTTCTAATTCCATAACTGACTACAATGAGAATAGATTTTAAAAGTTCTCATCAAAAGGAAAAATATGTATAACTATATGAGATTGATAGATGTTAGCTAAACTTATTGTTGTAATCATTTTGCAAGACATACATATATCAAATCATTATGTTGTACACTTTAAACTTATTCAATGTTATATGCCGATTATATCTCAATAAAACTGGGAGGGGGAAACTTGCTACAAAGCTACAGTTATCAAGATAGTGCGGTCTGTAAATCAATGGGGCAGAACTGAGAGTCCAGAAATAAACCCTTAATTTTGGGTGACTTAGTTTTCAACAAGAGTGCTAAGAAAATTCAAGACGGAAAGCATAATCTTTTCAACAAGTGGTGTTGAGACGACTGGACATCCACATGCGAAAGACTGAAATTGGACTCTTTCTTCACATCACACACAAAAATTAACTCAAAATGAATCATACACCGAAATGTTCAATGTACTCTCATTTGTTCTACACCTATAAAACTCCTGGAAGAAAAGATAGCAGTAAATCTTTGTAAACTTGCATTAGGCAAACTATTATTATATATACCATCCAAAGCACAAGTGTCAAAAGAAAAATGCATAAATCAGACTGTAGCAAAATTAAAAGCTTTTGTGCTGCAAAGGACACCATCAAGAAGGTGAAAACACAAGCCATAGAATGAGAATATTTCCAAATCATATATCTGATAAGGCACTTATATCCAGGACATACAAAGAACTCTTATAGCACAATGATTAAAGAAATAAATACTCCAATTAAAACAATGGGATCTAATTACACATTCCTCCAAAGAAGATATGCAATTGGACAATAACACATGAAAAAACAGTCAACATCATTAGTCATCAGGGAAATAGAAATCAAAACCTCAATGAGGGCTTCCCTGGTGGCGCAGTGGTTGAGTCCGCCTGCCGATGCAGGGGACGCGGGTTCGTGCCCCAGTCTGGGAAGATCCCACATGCCCCGGAGCGGCTCGGCCCGTGAGCCATGGCCGCTGAGCCTGCGCGTCCGGAGCCTGTGCTCCGCAACGGGAGAGGCCACGACAGTGAGAGGCCCGCGTACCGCAAAAATAAATAAATAAATAAATAAATAAATAAATAACCTCAATGAGAAGCTGCTTCACTAAGCAGCAGGAAGACGTAAAAACAAATGTCCCAAAGGATCTGAAGAAATTGAAACCCTCATTCACTGTTGCTGGAAAAGTAAAAAGGTACAATTACTTCGTAAAACAGCCTGTCAGTTTCTTTAAAACATTAAACACAGAGTTACCATATGACCTAGCAATTTCACTCCTAGGTAACTGCTCAAGAGAAATGAAAACTTATGTCCACACAAAAATGTGTACATGAATATTTTTAGAAGTGTTATTCATAGTTGCCCCCAAAATGGAAACAACTCTAATGTACATCAACTGATGAATAGATAAATAAAATATGGTATATTCATATAATGAAATATGATTCAGAAATAAAGGAATGAAGTACTGATGATCAATAGAGATGAATCTTAAAAACACTATGCTAAGTAAAAGAAGCCGGTCACAGAGGACACATATTGGGTGATTCCATTTATATGAATGTCTGGAATAGGCAAATCCACAGAGGGAGAATAGATGAGTGGGTTGCCGAGGGCTGGCGGAGGTGCAATAAAGGGAATTGACTTCTAGTGGGTAAAGGGTTTCTTTTGGGGGTGACAAAAGTGTCCTAAAATTAGATGTAGTGATGTCTATACATGTCTGTGAATATCCTAAAAAACATTGAATTGTACACTGTAGATGGGTGAATTCCATGATATATGAATTACATCTCAAGGCAGCTCTTTAAAAACTACTACATAGGCAAGAGGCAGAAAGAATTTTAGAGACTATATTTACTAAAATTTCTCAGTGAGTATAGAGGCTCTTTGCTTATGAAATCATGGGATTTTGTTCACCTTGAAGCCATGATATTTTTCATGTGAGAGCAAATGTTTCATGACAATAGCTCATGATCTATTTAAAATATAAGTTTATAAATATAATAAAAATGCAGGGTAAGCTAATTCTTATTTATAACTTAAAAAATATAATAAAGATGCAGAGTGGATGACTATAGCCAAGCCACTGTGCCTACTGGCTGGTCTCCAGCTACTGCTCTGCCCTTCTCTGCCCTCTGCTCCTTAAGCGGCTTGACTCCAGGGACTTCGTCATCCATGCTCCCTGGGATTCCAGCTTCCAGTGAGTTTGACCAATAGAGACATGGGTAGGGGACTAGAAGGCAGGAAGAAAGAGCACTGATTAAATATCCCTCCTCCCTCCCTCCCACGCCATGGTTTTATCAGTAGCGTATTCCCTGTGGCCACAACCCCTGTCTTTAATCCTATCTTCCACAGTTCTTCCAACTATTAACAGAGTCCTGTAACACCCTCCTCTCCTCTTTCCCCTTCATTCTTAGGAGTAGAAAAGCTTTTCTGCTGGGACCATTCTTTAGTTACATCACCACCTCTCATCAGGGCCCACACCTTGGTATATGGTCCCTCATTGCACGTGTTGTCTTTTTCCTGTGGGGGGAGGGGGGCCTCAGTGGAGACACAGAATTTCACATCAATTCCTTACTCAACACGAACCCTGGCCTTTCAGATCCACATCATCAGGACAGGACATGTAACAACGGGATTCTACCAGGTGGCCTTTCGCTTCTAGTTTTCCACGACACTAGAGATGCTCCAGCAAGCAACAGAGTTTTACTGTAAAAGTCAACATTTTCCTCCCAAATGAATGAACTGTAAACATGGTCTGGGTACCTCATGCATAATCTCTCAAATAAAAGAGTAAGAATCAAAATAATTTTTAAAAAGTTAGTTACATTGTACAAATTGGACACCCAAATAATATTTAAAGCTCACTGGACGCACACGTTTGGCGTAGAAAACCGAATCCCTAGCTTCCACCCGTGTGAGTGTGTGCGGGCCTCCGCACCTCATTCGCCTTTCTGCGTGAAGCGGTTCTCAAACCCACCGAGGCTGAGCCGTCTGCTGTCTTCCGTGTCCTAATACAGCCACACTCACAGCCTCAGTCTTTCCTCGGGATGCATGACAATTCATCCAGAACCAGCAAAGCCCAAATGAGACACATTTTGGTTACTATGCCGGGTTTCTGAAGGAATGATTTTTAAAATTACAAAAAATACTTGGTGGCTTTCTTGTGGGTTAAGAAGTTCATTGCGCTCTTTTCAAGGCTGCTTTAGCCATTGGTGCTCATCCCTTTCCTTCAGGTCGTATAATGTCAGATCTCTTCATTAACGCGCTGGCTGCAGAGGTTTCCTCTACAGCAACTAAAAGGCCCAAGAAGGGGACGTTTATGGCCTCTCATGCATCATGAGCCCATCTCTGGTGACGAACACAAAGGCCGACTTCAAGGGAGGTCAGTCTCTGGGATGTGAGTTGAGGAACCTCTGGGCAGAGTCCTTGTCTGGGAATATCAACCCCTCCACCTGTCACTCTGCTGTGAGGGGGTCATCCGTTTCATCAGGGTTTCTCTAAGTGGGTGTCTACATTTGTAGAGTGGAGACTGACACTGGTCAGCCTAGTAACGTTTGTTACCCCAGAGGATGGGGCTGGAACGCCTAGGGGCAGAGAGAGATTATTAACATATTATTGCATCATTTCGCTTGTTACAACAATATGTATCACTTAGGTAGTTTAAGAAATTTAATACCAAGCATTTATTAGGTTAAAAGTAGCCCTGTAGAGCTAGCATTCTGAGAACATGTTTTGGGAACTCTTGTTTTCAACCAGGTTCCCACTGATAAAGTCCAACCTCCTTCCCACAGTTTAGAGGGTCCTGGAAAACCACATCCCAACGTGGACAGGCCTCTCTTCCCAGGAAGCTTGTGTGCAGGGATGCTGGGTGCCAGCGCCACCAGATATCCACAGCTCCCAGACACACCAACTATATCATGCTGGCCCCTCTGCCAGAAACTCCCTCCTTTCCCTCTGCCTGGGGAGAGCTCTCCCTTAACCCACGGGAGCCAGTTCAGATGTCACCTCCCGTCACCCAGACTGAGGTCTAGCGCCCTCTCTGGGTTCCCACATGTCCCACCCGCTGGCTGCTGACCTACCTCACTTTCTGGGGGCCGTGGAGGGCTCAGGTACCTGAATCACACTCAAGAATAGCAGGTCTTTACAGAGCATCTCTTGCCCTTCCCCCCATGAAGCTCTTTTACAAGAGTCCTCCCAACAGCCTAGGAGGTAGAGAGGAGTCTTTCCCCATTCTACCAACCAGGGACCCCGAATTTGGAAAAGTTGCAGAACTTGCCCAAAGTTACATGGCTACGGCCACTGGGGTAGCCAAGATGCCTATCCTGCTAGCCAGCTTTGGACACCCACACTCAACCTGGGAGCCTGACATGGAACCGTCTGTTCCCTGCGAGGATGCCAGTGGGAGCCTCTTATGTTCACCTTCCCCCAGGAGCTGGCAGGACTGCCACGTGATGGATATTTAATAATTGACTGCTGAACAAATAAAGGAAAGAGTTGATTCCTTTTAACTTGTTGCTATTAAGACATTATTACTCCTGGGCAGGGCCCTGCCTTAATCCCCTAAGGAATTTCCAGGTATAGCTTCTATTACCAACACCTGAGCAGGGTGACCGGATGGAAACACTCCTGATACAGTGCCTGACGCTTGGTAGACTCAGCAAATGCCTTCTTTCCCCCCAAGATAGACAGAGGTTGGGCATGGTGAGGTGTGGGAGCGTCAGAGTGTGCCCAGTGCACACTGATGCAGGACGGAGAGGAGGTCACAGCCAACCCCCGTCACCCCTCTATCTCCATTAGAACTGGGCTGTGCACAGTATTGAAATCAGGGCAAGTCCCTAGTCCCACCTCACTCACCAAAATGTCCACTGTGCACTGTCTCAAATAAAATCACCGGCAGCCCAGCTCTTGTTTTTAGGTCATAATCACAACTTGGAAGGGCTCAGTCCTTCGAGGTGACCGCCAGGTGGGGTCGGAGCTGAAGATCACACCTGGGTCCTCTGACGCCAATGCAGATCTCCATCTCTTCACACAGCGCCCCCTCTGCACGTGTGTTTTCCATCGCCTGATTGGATAATTAACAGGGGGAATGGTCTGCTTTTGCTTGTTTCCCCTATTTAGCTCCACCTCTCAGTCCAGAAACCAGGTAAAAAAAATGTAAAGGCCATAGGTGGGCCTCCAAGAAAAGTTCCATGCTCTGTCGTCTGAGAGCCTTTGTCTTCTGGAGGAGACGACATGTGCCTCCACTCCTGTACACGCTCCAGGCTCAGAACTGGGGCAGGGTGAGGCGATACCAGAGGGAAAATTTTTGTCCAGGAGTAAATGACTACGTTTCCCTTCAAAATCTTCCACTAGAGTTTGGAGTGCATGAATGCATCTAGAAATTGAGGACTGAGATTAGAGAGAAGATTTTAAATAGAAAATAACCTCTGTATATGTCTCCATTAGGCATGAGGATGGGGGAACAAAATCATTTCTTTTATTAAAATGGAGCACCCCAGCACGATGAATGGGGGTGCAGGGCTCTGGATTTCAGTCTTACCGCAGTAAATTATATGATCAGGCCTAAATCACTTACCCTCTCTAATCCTTGATATTAAGTACCTATAAAATGGGAATAATACTGCTTGGGCTATTCTCACAAACATACTGTTAATCATATATAAAAAGAAAAAATATGTAAAAGTTATTAAGAACATAAAAGTCTATAGGAGTGTCAGATTATTGTCATTCTTTATTTTTATTACTATGTATTAAGAAATAGAAAGAAAAAATATGTTTTGTATATTAATGTTTAAATTCTGAGGATCAAAGTTTTTCCAAATAATATAGAAGGTTTTTTTTTATTCCACGGTGCTCCAGAAAGCAATTATTTATTTGTTTCTTCATTGAACCAACTTAATGAACAAATAGCGTGGATTGGTTATTGCCCATCTGTTTGTGCAAATACAGAGTAACATTTTACTCAGGAAAGAATGGTTCTAATTTTTCAAATCCATATTCCTATGCATAATAAATCCACAAAAATAATAATAGCTCTGAGATTCCAAAAGGGCAAGTTCCTTCTGATCCTCCCTTTTAAGGACAAGTATTTTTCCCCAGATCTAAATTTAAGTGACTGTGACCTACAGAGCTATTTTTTTAATAACCGTGTTATTGAGATAATTCACATATCCTACATTTGACCCATTTACACTGCACATTTCAACTGTTTGGTGATATCCACAGAGTTGGGAAACTATCACCAAATCTAATTTTACATGAAGTTTGTCACTCCAGTAAGAAACCTTATGCTCATTTCCCTCCACCACTGCCCCCTGCCCCCGAGCCCTAGGCAAGCACGATTCTCCCCACTTTCTCTACGGGTGTGCCAATTCTGGACTTTTCATAGAAATGGAATCATACAGCATGTGACCATTTGTAATTGATAGGCTTCTTCCACTTAGCACAGGATTTTAAAGGTCCATCCATGTTGTGGCGTGTGTTATATGTTATTCCTTTCTATAGCTGAATAATATTCCACTGTATTGATATTCCGCATTGGAGTTATCCGATCACCGGTTGACGGACATTAGTTATTTCTCCTTTTAGCACTACTTTACATTATGAATTATGCTGCTATGAATCTTAATGGACACATTTTTGTGTGGCAATTCATTCCATTTCTCTTGGGCGTATACCTAGGAATGGAATTGCTGGGTCATATGGTAACTCTATTTTAAAATTTTTGAGGAACTCCAAGACTGTTTTCCAAGGTGGTTGCACATTTTTACATTCCCACGAGCAATGCATGAGGGTCAGGAATGATTTTTGAAGCATAATCCGTAAGCTTCTCTCTTAGATGACGTGTGTCAGATCCGCTGCTGTGTGACCTTAAGCGTGTTGGGTACCAATATCAGCAGTGGAGCTGTACCTTGGGGAGAATATAATCTGCCTCTGAAGGTCCGTGAATGGATCAAATGAGCTGCAGGGTAGCAGTCCGAGGCAGGTGCTCAGGCAGGGCTGCAGGCCTGCCATGGCTGGTCGTCAGGAGGAAAACAACAAAAGTGACAAAAACATATGAATTACAAAACAGTCATCATTATCCAGAACAAGGCAGGTCCACTGGAGGAGTACAAGCAAGTTAGGCCAGACAGGGCTCAAGCGGACAGGAACCAGTTTTTGGATGAGGATGAACCCCTGCCTCTCTTCTCTGCCCCAGGCACAAGCAGGGAACAGTGTCAGTCACTCGGGAACAGCAGGGTTGTTCCCAGATATTAGCAGGGAAAGAGCATGGGGAAGACTGTCCACAGAGACGACCCAAGCCGGCCGGGCAAAGTGGTAGTGTCCTGCTCGACCCAGAAATAACGGGTTCATCTGGACGCCTTTCCCCAACACGAAGATGCAGAAGAGCTCAATCCTCTAGCATCCTGTGTTCCATGAAAGACCTTAGACGAGAATGACCAGAAATAGTCCATTGCACGTCCTGTTCTGTCGGGGAAAAACTGATCCCTGAATTTCTCAAACCAACTGCAAAGGTAAAACCAGAAAGGGGGTTAAAACACCCTGATGTGTGGGTGTCAGCCCTAATTTAAGCCCAACTTGGGGCGCAGACCTCGCTATATGGCCCCTTACGGACTCAACCCTAAGCCTTTTCAACAAAATGCAATAGAGCCCCTCTACTTAGAGCAGCCCCAGAATCTGAGGAGGAGGCTGGCGGGAAATCGACACTCCTCTGAAATGTTCCAAAAGAGAACATTGCGGGGGCGGGAGCGCTGAGAACATAAAGGGCCCACGTCGTGGAAGTTAGATTGCGCTGTGGCTTTACTGGTAAATCCAGCTTGAAAGATGGCACAGTTGTTTGCAGTTTATCCACTGGCAACACAAAAGAGGGTCCGTCGCTGAAATCCTGCATGGGAGCTCGATGTCCATCTTTGGATACTCTTTTTAGTTAGCAGAGATTGAAAAGGCGCCCCAGCCGCAGGGCGCTGGCCGCTCACCTGGGCGAAGCCCCGCCGCTCCCCGGTCCCCCACGCTCCGCCCGGTTCCGCTCGCTCTACACCCGCCCGGGGGCCGCCGCCGCCGCTGCTGCCGAGCCGCCCGGGCACGCGGCACGGCCGGGCTCCGGGGCGAGGGCTGCGCTCGCCGCGCACCGCGCTCCTGCACACCTGCTTCCGGGCGCCGCGCCCAACGCTGCGGCCAGAGCGGGCCGGCGGGGCTGCAGCCCAGGTGCGCCGTCAGCTCGGGGGGCCGCCGGCAGGTCGGCAGGTGGACGGAGCCGCAGACGCGGGCGTGAGCTCATCCCGGGCGCCCGGCGCCCCGACTGCGCAGCAAGCGGCCTCCGGTGCGTCGGCCGTCAGCCTCCGCATCCAGGCAGCAGGCGGGCGGGCAGGCTCATCTTTCCTCTCCTGCGGCCCGAATCACATTGATCCCTCGCTAACCTTCCCTGGCTGGGAGGCGGGCGGGCGGGCGGGCGAGGAGCGAGCGGAGCGGAGGCGAGCGGGGACCCCCTCCCCTGCCTCTGGCCGCTGGGGCGCTCTGCAGTCTTAAAGCAGCAGCCGAGCATCCGCGCGTCCAGAGTGGGAGGAAGGTAGGACCCTCAGGGATGGAGTACATTCAGCCCGGAAAATAAACAGTGCGCTGGTCTGCCGCCCTGTATTCCGGGTCCTTTAACGAAATCTAGCCTGACATCATTGTTGATAGCCTCTGTTTTTTTAAAAAGCTAAAGAAATATTATCTTGCGCTCATAAACATGCCAACTTTAAGACAGGTGATCAAAATAGGCTGCACTGACTGTGACACTTCCTGCTTTGCAGAGGGCCTTAGCATACATCGTTCCTCCTCTTCCCCGCGACAGCTGTGTGACGCACATATTGGTAGATTGGGCTCATTTTCCAGAGTAGGAAACGGATTTGGAGAACTGTGATCTGTCCACTAATAAGCAAGTGGTTGCGGAACAAGGCAGTCTTTCCAGCTGCAGGTCGGTACTCTGACGCCGCTGTTACCCTCTGTGACTGCCCGAACTGTCCTCCCATATTCCCTAACTTCTGTAGGAAACACTTTCTGAATTCTTTGTGGATCATTCCCTAAAGGCCTAAAAACAGACAATGCATCCTAGAAGCTAGAGGGTTTCCAGTTAACTGTGGAGAGCAAGACACAAGCTCCCCTCAGGAAGCTGACTCCAATGACAGGAAAAGAGTCGAGTCCAAAAGGACAGAGCGAGTGGAGGGGCGCTGAGCATGGGCAGAAGAGGCCAATGTAACCTGAAAAGCTGTGGAGTGGGGAGTGAGTTTGTGTGCTGAACTGACAGGAAAGAAGCTGGAAGCTTTTCCTGTTGCAAGGGGTCAACAAGAGGCAAGGTGCCTGGGCTTTAGGAACCTGGAATGACTGAGGCACCTAAAGGCACCAGGTGCTCTGAAGGAGAGTCTTCAAGGAAAGGTGGTATCCCAGGTGACCCCCTCCATACACATCGCCCAGAAGATCCTGGCAGGAGACTTGGACAGACCTCCAGAGAGCATCTGGACTCAGTACCAGGAGCCCTGGGAACCCTGTGGATGGGGGTAGGTTGGGAGAAAAACAAAAAAAAAATTCGGTTGAAATCCACACCCCGAAGCTGAGCGCCTCCCTCCCCTTTGCTCAGACTCCATGATGCAAGCAGCCAAACTTACATCACCCCTGCCTGCACCCTCCCTTCCCTCCATGAGACCACTCTTTGGGAAAGTGACCCACAGGAGAAGAGACCCCCCAGATACTGGCATTTGAGGGGGGTGTCCCCAGTGGAAAAGCCTAGAGAGAAGCCCACTAATTAACAAGCCCCTCCCTCCCATCTCATGCACATGATATGTAGGTTTCCTCCTAACAACTCTGTTCTTTTTCTGAAATATAAATGTACATGGAAGGATTGACAGACATTCTAAGAAAAGCCCAAACTAAACACAAGGAAAGTCTTGTAATTAATGACCCCTGAAAGATAACCAAAATGTTTCCAAACATGAAACAGGTATGTCATGATATGAAAAGGATTACTTACCTAAAAATGAGCTCTTGAAAAGTGAAAATATGAGAGCAGAAATTTTAAAACTCAATAGGATGATTGGAAGATAAAGTTGTCAGGAAGTTTCCCAAAAAGCAAAAGGGTGGAATGAGGAGGAGAAAAAATAACTAGAAAATGAATCAAGGGAGCCAATATCTGAATCATAAGAGCTACTGAAAAAGTGAATAAAGATTGTGGAGAGAACAATATTATCAAAAAACTTATTCAAGAAAGTTTCCCAGAACTGAAGGACCTTCTGGAATGAAAAGGTACATTGAGAACCTAAAACAAAAATGTACCCACTGCTATATTTAAAATAGATAACCACCAAGGACCTACTGTATAGCACAGGGAACTCTGCTCAATACTCTGTAATAACCTAAATGGGAAAAAGAATTTGAAAAAGAATAGATACATGTATATGTATAAAAAAAAACAAAAAAATAAACCTGGTGTATATCTTTAAACCAAAATAAATAAATAAATCCAAAGCACTTCATTATGAAATTTCTGACCCCCTAGGAACAAGGAGAATAGCCTAAAAGTTTCCTCAAATTTTTCACATTGAATGATTGTGGTCCATAAGGGCATCATATTTCTCAATAGGGCTATGAGGACATAGAGGTGCGATGTCTAAAATCCTAAGGAAGAAGAATGGCTCGTCTACCCTGGCCTATCCATCACCTCACAGTATAGGGTAGAATAAAGATAAACATCTCTAAAATGTTACCTTCCAGGAATCCTTTCCAACAAAGCTACTGGAAGACTTAACTTCACCAAAACTAGGGAGTGAAGCATGGAAGAGAAAGACATTCCCCACACCCACCCTCAGGAAGCAGGGATCCCTAGGAGAGAAAGGCAGAAGGATTGAGAAGCAGGGTCCCAGGACGAGAGCTGCCAATCATTCTCAAGAGCAGGCAGTTAACACTGGATCTGGGCACAGAGAGCATCAAGAATGAGACTTCCAAGAAAAAAAATAAATAAACACTAACAGATTACCTGATGTTTCTGAATGAATGGAGAGACGGATAGTTCTGTTTGCATGCATAGAACTGAAAATGACAGTTATGTAGAAAACAAAACAAGTGGGAAAATTGAAGCACCTGTTACCTTCAGGAATAACAAAATTTGTACAAGAAAGGAAATGTCATGGCAGGACTCCATCGGCCAACTGTGATTACTATTTACACAGTGATCATGTAAATACTGAAAGTGAGTTAACCAAAAGTCAGGACACTAGTATACTGGGAGGGTAGGGAGGAGTGCCTTCTTACGTGGTAGAAGGAAGAGGTATAACAGAACTGAAACTCCATCAACCATAGCAGGAAGCCAGTAGATAACGCCTTCAACAGAATGAAATGAAGAAATCACAGTAAAATCAGGCTGAGTTCAGAATACGAAGGTAAATACCAGAAAAGGAGAAAAGCCTTTAAAAATTGAAAATAGCTTCTGCGGAGTGCAAGTTCGTGGTGGACAGGGGGTAAAGAAATGTATCTTTTTTTTTTTTTTTTTTTTTGCTTTTAATCCCGGAAATGCTAGAGTAAAATGGCACTGAAAAAAAAGTGATGTTTAAAATAAATAGTGTCAAGGGAAGGTGGCATTCTTTGGAAGCTAACGAAAGGCCAGGGTGAGCTTGCCTGTCCTGGGGGTCAGGGCACATGGCCCAACCCATGTTGGTCCTTTGTGCAGTTGGGCACCACCTGGTGGCCAATGTCTGCACAGACATGATCTATTGACAGGGATGGTTTGGGTTGTATGGTGGGCCTGGGACTCCCAGAAAAGTGGCAGCAGTTCCTGAATTCTCCTGGTGACTGGGCACCAGTGTGATGGTGTTTGTGATCTGAGGAAGGTGAACTGGGAGGTACTGGGAACAAGGAAACTCATTCTTTATCTTCCCACTTATGGAACTGGGGTCTCCTGCCATTTCCCGTCTTGGTTTCAACCTTCTCTCTGAGTCTTGCCTCCCTCAGGAGAGAATCAGGGCTGACCACCACTCATGTTATATCTGAATTTTTAACATCACTTTGTATTGCCAACACGTAATAGGAGATTACTCTTTTTAACTTTAACTTACTCACAGTACCTGTATTACTTTTTTTTAATAATAAAAACGATAAAACATTTAAGGGACAAGAGTGTCATAAGCCCCGAACAATGACCAAATATCTGAGAAAAAAGAATCACCAATCTGACGAACCCATCCGAACCCTCAAGCTCATGTGCAAGGGTAGAATAAACACAAGACCTCAGAAGTGTTACCTTCCATGAATCCTTTGTTGGTTCCCTTTCACACCTTCTAGCAGATTTCGGCTACATTTTCTCAGTTAAAAAAAGTTGACAATATGTTTCTTTAGCAGCTCAAGGTTGCATGACTTTTTTGTGTGTGATCTGTTCGGTCCTTAACAAACCTTTTCTTACAGAAAAAAAAAAAATGTTTTGGCCTTTTTTTCTTCCCCTAGCTCATTGTGGTTACAATTTGCACTCATGTATTCAGTAAAATTCTAGAATAAGCATCACTGTCCATAAAATGCCCTTGATAACACTGGGGACAGTTTTTTATTTTTTGCAGTACGCGGGCCTCTCACTGCCGTGGCCTCTCCTGCTGCGGAGCATAGGCTCCGGACGCGCAGGCTCAGCGGCCATGGCTCACGGGCCCAGCCGCTCCGCTGCACATGGGATCTTCCAGGACCGGGGCACGAACCCGTGTCCCCTGCATTGGCAGGCGGACTCTCAACCACTGCGCCACCAGGGAAGCCCTGGGGACAGTTTTAAAGTCACATCCTGAGTGGCACATTTCACCTGCCTTTCCTCTCAGATTTTAGGTATTTTGACTGACTTCTCTCCAAGCCTTCCCTTGCCTTTTTGGGCTGCAAATCTCAGCGTGGCCTGGGGAACGTTTGCCAGTAAATGTTTATCTGTCAGTAAAACGTTATTATCCTATATGAGCAGATCACTTTTGTAAATGCAAGGGGCTGCGCTAAAACACCCTACATCCAAACCATTTGAATACAATTCAGTCTTTATGATTCCAAGGACTTTGTCAGCGTGGGGCAACATTTCTGTAATGGCTCCGTGGATACAAGATCAGATTCCTGTGTCCCCCCAAACGCTTTCCCACCATTGAAAAGGATGTCATGTCGGTACTGTGGATTCACCCAGCTGGAGCTCCACCCTCCTGCCCGCCCTGTGAGCAGAAACTGGTCCCTTTGCAGGCTCAGGTGCAGACAGTGGTCAGTGCCTTCCTGGACCCCTTCTCTCATGCTTGGTCTTTCCTCATGTTGCATCTACAATTCCAATATCATCAATGGACAAAATAACCAAACTGGGTGTCAGGCAGTGTTACCAAATTTAACTGTTTTCTTAGTCCAGTCAAGTCATCTTGTATGTGTGGACACAGTAACAGTATAGTGTTTTGTTTTATGGTTGGTAAAAATCAATATTTTGAACTAAGGCTTTTTTCTGTGTTTTACAATTTTTTTTTTCAAATAGATCTATACCACTTCTTCCATTTCTTTTTAAGATCTTATTCAATATGTAAAGCACTTGCTATGTAACAGTTTTTTGAAAGTCATACAATTCGGGGTCAGTCTTTGGGGATCTTCAGGCCCAGCACAGTCATTGGAGATGGGGGTGTCCAGGGCTTGCTGAAGACCTGGCACATTTAGCTCAAAGCCAGGCTGGAGCCCACCCCTTCTAGTCTTCTGCCCGTGTTTCTCCCACCCAAAGCTCTTGTTACCTGATGTGACCAGCACTGCATAGCAGTGCTGCTTGGGGAGCAGTGGCCCAGGCACCAGGTCGGGAGAGCGGGATTTGAATCCCACTTCTACCACTCAACAGCCGTGAGACCTTGGCCCATGACTTAGCTTCTTAGTGCCTCGGTTTCCTCATCTACAGAAGGATGCCCCTACCTCCTAGTGGGGCTTTTAGTAAAAAATGAGATACGGGTGACGCACATTGAACGGCTCTTTTCTCAGTAAATATCTGCTATCATCATCATTCTTGTCATTCACCCAATATTGACATCGTGCCCCAGAAAACTATTTTCTGAGTACAACCAATTAATGAAAGGTCCACATACTTTTTTTTACTGCTGACCGTACCCTGATCAATCAGCACCACGTATATAACAAGAGCTGTGAAGGGGCTGAGACTTGACCCTGCTTACAAGCTAACAGGTCAGCGTATAACAGTTTCATGGATGCCGGTGGAAGACTCAAGGTTCAGGATGCTTGGAGTTCTGAGTGGGCTCCTCTCCCATCAATGTAGAGTAGCATCAAAGCCACTAGACGCATGGCTTTGAAAACATGAAATAAACAAAATACTGTGATTAATGGCAATAGTTCACTTAAAATCAAGAATAAATGTTGCTGGACACTTGGACATTTTATAGAGCCTATAACTCATTGACATTTGACCACCACATTTTGCATGAAGTCTACCAGGCACATCTTTTTATTTGCTTATGTATTTTCAATTTTATCTTTTATTGAAATATAATTGATTTACTCTGTGTTAGTTTCAGGTGTACAGCAGAGTAATTCAATTATATATTCTTTTTCAGAATCTTTTCCATTATATGTTATTACAAGATATTGAATATAGTTCCCTGTGCTATACAGTAGGTCCTTGTTGTTTGTCTATTTTATATACTGTGGTGTGTATGTGTTAATCCCAAACTCCTAATTTTTCCCTACCCCCTTCCCCTTTGGTAACCATATGTTTGTTTTCTATGTCTCTTTTTAGCTTCACAACAAGCCTGTGTGGAAACGCTTATCATGCCCCCAGAGAGGTTAAGGATTTGCTCAGGGTCACACAGCTAATTACTAAGGGATCTAGGACTTGAACTCGGTCTTTGGCTTTCCACCAAAGGTCTTGTGACAACAGAACAAAGTGGCTAAGACCATGGCCTGAAGACTCTGATTGATCTCTTTCGAAGGTTCTTTCCTCCACTGACCAGCTGACCCTTAGAAATCCCTTAACCAATTTGTGCCTGAGTTTTCTCATCTGTAAAATGGGTGTAAAAAAGTACCTCCCAATGGGACTGAAGTGACAATTAAATGAGATGTTTGTGAAGAGTTTATATCATAAGGAGCACTAAAGAAATGCAGTCTGATATTATTTACTGCTTTGACTAAATTTTCTAATATTTATTCGAATCCCAATTATCCACTCATGAGTCATCCATCCTCTTTTCTTGGGAATCACTTCTTAGGTGTCATACCAACCCAGACTAAAGCACACATCTTCCTGATGCTTCTCTGTATGTGAGAAGGTCAATTACAATTCAGGGCATGAACTGAGATGGTGAAGCCATGCGAGAGTGATGGCTTGGGGCAGGGTGGGCAAACTTTGCCTGGGGAGGACCAGATGGTAAATATTTTAGGCTTTACGATCACAGTCTCAAGTACTCAACTCCGCCTAAGTAACACAAGAGCAACCACAGACGGCATGGAAATGAGCAGGCATAACTGTGTTCCAAAAAACCTTTATTTATTGGACACAAATCTAAATTTTACATAATGTCCTTGTGTCACAAATACTCCTCTTCTGTTTTTTTCAACCACTTAAAAATAGTTAAACCATTTTGTGTCTGGGCTGTGGTTTGCTGACTCCTGAACTAATATATTAACCACAAAATTAATGCTATCAAAGGAGTCAAGGAACACTGGGGCAGGAGAGGTTCTGAAAAGGGTTATGGGAGGTTAAGGACTTGAATGGATCCAGAAAGAGTAGGTCGGGGGCGGGGGCAGGAGGAAGCAGCAGTGTCTGGGCATGTTCACGAGTTTGCTTAAATGAGACAACAGATGCAGCAAGATTTAACATAATGCCTGGTACTTCGCCGATGCAGATGTTTAAAAAATTACTGTCCTGTATGAGCAAAGCACACGCAAGAGACTGCACTAAAATACCATACAACCGAACCATTTGAATACAGTTCAGTCCTTAGGATTCCAAGGACACTTTCAGAGTGGGACAGCAGTTTCTATAACATGGCTTCAGGGGTGCAAGATCAAATATTTTCCCCCAAAATTCAGTGGTGCCTAGAATTTCTTTATTGGTATTTCATTTCCGGGACTTGAACTTCTGCCTTCAGGTAGATCTCAGCTATACCTGCAAAGAGTTGTACATTACACCTCCATAAGCATATACACTTACTGATATAAGAGCAGAACATTATCCGAAAGGAAAAAGGACTTAAGTTCTGAGTGAAGGAAACACACACACACACACACACACACACACACACACGCATCATCCTGGGAGAAGAATCCAGAACGTCAGGTCAGAGCCCTCAAAGTCAAACTGAACCAGCTTCCCCTGTTTATTCCGCTTCATGGTCATTACTCTGGACATCAATTTTCATAGCAAAGAGACAAAAGAAATGGCCAACCGAGAGTTCTCGTTTAAAGGAAGTTGGGTAGTAAGCTGATCTGTTTAAAGTACCAGTGTTTTATTAAGCTGAGTTTGAAGATGTTGGTGTATCATAACAGAAATGTAAAATTCTATCTAAATGATTTGAAGGGATGGATCATTATTAATGATTGTCACATTTAAAAGTATTTAGTTCAAGGTGGTAATATGTGGACATGTAATTAAGATTATTTAGTTTTATTTTAAATGACCTAGCAAGAGATTTGAGGCTTCTAGATGATATAATATTAACACCAAAGATTTTTGTTCCTATCTAAGGTGATGAAAATTATCTTATAATGCACCATTGCCAAGGAATTACATTCTTAAATATGTCCTGAAAATAGTGTGCTGTAGCATTTTATTGTCCGGATTATGACTCCAGAATCATCACTGTACACCTTCCTTGTGACCTCGTTCATTTCAGGTCAGCAGCCAATTTGATCTTCAAGAGGTCTGTCTCTGTAAAGAAAGAGAAAAGGGTTGTGTGAAGAAATGAAAACAGCTTCTATTTGATTTGGAAGCAAACTGCACGAAAACCCACAAGCCACAAAATAACTGTTATATCAAACAGCAAACGTTGAGTGCCCAGTGCACCCAGTTCTAGTCTGTTCCATCCCTTGTACTTTTTTAGCAATGTCATTGTTGTCCTGAAAGACATCATGTGCACTCCGGATTTTCTAACAAATCTTTATGTGTTACCTTGGAAAATAACTTCTAAGCTGCCATTTCTGCTTGGAATTTTATGTCAAAGGGTGAAGAAAATTGAATCAGCCTCCATCTTTCACTAGCATAACTCACCAGAGATCTCCAGCGTCTCAGGCCAGGAGGGATGACACATCCCTGGCTGACATGTGACTAATGTTTCATAACCACACCCTGATGCTGTAGGTTTGAGGCATGGAAGATACTGTTTTGACGTTGCCTTAGAACTTTGTTAATGGCCTGAGGTGCAGAATTATGGATCATTGGTACGCATTTATTTAATTTAGTAGTAATTTGTTAAATTTTACTCCAACTTAGGAAATTTTGCCCCAAAACATGATCCTTTTATTTTACCTTTTTAGCAGGCAGATGGATTCAAATATACAAGGCTAGATTTAAAAAAGGAACATAGTTAGGCATCTTGAAGCTAATATTCAGTTTTCCACTCTGCAATTCCATACTGTCTTCCCCATATTTCATTTTGAAAAAAGTCCCAAGCCATGCAATTTTATTATATCATATTTTCTTATAAATTTAATTTGTAGGATTTTTAAAACTTTTTCATGGTAGCCATGCTTAGGGGTTGGAGGTATGTTCCATGGAACAAAATTATATGACTTCCAGAATTAATCTAATTTGATAATGAAAGAAGTGTAAATGTTCCAGGAGGAGGGGGAAGTTACAGTGTAGTTATGATGATGGTGGCCATGGTGGCAGTGGTGGCTGTGTTGAAGATAATGACAATAATGATAAAATGATAATAATAATAATAAGTAGTGTAAACTTTAAGGGCAAGTAGATAAGCAAATAGGTTGAATCCTGAAGACAGTGAAAGCAAACAAGGGCACTAGAGGCATAAACACCCAGGAGCTGGGGACAAACATTTTAATTGTATCAGAACCAAATTATTGCAGCTGCTGGGTTCTGGCTCTAAGATGGCGCTAGAGTTAGTCACCCTTCGGATGTTATAAATCTAAGGATATGTTTTCATTCTCACCCATTGCAAGAACTTTACTTCCCACAGCCTCCTTTCCCGGATTCCAAGCATCGAATGTCAGGTGCAGTGGCTTCTGACTTGTGTCACCCTCCTGGGTGGAACACAGTCTGGAGTAACTGTCTTTCCACTCTTGGCATTTTCACAGTCTGCCTTTTTTCCCGACTAATCATTGATCCCCAAGGGATTATTGATCTCCCAGTTCTGTCCCTTTAGCTGGGTCCCTTCTCATGCCAAGTAATAAAATACTTTTAATGCCTTTCTGAACTAATCAGTGTCAGATTCAAGCATTAATAGTACCTTAGACTTGGATTCTTTACCAAATATCCCTCTTAGCAGCTGCTTTCCTAGAATACTAATGATTCATCAACTGCACACCAGTTCCTCATTAAATGCTGATATAATTGCTTCCATAAGATTTTATTATAATATCACAGCCAAGTGTCCAACATCTAGACAGGAACAAACTCTCTCAGGAGAAATCAACAGTACATATAATTTCAGGCAGCCTTTCTTCATCCAACTTAACTGTATTAACCTAACGGCATGTGTTTGTTTGCCTAGTTTTTTTTTTTTTTTTGAGTTTTGTGATCCTACAAGTAAATCGGCTAATGCTCTAAGCCTCAGTTTTCCTGTCTGTAAAATGGACATAATGACCTCACGTCAGAGTATTTTGAGAGGATCAAGGTTGATGATGTCTGTGTGATGATGCCAGTTTCTGGAAGGGGCTGAACGTGGGGAAGATGCAGTCAGGACATAGTTTTATTTTTAACCCACCATGATCTCCTGCTTTCAAGTCTCTTTCCCAAAGTGGGATGATGTCTGAAAGAAACCCACAGCTTTCCAGGTATCTGTACGCCTTCCGTTTTGGATATTAAAAAGTCAGTCTAGTTTAATTCCTGAATTTCAGTATCTTGCTGATTTTTCCACAGTTCATCCCTTAGGTTTGAAAATCCACAAGGAAGACGCAGGGTGTCTCTTTGTTCTCTGATCACCTTCTTGCCTCCTCCTCAGTGAGCCCTCCAGGACAGAGAAAGAAGGAAGAGGACGCGCTGGAGACACAAGGCTGTCTCTGTCGTGTCGGCCGGTGCTGTGGTCCCTCATCATGGCAGATGCTCAAATGCCAGCTCTCTCTCGGCCACTTTCACGGTTTTCTCAGGAACCTACCCCACACCATCTGCCACCCCCGCCAGCCAAGACATCTCCGTGATGGACACACGCTGTGACCCCCCTCAGCTGCCGCTGGAGCTCACACCAGGCATCTTTCTGACAGTGGAAGCCCTTTCTCGACGACCGCGGCCCAGCCTCCATCAGTAGAGTCAGCCCAGAGGGAAGAAGGATGTGGTCCAGCTCCTCCCTCCGTGTCACTCTGAGCGCCATCGCTGGCCCCTACAAGGGGGACAATCACAACCTCTGTCCTCTGCTGTCTCCCTCATCAGCTGCCCTGAGGATTATCTGAGGTGGCCCCTGCCGCCCTTACCCAAGCAGCTGGCTCACGTGGCACTTAGCAGACAGGTAGCACAGCCAAGGTGGTCGGGGGCACCTTGAACTACGAAGCCCATTCCCACACCCACCACTTACAACTTTGCACAAATCACAAGGGAGTTGGCCTCCCTGTGACTCAGTCTCCTCTCTGTACAAATGGAGACGACAGCAGTACCTCAGAATCCTGGACATCGTGTGGCGGCTTTCAGTAGCACGCTGCCCTCCAAATTCTCCCCTGCTCCGTAGGGGCAGAGCCAGAGACTCACTGCCCACCCTCTCTGCCCGTGGGGTCCGGTTAGATTCTGCCAACGAGGGGCTCGTGGGCTGTTCAGAGTCGGGCTGGGGATCAGCAAAGGCAGCTGTGCGGGCATCAGCTCAGGACGGGGCTGGAGATCTGCCAGGGGATCCAGGCTCCTTCGGGAGAATCAAGAGCTCGGTCGCTGCGGGCAGGCGCACAAGAACCCACCCTCACACCCTCCAGTTGTCCTGACCAAGGCTGACTGATGCCTGGCCTCACAGGGTTGCTGAGAGGATGAAGCGTGTCTGTTCCCCGAAAGCGCTCGGAACAGCTCAGGGCATGGTCAGTGCCTGGTGAATGTCAGTGTCTGTGATGTATTCATTACGATTATCCGTAATACTGATCAATCCACGCACAGCCCTTCACCACAGCTTCACGCTCACAGGAGGAGGGAGATGGGGGTGGGTGGGTGGGCGGGGCAGCTCGGCGCTGCCCCGAGGGCCTGGGCCGAGGGACTAGAGAAGGCTAGCGAGCCAGCCGAGGCTGCTGTGCTCACACCGCTTGCTCAGGAACAGAGATGCTATGAGCGCTCGCCGGCGTGGGACATGTTCAGAAACGTGTCGAGAATACACAGGCTATGGACAGATGACACAGAAAAGGCAGCCGAGATTTGACCTGTTCAGCTCTCACTTCAGCTGCTCCGGAGAGAAGTTCAACGTCCGAATGCAGACTCCTCGCTCTTTGGTACCTAAATGGGGCAGATGCGCGGAGGACAAGCCCACACGTCCACCGTGCTATTCAACCATTCATTAGATTTAACTTGAAGTCATCTTATATTAGCAAAAACAAACCAGGGAACCCAAAGGTAGATCAGGGAGTTATCAGCAGGCAAAGCAGAACCAGGCTCAAGAGCTGCTGTAATTACCAACTTTGCGCTGAATTGTGCAGCTGCCGCCGGCTTTGCAGCCAGGACCTGCCTCCAGGGCGCTGAGAAGCACGGCTACATTGACTTCTGCCCTGCAGGGAGAGTTGCTGAACGGTGAGTATTTAAGTATTGTGGTGATTACATATTTGTCTGCGCCTCTAAAAGACACGCCCACATAAAGTCCTAGAATATATGGGAGAACAAAGAATAGAACATAAATAGGTGTTTGGCAACACCTTGACTTTTTACTCGCAGAGAAAGAAACTTTTTTTTTTCAGTAAAGCTCATCTAAGGTACACCCTCAAAACTTTTTATCCCAATGACATATTATAGCTTTATATTTGAACCCTAAAGTGTGTGTCATTTATGTCTAATCTCTCTAATAATGCCTATAGATTGTTAAGGTAGCTTCCCCTCCCCACCTCTAAAACCAGAATAAAAATAAATGTTTTTATTTTTATACAACCTTTATTATCCCTCGAATCAACTCTCTGTGTTTAAAACCCCTGAGGATGACAAGGGCTTACGGCAGCAGAGGCTGCTCCTTTCCTGGGATTGTCACCTACAGCAGACAGATGCTTTATTACCCAGGCATGCGTGGTGCCTCATGCCTAGCCCACGTGAAACATTCAGGTTAATGGTCACTGCATTTTTTTCTTTTTTAAAAATTTTTTGGTTGTGCGGCATGCAGAATGTTAGTTCCCCGACCAGGGATCGAACCTGCCCCCACTGCAGTGGAAGCACAGAGTCTTAACCACTGGACCACCAGGGAAGTCCCAGTCACAGCATCTTTGATAGCAGGTCTATTTCTCCTCTTCCCCCATTTCTCTAGCTTTTTTATAACATGATATAAAGGAAATGAACTCACTGTTTGAGATCCTATTTGGTTGTTTAAGGAAGGTAAGATAAACATGCAAAGTTTTGGGAGGAAAAACTAATTAGATGATTTCTGTTGATAACATATATAAATCTATATACAGACATTTATGGATATATGTGTACATAATTTATATATAGAGAGGGGATTTTCTTTTAGGGGACATATCTTGGTCTAGGGATTTCTATTCCACTGTGTAACCAAACTGCATTCAAAGTGCAGGAAACTAAGGAGAAGAAGGCCAATCTCTAAGTAGAGACAAAAGATTCAAACTCCAGCCTCTCAAACCTGAGGGTTGCACCAAAGACAGGGCCTGCACCCAGGAATGAAGACACTATAATGGTTTGTTTGTTAATTTTCGTGTTAATCTTGATGGGAAGACAGCCCGTCCTGCATTCTCTCGGGGGCATTGAAGGCCTACCTGTGACCTCATCATCTTGTCATCAGTGTGTGTGGAGGCTTCCGGGATCCTGGATCCTGGGCAACAGAAAACCAGAGACAGGTTTCTGCCTTTATGGCTATTACTTACTAGTGGAGGGAAGACAGAAATATAGAGACCAATGTGATTCAAGGTGACATTGTGATACAGTCCCTGGGGAAGGCTCTAGGCTGCGGTGAGAGTGTGTAATTGGGGGTCCTGGGTAGTTCAGACCAGGTGGGCAGCACAGGGAAGCGTAGGCCATAAGACAGAACAGAGTGGTGGGGACAAAGGTGAACCCTTAAAGCCAGTACCTGACAAAAATACAGTTCAAAACATGTAAACACTGTGCTGGTCCCAAACTCCCAGACTGCTAGCAGATTTACCTGCCAAATACCGGCCTCTGCAGTTACTGATCTGTCCACACCACATCTGGGGATCCCTGTGGTTTCAGGGCTGTCCCACTGAGTTCAGTCCCTCACATCAATTACCTGAGCAGTAGTTTCCTCTTGAACGATGACAATGAAGTTTCTGATTTTATGCAAATATGAGTTTTTTCATGGTGCATTTATCACAGAGGTTGGAGAAGGTGTTTCCAGGGATGCTTATGAAGACAGCAAAGGAGGGAGGCCTGGTTGGCGTCCACCCTGTGCATGGTCCTCCCGGGACGCCGCTTGTTTATATCCTACTGCCCATGGGGCCAGGGGTGAACCTTGCCAAGCCACATGGGCACTGCCAAGATCTGTAGCAATAGACCATTCATTATTCACTAAATCTGAGAAACAAGAAGGCCAAGTAACCACTGCCCTACCTCCTGCCATGTGCAACAGGGAATCGCGATTTTCTAAGGGTTATAAAGGATATGGCAAAAATGAGTTTTCAAAATGTGCTCACTGTACCAGGGCCATACAGGATTGTGCTCTAACCTTTGATGCGTGTATGGAACAAGACAGAACATGTTTACGGCCGAAAAAAGGCAAAATGGTGAGGGAGGAATGAGGGAGATGCTTATGAGCAATCCCTATGTATGGCTGAATGATTGGCGTCAGAGTGTGCACCGGATTTCGAGAGCTATCCTATCCCCTCAGCTTTACCTCATTTCTTAGCATTTTGCTTCCTTTCCCCGGTACTTTCCCCACTCCGGCCACTGTTTTCTCTCTCTCTGGCATCTCTCTTTACACCTCCCTTTGCAGTAGGTTGGCAAAATGCCACCCTGGCAGTGTTTGGTATCCAACCCTGGCCTCCATGGTTTCCTTCTGTCTTATACCAAAGAGGAAAACAGCGTTTGCTTTTTACTGGAGAAGAACTGACAGCCCCTCATCAGGTTAATGCCATCCTGAGGTCAGGGCCCATGCACACCTCCACTGTGAGCTCCATCATGCATGATGAAGGTCCGTCTCTCCCATCCTCCAGGGCCCAGGTGTATGCCAGCCCTTTCTAGCACCTTTCCAGCTCACTCCAGCCCAGAACAGAGCTCCCATCACAATGTCAGAGCCCTTCTGGTCTGACCACTCATGGTGACAGCCCTTGTGCCCTAAGGAATCCATGCCTTGTTTCCTTATCCATCCTTCAAGGTCCTTAAACACAGCTCCACAGGCAACATCTTTTGTCTCTCTCACTAAATACAGCCATGACTGCACAGCAGGGGCTCATTTTGTAACCACCTGCCATGTAGCATGGCCTTGGGGATAAGGTAATGATGCTGACAAGCTCTGCTTCTCAAGGAACTCTCTGCCCAATGAAGAAACCAATGGCCCCTTGATCTTTTGTCGCTAGGTGTTAAAAAAAAAAGCATCACCAGCTCCTTGGTATTTACTCAGAGAGCTGAAAGCTATGTCTACACGAAAACCTGCACACAAATGTTTACAGCAGCTTAATTCATAATCCCCAGGACTTGGAAGTAACCAAGATGTTCTTAAGTAGGTGAATGGCTAAATAAATTGTGGTCCATCCAGACCATGGAATATTATTTCGTGCTAAAAGAAATGAGCTATTAAACCATGAAAAGACCTGGAGGAAATTTAAATGCATGTTATTAGGTGAAAGAAGCCCGTCTGAAGAGGCTGTGTACTATGTGATTCCAACCATGTGACATTCTAGAAAAGAAAAAGCTATAATAAAAACATCAGCGGTTGCCAGGGGTTAGGGGGAAAGGAGAGATGGACAGGAGGAACACAGAGGATTTTTAGGGCAGTGAAACTACTCTGTATGACACCATAATGGTGGATACCTGTCATTGTACATTTGCCAAAACCCATGGAATATACAACACCAAGAGTGAACGCCAGTGTAAACTATGGACTATGGGCGATTGCGATGAGTCAGTGGAGGTTCATCGATTGCAACAAATCTACCCCAATGCTGGGGGATGCTGATGGTGAGGGAGGCTGTGTCTATATAAGTAAAGGGAGTGTTAGGGAACCCTGTACTTTTCATTCAGTTTTGCTGTGAATCTAAAATTACTCTAAAAGTGGGGGTGATGTATCGGCTGTGTTGAAGGGGCTCTGGGTGGGTGGAGCCTAACCCTCTCTGAGGGTGAATCAAACCATTAAAGAATTGTGAGACTTTGCTTCTGAAAAGTCTCAAACCTAACCTAAATTTTCAGAGACAAACCTAATTAAACACACTTAACTCAGAAATGGCAAAGAGATTGATCCATGTAACACACATGGATTTTTTTCATTTTGGCAGGTTGAAATCATAGACCGTTAATCCAAGAAGTGAATTTACAGATCCTTAATTAAAACGATTAGTAGCATAAAGAAACCAAGTCTGATGGAAGCAACGTGATTGACCTGAAGTGTAATACAGCGTCCTCATCACTCTTCTAAGCCCCCAGCCTCCTAAAAAAGTCAACCTTGGTATGATCCCTGCAGATGAGTGAGAACGTACGACCTCAGTTTCTGAGTCTTTGAAATGGACAAAATAACACTACCTCTCAGGGCTTCTGTGGGGATTCAGTGAGACCATGTAGTTGGCAAATTTCATAACTCGTAAAGCTCCATTCAACAATAGTCTACTCTGTTCCCGAAATTCTATGATGCAGGACATCTAAGGCAGGTAACCTCCCTCAGGAAGCATCCGTTTATCACCAATGTCAGAAACAATGAATCAGAAGGATCTACAGTAATTCTAACTGTGACTTCTGGGTGCACAAACATGATTAATAAAATGCTTTAAGTGGTTGATGCTACAAATACAGGAAATGCCTTATTATTAAGAAAGGTCTGTGGTTATCAGAAGCTTTGAGTTTTCATCCATGCTTTCTTGGAGCCCAAACTGTAAGCTTGTAGCTGGTTGGACAGCCCCGTCCAGAGGGCTGATTGACAGGTCGTTACAGAGATCAATGGATTCTCTTTTGGCACTTTAAAGAGCTGGTGTTCATATTTTATCAACAAATTGGTTGCGTGTGCTCCTCACCTGCTCTCATGACACCACTGGCTGTTAGAGGAGACACCAACTGAGTGAAGAATCAACTTCGCAAACATTGTGACACGGGGTACGTACTTTCAGTTGGAGGAATGAAAAAGCTCTGGGGATGGATGGTGAATGTCCTTAACGTCACTGAACTGTTCACCTACAAATGGTTAAAATGTTATTTTTTATTATGTCTGTTTTACTACAATAAAAAATATTTTTAAAAAAGTTGTTACAGCAGAGAGAAATAGGTTTATTATATAAATTCTATGTAGTGGAAGGGCTAAAAGCCGAAGTACAGTGTGTCTCACTTCTTGCTGTGCTGTGACATATTTTTGGTGATAAGTTTTCTGCTCAGATGGGTTTGAAAGCAAGAACACATTTAGAGAAGGGGTTACAGGGTTTCCATTTGGTGACTGTGTTGGTTTTGGATACATGCTGTTTGAGGTTCAGTGAAAACAACTTGTGTAAAGGGAAATTTAAGCCATCCTTTCAATATAACTAATGAATTCAAATAAGAATCCAGAATGAAAAACAATTATGATTGACCGATTTATTCATAAAAAATTACTGTAACAAATACATTACACTAACAAAACACATGGGAAAAGTCTGCTTACAAGTTTGACCCTATATATGCTGTGTCATGAAGATATTTCATTTAATATTTTGAATCTGTTTCATTTTAACTTTGTGTAACTACTTTTTAACCACCTGGCTCCATGAAATGTAGAAATAGTACCACAATATTTGTTTACAATATCCCATGTTTACTAGTTGTGCTGCGAAAAATGAAGCAGAGTCATTTGGACAATTTAATTCAAATAAATATTAATAAAATTGTGAAATTAGGTAAATGACTAAAAACTGTATTTTTGTTTCAGTTATCTGAATTGGGATAAGTACTTTACCATACTCAGGATTTCAAATGATGCCCACTTAGTTATTAATGGATACCCAAAAAAGAAAAGAACAGGAAAATTTTACTGAGAAAGTCAAAGAAAAATCAGGTAATGAAAGAACTCTAGAGGGAGAAGCATAGTTATAGCTGGATGCGGGCTGTGGATTCAGAGACCTTGGGTTTATGCCTCCACTTCCCCCTCTGGTAAATGTCCCGAATCCGAAAGGGATTCCTTGTGAGAAGGAAAGGAAGTGAGGCATGTAACGCTAATTCACCTACTGCTTAGCACCTAATCCAGGGTATGCAGAAGGGATTGGCTCTTTTTTTGGAAGTCCCTCCCCCATCAAGACATACACACACTACTAGATTTAAAATAGATAACTAATAAGAACCTACTGTGCAGCACAGGAAACTCTACTCAATACTCTGTAATGACCTACATGGGAATGGAATCTAAAAAAGAGTGGATATATGTATGTGTAGAACTGATTCACTTTGCTGTACAGAAGAAACCAACACAACATTGTAAATCAACTATGCTCCAATAAAATTAATTAAAAAAAGATTGGATGGGGAAATGCCTTCGGCTACTTCTTCTTGGGAAGAGAGCTCAATGAGAGGACCATTTGCTGAGATGCAGGCAGACAAGAAGGATGCCAAGTGCCCCGGGACCAACGTGAGAAGCCGTATCCAAACCTCTCTTTCCCTCCCGCCTGCGGGTCTTCCACCCCTTCCTCCCACTGGTGACCTCATCAGAAGCCAGAGGGTAAGGACCCTGGAGGGATGCACCCACTGAGGTCAGAGTCCGGGCCCGACAGGGAATACCCCTGGGATAGACCAGCCAAGAGTAACTAGCTCAGAAAGCACTTGGGGACTTCTTTTTCCCCCCAACAGGGCTAGATCAGAGTAGCAAGGCCCATACCTGAGTTTCTAACAAGCTATTCTTGCTATTGTTCCAAGTTATTTTTATTTCCTCATTGAATTGTCATGAAGCAAGGTACTGCAGGAAGTAATACCCATTCAACTGTCTTACCAAATGAAATGGCTTTTCCAGCCCCCACTTTTCACTCTGATGTGGCCAAAGATGAAAGTAAGAGGAAGCGGGTGTAAGGATTAAGAAAAGGAAATGGTTTTAACATTCGGCAGGAAAAGAACATGAGCTTTGGGTAATAATCGTAAACTCAGATCTGCGGTAGCCTGAAAGTCTGTGTCCCAACACAATCCACCCGTTGAAACCCTAGCACCCAACGTGATGGTCTTAGGAGTGGGGCCTTCGGGAGGTGATCAGGTCCTGAGGGTGGAGCCCTCACGAATGGGAGCAGTGCTCTTGTAAAAGGGGCCCCGAGAGCTCCCTTGTCCTCTCCACTATGTGAGGACATCTAGGACCCAGAAGAGGGCCCTTCCAACCCTGCTGAAACCCTGTCCTCAGTCTTCGAGCCTCCAGAACCGTGAGCGATAATTGTCTGTAGTGTATAAGCCACTCAGCCTGCGGTATTTTATGACAGCAGCCCAAACAAACTAAGACACAGGCGTTAGGAGATTCTTATGAAACGGAAGCTCATGCCCGGCTGTGGGCTCAGCATTACAGCCCCTGTACTTTTCCCATTAGGCACCACCCCTCCCATGGGGCTGAAGCCCTGGGTCACTGTCACTTCTAATTAATGGAGCAACGGGCGCGTTGGATTGAAACTCCTTAAATAAAATTATGACAGAGGCGCTAGAGGGTCAGGGGCTTTGGGTGGGCTGGCCCGCCTCCTTGCTAAGCCCAGCACGCTACGGAGGAGGGGATCTGACTGTTCATCTTGGAATAAGCAGTTGTGAGGGGTCTGTCCTAATTCCCAGACTCATCCTCACCCCTCCCCCACTTCAATGACCCTTTCATTTTAACCAAGTGCGTCTGAGCTGGTCGTCAGGGCGACCGGTACTTTTCCTCATCGTTCCCACCCAAGGTCCCACGTGGTTCCTTATCACTTTCTCATGCCCTCCTCCTCTGGGGAGTGCTCGACCCCCAGTACTCCCGTCAGACAGCATCACAGTAATTAAATATTATTAGCGCTGTTTCTATTGCGAAAAGGCAGCCACAGGTAAGTGGGATGCCGCCGCGGACCTCTGGCTCTCACGCTCTCCTACGAGGAAGTTAACATCATGCCTCTGATTTGGCACCTACCTAGTGTCTATTCTTGGTAAGAATTCCTTGTGTCGTCTCTCTCCAACCAGGCTGTCGGCATCTCGAGGATGAAAATCATTCCTAAATGTTTCCGGGTCCCATTTATTGGCTGTTAACAGAGCCTCAGTGGAGAGGCATCTAACCAGTAGCCCCTCCCAGGATACAGCTCTGGTGATGGAACAACGAGAAACGCTTAGGCTATCAAAAGTCGTCCTAATAAACAGCTCACTCCTACCACGCGGTACAGATCGTGCATCATAATTAGGTAATTAAGCTTCACCATGAACATTTCAATCGTAGAACCATTCCAGAATCAAACCGTATAGCCACCACAGGAAATGCGATGGAGCATCTGGAAAACGGTTGTGTTTAAAACATTCCCAGAAAATGGTGAACGTGTTTTAAAGTGAAACTATATTTTGAATGCAAAAAAGTAAACATTTGAGCTAAATAAATTTAAACAAAGAATAAATGAATAAATAAAATTGATTTGAGGTAAATAAATACACATCTTTACGTAAATTATATATTTTTACTTATAATATGTAAATATAGTATATATAATATATAATTATTTATAATATAGAATATAAATAATTATATATAATATATACACATGCTGAGATATATAATTATAAATAATTATATATTAAATTAAATTAATTAAAAATTATATACAATTATATGGCAATTATATATAATATTATAATTATAATATAATGTGATTTTATATATTAATTATATGTAATATAATTATATGCATAATTATAATGTATAAATATATATATTATATAATTATTTATAATATATAAATAAATATATATCTCCCAGGATTCATCATCTGTAGCAAATGAGAGATAAACCTGTGAGAAGTACTAAACAAAGATGCCCACAGGTGAGGGGGTTTCAGGTGGCCCATGAACCAGGGTAGAGCCAGATAGAAGAAGGTCAGATTTTAGGAGGGAAGGTCTAGGCAGCGTCCAGCCTAACGAAGGTGACAACCAGGACCTGAAAGCAGGTGTGAGTGCCCAGGAGCTAAGAGCCAATAGCAGAGGAAAGACCCCAGATACATAAGTGTGGTAGGGCCACCTGTCTAGAGCTACCTCCCCTTTTCCGGAAAGATGAAGCTGCTTCTGTGACTCTGGGCGTGAATCCTCACCCTCTGACCTAAGAGCTGCCGCCATGGCTATGACTGTGACTTTCAGCTCAGGCCCAAGCTGCCCATGGCCCGCAGCAGCAGGGCACAGTGTTCCAGGTTGTGTACTGCACAACTGCAGGAGGAAACAAGGCATCAACCTGACAGCCCCGCCGGCCACAGCCAGCTTCAGAACAATTGCTTCTCCATGCAAACAATATGAATTTATCCAATGCCCATTGAGAAAGGCCACTGGCCACATGTAGTGAATCACCTGGCAGGGATTTCTGATCACTCCAGTTCTGCCCACCCCATGTGTCGTGGGCTACCGATTCCTGTCCAAGGATGCGCTCTCCCTTGGTCACTCGGTGTTTCAGTTATGGTCTGTGGGTCCTTTCCAGGTAACGGTGAGTGTTTGAAAATCTTGTCACGATGCTGCCTTTGCCTGCCTGGCGACCTCTCCCATGTCTCTGCTTCTCCACCTGCCATTTCCTCTTTCTGCCCGTGGCCCCTGCTCTCATCTGGTCCAGAGTTCCTGGGAGAAGCTGGGTGGAGGTCTGTGCACAGCCAGGGCCAGGCACACAATAACGGTTTAGGGTGAATAAGAGTGGCACTTCCACCTTCCCGGGGGTCTCCATCCCTATGTGAGTGGACAGGAGGCCTGCAGTGAGGAGTGTGCTTGGTGGGCAGTGCCCGGCTGCCACATCTTCAATATCTGCTGTAGCCTTGACCCTGAGGCCACACTCTCCCCAGGCAGCTCTGGGGCAGGGGGTGTGGGTACAAGAGCCAGGCCATTTCTGCCCAACACTAGGCTCCCCTAAGGCCATCTCTGTTTGGGGCTCCCTGTCAGCCTGGCCAAGGCTTTCCCAGAGCCGCATTGCAATCTGAGACTCTCTCACCTGGCCCTCCCTCTTCCTGCTTTCCTTGCCCAGGTGTCAGACCTGCATCGTGTCCAAAAGGCCCTCTCCCGTTTATCCTCCACAGGCAGCCTCTATAAATCTCTCCAGGCCTAGTTCTGCTTAGCACAACTTCCTTGAGGACCCCAAACCATACACAGACCAAGGAGGGCTGGAAGCTCTGAGGGATCAAGCTGGGCCAAGCATCCAACAGGTGGGACCCCACCCCCTACTCACCTGAAATGGGGAAGCCCCCTTCTCTCTATGGTGCATCAGGCTTCCAGAAGCCATCCCCCTCCCAGGCAATGTTTGGACATCTCTGAAACCCTCTTCCTTTTGGGTTGCAGTCCTCACTCCAGCTCCCGTTTGGAGAAACACTCTCTTTGTAAGTACTAATACCTACATTCAAGTTACCGTTAGTTTAGGAGTTGCAGCAAGGCGTCTGTGTATATCTGAAAAATAGCAATGAAAACGGTGTCAAACGCGTGGTCCTCAGACAAACCTTGTGGCACCTGTGGCTTTGCCATCCCCTTACAGTAGCTCTGCAGGAGAGGTTTGTCATCAGGAAAACCTCTCGCACATCATAGGAAACCTTAAAATTCAATATCCTGTGAGAAACCATAATGAAAAGAGTATGAAAAGAATATGTATATGTATAACTGAGTCACTTCGCTGTGCAGTAGAAATTAACACAACATTGTAAATCAAATATACTTCAATAAAATTTTTAAAAAATGTAACCATAGGGCTTCCCTGGTGGCGCAGTGGTTGAGAGTCCGCCTGCCGATGCAGGGGATGCGGATTCATGCCCCGGTCCAGGAAGATCCCACATGCCGCGGAGTGGCTGGGCCCGTGAGCCATGGCCGCTGAGCCTGCGCATCCGGAGACTGTGCTCCGCAGCGGGAGAGGCCACAACAGTGAGAGGCCCGCGTACCACAAAAACAAAAAAAAATGTAACCATAAAAAAAATGCTAATAAGCTTTCTGGTCTGGTTTGTTTTTTTACAATGTGTATGAAGGAGACACTTTGCCAACTATACTGTTCACAGAAGTTCGTTAGTAATTGTTGGCTCACATCAGATGAGAAGCAGCACGAATGATCAGATATGACCCACAGTAAAAAGGCAGCCGACTGCGATGGTGAGAGAGAGAAAGTCACAAAGAGCCGGCGGAAACCTGAGGAAGCCCAGAGGCTGAGTCCTGCAGGAGCTAAAGATAGAGCTGGCTGGGCCACCAGCACAGGAATGAAAAGGTGGGAGCAGACAAGCACTGTCCGAGTCACCAACAGAGGCTTCAGGCAGATTCATGCTGCAGAAGACTGGGGCAAACCTAACCCTTTTCATGCACTCATTAAATTAACAAGTGCTATTTGTTAGCACCTGATCACGTGCCAGATACTCTTCTAGACCCTGGGGGTGTTGTGACCACTGAATCCCTGCTCTCAAGAAGCTGAATTGTAGTGGTATTTCCATAAAATTGGCTGAAGTGCTCCAGGTGATGCCAGCCACGGTAGTGAGCTTCTGTTACCTGGAAAATGCACTTAAGCGGCAGAGATGTCTTTCCTGAAAGATGCTCAGCAAATGAGGTGATAGCATGCGTATTAAGACAGAAAGGTTGGGCACAGGGCAGGGGAAGAAATAATCGTTTATTTCTTCCTGGAGGATTGTTCCCTCCCCTCGTTGGTGGGGACAATCGGGCATGGGGTAGACAAGCACGGGGCATTTGTTCATGGCTGCAGAGAGGATAACTCCTTCTGACCTCACTGCTGTCGGGTGGTGATGGAAGCTGGTAGTGGACTCAGCTATAATAACGTCACAGAAATAGAAAATACACAGACGCCATCAGTAAGGCAGCTGGAGCCCCATTCTGCCCACGACAGTCCTCATGGAACCAGAGCAGCAGAGGTCAAAGTGTCTTTAGAGATTAAGAAGGGTGGGCTCTCACTGCGACGATTCCTGTTGGTGAAAACCTTGGAGTCAATTACAGGTTCAGTAGCCAGAGCTGGTCACATTGGCTATGATACACCCATAGGTCTAAGTGCCACAAAGTCACAAATGTTGTATTTTTTTTAAATATTTAATGACAAGGGAAAACGTTAATTATATAGTATTTTATGAAGTTACTTACAATCTAAATACCATCTGCAATATGACCCAGAATTTGCCTGTATACACACACACACACACACACACACACGCACACACACACACACACACACACACACGAGAAAGAAAGAGAAGCCCATGGAGAAGAGAAAAATGTCCAAATATGAACACTATTAAGTTTGTTTACTGCCTGTTTTCTTATTTTCACATAGAGTTTAAGAGCATAGACTCTGGAGCCAGAATTCATGCTCAAAGCCCACCTCTACTCCCTGACTAGCTGTGTGATCTCAGGCAAATTACTTAACCTCTCTGTGTCTGAACTTCCCCATCTTAAAAAAAAGGGAAATAATAATAGTATCTATTTATATAGTTATTATGAAGAAAGTTCTTAGAATAGTGCCCAGTACAGGGGAAGCATTATATTCATGTATATCAAATAGAATCAATCCATCAATTCAGTCAAATTAATTTTCTGTATTTTTCAAATTTTCTGCAAAGTACATGTATTGCTGTCATAGTTAAAAGAAACATAATTATAACATAATTATGTTTTAATTATAATTATAACATAATTATTTAAATAAAGTTTAGAATTAAAATCCTGATAAATTATAAAATGCCTTCTTTCTCCTCTCTTCTCTGGTTCCTCTGTTGGCACCGACCTGAGAATTTCCTGGTGTAAAAAGGAAAGTCTTCCCTAAATTGAGTGAATGAGCCTGAATTTGTGTTACTTTAAAATCAAAAAGTCAAATGTACTGACTGGTGTCAATGTCCCACCAGAGAGCCTTGTCCCGAGGAGACAAGTGTGGCCGCATGGAGTCAGGGGAGGGAGGGAAAGACAATCATTATGAATAAAGGGATTTTTTTCCCCTCCTTTCATTTTAAAAAGCACATTTTAAGCACACTTATCTGTACATAGAAAGGAAAGAGGAGACTTTGTGTGTAAATTCATTTATTCAACAAGCATTTGTTGAGCGCCTGCTGTGTTCCAGGTACTGTTTTTTGTTTGCTTTTATAAATTTATTTATTTACTTATTTTTGGCTGTGTTGGGTCTTTGTTGCTGCACGCGGGCTTTCTCCAGTTGCGGCGAGCGGGGGCTGCTATTCGTTGTGGTGCGCGGGCTTCTCATTGCGGTGGCTTCTCTTGTCGCAGAACACGGGCTCTAGGCGCGCGGGCTTCAGTAGTTGTGGCACTTGGGCTCAGTAGTTGCAGTGCTCCGGCACTAGAGCGCAGGCTCAGTAGTTGTGGCGCTCGGGCTTAGTTGCTCCATGGCATATGGGATCTTCCCAGACCAGGGATCGAACCCGTATCCCCTGCCTTGGCAGGCGGATTCTTAACTACTGTGCCACGAGGGAAGTCCCTCCAGGCATTGTTTTAAGTAAAAGGGACACAGCTGTGAATAAAACAGACAGACGTCCTGCACTCATTGGGCTCACACTCCAGTGGAGGGAAAAAACAATGAACAAATAAAAAGTAAATGGAATGTATAATGACAGGTGACAGTAACTCTATGAAGGAAAATAGGGTGAGGTAAGGAGGCAAAAGATGGCAAGGTGTCCCAAAGGAAGTTGCTGTAGGAACCAAAAAAGAAATCCAGAGCAGTGCTGGGTAACTGTGCCTGGAAAGAGATAAGAGGGAAATAAAACAACAGTACTTTGTATTGCTTGCGGGGCTCCAGGGCAGGAACAGAGAAGACTCTAGAATCTGCCTGCTGTCCCATCAGTGTCTGGGGTTGACAAGCGCCATTGGGAGCCACAGAAAACGCGTTCTCTGCCACAGTGTCCTCAGCATCAGCAACTGCTTCTTCCTTGACCTTTTCTCCAAGGAAGGGAGAGTCTCCCTTTTCTGAGCTTTCCATCATATTCCCAGCTGAATGTGGGACATCACTTCAGACTAGATATGTCCAAGGCTTAACTTATATTTCCCACCCAAAACACTTCTCCTCCTGTCTTTTCCATGGAAAGGAGTCATCACTCACCCAGTGACTCAGTGCAGAAATCTTGACGCCATCTCAGACATGCTTCTTCCCATTTACGTTCATTCTCAATTCGCCCCACGTTCTACCCATGCAGCCTCCGAAGGGTCTCCCTCCTGACCTCCACCCTAGCCCAAGTGAAGAAACCCTTCCTCCTCTCTCCTTCTTTCTTGATAAAGTGAGATTGGCACTGGAGAGAGATGCCCATGAGGGAGGGGCACAACTCTTGCCCTTGACCTTTCAGTAGGGGTCTATCTCTAACTGCCACGGCCGCCCCTGTGCTGGATCTCAAGGGGCACAAGCTTCCCCGCCCACAATGCTCTCATTTCACGTGGACACAGAGTCTTCCTCTCAATTCCACCTTGCTCAATTGACTACGAGCTGAAACTCGACAGCAAGAAGTAACACAGAGGAACTGTCACAGAAAGCAACACGAAACCAAATCTGTCTTATGAGAAGGACCAGCTCCCTGAGGCTCAGAGACCCCCTCCTGTTCTGTACCCGCAGCACATAGATGCTGCCCAGTTCTCTGTGATTCTCTGTCCTCTGGAAAGGATGCTTAGACACAGGTGTGACACCAGGGGCCCTGTCTGTGCCCCACGATCCTATCTGTCCCACACCTTTGTCTTTAAACGATCCAGGGATTGGCATCAGACCCAAACAACACAAACTGAATTTTTCTCTAGAATTTTGCAAATTGGAACCATGGGCGTATTCTCTAGCTTGACAACTGATGGGCTGTCAGCAGCCATGTGGCACCACGTGGAGAAAGCCAGCAGGAAAGGAGGATGAGTAAGAAGCTGATGCTGTAGGCAAGGAGATGCAGAGAAGACAGATAAACAGGAGTCTCAACTGCATTTCTAGTTCCCCTGGAGACCCAGGTGCTCTCTTGCCCTTACCGAGATTTGGTAAAAGTGTAACCCAGCACCATCTCAGAAAATGTCCTCCCCAGCTCAGACTGGGTCTAGTTAGTTTTCTGGTTCTTACAACAATCCTTGCAACAAGCACATTCTTGTCCCCAGTTTGCCTTCTCCTTGTCAGGGACCCTTCACTCTGGAACGCTGTCCTGGAAATCCCACTCCCCAGGAGTGATGTCCCTTCCCTACAGGGCTGTGAGGTCAGAAGCTGTGGCCGTTTCATACTTTGCAACCTTAAAATCCACTGGGCTCCTGTCACTTGGAATGGGACTTTTGTCCACATGTGCCTTTTTGTAACATCTTGCATTGGTCATTGGGAACTACTGGTTCACCAAATTATGCATTACACAATACCCAAAAAATCACTATTCTTGATATAACATGAGAAACATCTTTAAGGGTTGGGAAAATATCGAGCTCAATTTTTTAAAATCTAATTTTTACTCAAAAGATCAAATTTTATCATTGGCAACAAATACTGTCCATTTTTTCCTTTGAAGTGAGAGGCCCGATATGTTTATTTTCATGGCCAGGTCTGCCAAATACTCAGGTCTGAGTAATCATAGTTTGTCTGTCAGTTATTACTGCAGGTAAAAGTGGTATTCCATGAAAACCCAAATGTGGCTAGTTTAGTTCGAAGCTCAAACAATCACACAAGCGTTTTTCTTGGCAACAAATACTGTACTTTAGCATGCAGTGAAGATGCTTTCTATGTTCTTCCCAGCTTGTCACACAGAGCATGAAGAGACATGAACTCAAGGGTTGAGAAGTAATAACATTAATTACTTTTTATGATTTCATCAAGGCTATTCTTAAGTGAAACTGTCTTTCCGTTTTTGTGATTTGTTTTATCACTAGTGCACAGTAGTGAAGAATCCAATGGCTGCTTTGATGTCTTGGCCTCATCCGTGCTAAGGCACCAGCAGTTTTATCCACTGGGCTGGTTAGTTTTATGTGTCAACCTGGCCGGGCTGGGGTCCCCAGATGTTTCGTCAAACACCAGTGTAGACATATCTGGGAAGGAATTTCTAGATTTATTTAACATACAATCAGTAGACCTTGTGTGAGGTAGGTTACCCTCAATGATACAGGTGGGTCCCGTCGAATCAGTTGACAGCCTTAGGAGAAAGACTGAGGTCCCCTGAGGACTAGAGAATTCTGCCTCCAGACTGCCTTTGGACTCAGGCTGCAGCATAAACTCCTCCCTGGGTCTCCAGTCTGCCAGCCTGTCCCACTGATTTTTAACACGCGAGCCCCTACGATTACATGAGCCAATTCCTTAAAATCCAGTCTCTCTTGTGTGTGTATTATCTCTATCTATCTACCTCTCTATCTATCCATATACCTAATCTATATTTACCTTATATAGGTATGTATTATGCCACCTAAGAGCACAGTTTCTCTCTGTCTCTTTCTCCCTCTCTTTGTACACACACACACACACACACACACACACACACATCCTGTTGGTTCTGTTTCTCTAGAGAAGTCGACTAATACAACCTCCATTGCTTCTGCATCATCAGTATGAAAGTCAGCTCAGTGACAAAGGCAAATAGAATCTTCACAGTATATGGAGACAATCATTTTGATATGATTTTGACAAAGCACTTTGGATCTCAAGACTCCCAGAGGTCCACTGCCCATACCTGGAAAGCAGCTGTCCTAAGCCTTTTCCTCCTGACAGCTCTACGACTTCAAACCTTCATAACCAGGCAAATAGACGGATACGGATTAAATCTGATTCGCAGGAAGGGCTTAGAGTCTGCAAGAAGACAGCACAGCCACCCTGCTGGGCCCCGAGTGCTTTCATTCCTGGGAGACCCTACTCCCGGAGCCTTGCAAGGCCCGGCCACTGCCGTCTTCCTGCACCATGTCCCCCGGGTGCCCTGAGTTCAGAGCTTTTCCTGATGATACTGTTCTATTTGTGGACCAAGTCCTAAAGAGGCTTGGTCCTACTCTCCAGGTGTAACAGCCGTGCATATTTTATTCCCATAGATTGTGAGAAATTGAGCCATCACCGCTTGGGAACAACACAGGACTAGTCCTTCATGCCCATTGTGTCACCTCGAGACTCAGCGTGTGTGCTGACTCTTCTTGGAAGAGACAGAGCAGGGACTCCTCCTGTCGGCTGAGATCTCAGGAGGGCCTGGACCACTGCCAGGCCACCTCAGGAAAAAGGAGAGAGCAGAAAAACAATTCCACAGTTGGTGGCAAAACTGTCTCCTCACCCGGGGAAACTTCAGTATTCAAGTTATTAAATACAGCAGCTCAGCTGCCAGTTCCTCTGAGAAGCAATTCATACCAGTGTAACTGGATTAGTGCAACGTAATGACTGTCACGTTTCAGCTTCAATTATTCCAAAAGGGTGCACGATTTTGAAGGTTCAGGAATGTTTTCGAATGTCTCTAGAAAACGCAAAAAGTAAGTAAGTTTCTTGCGCTGGGGCTCTGAAGGGGGTTTCCCATCCTCATGCTCGTCCGTCTTTGCCTTAACTTACCTTTGACGTCAGGTAAACAAGACCAACTGCCTGGTTTTGCTGTGAAGAACGGGACTCGCTTATGTCCACCGGGAAAAATAGGTTTAAACTGCCAGGAGGACGCAAGGAGGTGGTCTGTGGCCATCCTTGCCTGACACTCCCAGCCTGTGAGTTCTGACCAGAGCCTGGTGATGGCCTGCCTACGGATTTCCTGGGAGAAGAGGTGTCATTAACTTGGACAGCTGTAGCTTTGGAGGGAGCACGCTTGCCCCCTACCTGATCCTTTCTGCATAAGTGCTCAGCTCGATATGAATCCGAGGATCACTCCAGGGGTGATTGTGGACTCAGGGTGCAGCTGCTAGCGGGGAGCCCCGCTCCTTACCATGGGTGCAATCACCTCGGGATAGGCCTGCCCACTAGAGGTGTCATTTTGCAGTGATGCATCGGCACATGTCTGCTCACACACTGTCCTTTAGCTCAGAGAGTGTCTGGGTGGCTACCGTCTGTGCCTTTTCACACTAGCAGGCTTTGAAAGGCGGCAGTCAGGTGAGCCAGGAAAGCCAAGGCCAAAGGCAAACATTCCATGAATTGCAGCTGGGGGAAAAGTCTCCCTTTCAAATGTGGTGTTGGGAACTGGGAGAGGAAATTCCAGCCTGCCTGGGGAAATTGTGACCTCACAAATTTCGTTTATTAGAAGTGTTAGGAAAAAACAAACCCAAGCAGAGAAAAAAAGGAAGGAGGCAAGATCCAGAGCCTGTTTAGTGACAAAGGCAGGGAGGAAGGCTGTCATCCTGCGTGAGGCCAGGGAAAACCATCTCCGTCTCACTGAGAAAGACACGGACGGGAACGGAGAAGTGAAGAAGCAGTGGAGGGGCTGACCAAGACCAGCGCCGAGATGCTGCTGGACGGTTGACCTGCCAGGACCACTGGCTGATCATGTAAATAACCTGGGTTCCCCCCGGGTGGGAGTACCTGAGACCAGCCCGCCTCTCTCCCCTCCCATCTGTCTTTATTTATTTATTCCTAGTGCATTGAAGTGGCCAGTGGTCACCACCAAACAAATCCAAAATGCCCAGTTTAAACCAGTGTATTGGAAGTGTTACTGAGTGCCACACCCCTTAGACAGAACCTGGAGCCGAAATCTCTCCGGGCTCCTCAAGGAAATGTGTGGCTCTGAGCTTTCTTTTAATTATTGAAAATCCCAATGCTCCACATATAAAAAGATTAGCCTATGCTTCAGGGGACAAGGCCTATGAAAATGCAATTTCTCTCCAATGCATGGTCTGAGTTCTTTTTTTTTTTTTTTTTTTTTTTGCGGTACGCGGGCCTCTCACTGTTGCGGCCTCTGCCATTGCGGAGTACAGGCTCCGGACGCGCAGGCTCAGCGGCCATGGCTCACGGGTCCAGCCGCTCCGCAGCACGTGGGATCTTCCCGGACCGAGACACGAACCCGTGTCCCTTGCATCGGCAGGCGGACTCTCAACCACTACGCCACCAGGGAAGCCCCTGAGTTCTTGATTTAAACAGATTCTGTCCTTCTAACCCGTTAAGAAGAACATCTCTCATATCTCAAAGTTGGAAGTGGTAACTAGGCTTTTTGCCCAACTCCCTTCCCCCCACTTCACCTCTGCCCTCCGAATAAGAAACGCACTCTTACCCATTTTCTAGCTTAGGTCAAAGGACGAAATGGAAAGAGCACTTTGAGGTTCTATTTTCACATTTTAGAAATTCTTACCCCTTCTCAAAAGAGCATCACGTGGGTAAGGACCCCCCTCCCCTGTGTCGACAGGTAAGGGAGCCCTCTCTCTTTCCTGCAGAGACATTTCCGGTGAGGTTTCTTCTACTTGCATTTCAGGGTTAGACAGGGCTTATACTTTGGCAGAATAGGGAGACGTGCCTGCCTAACGTTGTTGTCATATGCCAAAGAGGCCACCAGGCTTCTAAGAAGGAAAAGGGGGTAGGAACGAAGAAGCTGACATACTAGTTCTGAGTTTGATTGTAAGACTGATTTTTATGGTGATGCAAATAATGGATACAAGGGAGGAGAGATGCATCTTAAGTGTATATTTAACTCTTAACAGAACAGAGCTTGATGTAGTCTCTCCCATAATTAACTGATTATCAATTACCTACTTAGGAGTAAAAAAAAGATGGTGTTTAATGATGCAGATTAACCATCTAAACTGCCCAATGTCACTTTTTTCCCCCTGTAGTATATTGAGTCTGTGTGTGTGTGCGTGTGTGTGTTTCTCTGAACAGTAATTCTGTCCCATGAGTCTGTACTCATGCTATAACCTTTGAGTGCTTTAAAGAAGGAAGTAATTCAGGTGCCCCAGAGATCATACAGAATTTCTTATGAAACTCATAAGAAGAGTTAAGTATAGATCTTAAGTAAACTATTAGTTTATGAGATATAGTGAAACTATAGAGAGGATTAAATGTAGATAATAAGTAATTAAGTAGCTTGTGAAACAGGCAAAGTTGATAAAATATATTAAATTTAGAAAGTAAGTTAGTCACCTGTAAGACATGTCACAGTTAAATAGAACAAATCCTTAAAATGTTATGTAATAAAGAAGATCCTAGTTGGCAGCAGGAGAGGGATGGAGGAGGATAGGACATAAGCATGTCACCTCCAGAGATGGCTTTGATGACTGTCTCCCCCAGACCCAGCCAGCCACCAGAGACACCCATTATGTCCTCTCTGTGGCCCCCATACTCTGCCCAAGAAACACAGAAGAAAACCTCTGCTTCTCAGCAGACTACTAGTGAGGTATGTCTGAGCCAGTCTTCCTTGCCCCTGTGTCCCTCCAATGGATCAGGGATGGGCCAGTGACCCAGGGAAGCTTCTCTTGGGAGAACCCCTTGCTCAGACCTCAACTCCAGCCCTCATGATCACACCCTTGGGGAAGGCTGATGCAGCAGAGAGAAAGACAGGACACAGGAGCACCGTGGAGCCCCGGGGTCAGGGAGCTCACCACTCGTACCTGCTCCGAAGTGTATTAGCTAACCCTTTCTCCACTTGCTTCCTCTGCGTGATGCAGGTTGATTTAATGAAATGTGGGGTTCAAGCATCTTAATATGGTCTGTGTTCCCTCCTATTGCATCGTCGCAGGGAGAGCCTGCCTGCTAGTGTACTTGGGGGCTACTGTTGCATCAGACAATATTCTACCCAGTAAGTTTTTTTTTTTTTTAGTTTCTAATTGAATTTTATTCCATTGTAACCTAAATGCTATTAATTATTTGGTATTTGTTGAAGACTTTTCTCTGTGACCTAATACATCACTATTTTTGTCAGTGTTAATATAAACTTGAAAAGAATGTATATTCTTTTTTTTTTTTTTTTTTTTTTTTTGCGGTACGTGGGCTTCTCACTGTTGTGGCCTCTCCTGTTGCAGAGCACAGGCTCCGGACGCGCAGGCCCAGCGGCCGTGGCTCACGGGCCCAGCCGCTCCGCGGCACGTGGGATCCTCCTGGACCGGGGCACCGTGTCCCCTGCATCGGCAGGTGGACTCTCAACCACTGAGCCACCAGGGAAGCCCTATTCTCCATTTTTTAAGTGCAGGGATTATATATGTGTGTGTATATATATATACATTATATACTCAGCCATTGTGTAAATGATATTTCTTGTATGTTTAATAACATTACAATTGTTTCTGTTTGTTCTATTGATTGCGGATAGAGTTATGTTAAATTCCTTAAGATTGTGCGCATGTCAACTTGCTTTTGTAATTTTCTGAGATACATAAATAGATGATTGAGTGAATCAGTGTTATAGTTTGTCTTTTTCATATAAGTGAAGCCAGATATTTTTCAGACACATACAGGTTTGTGGTTGTTGCATGTTCTTAGGAAAATGTTTGTTTTATCCTTAACGCATCTCTCTTATCCCTAATGATGGTTTTTGCCTTAAATTCTATTTTGCTGGTACAACTCCAGCTACATCAGCTTCTTTTTGGTTAGTACTGACTGTTGTGTCTTTTATTCAACTTTGCTTTCAGTCTTTCTCCCACATTCTGCTTAAGTCTGCCTCTTTACATCATCCATGTAGTTGATTTTTTAAAAGCCCATCCCCTTATTTATTGTCTTTTAGTGAGGAAACATATCCTGCTTATAAGAAGCTAAACCATAACCAATTACCAATATGCAAACATTCTTACCTAAACACTGGCAATCTCATCTCATTCAACCTAATACTTACTGTGACATATTTTGATGTATTACTGCCATTTTATTTGCTGTGACCACGCTTTTTCTCCTTTGCTTTTTTCCCCCTGCCTTTTGTGGAATTGATTTCTTTATTAAGTTTTCTTCACCAGCACTTAATTCCATTGGTTAGGAAATTACAAATTATTTTCTGTTCTTCGGTTATTATTCTTAAATTGTTAGTGCACAAACTTGATTATAATTCTAGTAGAATATAAAGATTTTTTCATCTCAATAGCTCTAGCCCACCCCTTAATGACATGAAGATACTTTTACCATTTTTGACTAGTTTTACTTTTCTATTTTTATATTATAAACATCTTTATTGGAGTATAATTGCTTTACAATGGTGAGTTAGTTTCTGCTTTATAACAAAATGAATCAGTTATACAGATACATATGTCCCCATATCTCTTCCCTCTTGCATCTCCCTCCCTCCCACCCTCCCTATCCCACCCCTCTAGGTGGTCACAAAGCACCGAGCTGATCTCCCTGTGCTATGCGGCTGCTTCCCAGTAGCTATCTATTTTATGTTTGGTAGTGTATATATGTCCATGCCACTCTCTCACTTTGTCCCAGCTTACCCTTCCCCCTCCCTGTATCCTCAAGTCCATTCTCTAGTAGGTCTGTGTCTTTATTCCCATCTTGACCCTAGGTTCTTCATGACCATTTTTTTTTTTTTAGATTCCATATTTATGTGTTAACATACGGTATTTGTTTTTCTCTTTCTGACTTACTTCACTCTGTATGACAGACTCTAGGTTCATCCACCTCACTACAAATAACTCAAATTCGTTTCTTTTTATGGCTGAGTAATATTCCATTGTATATATGTGACACATCTTCTTTATCCATTCATCTCTTGATGGACACTTAGGTTGCTTCCATATACTGGCTATTGTAAATAGAGCTGCAATGAACATTTTGGTACATGACTTTTTTTGAATTATGGTTTTCTCAGGGTATATGCCCAGTAGTGGGACTGCTGGGTCGTATGGTAGTTCTATTTTTAGTTTTTTAAGGAAATTCCATACTGTTCTCCATAGTGGCTATATCAATTTATATTCCCACCAACAGTGTAAGAGGGTTCCCTTTTCTCCACACCCTCTCCAGCATTTATTGTTTGTAGATTTTTTGATGATGGCCATTCTGACTGGTGTGAGATGATATCTCATTGTAGTTTTGATTTGCATTTCTCTGATGGTTAATGATGTTGAGCATTCTTTCATGTGTTTCTTGGCAATCTGTATATCTTCCTTAGAGAAATGTCTATTTAGGTCTTCTGTCCATTTTTGAATTGGGTTATTCGTTTTTTTGATATTGAGCTGCATGTGCTGCTTGTAAATTTTGGAGATTAATCCTTTGTCAGTTGCTTCATTTGCAAATATTTTCTCCCATTCTGAGGGTTGCTTTTCGTCTTGTTTATGTTTTCCTTTGCTGTGCAAAAGCTTTGAAGTTTCATTAGGTCCCACTTGTTTATTTTTGTTTTTATTTCCATTTTCTAGGAGGTGAGTCAAAAAGGATCTTGCTGTGATTTATGTCATAGACTGTTTTGCTTATGGTTTCCTCTAAGAGTTTTATAGTGTCTGGCCTTACATTTAGGTCTTTAATCCATTTTTAGTTTATTTTTATGTATGGTGTTAGGGAGTGTTCTAATTTAATTCTTTTACATATAGCTCTTCAGTTTTCAAAGCACCACTTATTGAAGAGGCTGTCCTTTCTCCACCGTACATTCCTGCCTCCTTTATCAAAGATAAGGTGGCCATATGTGTGTGGGTTTATCTCTGGGGTTTCTATCCTGTTCCATTGATCTATATTTCTGTTTTTGTGCCAGTACCATACTGTCTTGATTACTGTAGCTTTGCAGAATAGTCTGAAGTCAGGGAGCCTGATTCCTCCAGCTCCATTTTTCTTTCTCAAGATTGCTTTGGCTATTCGGGGTATTTTGTGTTTCCATACAAATTGTGAAATTTATTGTTCTAGGTCTGTGAAAAATGCCAGTGCTAGTTTGATAGGGATTGCATTGAATCTGTAGATTGCTTTGTTTAGTAGAGTCATTTTCACAATGTTGATTCTTCCAATCCAAGAACATGGTATATCTCTTCATCTATTTGTATCATCTTTAATTTCTTTCATCAGTGTCTTATAATTTTCTGCATACAGGTCTTTTGTCTCCTTAGGTAGGTTTATTCCTAGGTATTTTATTCTTTTTGTTGCAATGGTAAATGGGAGTGTTTTCTTAATTTCACTTTCAGAATTTTCATATTAGTGTATAGGTATGCAAGAGATTTCTGTGCATTAAATTTGTATCCTGCTACTCTACCAGATTCATTGATTAGCTCTAGTAGTTTTCTGGTAGCATCTTTAGGATTCTCTATGTAGAATATCATGTCATCTGCAAACAGTGACAGCTTTACTTCTTCTTTTCCGATTTGTATTTCTTTTATTTTTTTTCTTCTCTGATTGCTGTGACTAAAGCTTCCAAAACTATGTTGAATAATAGTGGTGAGAGTGGGCAACCTTGTCTTGTTCCTGATCTTAGTGCAAAATGGTTTGAGTTTTTCACCATTGAGGATGATGTTGGCTGTGCGTTTGTCATATATGGTCTTTATTATGTTGAGGAAAGATCCCTCTATGCCTACTTTCTGGAGGGTTTTTATCAAAGATGGTGCTGAATTTTGTCGAAAGCTTTCTCTGCATCGATTGAGATAATCATATGGTTTTTCTCCTTCAGTTCATTAATATGGTGAATCACGATTTTTTGCGTATATTGAAGAATCCTTGCATTCCTGGGAAAAACCCCACTTGATCATGGTGTATGATCCTTTTAATGTGCTGCTGGATTCTGTTTGCTAGTATTTTGTTGAGGAGTTTTGCATCTATGTTCATCAGTGATATTGGCCTGTAGTTTTCTTTCTTTGTGACATCTTTGTCTGGTTTTGGTATCGGGGTGATGGTGGCCTCGTAGAATGAGTTTGGGAGTGTTCCTCTCTCTGCTATATTTTGGAAGAGTTTGAGAAGGATAGGTGTTAGCTCTTCTCTAAATATTTGATAGAATTTGCCTGTGAAACCCTCTGGTCCTGGGCTTTTCTTTGTTGGAAGATTTTTTTTTTTTTTTTTTTTTTTTTTTGCGGTATGCGGGCCTCTCACTGTTGTGGCTTCTCCCATTGTGGGGCACAGGCTCCGGACGTGCAGGCTCAGTGGTCATGGCTCATGGGCCCAGCCACTCCATGGCATGTGGGATCTTCCCAGACCGGGGCATGAACCCGTGTCCCCCGCTTCGGCAGGCGGATTCTCAACCACTGTGTCACCAGGAAAGCCATGTTGGAAGATTTTTAATCACAGTTTCAATTTCAGTGCTTGTGATTGGTCTGCTCATACTTTCTATTTCTTCCTGGTTCAGTCTCAGAAGGTTGTGCATTTCTAAGAATTTGTCCATTTCTTACAGGTTGTCCATTTTATTGACATATAGTTGCTTGTAGTAATCTCTCATGATTCTTTGTATTTCTGTGGTGTCAGTTGTTGCTTTTCCTTTTTCATTTCTAATTCTATTGATTTGAGTCTTCTCCTTTTTTTCTTGATGAGTCTGTCTAATGGTTTATCAATTTTATTTATCTTCTCAAAGAACCAGCTTTTAGTTTTATTGATCTTTGCTATCATTTCCTTCATTTCTTTTTCATTTATTTCTGATCTTATCTTTATGATTTCTTTCCTTCTGCTAACTTTGGGGTTTTTTTGTTCTTCTCTCTCTAATTGCTTTATGTGTAAGCTTAGGTTGTTTATTTGATGTGTTTCTTGTTTCCTCAGGTAGGATTGTATTGCTATAAACTTCCCTCTTAGAACTGCTTTTGCTGCATCCCATAGGTTGTGGGTCGTCATGTTTTAATTGTCATTTTTTTCTAGGTATTTTTTGATTTCCTCTTTGACTTCTTCAGTGATCTTTTGGTTATTAAGTAGTGTATTGTTTAGCCTCCATGTGTTTGTATTTTTTACAGATTTTTTCCTGTAATTGATATCTAGTCTCATAGTGTTGTGGTTGGAAAAGATATTTGATACAATTTCAATTTTCTTAAATTTACCAAGTGATTTGTCACCCCAGATATGATCTATCCTGGAGAATGCTCCATGAGCACTTGAGAAGAATGTGTATTCTGTTGTTTTTGGATGGAATGTCCTATAAATATCAATTAAGTCCATCTTGTTTAATGTATCATTTAAAGCTTATGTTTCCTTATTTATTTTCATTTTGGATGATCTGTCTATTGGTGATAGTGGGGTGTTAAAGTCCCTTACTATGTTTGTGTTACTGTCGATTTCTCCTTTTATGGCTGTTAGCATTTGACTTATGTATTGAGTTGCTCCTTTTTTGGGTGCATAAATATTTACAATTGTTATATCTTCTTCTTGGATTGATCCCTTGATCCTTATGTAGTGTCCTTCTTTGTCTCTTGTAATAGTTTTTGTTTTAAAGTCTATTTTTTCTGATATGAGAATTGCTACTCCAGCTTTCTTTTGATTTCCATTTTCATGGAATATCTTTTTCCATCCCCTCACTTTCAGTCTGTATGTGTCCCTAGGTCTGAAGTGGGTCTCTTGTAGACAGCATATATATGAGTCCTGTTTTTGTATCCATTCAGCCAGTCTATGTCTTTTGGTTGGAGCATTTAATCCATTTATGTTTAAGATAATTATTGGTATGTACATTCCTATTACCATTTTCTTAATTGTTCTGTGTTTGTTATTGTAGGTCTTTTCCTTCTCTTGTGTTTCCTGTCTAGAGAAGTTGCTTTAGCATTTGCTGTAAATCTGGTTTGGTGGTGCAGAATTCTCTGAGCTTTTGCTTGTCTGTAAAGGTTTTAATTTCTCCGTCAAATCTGAATGAGATCCTTGTTGGGGAGAGTAATTTGGTTATAGGTTTTTCCCCTTCATCACTTTAAATATGTCCTGCCACTCCCTTCTGGCTTGCAGAGTTTCTGCTGAAAGATCAGCTGTTAACCTTACGGGGATTCCCTTGTGTGTTATTTGTTGTTTTTCCCTTGCTGCTTTAATATTTTTTCTTTGTATTTAATTTTCGATAGTTTGGTTAATATGTGTCTTGGTGTTTTTCTTCTTGGATTTATCCTGTATGGGACTCTGCACTTCCTGGACTTGATTAACTATTCCTTTCCCATATTAGGGAAGTTTTCAACTATAATCTCTTCAAATATTTTCTCAGTACCTTTCTTTTTCTGTTGTTCTTCTGGGACCCCTATGATTCTAATGTTTGTGCGTTTAATGTTGTCCTAGAGGTCTCTGGGACTGTCCTCAGTTCTTTTCATTCTTTTTTCTTTATTCTGCTCTGCAGTAGTTATTTCCACTATTTTATCTTCCAGGTCACTTATCTGTTCTTCTGCCTCAGTTATTCTGCTATTGATCCCTTCTAGAGAATTTAAATTTTCATTTATTTTGTTGTTCATCACTGTTTGTTTGCTCTTTAGTTCTTCTAGGTCCTTGTTAAACGTTTCTTGTGTTTTCTCCATTCTATTTCCAAGATTTTGGATCATCTTTACTATCATTATTCTGAATTCTTTTTCAGGTAGACTGCCCATTCCCTCTTCATTTGTTAGGTCTGGTGGGGTTTTATCTTGCTCCTTCCTCTGCTGTGTGTTTCTCTGTGTTCTCATTTTGCTTAACTTACTGTGTTTGGGGTCTTCTTTTCACAGGCTGCAGGTTTGTAGTTTCCATTGTTTTGGTGTCTGTCCCCAGTGGCTAAGGTTGGTTCAGTGTGTTGTGTAGGCTTCCTGGTGGAGGGGACTATGCCTGTGTTCTGGTGGATGAGGCTGGATCTTGTCTTTCTGGTGGGCAGGTCCACGTCTGGTGGTGTGTTTTGGGGTGTCTGTGGCCTTATTATGATTTTAGGCAGCCTCTCTGCTAATGGGTGGGGTTGTCCTCCAGTCTTGCTAGTTGTTTGGCACAGGGTGTCCTGTACTGTAGCTTACTGGTCATTGAGTGAAGCTGGGTGTTGGTGTTGAGATGGAGATCTCTGGGAGATTTTCACTGTTTGATATTACTTGGAGCTGGCAGTTCTCTTGTGGATCAGTGTCCTGAACTTGGCTCTCCCACCTCAGAGGCACAGCACTGACCCCTGGCTGGGGCACCAAGAGCCTGTCCTCCACACAGCTCAGAATAAAAGGGAGAAAATAAATAAAGAAAGAAGAAGATAAAATAAAATAAAGTAAAATAAAATAAAGTTATTAAAATAAAAAATATTTATTAAAAAAATTTTAAGTAATAAAAAAACAAAAAAAAAGAAAAAAGAGAGCAACCAAACTAAAAAACAAATCCACCAATCATAACAAGTGCTAAAAACTATACTAAAACAAAACAAAACAAAACAAAACAAAAACGGACAGACAGAACTCTAGGACAACTGGTAAAAGCAAAGCTATACAGACAAAATCACACACAGAAGCATACACGTACACACTCACAAAAGGAGAAAAAGGAAACATATATATATATGGTTGCTCCCAAAGTCACCACCTCAATTTGGGCTGATTCGTTGTCTATTCAGGTATTCCACAGATGCAGGTACATCAAGTTGATTGTGGAGATTTAATTCGCTGCTCCTGAGGCTGCTGGGAGAGATTTCCCTTTCTCTTCTTTGTTCTCACAGCTCCCGGGGTTCAGCTTTGGATTTGGCCCCGCCTCTGCGTGTAGGTCACTGGAGGGTGTCTGTTCTTCGCTCAGACAGGATGGGGTTAACGGAACTGCTGCTTCGGGGGCTCTGGCTCACTCAGGCCGGGGGGAGGGAGGGGCACAGAGTGCGGCGAGCCTGCGGCGGCAGAGGCCGGCATGATGTTGCACCAGCCTGAGGCAAGCCGTGAGTTCTCCTGGGGAAGTTTTCCCTGGATCACAGGACCCTGGCAGTGGCGGGCTGCACAGGCTCCCAGGAGGGGCGGTGTGGATAGTGACCTGTGCTCGCACACAGGCTTCTTGGTGGCGGCAGCAGCAGCCTTAGCGTCTCCTGCCCGTCTCTGGGGTCCGCGCTGTTAGCTGTGGCTTGCACCCGTCTCTGGAGCTCCTTTAAGCAGCGCTCTGAATCCCCTCTCCTCGCGCACCAGGAAACAAAGAGGGAAGAAAAAGTCTCCTGCCTCTTCGGCAGCTCCAGACTTTTCCCCGGACTCCCTCCCGGCCAGCCGTGGTGCACTAGCCCCCTGCAGGCTGTGTTCACGCCGGCAACCCCCCGTCCTCTCTCTGCGCTCCGACCAAAGCCCGAGACTCAGCTCTCAGCCCCACCCGCCCCAGCAGGTGAGCAGATAAGCCTCTCGGGCTGGTGAGTGCCGGTCGGCACCGATCCTCTGTGCGGGAATCTCTCCGTTTTGCCCTCCACACCCCTTTGGCTGCGCTCTTCTCCACGGCTCCAAAGCTCCCCACCTCCGCCACCCGCAGTCTCCCCCCGTGAAGGGGGCTCCTAGTGTGTGCAAACCTTTCCTCCTTCACAGCTCCCTCCCACTGGTGCAGGTCCCGTCCCTATCCTTTTGTCTCTGTTTATTCTTTTTTCTTACCCAGGTACGTGGGGACTTTCTTGCCTTTTGGGAGGTCTGAGGTCTTCTGCCAGCGTTCAGTAGGTGTTCTGTAGGAGTTGTTCCACGTGTAGATGAATTTCTGGTGTATCTGTGGGGAGGAAGGTGATCTCCGCGTCTTACTCTTCCACCATCTTGGAGCTCCTTGTCTAGTTTTAAATCCACATTTATGGACATTAAAACAATAGTTATTTTTATAGCTCATTGTGAATTTAATTTTACAAGTATGTTTTACCCCCATCTGTGCTCACCATTTTTTTTCTTGCATCTCAGTCCTTCCTTCCTGGTCCACTTTTGTTTTGCTGAGGTGTATTTTGTAGTTGCCCTTTCGGCCAGGACCTGCAGTGGGAGACAGCACTTTTACTTGGCAAGGGAGACTGAGAAATGTAGCCTTTCTTCAGGGCAGGGTTGGCCCAACTAAAACTGGAGGTTCCTTCAGCTCAGAGGAAGCAGAGGATGTCGGGAGGTAACCAGCAACGCTGTCACAGCCCGGCCCATGTTGATTCAGTTAATGGAAGGACAGTAATTTTCATTCCGGAAAGAAAAGTCATCATCTTGATGATTGCTTTCCTGCTCATCTGAACAAATAAAGAATAGAGCCTAAAAGAGCTGTTTATTTTTCTGGGAACACCAAAAATACAGGATGTGCATCACCGAACAAACTAGGCAGCAGAGGGACAGTAACAGCACCAAAGAGAGTAGCCACCCCTGCCCTCTGGTTTATGGACTGTGCCCCAAATTCATATGTTGAAGTCCTAACCCCCAGTGTGGCTGTATTTGGCACTAGGGCCTCAGAGAAAGTAATTAAGGATAAACGAGGTCATGGGGTGAGCTTTGATGGGATAGGATGAGTGTCCACATAAGAAGAGGCACCAGGATGCTCACAGGAATGGAGGAGAGGCCAGGTGAGGACATGGTGAAAGGGTGGCTGTCGGCAAACCAGGAAGAGAAGCCTCACCAGAAACCTAGTTGGCCAGCACCTTGATCTTGAACTTCTAGCCTCCAGCTCTCTGATATAATAAATGTCTGCTGTTTAAGCCCCAGCAGACTAAGACACCCAGCATCACACCACATGGGCTAGAGGCACCTGGGAAGACATGATGTCAAAGGCACAGGTAGGCCTTTCCCTACCAAGAGCAGCTGTGACAGCAGCCCTTGGCCACAACACTTCTACGTGTGTCAAGAGAATCTGAGGTTTCACAGAGCCAGTGGAGGCAAAGCCAGAGAAACATTATCTGGGGGACTCACACGGAGCCCACATCCTTCTTTGGCCTACAATTACAGCACATAGAACAGTATGCAAGGCTCAGCAAGATGATGGGTAAATATTGGGACAGACAAATAATGACTGAATGAATGGACCCCTTGAGATTGTCAGGAAAGAGATTTCTATCTCACAATATAGAAGGGAAACCTGGCATCTTAGACAAGCATCTTCCCCAGGATCTCAGAGCTGGTGAGCAGCTCATCAGGATTGCACCTAAATCTCCTTTGACTCTTTCTTTGCTAGACTGTGCTGGGAGTAGGAAGTGTCATCAGAGAGACCAAGTGCCTGTGGAAGAAACTCTAGGATGGGTCTCATGACCGTCAGCGCTGTGTCTCCTGTCCCTTGCGGATATGGACTGCCTTGAGTGAGGCATCTGCTCTTTCTGCTCCCATCTGCTCTTGCCTACAGAGAGCAGAGTGGTTGCACCAGGTGACGACCAGGGCCCTTCTCAGCATTGATATTATTGGTCTCTCCCAAAATATAAATTAATGAATTTCACTGGGATGTGTGCGGATTCTGTTAACCAAACCCTCCACAGATGGTCAGGTCCACGCTGAAAGGCACAGGGCTTTGATGTAAAGGAGCATGCATTTTCTGTCCTTTATGTAAATTATGTCTTCTTGGCTTGGAAATCGAAGAGTTATTTGATCTGCCAATTCTACTCCCTCCATTTGAGGTCTGACAAGTATTTGAAATGTCTGCATCGTTGAGGAACTTGCCCCTTGTACATGATGGAGGCGGGCTGGCTGCTGGTTCTGCATTCATGTCCCACTTGGTCCTCTGATGTTAGGAGCTCAGCCACCTAGGTTTTGTCCTAAGCGAGGAGAATTGGAGGGAGGTGGAGTAGGTCGCAATATTCTGCTTTTCACTTGCTCTTTCTGCTTCGGGGCCTCATTAAAATGGAAAGAGCAGGCATCGGCTAGGTGAAGAGTGAGGAAGAATTTTTCTGTTGGACAAAGACCTTGCAGGAAGAGGAGAGAAGCAGCCTGTTTCGGGGACAGAAATGTGAGCGGTGTAGTGTTTGCGTGAGCCTACACAGGACAGCCTACATCCTGCCTGATGAGAAACGGAAAGAAACCGGACCCAGCTCCCATGGGGTCTACTCACCAACACTAGGAATCGGTGTGTATCTTGCAGGCAGTTGGAGGCAAGGAGAGGTCAAAGCAGGAGAGGCGCATGAAAGGTTCCCATTCTGGAAGGATCGCTGCGGCTGCTATGAGCACTTTAGGGTCTGGGAATCATCTAGGAGATTGCTGCCACAATCCGAGGGAGATGGTGGATTTATGGGGATGTGGGGATATTGCATGAGTGAGAGGAAGGCGTGGAGGGTGGCTCCCGAGCTCGTTTGAAAGCTGGGGGTTTAGGGGGTCATTCATTGTCCTCAGTCCTTCAGCGAGGACTGAAGACGAGGAACAGGCTGGGGAGGCAAGCAGTCCCATTCTGGAGGCGCTGAGCTGCAGGTGGGGCAGGACAGGTGAGCGGCACCGTTGATCACAGCAAGTACCATCAGCCAATAGATGGGAAGATGGCAGCGGGCGGCACGGAGAGCCGATGCGGGTGGTGGGAACAGGTCTGGATTTCCGTGGGTTCAAGAGTGGATGGGGGCGGGGAAGGGGGAACAGCAAGTGTGGGTCACTTGTCTCCTGAGGGGAAGAGAGACACGTGGAAACGTGGGGCTGGAGAGGTTGCTGTTTTGTTTTGCTTTTGTTGATAAAGGAGAGAGTGGGTTTGGGGTAAATGCTCATGAAAATGTACCAGTAACAAGAGTCCCCTCATGTCACTATCGTGCTGAAATCTCAACAGGTCATCAAACATACACATCTCAGCATGGCATTGGGGGCTTTCCATAAACCAGCCTGTGGTGGGCTGAGTCAAGTCACCCCAAAATACTTTAAAGCCCTGACCCCCATCCTTCTGTGTGTAACATTATTGGAAATAGGGTCTCTGCAGATGTCATCAAGTTAAGATGTGGTTGGACTGGATGAGGGTGGGCCCTAAATCCAAAGACAAGGCTCCTTATAAGAAGAGGAAAATCTGGGCAAAGACAGAGGCACACACTGGGGACGCCATGGGACAACAGAGGCAGAGATGGGAGTGGTGCACCTACAAGCCAAGGGACAAGGATTGTTGGCAAACAAACACCAGACGCTGGAAGAGCTTCCAGAGAGCACAGCGCTGCTGACATCTTGATAGGGGACCTCTGACTTTCAGAAATGCAGCATGTTACATTTCTGTCGTTTTAAGCCACCTGGTTTGTGGACACTGATACCCAGCCCCACCTACCTTTCCCTGCCCCTTCCTTTCCCCTCCCTCACTAGGGAGTGCATACGGCCAGCAGCCTCCAGGGGCTACTCTCCACCTCCAGATGCCCCCTGCCCCGTCCTGCCTCTGCTCCTGCCGGCTCCTCTCCCCCTCCCAAAATGTCCTTCCCCTTCCTTATTCTTTTGAAATTCTCCCCATCCTTCAAAACCAAATCTACGTGAAACTTTAAGTCCCAAGAAGAACCCCATCTCTGTGTCCCCCAGAATCTTGTGGATGCAGGACGGTGGCCTACGTCATCCTGTACCACAGGAGGTCATTTGTTCCGGTGCTGTCAGCTACGTTGTCAACCTCCGAGAGCACAGATGCAGCTGTGTTTCATCTCCACCGCTCCCACGCTGTTGAAATGGCTTATTTGTCAGGGACTCGCCAGGACAAAGATAATCCCTATCAAACAATTAAATAGAGGGAATATAATTTATTGGGTTAAATACAAAGATGTTTAGAAAAATTGAAAGAAGGGAGGAGAAGTGAGGTGACTCAAAAATTAGCAACACAAGGAAGCCACAGCCACCCCAGGGGCTGGAGGGACCCGGGAGTGGAGGGACGGAAGAGGAAATGAGGCCACCAGCAGGAGGGACACTGCGGAGGGTGTGCAGCCGATGCCTGGAGCTCTGCCAACCCAGAGAGGAGATGAGAATTGCCCTGGCTTCTCCCTTCCTCCTACTGAGGGAACTCACCCTGAAACCAGCTGACACGCCGGGGAGCCTGGTGATGGGGTCAGCCCTGCTGTTTAAGGAGCAGAGCTCAGAAGGGCTCAGGAGTGGATCTGAGAGCAGACAGGTGTCCAGCACACATCATGAGGGCTGGAAGCCTCAAATGAGTGAATAACTGAAACCATCGGATCACAACAGCTGGAGGAGCTAGGCGGTGAGGAAGGTACTGCAGCCTGCGTCCTCCTGCAGACAGGACATGCCTGTGATGGAGAATTTGGTGAGCCCCGTGGTGGGCAGAACGGCCCTGGAAGACATGCGCATCCTATCCCCAGAACACATTCCCTTATGTGGTGAGAGAACTTGCAGATTGGTTAAGTTCAGGATCTTGTGATGGAGCGATTATCCTGGATTAGCTGGGCGAGTCCAGTGTAAACACAAGGGTCTTTAGGACAGAGAGGCAGGACACCAGGGGACAGTAGAGGGTTGATGACAGAAGCAGAGGTCAGGGTATTCCCAGAAGGGACCACAAACCAAAGACTGTGGGCAACTTCTAGAATCTGAGAAAGCAGTGTCTTAGTCAGGCCGGGCTTCTATATTGGGATATCATGGACCTGGTGGCTTAAACAACAGACATTTATTTCTTACTGTCCTGGAGGCTGGAAGTTCGAGATCAGGGTGCCAGTTTGGTCAGGTTAAGGTGAGGGCACTTTCCAAGCCACAGAGAGTGGATTTCCTTGCGTCCACAGATGGCAGAGAGATCTAGAGGGTTCTCTGGAGTCCCTTTTGTAAGGCCTCTGATCCCATTCATGAGGGCTCCATCTTGATGACCTATTTACCTCCCAAAGCCCCACCTCTTAACACCATCACACTGGGGGTTAAGATTTCAACCTATGAATTTGGGAGGGACACAAACGTTCAGTCCATAACAGCAAAGGGACAGATTCTTCCCTGGAGTCTCCAGAAGGAACCAGCCCTGGTGACACCTTGATTTTAGCCCCATGAGACCCGTTTCAGACTTCAGACCTCCAGAATCACAGGAGAATACATTCTGTGCTATTTTAAGCCACAGGCTTTGGGGTTATTTGTTTCAGCTACTACAGGAAACCAGTAGAGGCCCTTAACAAAAGGAAGGTCAGACTCATAAAGAGAGGAGCGGGGCTTCCAGGTTTAATAGCAGCCAAGAGCTCATGGTCTTAATGACTGTGGTGGGTGCTGGGTGGAGAGAAAAGACAGGATGGGGAAAAGGAAGGAAAGGAAAGATATAGGAAGGGACTCACCTACCAGTAGTGCATGTGCTAGAAGAATCCAAGATCATGGGTAATATGAGGCTAGACTAGAGAGACTTTGAATTCCTGGCTGAAGAGCATGGATTTTACGTGGCTGTTAGGAAAACATTAGACTCTCAGAGTGAACTTGCAGTAACAACCTAGCCGTAAAGATCCAGCCAGCTGTTGTGTAGGATGAGGTCAACACCCAGTGATGCTTGCACATCTAGTTAATCTCAGCACCTTGGGCAAAACAATCCCTGTTTTTGCTTTAATATCAAAGCTACAGAAATCAAAACAGTATGGCACTGGCAAAAATGGAAATATAAATCAATGGAACAGGACAGAATATCCAGAAATAAACCTACTCACTTATGGTCAATTAATCTATGACAAAGCAGGCAAGAATGTACAATGGAGAAATGACAGTCTCTTCAATAAGTGGTGCTGGGAAAACTGGACAGCTACATGTAAAAGAATGAAATTAGAACATTCACTAACACCGCATACAAAAGTAAACTCAAAGTGGATTAAAGACCTAAATGTAAGACAAGATATGGTAAAACTCCTAGGAGAAAACATAGGCAGAAAACTCTTCAACATAAATTGCAAATTGTTTTGGATCTATCTCCTAGAGTAAAAAAAAATAAAAACAAAAATAAACAAACAGGACCTAATTAAACTTAAAAGCTTTTGCACAACAAAGGAAACCATAATCAAAATGCAAAGGCAGCCTGCAGAATGGGAGAAAACATTTGCAAACGATGCAACTGACAGTGGATTAATCTCCAAAATATACAAACAGCTCATACAACTCAATATCAGAAAAAACAAACAACCCAATCAAAAAACGGGCAGAGGATCTAAATAAACATTTCTCCACAGGTAAATTTGCTTTTGTTTTTGTTTTCACTTCAGAGAGGTGTTCCTCTTGACCTGTATCGTGCAACATTTGATTTCATTTTCCACTAGAAGACCTCATGTAAATTCGGCTTTTTCTACTGATACTAAGTAATTTCAGTCAAAAACCATTAAACTCTGAATTAAACCATTAAAGACTGTAGGTATATTCTGAACCTTTTTATTTCCCTTGGTCTTAATAAGCCATTTATTACTGTTCTGAGCTGGTTTTCTCTGAGGCCTGCAGCCAGTGTGGAATTCCATTGCGTTGGTTTTATTTAACTTTTTAAAACTTCTGTTGGAGACTCTCCTGAAACTAACCTTGTTTTGTCTAAATTACAGCTAACTCCACCTAATCCACATGGTTCTGGCAAAGCCATTGTCTCTAACTTCTTTTAATTTTTTTAAAAGTGCACCTGTTTTATTTTGAAAGCACAGTCTTAAGCAAATGTTTCTCTAAGGGTTCAATTTGGAATCAGGGTTGAAGGAGCCAATGAAGGATAATTTTCACATCACAACCCTGCAGGTCCCGTGAGCACATAATGTCACCATTGTTAGTGCTGACTGACGCATTGGGGATAGATGTCAGTTTAGATCATTACTGCAGACAGGCCCCATTTAGTTGGCTGAATGTATTGTTATAACTGCATATGATTTTTTAAAATGTCTCTCCAACCATTTATTGCATCCTTTCAAAACTGGAAAGATTTTATAACAGGTTCCCAAGGTCATTGATGGGCACAATGTACCTGGGTTTTCTGTTTTTCTTGTCACATTTAACCCTTTTTATAATAGTGATTTAAAATCTGTTGGCATTGAAATTGGCAAGCAAGTTAATATCTTAATATGTTAAATCAGCTTGACCTCTTAGGATCATAAACATTATTGCCATTACTTTAGAAAAGTGGAAGAGGTGAATTCAGATTTTAACAATATATTTCTTGATAAATAGAAAACCAAATGAGACCATCTACTGAAACAGAAAAAGAGAACTGAGTTCTGACATACAGAGTAAGCCACCAAAAGCAAGTGAAGTAATATATTCCATCAACCAGCTCAGTCAAGCTTGGTGCATAGTAGGAACTCAAGAAATATTTGATGAATGAATGAATGAAAATGAACTCAATTAAAATTGGAAGACACAAAGAATCATTTATCCTTGGGCTAAACTTTTAATTAATATTCTTGCATGCAATATCTGCTTTTACAGAGAAAATAATATAAAATAAGACTGTTACAATAAATTGTGGTAACACTTCAGTTCCATACAACATGTGATGATACTTTCATTGCCTTTACCTTTTGCATATTATTTGTGATGTAGTGGAACACTCTACGGTGTTGTTCTCCTCTTTGCCAGGCAAGTCACAGCTCCTTCGGGTGGGCAGGTTCTCTCTGCTCTAAAGTGAACCAGATTTACTGAAAAGAGTTTCCAAAAGAGAATCAGAGTCCACCAAACACGGGTGCCTGCCAGGGGAAAGCAGAGGACTGCAAGCTTGATTCTTACAGAAAATTTGTTTCTGAGGATAAAGAGAGACTAATAGTTGTAGCAAGGCAATGAGTGCCGAGATGCACAGAGATGAATGACTCAGCATCAGAATCTTATTGTATTATCTCAATTGTCATGATACAGATTCCCCAGGTGATGGGGGAATGTCTTTTGATTACTTTGAACTCTTTCTGGCCTGTAGGGAAAATACACATAAATCAATACAAGGTTTATTGAATACTAGCCTGCGTGGAGGGAAAGTTGTTTTAGGTCTGCTCCAAAAGTAGCTGAATATATGCCATATACAACCGGGCCCTCTTGTTCTTGCCCGAAGGACTATCTCTATGAGGTGACAACGTCCAAGAGTCCACAGGCTGGCTACCAGATAATTATTAGAATGCAATTTACATCTTTTAAAATAATTTTTAATTTAAGTATAGTTGACTTATAATGTTTCAGGTGTACACACACACACAGGCACACACGCACATATATATGTGTGTGTGTGTGTGTGTGTGTGTGTGTGTATATATATATATATATATATATATATATATATACAAGTTGTATACAAGGTTATTACAAGATATTGAATACAGCTCCCTGTGTTATACAGTAGGTCCTGTTGTTTATCTATTTTATATATAGTAGTGTGTGTATATTAATCCCAAGCTCCCAATTTATCCCTCCCCCCACTTTACCCTTTGGTAACCATCAGTTTGTTTTCTGTGTCTGTGAGTCTATTTCTGCTTTGTAAATAAGTTTATTTTTATTATATTTTAGATTCCACATATAAGTGATATCGTATGATATTTGTCTGACTTACTTCACTTAGTATAATGATCCCTAGGTCCATCCATGTTGCTGCAAATGGCATTATTTCATTCTTTTTATGGCTGAGTAATATTCCATTGTATATATACGTACCACATCTTCTTCATCCATTCCTCTGTCGATGGACACTCAGGTTGCTTCCACATCTTGGCTATTATAAATAGTGCTGCTATGAACATTGGGGTTCGTGTATCTTTTCGACTTAGAGTTGTCCTCTTTTCTGAATATATGCCCAGGAATGGGATTGCTGGATCATATGATGACTCTATTTTGAGTTTTTTAAGGAGAACAGGCTGGACTTCAGGAACTAAAAAGAGAGTTACCATATGCAATTTACACCTTTAGAGGAGTCTTTGAACACTGCCCAGAAGCAAGGTCAGAGCTGGCTTGAGGCTGAGGATGACTCAGAGGACAGCAGGACAGGAATGTGTCTAAAGTCAAAAGCACAGGTGAGCCTCCAGAACGTAACGCACACGAAGCTGCATGCTTTGGTCCTCACTTTAGGAAACTGTGAAGTTCAAATAGAATATAAGGTCAATGAGACCAAGGGTTTTGGTAACTGTTCTATCAACACTTGAATCCCAACCACCTGGAACGGCCCCAGGCATAGAGTAGGAACTTAAGAAATTTGTATTAAACGAATTATAAAGATTGAAGGGAAATGTATTGACTAAAATCCTTTAAAGGGGAAAATATCTTCTATAGTTCTTTGTTTCTTCTCCCTCCCTCCTCTTTCCGTCTCTCTTACTCTCCCCTCCCACCCCAACCCCATACGTCATGATGTATTAGTTTCCTGCGACCATGATAACAACTTACCACAAACTCGGTGGCTGACAGCGGCAGAAATGTATTCTCTCACAACTCTAGAGGCCAGAATTCTGAAACCAAGGTGTCTTCAGAGTTGGCTCCTTCTGGAGGTTCTGAGGGAGCAATCATTCCTTACCCATCTCCTAGTTCCTGGTGGTTGCTGCTAACCCTTGGTGTTCTTTGCTTTGTAGCTGAATCACCCCAATGTATGCCCCTTCTTCATATCATCTGCACCTTCATCTTCTCCCCATCTCTTTTTTCCCCTTCTCTTCTCTGTTGAGGACACTTGTCATTCATCTAGGGCCACCCTAAATCAGCATGATCTCACCTGAGATCCTTAATTACATCTTCAAAGACACTTTTACCAAGTAAGTTCACATCCACAGGTTCCCGTTTGACGTATGTTTTGGGAGTCACCATGCACCCCACACAGCTAGTATCTCTCAGATGTTCAGCAGTTGTCTCCACCAACTCCCCCAAATCCTCCTAACACTGCCCACTTGTCTCTCTTCTCTTTCTCTTGGTCCTCTTCCTCAACTCGCTCTTTTCTCTGTCCTATGTGAATTGATGCAGAGTATCTGGACACCTATCTCCCCTCCTCCCTGGCAGACTGAAAAAAAAAAATCTCCTGAGTGTTCTGGGGAAAGGAAAGTTAGTAGAAACCCATTTCACTCTGTCCACAGCATTTTTTTCCCCACATAAACCGATAAATAAGGAATTCAGAAGAGTATCTTTTCTTATGCTGATGACAGGAAATGTTCATGCTCCAGCCCAATTGACACAGTATTTTCCGAGGTCATCTGTCACCAAGGCTGGGAACCTCTAAAAGTGAATATCAGGATCTCAGGAATTATCCCCTTTGGGATGGTCCTTGGACTTTAATATGAAAACGTTCCCCGATTCTTGAAATGTAATGGTAAACATCCAACTCGATAAATGATGGACTTTTCCTATTATTTTATGGGCACATTCAGATTTTAGTTCAAGGGCACTAGAAAAATAGCACAATCAAACATATGGAGGTTACATGTATGTGTGTATACATATGTGTGTGTGTATATATATGCATATATACATGTATATATGCATATGCACATGTGCACATACAGTTTACTAATTCGTTGAAATACTAACACTTATTCTTGCAGATTTCCTATATTTGGCTTATATTTTATTAACCTCCCAATTATTTTATTCTCTAATCTTCCTCACTCTCAAAGAATTCTGATAAACGATTAAAGTGAGGAAGTTTGACTCTCTTTAAAGTATTGTTTATTGCAATGATGCCTATGTACTCACCCCCAACCAAAATGTTTCTATAATTTTTTCCTGTTGTCCTGTTAAATTTCTTGCTTTCCTATTAATTCCTGTGTTAAATTTTTATTGCTTTATTCTTAATGATGGCAATGTGTTTCCCTGCTATTAGGTGGCTCTCAATTTGCTGTTTGTCATTTATGATCTTCTGTGTTTGAATGAATGGCTCATTGGTTACTCAGTTCAAATTTCAGAATATCCATTCAAGGGCCAACCATAAATACATCTATTTCCTGCTTATCTAATTTACATATGTGATATTTTATCATTTATCTCCAACCAGTGGTTCTCAAAGTGGAATGCTGAATGATATTTTGTAATATTCTTATTCATAAGGTGCAATGATCCACAGTTGCAGAAAACAAATAGCAAATCCACTGCAGGGACTTGGAGCTGCAGTAGTATCCAAATTCTGTAACCACAAGAGCAAAGAGAATCAAATTACTTCCCTTCCTATTATTTTCTTGAAATCAGATTTCCAGAGATCAAGTTTACTTATGACAAATGAACAGCTGTGCTCTCATTTCACTCCTTGATTCATGGACTAAAATTTTTCCAAAGAAAGGAAAGCATTCTAAGTAGGAAATTCAATGATAATAATTTTATGATGACAATAGCATTTTAGGATGAGGGATCCGTGAACTGGCCCTTTGTCCAATGGGAGTGAACCCCTGTGACATTCCCAGGAGACCCACAAGTTTCTGAATAATTTCATATGAGTGGAAGCACTGCTGGTTTGGACCAAAAGGGACAGAGGATGAAATAAAAAGAGGTGGTTGGACAGTCCCGCCTCCAACCCCCATCCCCAGTCCTACTGGCAGCAAGCAGGTTAATAAAACTGTTCAGCTGAAAGTGGTCCTTTAAGCTGAAAGAAGAAAGGAAAGATGAGAAGGATATCTTGGGGCAGGGGGCAGGAAACACAGGTCTCTAGATTGGGAGGAATTGTACTTAATGGGTTGCTCATCTGCACCTGATTTAGGTGATAAGCTCTGACACTTTCAAACAGATAAGATTTAGATGAGACTCTGGATTTTGAATTGATGCTGTGACGGGATGAGAACTTTGAGGGCTTTAGGAAGTGTGAGGGATGAGCGTAGATCTTGGAAACCGGAGGGCAGGCTGTGATAGGCAGAATTTTGGTCCCCTTGACTTTGACCCTTGGTGTTAATGACCATGAATATGTTACATAAGGCAGCAAAAGGGACTTTTCAGATGGAATTAAGGCTACTAATAAAGTGAACTTAAGACAGAAAAATTAGTGCTTTCCTGGTGGCGCAGTGGTTAAGAATCCGCTTGCCAATGCAGGGGACATGGGTTCGAGCCCTGGTCCAGGAAGATCCCACATGCCGCAGAGCAACTAAGCCCGTGTGCCACAGCTACTGAAGCCCGCATGCCTAGAGCCCGTGCTCTGCAACAAGAGAAGCCATCACAATGAGAAGCCCACACACTGCAATGAAGAGTAGCCCCTACTCTCTGCAACTAGAGAAAACCCTCACGCAGCAACGAAGACCCAACACAGCCAAAAATAAATTAATTAAATAAATAAAATTTTTTAAAAAGATAGAAAGATTATGCTGGATTATCCTGCTGGGGCCAGTGTAATCACATGAGCCCTTAAAAAAGACAGAACGGGAAGGCAGAGAGATTTGAAACATAAAAGTATTCGATAGGCCATTCCTGGCTTTGGAGAGGGAAGGGGCCATGAGCTAAAGAATGTGGATGCTTCTAGAAATTAAGAATGACTTCTGGCTACCAGCCAGCAAGGAGACGGGGCTTCTGTCATACAAATGCATGGAACTGAATTCTCCCAACACCTAAGTAAGCCTGGAAGAGGATTCTTCCACCGAGCACCCTTGATTTTGGCTTTGTGGAGCCTCAAGAAGAAAATCCAGCCATGCCATGCTAGGTTTCTGATCTGAAGAACTGTGATATACAGTAAGTATAAATCCCTTACCTATGAACTTTCAAGTTGCGAACTTTCAAAGATGTGAACGTGCATGCCATAAACGTCAGGCGTGAGTGACATTGCAGCTTGCCCTCCGTCTCTTACTGCTGATGACCCTTCAGCTCTGCCATCTCCCACCTCCTTTCCGTCCTCCAGTCAGTAACGCTTCTTGCCTGTGCACTCGATGCCAGCCCCTGGATGCCAGCTGCTGTACTATACGACTGTACTTTTCAAGGTACTTACTGTACTGTAAGGTTAAAAATGTTTTCTTGGGCTTCCCTGGTGGCGCAGTGTTTGAGAGTCTGCCTGCCGATGCAGGGGACACGGTTTCGTGCCCCAGTCCGGGAAGATCCCACATGCCGCGGAGCGGATAGGCCCATGAGCCATGGCCGCTGAGCCTGCGCGTCCAGAGCCTGTGCTCCTCAACGGGAGAGGCCACATCAGTGAGAGGCCTGCGTACCGCAAAAAAAAAAAAAAAAAAAAAAAAAGTTTTCTTTATTTTTTGTATTTGTTTTTTATGTATTATTTCTGTGAAAAGTATTATAATCCTATTACAGTGCAGTACTATGTAGCCGATTGTGTTCGTTGGGTCCCTAGGCTAACTTTGTTGGACTAATGAACAAATTGGACTTACGAACGTGCTCTCGGAACGGAGCTCATTCGTACGTAGGGGACTGACTGTAATAGATTTGTGTTGTAAGCCACTAAGTCGATGGTAATTTGTTACAGCAGCAACAGAAAAAGAATATACCTTCTCAGCCACTATGGAAGCGAAGTCCCCTCTTCTCATGAGGCAAGACAATCCCAGATTCACTAGCCTTGGTTCCTCCTCTGACAGCAGGGGGAACAGCCGGAAAGAGAGGCTCACTTGCATAAGACACAACTTCCGTGACGCGGTCATCATGCAGCACAATATAATTCCACCTCCTTCGTTTAAAATACGTGCAACTTCAATGACATTTTAGACACTTTCCCTTTAGCAATCACTGTTAGGTAATACATTTTACTTGAAATAAGAATAAGGCTCCATTATATATACTACCAAATGTAAAATAGATAGCTAGTGGGAAGCAGCCACACAGCACAGGGAGATCAGCTCGGTGCTCTGTGACCACCTAGAGGGGTGAGATAGGGAGGGTGGGAGGGAGACACAAGAGGGAGGGGATATAGGGATATATGTGTACATATATTCACTTTGTTATACAGCAGAAACTAACACACCATTGTAAAGCAGTTATACTCCAATAAAGATGTTAGAAAAAAGAATAAGGCTCCAGAGTTTTATTCCAATTCTTTTCCCAAGCAAACTATAAGCCTGGGGTTTTCGCCCAGGCTGGGTTCTCAGTGGCGGGGGGCGGCGGGGGCGGGGACTGGGAAGACAGATGGAAGAGGGAAAGCTGCCAGAGTGTGGGGGTGGGGGAGACCTACAACCAAGGTCAAGTAGGATGGAACAGCTGGCTTCAGAGGTGACACCAGGGTAGAGCTAGAGCAGGTTCTGGGGGCAACGGTACACAACTGTATTGTCATGTGCAATTTGTGTTATTTTTACTGCAAACCTAACTATCCTCTCTGGTCCCCACCCCTGCCCTATTTTTCTTCATAGCCCTTGTCAATTTCTAATTCTCCAGAGTGTAAATTCCATGAGGACAGGCATTTATGTCTGCTGTATCCACTGCTGCCTATATTCAGCTTCCGGAGTAGCACACACAGTAGGCCCTCAATAAAGTATTAACTGGAAAAAAAGGTGGGTGATCACATTTGAACTTTAAGAAGTTTGTGGGGGTGGGTGGGTAAGAGTGGAGATTGGCCTAACACAGTAACTCATTTGAGAGATGGTAATGATTGGGCTAAAGTAGTGAACGTTACTCTCATAAAGGACTACAGCACACAATTTACAAATGATAATAACATATGTGATATTCTTTATGGTTTATTCCACATAGCAAATGGATTCTAAATTCCACATAGCAAGTTGATTCTCACAATATGTTTTTATTTATTTTGGCAGAACTCTTATATGTATAAAGAAACTGTGTTTCAGCTAATGAAATTTCTGACATGAATACTGGTTGATATTTTTGTTTGTAAGAGAGACAAAAATGAGATAATGAAGACGTGTGTGAGAACCTCACTCATTGGTCAATGGCCTGACCTATTTCTTTGCTGAATGGGCTAATAATTTTTGAACAATGGAAGACTATTTTCTCAGAATTTTAAGTTATTCTCACCATAATGGCTAAAGGCATAACACACAAGTTTAAATGTTAACACATTTCCTACAGCTCTTTCTTAATTGTAGACAACTAACAGAGCAATAAATCAAGGTCCATTTGGTAACATGTGCCAGTTTCCATGGTGAAGCTGTCCTCACCATGGCAGACTTCAAGCTGCCAATGTGACATCACTGAAGGCAGAGTGGGGAAAGCATACAAGCCAGACAGGATTTCCACCATGCAGGTACCACAGGTGAAAATAATCTCAAGGGCACAGGTAACAGTAAAGTGTAGTAAAAGAGTTAGGAAGTGATGGTTTTGAATATGTAGTACCTTGGCTTTAGTATCATTTATTTACTCGTACATTAGTATCATTTAATTTTTAATCATTAAATTTTTATAAGTTGATATTTAACAACCAGCTCCCAAAATTCTGGAAGATTTAACAATCAGCTGTCCTGAGTCTACACGAGCCAACTCTGGCATACAAGTAGCACAGAAAGAGAGGTTCCAGGAATGATGCTAGAAGCTTGGCTTGCGTAACTAGATAGATGGTTTGTCATTCACTTAGAGAGGAAGCACAGTGGAGAATCACTCCAGCATGGACAGGAGAGGTAAGCCTTTGGGATCATGAAATTAGAATCAGACATGTCAACAAAACTTCCAAGTGGAGATACCCAGTGAACAGTTGGATACGTACATCTGGAGCTCAGAGGAAGACAAGGGATGGAGAAATACAGTCGTGAGTCATTGGTTTGAAGACGAAAAGCAGCTGTGGGCAGGAGGGAGATTTCCCAGGGAGAGAGTATACCGTGAAAGAAGAGGTGTTAGGTCCAAGCCTTGAAATACTACATTCAATGGCCAGGTAAGGACAAGCCTGCAAATTAAATGGAGGATGGTCCACTCAAGGGAGGAGCAGAAACCCAGATGTGGTGCTACAGAGGCCGAGAACAGAGGCTGCTGCAGGAAGTCCACAGCGTTGAAAGCTCCCAAGAGGTTTAAGTGAGATGAGAACTTGAGGTTATTGATGACTTTAATTTAAAGAACCACTTCAGTGCCATGTTGGGCGGGATCCAGGTTGCAGAGAACCAAGAAGCAAACCGAAAGTCAGGAAAAAGAGACAAAGTATAATTCTTTTCTTTCTAGAAGCTTGACAATAAACAGGTGAAAAAGGGTAGATGCAGATGTGGGGCAGTGCAGAGTTGAGGAAGGGTATTATTTTATGGAAAATTAAAAAACCTATTGGAGTCCAAAAGCCAATGGATAGTATCCAGTAGAAAGATATAAGGTTCCAGGGAGAATGCAAATAAGAACCTGGGAGGATTCCAAAAATAGATCCAAATGCATGTGGGACTTTATTATATATTTATGGTGAACATTTCATATCATAGGGGAAACCTGATAGCCGTTCAGAAAAAGAAAACTATGAACCTATACTTAACACCATAAATCAAAATAAATTCCAGAATTTTTTTAAAAAAAGAAATTATAGGAGTATCATAAATAAGTGTGAATGAATTGAATTTAATTATCTTAAAGTTCACAAGGCCTCTTTAAGTATGACAATAAACCTAGAAACCATAAAAGAGAAGATGGATAAATTCGACTACATGAAAGTTTTTTTTTATCTGCCCAACAAAACACCATAATCAAAGTACAAGACAAATGAAAAACTCTGAAAAATTTTTAACTCATATCACAAAGAGCTAACTTCCCGGAAAAAGAAAAAGCACCTCTAAAGCCATATAAAACACAACAAGTCAATGGGAAAATGAGCAAAGATTATAACAGTTCTCAGAAAACAAAACAAAACAAAACCTCAAATGTCAGCTCTTAAGTGAAGTTCAATGTCACGGCTTATAGAAAAAAGCGCAAAATGAAACTATATTGTCATACCATTTTTTAATCTATAATATTAGACTGAAAAAATGTTTGCCTTTGTTTACACACTGAATTTGCGGGGAAGCCAGGAAATGGGGCATTTCATTTACTGGGTTGTTCAGTGTAAATGGGCAGCAGAGTCTTGGTGGGCACAACTGGGTTTTTTAAAATTACAAATAAACCTACATTTGAACTTACAGTTCCACTACTGCGAGTTTACCCTACAACCTTGAGTGACAAAATGCTATATTTTGTCCATTTTTAAGATGCACCTTGGAAATTGGAATGAGTTTTATAATCAGCACTGCAGCAATTTTTCTTTGTTCATGGCACCTATAATAGGAGTCATTCTCAAAACATCTTAGATTGGCTGATGTCAGTTTGTAGAAGATCATTCTTATAGCAGGATTCAGGAAAAACAATGAAAGCAAAGTAGGAAACAGTGATATATATCTATCTATATATAGTCTATATATATATAGATATCTATATACAGTCAACACCTAACCATCTGCTTGTATATGTGTGTAATAGCTTGTATATGGGTATAATAGCTCTGGCGGGATTCTGGTAACCTTGGCTGCCTCTAGGTGAAGGGAGCTGGGTGGCTGGAGGACAGATCTGGAGGAAAACTTCATTTTCTTTTCTTTTTTTTTAAATAATTTTTTTTATATTTGGCTGTGTTGGGTCTTCATTGCTGTGGGCGGGCTTTCTCTAATCGGGGTGAGCAGGGGTTACTCTTCGTTGTGGTGCGCGGGCTTCTCATTGCAGTGGCTTCTCTTGTTGTAGAGCACAGGCTCTAGGCGCGTGGGCTTCGGTAGTTGTGGCACATGGGCTCAGTAGTTGTGGCGCACGGGCTTAGTTGCTCCGCGGCATGTGGGACCTTCCCGGACCAGGGCTCGAACCCGTGTCCGCATTGGCAGGCGGATTCTTAACCACTGTGCCACCAGGGAAGCCCTTCATTTTCTTTTGTATTTTATAAACGTTGTGCAAATGAATAATCTAAAAATTGTAAAAATGTATCATCTAAAAACACATGTTATTAAAAAGTCAATCATCCTTGCTGTAAACACTGTTTTGTCTTGGTTTCACAATTATGCTCACCTCTTTTTTTAACTGACTAGATCTACATTAGCCACTGGGCCTGGAGAATAAGAAGGAAAGAAAATTTGTGCCACAAAATTATTCTTTATTCTGAGTCTAGACATAGCAGGAAGTCCTCAATTCAATAACTGAATGTCCTTTCTATACTCTTGGTAATGTATTTAATATCATAAAATTCCTTCTAAAAAGTATGATTTGGGGTGACTAGGCTGACATTCCTTAAAATTGAGTCTACTTCTAATAAACTTTTAAAAAATCCTTACTACTTTTCTGATCATAAAAGCAACACCCTCCAAAGAAAAAAAAGAAAGAAAGGCTATAGAAAATGCTGCTGTAGAAAATGGAAATGCCTTTTAGCAAGGGTGGGAACCGGGGATGTAGTCAGGTCCAGGGATGCCTGTTGCAAGCAGTTTTAGATTTTACATGTTGACAGGGGCATGGTGACCCAACTAATGTCACATGTGGCATCAAACGTTCTCCAAGTCAAACACTGTGTGAAACGGTCCTGTTTGCTGTCCAGATGGCCTGCCATTACTGGTGCCACTCGGGAGGACTAGATCTCCTGCCCTGGTCTACAAGTTCCTTGAGCCCATCTTTATATTCTCACAGCCAAGCTGGTGCCTAACACATGTGGGTGGTCAGCATGAAGAGGGGACGTGGGACGGTGGAAATCCTGCCAACCAGGAGAGAGACCCAACTCACCCCCCACAGACTGCAGGTGGAGGGGTCTGAATCGGTTACCCAATACCTGAGTCTTGGTCTATCACCCATAACGTGGCTATAACAACACTCCTCTTTCTGTGGAAACTTAAAGACGATCTATCTAGGTGGTCACACAGATCCAGGAACAAAATCAGGGCACAGCGTATTTTTTTAACTATAATGGTCATCACTGTGAAGGAATCTGGGCTGATGGGCAGAGTGGGGTGTGCACCACCCCCAGGGGACCACGGGGAGGCCATGATTGTGTTCTTAGGATGTGGAACCCCCCAGGCCTGGCTCCATCCAGCCATCCCAGAAGGAGACACGCAACACTCAGCAAGTGAAGCGAAAACCTGCATTGCTGGAGCTTCTGTCTGAAACTAGGAGGACACACCTCCACCTCATCTGCTGAGAGCTGCGGGAGAAACCACGCACCTGCAAGGACTGCTGTGGCTGCAAGCTCTAGGATGCTAATTTCGTCTGAGCCCTGAACCAGCAGTCCTGGGATCCCTCCAGGCCCCTGGTCAGAGTCCCCACTCAACCCCACAGCAACCCTTTGCCTCCCTCCTTAACGCTGCTCCCCACTGCCTGCTGGGTTCTTAGGAGACAACCTTACCGTCTATTTCACAGAGAACTCAGAAGTCGCTTATGGAGATACGAGTCATGTACCGTACAATTTGCCCATTTGAAACGTACAATTCAATGGTTTTACAGAGTTGTGTAACCATCTCCTCCATCAATCATAGAACATTTTCATCACCCTGAAAAGAAACCCTGGACCCATGGGTACTCGCTCCCCATTTACCTGTTACCCCATCCCCAGCCTAGGCAACCACTCATCCACTTTGTGTATGTGTGTATTTGCCTGTTCTGGACACTTCATAAAAGTGGGGCCCTACAATACGAAGCCCTTGTGACTGGTTTTTTTCACTCAGCAGAATGTTTCCAACATTCATCTATTTTGTACCATGTGTCAGTGCTTCTTTCCTTTCTATGGTAGAATAATATTCCACTGTATGAATAGATTATGTTTTACTTATCTATTTATTAGTGATGGACATTTGCCTTGTTTTTCCTTTTTGCTATTAAGGGGGAAAAAGCTGCTATAAACATTCTTGTACAGATTTTCCTGTGGACATACGTTTTTATTTGTCTTGGGTATACACCTAGGAGTGGAATTGCTGATTCGTATGGTTACTGTACGTTTAGGCACTTGAAGAATTGCCAGATTGGGACTTTCCTGGTGGTCCAGTGGTAAAGAATCCGTCCTGCAATGCAGGGGATGCGGGTTCGATCCCTGGTCGGGGAATTGAGATCCCACATGATGTGGGGCAACTAAGCCCATGCACCACAACTACTGAGCTCGTGTGCCTCAACTAGAGCCCGCGAGTCACAAACTACAGAGCCCACGCACCCTGAAGCCTGTGCGCCACAACTAGAGAGAGAAAACCCTCACGCCACAACTAGAGAGAAGCCCGAGCACCGAAACTAGGGAGAAACCGGAGTGCCGCAACAAAGATTCCGCGTGCAGCAACTAAAGACCTGATGAAGCCAAAAAAAAAAAAAAGAAGAAGAAGAAGAAGAAAAAGAATGGCCAGATTGTTTTCAAAGTGGCTGCATCATTTTCATTCCCACCTGCCGTGGACGAGGGTTGCAATTTCTCCATATGCTGCCCAACACCTGTGATTGTCTGAAGCTTTATCTCATGTGGTTTTGATTTGCAGGACTAATCTTCAAGTTCTTGAAACACCTCTCTCACTACTACAAAATAGGATTATATTTTAGGTAAAATATAAATAAAAGTATAATGGTAACATATAAAACACAATAAAAATATAATAGAAAGTTAGTAGAAAAACAAGCAAACCCTGAATACCTACATTAAAAAATTTGTAAATCCATTATGACACATTTATTTAGTGGCAGAAGTTTAAAAGGATGAAGTTAAGTCTTTGGTATTGACATTGAAACATCTGACGTCAGCATGCAAAACATGTGCTGACAGCACCAGTCTACCAGATCCTTCCCTTCTCAAAGGAGGGGTCCTTCTTTCCGAACCAGGTCCATCCCTGCCGTGAGTCCTGGACCCCATTCCCTCACACCTCTTGGACACTTCCTTTCCATCATTTGCATCCCTTTTCTTATCTTTATCATCGACCATAGAAAAACTCCCGTTCTGCAGGTGTTTCCTCCACAGACATTCGATAGGGCAAAGATTCGGAGGCAAGCGACTGGAAGAACTCCATTCCAGCTGTGTGCCTTGCACTTGGTTTCGTCATCTGCAACATCCCTTCCTCCTGAGGCTGTGGCCACGATGGTGTGAGTTGATGTCTCTGAAGCAGTCAGAGCAGTGCCTGGCACATAGTAAATGCTACTGTTTGCTATCATAGTCACTATTGTCAACACTGTGTTCACAGCTTGAATAAATAAAACGTGCAAATGATACAAAATGTAAGATAAAAACGTTATACAGGAGGATGCAAGCTTCTCTCCAACCACCTTTCCCCAGCCTTACCCCAGAGGCAAGCACCATTACCAACTGCTGGCATATCCTCACAGAAATGGATATTCTGTACTTCATGCAAGAAAATAGTGGGACTGAAAATTATACACACAAGAGCCTCCAGAGCTCAATATTCTTGCTCTTTTTTTTTTCACTTCATATTTATTTTGGAGATGTTTCAATGTCGGTACCAAAGATTTACCTCATCCTTTTCAACTGCTGCCACTAAATGAATGTGTCATAATGGATTTACCAGTTTCTTGAATAAGCTATCTAGGGTTTGTTTGTTTCTTTTTTTTCTACCAGCTTTCTATCATGAAAAAGAAAATCATCTCGCAAGGCCTTGCTCAGGTATGAACTTATATATGTGTGAAAATATCTGTAGATAAATGACTGGAAGAGGAATTTCCAGGTCAAAGGAGAGCTGTACTTTCATTTTATAATTAAATATTATAAATATATGATATTAACACATTAGTAAGTAATATGATTGATATATGAAATATGATAAATATATAATTTTAAGTAAACATAATTTAATTTAACATAATTAAAATTTATCATAAATATTACCAAGTTTGCCTTCAGATGTGCCAAGTGATAATTCCCAGGCACAAAACAAGAGCCCGTCTCTTTCCTCCTATATTCCCCAAAAAGTTTTGTCATCTTTGATCCATGTCAGTTTGGTTGGTGAACAACAGAACTGGGATATAGTTTCAATTTGCATGATTCTTTTTTTCCTATTATCTTTTGTTAAAATCTTTATTTTATAATGGAGCATAGTTGATTAACAATGTTGTGTTAGTTTCAGGTGTACAGCAAAGTGATTCAATTATACATATACATGTATCTATTCTTTTTCAAATTATTTTCCCATTTAGGTTATTACAGAATACTGAGCAGAGTTCCCTGTGCTCTACTGTAGGTCCTTGCTGGTTATCTATTTTCAATATAGTAGTGTGTATATGTCAATCCCAAACTCCCAGTCTATCCCTCGCCCCAACCTTCCCTCCTGGTAACCGTAAGTTCGTTCTCTAAGTCTCTGAGCCTGTTTCCGTTTTGTAAATAAGTTCATTTGTATCATTTTTTTAGATTCCACATATAAATGATATCATATGATATTTGTCTTTGTCTGTCTAACTTCACTTAGTATGATAATCACCAGGTCCATCCATGTTGCTGTAAATGGCATTATTTCATTCTTTTCAATGACCGAGTAATATTCCATTGTATATATGTACCACATCTTCTTTGTCCGTTCATTTGTTGATGGACATTCAGGTTACTTCCATGTCTTGGTTACTGTAAACACTACTGCAATGAACACTGAGGTGCATGTATCATTCAGAACCATGTTTTTCTCCAATATATGCCCAGGAGTGGGATTGCTGGATCATATGGTAGCTCTATTTTTAGTTTTTTTAAGGAATCTCCGTACTGTTCTCCATAGTGGCTGCACCAATTTACATTCCAACCAACAGTGTAAGAGGGTTCCCTTTTCTCCTCACCCTCTCCAGCATTTATTATTTGTAGATTTTTTATGATGCCCATTCTGACTGGCCATTCTGTGAGGTGATATCTCTTTGTAGTTTTTTTTTCTAATATTTATTAATTTTATTTATTTGTTTTTTATTTTTGGCTGAGTTGGGTCTTAGTTGCAGCACGTGGGCTCTTTGTTGTGGTGTACGGGCTTCTCTCTAGTTGTGGCCCACAGGCTCCAGAGCGCATGGGCTCTGTAGTTTGCAGTATCTGAGCTCTCTAGTTGAGGCAAGTGAGCCCAGTAGTTGTAGTGTGCGGGCTTAGTTGTCCCACGGCATGTGGGATCTTAGTTCCCTGACCAGGGATCGAACCCATGTCCCCTGCACTGGAAGGTGGATTCTTTACCACTGGACCACCAAGGAAGTCCCACTCTTTGTAGTTTTGATTTTCATTTCTCTAATAATTAGAGATGTTGAGCACATCTTTTCATGTGCCTCTTGGCCATCTGTATGTCTTCTTTGGGGAAATGTCTATTTAAGTGTTCTGCACATTTTTTGATTGGGTTGTTTGTTTTTTTGATATTGAGCCAAATGAGCTGTTTGTAAATTTTGGAGATTAATCCCTTGTCAGTTGCATCACATGCAAATATTTTCTTCCATTCTGTGGGTTGTCTTTTCATTTTGTTTATGGTTTCCTTTGCTGTGCAAAAGATTTTGAGTTTAATTAGGTCCCATTTGTTTATTTTTGTTTTTATTTCCATTACTCTAGGAGACAGCTCGAAAAAGATACTGTAGCAATTTGTGTCAAAGAGTGTTCTGCCTATGTTTTCCTCTAAGAGTTTTATAGTATCTGGTCTTACATTTAGGTCTTTAATCCATTTTCTGTATGGTGTTAAAGAACGAAATGAGTGAGAAGAAACACACTTCCATGTGTTTAGAAGTTTGTATTTGTGTTGGGAGGAATGGTGGAAACTGTCTCTGTAAATATCCCTTACTCAATCTCCATTTTATTGTAAGCATTTTTTCATTGGTTTGTTAGAAAAATTAACTCTTTTATCCTGATAAAAATTGCAAATTTTTTTGCAAGATGGCCATTTGTGTTTCAAATTTCTTTGTGAAGTTTTTACCAATTCAGAGGTTTATGTAGTTGAATTTATCAACCCAGGTCTCGTGTAATACTTACAGAGAAATTCCTCATTATATATTTTCTTTTAGTGTTTTCATTGTTTCCTTTTTGTATATTTATAGCTTGAGCTATTGAAAATTTGTTTTCTACAATTTATTTTTTCCAAATACTATGTAGTTATCTCCACAATCCTTACTTAGTAATTAGTGTTTTCCTCTCTAATTTAAAATATCATCTTTAAATTCTTATACCTAATTGTGTCTACATATGAGGCACTTTTCCCATTGCCTGTCTTTTCTAATGCCAGCATCACACTGATTGAATTGTTGCAATTTTATTTAAAAATTCTTTTTCAGAAAGCTTGTTTATTTCTCTCTTTATTTCTCTCTTGGATTGAGATAAATATTTTTTAAATATTTTATTGTGAATATTTTAAAACATGAGAAAATTAGAAAGTATAGTACAATAAACATCATAAACCTAGTAACCTAGAGTCAAAAATTGTTAACACCCTATCTTATTTGCTTCACACATACACACTATCTATATCTACATCAGCATGATTTAAAGTAAATTACAGAAATCACGGATCACCAAAAAATAAAGATATTCCTCTACATAGACACAAATCATTAGCCAACATAACAAAATTAATTATTATAATACCCAGCTCATTTTCAAATATGTCCAGTTGATCCCAAATGGTTTTTATGGCAAGAAACAATCAGAGATCACAAATTGTATTTGGTTGCTATATCTTAAGTTGGATATATTTCATATTGATGAGAAGGTGTATAGTTGTTTTTTTCTTATTAATAAGTTAGATGTTGAATTTATCAACTGTCTTTTCAGCATTATAAACTTTTTCATTTTTGCTCTTTTAATGTGGTGAATTATTACTCAAAGATTTCCTAATATTGAAGGAACTTTTTATTACGCTAACAGAACTCTCTTGGTATTTTTTTCAGTGTGTTGCTTAATGTCACTAAGTGAGATTTGCCTATGGTGTTTGTTTTTCATACTATTTTTTCTTTCACCTTTGAGGACAAAGCTATGTTTGTTTCAATTTTGTAAAAGTAAGGTTTTCTTGTTTATCTATGCTCTGATATAATTTAAATAACATTGGAGATAGCTCTGCTTCCATTATGGCGATGCATTGCCCCTGCAAACACCTGTGAACCCTGGGAACAATGTAAATTTTACTCTCCACTCTGTACCACTTTCAGGTTTCACCTTCTTCTCTCTTGCTATCTCTTCCCCGAGCTCTTGAATGTCTGATTTTTTTGTTTATTTTACGTTACATTGCTTGACAACGATAACTGAATTGAGATGAATATTTCATAGATTTTCTGAAGATATGCTTAGCCTCAATTTCCATCTGTTCTGTGACAACTTTCTTTCGCTGAGTGTTCTTGACCTGCCATTTTTTGTCCCTTTTTCTTGAAGGGCCTTTAGATAGATTCCGTGGCAGTTTATTAGTGATTAGTTATCTCGAACAAGGTGAGTTTTTCTCTTTTTAACCATTTGTTCACTAAAGTGTAGTTAATTTATAATGTGTTTGTTTCAGGTGTACAGCAACGTGATTCAGTTATATGTATTCTTTTTGTATATTATATATAATATGTATATATATATATGTATGTATATATATAGATATAGATATTCTCTTTCAAATTCTTTTCCATTATAGATTACTACAAGATACAGAATGTAGTTCCCTGGGCTATACAGTAGGACCTTGTTGTTTATCTATATTGTATATAGTAGTGTGTATCTGTTAATCCCAAATTCCCAATTTATCCCTCCCCCTTTTCCCCTTTGGTAACCATAAGTTTGTTTTCTATGGCTACGAGTCTATCTCTGTTTTGTAAATAAATTCACTTGCATCATTTTTTTTTAGATTCCACATATAAGTGATATCATGATATTTGTCTTTCTCTGTCTGACTTAGTTCACTTAATATGATAATCGCTAGGTCTATCCAGGTGAGTTCTTCATAAACCACCTGCTAGTAGGACTTGTCGGTGGAGGAGGGATCCAGACCACCTTCCGAGCGAGGGGAAATTTTCTTTCTTATCCAGGGTTATGAATATGGATGAATTACTTTAGCCTTTGCTTTTCCCAGCCAATGAAGATCAGAAGGTGCTCAAAGGAAAGATATTTTTCTTCTTGTCTGCACCATATCCCTACTAGGCAGATTTCTGAATGCGCCAACTCTTGGGTTTGGAATAAGCCATTTATCCCATTCTGGGATGGAGTCACTCACAGCGTTTGTGTGCCGAAGAGAGAAGAAAGACAGAAGATAGCTTGGATTGATTCTCCCATGTGTGCCAGACACTTTGCTAGGCTGTTTGTGTATATCATCACATTTAACTCTCAGAACAATTTCATGAGTTAAGTATTATTCCTGTTTTTCAGAAGGACAACTTGGAGCAAAGAGGAATTATTAAAGATCCAGTACATGGGATTCTGATGGCTCCAACGTTCACTCTTGGCAGGATCTCCCAAGGCCTCCCAAGCTGAGTTTCGTCATTGCTCCTTATGTCTAAACAGCTGTTATTTAGCTAAAGACTCTCTTATCACAGTGACAATCACAAAGATGCTCCCGTTGCTCCGACAGGTGTCACTTATCTCCACTTTGCTTTTTGCCTCTCCTCCCCATTTGCCAGTTGCTATAATGCCTTTGACTTAGTGGGATGGGTCTTCTGTATCAGTCCTTCTCTGATTAAAGCATTGCTCTGCACTCCCCTGCACGGTTGCTAGGAGACTATGCCCAGCCTCGCCAGGGACAATAATTTTTCAAGACTCAAACCTTCCTTGCCCTGAGCCCCAGCATGGCTCCTGGTTGGGGTGTAGACCCACGTAGAAATGAACAGATGATCTGACACCTTCTGCTGCCTGGCTGCCCATCACTCTGCTCCACCCACCTGGAGCCCTGACACCTGACACTCATTGTTGCCAAAATTTAATGAATGACTTTCCTTACTGGGAACAGAAGTCCTGGAACAGGAGAGGTATGCTGGGCTCGAGATGGAGAGCAAAAGGCTCAGGCTTTGTGGTCAGAGGGCTCTGTTTTGTTCTCTTGCTCATTTGGCAAGTAAACTTAGGTGTACCCTCCTGAGTTAAGTTATTCTCCCATAAAACAGGGCAGAAATATTTGTCCTGCCTACCTGTTGTGAGGTTCAAAAGAGAGCCTGATGAGAAAACATTCTGAAAATTATAACATACTCAATAAATGTTCTGTTATTAACAATAGTATCACAGTTGATATTAGTAGGATAAATGGACGGTGAGAGAAAGCCCATTGAGTTACATCAAATAGATGCTGCTGTTCCCCAGCATCGTAGGGTGATGGAGAAGGTGGTTTCTGAAGGTAGGTGTCCAGTGTGAATCCTGCTAACACCTCCTCCTACCTGTGTGAGCTGCAGCGTCTCTAACTGTAAAATGTGTGTTAGTCTATGTATTTCATGAGGTAAGAATCAAGGGAGAAAATCCTTCTATGATACTCATCATAATGCAGCTCAGTCAGTGTAAACCATTATTGTTACTGTTGTTGTGTTTGGCTGACTGAGTCAATTAATAGAATTAGAAGGAGGATCCAGAAGAGCGGCACAGGGACTCCTCCCTCCATTGTAAGCTGAGGTCCTAACCATGCAGGTCCAGAAACTCAACCTTAGCGGACTCATTCTCACTAATTAAATTGACAGGAGATCAGTTCAAAACCAAGATGTGAAATTCTTTTTTTTTTAATAAATAAATAAATTTATTTATTTATTTTGGGCTGCGTTGGGTCTTTTTTGCTGCGCGTAGGCTTTCTCTAGTTGCAGCGAGCGGGGGCTACTCTTCGTTGCGGTGCACGGGCTTCTCTTTGAGGTGACTTATGTTGCGGAGCACAGGCCCTAGGTGCACGGGCTTCAGTAGTTGCAGCACGTGGGCTCAGTAGTTGTGGCGCACGGGCTTAGTTGCTCCGCGGCATGTGGGATCTTCCCGGACCAGGGATAGAACCCATATCCCCTGCATTGGCAGGCGGATTCTTAACCATTGCACCACCCGGGGAGTCCCCCAAGATGTGAAATTCTTAATCAGCAGCGGGGAATAAGGCTGGTTAACATCTGGCAATGCTGTTTGGAGGATGCCTCCAAAAGAGTGCTATTTGGTAGGAAGGGAGCGATATCAAAAGGCTGGGGAAGGCTTGAGGGCTGAGAAGGGAGGAAGGGCAAACACCTTTGGCTCCTCCAGGATCACAGACGCTCTGCCCGGTGTCCTTGGCTGGCATTTCCCGCAAGACATGGCCCAACCCTATGGCCGCAACTTTAGCCACCAGCTGTGGCCTCTGTCTAGCACGGCTGCCAATTTCCCACCCAGGTTTTGCTCATTTCATTCTAGCTTTTGGTCGTTCATGGCCACTTGTTTGGGAACCATTTAGCAGAAGCCTCCGAGAACAGTGCAATTTCTAGTCGTCCTGAGGTTTGCTGCCCTGGCAGGTCCCTTAGACCTCCCTTGACTATAGCAAGAGAAAGACACCTGGTGAGAAAGACACCTGGTGAGAAAGACACCTGGTGAGAAAGACACCTGGTGAGAAAGAAAGACACCTGGTGAGAAAGACACCTGGTGAGAAAGAAAGACACCTGGTGAGAAAGACACCTGGTGAGAAAGACACCTGGTGAGAAAGAAAGACACCTGGTGAGAAAGACACCTGGTGAGAAAGAAAGACACCTGGTGAGAAAGACACCTGGTGAGAAAGACACCTGGTGAGAAAGAAAGACACCTGGTGAGAAAGACACCTGGTGAGAAAGACACCTGGTGAGAAAGAAAGACACCTGGTGAGAAAGACACCTGGTGAGAAAGAAAGACACCTGGTGAGAAAGACACCTGGTGAGAAAGAAAGACACCTGGTGAGAAAGACACCTGGTGAGAAAGACACCTGGTGAGAAAGAAAGACACCTGGTGAGAAAGACACCTGGTGAGAAAGAAAGACACCTGGTGAGAAAGACACCTGGTGAGAAAGACACCTAGTGAGAAAGAAAGACACCTGGTGAGAAAGACACCTGGTGAGAAAGACACCTGGTGAGAAAGAAAGACACCTGGTGAGAAAGACACCTGGTGAGAAAGAAAGACACCTGGTGAGAAAGACACCTGGTGAGAAAGAAAGACACCTGGTGAGAAAGACACCTGGTGAGAAAGAAAGACACCTGGTGAGAAAGACACCTGGTGAGAAAGACAGCTGGTGAGAAAGAAAGACACCTGGTGAGAAAGACACCTGGTGAGAAAGAAAGACACCTGGTGAGAAAGACACCTGGTGAGAAAGACACCTGGTGAGAAAGAAAGACACCTGGTGAGAAAGACACCTGGTGAGAAAGAAAGACACCTGGTGAGAATGACAGCTGGTGAGAAAGAAAGACACCTGGTGAGAAAGACACCTGGTGAGAAAGACACCTGGTGAGAAAGAAAGACACCTGGTGAGAAAGACACCTGGTGAGAAAGAAAGACACCTGGTGAGAAAGACACCTGGTGAGAAAGACACCTGGTGAGAAAGAAAGACACCTGGTGAGAAAGACACCTGGTGAGAAAGACACCTGGTGAGAAAGAAAGACACCTGGTGAGAAAGACACCTGGTGAGAAAGACACCTGGTGTCCCGGCGCGGCTTTGTTCTGCTTCTGATTCTTGCACACATCCGTAATTTACTCCCTTTTTGTTTCTTCTAAGAACATTTCACAGTATAAACTGTGGCATGGAAAATGGTGTGCTTCCTCCGGTTCCGGGTAAGGAGAGCTGTAAATAATTTAAAGTTCCTGCTGTGAAAATTACCCCAACAGAAAGTACCATGTTTTATGCTTGGCACTGAGGATGTGGTAAAACAAGACATTGTGCCAATTTTCCTACAGGTGACGTTTTACCTTCTTTATAAAGTAAGCACTTTGACTCTGAAATAAACAATGTACCGAGACTTCTTGCAGAGCATGCCGGCATTAATGAAGGGTCATAGGAATAATGGCCCACATTTACCTTTCTCAAAAAGCAAAAAAAGACTCACAAAACTACTGACTGAAATTGTATGTCTGGGACCATTAGGTCACAGCCCAGAGCTCAAAGACTGTGCTCACTAGTAGCATTTATGTTAGCACAGCTGTCCAGGTAAGCACACCAAACTTACATGGAAAGATACTGTTTTGTAGCACAGAATTCTGATTTGCATATTGCTGAATTTCTACAAGCCACTATATATAAATATATATATATATATTTTGTTTGTTTGTTTATTTGTTTTGTTTTGTTTGCGGTACATGAGCCTCTCACTGTTGGTGGCCTCTCCCGTTGCGGAGCACAGGCTCCGGACGCGCAGGCTCAACGGCCATGGCTCACAGGCCCAGCCGCTCCGCGGCATGTGGGATCTTCCCGGACTGGGGCACGAGCCCGCATCCCCTGTGTCGGCAGGTGGACTTTCAACCACTGTGCCACCAGGGAAGCCCAAGCCACTATATTTTGAAATAGCAATCTGACCTATTTTTCACTCCTTAAATAATGAGTCATCGTAAAATAGGGCCATGGCTAGTTTCACCTGACCCTCTGTGTGCTGTGAGCACCTCCAGAGATGCCCTGCTATCTCTGCCAGGGCTGCAGAAACTTCTTCCTTTATCTTCAGGTGAGCAGTGAGGCTGGCAGGGCTACATTCTCACAAACCAGAAGGTCTCAGAGCAAGAGAAGGAGAGAAGCTATCTTGCCCGGTCTCTCCTCCCAGGGCAACCTGTGTTGGGGACACATAATGGAAAGAGAAATGGACTCGTGGTCTCCCATCTATGTACCATTTTGTAAAAAGGGATGCTTTGCTTTCCTGGACATCAGACCAATGGCTCCCATATCATCTAAGCAGTTCCAGATTTCATCCTTCATAAACCATGAAAGACTGGGTCATTGGCCTTCATAAAGACAGAGCACAAGCATTAGCAAAGAGCCAAATAGACATCAAGGATCATAATAAAAAGTGTTTGCCAAGAGCTGCTAAATATCATAAAATACACATACAACTAGAATTTGTTTCTGGCGGGAGCTATCAATCCCTCTCATCAGAGTGCTGGTTTCATCCTTAGGTGACAAATGTTCAGTCTCTTTGCTTCCCCAACTCTGGTTCTCCTGCAGGATGTCCAATTGCTGAGCAGTTCTGAGCAGGTGTTGAAAGGCCAGAGGGATGAGTCCTGACAGGCGAGAATGAGTTAGGCTGACGTTTTCCACAAAAAAAGATGAAAGAAAGATGAAAGAAAGAAAGAAAGAGAGAGAGAGAGAGAGAGAGAGAGAGAGAGAGAGAGAGAGAAAGAAAGAAAGAAAGAAAGAAAGAAAGGAAGAAAGAAAGAAAGAAAGAAAGAAAGAAAGAAAGAAAGAAAGAAAAAGAAAGAAAGAAAAAAAGAAAAAGAAAGAAAGAAAGAAGGAAGGAAGGAAGGAAGAAAGGAAGGAAGGAAGGAAGGGGGAAGGAAGGAAGGAAGGAAGAGAAGGAGGGAGGAAGGAAGAAAGGGAAGAAGGGAGGAAGGGAGGGAGGAAGGAAAGAAAGGAGGGAGGGAGGGAGGGGAAATTAAAAGAAAACAGTGAACACTGCCTCCTGTAAAACCATTTCCACAGTTGTAGTGGGAGAGGTGTCATGGTTTTCCTGACTACAGGAGACAAAAGAATAAACTCTCAGCTATTTCACCTGAAAATCCCCCTATCGCTCCATGTCCCTCACTGTGCTGAGCTGGTCCCCTGGCAGCAGCTGCCCCGCAAGCCGTCTGCTTGACCAGCTTGTCCCACCTTCCCGTTTCCGTCCTGACGGCGCTTCCTTGGGGAGACCGTCTGTGACCCCTGAAGCAGGCTGGGTCTTTCCCTTCATGTTCCTTACATATTGTGGTTACACACCTTCCTTCAGGTTCTTTCTTCTCCAGTAAATTATACATTCTGTGGGAGGAGAGATTTTATCTGTTCATTCATGGTCTCATTCCCAGAGCCATCTGGTCAATCCTCCATGACACTCAATCGATGAGCTCAGGGGATCTCCCTGAAGACTTTTAAGCTCATTTATGTGCAGGTGACAGGGTCTGTGTTCTCCTGAGACTGAAGAGGATGGTGTACCCTTTCTTAGACTCTTCCCAGGTCAGCCATATACTCAGCTATTGCAAACACAGCTTGGTTGGATCCTGGGATCTCAAGGGAAGGCCAGTGACCAATCCACAGAGGAGCTTCCTCAGCTGCCTGCCTCAGCAACTTCTCAGCCTGGGTCCCAAGTACCATAAGTTTAACTTGGGTGGAATGGAAGAATCTGGAGGGCATCTCACCTAACAGTGAAGTCAGGCAGGGCCATGTCTATGCTGCCCTAGAGAAACAGAGCCATTAGTCTATTAAATATTTCCAGAAAATACATCTTACCTTCCACCCGGAAACAATGGGAGTTCTCTGGTTGAAAATAAATCCCAGGGGCAGATGCATCCATTTCCCTTTCAGTCGTTTTTCTGCCTGTTGCAGATTGGAAGCTCCCAGGAGGCAGGACTTGGGTTGCCTTAACTTGTGTGGTCAGAGGAAAATTACAAGCTCAATGGACACCTTTGGATGACAACTGAGCTTCAGGGCACATTGAACCCACTTGGAAAATATCTACTTATTACTTTAAAACATCCAGAATGAGTTTCTTGTCATATGACAAAATCACAGGATAGAGTGTTTGGTAGCTAATCCTTTACTGCCATCAGGGGACTTGGCATTAAGGTTAGAATCTGACAACCTGCTTTGTCATCAACCTCCTGAAAAATGGACTTGGTCTGAGTAGCCCTCTCAATGGGGATGCTCAGTGTGAATGACAGAATCCAAGCTCGGCTTCTGGTTTCTTATCATTAGTTCTCCCCAGTGAACACCTAAACCTCTGAAACAGAGTGTGAGTCATGCATTTAATGTGTTTCACCTTCAAATTTCATTTCATAAATTATAAACACCTGCTTCCTAGTATCTGCTATTCAGTCTCCTCTATTCTAGGCCTTTCGTAGTGACTTATAGCACTGTTTTTTCCCCCTTGGAAATAATTTAGAGCACATTGACCCCCAAAGAGTGCAATCTGAGGGAATCATAGAAAGTCTTTCCCTTAATTTCATCACTGCTTTTAGTAATCTCCAAATGCAAAGAGCATGCTACAACTGTCCTTGACCGACAGGGAGAATAGGGCACCTGATTGCGTGGGCTGTGCATATAGCAAACACACAGAGAATCCAGGAAAAGACGTCCTCCACGGTCAAGGCTGCCATGACAGGGACACACAGCAGCCAGCCACTCAGCGGCAAGTGACAACTCCCTTGAGACTGATTCCAGGGGAGCTTAGAAGTGTGCCCACTACCTGTTACCCACAGGACCAAATTCCCACCCTGACATAATCCTTTGGGTGTGGATGTTGACTCCACCAGCCTCCTTCTTAACTGTAAATATACCGTCTGTACAATGGTAGGAGGAACACGGGAATCCATAGCTCTACCTAACTAAGGAGGATTTTCTGGTCAGATTTGTGGGAAGAATCCTAATGGGACATGACTCAGAAATGCTATCTGGGCAAGTGGCCATGCTGGTCTTCTTCTGTGGGACAGGAGAACCCAACTTATACAGGGGAGACACAGGAAGAAAAGAGCAGGTTGTCAAGATCCTTAAATTATCCCTAAGTCCCAAGAGTCCCTGGAAATGTTTGGGTGAGAAAGAGAAGAAGAAAGAAAGAAAGAAAGAAAGAAAGAAAGAAAGAAAGAAAGAAAGAAAGAAAGAAAGAAAGAAAGAAAGAAAGAAAGAAAGAAAGAAAGAAAGAAAGAAAGAAAGAAAGAAAGAAAGAAAGAAAGAAAGAAAGAAAGAAAGAAAGAAGAAAGAAAGAAAGAAAGAAGGAAGGAAGGAAGAAAGAAAGAAAGAAAGAAAGAAAGAAAAAAGAAAGAAAGAAAGAAAATATTTGTGTGTGTCAGCAGTGTTGGGGCTTCCTGTAAAAATTTGTCTGCAAACTGGGGATCCTGGATTCAAAGCAAGCCCTGGGAAATTAATTCACAACTGGAGAGAGAGTGAGAGAACTCCAGAGAGCTTTATTAACTCTGAAAGCATGTTTGCATTTCAAGGGGCTCACCTGGCCCTTGAAGGGATGCATTTACATTCTAAAAGGTTAGAATGAGAACCCAAGATCCTTTCTCTTCCATCTCCAAGGAGCAAAGGTTGTTTCCTCCCTCCTTTTGGGAGGGAAGAAAGCTGCCTCTTTCTCCTGTATATGAAGAGAGAAAATTCACTCTTCACTTAGATGCAGACTTGGAAATGTGTATGTGTAGGCCATGTGGCCTGGCTCTCATCACAACATCCCAGAGGTAAGAATTGCGGTGAGGTCATTTTTTGCTTTCTCAGTGAATAATATGATAGTCTGTCACTAATCTAGAGCACCTCGTGTGCACATTCAGTATAAAGTTAATAAAGATGAATATTAAAACCTAACAGCAATTCAAAGGGAAAAAGTAGCCTACTTTATTTCTCTTTAAGCTTCTCTTCTGGCCAGTCAAGGGGAGGGAAAGACTGGTTTGAAGGGAAAGAATGGGGTAAGTGGAGGGAATTCTCACTTCATCAATTTCTGTGGTCGTTGCTGTTTTCTTTGCCAAATATAGGGGGTTGAATTCGAGTCTGTTAAGTCAGGGATTCTCAGCCTCAGCACTACTAACACCTGGGGCTGGATAATCCTTTGTTGTGGGGAGTGTTTTGTGCATTGTGGGACAGAAGATGCCAATGGAGAGAACACCACTCCTACACTGCGACAACCCAAGCCTTTGCCAAATGCCCAGTAGGGGGCAAAATCGCTCCGGTTGAGAACCACCATTTTAAATGCACGGGTACACGGGATGTCTATGCATTTCACATGGTAGTCATGGGTAGACTGGAGGATCTGTTCTTAAGCAGTCAGCAAATTGGATTATTTCCTTCTAGTCTGAAGAAGCCTTCCCAGACACTCGGATATGTTAACCCAGGTAAATGGTAACCAAACCTTTTAGTCCACATTGATAGATCTTCATCTACAAATACTGCTGGGAAAGGTATCACAGCCATATAGGTCCACTTGAAAGAGCACGTGAGACACATGGCTGGCATGCAGACTCTCTTCCGGAGGTCAGCATTTGATAGAGGGGAAGGCTTCAGATTCCTGATGGGAAAAGGGAGACTAATGTGATAGGCAAAGGATGCAGAAGTCAAAGACCAGTGGTGCCAAGGCCTAGATTCACTTAATACAAAATGTTGCATAGAACGAGCACCGCGGAGCATTGAAACATTTAGAAAACAGAATGCACAGCATTTGAGAATGCCATAAAAGCCAGCCAGCTCTGGCATGGGAAATTAGGTCCATTTGTCACCCCTGTTTTAGAACGTCAGGGAATGGGAAGAGAGGTCAGCTCAAGAGAGGGCATGAGAGTATGGCAGGGCAGGAAGCTTAGCCCCCTGGAAAGCGGGGTCAAAACTGTCAAGAAGATGCTTAGAGGGGAATGAATACAAAAGGACTTTTCCTGGTTCACATTTTCCTAGGTTTGCTTCATTGGTAGACGACAGATGTGTTTTAAACTGAGGTTATTTATCTAAATACTCCTCTCCTCCACTGGATTCCAGAGTTCTGTGGGCAATTTCTTGTCTTCACCATTAATGTGTCTGCTGGGGTGCCTAGTCCATGATCTGACACAACAGAAGGATCAGAAAATAGGTGAATCCATGCCAAAAGGAAGCACTGTGTTAATTAAGCTTTGTCTAGTGTATCTCCACTGTTTGTAGCTGTGCTTCAAGATTAAAGATGCGTTTCAGAAGAAGGTTATCCCATCATGGATAGCGGCTCAACCCTGCTACTGTAGACAAGCTACAAGATGCAGAGCTGGGTACCATCCCCCAAGATCTTAAGGATTCTCACCACGAAGGCATCAGAATCTCCAAGTAGAATATGGTCTGGGGAGGTGTGTTAGTTTTCTATGTTGCATAACAAGTTAACAACTTGGTGGGTTAAAACAATACCCATTTATTGTCTCAGCTGGTTTAGGATTTCCAAGCACAACTTACCTGAGTTCTCTGCTCGTGGGTCTCACAAGGCTGCCATCAAGGTGTCAGCTGGGCTGTGTTCTCATATGGAAGGTAGACTGAGGAGGAATTCACTTTGAAGCATGCACAGAATTCCTGATAGCTGTGGACTGGAGGATGTCCACAGCTCCTATAGGTGCCCACAGATCCCCACCACATGACCCTTCTCCTAACCTGTCCACGACACAGCATATTGCTTCTCCAAGGCCTGCAGTAGAGCAAGGGCCAACCCACTAGTAAAACAAAGTCTGGTATAACATAATGCGATCAAAGGAGAGACATCCTAACACCTTTGCCATATTCTTCTTTTTTTTTTTTTTTTTTTTTTTTTTTTTTTTTCGGAGGCATGGCCGAGGTCAGGTCAATAGGTGCCCGTCTGTCATCTGGTCAACAGGGTATTTCATGTCTGTCTTGCTCTCTGGGGGCTCACAGTCGCAAGGGAATCTTTTTTTTTTTTTTTTTTTTAACATCTTTATTGGAGTATAATTGCTTTACAATGGTATGTTAGTTTCAGCTTCACAACTAAATGAATCAGTTATATATATACATATATTCCCATATCTCTTCCCGCTTGCGTCTCCCTCCCTCCCACCCTCCCTATCCCACCCCTCCAGGCAGTCACAAAGCACCGAGCTGATCTCCCTGTGCTATGCGGCTGCTTCCCACTAGCTATCTACCTTACGTTTGGTAGTGTATATATGTCCATGCCTCTTTATCGCTTTGTCACCGTTTACCCTTCCCCCTCCCCATAGTCTCAAGTCCATTCTCTAGTAAGTCTGTGTCTTTATTCCTGTTTCACCCCTAGGTTTTTCATGACTTTTTTTTTCTGATGGACAGCAAGTCATAGATCCCAACCAAATTCAACTGGAGGGCATTTCACAAAGGCACGAACCCCAGGAGGCAGGGATCATAGGGGATCGCCTTAGGATTTGTCCACTGCAGAAGAGAATAAAATGGAAAAGACCTGTAGCATTTCTCCCCTGCAACTGTTCACTGGGGAGGCTGTTACCATCACTTTGCAGCAATTTGACTATTTACCATTGAAGGAAAAGCTAAGGAGAAAAAAGTGAACTTCAGAATAGCTCTCGCTTTTCCCCATAGCAGGCTGCACAGCAGGAGAGCATAGGATCCCATCATTCATCACTCTGACCTACCGCTTAGACAGAATGGGGTGGGAGGGAGGGTAAAAAAGTCCAACCACTTCAGAAACCGTGAATTAAAATGCTGCACTGTAAACTTGCAAACTTCTGGTGGCTGTTTCCTGGCAGGAAACCCAAGATCACACTGTTTGCTCCCTCTGCCATCCCTAAGTGGAACCCAAAACGCTTAACTTGACACTTGTGTGTATCACACACAGAACCCTCTGCTCCAGGAAGTCTGGTCAGTGCTACCCTCATCCATGTTAATTTCTTCTGGGTTCTCCTTGAGATTCTTTTCTGACCTCATGAGAAGTAGGTTTGTTCCGTTTTGCCCATGTGTTTTCAGACCCTGTCCTCATCCATTGTTTGACTAAGCACAAAATGTTTCCTTCATCAGGTAAATTTAATTAAGAGGCTAGGTCACTCGGCAAGCCCAATCATGCCTGAGCCAAAGGCTAAAAACAGAAAGAGAAAAAGTCCTCCCAGCCACAGAAGCAAAAGTGAATCACATTCTAAACCCCTCTGCACAGAGACCCTTTCTCAAGGAGGAAGTAGCCACATTTCTCACTCCGTAGAAGCACTGGGTTCTGAGTTAGCACCTTTTCCTCCTAGACTTCCACTACCTCACCACCCCACCCCAACCTTAGTGCAGAAGTTTGAATTGCCCCTTCTCCCCATGCCCCCAGCCCTGATTACCCTCTGTTCCTGTAGGGGGGGGGCATAAATGAACATGTGTGTCCGGCTTGTGGCCCACTGTGACCCTTGCATTATTTTCTTCTTATTCCCACAGTAGTCATTTGTAATTTGTTTTGCCTCCTTATTGCATATTACTTAATTTCTTACTTTTATCCTTTAAAAAAAATTATCAGGTGCTTCTTTAATTTAGATGGATACTTTGCTTTGTGAAAGTTTTCACAGATCTCATCCCCCTCATATTACAAATGAGGATAGTGGGAATGATACAGTCAAGTGTCCTGCCGAGGGCCACACTGGTGACTTTACTGTGAGCAGAATTAGATCACACATGAATCCTATACTAGCTCCATGGGAGGCAACAGTGGAGATGCCCATTGCTGGATTTATTGTGACTGCATTATGACTGATGAGAAGACAGAGTCACAACTAAACCACAGCTTGGAAGAACCCAGAAGAGGTCACACTCAGGGAATCGTGTCTAGGGGCACAGTCGTCTCACCTGCATCCTGCAATTTTCATCATCTTTTTCTTATTTTATCTTATCTTCCTAGGACCCGTGTTTTCTTGTAATACCTACCCCAGACTCTTTCACCCTCTAGCTCTGCTGGCCTAAACTCTAACCTCCTGGTGACTTCATTTAGTCGACATGCCACCGCATCTCCTCACCCACTCAACTGGAAACATCTCCCTTCTTGTCATGCTAATACCAACCACAACCTAATAACTTTGGTTTCCCTTGCACCGTGTAGTTAGAAGAGCTATCGTTTATGGAACACCCATCAGGTACCCAGCATTATGCATGACGTTAATCACGGATCGCATAATTTAATCGCCACAAATACCCTGTGAAGTGGATGTTATCTTCACTCTACGCAAAAGGAGACTGCAGCTCAGAAAGGCTAACCACTTTCTCATGTTTATCCATTAGTTAAGTGTGGCGATTTGAACCCACATCTGATTCCAGAATCCACGTTCTCTCTACTGTCCCAGCACGGCATCCCAGTATGTCTTGAATTTTCCAGAACACTGTTGATTTCAGATACTCCATCCCTTGGGACCCCTTAATTCACATACACATATGTCAGATGATCTATTCTCATTTGTGTTTGGAAATAGAATTTCGGTATCTACAAGGAACTCTCCAGTGACACACAATTCTTCAGCCTTTGCTTTAGTGCACACTCACCACAAATGCACGTGCATAACACACCTCCATATTTTGAAGAGGCAGCCATTTCAACTCAAAATGAACAAAGATCTGTTTGCAGTCAAAGGCTCCTACCGTCCCTCCCCATTCCCTCCCTCACTGTCTGTTTTGTCATCCAACCAAGCTGAAGTCACACAGACTATGTGTTTCTGTTTTCTCAAGTACCTGACAATTCACATCCTTACCAAGGATGCTGGGAAATTAATGTGATGGTTTTCTGGTTTATCTGCAGCACGCTGACCTAATTGGCACTATAGAATGTTGAAATATTTTGAGATTTTTTTTGATGTTAACTTTTCTTTTTTCCTTTTGTTTTGTGAGTTTCTCTCTCCTGTTTACCATTTCCAGTATAATATTTGTGGTATACCTCTAAGTGGTCCTTTGTGAATCTACCCTGGATGTTTCCTGTTCTCTGTGTTGTTTCTAAAGAAATTGCAATTTTCTGGGCTCTAATTAGAGTGCCCCACAGGATACCCCAGTGTTCTTCTGCCCCATGTAATATTGTATAAGTTTTTCTACGGTGCTTCCTGTTCTTCTTTACGGATGCTGAATGCTCCTCTACTGCCCATAAGAACCATAGACGTATGTATGTTTATTACACTTTACAAAGTCTGAAACACAAATACTGGATTCCCCCTTTTTTTGATAATCCAACACTAAAAATGTGGGGATGATTGAATATTTCCAGCTAATTTGATGAGCTAATAGTTAAGGATTCATCAGCTTTGCTGAGATCTGCTGCTAGAGATGGTACATACAAGCAAAGGCAAAATAAAAGAATTCTAATTGTTCTTATTAAAAAATAATGATCTATGACTTCTGATTCCAGGTAAACATAGTAAGACACGACAGACCTATACTACCAATGCAATGCTTTTTGAAAGCTAGGTGAAATATCCACCTCATATTTTTAAAGGATTGGAGAACTAAGAAAGTGATGAAACCTAGAAAAAGTAAGGGGGCAGGCGGGCAGAGTTCCTCCTAGGTGAGATGGTCATTGCTGACTCATCTCTTAATGTATTTGCCAGTTCTGGACATGAGTTGAAGATCAGCCTTGGCCCAAATTGAAGGACGTTACTGGTGGAATTTAGGCAGTCACTTGGAGATGGAATAATAGATTGGAACCTAGCAGAAACCCCAAACAAGCACATCTTCCCCATGAGACATTTGCTGAGCTCTGCTGGAAACTGGGGAACCTAGACACAAACACAGATTTCAACTTCATATAGTAATCTAGTGCTTAAGAGACTAAGTCCCATTAGAAGGAGAAGTTTTGCAACCGACACAAAGCTAGTAACTCTCTCAAGACATCAACCATACTTGAACTTGTATGAGAAGAGAGTTTCACTCAAAAACACTGAAGGGCAAAGCATTCAGAGCTGAGAAAACAGATTTTTCAACTACAAGTCTGGGAAAGGCATACCTGATGAGGGGGCTTGACATAAAAGCAGAGAGAAATCTCCCTGAGGCTCCCTTAGGAGACAACATCCCATGAGAAGGAGGGGGCCTGCAAGAAACAAATGACTGGTCAAGACACTAGTCAGATTTTTTGACCTTGTATAAAGTGAAAGACTAAAGAGCTAAGTTCAGTCTCTGAAGAATAGAACACATTCTGGCATAAGAAAACAAAGCAAAAACCTAGGAGAACCACACCAAGAAACAGGGACTTACAAGATACAAAACAGATCTTGATAAAATTGAGATCAAGAGACCAAGATAATCTCAGTTGGATTGAAGTGATCAGCCCCTCTTCCTATATGCTCACAAGAGGGAGGGAACCCTTACTGATGGGAGATTTTATCTCGAGCACTTTGATTTATTTATATACAATGCCTGGCATATAATAAAAATATCATTAGACAGCTAATGAGACCAATAACCTAGAAAAGGTTATTTAAAAATTAGAGGTGTTTGATTTCAGCTCTGACATAGGAAGAGCTTGGAAGTCATGACCCTTTACTTAAAACAAACAAAAAAAATTTGGACAAATGGAAAATTAATGACTTTCCTTGAACTCATCAGAAAATTGAGGTCACAGGTTAGATCATCACCATAAAATTTGAAGAGATAGGCAAATACAGAGAATTATTGCCAAGATTTGCTTATCTGGAGCAGAAGCCACCAGAGCACTAAACTGGTAAGAATGGTTAAATGGTAATTTTGATAAATTGCTAGAGGCTGAAGTATAAGCTAGGGCAAGGGTGGGAAACTCGTGGGGGCCATAGTCTTAGGAGGGTCTGCACACATTTGTGGGCTATGCTTCCAGGAACCACAGCAGTTTGTTTTCATGAAGATTTGAGGAAGGTGTGCCCCGGCTGTGACAGGGGAAAGGCAATCATTGTGAAATACAATAAGTATCTTCTCCACAACAGAGGATTACTCTCCAGTGGAAAAGAATTTGCCAAAATCTTATTCCAGAGGCAGGAAGGGCATTCCATCCAGCCAAGCCCCATGTATACTTCCTGTCTCACCGATTGGGGGAAAAAACAATAAAGGCATCAGGGGTCAAATCTTCAAGGAAATAGGTTGGAAATGCTGCATCCAAGGAAGAGAGTAGGAAGCAAGAACAGAAAGAAAAAGCTAAGCTAATGGAAAAACATTTGTGAAGGTCACAGGCCAGAGACATGACCCACTAAAACACTGAGATTTAATCACAAGATTATAAAATGCTTCCCCCTCCCCACACGTTAACACCATACCAACAGGGCTCCAGTATGAAAAAAACAATGTATTTACAGCTCAAAGAGCTGCAGAATGCAGCCTTTATGTGTGTGTGTTGGTGGTGGGTGTACCCAGCCTTTATGAGTGTGTGTTGAAGCCCAGAGTCAACAGGGGAGAAGAAAGCAACGACATGGAAGGAATAGGAAACCCCTGATACCTACAGCAAGAGCAAATATCAGACACAGCCTAACTCCTGTCCAGATGAACATAAAACCCAGCATCATAGCCCTATTTACTATAGTTCCTGTTACCTGATAAGAAATATCCAGCTTTCAACAAAAAATTGCAAGGCATATGAAAGGCAAGAAAAAGCAAAATCTGAAAAGACAAAGCAAGCATCAGAATCAGAGGTATATCTGTGGATGCCAAACCCGCAGAGATGAAGGACCAACTGTGTAACACCATTTTATATAAGGGACTGAGCACCCACAGATTTTGATATCTGTGGGGTCTCCTGGAATCAACCCCCAATGGATACCAAGGGACAATTATATATGACATAGATGTTGGAATTGTCAGACCAGGAATTTAAAATAACTATGATTTCTATGTTAATGTCGCTAAGAGAAAAAGTAGACAACATGAAGAAAAGATGAGTAATCTAAGCCAAGAGTTGGAAACCCTTAGAAAGAATAAAAAGAAAAATGTTATAAATTAAGAACACTGTAAGGGAAATTAAGGCTATTTTGATGGGCTCATCTGTTGATGCAATATAGCCAAGACGCTAGTGAACTTGAAGATAGGTCAACAAAGTCTTCCCAAACTGAAATACGGAGAGAAAAAGAATTGGGGGTGCGGGGAAAGAAGAAAGAAAGAAAAGATACAGAAGCAGAATATCCCAAAACGGTGGGACAATCTCAAAGGTGTAACATATGTTCAATTGATATACCAGGAAAAGAAACAGAGAACTGTACAGAAGAAACATTTGAATAACAATGGCAAGAAATGTTGAAAATGAATAACAAAGACTAAACCACAGATCCAGGAAGATCAGAGAACACCAACTGGGATAAATACTCACCACTCCAAAAAAAAAAAAAAAAAAAAAAAAACCAAGGTATACAAGGTTCAAACCACAGAAAACCAGAGACAAAGAGAAAAATCTCCAAAAATGCTGGGGTGGGGGAATTACCAGAGGGATAAAAAAAATCACTTATCCTTATAGAAACCAGGATAAGAATTACAGCAATTTTTTATTACAGCAAAGAATAAGATTTTTTATCCAAAGGATAAAATTACAGCAAAGGTCAAGAATTACAGAATTACAAGAACTACCCTTGATTTCTCATCAGAAACAAAGTAAGCAAAAGAGTGTGAAGTGAGATATTAAATTTTTCGAAACATAAAAGAATCAACTGAGAATTTTATGCAAGAAAATTATCCTTTAAAAGTGAAGGATAGGATAGGATATTTTATATGCTTCAAAAGAGACACAGATAACACATATTAAGATGTTGTCTTGCCTGGAAGAGGCACCTAGGAAAGCTATAGCCATTTTGTACAGTAAGAAGAGATGACCTTGATGAAATCCAATGTACAAGGAAGGGTAGAGCCAAGGCTATCACTGCAGCCTTGACTCCATTATGCATGGAACAGCCCTAAACTTGGACTTCATGCTCTATAAAATAATATATTTTCTCTTTGATTAAGTCAACTGAGTCAGCATTTACTTGTGACAAAAGGCTTCCTTACTAATATGCTTTTTTAATTTTTTCTAAACATTTTTCCATTTTCATGATTTAAATTAATTTCACCAGTTGTTCTTAGGTTTATTTTTGTGTTCTCTCTCAAGTTGCATACGAAATAAATTTGCTTTAATGCTCCTATATTTAATAATGAAACCTTTCCTCTAAATGCAGCTTTGTTTATATCACATTTTGATGTTTATTAGTCTCATTATTAAAAGTTATTTTTATTATTTAGGATTGTGTGTGTGTATCATATGTGTGTATGTATCTTTAAATGTTTATGTTTGAGTATTCTTTTTTATAATATTGATATCCCTTTTCAGTCTCACTGGATTCTTGTTAAAAAAAAATGTAGCCTATAGAATTATTCCTTTTGATAACTAAAGATGTTTTGTTTGTTGCCTAATATATGATTAATAGTTTGTACAACGAGTATATTCACTTAATAATCATAAAGTTCAATGCCTCTTTTTAAGTGAAGGAAAAATGAAGACTTTCTCAGGCCTATAAAGACTGAATGAATACGTGGCTGGTAGATCTTCCCTACAAGAAATCTTAAAATAAGTCATGCAGGAAGGAAAAAAATGATGCAAGTCAGAAACTAGAGTCTACATAAACAACGAAAGAATATTGTGAAAAAATTAAATCATGTACTTTTCTTTTTCTTAATTATTCTAAAAGATTACTATTTATGTAAAGCAATATTAGAACAATTTATTGAGTGTAGCATATAGATAAGTAAAATGAATGGCAGCAATGATACAAGAGATGACACGACAGTATTGAAGTACTGGCTTAAGATACCTCCATGACATGTGATATTAGATTGTCACAGATGTAGAGAACAAACTTATGGTTACCAAGGGGGAAGGGGGGAGGGACAAACTGGGAGATTGGGACTCACATATACACACTACTATGTATAAAATAGATAACTAATGAGGACCTACTGTATAGCACAGGGAATTCTATTCAATACTCTGTAATGGCCTATATGGGAAAAAAATCTAAAACAGAGTGGATATATGCATATGTATAACTGATTTACTTCACTGTACAGCGGAAACTAGCACAACATTGTAAATCAACTATACTCCAATAAAAGTTAATTCAAACAAACAGACAAAAAAGAGACCTTAACCCTAACCTCCTATAACCACTTAACACGGAAATTAAACTGAAATGGATAATACAACTAAATGGAAAAAGGAAATCCATTAAAATTCTATAAAATAAGACAAGAGAATATCTTCTTGACCTTGGGTGTAAGCAACAAAAAGTTGAACGTGACTCAAAAATTACTAACCATAAAGAAATTTTGATCTATTAGATTAATGAAATTAAATTGTGTCAATCAAAAGACACCATAAAAAGAGTAAAAGGGAAAACTCAGGATAGAAGAAAATATTTTCAATACTTATATCTGATGAATGCCTCATATTCAGAATACTTAAAGCAATTCTAAGACTCTATAAGACAAGAAAAAAAGATGACCCATTTCTTCAAGGGCAAAAGAATCGAACAGGAACTTCTCAAAAGAGTATATACAAAAGGATATTAAACATACTGAAAGGTGCCTAATATCATTATTTATCAAGGAAATATAAATTAAGAACACAATAAGACCCCACTATACACCCACCAGAATTGAATACATTTGTAGAATTTTTAAAAAGAATTTCAGCCCTTAGCTCAATTTTTTATAGCATCCCAGCAAACCCTAAGTAAGATGTGTATGTGTGTGTGATGGCCAGGGAGGGGAGAGGGCAGTTCAGTTCATTTCTACAGTTGCAATGTGGATTTTGACATTTGGGGTTTTAATTACAGAAATAGAAAAATATGAATATTAGAAATTTCCTTGAACTCAAAATTTCATTTCCCTAAGGTGATATGGGAGTGACATTTCCTACCATTAAAAGCAGCAACTTTGGGTTTTCCTGTAGGGTTCACATTGGGTAAGAATGGGTTTCCAGAACTCAGATCTTAGCCCTAAAGTACTCTTGATAATATCTGGCTGGTGTTCCTGAGACTTTTTTCCCCCCCAATCTTTCTTACTGTATTTTTTCTGAAATCGGGTTTATTACTGCTACGTTAGTTAGATGCTGGTCTCTTGGAGCTTATGCAAACTTCAAAGTTGAATTCATCTTCCTTTTCCTCTTTCTGCAGGTCTCCGTTGCAGAATCTCATGCTCTTCTAAACTTAATAGTACAGAAATGAACTTCTTTAATTTGTAGCTTTTATTGAGTTTGTATATTCTACTTGAAATGTTTAAAGGATTAGTGGAACATTTGACATACTTCACTAATAGAAGGAAACAAAATTGTATTTTCGCTTATATGATCCTTGATTGAATTTGTATGCATCCCTGTTACTTTGTAGCAAAAAGTTTCCATCTGTGGTTAAAAGATAGTCTGAGCTATCATCCTTAGTTCTGAAGCAAGATGAAAAAACACCCTGTACATTATTTATTTGGAGAAGGGTATGCAGAATAAATTCTCCAGGACTCTCTCTCTGAACTCTGCTCAGTTTCGCAACACGTGTGAGTGGTTCTCTTGAAGCCTCCTGCCCTCGCCTGGGGTAAGGGAAGAACTACCACACACACACACCAGACAATGTGCACACACATCATGCACATGCACCACGTACATGCACACACCACACACACACACCACACAGTCCTTCACTAGAATGAAAAGAAAAAAGTTATACCACGACCTTGACAATTTCCCCTTAAATGACTTTATTTCCCTTTAACCTTTAGAATTTTAACGTGATCATAATACAGGCTAGGAAGTGGGATGCGTAAGGTTGGAGGGACTCTTCAGGAAACATTCATTAGGCCAGAAGCAGCACCTCTAGAATAGAGAGGTTTTGCCTGATTTACCAACACAGTGACAGAAACAAGGCTGTGAAGGTTCCCACCTCAGCAGGGCTGGACAGGGTGAGGGACATAAGCTACTTCCTGCAGCTCTGAAGGAAAGCTGAGAGGGCGTCAGATAATCAAGGCTCACTGGTTCTGGAGTCACAGGATGTGAGTGTGAATCCCTGACAGCCACTTTCTAGCAGCTAAACCTCTGGAAGTTTCCACTTCCTCACCCGTAAAATGACGTTATGAGGGCAAAATGAGATAGAGTGTGAAAACTGGGCTGTAAGACAGGTCTGTACAAAGGGTCTACCAACTTTTTTTGATGAAAACACCAAGAATAACACACCAGAAGAAAGGGTTTTCTAACATAGCAAATAAATGAAGGCAAAGAACCCCTGAGGAGCTTGCCCCGTGAGTGGCCTCAGGAAGGGAGACTGAGTGTGATTATCGAGAAGCTGTCTTTTTATACTTTGAACAAGTGAATAATTTGAAGACCTAACATTGCTTTAAACCTTGCATGGCCCTTAGGAGGTCAGAATATTCTGAGGATAAAGCCACCAAAGGTCAGTGCAAATAAAACCAGCCTTCTCCTTTCTGCCTCAAGCACACACGTGAAGTCCTGCCAGCTGGGGGCCGGACAGGACAGACAGACACATCTGCCACAGTGGAGAGGACAGCAGTGCATGGTAAGGGGGTAAGAACGGATTCCTTTTAGCCTTCGTTGCTCCTGTTAGGAAGAACTTCAGTGATTCCATCCCAGCTCTGTCAGAGTCCCAAGGGTCCCCTGCTAGTCATAGACCATACATTCAGGCAACGTTTCCTAAATATTCATGTTGTGCATCCCCTAGGGGCATTCTTATGGGGAAAAATATGTGTCTGCAAGAGAATTATTCCAAACTGTGGAACATATTACAAGATGCATATGTGTATCAGAAGTTCCTGCTTCTCTAAACATCCTTGAAGAAGCTAATTTTCCTCTGCGAAGAGCTACACTGGGAAAGTCCTGCGAAGTCTGCTTTCCTTGAGGAAACAATCATAGGGATGTGCTGCCTGATCTTCATCAGCATAAAGAAAATGAGGCTGCCTAGCAGAACACAGGAATTAGATTAAAACATTTCCTTTCCATTGCATGCTGGTGCTATTTTATACAGATGCATCATGGCGCAGATTGGAATGATGAATGAAAGAACTTTTAAAAAGTGTTTTGTCAATGTGGAGGAATAATGGATATTTTTATTTTTCCAAATTCTGAAATGCATCGACTTTACAGTTCAAAGGAAATATTATGATCACAGTTGTTTACTGAAGAGGATCTGGACCTACAAGAAATGCATTCAGTACAGCGTGCTGAACATCTAATATCTCTACTACATTTTGGTGCTTCCCTAAGAACTTTTGTCTGCGTCTTGCAAGTTTTTTTAGCTCTAAACCACTGTTAATAGCTGCCGTCCTGTCGATGCGATGGTAAAAGGTGGGGAAAGGAAGCATCATAAAATATAATGACTAGATCTTAGTATTTTAGTGAGTCTTTGCCAGAGGGCTGTGACCTTCACAAGTGTTTCTTGGCTTTTTTCATCACTTCCATGAGACAAGAAGGCTAAAGAGAACCGAGGTGCGACATTTCCTTTCCTCCATCTCGGGAAAAGGTTCTGATAAAGCTTTTTCCCTTGCAGGGTAAAAGTTTGTTAAGGAGAATGCCCTGGGCATGTTTCAAAATAGTTACTTGGACCCTCCTCTTCCCAGGGACGCAAGAGGATCTTTCTCTGCTCCTCAACGTGAGAACTTGATGGCATCCCTGGCAGTAAACCTGCAAAAGTGTGGGGATCCCCAAAGACCGCTACTCCCAGGAGTTCCTTACCCTCATACTAGTTCTAACTCAGTCTCCACAATTCATCAGAATTACCATGGACGTGTTCCTGCCAGTGAATGGCTCCAGTGAATCTGTTCCAGGTAAGTAGATCTTAATGGCTGTGTCACTCTGCATACATCTGTCTGGAGTGTCAGTTTTCCTTCAACATCATTTCTATGATGGGTCCAAAAAAATTTGTTGATTTTCAGCCTTTTGAGTTTTTTCTTCTTGTAAAGATGGGTGTAAAGACTTTCAAGCTCTTTGCATTTTGAAGCGGAAACTGGGAGGCCTGGAGAGATATATATTTTAAGGCAAAAAATACCCAGGCTTCCTGCCAGGTTGGACATAAAGATGAGGAAAATTATATTGATTGGGGGTTGTTTAGCTGATGATGATCGAAAGTTGCATTCACCATATACAATATTTCTGGTTTAGAAGCATTATCCAGTGTTCGAAAGACAGTCTATTACACGCATCCCCACATCCCTTAGCTTGATTTTTAATTCCGAGGCCCCAAGCAGTTAACCTGATGTTATTTTCATTACGAGGTAGCACAGTAAACACTGCGGGCCTCCAGGTTCAAAATTGCTCTGCCCTTGAGGATCGCCCAAGGGCAATCTTGAGAAAAAGACCTTCTAAATGGTTTTAACAGCGCCGTGTTGGAAACACATCGTCAGCTCCAAGGAAGGTGCCCTGCAGCCTTCATCAGCTACTGGGTTTGGAATGTCCCCTCAGCTGCACTTTGGAGCTCACTATCACACATCACTGATATCATCTGAGAACCCCCAGGAAGGCCAAGGTGTTGGCAAACTTTTGGAATCAGCATTTAGTGAAGGTGACGTACACCCAAACCCATTCAGGGGCTACTTACCCGTTTAAGGAGCAATGGGACAAACGGACCTGGCTTTTAATCCAGACTCTGGACAAAGATATGACTGCTTTGCCTGCATTTTCATCTGTAAAATGGGCCTGGCAGTAATTGCCCGTAGAATTTAGTCCCGTGTGTTTAGTGTAAGTGCCCTGTCGACATGAAATCATTGTTTGAGTTGCTTGTGCTGTGTGCTCCGTGGTTTGGTTTTTACCAAAGTAGATTAAATACTGGATATTCTGCTTTTTTTTTTTTTTGGGCCATGCCGTGCCTTATGTAGGATCTTAGTTCCCTGACCAGGGATGGAACCCGTACTGTCTGCATTGGGAGTGTGGAGTTTTAACCACTGGACCACCAGAGAAGTCCCTGGATATTCTGTTTCTGATGAGGATCTCTGGGAGATTTCCAGAGTTAAAGTAGGACTTTTTTTTGCCCATGGATCTAATTAGTCATGTTTGTCTTGTGGTCCATAACTACAAAGATTTGCTGGGACAAAGGATAAGTTCTGATGGGCTGAGGTTCTGAGACCCTTTGTCTTGTATCTGAAGTTGTTCCTCTCTGTACGAGATGTCATTCAAAACCTCAGTCATGTCCTCTATAAATACTTCTGTGCTTTGTTGAATACTACTGATATAATGGTGCATAAAACAGACATGGACCTGCTCTCACACATGGACCTGCTCTCACAAAGTTTAGGGTCTAGAGAGGAGGATGGATTTTAACCTCCTAATCCCACCAGTATTAACTGTAGCAAATGTTAGGAGGGAAAAGCACAGTGTGGGCAGTGGGCAGGGGTGAGGGGAGGGAATCACAAGAACCTGGGGAATGAGGACCTAGACTAAGCTGGGGGCAAGAGAGGCTTCCCAGAAGAAGTTACATTGACGCTGAGATGCTAAAGGATGGGGGAGAAGCCCAGTTGACAGGCAGGCAAGACGCAAACCTTGAAGGTGCCATAAGGTAAGCAAGGTGTTGGCAAACTTTTCAGCTTTGCAGACCCCATCGGTCACCACTACTCAGCTCTGCCATCATAGAACAAGCCAGAGACGAAAAGTTGTAAATGGGGGTGGCCGTCCTCCAATGGAGCTTTATTTATGGACACTGAAATGTAAATTTCACATAATTTTCATGTGTCACAACATATTCTTCCTTTGATGCTTTTTTTAATTGAAGTATAGTTGATTTACAATGTTTCAAGTATACAGCAAAGTGATTCAGTTATATATATATATGTATATGAAGAATATGTATATATTCTTTTTCAGATTCTTTTCCATTATAGGTTATTACAAGATATTGAATATAGTTCCCGTAGGTCCTTGTTGTTTGTCTATTTTACATATAGTAGTATGTATCTATTCATCCCAAATTCTTAATTTATCCTCCCTCTTTTTCTTTGGTAACTATAAGTTTGTTTTTTATGTCTGTGAGTTTATTTCTGTTTTGTAAATAAGTTCATTTGTGATGCTCATTTTTTTAACCAGTTAAAAATGGAAAAAAACATTCTTTGCTCACAGGTTACACAAAAACAGACAGCAGACTAGATCAGGCCCTCAGCCTCTAGTTTATAGACCTTGGAGTCAACCAAGAAGGAGCTCATGGCTGGCAGTGGGCAGCCTGGCTGAAAGGTTCTAAGATGAGGATGAATAATAATGAGGTTTCCAGGAGAACACTTTTCTCCCTGGAATATATGCACCAATCAAAACTGCCACTTTGGGGACTTCCCTGGTGGTACAGTGGTTAAGAATCCATTTGCCAATGTAGGGGACATGGGTTCGAGCCCTGGTCCAGGAAGATCCCACATGTCGTGGAGCAACTAAGCCCATGTGCCACAACTACTGAGCCTGCGCTCTAGAGCCCGCGAGCCACAACTACTGAAGCCCACGCGCCTAGAGCCTGGGCTCTGCAACAAGAGAAGCCACCGCAATAAGAAGCCCGTGCACAGCAATGAAGAGTAGCCCCCGCTCGCCGCAACTAGAGAGAGCCCGCGCGCAGCAACGAAGACCCACTTCAGCCAAAAATAAAAATTAATTAATTAATTTAAAAAAGGAACTGCCACTTTGTAAACTATTAAATGCTCGCATACATAATGCATTCTATCTTCTATTATAGTTGTTTATAGTCTTATCAAATGTCAGTGTTGGGGCCGGGAAAAGGGTATGTAAGTTAGCTCATTTGCATGTAAGGAAAATTCACAGTTGCCCCAGGTCAAGGGAGCTGCCTAAGTCCCAATTATTAGGAGACCTCATTTATGACTACGAGGGAGTAATTTCCTCTCCTTTGGTGATGGACATATCCTCAAGTTCAAACAGCTTAAAAATTCATTTCCGGCTGCTAATGAATATGAGTTAGCAAAATATGGAATATCCTAAGATAGCATTCTTTTCCTAAAGAAGAAAAGCTCGGGAAGTCTGTGTACACTTTCATTAAAACAATAGGTGTCGGGTGATAGTTCTGTGCTTCTTCATTTTTTCAAAAACTAGTGAGTCTGTAACGATGGATATTAGTTCAGGAGAAAACAGTGAAGGAAATAGATAGGACCCCTTCCTTGTGAAACTTACAGTTTAGAGGGGGCGACAGATGCTGCCTGATCACACATGAGTATTTTCAGAACCAGACAGGAGCCATATAGGGAAGGAGCAGGGCAACCTGAGGCAGTTGAACAGGACTCGTGATTCAGGTTGGGATTTGGGGTTACCTCTCTGCTCTCTCTGTTGACAGGACAAGTCTGAAGCTGGAAATGGCTTAGAGTCTTTTAAAAACCCTCAATTGTCTTTGGAACCACATGCATTAAGGATAAATAAGGTTTAGTAAGATCAACAGCGTGGATCCAGCAGGACTTTCTTGGCCCTGGTGAGGAGTTTGGATTTTATTCTTTGTGCAAAGAAGTCTCTGAGGGGTTTAAAGCAGGGGACCATCATTCTGTGGTGTATAGTTTCTTTAATGAGTTTGAGTTTTTATTACTTTTTTAATTGAAGTATAGTTGATTGACCGTGTGGTGTTAGTGTCAGGTGTTCAGCACAGTGATTCAGTTATACATATATATAAATATATACATGTATATTCTTTTTTTACATTCTCATCCATTATAGGTCATTACAAGATATTGAACAGAGCTCCCTGTGCCATACAGTAGGTCCTTGTGGGTTATCTATTTTATATATACAGTGTGTATATGTTAATCCCAAACTCCTAATTTATCCCTTCCCCCCTTTCCCCTTTGGTAACCGTAAGTTTGTTTTCTAAGTCTGTGTGTCCATTTCTGTTTTATAAATTAGTTCATTTGTATCATTTTCCACATATAAGTGATATTATATGATACTTGTCTTTCTGACTTACTTCAGCTAGTATGATAACTTCTGAGTCCATCCATGTTGCTGCAAATGGCATGGTTTCATTCTTTTTTATGGATGAATAATATTCCATTGTGTATATGTACCACATATTCTTTATCCATTCATCTGTCGATGGACATTTAGGTTGCTTCCATATCTTGGCCATTGTAAATAGTGTGTGGTGTATATTTTAACAGAAGGATAAGTGGAGGGCAGGCGTCAGCCATGGGGTTGGGTTTCTAAGGGCAACTAGATTCAATGATGCTTCATTGTATGTACGACAGGGCTTAAACCACTAGGTTCTTCATGCTGCAGTTTCACTATTCAGCCCATCCAGGGTAGTAAGCAAATGAACGTCACCCTAAACTTGTTTATACACCAACCAGAAATGAGTACACGTGTTAAGATCCCATCCTATGCGTGCAGGACCGTGGCTGTCACTACAAGAGGTCCAAGAGCTGGATGTCACCTGCTTCCCATGCTCGTCCAAAGACATAGAATATTCAGGAAGCAATGCCACGGAGGGATGTTTGAACATATATGCAGCATGTAAGTACAGAATCTAATGTTTCAAGAGGACCCAGTGCGGTAGTTTATAGAAAGGTATTTTCTTTCTCAGATAAAATAAATTAACATAATGCTGCATGCAGCTTCTTAAAAGAAAAACTGTGAATGTTAAACTTTTCTTCTTACCTTGATTATTTTCTGTACACATCTTTCCTCTGCTTAATTCATTCTCAAAAGACAGGACATAAGGTAAAAAGTGCCAACTAAAGAGCTATTCCTTTTGAATTCGATGAGGATTCTTACAATTTACTGCCAGAACTCTATCACCCTCATTTTTCTCAAAATATGCAAGAGTAAAAATGCTTAATGGTGAACAAAGTACTGTTTTTCTTATTAAAATGTATACATCCTCCATTTAAACTTGATTGCATTTACTGAATTTGGAGAGAATGAAGGGGAAGCACTCAACGTAAAAATATTCTGAGACAATGTACTATATCCTTTGTCCTTCCCAAGCTCCCCCTAAAAGTACATGATTCAACGCAAAGGCAGAGAAAATGCTTGCTGACTGTTCTGATTCTATCTGCTCACCCAGAGTGACAGAGAATCAAACCTGACCTTTGGTACCTTGCACTTAATGTTGTATTAGTTTGCTAGGGCTGCCGTAACAAAGTTCTACAGATGGGGCAGCTTAAACAACAGAAACGTATTGTCTCAGATGCCTGGAGGCCAAAAGTCTGAGCTCCAGGTTTCTGCAAGGTTAGTTTCTTCTGAGGCCGCCTCCTTGGCTTGTGGGTGGCTGTTTCTTCCCTGTGTTTTCACAAGGTTATCCCTCAGTGCATGTCTGTGTCCTAATCTCTTCTTTTTTTTTTTTTTTTTACATCTTTATTCGAGTATAATTGCTTTACAATGGTGTGTTAGTTTCTGCTTTATAACAAAGTGAATCAGTTATACATATACATATGTTCCCATATCTCTTCCCTCTTGCGTCTCCCTCCCTCCCACCCTCCCTATCCCACCCCTCTAGGTGGTCACAAAGCACCGAGCTGATCTCCCTGTGCTATGCGGCTGCTTCCCAGTAGCTATCTATTTTATGTTTGGTAGTGTATATATGTCCATGCCACTCTCTCACTTTGTCACAGCTTACCCTCCCCCCCTCCCCATATCCTCAAGTCCATTCTCTAGTAGGTCTGTGTCTTTATTCCTGTCTTACCCCTAGGTTCTTCATGATCATTTTTTTTCTTAAATTCCGTATATATGTGTTAGCATACTGTATTTGTCTTTCTCTTTCTGACTTACTTCACTCTGTATGACAGACTCTAGGTCCATCCACCTCACTACAAATAGCTCAATTTCGTTTCTTTTTATGGCTGAGTAATATTCCATTGTATATATGTGCCACATCTTCTTTATCCAGTCATCCGATGATGGACACTTAGGTTGCTTCCATCTCCAGGCTATTGTAAATAGAGCTGCAATGAATATTTTGGTATATGACTCTTTTTGAATCATGGTTTTCTCAGGGTATATGCCCAGGAGTGGGACTGCTGGGTCATATGGTAGTTCTATTTGTAATTTTTTAAGGAACCTCCATACTGTTCTCCATAGTGGCTGTACCAATTCACATTCCCACCAGCAGTGCAAGAGTGTTCCCTTTTCTCCACACCCTCTCTAGCATTTATTGTTTCTAGATTTTTTGATGGTGGCCATTCTGACCAGTATGAGATGATATCTCATTGTAGTTTTGACTTGCATATATTATGAATCATATTGGATCCAGGCTCACCCTAAACGACCTCATTTACCTTAATAACTTCTCTTCAGACTCCATCTCCAAAGCAGTCACATTAGAGGTCAGGGCCTCTGTGTATGCATTTTGTGGGGGACACAATTCAGCCCATGACAATGTCCAATAAAAGTGGAGGCATGTTGACATGTCCTCCGGAGGTGACCTGGAAGGACCAATCTCCCCGAGAGCCTGGGCAAAGAAAGCGCAGAAGAGATGAAACAGAAAGCTTCTCATTATCGACCTGGGCTCCTGGGTCTGCCCCAAGGATGTACGTCCAGCGTAGATTGGGGGGTGAGGAGAGGAAAACACGAGTGGTGGTCTGCGGAGGTGGCCTCACAGATTCTAAGGACACAGCAGAGGCTCAAACACGCCGGGAGTATTAAGGTCTGAGTTGAAGACGCCTGAGCGCACGGCTGCCTGCTCCTGATGTGTCCTGTGTCACTGGGGGTTATATGTGTTCCCTGTGAAACATGAGGGTTGTTTCTGTACAGCGCCATCTCTGCAAAATGCAGGGTAACTACAGAATGCTGGTCTCCATTCATGCAGATGTGACACGCAGGAACTTCCCCAAAATTATAATGCTCATGCTTATAGGCTGGACATGGGGGGGGGTGAAAAATAGGTACTGTGAACCACTGAAAATTAGAGTTCAGTAAAAACAAAACAAACAAACAAATATATATATATATATGTATATAGTGAAAAATATAACATTCTTTTAAAAACCCTTAAAAAATTATAAGCTCAGTTTCTCCTTAAGAACTTTTCTCTCCCCACTTGAGGTGTCAGGACAGCAATGACCACATCTAGTCCTTATGAGGTACTGACTTGTTGGATGCCCTTCCAAGAGCTGTGATGTTTTAATTCATTACTGCTTCCACCATCCTATGAAGAGGCACTTCTCCACCCACATTCTATAGAAAAGGAATCTATAGATGCTGAGAGGGAAGCAGTCACCCAGCCAGTAGTGGAAAGACCAGGTTTTACCCCAGGCCATCGGGGATGCTCTCTGCTACAGGGACCACCACAGGCTGGGAGGTAGGCAGCCCCGGGAGCAAAGCTGGCCCTGCCATCATAGCCAGGTGCCGAAATTCTCAGAGACTCTGTGTGCTCAACTGTCACGTGTGTAAAGAGGCACATAGCTACCAGAGTCGAAAGCGGTAGCTCTTTCAGCTCAAGGGGAGAACCTGAGCTGTACCTTCAATACCGCCATCACGGCCGCTTTCTGGGAGAAGAGTAGGAAGGAACGCAGGCAAGGCTCAAACTGCACACTTGCAGAAGAAACTAGAGAAACAAAGAAGGTGCCAGTGACCATCTCTGCTTGGGCCGGGCAGATCCACACAGTTCTCAGCAGCCAAAGGCTTCACTTCCCCGCCTGTCCACGCTGCCGTGATTTGACAAAGACCCTTCTTTTCACCTGCAGCGGTGGATCAATCGGCTCCAGCTTTTCTCGGGGAACCTGCCGTTTGGTGCGATGTTGCTACGAGACTCTTAGGCAGAGAGGCAAATGGGGCCACCAGGCTGGGCGGCTGGTTTGAGATGATTAAAACCCCTGTCTCTGGGAGTGTTTCAAAAAGAGCATTTGTTGTGATGGGAACAGGCCACAAGGAGAAGCTCCTGGGCGAATGGCATGGTGCTACTCTTGACCTGGGATTTGGTTCCAAGCATCTTCCCATCCCGGTGACTAATTAAGCCATGCATGTGTTGTGTGTGGTTTTCTGGATTTCCTATGTTTTACAATAAGCTTTTAAAATGAAAAAGAAATATTTGAAAACAATAATCTAGATGATCTTCAAAGTTGTCTTTCCCCTCAAAAAGTCAATGTGTTTTCATGTACATGGCTAAGTCTCTAGGGGAAAAAAAAGATAAAAGGTCAGGATGTGGCTTGAGGGGAAGAATGTAAAGCAAAAATAGTACTATTCTTGCAAGGCTGTGTCAAGAGAATTTCTTACAGAATCAATTTCTTGATTTTGAGGGCTAGGATGCATGTACGGCTAATGAGAGGTGCAAACAGCCAAAGTAGTCAAATTAAGCAGAAAGACTAATAGTGGGGAGACAGTGTGAGTTCTCTAACCATATAGAGGTCATGCATTTCAAGTATCAGATCACAGCACATTTTAAAAGTCATAAATTTGGACTTTCTACCAGAACTGCTGATGGACTTGCAAATCCCTGACTGGCGATTTGCAATCTGGGCCCAGTGATTGGTCCAATGGGATGATTAAATTACATTTGTCCATCAGGTGTGGCAGAGACACATTTGATTTTCAGTACTATCAGTCTTGACAATCAATATTTTTGTCTCGTACATTTCATTTGAAATATTTCCATGAAAAGTAATCTACAACAGTGTTTTATTCCAAAGGTTTATACCCACAGTTAAATATATTTCTCTATCAGCTGTGCAGGTGGTCTATTCATGGCTAAAGCCAAAGGGCTTGCATCATTTGCTGTGCTTTGAGAGAAGCAGGCCAGCAGGACAGGAAGTGTGCTTTAGCTCCTAGCAATCCAATTTACCCCATTGTCCCCTTGGATTAAGCATCAGCTCGGCTAGCCCAGGCACATCGTTGAATTGAATTAACAAGGTTATTCAAAGCCTAAAATCACTATGATAGAGGAATGTTATTCATAGGGTGATTTTATTCCTTATTTTCAATTAGATTTTTTGTGTGTTCTCCAAAGTAAAGTGAAGTGCTTTATTAAAATAAATAAAACTTTCGTAAGAAACTTCTCAGTTTACAAACACAGCACGTATACCAGTAGACCTGTATTTCCTGGCTATATGTCCAAGGCCCAAATGGAGACAAGGAGACATGGATTTCTAGGGACTCTGCTACTGAGAATAGTCTTGTTGCCTCTGAGATTCCAGGTCAACTGCATACAATAGAATTTAGAGGTGGAAGCAAAGATTCAGAAATATAAGAAAAAAAAATATGGAAACAGTCCAGATGAAACTGGATCATATATTGCAGAGACTTTAAATAAACCCTTCATAAATTCTAGCAAAATAATAAATGTGCAGGATACTGTATTTGCAGGGATTAGGCTTTTATACGTTTTTAGGTCTGGCTGTACATAAAGATTCTGAAGAGAATTGGAAAAAGAAAACTCCAGTTGAAGACTCCCAGAGGTCAGAAGAATCTTAGAGGTCACCCAGCCCAAGCCCAGCTAACTACTCACTCAGCATACGAGAATTTTTTGTACAGCATCTCTGACAAGCTCTCATCTAGCTGCTGAGTAAGGACACAGAGAGAGGGACGTAGAAGACTTGAAGATAAACAACCTTTGAGCACTGGGAAAAATGATAAATGAGGTCTATCTTCATGGCTCCCAAGTTCCTACTCGATGCCCTTTCTCCTCAGCAGAAAATCTCTATACTTCTTTATCAGCCTGGTACCCACTTAATTTCCTGGCTGGGGACTTTGGTAACAAGAGATCCAAAATGGGATGTAGTGCTTTGCATGATAACAAGCTCCCTGTCATGGGAAGCAACCAAGCCAGAGCTGCATAACAGTGAGCCAGGAACACTATAGAAGTACACTGAGCAGGGAAGAGAGGTTGAGGCCCTCCACCCACACATAAGTGAAGGCCTTTATGACATCAGTTGTATATATTTATATCAATTCAACAAATCTGTATTTATCTTTTACAGTATGCCAGGCACTGTGTTGGACATTACCATGAAATTGCATGTTGATAAGCACAAAGACCACATATGCGTTATTGCTTGGAATAAAGTAAATGTTCAATATTTGTTGAACGAATGAAAGAATCCCTGGTACAAAGCCAAATAATTGTAAGCTAAGTGATATAATCAATTTTTAAATCTTCCATGCCCAAGTTTTCCTAAATATAAAATGGGATTAGTAGTAATACTAACCTCTTAGGGTTATAAGAATTAAACTTAAAAATACAAAGTTTCTTCTTTCGCCCATGGAAAAGTAACTGATATAATATGTGCGTTCTTGCCTTTTAAAAAACTAGAAAAACTAGACAAAACATATAAAATAAATTTTTTCAGACATTGACAGTAAACTGTACAGAACTGTGATTCTTTTTTTCTCTCTCTTTTTTTTCTCTTTTTACTTTATTCCTGTGATTGGATCAAAGTTAGTACAAGTATTTTCAGTAAGGAGTATGACTGTTCTACACAGAGAAATCAGAGAATTTCTTTTTTTACAACTGTTTATCAGCGTAATCATTGTAACCCAATAACTAGAGGAACTTCCTTGACCTATCCAGAGGATATGGCCATGTATTTATAATTCTGAATTCATCTTGGTGATAAGACTCAGGTGATAGTTAACATATATTTTCAACACAATCTTACACTAAATGCAGTATTATCTAAACTCCAAGTTAGATTTCATTGGCTCACAAGGAGAATATAACCTTTGAATTCATATTTAAGCATGAGATTGTATGTATTTAATCAACTGGTGAGCAACAATGAAGTTGCGAATGGAACCCTAGACCCTAGGTCACGATTTTTAGTTTGAAGATCAACTTGACAATAATTACCAAGTCTGACCAACTAGCCGTTGTAAACCTTGTGGAGATAAAGATAATATCTAACATATTTGGCCTCTAGCAAATTGTTGAAACAAAAAGCTAAGAGTTTTATTTTTCCCCCTAAGTGGAATTCATATTCTATTCCCGGGTTTATTCTGTGTCTACACAACAAAGCATCTACTACAGCCTCCTAGACAGTTACATACTGTTTCTACAAGGGCTAAAAGATTTTTCCAAGCTGGCCCAGGAAAAACAATGGTACCAGAACTGTGATTCTTAATTAAAGGGAAAGGAATGAGGTAAGCACTATGGCTATCCAAGCTCTCTGGCCCGAAAGCAATTTTCAGACCACGAGACAGAGAAGGGAAATCCAAAAGCAGATCCCAGTAATCTGCTGAGTGGAGGGAAAAGATAATAGCTCGGGAAGAATGTAGCAGCTAGAACTTGTGGACCAGGATACCAGGGAGAAGGAAGCTACACAGAGAAAGAGCTCCAAAAGTATAATCCCTAAGAATCCCTTGAATATGAATCTGCATATATTTAGGGTGAAAATCCACAAGGCTGGGCAAAGAACAGTCATTAAGGAAAGAAAAATTATTTTTGGTAACCATAGGCTAAAAAATTCCCAGAGCTCACCTATGCCTGGGTCTTATTCAGGTGCCCACCAGGCAACAATTGTTCATTGAGTACATACCGCATTCCTTACAGAGTCGCCAGAAGGGCTGCATCTTAGCAGAGGGGATAAACCAGCCTTAAAAACTAGGCTCTTTTAGACCCATGCCATAATTGTTTTAAAGAACTTGAAAAGATCAAACAGATGTGCAAGTAACTTAGCCGCTTACTACAACAAAGTTCAATATTCTTTAAAGAAAAAAAAAAGCACTCAATAGTATAAAATACAATTAAAAATTACTAGATGTATGGACAAACTGAAAAGTGCAACCAAGAACCAAGGTAAAAATCTCTCAATAGAAACAGATCCAAAATAACATAATGAGCAGAAAAAGACGTTAAAAAGTTATGACAAATGTTATAACTATGTTCAAGGATTTAAAGGAAAACATGAATATTATGATTGGAACAGAAGATGTAAATAAAAGACCAAGTGGAACTTTTAGAGATTTTAAAAATACGTATCTGAAATTAAAATTTTACTGAAGAGATGGAAGTAATAGGAGATTGGATAATGTAGAAGACATGGTCAGTAAATGTGAAGGCATAGCAATACAGTCCATGCAAAATGAACTACAGAGGAAAAAAAATTGAAAAAAATGAATAAAGCCTCAGTAAGCTGGGAAACAATATCAAGCAGTCTAACACAGTGATAACTGGAGTCCTAGAAGAATAAGAGACCAGAATATAATAATATAATAAGAGAGAAAAACATTGAAGGAATAATGGCTATATTTTTTTCAAAATTTGAAAAAACAAAAAACTCGGATATCTAAGAAGCTGAAAGAAAACCCAAATTAGGATAAACATGAAAAAAATTATATCAAATTATGTCATCAACAAATTGCTGAAAACCAATGACAATGAGAAAATCCTAAAAGCGTCCAGAGAAAAAAGACAGAGTATGTATTGAGGAACAAATGTAAGAATTGTCATTTGTCTTGTCAGAGACTGTGTAAGCCAGAAGAATCGATTAACACTTTTGAAGTGATTTGTGTTTTTTTTTGTTTGTTTGTTTGTTTTTGCGGTATGCAGGCCTCTCACTGTTGTGGCCTCTCCCATTACAGAGCACAGGCTCCGGACGCGCAGGCTCAGCGGCCATGGCTCACGGGCCCAGCCACTCCGCGGCATGTGGGATCTTCCCAGACCGGGGCACGAACCCGTGTCCCCTGCATCGGCAGGCGGACTCTCAACCACTGTGCCACCAGGGAAGCCCCATGATTTGTTTTTTTTTTTAAATAAATTTATTTATTTATTTTTGGCTACGTTGGGTCTTTGTTGCTGTGTACAGACTTTCTTTAGTTGCAGCGAGCCAGAGCTACTCTTTGTTGCAGTGCGCAGGCTTGTCATTGCAGTGGCTTCTCTTGTTGTGGCTCACGGGCTCTAGGCGCGTGGGCTCAGTAGTTGTGGCACATGGGCTTAGTTGCTCTGCGGCATGTGGGATCTTCTGGACAGGGCTCGAACCCGTGTCTCCTGCATTGGCAGGCGGATTCTTAACCACTGTGCCACCAGGGAAGCCCCGAAGTGATTTTTTTTAAGTTTCGTCTTATAATGTTATACTCTGGAAAAATATCTTTCAATACTAAGATGAAATATAGATGTTTCAGGTGAACAAAATCTGAGTGAACTTAACACACAAAATGAGACATGTTAAAGGAAGTTCTCTAGGCAGAATGAAAATGATTCCAGATCAAAATCTCTACAAAAAGGAATGAATAACACCAGAGATGATAAATTTATGAGTAAATATATAATAAATTTGTGTTATGTTTTAATTTATATAAAAGATAACTGTTCAAAGCAAAAATAATAGTAATGTATTATGGAGTTTATAACATTTAGAAATAAGTGATTATTTAGAAATAATAAACAATAGTACAAATGATGAGAGAAAAAAGAAATATACTACTGTGAATTTCTTAAATTATGGTATAAGATTATTTAAAAGTATACTGGAATAAGTTGAAGATAAGTATTCTAAGCCCTAGAGCAACCAAGAGAAAAAAATTTCAAGAGATATAACTAATAATATAAATAAATTAAATTCTAAAACACACAATTCAAATGCAGAAAAAATGTAATAATAACTAAACAACAGGGCTTCCCTGGTGGCCTGTAGGAAGATCCCACATGCCGCGGAGTGGCTGGGCCCGTGAGCCATGGCCGCTGAGCCTGCGCGTCCGGAGCCTGTGCTCCACAACGGGAGAGGCCACAACAGTGAGAGGCCCGCGTACCGCAAAATAAATAAATAAATAAACAACAGATGAAATCAATAGAAAGCAAATAATAATATGGTAGATTTCTGTCCAACTATATAAGATATTACCTTAAATGTAAGTAGAGATCTAATTAACTGCAAAGTTCCCCAGCCAATTAAAAGACATAGGTTGACAGGCTAGACAAAAAAAAAAAAAAAAAAAAAAAGGGAGATGCAACATATGCTCTCTACAAGAAACCCACTTTAAACATAAGGACACAGATAGGTTAAAATTAAAAGGATAGGAAAAAAGGGATCATGCTAACACTAAGAAAATGAAAGTCAAAATATTAATATCACTCAAGGCAGATTTCAGAAGAAACTAGGGACAAAAAGGGACATTTTGTAGTAATATAAGGATCAAATTGTTAAGAAATAATTGTAAATGTGTATTTGCCCAATGATAGGGCTTCTAAATATACGAATAAAAAACTTACAGAACAGTAAGAAAGTAGACAAATCCACAAATACAGTTGGACATTTCAACACCTTTCTCTCAGTAATAGAATAAGTAGACAGATAAGCGGTAAGGACGTAAACTTGAAAAACACGATCACCCATCTTGTATAATTGACAGTAATGGCACACTCCACCAAACGACAGCAGAAAACATATTCTTTTCACACACAACACTTACCAAGATAGAGCACATGCTGGGTCATAAAAAGCCTCAAGAAATTTATAAGAATTAAAATCATGCAAAATATATTCTCTGATCACAACAGAATTAAAGTACAGCAAAAGAAATATATCCAGAAAAACTCAAAAGTTTTGGAAATTAAAATTATACTCCTAAATAACCCATGCATCAAAGAAGAATCACAAGGAACATTAGAAAAAATATACTGAATTAAGTGAAAAATATTTTAATGGAATCAAAATTTGTGGGATTCAGCTAAAGACGTACTTAGAAATATATAGCTTTAAATACTTATATTAGAGAAAAGAAAAGCCAAAAATCAATGATGTAAATTTCCTCCTTAAGAAACTACAAGAAGAGCAAAGTAAACCCAAAGGAATTTCACTCTCATTATTTTCATTTAATTTTGAACTGGAAGTCCCAGCCAGAGCAAAAAGGAAGGAAGGAAGGAGGGAAGGAAGGAAGGAAGGGAAGAAGGAAAGGAGGGAGGGAGATTTAGAAATAGAGAGAGGAAGTAAAAATGTCTTATTTGCAGGTTGACATAATGTTATACATATAAAACATACAGAATTACAAAAATACTTTTAGAACTAACGAATAAGTTTACTCAGATAGTAGAATACAACATCAATATTGAAAATCAATTTGATTTTGTACTAACAATGAAGAATTGGGGGAAAAAATTAAAGCCACAGCACTGTTTTCAATAGCATCCAAAAGCATATAATAATTAGGGATAATTTAATAATTACATGCAAGTTCTATACAATTAAAGCTACAAAACATTGATGAGGGAAATTAAAGAAAGCCTAAATAAATGTAGTTACGCCTGTGAACTAGAAGATGATTTTATTAGGATATCAATGCTCCCCAAATAACTCTATAGATCTAACGCAATCCAAGTCAAAATTGCAGTAGGCTATTTTGTAGACATTGACAAAGTGATTTCAAAAGTTCTAAGCTGATTTTAAGACTTTGGGTAAAGCTAAAATATCAAAAGACAGGGTGGTATTGACATAACAATAGAAATCTATGTGAATAGAGAAGAGTTGAGAAATAAACCTGAGAATATATGATCAACTGACTTTCCAAAAGGCACCAAGGCAATTCATTGAAGAAAAGAAGAGCCTTACAAAAATTAGCTTTAGAACAACCGGATATCCATACTGGGGGTAAAAAAGGAATTTTTACCCTTATCTAAAACATTCCAAGAATTTATTTGAAATTGATCTATAAACTAAAATTTTAAATCTTATTGAAGAATATATAGGAGAAAATATCTGTGTCCTTGGGATAGGCAATGATTTCTTTTTAATTTTTATTGGAGTTGATTGACAATGTTGCGTTAGTTTCTGCTGTATAGCAAAGTGAATTAGTTATACATATACATATATCCACTCTTTTTTAGATTCTTTTCTATATAGATCATTACAGAGTAATGAGTAGAGTTCCCTGTGCTATACAGTAGGTCCTTATTAGTTATCTGTTTTATATATAGTAGTGTGTATTTGTCAACTCCAATCTCCCAATTTATCCCTCCCCTCCTTTCCCCTGGTAACCATAAGGTTTTCTACATCTGTGACTCTATTTCCAATTAGTTTTTAGCCAAGCAGAAAAAGCACAAACAAAAGAGAAAACTTATAAATTGAACTTAATCAAAATTTAAAACATGTGTTCTTATAAAGCGCTTGTTCATAAAATGGAAAGGTACATCATACATCATAGGAGTAAATATTCATAACACATGTATCTGACAAAGAATTTGTGTCCAGAATATATAAAGAACTCTGACAAACCAATAATAAGACAAACAACCCAATTAAAACATGAGCATAGGGGTTGAGCAAATATATTACAAAAGTAGATATATGAATGTTCAAACACTTTAAAAGATGTTCAACATCATTAGTCATTAGGGAAATTCAAATTAAAGCCACAATGAGATACCATTACAAATCCAGCAGAATGTCTAAAATTAAAATTCAGACAATACCGGGCTTCCCTGGTGGTGCAGTGGTTGAGAGTCCGCCTGCCATTGCAGCGGACACGAGTTCGTGCCCCAGTCTGGGAAGATCCCACATGCCGCGGAGCGGCTGGGCCCGTGTGCCATGGCTGCTGAGCCTGCGCGTCCGGAGCCTGTGCTCCGCAACGGGAGAGGCCACAACAGTGAGAGGCCCGCGTATCGCGCAAAAAAAAAAAAAAAAAAAATCAGACAATAGTAAATATTGGCAAGGATGTGGAGCATTTGAAACTCTCATATATTGCTGATGGTAAATTAAATGGTTCTGCCACTTTTAGAAACAGTTTGCCTATTTCTTACAAAGTTAGACATATACTTATGATGCAGCCCACACTTCCAACCTTAAGTGTTTACCCCAATGAAAATGGACGTCCACATAAAAACTTGTACATGGATGTTCATAACAGCTTTATTATGAAAAAAATAGCCCAAAACTGGAAACCACCCAACTGTTCAAAATAGGTGAACAGATAAACCAATTATAATATATCCACAAAATGGATACAACTCAGTGAAAAAAGAAAAGAAGGAGAGAGGAAAGGAATGAACGATCAATACATGCAACAGCATGGTGAATCTCAAAAACATACTAAGCAAAAGGAGTCAAAGCCCAAAGAATGCATATCAGTGATTCCGGACCCATGAAGTTCTAGAAAAGCAAAACTAATTTACGGTGACAGAAAGCAAATCATTGGCTGCTTGTGTTGCAAACAGGCAAAAGGGAAATTTTCAGGGTGACGAAAATGTTCTATGTCATGATTGTGGTGGTTACGTGACTATAAATTCATCAAAACTCTTGAAATGTGTGCTGCAAAGGGTGCATTTTTTTGCACATAAATTATACTTCAATAAAGTTAACTTTTAAAATACACGTAAAGCACTGAGCCCTGCTCAGTAAATGCTTGAGAAACGCTAGGAATGAGGAAGGGCATGGGGGGAGGGGAATGAAGAGGAAAGAAGGAGGAGAAAAAGAAGAGGAAGTTATTATTGTTGTTAAATTTAAATATTTATTTAACAAAACACTTATTTAATAGCAACTTAATAACAATATCAAATTGTTATTATTGTTCAGACTTTGGTTTGCTCTCAGAGTTCATAAACAATCCAGGGAAAGACATGTCTAATATAACGCAGATACACATAACTAGTGCTGCAAAGCAGGGATTCTTTCCTGAGGTTTCCTTGGAAATTTAAGTTTTCATAAATCTTCAAGTTCAAGAAAAAAATGGTTAATAAATCAGGAAAACAAAGAACGCTCTTGGAATTCTCCTTTGAAAATAGCTCAACAGTCAACAGAAAGATGAGACTGTTTTGAGGAATCGCTTGGCCTCAGGTTGAAGGCAGGAACAGGAAACCCTGACAGTGGAAAGACAGGCTAAGGTGGAAATTTCCAGTTACTGTGGCAGGAGCACTTAGGAGATAAATGACCAAGTTCGGATCAGTCCCTCTGGCCTGCACCTCTTGCCATTTTCGTGGCCGTGTGTGTTCCTGGCGGTTAGCAGGGAGGCATTCTTGAAAATGAAATCATTATGAATAAGTTTATCACATATTTACTTTACATAAATCTTATGAGTGATGTTCCAAGAAACAATAAATTTTGAAAGCAAAGTAAGTCCTTCAGTTGGCAACTTTGCATAGGACTATCAACCCAGGTAGGAGATCTGAATTTTAATTTTCACCAATCTTCACCAGCATTTCCCAGTGTTTGAACATCTGCTATGAGTTGCAATTCTTTGAAAATGCTGCTGACTTTAATATTTCTTATTGGTAAAACATTTTAAGGTCTTGATAACAGTGAGTAAAGAGTATCAAGAACATTGGAAGTGTTTTAAGAATAACTTATGCTCGTGGGGATCGTGAGAATCGCCAGAAATTGAGATTTCTCGTCCTCAAATCCCAAAGATTAACATCTGTTAGGAATTTGGAAAAAAACACAAATAACAGTTATGGAGAGGACTGTGAAATGATTGATGCTGTCTGGGTGCCATTTGAGCAAAGCATCGGGGGATGAGCCTGGGATCCATTAGGACACAGCCGTTTGTGTTCAGAGCCAGTAGGTGGAAATGGGCTGGGACCAGCAGAAGTGCCCACTGCCCAGCTGGGCCAGGCAAGTGTGTAGAAGGGGTGGGCTGAGGGCTGCCGACTCAGCGTCCAAGCAAGGTGGTGCTATTCATCAGCCACTCCAGCAAGCTGCTGCCCATGAGGAGTGCAGATGACAAAATGGGATGCTCTGAACTTGAGCAGGCAGAGCTCAGCCACGGGGAGCCTTTGGCAGATGGCCGGAGAGCCCCACCCCTGGCTCTGGAGTCGAGGTCCTTTTCACTGGGATGTCGAGAGCTCCCAGGTGGAAGCTCAGCACCGCTGCTGGCCTTCTGTTTCTCTGCTTGGACACTGCACCCCCAGTTTATTGGCTAGGGCATTTGGAGCCAGTCCCCCTTGTATGTCCCAGGTCCAGGTTCTGGGTCTTAGAGAGCCCACTCCCTGCTGGATTCTACGAGCTGGGACCCAAGTCCAACCTCCTTCTAATCAATCCCCTCAGGAACTCAAGTCCTGAACCGCGTGGCCACCAAGCACCTGGTCCTGCAGGTGGTCCTGGCCCTACTCAGGCTCCTTACCCCTCCCCATCCCGTCCTCCCCAGCCATCGGGGCTGAAGGTGCCTTCCTGGACCTCTGCATGTCACAGGGCACCTCCGACACACCCACCAGCCTGTCTGATCCATCTCGTAGCAGAACCACTTGCAATGTGAATGTGGATTTCTTTCCCCCTTCTTCTATTTCACGAAGGTGACTTGTCCCTTAGTATCTCTCTGTCTCAGTCAGAAAACAGTCTTTCGTAAGAACTGAAGTTCATTTAAGAGTTTGTGCAGGGGGTATCTTTGTGGGCACCAGGGGAGAGAGTGGGAACTTCCCCTGTACTGAGAGGTTGGAGGATGTGGTTTGGGACACATTTAGGAAGAGCAAAGACCCTCATAAAACATGATAGCAGCAGCAAGAAGAGGGCAATCTCAGAGGGTATGGCTGGCAGGGCAACTAGCAAAGCTGCCCTGGGAGCACCGGCAGCGATTCCTGTGCCCGCCCCAAGCAAGGTAAAGGGAGCAGAGACACCAGACCTGAGGGGTCAGATCACAGAGATGGAAAAAGAGGTCCCTCAACAGAAACCAGAGAGCCTCCGCCGGCCTCTGCCCAGCCCTGGAGGTGGGACACCAGGACCGAAGCCGTGCCAATGGAGGCTGCGTCCGGATGCGCAGCCTCGTGCACGGCTGGCTGGCTGGCTGTGGAATACGATGGTGGCTGGTCCACGCCCACATGGGTTGGACCATGTCCAGCTCACATCCGCCCTGCTGTGTGCCGGTGCTGACAGCTCAAACGACATCTTTCTCTCACTCAGTATCTTTTAAAGAGGATTGCTTGTGTTTACTGAGATTAGTTGAAATTGTGTAATGCAGCTGAAACGACTGTATTGATTACCTGGACGATCTCATTCAGGGAAGCTTCTGATCCTATTATTAAGCATGGAGGGCATTCAAGAGGCCCCACAAAGAGGTCTGCACTTACCCTTCCTCCGGGAGGGAATCTGGTCATCTGGGGGCCAGACTCAGCCCTCAGAGTTTCCAGTTCAGCCCTGATTACATACCTGAGCCCTCTGCTTCCGCAGGTAATCAAACCTCTCTCACTGTTTTATTGAAAAAGACTTAAGGTCTGGAAAAGGAAACAACAGACCAGAGCACAAAATCAACAGCTGTGCCCTCTGCTGTGATCAGTTCTCGGAACTTTCAGATTAGACCTTTCCATATCAGAGGAGGAATTCTGAAGAAATAATAAATAAATAAGCATCACCAGCTCCTTTTGAAGAAGGGCAGCCTACAGGTCATGCAAATATTACCAAGGACTGTAATTTTGAAAATCTTGCCTGTGAGAACTAGCTGTCTTGAGAATGCTGACTTTGTTTCTAAAGATCTAGTTGCCTTAACTCACAAAGAGCCAGAGTAATTCAAACGGATCAGAACCCTATGGTCCTTCCCTCCCATGCCCTTCGCCTGCCTTTTGTCTGTAGAGAAACTTTAGCCAAAGAATAAGTTTAATCAGAGAAATGAGAAAATGCAGAAGAAAAGGAAAGCAGTCAAACAAGACAAAATAATGATAGTTTAGTCACTAAGCAGAGTCAGGGACCTTTAGTTCCTTCTCAAGGGCTATAGATGATATTCTGAGTCATGTCCTGTGAGCTGTTTTGTCGATACTGAAAACCCCACCAAGTGGGAGAAGTTAACTACACGATGACCAGACTGTAGCCATGATGTAAGCGGCCACAATTCCAAGAACTGGCCTCAAAGAAATGGGAACAGACGGACGCTGGAACTGAAGACTAACTGTACTTAAAACAATCAAGACGACACTGATCAGACCACCGATGGCCAGTTTCAAGACGACTGTCAGAGCCGACTGTATTGTTTTTGCATGTGGCCCCCTCCCTCTGCTGATACACCCCTGAAACTCCCTTTTAAAAGCTCTTGCTCACTGATCAGCAGAGGGGAGTCAGCCTTTAGACATGAGTCCACCCTCCCCCCAGGTTGCCAGCCTCTGGAATAAAGCAAATTTTCCTTTTCACCAACCTTGCCTCTCGAGTGTTGGCTTTTAGGAGGCAAGCAGCCAGACCCCCACTTTTGGTAACATTAGTACCTAGGCTAGAAATTATTTACATTTTAATTGCAGAATTTACTCTCTCTAAAATATCGAAGTGTTTTGCTATTTTATCTTCAAGGTGAAAGTAGGTCATCAGGGCAGGATTCAGTCAATAGCTCAGTCCCTAATGACACAGAACAGAGCATCTCAGCCAGGATGCCCAACCCTGCTGGGAACAGGCCGCAGGGGACAACTCCTGATCCTTAGAGTGGTGGCAGAGTAATGGCCCCCTGAAGATGCTCACGTCCTAATCCCTGGGACTTGTGAATATGTTCCCTTCCAGGGCAAAAGGGAATTTGCAGATGTGTTAAGGGTCTTGAGAGGAGGACCTTTTCCTGGAATATCTGAGTTGGGCCCAATCTAATTACAATGATGGTTATAAGAGGGAGGCAGAAGGGTCAGAGATATACAGAGAGATGTGGTGGTGGAAGCAGAGGTCCTAGTCAGAGACAGGCGAGAGCCTGGATGATGCTACACTGCTGCCCTTAATGATGAAGGAAAGGCCGTGAAGTAAGAAATGCAGACAACTTCTAGAAGCTGGAAAAGGCAAAGAAACTGAGTCTGCCTTAGAGATTTCAGAAGGAACCAGCCCTCCTAACACCTTAATCTCAGGACTTCTAACCTCCAAAACTGTAAGAGAGTGTGAGTTATTTAAAGCCACTGGGATTGTAGTTGTTTGTAACAACAGTAAGAGGAAGCTAGCACCCTGGGGAACCCTGAGCAAAGGTGTACAAAGGCGCTTCCCATGCTCTGTGCATCCATGGCAGTATCAACTGCCTCCTTCAAGTGGGGTCCCTCTCACCCCCATTTAGACACATCAGAACTGGCCTTTCCTCCATCCACCTTCAGGGTCGATTATACCTCCCCACACTTTCAGTTTTTCATCCCAAACAATATATATATATTTTTTTTTTTGAAAGAACCTGATTTTTTTTTATATCTTTATTGGAGTATAATTGCTTTACGATTGTGTGTTAGTTTCTGCTTTATAACAAAGTGAATCAGTTATACATATACATATGTTCCCATATTTCCTCCCTCCTGCATGTCCCTCCCTCCCACCCTCCCTATCCCACCCCTCCAGGTGGTCACAAAGCACCGAGCTGATCTCCCTGCGCTATGCGGCTGCCTCCCACTAGCTATCTATCTTACGTTTGGTAGTGTATATATGTCCATGCCACTTTCTCGCCTTGTCACAGCTTACCCTTCCCCCTCCCCATATCCTCAAGTCCATTATCTAGTAGGTCTGTGTCTTTTTTTTTTTTACATCTTTATTGGAGTATAATTGCTTTACAATGGTGTATTAGTTTCTGCTGTATAACAAAGTGAATCAGTTATACATATACATATGTTCCCATATCTCTTCCCTCTTGCGTCTCCCTCCCTCCCACCCTCCCTATCCCACCCCTCCAGGTGGTCATGAAGCACCGAGCTGATCTCCCTGTGCTATGCGGCTGCCTCCCACTAGCTATCTATCTTACATTTTGTAGTGTATATATGTCCATGCCACTCTCTTGCCTCGTCACAGCCTCGTCACACCCTTCCCCCTCCCCATATCCTCAAGTCCATTCTCTAGTAGGTCTGTGTCTTTATTCCTGTCTTACCCCTAGGTTCTTCATGACATTTTTTTCTTAAATTCCATATATATGTGTTAGCATACAGTACCTGTCTCTCTCTTTCTGACTTACTTCACTCTGTATGACAGACTCTATGTCCATCCACCTCATTACAAATAGCTCAGTTTCATTTCTTTTTATGGCTGAGTAATATTCCATTGTATATATGTGCCACATCTTCTTTATCCAGTCATCCAATGAGGAACACTTAGGTTGTTTCCATCTCCTGGCTATTGTAAATAGAGCTGCAATGAATATTTTGGTACATGAATCTTTTTGAATTATGGTTTTCTCAGGGTATATGTTCAGTAGTGGGATTGCTGGGTCATATGGTAGTTCTATTTGTGGTTTTTTAAGGAAACTCCATACTGTTCTCCATAGTGGCTGTACCAATTCACATTCCCACCAGCAATGCAAGAGTGTTCCCTTTCCTCCACACCCTCTCCAGCATTTATTGTTTCTAGATTTTTTGATGATGGCCATTCTGACTGGTGTGAGATGATATCTCATTGTAGTTTTGATTTACATTTCTCTAATGATTAATGATGTTGAGCATTCTTTCATGTGTTTGTTGCCAGTCTGTATATCTTCTTTGGAGAAATGTCTATTTAGGTCTTCTGCCCATTTTTGGATTGGGTTTTTTGATTTTTTTTTTATTGAGCTGCATGAGCTGCTTATAAATTTTGGAGATTAATTCTTTGTCAGTTGCTTCATTTGCAAATATTTTCTCCCATTCTGAGGGTTGTCTTTTGGTTTTGTTTATGGTTTCCTTTGCTGTGCAAAAGCTTTGACGTTTCATTAGGTCCCATTTGTTTATTTTTGTTTTTATTTCCATTTCTCTAGGAGGTGGGTCAAAAAGTATCTTGCTGTGATTTATGTCATAGAGTGTTCTACCTATGTTTTCCTTTAAGAGTTTGATAGTTCCTAGCCTTACATTTAGGTCTTTAATCCATTTTGAGCTTATTTTTGTGTATGGTGTTAGGGAGTGTTCTAATCTCATACTTATACATGTACCTGTCCAGTTTTCCCAGCACCACTTATGGAAGAGGCTGTCCTTTCTCCACTGTACATTCCTGCCTCCTTTATCAAAGATAAGGTGACCAAATGTGTGTGGGTTTATCTCTGGGCTTTCTATCCTGTTCCATTGATCTATCTTTCTGTTTTTGTGCCAGTACCATACTGTCTTGATTACTGTAGCTTTGTAGTATAGTCTGAAGTCAGAGAGACTGATTCCTCCAGCTCCATTTTTCGTTCTCAAGATTGCTTTGGCTATTCGGGGTATTTTGTGTTTCCGTACAAATTGTGAAATTTTTTGTTCTAGGTCTGTGAAAAATGCCAGTGGTAGTTTGATAGGGATTATGTTGAATTTATAGATTGCTTTGGGTAGTAGAGTCATTTTCACAGTGTTGATTCTTCCAATCCAAGAACATGGTATATCTCTCCATCTATTTGTATCATCTTTAATTTCTTTCATCAGTGTCTTATAATTTTCTGCATACAGGTCTTTTGTCTCCTTAGGTAGGTTTATTCCTAGATATTTTATTCTTTTTGTTGCAGTGGTAAATGGTATTGTTTTCTTGATTTCACTTTCAGATTTTTCATCATTAGTGTATAGGAATGCCAGAGATTTCTGTGAATGAATTTTGTATCCTGCTACTTTACCAAATTCATTGATTAGCTCTAGTAGTTTCCTGGTAGCATCTTTAGGATTCTCTATGTATTGTATCATGTCATCTGCAAACAGTGACAGCTTTACTTCTTGTTTTCCAATTTGGATTCCTTTTATTTCCTTTTCTCTCTGATTGCTTTGACTAAAACTTCCAAAACTATGTTGAATAAGAGTGCTGAGAGTGGGCCACCTTGTCTTGTTCCTGATCTTAGTGGAAATGCTTTCAGGTTTTCACCATTGAGAATGATGTTGGCTGTGGGTTTGTCATATATTGCCTTTATTATGTTGAGAAAAGTTCCCTCTATGCCTCCTCTCTGGAGGGTTTTTATCATAAATTGGTGTTGAATTTTGTCGAAAGACTTCTCTGCATCTATTGAGATGATCATATGGTTTTTCTCCTTCAATTTGTTTATATGGTGTATCATGTTGATTGATTTGCATATATTGAAGAATCCTTGAATTCCTGGGATAAACCCCACTTGATCATGGTGTATGATCCTTTTAATGTGCTGCTGGATTCTGTTTGCTAGTATTTTGTTGAGGATTTTTGCATCTATGTTCATCAGAGATATTGGCCTGTAGTTTTCTTTCTTTCTGACATCCTTGTCTGGTTTTGGTATCAGGGTGATGGTGGCCTCGTAGAATGAGTTTGGGAGTGTTCCTCCCTCTGCTATATTTTGGAAGAGTTTGAGAAGGATAAGTGTTAGCTCTTCTCTAAATATTTGATAGAATTCACCTGTGAAGCCATCTGGTCCTGGGCTTTTGTTTGTTGGAAGATTTTTAATCACTGTTTCAATTTCAGTGCTTGTGATTGGTCTGTTCATATTTTCTAATTCTTCCTGGTTCAGTCTTGGCAGTTTGTGCATTTCTAAGAATTTGTCCATTTCTTCCAGGTTGTCCATTTTATTGGCATAGAGTTTCTTATTGTAATCTCTCATGATCCTTTGTATTTCTGTAGTGTCAGTTGTTACTTCTCCTTTTTCATTTCTAATTCTATTGATTTGAGTCTTCTCCCTTTTTTTCTTGTTGAGTCTGGCTAATGGTTTATCAATTTTGTTTATCTTCTCAGAGAATCAGCTTTTAGTTTTATTGATCTTTACTATCGTTTCCTTCATTTCTTTTTCATTTATTTCTGATCTGATTTTTATGATTTCTTTCCTTCTGCTAACTTTGGGGTTTTTTGTTCTTCTTTCTCTAATTGCTTTAGGTGCGAGGTTAGGTTGTTTATTCAAGATGTTTCCTGTTTCTTAAGGTAGGATTGTATTGCTATAAACTTCCCTCTTAGAACTGCTTTTGCTGCATCCCATAGGTTTTGGGTCATCGTGTCTCCATTGTCATTTGTTTCTAGGTTTTTTTTTTATTTCTTCTTTGATTTCTTCAGTGATAATTTCGTTATTAAGTAGTGTATTGTTTAGCCTCCATGTGTTTGGTTTTTTTACAGATCTTTTCCTGTAATTGATATCTAGTCTCATAGCGTTGTGGTCGGAAAAGATACTTGAAAAGGCCTACAATAACGAACCGAAAACAATTAAGGAAATGGGACTAGGAACATACATATCGATAATTACCTTAAATGTAAATGACTAAATGCTCCCACCCAAAGACACAGATTGGCTGAATGGATACAAAAACAAGACCCATATATATGCTGTCTACAAGAGACCCACTTCAGACCTAGAGACACATACAGACTGAAAGTAAGGGGATGGAAAAAGGTATTCCATGCAAATGGAAACCAAAAGAAAACTGGAGTAGCAATTCTCATATCAGAAAAAATAGACTTTAAAATAAAGACTATTAGAAGAGACAAAGAAGGACACTACATAATGATCAAGGGATCAATCCAAGAAGAAGATATAACAATTGCAAATATTTATGCACCCAACATAGGAGCACCTCAATACATAAGGCAAATACTAACAGCCATAAAAGAGGAAATCGACAGTAACACATTCATAGTAGGGGACTTTAACACCCCACTTTCACCCATGGACAGATCATCCAAAATGAAAATAAATAAGGAAACACAAGCTTTAAATGATACATTAAACAAGATGGACTTAATTGATATTTATAGGATATTCCATCCAAAAACAACAGAATACACATTTTTCTCAAGTGCTCATGGAACATTCTCCAGGATAGATCATATCTTGGGTCACAAATCAAGCCTTGGTAAATTTAAGAAAATTGAAATTTTACCAAACAGTATAATTTTGAAAAGCGATTAGTATTCATCAGGCCCGTGTTCCATTTGGGGCAGAAGGATAACTAAATAGAAACTAAATTTGAGGATAGTTTTAAGCGTCTGACAGATCGTATTCCAGAAATCACATGTCAGTCTGGTTGGGGAAGATATCTGACCTTATCTTCCAAATGTCTGTGTAAATGAGAAGCAAACTTTGAAGAGGATGTGAACCATTATCATGAAGCCATTCATTTCTCCAAAGCGGGAGGAGACTTCTTTTTTCCAAGTTCTAGAATGGACTTTTTTAGGACTTCAGGGGATAATCAAGATGAAATAAGAAATAATGAAATAAGAAATAAGAAAAAGCCATCCTTTCAGACCCAAGTACCTATGTAGACATGAGTTACAGAGACAAGCAGTTTGCTCTTTTTTCTTCCCCAGGACTTCGATGACATAAGAATGTGTAATAAGGGAAGGGTATTTAAAGTGGTGTGCAAACAAGAATACTTACATGCAAAAAGATAACAGAGCCCCTCAACTGTTGTTTTCCTTTTGTTTCTCTCCCCCCCTTCCTACTATCTGATATTTCACAGCTGGATTAAAGGTTAGCATGTGCTAGGCTTGCCCATCACCAGCTAGCTTCCTTCCCACTCACTTGGCAGACATCACTAGTTGACCATGGTGCAGCCTGGGTGCAGGCTGCTCATTCTCGACCTAGTTTCTAACAAGCAAGGCTAGATGGGAACTCCGGAGGAAGTTCAGTTATTTGCCAATCCTGGATGAAACAGTCTATCTATGGAAATCACCTACTAATGCAAAAAATTGTCAAGAATATTTCATCAGTGGATATTTGCCCTCCACAGCCCTCAATATGGTAGTATTTCCAGGTCAGCATCAACCTGTAAAGAGGCAAGAAAGAAACCACCTGCAACAGGGAAGGAGGAACAGGCAGGCTTGGTCCATGGGATGCTTCTTAGTTCGGGATGCCAGGTGGAATTCCTGAGAAGCCCCAACAGGATGGGGCTGAGAGATAAAGAGAAGGGAGGACACAGGCCACCCCTCTGGTGCAGGGAAAGTGGCGGGTGAGGGGTGGGAGGGTGTCCTGCCCACCTCCTGACCACATTCATCTTCCTCTCTGGTCCACCGGCCTCTGTGTGATGCCCTGTTCTGAAGGCTTGCGTATCACTTCAGTTGCCATGGAAACCTCTGGCCTCATCTAGCGATATCATTAGGGTTTTAGTGAGCTCCACCCTACAACTGTGGTCAGTTAGTTGTAAAGGTTAGGGGACCCAGTGCTCAGAGGCTCCACTGAGGTCATGATTTTTCATGAAGGAGTGTTTGCTTCATTGTGGTTTGGAAAGCACTGGGCTTTCAGCTGAAGGGCAGAGAGTGGATTTAACAGCATCACATGTAGGCGAAAACCTGATTACAGGTTTCTAGAATGTGAACATCACAATACAGTCTAAAAGGCACCTCCCTGTGGCACCCCCTCCAGGCCTCAGAGAACACAATGCGGCCAAGTAACTGGCAATTAGACCTGGCAAAGGGCGAAACTAAACGACTCACCTGAAAAAGTAGACGGCACCCCAGCACATGCATGCACACTGCACCCAAGTATCTTATTTTTCTCTCCTTCATTATCTGTATCGTTAAAGTCAAAGCAGAATTTTGGGCTGGATCATTCATAGTTTCGTTGCAGTTTGCAGTAATACTTATCTAATTCATTTCTCACCTTGACAAACTAAATATCAAACTAGAGACCCAATTAAAACAGATTAAGGAATATCCCTAAGGTGAGTGCAGATACTGACAATTCAGGGACATCAGTGTTCCAGTTTTAAGCGAGAAAGCAGTTGACAAAACTATACAACATGATGCAATTTTTAGTGATTTACATGTGTGTATAAAAGCTGAGAATTACGTAAACGAGAGGGGCTGACAATGGGCAAGATAATGAGTGCTGTTCTACATTGTATTTTCTGATTTTTTTTCTATTAAAAAAGCATTGCTTTTGTAAAAAGGAAAAATTTAAGTTCTTTAATGTTCAAAAAAATTTAATGACATTAATAAAACTGTTTACAATAACAAGCCTGTTAAACTATAATAATAGGCCAGAGAAAAGTGCTGAAACATGTTCCTGGCTTCCCTTTATTACATTGATTCTCACTGCCAGAAACAAGAGAGAAATGTGTTCCTAACAAACTCGGGAAGGCTGTGTCCTTAACTCAGTTCTTAGATGCCAGCTGGGTCATCATCCTCATCTCCGTCATCACCATATGACCTCCAGCTACCATGATTAATTCTCTTAATAACAGCACTCACCGAGCATCAACTCTCTGGCGAACACCTCATGTATTAAATCCCACCAGTTGGAGAAAACAAGCTTTTACCAGAAGCTGGTAAAGATCCTGTTGCTTTGCCCAACCCTGCTCTATCCCCAAGTAGATGAGAAACAGTTCTATTTTTTCCTATTTCTCCTACAATTTATTGTTGGTACAAAAGGGAGAAGATATAAAAATAAGAACACACAGGCTTCCCTGGTGGCGCAGTGGTTGAGAGTCCGCCTGTCGATGCAGGGGACACGGGTTCGTGCCCCGGTGTGGGAAGATACCACATGCCACGGAACGGCTAGGCCCGTGAGCCGTGGCCGCTGAGCCTGCGCGTCCGGAGCCTGTGCTCCGCAACGGGAGAGGCCGCAACAGTGAGAGGCCCGCATACCGCAAAAAAATAAAAAATAAAAAATAAAAAAAATATAAGAACACACAAATCATGATGCTCTGAATTCAAGGTACCGACAGACATCCTGAGCTCTCTGACTAGAAAATAGGTACGGGCACTATAGAGAATAGGAATAAAATGTGAGGGATTCTCGGGGGTTCTCCATATTTTAGAAATTAACTGAAGATTTGGCTTGAGTATAATGTACAATATTTGCATCCCCAAAGCCTTGTCTGAGATCTGGGCGTTTAGGGAGATGAAGCCTTTTCTTGGGAGCTTGTGTGATGCCTGTCCACAAGTGAGTGCGTGCGTGTGTGTATGTGATGTGTGTGAGTGTGAGATTCTATTTTAAATGTTTCCAAATTCATCATATACACACACACACACACACGCATGCACACACACATGCACACATACACACTACAGCCAGCTTCCTTTAAGAGAGCTGATGCAAGGAAATTACTCTGTGTGGTTTGACTCCTGCGCAGAGAACAGTGAGTTGCCCACAGCGGGGTAACCAGATGTCCCCTCTGGGCACAGCCCTGCACACTGCTGGCCTTGGTGAATTGTCGGGGTGCCAGCCAGAGCCCAAGAGCTTCAGGAGCAAGCGCTGAAATGCCAAGAGGGTTGCTGGCGAAGGTGGCTGAGTAGACAGAAGAGGCGTCATAAGCAAGCAAAACGAAAGATGCGGGCAGCGGCCCCCTTCAGAGTCAGACGTGCTGCCAATGGCGGGAGGACTGCTGGGAAAAAAAGGAAGTTTCAGAACAAGAGGAGAAAAATGCCCAGGGGATACACACCCACCTCGGGAGGAGATCTGCGTTTGCTGCAGGGCATCTGGCTGTACTTCTGGAGTGCTTGTTCTTTCTACATGCATACTGTGATAATTAATTATAAAAAAAACATGCAGAAGAATTGTATGTGCCCATTTTCATTTCTTTTCTCAAACCTACTCTGTTGTTCCTTCTGTTAGTGTCATGGCCCCTGTTACGTGTCTAAGTCATCTGCTTCCCTTTCCCTTACTCCCCACATCCTGTCCCCAGCAAAGTCACGCTGGTGCTGTCTTAACAGCCCCCCGCATCTCTTCCCTCCTCACCCAGATGATGTCAATGGCCCCTCAGCTTCCTTCACCTCTTCCTAACCCAGCCTGCTTCATACACCACATCAGACTCATCTTAGGGAAGCCCAGCTCTGACGGTGCACCCTCTGCATGTATCCTATCTCCTCTGCTAGACTGTCAGTGCCTTTGGGGCAGGACCTGTGTCGGAGTCATCTTTGTGCCTCTCATAGCACCGATCAATAAATATTTCTTGAAAGAGTAACAACAACAGCAAAGAATGTAATGCATGCATGTCACAGGGGCACAGATCACCCTCTCCCCCACCCCAGGTCTTTATCTCCTCTTCTCAACATCCTCATCCCTTGCTCACCTCCACGCTGACACTCGTGCCCAGATGCCAGGGAGAGAGATGAGGGTGGGGACACTGCTCCAGGTTCCAAGGCACCCCCCCTCCTTTGTGGAGCACTAACCAGGCTAATGCAGCCTTCTTCCCTGTTGCAGGAAGGGGAGATTCCTGCATCACTCAGGAGGAGACTGCCCTTTCTCCCAAAGGTCAAAGTGTCCCTTGATTCTCATCAGGTTTTTGACCCCTCGTCCTCCCCACACTCTTACCATTATCATGTCCTGTCATGGGAGGTTGAATAAGCTGAGTCCGTTCCCCACTAGGGAATCTAGTGGATGGATGGAGGAAATTAGGGATGCCCACTTTTACTACCTTTAGAAAATAGAAACTACAGGCAGGATGCTTTATGCTATAGGCATTTATAACTGTTCAGCCTAGCAAAAACCAGTCTCAGATACCAAGAAAGAACATTTAAAAATACAGATGAGCACTTCCCTGGTGGTGCAGTGGTTGAGAGTCCACCTGCCAATGCAGGGGACACGGGTTCGTGCCCCGGTCCGGGAAGATCCCACATGCCGTGGAGAGGCTGGGCCCGTGAGCCATGGCCGCTGAGCCTGTGTGTCCGGAGTCTGTGCTCCACAGCGGGAGAGACCACAGCAGTGAGAGGCCCGTGTACCGCAAAAAAAAAAAATACAGATGAATACAATATGGAGGCAGTAAAATTCGGGAACCTCCACCCGGTTCCGTTACCCCACTGCAGAAACACAATTGCAGTTATCAGAAAATACAACTGGATAATCACCTTCTTTGGGTTCCATTTTGAAAGTGACATTTTCCAAAGAGAAAGCCAGACCAGCATGAATAAATACAGCATGGAATCAGTGATACCCTAAGGCTAAAGACAAATGTAGGTGTTGGGTGCTTCCTTTGGCCCATGCCTCTCCTCTGTGTGCGGGAACCGCTCCGTACTGTGGAATATGCAGCCATCACCTTACAGGTGCGCAGGGAATGCAGCCTTCAGGGCAGGTACAGCCGCAAGCAAAAGGGCTGCACAAGTAGAAAACAGTTAAAATGAAAAGGAAAGAGACAGACAAAGCCTGACTGATGCCTAAAGATAGCCACCTTAGACATGATCTTAGGGTGATAAGGAAGGACATATGCCAAGCAGAAGCTCATTAATTCTCAACCAGAACTGCAACTGTTAGGGAGAAATGGGTACATTCTGGACAGCTTTATATCTACAGGAGCCTATACCCTCGTTGTGTAACATTTATTGGTATACAATGCGAACTTTCAACAAAATGCAGCTCCTTACTCCAGAATATTAAGGAGGAAAGCCAGGATAGAGGAGATTGATTTTAAATCTAGGTTTAAACCCTTTCCAGCTTGTTACACGTTTGCTTTTTCATTGCCAAGGTTAATAGTATATACATTTTGCTCTGTAACCATTATTGTGATTAGTCGCTAGATTAGTTCTAAGAGGTAAAAATCAGTAATATAAAAAATAATACTATAATTAATCTCTCCTTTTTATGCATTTTATTTTTCCTGTAGTACTTAATTATCTATCCACTTATCTATCAATCTATCTTGTAATGTCTGCTTTTATCAGATCCTTATCATCATTTAATGTTTCAAGAACATTTTCAAATATAGTGAATCCTTTCCCTTCCATTCACATGTCATTATTGAGCCTTTTTGTTCTAGACTAATCTCTCTCTATTTCTGTTGCAGAGCTATTATCCTGGATAAAATCTATTCTTCCTGGGCCTTAAGTCTTCCTTAAGTGTTTACTCCCTTGTTTTGCTGGAACACATCCTCGAATAGCTTTGTCACAAAAGTTGCGTTGGAAATCAAATTTCTAGGTTCTTGTGTAATGTCTTCACACTTAGTTGACAATTTTATTGCATGTAGAATTCTAGGCTGTAAATCACTTATCTCAGAACTTAGAAGACAGTCCTCCTTGTCTTGTGACATTAAGCTTGTAAGAATTTCACAGGCAGACTGACTCTAGTCCTTCATAGGTAAACAGTTTTTACTCTCTGAAAAGTTTTCAGAATCTCCTATTAATTGGCATATTTTGAACCTTCATAAAAATGTGCCTCAATGTCATCTTCCTCATGCATTATGCTAGGATCAGAGAACCATTTCAGTCCAAGGACATACCTTATTCACCTCTCCGAAATGATTTTCTAATATTCCTTCAGAAACTGATTCCCTTGTGCTTTCTTTGGTTTCTCTTGTCTGTTGGCCTCTTAATTTGTCTTTGTTAGTCTTTTGTCACTTAGGTGCTTGCACACATTTCTATCCCTTTGTTTTGTTCTGGTTTTGTTCCACTCTATAAGAGATGTCCTTGATTTCATTGTTAAACCTTCTGTTCAGTTTTGTAGTTTGAAGATTTTTTTTTGCTCAGTGAGAGACCATTCTTGTTCTCTAGTAGTTTTTTTAAATCCTGTTTATGTATTATGGGTTTTATACATTCTCAGATCTCCCTGAGAGCACCAATTAGGATTTTTCAAAGTACACTTTTATTCCTTGAATTATTTGTTTCATTTTGGGTCATTTTCTTCTGCTTCCTTATCTTTGCTTTTCTTCATTATGTCACAGACTCTCCTCAAATACCTGTGAGCCCCTGTCGTCCATTCATACCTAAAAGTGATGTAAAAAATAAAGTTTGTTTTTAAAAACCCTCAAAATAAAATAAAATAAGATACTGAAATGGCAGAGTCATGAACTCTGGGCCTGCAAACGAAGCCCCTCATCTGGAAAGTTTCACTCCAGCTTGAGCAGGATGGAAACAAGCCATACTGCTGGGGCCCAGGATGCATTGCTTTGGGACTCCAGCCCTCACTGGCTACCCTGCTTTTTCTCAGGCAATTTGTTCAATTGCTTTAGTGAAGAATCCTTTGCTTTCTTTGCCTGAGGGGTAAACATCTGCCTATTGGCCGTTCTGTCCTCAAAGAGTAGGAAGGGGTTTGCCTAGGCTCACTTCTTTGTTGATCCTCCCACATCTCACTTACACCCTCCAAAGTGTCTCTGAGTTCAAAGCCTCCATGAGAGTCTACCGGGTACCTGAACATATGTGCAGCTGGAGTCTCTCCTAGTTACAGTCCCCTCTGGACCTTCCTCCCCTGATTTCTTGGTCACTATTACTTCATCTGCTTTTGTCTTTAGGAAACGTATCAAAAGCTGTCCATCAGTGAGGGTTTCCCTCCAATCCTGTTTATGGCTATAAGCTAAGTTATTTGTCATTCCCTAACTCTCTTTTTAATAGGATTTTGAGAGGAAGAGAAAAGAAACATATGTGCTCAGCCTCTCATTCTGGAGTGGAAGCCACGTTCTGAAGTAATCAACTCCCAAAAAAAGAATGAGATTTCATTAATTATTCAAAAACTCAATTACAATAAGAAGATTCCACTCAGCGACATTTTCTTGGGTTCCCACTTGGTTCAAATTATGGTGCTGGACTAACGGGGTCAGGGGGTGATTTACAAAACAGCAAGATTGGAGATTTGGTCCTTGTTCCAAAGGAATTTACATTCTGCTACCAGTGACAGAGATTTATCAACATGCTCTAACTGTACATTTGACTGTACACTGCTTTTAAGAAATGACTAAATATATCTGAATGCACCTAGATATGGTTTCTAGTGCAATATTCTAAATTGGCTGCAAAAATAAGTGTGAGCTGCCAGAAGAAAAAAGAAAACTGAATAGAAAAGGGAGAGAAGGTGACATTCCATAGGTAGAGACCTTGAACCCTGAGTAAATCTGGCTTTCACATTAGTCGAGGGAAATCCGATGGAGGTGGTATGTCTATCATTAGTTGTGATGTTTGCAGCCAAATTAGAAGATTGTATCAAAAATGGAACCTAGGTTCATTTGCATCTATGTAGTCACTTTCAAAAAATAAGTGCACACTCAAATGTACCTTGTAATCCTCTTTTGTGAACAGTATAATTGTATGTATAAAGGCCAAAATAAGGAAACAATGATCTATAGTATTACTTAGGGGCAGTAATGATTGGGAGGGGGCAAAAACAAGGGCTTAGGTGTGGATACCATGCTTCACTTCTTGATCTGGGTACTGTTTACAGGGGTGTGTTTAGTTCCAGAAGTTTCATCCAGCTGTATTCACAGGCTTTCTAATATGCATTTCAATATACATCTTTTTTCAAAAGAAGAAGAAGTAAAAATAAAAGCGAGGGCAAAATAGTTCAAATAGCCTTCTCTTTAGGATTTATTCCAAGGGGGAAATCTAGAGCACAGGTCATGAATTCCTTGGAAACAGGGGCTAACATTGTATTCCCAACACCTGGCATGATACCCGCCCCATGGTAGGTGCTTCATATGTGTTTGTAGAAAAAGAAAAGAGAGAGAGAAAGAGAGAGTGAGAGAGGAAGAAGGGAAGAGAGAGGATGAGAGAGGGGGGTGGTGGGGAGGGAGGAGAGAAACCTTGGTGAGCTCAGCCACTGAGATCCAGAGTTTTGTTTTGTTTTATGTTACCATAGCATTAACCTTACTAAGACACGTCCCTTGAGTTTTGCAGGGCCATGTGCCCACATTCATTAACAGAATACATCCTTTCCTCTCCCATAACACGCACTTCTTGAGGTAGGGGCTGTTTCTCCACATTTTGAACTGTGCTTGGCCCATAACAGGTGTTTATGAGAAATATATTGAATGAAGTCCTTTCTCACCCTCATGCACCAATCACAGTGCTTTGTGTGACTGGCTCTAAACCAACATAATGGTTGAGTGACAGTTGCAGGAAATGATTTCCAAGAGATCATAAACAGGGACTTCCCTGGGGTCCAGTGGTTAAGACTTCACCTTCCAACGCAGGGTTCGATCCCTGGTCGGGGAGCTGAGATCCCACATGCCGCATGGCCAAAGAAACCAAAACATAAAACAGGAGCAACATTGTAACAAATTCCATAAAGACGTTAAAAATGGTCCACATCAAAAAAATCTTAAAAACAAACAAAAAAAGAGATTGTAAACAGGGGAGACAAATATCAGGGGATTTTCTTGGAAATTAACTGAAATCCCACTAAAAACAGCTCACGGTGCTGTGCTTGCCCTCTGCATCTGGGTAAATGCTCCCAGAAACTCCTCTCAATACTTGGTCTCCTTTTTCCTTCCTCCAAGCCACCCTGAAGCACAGGCTACCTTGCAGAAATGCAGGCTGGGTAGGGACAATGAGCTGAGAAGACCTTGATCAGTTCAGTATAATGATGAGCTTTTCACAATGCTTCCCACAAGGAGTATGAATTCCACTCCTCCTGGGCTTGCCAAACCCTAGCAACCTCTCCAGGCTGCCACAGGCTCTGCTCCCAAGAGCCAGGAGCACGCCCTCCTGCCTGTTCACAGGGCAACCGGGAAGGTTACTCAGGGATTGAGCAGCTGTAATTGTTGCCCTGAGGGGGTAGCATCCTTGGGCCAGCAGAGAATTTTGCAGCTTTTCTTCATGCATTTTTAATCAATTCTAAGCTACTTACAAATATGTGCAATTACTTTCGGTACTTCACTTTGTAATAAGATTTAATGACTCTGCTCCAGTCCTCTGAGTGAACATTGGTAATCTGACCTTATGATTTAAAATTTAGCTTTGGCAAAGGAGGAGGGTATAAACTCTGATGAACTCTTTTTTAGTTTTGGGTGTTTTTTTTTTTTAAGGAAATCAGAAGCTTTCAAAATATCCCCAATATGAGAGAACAGAACATCTCATTTATTTGCCAAATAGTATCTGATTAAAATATATGGGGAAGAGCCCTGGAAACAGAAGCTCTCTTTCTTTAAAATGTTTTACAGATTATTTTAAAGGGAGAGTCCAGAGATACCCAGAGGGGTCATCCAGTCCATTTGCAAGCATTTAGATATGGAAAGTCCTCCAAGTGTCCTTGACAAAGAGAACTTCTGCCAACTCTCTGATCATCTGAGGACCACCTGTTTCTACCATCCTGGTATATGCCGACCAAGTTGTTCCACAACGAATTATAATAAATACAGCTGATACCTGCCGAGTGTGTGCTCTGTGCCAGCCACAGATGACAGTGCAAACAACCAGGCATTATTGTCACCCCCATCACAGATAAAGAAATGGAGGCACGAATGAAGCCGAATCTGGACTCTGTACCCTGACACCGAATTAAATCTCAGAGACAGAGTTTTGGGCGAAGTAGGAAAGAATAGGGTAATTGCTTTGCCAGGCAAAGGGGGCCACAGCAGGCTAATGCCCTCAAAACTGTGTGTCCCAACTTGGAGAGGATAGTGAGAAGTTTTATAGTAATGGTTCAAAGAGGGTGTGATCAGCTCCTGGACATTCTTCTGAGGTAAGTGGGAGTCAACATCACCAACCTTCTGGTTCCAACTGGTCTGGGGTCTCCGTGCTTGTGGGCAGCACACAGTTAACTTCTTCCACCTGGTGGGGGTCTCAGTACCTGCAAAACAGCTCGAAGATATTGTTGTGTGTATCCCTTGATGGGAACCAGGACCTGCCCCAAGCCTGCACTGTTGTTTCTCTTGACTGTTCCTCCCTTGTCTCACATCCCCTCCCTTCCCTGATTAGCATCTGTTTGAACCTGCCCGTTGGAACTCAAGGAAGGTCATGGAGGCTGAAAGAAGCTTATTTTCTGTTATCAAGAAATGGGGGACACAGAAAGGCTTTTGTGCCCAGGAGCTCCCCTTGTGCTCGGTTTTACAAGTAAGATGAAGGAACATTCTTCGGGGAGCTGCGGTGCCCACGTTACTTGAAGAAGGCCAAGGGCACACAGCATCCTGCGGATGTTGCTACAAACACTTTGGCTTAACTTTCTACAGACAGCGGAGTTCCCCCACCACGGGGCTCGTGCCAGCAGACGCTCTTCCTACTCTTCACACAAAGCGCATGGGCACAAAATTCACCCGAGACATTAGGCTCGCCCTGAGCCACTCCATCAGGTGACTTCCCTGTGTCCAGAGCTCTAAGAGGCTGTGTGGCCCACCTGGGAGGGGAGGAACCGCGCACAAGCCCAGTGTCTTGACGCCATCATCTAGCTGCTATGCAACCAGGTAACCAATCCGGGGCTCATGTTCTTTAGAAACTAAGGGGAGTGAGATAGATCTCTTCCAAAGCCCCTATTAGCTCCACAGTCTGTGAATTTATTTTACAATCATTTACTGAGAGTCAACTACATGATGGGAATTAAAGAGAAATAAGGTCTTCCCGTACCCAGAGAGGTCTAAGTTTCTGTGTGCAGTGGCAGCCCTGTGACAAAAGATTCAGGTCCAGGGCTCCTTCTCAGGGGTACCCCGAAAGAAGGCAGATTTCTTGGTTTCCTGTTACACAGTAGAACATTCTATGGCCAGAGGTACCTTCCTTCTCCTCTCACCAAGTACTGTATTCCTACTCTGGGTAAAAAATAGGCTCTATTTCTCAGTGGGCTCAGGCCCAGATAAGCCATGGGATCCAAAGCAACGGAGACAAGGGAAATCTGACGGGTTTGTGAGCCGTTGGGCACATGCAAGCCCCTGCCCTTGCTCTCTGCTCCCATCCATTGAGTCTCCGCCTGCCTGTCACAATTGCCTGTAACAGGAAGGACTCATAAAACACTGACAGGACTGCCTTTAGTTTCCAAACTGGAAATGCCAGGGCAAGCCTCCTGACCCCTGAGCAGCCCTGGCATCTCCGGGCATCCTGTGTGAAGAGCAGCCCTGGAACTTGGGCAATTCGAGGTTTTTTAAATAATCAGGAGCATTTTCTAATTTTTTTTTCCCGAAAGGCACAACTTAATGTAATTGACAATTGTATTCTAAGCTGTTGAACTTCAAATTTGAGTAATTTCATTTTTCTCTATTTAGACGTGGAACACTGGTATTTAGATCTAGAAAGTTTCTTAAATTTATCTTATTGAAGTATGGTTGAATTACAGTGTTGTATTAATGTCTGTTGTACAGCCATACATATATATACATTCTTTCTCATATTCTTTTCCATTATGGCTTATCACAGGATACTGAACATAATTCCCTGTGGTATACAGTAGGACCTTGTTGTTTATCCATCCTCTATATAATAGTTGGCATCTGCTAATCCCAACCTCCCACTCCTTCCCTCCCCCACTCCCCTCCCCCTTGGCAGCCACAAGTCTGGTCTCTGTGTCCATGAGCCTGTTTCTGTTTTGTAGATAAGTTCATTTGTGTCATATTTTAGATTCCACGTGTAAGTGATGTCATAAGGTGTTTGTTTTCCTCTGTCTGACTTCACTCAGTGTGATAATGTCTAGGTCTAGAATGATTTTAACACAAAGGTGCATATGTAAGGTTGGATTCTTCACATGCTAGCTGGAGAGGCAGTAAGTAATGTCGAGAGTCCATACGGCCAAGAGGAGAGACGGGAAGGTGAGAGAAAGCACAGGAGGAGCCAGGGGCCGCTGTCCACACTGGCAACGCAGACCCTCACGCGCCCAGGCTGCCTTCCGTGAGGAGGGGTGTGAAGACGGGAACGTTTGTGGCACGTGGGTTCCCCAGTTGCGAGGCAGGTCTGAGTGTGGACAGGGAACGGACACTTCTGGAAGAAGGAAAGGGGTGTTTTAGTACATCATCTCCTTAATGGACTGAGCACCCCCAAAGGACATGGCAGAGAAGGTGGAGGGGGAAGCAGGGGCCCCATCAGACTCAGACAAAAATACGGGCAGTGGGAGATCGAAGTGGCCAGCTGAGATGGTGGATGTGTTGGCAGGAAGCTCATTTTCCATAATAAAAATCCACCAGAAAGCACAGCCTCTCAGATGATTTCCCCCGCCCTGTGAGCAACTGTCCACCCAACGCACACTTGCCAGTCCCCTTAAGCGGGGGGTTGGAGTTTCAATTACTATGATCAAAAGGAAGCCGTCAACATAGGAAAATAACTCGTGCGGAACACTCGCTCGGTACATTTGGACACGAAGTACGTCCTCAATTGTAGTCACGAAGCAGAATGCTTCTGCGAAAGGCCTCTGTTGGGCTCTTGTGTGGGTGTCCTCGCTGGGAATTTCAGAAATACAAAGTCAAGAAAAGCACTCCCTCCTTCCAAACTGTGAACACTTCAACCAATAACATAGACTCACTCAGGCATCTTGCAGGGTCTCTCCCACTTTAAAGATTTGACAATTTTTTCCCTTGCAGGAAAAAAAAATGGCTTTACAAGGGAATATGTGGAAAGAAACTAATATTTATTAAGTTTGACCTGACTTTGAACCTCAAAAAGGCCTACAACCAACTTACCCAAGGTATTACATCAGCAGGGCAGCATTTGAGAATCTCTCAGTCCGTCTCTGACATCTAGCTGATTTGATGAAGCAAGGACTGAGGCATGTAAAGGAAAGTGTCCAAAGACACAAAGCTAGTAAATGGGAGAATCTGAATTCAAGCCTAGGCTTCTAAAAGCAACACATAATTTTAAAATAAATTTTTAAAAATACTATTTATGATAACATCCAAAAAATTAAACAGCTAGGAATAAATCTACCAAAATGTGTGCACGACCACTAGCATGGAAGCTAAATACGTTACTAAGAAATTAAAGAATACAAATTAATGGGGAAACAGACCGTGATCACAAATGGGGAAGAGCCCAATATTGTTATGACAGCTGTTCTCCTCAAAGCTGGTCTATGGCTTCAACATAATACCGATCAAAATCCCAACAGGTTTTTTTTTTTTTTTTGGAAATTGAGAAGGTGATTCTAAAATGCATGTGGGAGTGTGAAGGACCTAGAAGTGTCAGCACAATATGGAAAAACAAAGTGGGATGACTTACACCACCAGATTTCAAGACTTAATTTCAAAAGTTCATTAATTGGGGGTAAGACAGGAATAAAGACACAGACCTACTAGAGAATGGACTTGCAGATATGGGGAGGGGGAAGGGTAAGCTGTGAAAAAACGAGGGAGAGGCATGGACATATATACACTACCAAACGTAAGGTAGACAGCTAGTGGGAAACAGCCGCATAGCACAGGGAGATCAGCTCGGTGCTTTGTGACCACCTAGAGGGGTGGGATAGGGAGGGTGGGAGATGCAAGAGGGAAGAGATATGGGGACATATGTATATGTATAACTGATTCACTTTGTTATAAAACAGAAACTAACACACCATTGTAAAGCAATTATACTCCAATAAAGATGTTAAAAAAAAAAGTTCATTAATTGGGACATTTTGGTATTGGCTTAAAGAGAGACAAATAGACCAGAAGTAGAACAGTCCCACACATATACGCATAAAACTGTGATTTGTGTTGTTTTCACTTCCTTTTCTCAGAGGCAGCAGAGGACTGCCTAGCTGAAGTGCAGTTTCCATGTCTTAACAAAACTCACCTCCCTCCCCACACGCCCAGCACAGGGCCCTAAACAGAGTAGGCGCCTTATAAGTACTTGCTAACTTGCATACCTTGTTTTCTCTGCAGCTTCAACAGTGGATCTTGAACCTAGAAATACCCTCCTCTATGTGTGGTTCCTGAAAACAAATCCTGTGCAGAACAGGCTACTTAACTCTTTTCATTTATTCATCCTCAATTAATTCCACGGTCTTTTTTGAAAGCACCCAGTACATACCAGGAACTTTGCTAGATGTACGTGACTGCGGTTTCTCGGGGGTTTACACACTCTTTCAAGTTCCTTGGGGTGCGATCCTCCCCTTGACCCTCGTGACAACCCTGTTAGCTGGGCATTCTTCTCCCATTCCTTATTTTGCAGATAAGGGAGCTGAGCCTCAGAGAGAAGATGCGATTCGTTCAATGTCACACTGCTGCTACGTCTCAGAGCAGGGTGAGGACCGCTGAGCTGAGTGTTTATTATCCCCCTGAGACCCCTGCCCACACCCCTGAAGTTCACCGGGCATCTAAGGGGGCAGCCCTTTCCATGCCTTTTCCTCCCCCATGAAAAGTCTGCCCACCTGTGGCCAACCACTCCGCATCGCCTCATCGCTTCATGCTTCTCACTGATCACAGCTAATTTTCACACCTGCGGATAAAACCCAGGGGAAAAAAAGAAAAAGAAAAAAAACAGCAGGAGAAATGTCCACACTCCAGCTTGGACAAGGCACTGTATGAGCAGATGTGGGTCAGTGTGTGTGCCTTGGACCCCACCCCTGAAAAGTCTCAGGACTTTTGAAGGTAAGAGCCGTGAGCTCTAGTGTTTGTCTTTCCACACCACCTCCAGCCCCAGGTAGGAATGAACCTTCCCAAGCACAGAGCTCCGTGGTTTCCAAGGTCATCCTTGTGCTAAGAAGGATGTGTAACGAGAGACTGGAAATGTCCTCATTCTGTTCTCAGAGCTACGAACAACCAACCGAAATCCTCCACATAGGGTGAAATTCCATAAACTGTAGCAAGCAATAGTTCTAAACATTTGATAGCTATCTATTTATACAGTCATCTCTCGGTATCCGCAGGGAACTGGATCCAGGACCAACTTGGGATGCCATAATCCACGGGTGCTCAAGTTCCTTACATAAAGTGGTGTTATACTTGCACAGAGCCTATGCACATCCTCCCATATGCTTTATTTTATTTTTTATATTTTTTATTTTTATTTATTATTTTTTAACATCTTTATTGGAGTATAATTGTTTTACAATGGTGCGCTAGTTTCTGCTTTACAACAAAGTGAATCAGTTTTAAATATACACATGTTCCCATATCTCTCCTCTCTTGCATCTCCCTCCCTCCCACCCTCCCTATCCCACCCCTCTAGGTGGTCACAAAGCACCGAGCTGATCTCCCTGTGCTATGCGGCTGCCTCCCACTAGCTATCTATTTTACGTTTGGTAGTGTATATATGTCCATGCTACTCTCTCGCTTTGTCCCAGCTTACCCTTCCCCCTCCCCGTGTCCTCAAGTCCATTCTCTAGTAGGTCTGTGTCTTTATTCCCGTCTGACCCCTAGGTTCTTCATGATCTTTTTTTTTTTTTCTTAAATTCCATATATATGTGTTAGCATAGGTATTTGTCTTTCTCTTTCTGACTTACTTCACTCTGTGTGACAGACTCTAGGTCCATCCACCTCACTACAAATAACTTAATTTCGTTTCTTTTTATGGCTGAGCAATATTCCATTGTATATATGTGCCACATCTTCTTTATCCATTCATCTCCCATATACTTTAAATGAACTCTAGATTACTTACAATACCTAATACAATGTAAATGTTGAGTAAATAGTTGTAAATACAATGTAAATGTCATGTAAATAGTCGCCAGGGAGTAGCAAATTCAAGTTTTTGCTTTTCTGGAACTTTTTTTTCCATAATTTTCAATCTGAGGTTGGTTGAATCTGTAGATGCCGCACCCATGGATACAGAGGGCCAACTGTCTACTTTATTGAAGATTTCAAAATGACTTGACAAAAATGAGGAGTGGTATTGACAAGTTAAATAATGAGCACAAGTGGCAAAGGAGAAAATATCCTATTTGTGATACCGTGGAAACTCATTTAATAAAGTAGAGCAGTTTTCATACTTTGGTAAAATGAAGAAAAGCAAGATCATAGTCCTAGGAAATACCCTTTATTCAAAAAAATGCCTTACAGGGTCATCCTGCTTTTGTACCCCTTCGGATGCATCACAGATGAACCACCTCATACTTATATCCCATCGGAAGCACCAAGAAGCTTGATCACCCCATTTATTTTTATCCCCAGCTCTTGCAATCTGCAAGGCAGAACTCTGTAGATGCTGTGAAATTGGTGGTTGTGCAGTTTTCTAACCTGACTCCATCATAAGCCTGTATTTTGAATTATTGAAAACTTGCCAACACACTTACCTTTAGAGAATAAATTTGTAAAATCTGGTACTTATTCTAAAGGAAATGTTTCCAGAGTAAATTTAAACAAGAAAAAACTTGATGAAGGTGATCTCACCACGTCTTATTCTTGACTTAATCAACCCAGATCATGACAACTCTGAGAATATTTGTACCAAAGAAGCGAACTCTGTATTCATTGCTCATAGGTTTTCATTATTTCTCCAGCACGTGCTTGTTCACTCCAACTATTAAGGGACAGAAAACGTCTTGAGAACAGTGAACAGGGCTTGTGAGACACAACACATCTCGTCAGGATGGGTTGACACACAAGGATGCAGTCCACGTTAAGACAGATCTGATAGGTTGTGCACTGAACACAAGCTCCATTCCTTGGTGCACAGACTATTAGGAAAATTACGACCTGCTATTTTGGAGAATTCTTACTGAACTCACTAAATTTTCCTCTTTGAACAGCCCGAGATCTGAGGGTGGAAGTTTTTTTTGTTGTTTTTTTTAATGTTTCCTAAATTGGGTCATTAATTTTTTAAGACAATTTAAAAAAAATTTTATTTTATATTGGAACATAGTTTGTTAACGATGTTGTGTTAGTTTGAGGTGTACAGCAAAATGATTCGGTTACACGTATACATGTATCTATTCTTTTTCAAATTCTTTTCCCATTTAGGTTATTACAGAATATTAAGCAGAGTTCCCTGTGCTATACAGTAGGTCCTTGTTGGTTATCTATTTTAAATATAGTAGCGTGTATATGTCAATCCCAAATTAAACAGTTTTTAAAATAGTGAGTACACAGGCAAGAATTTCGGTATCACACACGGGGAACTATTTTGTTCAGGGCTGTATCTGGGGAAAACTGTGAAACAGACAGAGATAAAATGACAGGTGAGGCTTTGTTAGGCCATCTCTTATGTACAGTGTGTGCGTTATCGCAGCGTCAATCCCAGGAGTGTCCCAGGAAACCAAAAACGAACATGCAGCTCCAAGCCTTTTCTAAAAAATCTGGCTCAGTCACTCCCGGCACTGTGGCTTCAAACCATGCTGCCATCCGCACCTTCCCCTACTGCTTCTTTCTGTCCCATCTCCTCCAACAGGAAATCCTAAACTCAGAGAAAGTACCCATTAATGTATGTAGTGGGTAGAATTGCATCACCCCCAAAGAGTTGAAGTCCTAACCCCCTGGTACCCGTCAATGTGATCTTCCTTGGAAATAGGGTCTTTGCAGTTGTAATGAAGTCAAGGTTTAGGATGAGGCCAAAATCCAATGACTGGTGTCCTTCTAACAAGAGGCAAATTTGGACACAGATGCAGAGGGAGGGTGATGTGAAGACACACAGAGAGAATGCCATGTGGTTGAGGTGATGTGCCTACAAGCCAAGGAATGCCAGTTTGCCACCAGCCACAAGGTAGGAAGAGGCAAGGAAGGATGTTCCCCTGGAGCCTTCAGAGAGAGCATAATTCCGCTGGCACCTTGATTTTGGACTTCTGGCCTGAACTGTAAGAGAATAAATATCTGTTGTCTTAAAGAATCCAGTTCGTAGTAACTTGTTATGCCAGCCCTGGGAAACTAAATATGTGGATCATCATATAGCTGCAAGTGGCATTTGCTCTGTAAAGACGATCAGTCGTTATTCCAAAATTCTTAATTTCTAATGGTAAATTTCCAGACGCCACCAGCCTCGTCCTGTCCTCTCCCCAGATGACTACTCACGTGGGCTTGGGCGAATTCCTTCACCTCTCTGAGCCTTGGTTTCCTCCTCGGTATATTGGAAATAATATTCCTCACCCCGCAAATCGATTGGCAACATTCAGTGAGAAGATCTAAGGAAGTTCTAAATATAGTAGGATGTCTCTCCTCCTAATCACTGGAATCTTTTATAAAAGTTTGGTTTGGTATTTTAAACATTTGCCAATGATCCTAAAATCTGCTGGGTTTTTTTCTTAATTTGGTAGCTGTGATGGTTAATTTTATGTCAGTTTGACTGGATTGTTGTGTGTCCAGATGTTTGCTCAGACATTATTCTCAGTGTGTATGTGAGTGTTTTGGGGTGAGGGCAGCATTTGAATCAGTAGGCAGAGTAAAGCAGATTGCCCTCCCCGATGTGGCTGGGCCTCATCCAATCTGTTGGAAGCCTGAATAGACCAAAGGCTGACATTCTCCTGAGTAAGAGAATTCTCCTGTCTCACAGTTTCCAGACTCTTCCTGGTTCTAGAACAGCTTCCAGCCTTCAGACTCCAACTGGGACATTGTCTCTGCAGATTTTGCACTTGCCAGCCTCCATAGTTACATGAGCCAATTCCTTATAATAAATCTCTCTATGATAGACAGAAAGAGAGAGAGAAATACATAGATAGATAGATACATAGGTAGATAGATAGATACATAGGTAGACAGATAGATAGACAGGTAGACAGATAGATAGACACATACATACATACGTAGGTAGTTAGACACATACGTACATAGAGAGATAGAGATGTATATCTCCTGTTGGTCTGTTTCTCTGGAGAACCCTGACTGGTGCAGTACTGACCACAGCGCTAACCCCTAAAATCCGAGCGCGCATTTGTACTTTCCGCTAAGATCACTTACTAGTGGAGCACCTACTATGTCCCAGGCACCCGGAACACAAGTGTAAACAAGCCAAGGCCCCACCTTCACGATGCTCTTACCTCCTTCTACGTCTGGAGCCCCTCTAAGGCAGCGAGCGCTGACGGTGATAAGAGCATGTTAAAAGCGGATGAAACCCAAAAGTGTAGGTGCCATCACCCCACTATGCTAAAGTGAGGGGCTAGTACCTAACCTATGCAACATTGAAAAGGAGGCTGCGGAACGCATTTTGCACTCTTAACCCAAAGACCTGCTCCTAAGGACTTCTTCGGGGAGAGGTTTTGTGGTACTGTGGTGTTTTTTCTACCTCAACCCCCATGAGGGAGGGGTGGGGGACTGTACCATCCTACCATTCAGAGTCCAGTGGAGGGTCCCAAGGGGACCTCTCAGAGACCTTATCAGGTGTCCCTTGGAACTGAGGGATCCAGAAGGGCCAGCGTCTGGGAACTAGGAAGTGTGGGGTGAAAGACTTGGTGGCTAAACAAGCAACAGTGGCCGAAGTAGGAGTCAATTACATCTCCATCAAAGGGGATGCAGGTGTGCCTCCTCTCAGGTCTCCTTTTGGGTGACTCCCCCCAGAGTAATGGATGTCAGAGCAGGTGTCTATGCGGGAGGTGATTGCAGGGAGTTAGCCCGGGAAGGGAAGGCAGCCAATGAGCAGGGCACACTGAACAGCTTACTATTGTAAGCACCTGGGGCTCACACCTGCTGGGGACCCTCAGAGAGACTGCCCACCTGAGGAATGAGGAAGCTGGGACATTTATCGTCTGGCTCCCATGGGACAGTCCCAGGTATTACCAAGATGATGAGGGTCCAGGGGTAGAATCCGGGCACTGAGCATCAGCTGCAGCATCTTTTAAAGTGACCCACCCAAAAGGGCCTCTGGCCCAGGGTGAGACAAACCCAGCAGAAAGAGGGTAGAGGGACCCCATGGGATGGAGAAGTTGAGGGGTGTTCCTGTGTGACCAGCGGTGCTCACATCGTAGGAGCCATATGTAGATGTTCCCAGTGGCAAGTCCGAGGAATCCTTCGAGGGAAGGTGTCAACAGTGACCATACGTGAAACCCAGGGAGCACCCAAACCATATCTCAACCACAGCGGTCATTGACCACCCCCTGCCCTCCCCTCACCCCTACTCTCTCAGCCCTAACCCTGGAGGGCCCGCTGACGTGAAACGGGGAAGGCGACAGAAGACCAGAGTGGAAATACGAAAAAGTGTCTGAACCCCTCATCCCCCCAGGGCTTCCCATCTTAAGGCAGGTTGGGGCGGGAGAACCTTCAACTTTGAATGCCATTTGGAGTTTCGGCCACCAAAATATATTGGACTTTTTAAATAGAGAAGCAAGACCATTTGGGGGTCTAAAATTGTCTAGAACTCCTTTTTACCACCCAACAGAGATTTAAGGAGTTACTGAGCTGCTCAAGATTTCATCCAAGAGCAGGGCTGGGGGAATGAGACCACATCAGATGGGGGAAGCAAAGAATAAAGTCTCTTATGAAGTTTACGCACGCGGACAGGTCAGGGAAGAGAGAAACTCTGGCTTCCCAAACCCAGGCAGGCACCGAATAAAAGCCAAGTAACCACGATTCTAGAATTACAATGAATAAAAAGAAATGGAGAAGTAAAGAAATCTATTCCACCTAACATTCTTGTAGTCTTAAAAATAATGTGTCCCATTTATCTAACTACAAATGAAGTATTTTCCTCTCATAAACTTTGTCTTCTGCCACCTTCCTTCCTTCCATGTATTACCCAGAATTTAAATAGTCGGCTTTTCACTTCATTTGGTACTCTGCCATTCCCTTTTCACGGAATGAAAGTCATCTCTTTGCAGAAGGTTCTTTAGTTAATTAATGGCACGTGATCAATAAGATAGAACGGCGATTCCTTGCAAATGGCTCAGGGCTGTGTTTCTCCTGGCACTGGGACAGCAGTGTCACAAGCTGGGAAAGGCTGGTGTGTTTACGTGGACCAGGTGGTCCACGGTTCACACAGTAAGTTTTTGAACACGTGGTCATGCCACCAGCTACCATGGAAGCTCTAGGTCTCCTGCCCCGGCGAAGGATTCTGCCGTCTGCACCTGGTTCTCAACTTCTCTAGTGGTTTGTTCCCTGTTGCTCGTCCCCAAAATGTCCCCTCCTCCTGCGTCTACCCTCAAGGGTTGGTTCTTCCCCCTCATTTGTCAGCAGCCACCTCTTTCCTCCCTCTGCCTGCTCTCACTGGGTTTTAACCAAATCATCAACCTCAACCTCTGTCCTGAGCTTCAGTTTCATTCATTAACCTAATCCAGGGTTTTTTAACCATGGCTGCGCAGAAGAACACCCCATGCTGCTTTCCAAAAGTACCAATGCCTGGGTTCCTCTACCATGTACCTGGATCTGAGTGTCTGAGAGACAGCCTGGAGATTTACACCTTCTGATGGTTCTCCAGGACGGCCGCACACCATGCTGCTCCTTTCTCATGCCGGGTTAGCGTATTTCCCCATGCATGTCAGTGCTGTCACCACAGTTCAGTAACGGCATCCTTGAGGATGTAGACCATGTTACCCCATGGTCCCGAGGGGATGATGATCATTCCAAAGAGCCTCAGTGGACAGAGAAATGGCTGAGAATCCACTACTGCAGGGTCTGGATGAGACGTAAGCCAAAGAGCATGGTGCCCTTGGGAAGTGCCCCTGACCCTTCACCGTTGAAAGGGAAGACGGTACCTCGCTACCCCACGTGGAAGGCACTTTCATGTTCTGTGAGCCTAGGTCTTTGTTAATTACCTGTAATTACCTGCGTCTGTTTTCTTTGGGGCCACTCTTTTTTCTCTCATGTAGCAGTGGAAGATTCTTTTTTCTTCCCCATCCTTTTTTTTAATTTTTATTTTTAAATAAAATCATTCGGCCTCTGCTCTATGGAATTTCCATGAGACAAATAGCTCATTGGCCCAAGGAGCTACAGTTTCTCAAGAGAAGAAGACATGGGTAGTGTTATAATAGCTAAATGCTCCAGTAGAGAATTAGCCATCAGCTCCAGCCTGCGGGAACAGGAGAAGACTTCATGGAGGTGGTGACTTTTGTTACACACCTTAAAGTAGGAGTTTGTCAACTGGAGAAAATAAAGTGGAAATGGAAGGAGTTAGAGAAAATACCTGGAGAATGGGGAGATGTACGGGCAGTAAAGCGAAAATCAGAAAACAAAGGTGAAAATAATGCCCGGATAGAGGGCTGCCTGCCGGTGAACAGTGTCTGGAATTTCACAACCAGGTGTGTGAGGCTCAGGAAATCAAATGCAGAGGGTGCAAGACAAAGCCCCAGCAGATGGAGAAACAACACAGATAGAAATCTGGTTCCAACAAAGCACCCTTGCATGTAACAGCTGCGGTGACAAACATAGACCCTGATTTTCCATCTGTGTTTCTCCAGAAATTGTCTTGGGAAAAGAAAGTAATCGTATCTTCAAAATATTTGGCTTTGTCACAGGTTGAAAATTTGTTCACAGCTCCTGACTGGTCCTCTGTTTAACAGGGTCAAAAACGCTATAGGGACTTCCCTGGCGGTCCAGCGGTTAAGACTCCACACTTCCAGTGCCAGGGTGTGGGTTGGATCTCTGGTCGGGGAACTAAGATCGCACATGCGGTGCAGTGTGGCCAAAAAGTAAAAATAATAATAAGTAATAAATAAATAAATGCGTTAAATCCCTAACTTGAGTCATCCACCAAAAGGAATATGGTAACGGAGTTTAACTCACACAGAAAAATAAAATTTCTTTTTATAAAAGCAATCTCTGCCTATATAGTCAGGCAATTGTGCAATCCTAATTGTGCAAACTCTAGCTTCTGTTTTGCTTTCAAAGGCTTATGGGTGGAGGGGCAGGTGGCAGGAGGGGGAGGGGGCAGGGATGCAGGGAGAGCAAGTCTCAGGAGCAAAAGGAATGAGATGCATCCCTTAGCACAAAGTTTTAATCACTCTTTGCCCCTGTAACAAAACAAACGACTGCTTTTAACCACATGTGTCTGAAAGACAAATACCAGCATTTACAGAATTGGAGAAATTCCAAGGATGCAAGACTGTGGCCAATTATGCTGCAGCCCAGAATAAGTGACAATGACCAGCTGACGGAATCAGCCTCTTGAAAAGGGCCTTTATGATTGAGTCCCGGACAGACCCCTAACTAGGGCCCCTGGGTGCCTCTCCAACATGGTGCATTTTAATTGCTTAGGCTGGCATTAATCTGATGTCTTTGGTCTGGCTCGGCGTCCTTTTATAACCCTTCTATCTGGCCACCAATCAGGTACAAAGAAAAACTTAGCCACTGCATCCTTTCTCCCAAAGGCAGTTGTAGTATTTTATCGAGAGGTGATGTTTAAAGTTTAATGAAGGCAGAACTAGGATGGAAGACGGACAGAAGAGGCGTGAGCAGAAAGAACTTGCTCTGGAATAAACAGGTCGAGTGGCAGAAGGAGACGTTCAGGGAGCCAGCGAGAGGCCAGGGATGGACCTGCCTGTGGATGGGTGGATGTTGCCTGTGATGCCAATGGTCAGAGGCCAGCTGTCAGAGCAACAAGATGGCTTCAAGCGCCCAGCAGGCAGGGTGCGAGCCTGCAGGGGGGAGAACCTTGGATGAAGTCAGCTCGCTGTTCCTACGCGTTGCAATAACTCACTGCGTCCTAAAGCGGCTTGCTCTGGCAGACGCAGCCCAACACTCTGCTCAGTGCTGTTTGCCATCCCCCAGCTCCACCTGGGAGCCACACAGCTCCTCTCCCACCTGCTGGCAGCTTCCTGAAATGCAGGGCACACCTGGCCATCGGCAGGGCTTCCTGGATGCCCAGATTCGAGTTGACCTCCTCTCATTTGGAAACCAAAACGTGGCACAGAAACGGCTCCAAGTCAAGCTAAACAAGTCCCATCACAAACGTCTCTTCTGAAATGTATGTACATCTCTATGGGACATTCTGGGTTGTCTGCAAGAACAGAAGGTTATAGAGTGGATGGTCACTGTTTCATGACGTCAACTCAGAAGGAATTTTGAATGAAACCTGCCATGCAGTTCCAGAGCTAACTTCACTTTTTCATTAGAAACAACAGAAAGAGTCCTACTGCTGTTTTGGGGGGTGCGGTGTTTTGATATCCAAAAAGCTCACTGTTGTCAGACACCTAGAGGGTGGTCTTTTCACGTGAAGGATTTAGACAAAGAATAGCCCTCTGACCACAACTCTGACCCTTCAGGTTAGCCACTGTGCCTTCTAGAAACTAGCGGCAGGACGGCAGGTATGAAAAGGAGAGGAGGGAACCTCGCCTGCACCTTCGCAGACACATCAGTGGACTCCCAGACCAGATAAATGAGGTTTTAAGTATTTTCCTGCCCAACGTGAACTTGACCGATCTCATTTCCTTTGTTCTGACCAGTAAGTTGGTAGAGTTAGCTGTTTTGAGGAAAGGGAGTTCATCTGGGGACTCCAAGCAGGGGGGATTGGGAAGGATTGATTGGTTTGAATCAGGGGGGATTGGGAAAGATTGATTGGTTTGAATCAGGGGGGATTGGGAAGGACTGATTGGTTTTAATCAGTCAACACCTTAAATCCAGAGTCTTCAAAGAGGCAAATAAAATTTGACAAAAGGAAATCGAATGAGAATAGAGACCTTCACTGTTACATTCTAACATAAGAAGAAAATTAAATTGCCTACACTGGCCAGGAAAGGGATAGTTGGTTAAAAGAGGGGGCATCTTCATGAAATAGTCAAAGGGGCCCGTCGTAAATCAGTAACCGCCGGCCCTCGCCAAAGAGGCAGTAACATTTTGGTGTCGTCAGGGAAGCAGGATTCTCAGAGAGGCAGAACGCGGAAAGACCCAGCGTCCACATGAGGGTCCGCGGCACGGTGTACACAGCGCTTCTCGAAGTGTGGTCCCCGGACCGGCAGCAGCCACCTGTGTTTTTAACAAGCCCTCCAGGTGACTCGGAGGCATCCCTCAAGTCTGAGGACCACTGAGCTCCTAGCAACTGCTAGTTTGGAGAAAAACAGCTACTGGGTTGATTGCCCGTTCCCACTGGACAGCGCCAACACCTGCCTCAGAGAGACCAGAGAAAAGGTGCAGCAAAAATGGCCTTTATGTTGAGCTGCAAGTCTTCGTCCAGGAGGATCCCTAACTAGCTGCTTCGTCCCCGCTGTAGAAATGCCTTCCTTGTTCCCTAGAAACCGAGGCTGGGATGGCCACGTGCTCGGCAGGAGAGGCCAGGGCCAAGGAGCAGGAAGGAGTTCTGTCCGCGGCCCTGCAGGCCAGCTCCCGGAGTGCTCCTATTTCCCTCTGCTGTCTCCCACCTGTCCTTGGGAAAGGGGCTCCCTCTGGGGGGAAGCCTTCCCCGGGAGCCCGGAGCCCCCTCGATGGTCGGGGCACCTTCGCTGAACCCCACTGGGTGCCTGTCTGAGGGCTGGTGCCCCATCAGCCCTGCTGAGCTGGTGTGCAGGACACAGGGGTCAGGCAGAAAAGGAGAGAGCAGCTGGGGGCGCTCACTTGCTTCCCGCAGAGTCTCCTGGGGAAGAGAGGAGACGGGATGGAGAGGACGCATGGTACCTGAGGGGGCTGGACCAGAGCTCAAGGAGCTGTGCCCGCGAGAGACTTGTTCCGGGACACCAGGTGCAGAGCCGCCCTCAAGGGCCAGGACCAGAGCAAGTGCCCACGTGGCTGAGCCAGTGAGAGGCCCAGCCAGAGGCAGCCCCATGCCCCCAGGCAATGGAGTGTGGAAGGGGGCTGGGACAGGAGCCCGAGGCAGACTTTCCTTCCCCCAACGTACCCCTGGGGCTTCCTAGGAAAGTTCCCGGAGGCTCGAGGGAAGGCTGAGGGTTCCAGGAGCCACCTTGGAGATGTGCTGCTCAGACCTCCCTGCTGGGAGGAACTGCCACAAGGAGCCCAGGAGCGGCTGGCCTCCAGCTGCTGCATCTTCAGGACCACTGCAGCCATCGCCTGCCACCAGTCTCTCCCGGGCTGCTCCAGCAATACTGAGCTTTGCAGGAGTATCAGGGCTGGGCCTTGCTGCCCGACGACACAGGACTCCTCCGTAGGCCATCTCTGCTCTGGGGTCCCCGCAGCCCTATGGAGACTTCCTCAGAGGGACATGGGAATCTGAGGCTCTTCTTGTCCAGCCTCCTGGCCCCGCCCAGCCTCCTGGCCCCGCCCTGCCTCCTGGCCCCGCCCTGCCTTCACAGGTGTGGCTCAGCATCGTGCTCTGAAGTTCTCCCCCTCCTCTGCTCCTCCTGGACTTTCCCAATAAATCTCTGAGCTTCCTATCGCACCTTGGGGGCTGCTTCCCAGGAGCCGTGGAGGGACACATCCTGCTAGGGAGAAGGGGACTGAGAGCCGGCACACATCCAACAGCGAGATCCTGGTACCCACGCACAGGCTGAGGGGCTGGGGCCCATGGCCACACCCTTCACACTATGTATAAACACAGTGGCATCGCTCAGTACTTATGCACCAGCCACCTCCCAACTCTTCACGTGCCATCGCTCGTTTAATTCTTGCCACAATCCAACGAAGGAGGCTACTGATTTTGCCTCCACTTTATGGGTGAGAAAACTGACATACAAAGAGGTGAACCAATTTGCCCAGTGTCACAAAGCTACTGAGCGCTGGAAGAAGGACTCCAAGCCCCGCCCAGACTCTCACTGGTCCACATGCACCCACCTGAGGACAAGAATTATCTATCATCCATCTATTTACCCACAGTGCCCAGTACATCACTGATAGCCAGTAAACAGTTAATGGATAAATAAATGGCAATGTATGTATCATGAATTCTTTGGTTCCCAACCAATGGGCAGTTGCAACTTCATTGTGAGATGTCCTTGGGTCCATACTGGCCCATAAATGGGAAAAACATTTCTTCGCAGGTTTCTGTGTAAAGTTTTTTAAATGTATGTAGAAGCCGTTGTGATGAATTAAATAAAATTTATTGTAAGAGGTTGTTGAGTTCAGAGTTATTTTCTGGGTGCTGTTTCTGTTTCTTCCACCTCAGACACTAGAAGTACAAGAACCTGGGTGAGTTTCCACGACATTTGGTCACATTAAAAAAGGAGTCATAATACTGGATCATGAATCAGAATAAGGAGACAGAGAAAGAGAGAAGAGAAGCTGGAGAGGAAGATGGGATTTGAAGGAGTAGGGGGAGGAGGCGGGAAAGAGGGTGCAGAGAACCAGCCTTTGGGGCAAAAACCAGCATGAGGATTTTGCTCCTTCCTTTTTACATAGTATTCCATGTCCTTCTTCCCCAATAGCGTTCACGTATGAAACGTTAATTTGATTTCTCTAAGGACCACCATCCCGATTGGCCAAAGCAGGATTTGAACTTGAGTTGTACTAGAAATGTTTGAGAGCCACATTCCATGTTTAAAAATCATCAGACTTGACTCAAGTCATTTTGGCCCATAATTAATGAATCAGCAAGAATGGGAGATCATTCAAGCCTTCACAGAAAAACCAGGCAAGTAGAAATGCAATCTGCTTCCTGCATTACCAGTAATAAACAACCTTTTATGTCATCCTGTAAGATCTAAAAATAGTTCATTTTCAATTTTGAGCCCTTGAACATAATGAAAGGATGCTGTGCATAAAAGTCAGTTATTCATTTATTCTCTACATTAAAGGCTTCAGCAGTAAGAGCTCAATTAACAAAAAAGACCAGTGGGAAATTATACACAATACTTTTTGTTTATTACAGAGAGACTTTTCATTCCTATCTCACTGATGGGAAATTTTGTACTGACTTACATAACTCACACGAGGCATTATTGCCTCTGAATTCAAGGCTCTTACAAGGGACTGTGCAGAAAGAAACCAAATGGAAAAATGTGACTTTTAGAAAGTTAGTGCCATGTGTCATTACAAATTGTGAGCAGCATTTCCCAGACCACGGGTCAAGCTTATAGCCTTGGACGACCAGGCAATGCCGTAGCTGTGGCTTCCAGGAAGCGCCAGGATCATGACGTCGGAATTCTGGATTCTAGTCCTGATTAGGAGAGGGATCAACTCTCCAGAGACTCTTTTATGAATTCTGGGCATGTCATGCAAATTACCTCTAATTTTCTTCCCACTGTGCCCTTGTGCAAATAAGGAAACGGGATTAGTGAATTGCGGGCTTGGGCTCTCCCGCCGACTCACTATGACAACCTCCAGCCCCGAGTTCCTCTTCTGCCAAAAGAGATGGGTGATAAGCTCATACTTAAGATGTGCCTGCTACTTAAGTCTCTGCTACAGCGTGACTAATTCTCAGGGTGGCTGGAGACAGGCCCAGGATGCCAGGTAGCTAAGGAGAAATAGCAGGGATCGCGCACGCTCTTCAACATTCAAGAATGAAGTTTCCTGCTTCTCCCAAGCCTCAGTGTCCGTGATATGTGACCCTTTGTGACTTTGCTGTGTCCTGTGTTTGGATGTCAGTGAGGAAGCTGGCATGTCGGTGCAAGTCACTTGGCTGGGGAATGAGCCTTCTGACCACCCAGCATCTCCATCTGCAAAAACCCCGGTGGTTCTTTGCTCCCTGTCATAGTGAGCAAAGCACCTATGAACTGATGGAACTCTCGGTCTTCCTGGAAATCAGCGGCCACCAAAGCCAGCCACTGGCCAGTGCTGGCGATGGAGCTGAAGAGTAAGCGAGGCTGCCTCAGGAAGCAGTAGCTCTTTCTCAGCTACTGGAGTACAGCCTGGAGACTCTGGGATCACAATTCAGCAGTGCGCGGGTCTCTGGCGAGCCCACCGTATGCTGGGCTGAGAAGCTGGGTTATCACTGCATTTGAGAATTGGGGTATGTATTAAGTTCTCAGGGTGCATCTTTTAAGAATATCAAAGGTCTTTCCCATCCATTCCCCCATCTTTACTGTGCCTAAAATTGCCAGAAATGAGAATGTGATTTTTTCGAAATATCACCTGTGGATGCGATATGACTAGCGTGTTAACACATAACGTGGATAGTAGGCTAATCGGGGCCATTTTCACAATCGTATAACCTTTCCACTTGGCCTTTTTAGTATCAAGAATGTCTAACCAGGCCTCCTCGTGTCCTGGCATTGCTAGGACACAGTCGTAAGTTTCACATTACACACGCATGCGGAATGGTCACAGAAAAGGTGAAAAGCCAAAGGGGAGGAGATAAAGCTGACACCTCCTGTAGTTCCAGAACACAGGGACATTTAGTGGCCACCGGGTCTCGAGTCTCTGGCAGAGCCGCTAAGCAGATTCAGTCTCGCAGCTAACCCCAGGTGACTGTTTCCCAGGCCTCTCATCTTCCAGGCAACAGTCTCCGGTAAGAGTTACATATTGGGATGTCCAGAGAAAAGCACACTATTTCAATGATTTCCAACACAAACACCCCAGGGATGAGAGAATGATTAATCGGAATGTGGAAAATAAATATAACTTTGATGCATTGTCATTTTTACCCAATATATGTATGTACATATATACATACATATATATCATACAGATATATCTATTATGTACCTGTGACTATAGTAATATATTTTATATATGCTATTATATATATTTATATACATACATATAAAATGTATTACTATAGTTACATGTGTGTAATTAGATTTTTATGTGTGTGTGTATATATATATATATATATATATATATACAATGGGTAAACATGATAATACATAAAAGTAAATTATATTACAATAGCTACATGTATATTATTAATAGATAAATATATACATAAATAAGTGTGTATTGGAGCACATGCTCCAAAATTTTTTCCAAATGGTAGTGTATAATCCAAAATGCTCTAGATTATCTCCCTCATCTGGACACTGTATTTGCTTCAATTAATTTTAAGATTGTGTTTGCAATATTCCCCCACATTCAGTTTGCAACCAAATAAAAAACAAGATATTCTTCATTTAAATGTATGTTAAGCCAGGCCTCTCTAAACATGTACCTAGGAAAATACGTATTGAACAAAATATCAGAATTTCCATTCATCCCTATTCGAATTTATTTTCTACGCACTAGTTTTGCCTGACAGGGTTATCACATGTGTTTGTTCTTAACTAAGTTAAAAAAGGAAAAAGTGTATGAAAAACGTCTGGACGGGAGTGTGCAAAATGGCAACACAAGTTTTTCCCAGGCAGTGGGTTCTTGGTGACTTATTCTGCTTCTTTACACTTTTGCTACTTTTGCGATATTCTACAATAAGTATGCATTTCTATGGAAACAGAAAGATAAACATGTGTAAAGCAAATATTTCAATTTTATCACCCATTCTCTTCACAGCCCAGCTAGACCCAATGCCACTGGTAAATGTTCTAAGTTCAGATGCCCTAAAACACAAGGCAGGATTTGATCTTGAACTTTTACTTGGTTTGAATGATGTATTTCCATTAAAATTTCACAATTTCAAATAACAGTAGCATTTGACAAAAATATATATCAAACAAATATGAACATATAATATATATATGTATAAAACAACACTGAACCAAAATGGACATGCGGTCAGAGGAAGGAGGAAGTAGAGCCTGGCTTTCATGCCCCGTGCTGCACTGGGCTCACCTCTCAGGGCAGGAATTTAGCCTGCTTTACCTGGTTTGTCCGGATCAATTTCCATTTAGCTCCTGGGGTGATACTCCTTTTTCAATGTATTTGCAAAGCACCTGTTAGCCACTTCTTCTATAAGTTCTTGATTTACTGATTAATGGCTAATCAGCTTCAAAAAGAATGTTTAGCTCAACGGAGACCTTTGATCTGTTATCTGCTCACAGCAGCCTGGTCAAAGCTGTTGTGCTTTTCTCAAGGATACCAACATTTCACCCTCATAAACATTTTACACCAACTTTGAGTGGAACAATACAGTTAACCAGTTACAATGTTTTTTAATTTTTTAATAAGTGACTCAAGATGTGATTGGTCAGATCAGGGCAAGAGAGGGTGGGGCCAGTTCTTCCATCCCCTCGTCCCCCGTGAGACAGCCAACCAGCCACCCACATCCCCACTGCTCCCTGGACGGGCCAAGGGGATCCGAGTGTGGCTACCTCAGCCCAAATCAGCAGGACCACCAGGGTGGCCTCACGCTGAGCAGGTACGTCACTTCCTCAGAGCTGAGTGCAAGCATAAGGCATCCTACCGAGACTTTAGACAGGCGAGCACTCTTAAGCAGAAAGCGGACTGTGAATGTTTCTAATTCTGAGAACTGGAATGTGCGCGATAAACCCAGAGGCACTTGGATCTGTCTCCTGATGCAATAAGTGCTGAATGAGGTGAGTGAACGTTAATGAAGCCTGAGGAGACGGAGTCCAGGGGCACAGGCAAAGTACCATACATACGTGGGCGATAAACCAGAGAGGTTTCCCCAGCAGCGTTTTGACAGATGATGGCAGCAAAAGTAGCAAGAAGAAGAAAAAAAAAAAACAGCTCCTGGGAAGAAAATAAGATCACGTGCTGGGTTCAAATTGGGGTGAAAAATACGTTATTGTGTTTCTGAAGATGAAAACACTCACAGCGTGGATTGTAACTATGCAGCTATAATCAGTGAGCCTCACAACGTGTGTTATTATCTAGATTATTACACTAGCAGCTTAGATGCAACCATTATGGAATGATTTTACAGAAGGGACATAGCCGGATTGGAGCTTAATTAGACAGGATACGGGAAAGCTGATGGGTGGAGAAGCCAGCAAGCGGATCTGGGGAAGGGGTTTGGATTCAGAGTGAGGCTTCATTTCTGGTCCTGTGTTACCCATAAAAGTGTGTAATAAAGACCATATTGTCAAAATCACAGACAGTGCACAAATATCACTTTATACAATTCTATAGGTATTTTCTGTACATTGCTGAAAACTGTGTGCAAATAACTCTTTTTGGCCAATCAAATTATCCTTGAAGTGTGCCAGGCGAGACAATGCATATATAAATGTTTTGAAATGTTTTAAAGCACAAAAAGATCAGTGATTAGTAACAGCAGGGTCTGCACAGCTGATCTGAGACCAGTTTTGATTTGGTTTTTAAAACTCGATATGGAAAAGCATAATGAGAGTAAAATAAGCAATGATTATCTCTTTTGTAAATGCAGGATTCTCGTGTCAGAAGATGCTTTTTCCCTGGTGTTTTGTTTTGTGTACTCATGCTTTAAAAGATGAAGCTGGCTGCTAGCATCCAGGACATGGCGGCCTGGAAACGAGTTTACTGTAGCCGCCCAGACCTGACTTAGGATGTGAGGCTGTGGGAGCCCAAAGAAAACGCATAGATGCAGGAGGCATGTTAAAGAAATAGTGAAAACAGTCGTACAGTCTGGTGGCTGATTATACAGAGCAGATAAAGACCTCTGGCGCCAGAAACCAACCCGAGTGAGCCTGGGTAACTAGAAGATGCTGCTGGGGGGGGATGGGGGAAGCCAGGCTGGGGTATGTGGATAGTGGGACAGGGGACCACAACTGATTCATCCTTGGAAGAGCCCAGGTGCTGGAATTGCTGAAACCAGCACCCTCACTTGAGCGTTTACACTTTGAGTTTGTGCAGGTTTATCAAGTGTTAAGTAAAATTAAGGGCCTGAGGATCCCCACGGGCTCTGATGAAACTGAGTTCCTAGATCCAGAAGGATGGGCAGCAGAGCTGGGGTGTCCCCACCAGCCTGAATCTCAACTATGTGCAAGACAGGGCAACCAGGGTTCGCAGGAACCGGCTGCTCTCAGGAAGCCGAGCACACCCACCACCCCAGGGCACTCCACCTAGATTAAGCAGCAGGCCAGGGTCTGGCCAAAGCCCACTCAACAATCAAACATCCTCTCTAACTTCCCTATTTCACTGCTACAAATGACTACAGAGGAGAAAAGGAATTCAATTCAGGATACAACATTTTCAGAAAAGTTACTCATTGTAGAAAATTAGCACCTCATTATTGAAAGTTTAAGGTAGAGGTTATTGTTTTGGTAGATACTGAAATGCACACAGTGACGGGAACTCTATCAGAGTTAAGCATTACAGAAAAATGTACACGCCTAAGAACTAATAGAAAAATGACGTCTACATTTGTTTAAAAATGTTGTTTTTTTTAAAAAATCCAGATGGGAACATTTTAAGGTATGAGAAGAGAAAGTGTATTCTGTTCATATGAGAGATAGACTCTTCCCTGCCGCCAAGAATGTGCTGACCTTTCAAAAGAATCGCTGTTGGACCTTTAAGTGTGTCTAAGAAAAATCACACATTCACATGACCGCTCTCAACGTGGATAACTTACCACTGCTTTTCAAGCCCCTTTGTACATTCTTGCCTAAAATTCATCTAAAAACAGGATTATAGGAGAGCTCGGAGGTCAGGTAAGGAGCCAACAATGTGGCTGATTCCAGTGCCACCTCTTCCTTAGTCATAAGTCACACATGTGCAGCTGTCACCGTAATGTTAGTCATATATTTTTCAGCGTTGGAATGACACGCACCAGAAACCCTAGATCACTTACATGTTAATTGCAATTACATAGCAACACTTAGTGTGCAGCCAAAATATTCACAGGGTAATTGGCCTGTGGTGACAAGATAATTCTTCCTGTTCTTCCAAAACAGAATGGAGATGCCCCATCGTATTACTTTGCAACCTCCTAGGCGAAATTTTGCACGAGGCCCCAGCCAAGCAGGTACCTCTCCACACATAGCTTCTCTCCACGCATCTTTCACAACGTCAAAGGAAGTGCGTGGGGCTGCCAAGGATCTGATCAGGGTTTTCCAACCTCAGCACCGCTGACGTCTGGAGCCAGATGACGTTTTGCTGTGTGTGTGGGAGGAGGTTTGTCCTGTGTATTGTAGGATATTTAGCAACATCCCTGGCCTCTCCTCCCTAGACCACAGCACCCATCCCCGCCAGATGTGACAACCAAAAATATCTCCAGACATGACTAAATGTGCGCTAAGGGGGAAAAGTTGCCCTCCATTGGGAGCCACTGGATTAGGTGTCTCTGTCCAGTTGGTGTGAAGGTCCTGATTACAGCAGGTGACCCAGGGCACACACCAGAAGTGGAGAAATGTGTCTTGTCACCCATCTACATATACTCCTGTGAACCTCCCTGTGTGCCTCTCCCTACATCTCCCAGCGCCTGCTGCCCTTCCATCGCTTAAAGTCCCAGCTCTAAGAAGCCACCCAGGCCTTCCTGCCTCCAAATGGTCCCAACTCCAAAATGATTCTGCTGTCACACAGATCCACCTTCTCAAAGCCTCTGTTTCATCACCGTCACTGATCTAAACCAGAGTGAAGAGGAAAGCATTTTGATAGAAAAATAAAATATAAAACGATAATATTCTTCATCCTCACAGGGGTATTTGATGACATTTTAGGTGGTCCGCACGAGTGGACAAAGAAATTATTTGGGGTCAGAAAGCAGTTTTCAGTATTTCCCGCTGAAATCTCACCCCACTGAGCTCTCCCCAGACTCTGTGGGACAGGAAATCCTTCAGATTACAAGGACAGTCCGGTCCTAAACAAAGGGAGCAATTTGTATTAATTCTCAACCCTGAATTTATCTGGCTTAGGTGGTCTCTGATAATTTCAAAGGATACATGAGGAAACTTCCAAAAGAGTCTCAATACGTCATTATAATTTGCTTTACGATGCAATCACCAAGAGCAGATGCAATTGCCTTAGAGCATGTGACCCAAACATTTAATGTAAAGGGTCAGAGGGTAAATATTTTAGGCTTTGTGGTTATAGAGCAGCAACTACTCAACTCCACCTTTGTATGGTGCCACAGACAGAATTCGTGCATTCATTTACAAAATAAATTATTTGCAAAAAGGGGTTAAGGGCCAGACTTGGTCCAAAGGCCTTATTTTGCCAACCCCCGACTTAGAGGATCCCCCTCATTCATGCGCCCAGCGTTTACTGGGCTTCAGCGATGAGCCAGGCACTGGGAGGCACGCTGGGGAGACAGGATGAATAACACACAGACCCAGCTCCTAAGAAGCTTGCAACCCAACCAGGATAACGACATGCAAGCCGCAGGTCCAGGAAAGGGTGAGAGACATACGGTGGAAACCCAGAAGCAGTGATCAATTCCCCACTGTGGTGGGAGTGGAGGCTGTCTAATAACGGCTTCATTGAAGAGGTGCCCGGAGCTGTTGGTCCACTGATAGAGACGGTGTTGGCTGCAGAGGTACCGCTATGCCTCACCCACTTGCTGGAAGTAGCCCATCCGTCTCCTGCCAGCTGGGGATTCCCACTATGGCCACGCTCAGAGTTTTCCCATCCGTCTTCTGGGGCTCCTGTGCTCACAGACAAAAGAGGCTGCAGTTCCGAAATAGCCCTTCCTCAATGACTTGAACTGGACGCTTTGACCCCCTTACCCGACCAAAGGTATGAACGGGGACTTCACTGACCAGAGTCTTTTGCCTCCTTCCTTAATGGCTAAAGAGACTAACTTGGAACTTAACCACAGAGGTTTCATGCAGGTTCTGCCATATTGCATTCATGTTTTTTCTTTATTTTTGTAACTTATGGGCTCACTTTCTTGTCAGTGCAGATGGCAAATATATCTCATTTCATACTATTTACCAAAGCCTGGTGGCTGCCTGATCTTCTGACTGCAGAGCTATGAGTGGATGAGATTTTAATTCTCACTTTAGGACTGTAGCTTCGAGGCTGACTTATAAGTGAGAGAAACAGAATGCTATTGCTTCCCTCTGTTTCTAACCACAAAGTGTAGTCGCATTGGAAGTCGAGAGTTCATGGAAAAGAAAATACTATGAGAAAGTATGGAGTACTATGGGAAATATTCCATTGACTCCACGGCCCCAATAGGTAATGCTCTTTACTTATTACAATATACATCTATCTCTGATTTCTGAAATTTCACCCATCACAAAATCGTCCAAGGGTCCACATGGAGGAAATGAACATACTAATTTTAGTAACAAAAATGTTAGGGAAGGATGGCAATTAACAAGTTAAACTAGTTTAAGAGCAACAGCAATGACAAAAGCCACACCAAATGGCAGCCTTCTTGGAATTCCCTTGGAGAAGTCCCAACTTTATAGAGAAAAGCGCTGTAAACCCCAGTGAGGTGAAGTGGAAGGCCTTTGACCTGTCCTACTCTGAAGCCAGCCCCACTGATCCTACAGACCTTCCATTTGAGAGAAGGGGCAGGAAGATGTGGGTCCGTGCCTTGGCCACTGGGGCACAAGTCAGAACACAGAGCTAAGACTACCCCTTCTCCTTGTCTTAGCCACAACGCTTATTGAAACGGCTCATTTTACCGTGAACGTCGTCAAAGCAAAAGTCGAAGTTGGGGCTAGCGTGTCAATGCCCGTGGGGTGACTGGCCTCCAATATGATGGATGCCAAAGGCACTGTCTGCTCACCATTGCTGTCACCAGCCTGTCCTTATCGCCAAAAGAGGAGTAACAATTTGTGGCCCAGCGCTCTCACAGAGATTTTACAATGATTTCATACGGTGCACCATATGAATGGGAACCAGTCTTCAAAAAATGGATCTCAGACCTGGCAAATTCTCATAAAAGATGTATTAGTTATGTTGCTGTTGTAACAAATGGCCACAAACTTAGGGGCTTAAAACAACATCGATTATCTTATTGTCCTGGAGGTCAGATATCTGAAATCAGTCTTACAAGACTAAAATTAAGGTTTCAGCAGAGCTGCGTTCCTTCTGGATCTTCTAGGGGACAGTCCGTTTCCTTGCCTTCTCCAGCTTCTAGAATCTGCCCACATCCCTTGGTTTACAGCCACCGTCTTGAGAGTGCAACACTCCGACCTCTGGTTCCATTGTCATATCTCCTTTTCTGACTCTGACCCTCCTGCCTCCCTCTTATAAAGACCCTGTGTCTGCCCACCCAGAAAATCCAGAATAATCCCCCCATCTTAAAATCCTTAATTGAACCTGGAAAAGTCCCTTTTGTCATACAAAGGAGCATATCTACAGGTTTTAGAAACCAGGATGCAGACGTCAGGTGGGAGGAGCCATTGTTCTGCCTATGACCAGAAAAGCAAGGGCAAATCCCGAATGAAATGAAGTATGTCAAAGACAAAGTATGCCCTTGGAAGTCGAAGCTAAATAAAAGCCTTACTGGCTGGGATAAGGAGAAAGGTAGAAGCTACCAAATTTGGAGGTAGAGAGCGCCTGAGCTAAGAGTGTCAACCTGGAGTCAGGGACCAGGTCATAGGACGGCTCAGCTGGAGACTCCGGGTTAATCTCAAGTCACTTGCCCTTCGGAGCTTTCTTCTGCTCTCTTCTCCAACCTCAGCCCCTCCCTCTCTACCTCTATGCCCACATACACTGCCTTCCCTCTGGGCAGAACTATTCTCACTCCTCCTTTGGTCTCTGCACTGCCCCCCCGCCTCAACTATCCTTTAGAAGTCATCTCACTCTTGTACATTGTCAAATCCTTTCTGCTCTATGGAATCACTTCCTTAACCCATACATGCGCTGTAATATCTCTCGTCTTTAAAGTATCTCCCTTGGCCTCACACTCACCTTCATCTATCATCTCATATCTCTCCTCTTCATAGCAAAACTCCACAAAATAGTAGTCTATGCTGGCTATGTCCACCTCTTCACCTCCCACTCCACTGAACCCATTCTATTTAGTCTCGAAATTGTCAGGAATGATAGTGACTTCCGTTCCCTCATCCTCCTTGACCTCCAAGTGCATTTGGCTTGCGTGATCATCACTTCCCTGTAAACAATTCCTTCACTTGTCTTCCCTGACTTCAAGCCCTCTGGTTTTCCTTCTATCTCCCCATGTGCATCTTCTCAGCCTCATCAGCTCATCCCTGCTCTTTATCCTCTTGCCAACATGTCAACGTTGGGTGCCCCAGCCTTAGTCTCCAGACCTCTTCTATTCCTACACTTATTCTTTTGATGAGCGTATCCAGTCTCTTTGCTCTAAATGCCTCCTGCATGCTAACAGTTCCCTAATTTATATTCCCAGTTCAATCTGCATCCCCAACTCTAGACTCATGTATCCAACTACCTACTCAATATCTCCACTTAGATGTCAAAGAGACATGTGAAACACAGCATGCCCAAGGATAAACCTTGGTTCATCCACTCCAAACCTGCTACACCCAAAGTCTCCCCACTTCAGCAAATCTATTCTTCTGGTTGTTCAAGCCAAAGCTCAATCCATCTGTGCCTCCTCTCATTCTCTGCCCTGTGCATCCAACTCAGCAGCAAGACCTATTGGCTATATATTCAAAACATACCCAGAAGCTTCTTTGTACTTTGTACAGCCTCCATCACAAACACCCCACCTCAGCTTCCATCGTCCTTCACCCGGAATACTTTGCAGAATGTCATCTGCTTCCTCTCTTTCTCCACCTGTGATCTCATTTCGATGTGGGAACCAAAGGGTAGTATTTAGAAAAAAAAATCAGACCTTGTCTTTCTCCTGCACAAAATTTTCCCACAACTCCCCATGCCCCACAAAAATAAACAAATAAATGATAAAACCAAAGCTCTCTGCAATGTTCATGTGATCTCACCACATGTTCCCACTCAACCTCTCTCCAGTTTCATTCCCACTGGCTCTCGCCCTGGCTCACTTCTCTCCAGCCTCCATATTCTTTGAAAAAAGCTTCCTCTGCACTTTAGCACTTGCTGATACCACCTCAGAGTCTGTGGTTCCTTTGGACCTTCCCAAGTTTCACACCCTGACTTTTGTGTCTCAGTTCACATGTTACTTTCTTAGAGACACCTTCCCTCCCCACCTTACCCAGCACAGCACTTCCTGTCCTCATCCCTTCCCCCACCCTTGCAGAACATGGCATCACCTGCAAATGATGCAGAATTTTAGGCACTGACCTGTCTACTTTCTGTCTCCCTACTAGAATGGAAGCACCGTAAGGATTGAGAGTTTATGGGTCCCATTCTCTGTTGTATCTCCAGGACCAAGACTGGTGTCCGTAGGAGATGCTCAGGACATTAGTAGAATATTCATAGGATGAGTGAGTGGTCCTCACAGCATATCTGCTTTTGCCATTGAGGTGCTCTCTCCTAATCAGTGTTACCCCCTCTACCTCCTACATGGGCTATTAGGTCCTCAGGGGCAGGGAGCATAACCTCTTTACACCAGTTCCTGGGCAGTCCGTAGATATTGGATGCTGGGAAAGATGGATGGACAGATGGATTTATGAGATTAAATGAGTAAGACTTATGCCTAAGGCTTTCCATGGGGTCCACAGCTTGACACACAAGTTGACTTGTTAATTAATTAATTAATTAATTAATCAGTCATCTCAATGGGCCTTATAAATGCTACTCAAGCTGGTCATACAGATGTGTGCAAAGTGATTTTGCAAAAAAAAATCTATGCTCAACACTTCCCATCTTCCTCCAGGTTGTAATTAGCACCGGATTACTTTCCCTTTTCAAAGCCTCATATTAGTGCACAGTTCTGTCTCCCACCCCGCACCTTAAACAATAGGAGGGAATGTCCCCTGGGAAATTCTCCAAATACCACCCTCACCTTCACAGAAGAAAATACAAAGGGGCAAAATCAAGCAAATTCCCTCCCACAGCTAATGCTAACATAAGGAGAAACAAAGACAAGTGTATCCATTTTCATTTGGGCTCACGACCTGACTTCTATCAGATCGCAACCGTTTCTTTAAGGACCCTCATCCAGCATTCATTTGTGGGGATAATTTAATTCCCATTGTTATTTTTTATGTCCCCAAAGATTTCTTGATAATTTGGGGCTACCCAATAAAACTTTAGCCTTTCTTTGGTCTAAAAAAGCAAAAAATAATTAACTAAACCAAATATATTATTTGAAGAAGGAGAAGGAACAAAATGAATAAAGCACTTAAAATACAGATATTTTTAAAGTACAGTTGAGAAAACTAGCACCCAAACCATTTGTATTAGAATTATAGTATTTTCCATTCAGAGAAGAGGGACAAGTTAATTGCATAGTTACCATGAAACAAACCATGTGGTAATTACACAGAAACTCCTTTAGAAACCATAATAATTACACTGAACTAAAGCAGTCTAAAATAGACTAAGAGTTACCAAGTTCACATACAATAGAAAGATGTTTAACCTGGACTCCAGCTCCTTGCTGTGAATATAGCACCATCAATGACTTCTGATGCCAGGTTTTGAAGATAATGATTTTTAAGTATAGATGTATTTCTACAAATGGTCCCTGGCACAATATTTCCTTTCAAAAAATAGGAGAAAAATCTCAGTTAACTACTGCCAGGCAGCCAGAAAGTTAACAGTAATTTCCTGTCTAAAAGAGGTGATGCTCTTCAAAGAAAAATATTAACAGTCTCCATTTTAAAAAGAAGTTTTTGGCTGTTGGCTCACATTTACATACTGTATGTTGAATTTGAAAGGAAACTGTGTCAGAATAAAAATGGCTATGTTGAGAAGTGAATGGGACAGTATATTTTGCACAGAACAAGCAATTTTCTTGGGAATTAAAAGGCCAATCCACCAAAAGGCTCAAAACAATCCTCTGTTGTAACTCTGTTTTACACAACCCAAATTATTCAGCTGGAGAAAAAAAAAGGGGGGGATGGGGGGAGATGAATGATCAGAGATCTTCAAGCCCTAAGAAAACTGGCAGAGTGCAAAGATCATGGAAATAAGGTTCCTGGAATCCTGGATTCTTAGTACTGGGTGTTTTGAAGCAACTTATTAAGCCTTGGACTTGACTTTATTAAAAAGTCAGGCTCTCCTGCCAAGGTTTCTTCGCTTAAGACTTGGGATTATGGTTCCAGAAACAGGAAACTGAGGGTTTCCAACCATCCTCAGAGTTTCTTAGTACATCAGCTAGCCCTCCTGCCACACCCTCCCGCTGCCAGACACGGTTCAAAAGGCCGGCCTACAGAGGGTCACTCTGCTCCCTGCTTGCATTACTAGGTCTACCAGATGGCTGCAGCCCAGGGTCGAGCCTACATCGGGGCTGGACTCTCAGAATGAGCTTCCCAGGTGTTTGTGAATTTAATCTTATAGACATTGTTCTGCTAAGCTGCTGCCAGCCTAGATGGTGGGCATGAGAGCAAGAAATGAAATTAGAGATGAGCAAAACCAGACGAAGGGGGAAAAGGGAAATTTCTAACTGCACATAATTTAAACCGTATTTGTGTGTGGTTCTGGCACAGCCAGGCCATCTCCAAAGTCACAGAGAAATACATTTAGTCCAAAAATTGTTCCATTACACCCTGACCCAAGCTGCCTCTTACCTTACACACACACACACACACACACACACAGTAACTGTTTCCAGGGCTGTGGGTATCTTCACTGGGTTGTGAGGTCCTTGAGGGCAGAGAATTAACTTCTGCTTCCTCTTTATATCTCAATAAGTGTGTTGACTGAAAACATGGGTGCTGACATCCGAACAGAGACCCACCCTATGACCACGGAATGCCTTTGCCTAGAGCCAAGAAGGCTTTACGCAATCAATGGAGCTACAGAGTGGTCTTGTTTTTATATGTATGATCATCAAGAGAACAAAGTTTTTAGAATTAGTTTGAATTTAGAGATAAGAAACATTGTAGAGTTGTTGTGATCATTCAGTCATGCAGTGACTAGAATTTAGGATTACAGGAGCCTCTTTCAAAATTCTTTTCACTCTGTTATGCTGCTTAGTCTTTTTTTTTTTTTTTTTTTCGGTACGCGGGTCTCTCACTGTTGTGGCCTCTCCCATTGCGGAGCACAGGCTCCGGACACACAGGCTCAGCGGCCATGGCTCACAGGCCTAGCCGCTCCGCGGCATGTGGGATTTTCCCGGACCGGGGCACGAGCCCATGTCCCCTGCAACAGCAGGCGGACTCTCAACCACTGTGCCACCAGGGAAGCCCGTTTTTTTCTTTTAAGATTTAATTTTATTTATTTTTGGTTGCGTTGGGTCTTCGTTGCTGTGCGCGGGCTTTCTCTAGTTGTGGCGAAAGGGGGCTACTCTTCGTTGTGGTGTGCGGGCTTCTCATTGCGGTGGTTTCTCTTGTGGAACACAGTCTCTAGGCACAAGGCCTTCATTAGTTGCAGCACACGGGCTCAGTAGTTGTGGCAAGCAGGCCCTAGGGCGTGTGAGCTTCAGTAGTTGTGGCGCGTGGGCTCAGTAGTTGTGGCTTGCAGGCTCTAGAGCACAGGCTCAGTAGTTGTGTTGCATGGGCTTAGTTACTCTGCAGTGTGTGGGATCTTCCTGGACCAGTGTTCGAACCTGTGTCCTTGCATTGGCAGGCAGAGTCTTATCCCCTGCGCCACTGGGTAAGTCCCTCTGCTGCTTAGTCTTGACCAATATTTATATCAAGCTACTGCTTTAAATGCAATGAGTCGAAAGTCGATTAGTCATCACTTTTGAAGACCCTAAGACAAGGTTCTGAGTATGTCTATGTCAGGCAGGAACAAACTTGACTTTCCTACTCTTGTTCTAGAGTAGTTGCTAGTTAAAATGATTAACAAAGCTTTTTTGGCAAACCTACCGTCAGCGAGGATTTTATATCAGCCACTGCTATGGCCTGGATCTTTTCATTCCCCCAAAATGCATATGTTGAAACCCTGATCCTAGTGTGATGTATGTGGAGGTGGGACCTTTGGGAGGTAATGAGATGATGAGGGTGGCGCCCTCATGAATGGGGTTAGTGCCCTTATAAGAAGAAGCCAGAAAGCTAGGAGAACGAGCCGTCCCTCCACCTAAGGACACAGGAAGAAGCAGGCCATCTGTAAACCGGTAGCAGGTTCCCTCCCCTCTGACCGTGCTGGTCCCAGGCTTCGAACACCCAGCCTCCAGAGCTGTGAGAAATAAACTTCTGTTATTTATAAGCCGTCCAGCTTACGGTATTTTGTTTGAGCAGTCCAAGCTGAGTGAAATAGCCACCCTCTTGAATATGGATGTAAATCAGTCTATACGTTACCTTCTCTGGGATCATATGTGCTAAACCTTAGCTCTAACATAGCATCGACATTTTGCCCCTAAGAAACAGGGAAGGAAATAATTTGAAGTCTTTCCCAGTATCACACCCCGGACTTTGGGCCTCTTTCAGACTTTTCCCCATGGCCTGGGAGGAGGCCCTGGTCACTCACATCCTCACAGGTTAGATCCATGCCAGAGGAACAGGAGGGGGTCCATTGAAAGAGATACAGTCCAGGTAATCACTATGTCTAAGTAGAGTCTGCCAGTCCTATAAACACAGCCAGAACCCATAAGAAGGCAGACTTCTCACTTCAGGCCTAGCAAGTACCAAGAACATAGACTCTACTACAAGAATCAAAACGTTAAATGAATTTTAAATAACCAGTTCTGATATGCTGTTTAGTTCCCAAGAGGCTCTCCAGTGCCATCTACTTTGCACGTCTCACACATCCCTGTGGGTGTCTCCCATCACCCCATCCTGAGGAGCAGGACAGCCTGGTGGTGGGAGCAGAAGGACCCTGGGCAGCTTCACCAAGTCACCTGATACTCAGCGGAAACGGGGGCCAAACCAGAACCTCCCTCTCAGGCTTTGTGTAACCTTAACAGGGGAAAATGTTTAGCAGGCCTGAACCATGGTACCTGCTCGGTGAATCTTGGCTTTCATTTTCACAAATTACAGCTGAAGAATCTAAGTCTTCAGGGAGTGGCTGAAATATGCAGATGGTCCACGGTAGGGCCAAGCACACAATTCCTATCTTCTGAGTCTAAATCCTCTAGATAATCCCCATCAAGGGGATCAAGTCAGGTCACTGCTCAGAAGTGAGTTTTTTCACTTGTCTCCTTGGAAGAATAAGTAGCTTTATTCTACTTATACTAATGAGTGGTAATAACTCATTTTTTCAAACCCTTGGACACATTATACACACATACACATATATCCTCATACACAACATATACACAAGGATACCTACATGCATACATGCTTACATGTTTATATTTGCTAATATAGAGGTAATGTTATATGAAGAACATATATGTAGAACATTTGAAAAATATAGAAAAGTATAAAAGTAATCAGAAGTTCTTCATAATCACATAATCTCTACACCAGGCATCGTCACAGCGTACATTCTGGGAAGGAGCCTTTATGGTCTGGGAGTTTGGGGCCTAAACACATATCCATTTGGGGGTTTATCCAACCTTGCATCCCACGTCTCTCCAGCTCTAGGGTATGCTTGACACGCCATGTTAAGAAGTTATTAGTGGGACTTCCCTGATGGCGCAGAGGCAAGAGTCCGCCTGCCAATGCAGGGGACACGGGTTCGATCTCTGGTCCGGGAAGATCCCACATGCCCTGGAGCAGCTAAGCCCGTGAGCCACAACTACCGAGCCTGTGCTCTAGAGCCCACGAGCCACAACTACTGAAGCCCATGTGCCTAGAGCCCGTGCTCCGCAACAAGAGAAGCCACCACAATGAGAAGCCCATGCGCCACAACTAACCGTAGCCCCCGCTCACCACAACTAGAGAAAGCCCCCACGCAGCAATGAAGACCCAACACAGCCAAAAATAAATTTTTTTAAGAAAGGAAGTTGGGACTTCCCTGGTGGCGCAGTGGTTGAGAGTCCGCCTGCTGATGCGGGGGACACGGGTTCGTGCCCGAGTCCAGGAAGAGCCCACATGCTACGGAGCAGCTGGGCCCGTGAGTCATGGCCGTTGAGCCTGTGTGTCCAGAGCCTGTGCTCCGCAACAGGAGAGGCCACAACAGTGAGAGGCCCACGTACCACAAAAAAAAAAAAAAAGAAAAAAAAGGAAGTTGTTAGGTTTATGAGACAGAATTTGGAAGGAAGAGACAACCTCCTGATGCTGTATTTTTCTTCTTGGGGGTTTCACAGTCTGGACCACAAAACCCATCAATCAGAAACACCCCCATCCCCACGGCAGGGGCTCAGCCTCACTTCATTGTGAACCAGGGAGTACCAGGGAATTGAAACTCTGGTGTCTGCTCCCAGGACCCCGCATTCTGAGTAGCTCTGATGCTAAATGAAATAAGCCCGCCCGTCACAGAAGGACACAGCCGGCATGACCTCCTTCTGCGAGGTCTCTGAGTGGTCAGACTCCTAGAAGCAGAGAGTAGGGTGGTGGTTTCCAGGGGGTGGAGGAGGAGAGAATGGGGAACCACTGGTTGGTGGGTACAAAGTTTCAGTTGTGCAAGATGACAAAGTTCCAGAGATCCGCTGTACAACATTGTGCTTATAGTAACAACACTGTAACTATTTTTAAGAGGTTGAGCTCATGTTATGTGTGCTTTTTTAATCACAATAGAATCAATAACTGAACATACAAGAAAAGTTTGCTGAATTCTGCACATAAGGTGCCGTTGAACCCGGGATGGGCAGGCTGGCATCCTGTGGAGGCGCTGTCCAGGGACGGGGGGGTGAGTGAGCCACCTGAGAGCATCAGTCCCTGGGGCAGGAGCTCCCCGCACCCACTCAGGTGGAGGTTCTTCAGAAGTAGACTCCATCCTTCCATGGAGCCCGCCCAGGACTCTCTGCTCCTGGGTCGTCCGACTTTCTGTTGCTTGGTAACTAGAGCACCTAATTATTCCACTAGGAGGTCAAAGAAATGTCAGCAACCCCATTACATAGACACAAGACGGTCAGGCGTAAGGTAACGATTTGCATAAAGAACTTCATTTTCCATCGAGAGGAAAGAAAGAGAATTCCAAAGCTCAGTGCATTTTGGCTATCACGGAAACAAGATGATCTGGCTCATCAAATGCACCTCGACAACAGGATGATAAAAAGCAACTCAGAACAGGTTTCTGGTGTTTGCTGGGTGGCTTTGTTTGTTTTGTTTTGTTTTTGTGATTTTTTTTTTTGTCTCTGGCTTCTGAAATTGTCGATGAGAAGCAATGAATGGTCAAGGGAGAAGAAGCACTTCATCCGTTAGATAATGAATTGTTTTCTAGTAAGAGTTTGTGGAGGATCATGGGGGTTGGGGGCTTGTATTTTGCTTTTTTGTCTCTTTGTGTTTGAGTTTTCTTCTCAGCTAATTCTAGGTTATCAGGTTTAAAAATAAATGAGTTGTCCTTTTTACTTTCTTTCTTGACAATACCCATCCATTTTGATCTATCTGTGGTTCTCATTGCCAGGGTTTTATTTTCTAAAGAATTCTTCCCTGTACTCTGGGTAATTTGCTAAAAATGTTCTAGCTGCCTGTAGACAAGGGAACATGGCAGTTCCATACGAACTCTCCCTGCAAATGGACTGGTCTTCTGTTATTCGTAGCTGGACCCACAATGGGAACTGGGAGGCTGGAAGCTCTGATTTTCGTGTCTTCTCTCAGTAACATGATGAGCAGCTGTGCGTGCCATGCAGAAACAGTAACTGTGACGATTCCAGTGTTCACAGATAGGCTCCACACCATTCCAGGAACAAGGAATTCCCCCACCCCTGCCCATTTCTTTATTTTCTTTAAATCAAATTAAATTTCTCATCAACGTGAGCAACACACTGCAGGGTCTCTCTCCCTGGCTTGAGTGGCCCCAAGGACAGTCCATCTAGTTTAAAATGCCCAAATAATGCTACTAACTGCCCTCTGAGGCAAGAAGGCTGAGAATCAAAGAAAGAAGGACCCTGGAAGAGAGGAGAGAATTATCTTTCTTCCCTGGTGATTTCTCTCACCAATGAAAAGTGGTGGAGAAAATTACCGTGAACGACTAAACCATTGTTTGGCCCCAGCTTTCCTTGTATAGCGTGGTGCTTGTTTGGTGATGCTGATTTATGTCCTGCATCTGTCTGGCTGGTCCTGCCTGGGTTCAGCGCAGGAGGGGAAGGAAAAGCAGCTCCACAAGGCTTGGCCCACTGGCCCCCTCTGCTGGCCATGAGGAGTAAATGGTCCAGTTGAATCGCCCGCTTAAAACCTCACTGAGTTTCGGCTCTTTCCTGTAGAACAATTACACTTAAACTTCTCCTTTATTTTGAAAGCTCATCACTACCCAGAAATATCCCCAGGCAGCAAAAAATACGTTATTGTAATGTACATGTGAAAATCACACACACAGGATGCTGTGATGGTGGTGCAATGCGAATGTATTCAGTGCCACTGAAGGGTACACTTAAAAATCGTCAAAATGGTACATTATATGTTATATGTGTTTTACCACAATAAACAAATGACACACAGAGGGAAAAATGAGACCAATGAGAACAGGTAAAATGAAGAGTGAATTATGCATCCGAATCTAACGTGTGTGTAGCCCCTCATCTGCTTGAATGCTTCGTGTGTCACAGGTGGCTGGAAGTCCACAGGCCCTGGACCACCGAGGGCTCACGGTCGGTACCCAGGGATGGTCCGTGGGTGGGGACGGTGACATGGCAGAGGAAAGGAGGGCCAGGTCTCGGGGGGGGCTGGGACAGACCTTGGTGGTCGAGGCCACAACAGGAAGCATCCCTCTGCCCATCCTCCCTGCACTTCTCTGACTCTCCTCTCAATCTGTCTTCTCACTCTCTCCAGGGTGTGAAAGAAAGACTCATGGTGACCCCAAAAATGGAACTGCAGAAGACTTTGAAGAGCCCTATATATCCAACCCCATTATTTTAACGGTTCAGAGGGTGGCAAGGAGGTTGGAAAAAAGGACTGAAATGCTCTGAACAGGAGAGGCATGGAGGGTGCCGATGACCCCATACACATAGTCACCTAAAGAAGATAATAGAAACAATGAAAATCTCAGAACCCAAGAAGACACGTTCCAAATGGGAAAAAAATGGTCTCTGGGTTACGAACAGAGAAAAGGCCAACCTCTCCCTCCCTCCATCTTTTTCTCTCCAGAGGAAAAGGAAGTTCAATGAGGGAGAAGAAGGGAGGGAGGGAGCAGGTGCGAAGGAGAAAAGGAGAATGAAGGATATGAAGTAGAAAAGGGGAAGAGGCAAGAGAGACTGCTGGTCTACCTGGAGCCCTGCAGCAAACCCAGCAGCCTTGCTCATCTCCAGGTGAGGTGGAGGCCCACAGCCCACGTTTGTCCTTGTTTATGCAGAAGGTGGGAATCAGTAGGGAGGCCAGTCTTGTACTGTTGAAAAGGTACACGTGTGTATGTGCTTATGTTCGTGTGTGAGTGTGCATTACACGACCATTGTTCTTTTAGTAGCTATTATGTATCAAAGGAAAAAAATAAACTATGAAACCATCTCTCAGTTTATTCCTTCACTCACTGCAGCCCTTATTGTAAACTCTAAATTTAACCTGTAGCCCCCAATATGGTATTATTTATTTTTTAAAAAAGATAGAGAGGTTATCTTATTTTAATCCAGGAAAAAATAGAGGATCATGAGAAATTTGGCAAGGTCTTGGTAATTCACATCTTTGGAAACTAATACTTGTCGTCTTTCAACACCCCAGCCTGCAGCATCCTTAAAAATTGGGCTAAAAACATGTATTAACTGGAAGCCGTAGATCATGTGGAACGTTGATGAGCTGTGGGCTCAGAAAGTGCTGGCAGAAGGCACAGCGGCTGCACTGCAGGCTCGCCTACAAGTGGGCTGCCTGGAAACTGGAATCCTAGCAACTCGTGGATACCTCAGTGAGGTATCCCTGAGCCTCTGCATGTGTGGACATTGGCAGATCCAACCAAACCTGTTTATTAAGAGAGACGCCACCTCGGACCTGTGTTGGATCCTTCGTATTCCACTTCAACTCCACTCCCACAAGCTACAAACCCTTTGCAAAGTTTGTAGTAACAGAGAGAAACAGCTCCTGTAAAAGCATGTTCACCATCATAGTTTCTGCATTTAATTTAGAAGAATGTATACACTATAAATAAACCTCAAATTTAATTCATGAAATCCATGCTTCTGGGGAGCATTGAAGACATATATTCTTATTGAGTTTTCTTCATTGCAGAAACATCTATTGAGAATGTGCCAGGCCCACACACTGGGTTAGTCACCTGTCTCAGGTTGCTGGAACGATTATTGCAAATCAGTTCTGGGAAAGGAAGAGCCATCTTTGTGATCCAGCTTCCTGTCAGCCCTCATTCCAGACCATCCTCAGGGTGGGGTGACCATTGTCAGCATCTCCACCCAAGTAATGGGAAGGGCCATTGCCGGGGACCCATCACAGAACTTAACAAACTTCACTAGCTCAATCCAATCTATAGAGAGGTACATATAGAGCATTGATGTAAAGCTATCATTAAACTTTAATTTTTAAATTGTTTTTAAAAATCACTTTTAAATACTTTTATTTATTTATATATTTTTAAATATTTACTTTAAAAATTATGAAAGTTTTTAATGACTCTTCAGATGTATTTTGGTACCATATTGCGGTCTTCCATTCATTCAACAAACATTTTTGAGCACTTGTTATCTGGCAGGTGCCACCATGAAGAGTGGTTACGAATAAGATATACAGAGTCCATGACTCAGGGGGACAGGAAAGACAAAATATGCAAGTAATTATATGATACAGTCATAAATATTTTGGAAAAAATAAAGGAGGAAAGAGTGCTGTGTGGGGAAGCATACTTGCTTGAAGTTTAGATTGGCACGTCCAGAAAAACTTCACTTCTAAGGTGACATTTGTGCAAAGACATGACAGAGTGAGAGAGTGAGCCGTGAGAGTTACATCTGATCAGCATTTTCTTGTATCTTTCAGTTTCTTCAGGGATACTTCGCCCACATCTATATTTTGTAGATGTGTATAATGTGTCAATCACATGTGGAAAGATACAGAAACGCTGTAAAATAAGAGGTTTATGGACCTGCCTTAGGATTCTCAAGGATCTTGAGGTGCAGTGGGGAAGAGAGACAGAAAACAGGAGATGGCAACTCAACGGGAGTGTACAGACAAGTGAGGGGAATCTCCAGGTACCAGGTGAGCATAGGTGGGCATCTAACCCAGAACAGGTAGGTTCAAGACGCTGGGAATGCTACAGTGATCAAAGCAGAAAAAAATTCCTGTCCTCAGGATTCTACTAAGTAGGGAATAGCTATATCTGTACCCATATTCACATCTATTTCTGTATCTTTTTCTACATTTGTATCTCTACCCATCTACTCATCTATCTATCCATCTATTTATCTAACTGAACAGCCATAGTCTGCAAGGAGTATAGTTTATCTGGAGGAATAGGGACATATCTATATAAGTACATATCTATAATTTAAAACAGAAATACGGATCCCCAAAAGAGAAGTAAAAATGCAATGAGCACCCCAAGGATGAAAATATACACTTGATGAGGACCCTTAATAAAATGGAATCAATAGGGGATCAAAGAACACAGGAAATGTAAGACTTCTTGGGAAAAGCAAGAAGCTTCGGTGGCCTCAAGCATGGTCCCCTGGAGTAAGATGCAAGAATGGAATGAGGTGAGGCTGGGCAGGTGGGCTGGAGATGCAGGCCTGGAGTCCCGCTCTCCTACACTGGACCCAAAATGCAACATTAACGACAAATACTTATAAAAGACAACATTGTAACAGCAGTGGCTACTCTGAGAGCTTGAGATGTGTTTTTCACTCAGAACTTAATTTTCTGAGTGGAAAAATCAAACTAGAGAAACCTCAAAAAGCCTTAATTTCGTTGCAAAAGAATAGAGGAAGCCACAGTACTTATGCAGAATAATAAGGCACAAATTGTTACTATTCTGCGTTTTACGGTCCACTTCCAATACCGTTTTTATGAAAAAATTATGAAATTTGCTGTTTTATCCAGAATTAGGCAACTTATCGAATCAGTATTTGATTTGTCAATATTGATTTAATGGTGAGTATAATGAAAAAAATGTCCTAAGGACACCAACTCACATAACACCCCTTCCATCTCTTCATACCAGTGGAAGCTTTTATGCGGCTCACTCACCAGCATTTAGCAGAGTGGGCCTTCAAGAAATGTTTGTTGTAAATGCAATGATCCAATTAGAAATGTTATAGCAATCTTTGAGACAAGTGTAAAAAGACTGAGAAATTTTGAAGAAAGCAGAAAAATTTAGAAACCATCTGGAAATCTTAAATAGACGACAGTAATTATTCAGCTGTTTAGAAACAAGTCTTTAACAAGAAAACTTGAAGCTGGTCTCTCATTTTCTGCTAGAATAATTGTTTGTTTTCAAATCCTACAGCTTTGGGTTTTACAACGTCGCCATCAGCCAACCCCTCTTCCCACGGCCCAACCTTATGGACATATTCTACATGTCTACATGTCCATAAGGTAGATCCCGGGGTCCACGTTCAGAGAACATCTTCACGATCCTTGTTCTCAAATGCAATTCACCCCGAAAACCACTGCTAAGTTACCCCTTGGAATGACCTGCCTGTTATTCTTTCCCTCACCCTCCAAGTTCCAGAAGCTGAAGCTTCTTCCTGCCCGCTGTATCCCACCCCAGTTCCCAGAACAGTTCTGTGTCCAGGGAAAGGAAAATGAAAAAAGTTCCAGTTCAGTAGCTGATGTGACTGGAAACAAGTCCGTTCATCTTCTGGCACATTCCCCAGTACCTGAGTCAAGATAAGCCCTCCTACACTTTATTAAATCAGCATGAGTATGAAAGTAAACGCCCTGCTCTGCTCTGTGCCCTTATCAGGTTCTTACGACCAGACCCCACCTTGAGCCCAGTTTCCTCAGCCTTGGAGCCCAGACACACTCGGGAGGGTCTCCCACCCCCAGCCCACAGGACTTGCACAGGGCAAGCTCTCAGCAACCTGCACCCAAATTCTTCTCCAGTTCATGCTTCGTTCAGGCCAGGAAATCCATCTTTCACTGACCTCCCTATGCCGACAGTACTCCTGGATCACCAGGGGCTCTCAGTTTAAACCTCAGCCATGACGCAAACTTGTTCTGCCCAGTCCCCTTTCCTGGGACTGTTGTGTTGCCTCTGAGTCCTGTTCACCACCCAGGCCCTGGCCCAGACAGAACGCCCATTCTCATGCACGATTCTAATCCCTGCCTAGGGATCAGCACACCCTCTTCCCTCAGAATTCTCTAGCAAGGCACCACTTCACCTCTAGACAGAGTTCCTTTCTCCCCATAGCTGCCAATGCGCCCTAAACCATCCAGTTTTCCCCATGCTCCGGCCCATGTTCACTGCTTTCTTGTGTCTATTTCCCACCAAGGACCCAGGAGTTTGTAGAAGGGCCAAAGAAGGATGGAAAACCGCAAGATGGCATAGATATCTCCTCCAAAATCTAAACTACAAGTCTGCTCAGGCTGTCATGACAAAATACCACAGGTGGGGAAGGGCAAGCCTTCAACCACAGAAACTTACGGTCTCACAGTCCTAGCGGCTGGAAGTCCAAAATCAAAGTAACGGCAGGGTTAGTTTCTCCTGAGGCTTCTCTCCGTGTAGGCGGCCGACTTTTCCCTGTATCTCCACGTGGTCTTCCCTCTGTGTGTGTCTGTGTCTTAATCACTTCTTATAAGGACACCAGTCATATTGAATTAGGCCCCTTCTAATGACCTTGTTTTAATTTAATTATCTGTTTAAAGGCTCTGTCTCCAAATAAGATCACATTCTGAGGTATCAAGGGTCGGAGTTTAAACATACAAATTTTGGGGGGACACAATTCAGCCCCTAATAATCCCTAAGCAAACTATAATAAAAATTTATAGTGCCATTCTCTTTAAACTGGCCCCCCTTGGCAGTGAGATTGGGAGCATGCAACGTCATGAGTTCAGTGTAGCACAACTTCCCAGGATCCATTTTACTTCACACTATGTTATGCCTAGGAAAAAATTGTAATCAATGTATTCTGTAGAAGAATTAAAATTCTAATTAATGTTTTAGTGTTAAAACACAGGACTTCGAAACAAAATCTGTACTGGCCTCAGACCACGCTACGCTGGATTCTTAGACCCACTAGTGGTATACATTTTCCTTTCCCTGTTGCAAAATTATGCAAGTGGAGAAGTTTGAGGAGCCCTGTGTCTTTCTCCAAAAGAGAACTCATTACCAGCTTCCTCATTTCTTAATGCATGTTATTTTGATAAGCAAAACAAAGGTTTCAGAGCTCCCTGGGGTGCGAATGTTGTTGAAGGCTTTTTGGACTAGAAACATACTGAAATTTTTCTACTCAGGCAAAGTGCATGTCTTAAATCATATCCCCGGGGTGCAGTTAATTCATTTTAATTGATTGGGGCTTTTAAAATTTTCTGAAGAGCTCCATCTAAGAGGGAGATTGGAGATGGAAGTCGAGCACACCAACTCTGGCTGAAAGGGATACACTTCTACAGACATTTGCGATGGAATATGACAGAAGCTCCTCAGAGTGATTCCTCAATTAAATTTTGTTTCAACGAACCCCATGCTTTTTAAAAAAAATAGCTTGTGTGAATACACAATACCTGAATTTTTTAAAGTTATTAATAGATACTAATAATCTGGGGACTTCCCTGGTGGTCCAGCAGTAGAGAATCCACCTTACAATGCAGGGGATGCAGGTTCAATCCCTGGTCAGGGAACTAAGATCCCACATGCCGCGGGGCAACTAAGGCCACGCGCCACAACTACTGAGCTCGCGTGCCTCACCCAGAGCCCGCGTGCTGCAAACTACAGAGCCCATGTGCCCTGGACCCTGCGTGACACAACTAGAGAGAGAAAACCCACACACTACAACTAGAGAGAAGCCCGCGCACTGCACCAAAAGATCCTGCATGCCTCAACTAAGACCGGGCACAGTCAAAAATAACGTTAAAAAATTTTTTAAATACATTAATAATCTGAATAAATGGAGATTTATGCCATATTCCTGTATAAATTTGTATAACCTAGTAAACCTAATATAGTAACAATACCAATTAACCAGCTTAATATAATAGACACACCAATTATTCCTAAATTAATCTGTATACTCGATGAGATCCTAATCAACATTCCAGCTGGATTTTTTTTATGGTTTCAATACTAATTCTAAAATTTATATGAAGGAATAAAGATCCATGAATAGCTAAATTGATCTTGAAACTGAAAAACAAAGGTAAGGGTCAGGACGACTCGACTTGAAAAAACCTATAGTAATAAAAGCAATATGGTTCTGGTACAGATTTAGACAATAGATCAGTGAACCACCTGAAGGAGCTTAGCGATAGTTGCACACCAACAACTTAGCGATAGTTGCACAGCAGAACAAAGCAATGGGGGAAGAAGGAAATGTTTAGTAGATGACACGGAAGGAATTGAATTACTATGGAGGAAATAAAGCTAATACCATATAAAAATGTAAACTCTAGACAGCTTTAAAATCTACAAGTTGAAGAAAATTGCAAAGATGTAGGAATATATCTTCATGACTCAAAATTAACATGAGACTTTTTAAACAAGAAACAGAAAATAAACCATGTATTAATTTGTTAATGGATCAATTTGACTACATCAAAATTAAAGCTTTTTGTTTAGTGATGAATACCACAAAGCTACAGAGATATGACAAACTAGAAGATATTTGCCACATCAAAAATCAACAACATGTTAATCACCTAGAACATACAAGACCTCTTGTAAATCAATGAAAAAGAAAATCCTATAGAAAATTGAAACCCTACAGGAAAAAAAAAAAACATGAATAAGCAATTGCAGAAGGATATGTGCAAATGAGTATCCAAATAGCACAAATAAAACCACAATGAGAGACCACTTTACATACGTAGTGAATAATATTAAGAGTTGGAAAAGACGTGGGGAGTTGGAAACTTCTTGTCCTACATTGCTTGTTCTACAAGATACATGAATATCCAAGGACATGTAATGAACACTTTGGAGTGGCTGTGAGAGAGGGGAGGAAGAAGGGGAAGATGGTATTGGGGGGGAGGGTAAATAAAGATGAGCCTCACACGCATCAATGTTGAGATTGTGCCATGAGCTTATGTATCATGACCCCAACTCTGCCATAGAGGAACAAAAGAACACACATCATCCTGTGGGAATTACATACATGATTGATAGTCATCAATGACATAAGTTTCCTTAATTATTGGTGTCAGAGACCAGCTGGCTACATACCAAATCCCTATGTGCCTTCCTGGGCACATGGGCAACCTTCATCTTCCAACCTCCTTTGCGGTTTTGTCAGGACCATCTGACTGCTCTCTGGTCAATGAATGTAGGTGCAACACCACTTCCCCCTGGCCCCTAAAGCATCTCATGGGACCTTCTATCCTCCATCTCTCCCAGCCATGATGCCAAATATAAAGGCATCTAAGATGGCAGAGCCACCAGATAAAAGAAACCTGGATTCTTCAATTAACATTTGGAGGAGAACCCCTCAAGGAAGCCACCTGACCCCAACAAACTCACGTGAGCAAGAAATAAGCCTGTGTGAAGTCATTGGGATTTGGGGGGTTGTTTGTTTCTGCCTACCTAGACTAGAATCATATTCTATCCAACCTGGTTTGAGCCTCTCCAATGAAAACAAATAAGGCATATACGTTTACCTAGCACCAGGTAAGGTTGAAATCATGAGACTTGGGTTCAGAGGTGATGAAATTGAAGAGAAATTAGCATTATGATTCTTAGGAAATAATTCTCAGGAAATACCTTAGGGAATAATTTGCTTTCTTTACTCCACAGCAATATTCTAGAATGCCAGAAACCTTCACTAACGGAGCCCATGCCTCTGAGGTTGGATCTAACACAGCAGCATTTGCCAAACCAGTACTCCAGCAGAAGTAAGAGTCCCAGCAAGCTTCTCCACCCCTCTCCTCAGGCATAGCAGCTCTGACTGCTTTCTCAATCCTAGAATATAGGTGAGTCCAGGCACTGGAGACTCAGCTTCCAACCTAAGGAACATTACAAACTCATTCCAACAAACGTAGGTCTGTCCCTAGAGGGGGACTCATATCACCTGCTAAAGCAATTATCTTTATGCTATTGTGCATTGTTTTAAAAAGTTAATAGATTGCCAAGTCCTTTTGGAAAGTTACATTTTTACAAGAAAACTCCTCTTATATGTCCTCTAGCTTCAGGAGGTTTCCCTTATGTACTATTGTCAAAGTCACATAGGTAATAGCCATGTCTTTACCTGTTCCCCATCGAGATCATGGCTGTCTCTTTTGGCACCACAGCTAGCTTCTCTGGAAAGAATGATGAAACCACAAAGGTGGCTTCTGAGATTATGGAAGGTGGTAAGTGACATCAGAGCTGTTTAGTCGCTGTGGTACCATAAGCTCTCAGGGTTGGTGTGGCTCAGAAAGGCTGCAGAATCATGGCACCCTTGCCTCTAGGGATCACTTTCAGAGCAACATCAAATGAACTTCAAGTCTCAAAGAATCACCCACCAGAGATGATTAGCCTTTTGGTAACCAGTCTGTTGCTTAAAAACCTTTATGATGAAAATAAGGCCAAATGAGTCAGAGGACTGTGCCCCTCATTCATGTTTGCATACCAAAAGTACGTCTGCCATTGAAATGCTGCTCTTCCTCCAAGTGACTGGTGCTTCCTACTTAAAGCCTAATCCACAATTTGGAGCTCAACCCATGACAAGTCCTGTCCTTTGATAGTGCTTTGCATTTCAATCATAGACCTTTTTATTTTTTCTAGTCAAAACCCGTACCTTGTCCAGCAAAATCTGTTCTCCCCTTTATCCACAGAACTAGAGTTATAGGGCGGGGAGGCAATGGAAGCCATGCATGCCCAAGCTTCCTCTGCAGCTCAGTGTAGCTCCATGCGTCTATCATGTGGCTTGTGCGTCAGTTAGTTGAGAAGAATCAGCTATCCTGGACCCCTTCTCCCTCTCCCTCCACTTGAACTGGAAGGTGGACCAGTTTGCAGATGAGCACAAGGCTCTTGGAGATGGTGGAACAACAAGATGGCGGGAACCCCTCCCTTCCAGGAATGAGCACACGGAGGGAAGCTACTCTGTGTCTTAGAGTCCTAAGAGAGAGAACAACTTCTCTCTCCTCTAACCCACTGTATTGGGGGATACCTTTGTCACTGTTACTCAGCTTTCCCATTACCTAACCCTGCCTCTCATGTAGGAGAGCTGTTTGTGCACATACCAGTCTCATTCCTTACACTGTAAGATCTTTGATGCCAAAGAAAGGAAAACCAAGAGAGCACGAGTCATCGTTCTATATCAGGATTCATGTGGATGCTTTCATTCCCATTTTCTCCTTTCTTATTCAACATAAAACAATAAGGTAGACATGCCTCCTTTCTTCAGATTAGAAAACAAGCTCTTTGGTTACCTACTGCTGTGTAACAAATTATCCCCAGACTTTGCAGATTGTTGGGTCAGGAAAGAAGAAGGCATGCAACATCGGTGGGATGCTGATGCTGAATGAATGTCCGGGGTGGGGGGGACTGAGAGATCACGTGTGAGCCAGCATCTGGTGGCAGGATTCTTCTGGAGGCAGCTTCACTCACATATCTGACTGTCTACTGGACTTCAGGTAGAGACGTTGGCCAGAACAACTACATGTGGCTTCTCCTCATGGCTTAGGCTTTCTCATAGCAGGGCAGCCTCAGGCTTCTTACATGTTGGCTCAGGTCTTCAAAGGTGAGTGTCTAAGAGAACCAAGTGTCAGCTGCCCTGCCTTTGCTGACCTAGTTTTGAAAGATGTGGTGTCATTTCCATATAGTCACAAGATCACCTACATTCAAGGGAGGAAATAAAGACACCACCAACTCTGGTAGGAAGAGTGTCAAAGTCACATTAAAGGAGAACATACAGAATCAGAAAATTTTTGTGCTCGTTTTTTAAAATATAATCTGCCAAAGACCTAAATAGAAATTTCTCCGAAGAGGACATACAGATGGCCAACAGGCATGTGAAAAGATGCTCAACATCACTAGTTATTAGAGAAATGTAAGTCACTTCACACAGGTCAGAATGGCCATCATCAAAAAGTCTACAAATAATAAACACTGGAGAGGGTGTGCAGAAAAGGGAACCCTCCCACACTGTTGGTGGGAATGCAAATTGGTGCAGCCACTGTGGAGAACAGTATGGAGGTTCCTTAAAAAACTAAAAATAGGGTTGCCATATGATCCAGCAATCCCACTCCTGGGCATATATCCGGAAAAGATGAAAACTCCAATTTGAAAAGATACATGCACCCCAGTGTTCATAGCAGCACTATTTACAATTGCCAAGAGGTGGAAGCAACCTAAGTGTCCATCAACAGATGAATGGATAAAGAAGATGTGGTGTATCTGTACATAATAGAATATTATTCACCCATAAAAAAGAATGAAATAATGCCATTTTCAGTGACATGGATGGACTCAGATTATCATACTGAGTGAAGTAAGTCAGACAAAGACAAATATCATATGATATCACTTATATGTGAAATCTAAAAAATAATGATACAGATGAACTTATTTACAAAACAGAAATAGACTCACAGACATAGAAAATAATCTTATAGTTACCAAAAGAGAAAGGGAGTGAGGGAGGGATAAAGTAGGAGTTTGGGATTAACAGATACACACTGCTATATATAAAATAGATAACCAAAAAGGACCCACGGTATAGCACAGGGAATCATATCCAATATCTTATAATAATCTGTAATGGAAAAAATCTGAAAAAAAAACTGTATAACGGACTCACTTTGCCATACACTTGAAACTAACACATTGTAAATTAACTGTACTTCAGATAAAAGTATTTTTTTCACATATATCTATATACATATATGTAAAATCTGCCAAGTAAGCTCGCTGAGGAAGGATTACATTGAACGTTACGAAACGTCTACTTTGTCGGTCAAAATGGTTGAATATTAACCATAATTTAATATGATTCAACATAATATTTATTTTATGCCTCTCCACCTCCTAGCATCTAGCCCATACTTTGTATAAGATAGATTCTCAATTTTTGTTTTATAGAATACGTAAATGGAAAAATATAAGGTAAAAAGAAAGAAAACTGCCAATGTCCTTAGACTTCCTGTTAGAGTATTAGTTTCCTGTGCCTGTTATAACAAATTACCAAAAACTTGGTGGCTTTAAACGATAGAAACATGTTTTCTCATAGTTCTGGAGACCAGAATTGTGGGCTCTGCCTCAATGGACTGCAGTTAGGGTGTTGGCAGGGCAGGACTCCCTCTGGAGTATCTAGGGGCTGGTTCCTGCCTCTTCCGGCTTCTGGTGGCGGCCAGCATTCCTTGGTTTGTGGTCACATCGCTCTAATTTTGGCCTCCATGGTCACATGGCCTCTCTTCTTCTCTCTGTGTCAAATCTCCCTCTGCCGCTCTGTTACAAGGACACCTGGGATTGTATGTAGGGCCCACCCAGATAACCCAGGATCATCTCCCCATCTCAAGATCCTTAACTGAATCACATCTGTAAAGTCTGCCATATAAGGGAATAGAGGTCCCAGAGATTAGGAGGCAGACATCTTAAGGGACCACCAGAGTCAGAATAGAAATTTCCAAGGGCACAGGTGAGAACATCTTCGGTAGCAGGAGGCAGAGTGTGACGAGCTGGAATAGAATTCATGCCACGTTGAAAGACGGTAAGACAAGCCTGGAGACAGGGCTGCCTGCAAGGCCTTGGGTGTCCTGCTCATCTCGGCAGCATCTGCTGTTCTGGCTAATGTCTCGCATACTCACATCAGGAACCCAAGGACCCTGAGGAGAACCCAGTGACGGTCTGCTTTTCTTGACCATTTTGTGGATGCTTGTTTCACTACTCAATTTTCCCAACATCGGTATCCTATATAAAGCCCCGGATCGTAAGCAATAAACAAGAATTATCTGTCACTCATCTTTATTATTTGAGGAACAATATGATGAGCTTTTGGTTATGGGACCGTCCAGTGCCAAGGACATGGGACGAAATGGGAAAGAAAGTCAGGTGATGTGGATTTGCATCTTTGCTTTGCTGGCAAACGTTCCCTGCTCCCCATACATCTATAACAGCCACCACTTTTAGGCACCCACCATGTGCCACGAAGGCCTATATGAAGATGACTCAGATGTTTGTGAAATCCTGGTGCCTAACAGGGCATTTCGTGCCTAACAGTTTGTATGCTCTCCCCCAGCTTTCATCCTGGCAGGAGCGTCGTAGCTCCAACAAGGTACCTCCAACATCTTCAGCTCAAGAAAATATGGCTTCCGTCTGGCTCTGAGAGCCTCCTAACAATTATCCACCCACTCAATGTCCCACAAAGAATGGGAACCCGGTCTGGCTACATAAGGATGGAGCAGTCACTATAAGGAAGTAAAGCCCTGGTATTTTTTCCAGTGAAACTTGGTGAATTTTAAGACTTTGCTTTCTGGGTCACGATCATACTCATTAGAGTAACAGACGTCAGAACAAAGCATGAAGATACAAAGGATAGTGAGAAGGGTAAGTAAGAACCGTTTGAGGTGAGAGAGGATCTGTTTTGACACGGCTCATCAGGAAAGCCCCGTGATGCTAGCTGGGGGGCAGCCTCCACCGAGCGGGCTTCCTGAGCAGCTATAAGATGCTTCCTGTGTGCGCGGGTGCAAGGGAGAGAGAAAAGAGTTTAAGTGGAAACATATGGTGGGAGATAAAACAACATCCTTTTAATCCCCAATCGCCCGGCTGCCCCTGCTGTAATTACATGCCATCAGAAAGGTCACCAGATGTTCAAAACCTAAGCCAGGAATTACCCACTTGGCCACTGTCTATGTGAATGAGTGCTCTGGCCAGAAGGGCAGTGCTGCATTTAAACTGAGCAAGATGGAAGCATTTTTAGATTTGTTCACTGGAAAAAAAGGAGGTAAACCGGAGCATTAACCATTTTCTTCCCAACAGAAGACCGCCACATGCAGGCTGGTGAGAACAAATTAAATCAGTAAAGGCACCAGTTGAAATCTACCCAGCAAACTCTCACCGCTCTTTTGAGCTCAGAGAATTCCGGCTCCAACTTTTATCTTGGGGGACAAAGTCTATCTCAGAAGTTATTTTTTTCTTGATGCTCCAATAAATAAGTCACTTCTCCCATAGGATTTTTTAAAGCAAAAGCCAACTTTCCTCTCTTCTTCCTTAAGAAAAGAATAACATGAGATGCGTTCAATAAAAAGACTTTCTTATTTGTGCTTCATTGATTTTCATGATTTTTTCCAGAAGATGACTTAATCTAGATTCTAGAGAGAGGGGATATCTACCCACAACTACGAGTGACAACTGAGGTAGATAGATCTATCTATCTACCTGTATTCCTCCCGATTTTAAAGCTTCATGTAACCATGAAACTGCTTTTAGTTATGTATACATATATACATACATACACACACACACACACACACACACACACACACACACACACACATATATATATAGAGAGAGAGAGAGAGAGAGAGCTGATTCTGATTAATTTGGAGTGAAATCCCTTTAACTAAATGGTCTTTCCTGCTGCCCCAGCCTGTATCCTCAACACTGGCTGCTCCTGATTCAGGCTCTTCTCGTGTTTACCTCCCAAGGTAAACACAAGAGTACCAAGGACCCAGCAAAAACAATGATATCCGTCAGTGTGAGAACAGATTCCGTTTTTGTATTGACACTGTGTTATTAAAAATAGTTCCCATATATCCATTAGAACAGGCTACAAAATTTGGGGACTCAAAATTGTTTTGGGGTAAAACGCAGGCCTGTGGGATTTTGAAGAGCGCCCCATGTACAATGATCCTAATTACAGCCAGGCTTAAGAACCAAAGGTCTAATCTAATATTACTTTTTCAAAAAGTATTATGGACGTTACTTTGCAGTCTGAAAGACCCCACGTGACTAAGCTCATGTCCAATGATCTAGCACCTGCAGGTCAGTAAGAGGAGCAGGATAGCGTAATCGTTAAGAACGAGCCCAGCTCAGGAGTCAAGCGTCTGGGCTATAAAATTCAAAAATAGATAAATAAATAGAAATAAATTAATTAATTAAAAATAGTAAAAAAAAATATATAAAAGTCTGGGCTTGAATCCAGCCAGCTCGTAACCGAAACCTACTTGCTTAACTTCCTTCCCTGTGCCTGAACTTCCCAGATTACTGAGTGAGATAAGGACTGGAAAGCACATCTTACTTCCTATAACAGAAGGAGTTCAATAAATGGTAGCTATCGTCGTTCGTAACTTGCGGAGCACAGGCTCCGGACACGCAGGCTCAGCGGCCATGGCTCACAGGCCCAGCCACTCCGCGGCACGTGGGATCTTCCCGGACCGGGGCGCAAACCCATGTCCCCTGCATCAGCAGGTGGACTCTCAACCACTGCACCACCAGGGAAGCCCTGTCATTCATAGCTTTGAAATGGTAATTACCTGATCTTAATTGCAAGGCCTAGACTGCCCACACAGGGCTTTGTTCCAGCCAAAGAGAAATGTTATTAAATCCTGGGGGAAGGAGATGTTTAGGTTGGTGTTAGGTCTCCACCTGGTATCTAATTTGCTTCCTTCATCCTCTCAAGGCTCAGAACCTGCCATCCCCCTACCCTTATCCTTATCCTTCCCCTCCTTTGTTTTAACTCTTCTAAGTACTTTTAACCCCCAACCTCCCCTGGCCTTCACTCTAATGGCCTAAGCCCTGCTCAAGTGTTTAAGTTCCAACCCCAGGTGCCACCTTGGTCTCCAATGTGGAAACCTGGCCCTGAATCTGATCTACCCCCACCAAGTCCTGATTCAGTCCATGTAGCCTCCTGACTGTGTAAATCTCAAATGAAAAAGTGGGGAACCTTTGTACCCTCACGTTTGTAGCAGCACCGTTCACAGTGGCCAAAAGGTGGAAATGATCCAAGTGTCTATTAACAGAGGGATGGGTGAACACAGTGCGGTATACATATACATACATATATATATATATATATATATACACACACACACACACACACACAATGAAATATTATTCAGTCATTAAAAAGAAGGAAATTCTGACACATGCTATAACATGGGTGAAACTTAGGTCATTATATGCTAAATAAAACAAGCCATTCACAAAAAGACAAATACTGTATGATTCCACTTTATATGAGGCAATGGAATAGTCAAAATCACAGAGACAGAAAGTAGAATGGTGGTTGCCAGGGGCTGGGACTGGGGAGTTATTGTTTGATGGGTACAGAGTTTCAGTTTGGCAAAATAATAAACATTCTGGAGATGGATGGTGGTGATAGTTGTACAATAATGTGAATGGTCTTAATGCCTCTAAATGGTACACTTTAAAATGGTTAAGATGGTAATTTTATGTTACGCGTACTTCACTACAATTATACATTTAAAGAAAGCTGGGGAACCACTGGAGTTACTTCCTTTAAAGTTAGAGACGTGGCAGTGATAAGTCACCATCAACCACTGTTACTTAGACCTGATCTAGAAACGTTCATCAATGCAATCAGAGAAATAAAAAAGCAAGGTGCAAAGGAGGGGGCATAATTCGAATTATTGTCAGATATAATTCTGCACCTAGAAAAATCAAAAGAATAAGCTAAAAATTTCTGGAAGTATTAAAGAGAAATTAAAAGTCCACAATGTTTATTTGCACATTCCTGGCTTTGAATAGCTTTGAATCCCTTACTGTGCATTAAACCGGCGCAGGTCAAGCACCTCCGACTTACAGTGGCTCACCTTTTGGACCATGACTCAGCCAACTAACAAACCAAATTGTTTGCTTTGAAAGGTAGAGGCCTTCCTCACTCTCTGAACTGCAGCATTAAATGCAGAATCTCTGCTTGGAGAGCCCACACTGGTGAATTCAACCTGATTCAACTTTATGTCCCTTCCAGCAGGAGACACAACCGTGAGTCCATTGAACTGGAAATTAAGATGGCTGCCCGGCGGTCACTTTGGGCTCTTTACGCCTCTGAATCAAGAGACAAAGAAGGCAGTTACTGTGCTAGGCGGGGTGACTGATCCTGAATACCTGAGGGAAACTGGATTTCTGCTCCACGATGAAGCGAAGGAAGAGTACGTGTCAAATACAGAAGACCCCTTGGGGCATCTCTTAGTATTACCAAGTCCTGTGATGAAGGTCAATATAAAACAACAACAGCCCCATCCCGGAAGGACCACTGATGGCCCAGACCCTTCAGGAATGAAGGTGTGGGTTAACCCTCCACCCTGGGTAAAGTACAGCAACCAGCCGAGCCGCTTGCTGAAGGCAAAGTGACTGTGCAATGGGTCGTAGGTGAACGTAGTTATAAACACCAGCTATAACCACGCGACCAGCTACAGAAATGAAAACTACAACTGTCGTGAGTATCTCCTGCTTCTTTTGCTATGAATAGGTGTATGTGTGTATTTATATTTATACTTAGAGATTAAATATGATTTAATTTTGAGATGTATATGAGTCCCAAGTTGACAAGGGGTGGACTTTTGACAGTTAATTTTATATGTCAATTTGACTGGGCCACAGGGTACCTAGATGTTTGCACAAACATTGTTCTGGGTGTGTCTGCGAGGGTGTTTCTGGATGAGATGAACATTTGAATGGGTAGACTGAGTAAAGCAGATTGCCCTCCCCAATGTGGGCGGGCCTCATCCAGTCCACTGAGAGCTTGAATAGAACAAAGGCTGACTCTCCTCTGAGTAAGAGAATTCTCCTGTCTGACCGCTAATGTGGGTGGGCCTCATCCAGTCATTAGAGGCTCTAAATAGAACAAAACGGCTGAGTAAGAGCAACCTCCTCCTGTCTGACTGCCCTCAAGCTGGGACATCGGTTTTCTCCTACCTTCAGACTCAAACTGAATCATCAGCTCTTTCTGAGTCTCAAGCCTGCCTGCCCTCAGACTGAAACTACACCATCGAATCTCCTGTGTCCCCAGCTTGCCATCTGCAAATCCTGAGACTTTTCAGCCTCCATAATTATGTGAACCAATCCCAGTCGATCAATCAATCTGTCTTGCTCTCTGGAGAATCCTAACTCACACGGTTACCTTTGAGCAAAGTAGAGTGAGGGAGAGACTCCTGTTATTTAGTTTGCGTATCTAGGAGCTAGAATCAGGATGCAACACTGCCAGAACACTCCTTCCCTGCCACATCTGCTGGGCTCCCCTGGGCTCTGTCTGCAAGTGAACTCTCTTCCCGTGGCAGGAAGGTTGTTGCTGTAATCCCAGACCGATATTCTTCCAGCTCATGAACCAAGAGGAGGAAAAAGCTGTTCAATCCAACTTTACCTTCAACTGTTAGTCTAGAAATTCCAAGGAAGGGTTCCAATTGTCTCAGCCTCGGTAAAGAGCCTACCCCCCCTTCAGTAATCCCTGCATCCAGGAAGTGGCAGCAGATGATCGACTCAGCATGGGCAATATGCCCCCTTGTGGCCAAAGTGTGCAGTGCACCATGACTGACAGCCCAGCAGGTGCACATAACATATCTAATATAATATATAAGATAAGATGAGATAACATAATATAATATAAGGTAATGTAATATAATATAATGCAATGTAATATAATTAATTTAATGTAATATAATATAATTTAATGCAATGCAATATAATTAATATAACATAACCATCATTAGGGAACATGTTTCTTCAAAGCAGGAATGCTGGGCAGACAGTAATAGACATGGTTGGACTCAGCCCCCTCACTGAATTCCCGCCTCCTCCACCCACCTCTCCCACCTCTCCACATTCTGCTGCCTCAGGTAGGAAATCAACTCTAGTTTCAGATGCCAGTCCAGTGACCTAGCCTGTTAAGCACAGCGGATCCCCAATGTCCTCGGGGAATGGAGGTGAAATTCTAACAAGAATAACACAGAATTCAAGCCGTCCTCTTGGGAGCTTCCAGTGGATGGGAGAAAGACCTTTGGGTTACTCCAAAATCCAAATATGAATAAAGCTCAGACCATAAGACCCAGAATTGAGTGTTCTCTTCCACTTTAAGGAGAAACACCATCATTTTTGACCTGGAGGGTCCCTCAATGTTTTCATGTAGGAATCATTTTTATGACATGATTCATAACAAGTAGCCCCAGATGTGCGTCTACACCATCTTCCCTCATCTGCAGGTCTGTGTTGAGTTCCTCTCCCTATAGTGTTTCTTTCCCTGGGTAGACACTGTGGAAGCTTTTCCAAAAGAGTTTGCTCTGAGGTCTCCCGTCCTCTGTGCACACCTACACTCCAGTGTCAGGACAAACGGATAAGGATACTTATATTTAATGAGTACTATTTATGAGGCATGTGAGAGAAAGAGTCTATGTATCAGTATGTTACCACGTAATATATATGTACTCATCTGAACGTAGCCTTCGGACTGTACCCCCAAGTCCAGCTGCCATGAACACAGGGCAGTTCAGCTCTAGTGTCCACTCTCCAAGTCAGTCCAGACATTGTATCAGTCAGGGCTCTGGGGCTATTCATTCATCCATCCATCCTTGAAACAGACATCAATTTCCTTCTCTGTGTGAATTACCATGCTGGAAGCTAAAAGCACAGAAATGCCTACAAAAGCCTCCATCCTGGAGTAGAGAAAGTCAAGCAACAGACACAGCATGAGAAGTGCTGGGATGGGGGGTACGGACAGGGCACTACGGGAGCACCTACGAGCGTGACCCAACTCACAGGACGCTGGGCGGAGGGGGCAGGGACCAAGAAGGACATCTCCCAGGACATCTACGGGAGCTGAAGTTTATGGTCAAGTGTCTGAGGTGGGGAGGTGTTTCTCGGTGGAAGGCTGTACAACCCGTGGAAGGTGGGAAGAAATGACAGCCCACATCTTGCTGGAGGAGCAGCAGGCAGACCAGGGAGGCTGGAACCACCAGCAGGACACAGCTGGGGACACAGGAGCTGTTAGTGAGCCCCTGGCTTTATAGGACTGTTCCCTGTCATCATCTTGAGGGTAGCCTCTGCCACCAGCCTCAGCCTCCACTATGGAGGCTGGGACTTCTGTCCCTCTACACCCAGCTCTGCAGGCACACAGCACCTGGGCCCCTCGGCAGGCCCCCACTATGATAGATGAGTACCATGTGTAACTCTGTGGGGACCACAAAAAGATGTTTGTGATGTAGGAAGGTGTCGAGACTTCTCTTTCGATTGACTGAAGGTCAGATGATTCCCCTGGTGTCTTTCTCCATTGATCTTCAATTGTTTTGCTTTCATATGTAACTTCCAGATTTTCTCATGATTTTGAAAAACTCAACTGTACGCCTTTTTGTTTTTGTTTTTGTTTTTGTGGTACGCGGGCCTCTCACTGTTGTGGCCTCTCCCGTTGCGGAGCACAGACTCCGGACGCGCAGGCTCAGCGGCCATGGCTCACGGGCCCAGCCACTCCGCGGCATGTGGGATCTTCCCGGACCGGGGCACGAACCCGTGTCCCCTGCATCGGCAGGCGGACTCTCAACCACTGCGCCACCAGGGAAGCCCAACTGTATGCCTTTTTACAAAGTAATACTCATGTCATCAGCTAGACAAATCACCAGATCACTAACTAAATTACTTTCACTTCACTAAGGTGCTGAGTTCCTTATGACCAGAGCCAGTGAACGCTATCAACCGGCCAACAGTTTGCTACAGACAAATAATGTACATCTAGCATAAGCTCCCTGGAACAATCACAAAATCTAATCTTGCAGCTCTTTGAAAATAAGCCAGGTAAACGTATGGGAGGTCATTTACATAGGGCCCTGTCTGAAGCCAAAAAACGAGGATGAGAAAATCCCCTTCCATGCCTGGCTTTGCTGATGCAAACCAGCAAAGACCGAAACCAGCCTAGTTTGGTTTTGTTTTTTCCCACGTGTGCACTGGAGCTATTGCAAATCCTCACTATCTCTCCACGTCTCTCTGCTGAAGATCCATACTGCTTCTGGCACACAAGGAGGGGACCCTGTCCAGGCAGCGCTTTTTTTTAACTTTTTATTTTATATTGGAGTATAGTTGATTAACAATGTTGTGATAGTTTCAGGTGTACAGCAAAGTGATTCAGTTACACATATACATGTATCTATCCTTTTCCAAATTCCTTTCCCATTGAGGTGGTTACATAATATTGAGCAGAGTTCCCTGTGCTAGACAGAAGGTCCTTGTTGGTTACCCATTTTAAATATAGCAGTGTGTACATGTCCGTCCCAAACTCCCAATCTACCCCTCCCCCAACTCTTCCCCCCTGAACCATAAGTTTGCTCTCTAAGTCTGTGAGTCTGTTTCTGTTTTGTAAATAAGTTAATTTGTATCATTTTTTCAGCTTCCTCATAGAAGCAATATCATACAATAGTTGTCTTTCTCTGTCTGACTTACTTCACTCAATATGACAATCTCTAGGTCCATCCGTGTTGCTGCAAACGGCATTATTTCATTCTTTTTAATGGCTGAGTAATATTCCATTGTGTATATATCCCTAAATGTCCATCAACAGAGGAATGGATAAAGCAGGCAGTGCTTTAAGGAGCTGGAGGGGGTGTTATCCCTTCCCCACAGGGCTGGAAGCATCGCCAGCATCAAATGCCCCAGTCTCGTCAACCTAGAAGACTGGCACCAAGAATCAAACCCAGCCTCCTTCAAGGGACGGAGGACATTATTAACAGAGAGCTACTGTTTTCAAATCATAGAATTAAGTCAAATTCCTAACTCCCGCCCACTTCCAGCTCTGCCTCTTACCCCTGGAGGGGAGGGGTCCATCAGAACGCAGCCTATCCCACGGTACAGGTCTCTTCTTGACCACAGTAGGACTCTTACGTAGAAATTAGCCTTTCCCTTTTTATAGAACGTTAAAAGTGATAATGCCGGGCTTCCCTGGTGGTGCAGTGGTTGAGAGTCCACCTGCCGATGCAGGGGACGAGGGTTCGTGCCCCGGTCCGGGAAGATCCCACATGCCATGGAGCGGCTGGGCCCGTGAGCCATGGCCACTGAGCCTGCGCGTCCAAAGCCTGTGTTCCACAATGGGAGAGGCCACAACAGTGAGAGGCCCGTGAACCGCAAAAAAAAAAAAAAAAAAAAAAGAAGGGAAAGATTGCATCCTGTGTGGGGCAGCTACTCTCAATGGTGGGGAGAAACCCCATCATGAGGACATGTCAGAATCATCTGGAAAGAACTGTAACAAAGACTGGATAAAGCCTTCACCAAGCTATGCCTCTTTCCTTCTAAATATGTAGCTGGTCCAGGTTTCCCAACTTCTCCTTCCACTGGTGTGTGCACACAGCTCAGGTATGTTAGAGGCCAAATAGATCTGAGACCCACTGAAATGGGATGCTAAGGAAGATGTCATGGGGGAAGCTAAGTTCTGAGAGATGGGGAGACCTCAGATATGGAAAACAAGAGTTGTGAAAACTCTTGGCAGAAGGAGAAGGGTGGAGAGAGACATGAAAATGAAGAGAACTGAAGAAAAGTAAACAGTACATTTGGTTCGGAGCAGTGGTTCTCAAACTTTGCTCTCGTGGAAGCCTGCAGATCTCTGAGCAGGACTGAATGGAAACCTTTAAATTCAAATATGATAACATTTCTCCTAATTCAAAGAAAACTAAACTAGTTCATAATTTTTAAAGACTTTTCTCCCATTTATTTTTTCTTTCTTTCCTTTTTTCTCTCACACACTAACTATTAAGCAGACATTATGCTTAGACCTGAGTTCTATTGATACTTGGCAACACATACATATTATGCTTGCCTATTTAGAAGCTAATGGGAAAGACAGATGTTGAGTAAATTCTTATAATCATGGGCAGGATTAAGCAGGAGAAGTTTGACAGAGGGGCGTCTCAATGGTGTATTAATTCCCCAGGGTGTCTTAACAGCACCGCCAAACTGGGTGGCTTAACTGAAAGAATTTATTCTCTCTCAGTCTGGAGGCTAGAGGTCCAAGATCAAGGTGTCAGTAGGGTTCGTTCCTCCTGAGGGCTGTGAGGCAGTCTGTTCCCGGCCTCTCCCCTAGTTTCTGGGGTTGCTGGCAATTGTGGAGGCTCCTTGGTCATAGGAGCATCACTTGATCTCTGCTTCCATCTTCACATGGCATCTCCCTGTGTGCGTGTATCCCTGTCCAAAAATAAGGACACCAGACATATTGGATTAGGAATCTGACCTACTAATTACATCTGCCATGACCTTATTTCCAAATAAGGACACATTCTGAACTAGTAGGGGGTGAAGACATCAACCCATGACTTTTGGGGGGACACAATTCAAACCCTAACACATGGAGAAGCCAATAGTCTGCCGATGTCTGGGAGGACCTCCCAATGAAGTAGGGGAAAACAGGCAAAAGCATTCCAAGCAAAGAAAACAGCATGAGCAAAGTTCCTGGGACAGGAGAGAACATGGCATGTCCAACACCAGTGTGGTTCAACTAAAGAGGCCATGTTGATGGGGAAAGTATTTGCTACAGAAGAAATCTGAAATTGTAGTCCTGGCAACAATTTCCCAGGGTCAGAATGAGGGAGGGTCCATTGTGTCCATGAGCATTGGACAGACAGACCCATTATACCTTGGCAGATTTACCCTGGACACAATCTATAAATGATCACAGGTGTGGTTACAAGAGGATTTGAAAGTGGAGGCACCATTAAAAACTTAGAGAAAAGACGAGAGTGAACCCACCATCCACCATCAGAGATGCTGGAAGAAAAGGCTCAGAAGAGGTGAAGAAGTTGGTACAACGCAGCCACAAGCTATCCTCACGTGAGTGAAAGAGGTGCAGAACATTCCGAACAACCAGTGTGATTCCTGCCGAGCAGTGCCTCAGATTAACAGAGATGGTAAAAGCCACAGCTGAAAGATGAAGGGAACACCCCAAACCAGAGCAATATGCCAGGAAAATTCCCCAAATGTGACACGCTCAGGTATATCGAAAAGACAAAAGTGCAGGATGAGCACTTGTGCAAAGCTCTGAGGATGACTTTTTTTTACATAGCCACAGCGGTCAAGATGAAAATCCAGGGAGCTCCCTGGTGGCCCAGTGGTTAGGATTCCAGGTTTTCACTGCCGGGGGCCAGGTTCAATCCCTGGGCAGGGCACTGAGATCCCGCAAGCCACGTGGCACTGCCAAAAACAAGAGGAAAAAAAGAAAAGAAAATCCAGGAAAGACAGGTGAGCTTGTGCTGACATGTAGCGAAAGCCAATAAATGTATGAGAAGCAAGAATAGAGGATGATACATGGATAAGAGAGGACAGAGCAAAAAATAGAGAATTAGTCAATGTCAGTTGTCCTTCTGGGTTGGGTTTCAAGGAGAATTGGTATTTGCAATCCGATAAGGGCACAAATGGTCACTCCTGGTTTGAATCTCAGCTCTGCTACTTAATATAACCTAAGACCTAATAAGCCACCAACTGTATTTGAATCTCATTTTCCTCATCTCTACACAGAGGCCAATAGTAGAATCTATACCATAGAATTTGTGAAGATTTTATGAGAAAATGTGCTCTAGCCACGTCTGCCCATAAAAGGAGCTCACTAAAGACAGCGTTGGTTGTTGCCAAACCAGAATGACAGAATAAACAGTCCAAGGGGTGAAAGGCCAGAGTAGGTACAGGTTCAGGAGAATCTGAGCTTCCGAAACATGTCCACGTCTCTGGGCTGATCAAGTTTCTGCCCAGGATCCTGAAATTGAGGTGAGGTCAAAAGGCACCTGTATTAGTGTGGGCTGCCATAACAAAATACCACAGACTGGGGGGCTTAAACAACAGATGTTTATTCTAGGCTGGAAGTCCAAGATCAAGGTGCCAGCAGGGTTGGCTCCTCCTGGCACCTCTCTCCTTGGCATTTGATGCCATTGTCTCAGTGTCTTCACGTGGTCATCTCTCTGTGTGTATCTGTGTCTTGATCTCCTCTTCTTAGAAGGACACCCATCAGATTAGACTAGGGCCCACTCCAGTGACTTCATCTATCTCTTTAAAAAGCCTATCTCCAGGGCTTCTCTGGTGGCGCAGTGGTTGAGAGTCCACCTGCCGATGCAGGGGACGTGGGTTCGTGCCCCAGTCCGGGAGGATCCCACATGCTGCGGAGCGGCTGGGCCTGTGAGCCATGGCCATTGAGCCTGCGTGTCCGGAGCCTGTGCTTCGCAATGGGAGAGGCCACAACAGTGAGACGCCCGCGTATGGCAAAAAAAAAAAAAAAAAATCCTGTCTCCAAATACAGCCACATTCTGAGGTCCTGGGTGTTAGGACTTCAACATAGGAATGTGGAGGCCACAGTTCAGCCCAGAGCAGTCTTCCTTGGTTACCTGAGAGATCCCAGTGTGTGGACATGCTGACAGGAGACTGACAATGGCAGCCATCCCAGTTTTAACAGGGACAGATTTTGGAAACTACAGATCAATGACTCTGATCCTCAGAAAAATAATGACATGCGTTATTAGACATTGACCTTGAGAGCACTTAGAACAAAAAAGTTCCGCTCACCCAGAGTCAACATGCATTCACAGGAATTATGCCAAATCTCAAATCTCCCTTGTTACCTTCCTTTCAAATGAAATTCTCAAGTTAATAGAAGTTTGTGGAGCACCCACTCAAGGCCAAGCATTGTGCTGAGCGAAGCACAGTCCAAGCTTCATGGTGTTCACATTTCCCTACGAAAATCAGGCAGCTAAGCAAATAACTTAACTTCCAAAGTGAGACCTACAACAAAAGAAGGAAGTGCATATCATCGAGATTATGCAGAACAGAATAATTAATTTTTATTTGAGGGACTAGGAGGGAGGTGACTGGTCGAGGGAAGCTTCCTAAAGAAGATCTGAGCTGAGATCTGAAGAAATAACTATTTTCCAACAGAGAAAAGGGCTCGGAGCTCCCCAGGCAGAGGGGCTTGAGGGGTTGCTCAGGAAGAGACCCAGCAGGCAAGGGGAGGAAGCACAGATAGACATCCAGATATGAAAAGACACGTGTTCAGAAAAGCATAACCTGCTTGTTTTTCTTCCTCAGATAGATAGCATGGGTGGGGGACATCGAGGGACTCCAGGGCAAAGAGGAAGTCAGAGGTCAGAGAGAAAGGACCCTTGCTTTGCCAATGAGCTGGAACTTTCTCTACTATTGATGGGAAATCAAAGGGTTGTTCAGAAATAGAGAGGAGGGCTTCCCTGGTGGCGCAGTGGTTGAGAGTCCGCCTGCCGATGCAGGGGACACGGGTTCATGCCCGGTCTGGGAAGATCCCACATGCCGTGGAGCGGCTGGGCCCGTGAGCCATGGCCGCTAAGCCTGCACGTCCGGAGCATGTGCTCCGCAACGGGAGAGGCCACAACAGTGAGAGGCCCGCGTACCACAAAAAAAAAAAAAAAAAAAATAGAGAGGAGACAGCAAAATTAATACTTGTGACAGAAGCACGATTTAACTCTTGCAGGAAGTGGTGAACTCACGCAGGAGGGGAGAACCACGACTCGGCAGAGACCCTGGCACCTGGGACGCAGCACCCCACGCGCTCGGTCTGAGCCTTCTGGCTTCTGTTCTCTCTCTGTGTCAGCTCCACCCACTTTATTACCCTCCTGCCTTTGCCCGGGGCTGGAAGAATGTCTCTCCATATTCCCCGGGCTGTGTCTCACAAGCCCTGCCCTCAAAGAAAAAGATACTCGCGATCCATCCAGGCACAGAAGGTATCAAGGAGGGCTTCCCTGGTGGCGCAGTGGTTGAGAGTCCGCCTGCCGATGCAGGGGACACGGGTTCGTGCCCCGGTCTGGGAAGATCCCACATGCCGCGGAGCAGCTGGGCCCGTGAGCCATGGCCGCTGAGCCTGCGCGTCCGGAGCCTGTGCTCTGCAACGGGAGAGGCCACAACAGTGAGAGGCCTGCATACAGCAAAAAAAAAAAAAAAAGGTATCAAGGAAATGTCACCATCCCTACATCCATGTGGCCAGAGTCAGGGCTGACTGACCACCCCACTGACACAAGAACAGGAGTGGACAGGAATGAGCCGCTGCAGATGTGGGCTGGAGGACTGTTGGGGGTGCCGATGGCTGATACTAGCTGAGCATTTATGAGTCTACAGCAGTAGTCCAGGCAAGAGATGATGAAGACAGACCTACAAACTATTATGTCTAAAATGAGCTACAAGGATATACTGTACACCACAGAGAATACAGCCAATATTTTATAATAACTATACATGAAGTATAACCTTTAAAAATTGTCAATCACGGGCTTCCCCGGTGGCGCAGTGGTTGAGAGTCCGCCTGCCGATGCAGGGGACGCGGGTTCGTGCCCCGGTCCGGGAGGATCCCACATGCCGCGGAGCGGCTGGGCCCGTGAGCCATGGCCACTGAGCCTGCGCGTCTGGAGTCTGTTCTCCGCAACGGGAGAGGCCCGCGTACTGCAAAAAAAAAAAAAAAAATTGTCAATCACTATATTGTATACCTGTAACTTACATGATATTGTACATCAACTATACTTCAATAAAAAGTGAGAGACAAATGATGAAGACATGAACTAAAGCAGTGGTGATGAGCAACAAGTTTGGGACTGAGGGAGATTTAAGAACCAGAGATCACTGGGGGGCTGGTTGAGCAAACTGCATAAAAGAGAAAAGGCGATTGAGATCACGTTCTAAGTTGGACTATTCTGTGAATGGAGAACTCACTTATGAGGGAATCAGGGGATAAAGGTGAAAGCAGGTTTCGGGGGAAGGTAGAGTGTGCATGTCGAGGCAGCTTGAATTGGAAGGGCATCGTCTAGTCTCCAGATGGAGATTCAGCATGTTATGCAGGTTATAAGCCTGGACCAAATCTAGACGTCTGAGAGCTATTAGTTTGGTAGAGGCAGTTACAAGTACAGAAGGAGACGAGGTCGTTGAAGGTGGGGTGGGGGGAGAAGAGTGAGAAGCATGGTGAAGACCCCTATTTCCATTCACGTGATCGATACAAGAGTTTTAACTAAGCATACATTTGACAACAGTACTGGGAATCAACTAGATTTCCATCTAGGAAGGCATGACAAGAAAGTTTGCAAAATGCATTATTCATGAAGTGATAGAACACCAGCAAGGCAGCTCTCCACCCCAAATTCAGGAATGTCTATATGGGGGACCTGAAGCTCAGAGTCCACAGTCCTGACTTCCAGATCCTAACTTAATAGTTATTATCAAAATCACACTATCTGCCTTCTCTGAGAGTCATAATGAAAGGGCTCTTGCTTAGTTTCCAAAAGACGTTCAGTGCTCTTGGACCAGAGCACCTGTTCTGGACAGAGGAAAAGCCTAGGCAAGAGTCTAAAGAGTCTAAGGGTTTGAGATCAACACTCCAGCCACTTCCTTTTAAATAATGATTATTGTTTTCTAAGGTTGGAACTGAGGTCTGGATACAGAAGGTTGTTTCTTTGAAAATTTCATTGGCTTTGCATATCCCATTCCTGTCTAATGCTGCCCTTTACGGAGACTCCTCACTTTATGCAGAGTGAAATCTGAACCCTTTTACTTGATCATTACCGTGATCCCTAATCTTGCACCGCACAGCCTCATTTTTGACCAGTTCTGTTAGAGCCTGCCCTATTTGTAGGTAACAATGAAGAGTACATTCACCCCGTCCCAATGTCCCTAAAAGTCTCAACTCATAACAAACTCAGCTCAGATTCCAAAATCTCATCGAAATCTCATCGGACCAAAAGTCCCAAATGTCATCATCTAAGAATAAGATATGGGTGAGATTTGGGGCATAATCCATCCAGAGACAGAATTCCTTCCCATCTGTAGATCCATGAAACTAGAACACAAGTTATCTGCTCCCAATACAATGATGAGACAAACATAAGGTACCAGTTATAGACATTCAGTTAAAAGGGGTGAAAATGGAAAGAACAAAAGTAGTCACAGGAGTCAGACAAGCTTCATGAGCTATGAACACGTGGGAACCATCCCTGTGGCGCTTCATCCCACCCTCCGAGCTGGTGGCTCCCCCTTCTGAGCCATCCTTCCTTTTTCATAAAAAGCAGGCTGAGTAGTTTTATAAGCCTGTTTCTTGCCTGTGGGCTTTTGCAGGATCAATAGTATTTTTTGTTGTTGTTTGGTTTTTTTAACTTTCATACTGTCTCTCCAAACTGGCATTTTAGTCCAAACTGGCAGTGTTTTTCCTCATATAAGATTCTCAAGAACTTTGTGGATCTCCCTTATATATCATGGGGATTTACTCCATCAGACAAAAGGCTCCTCCACAAGTCTTTCCTAGATAATCCTATCTCTATTTTCAGCTTCCGCTGAGATGGCTGTGGGACAATGCTCCCGGCTTTCTAGATGCGCCCTGATTAGATCTAGGGGATCTGTGAGTCACACTCATAACCTCTTCAAAGAAACTTTTGTGTGACTGAATATTCCAATCTTTTGATTTCTTCAAAGAAACTTTTGTGTGACTGAATACTCCAGTCTTTTGATATTAGGAAAAAGGTTGTATAACCACACCTTCAAATTTTTCTAAAGAATGCTCTTCTGACAGCAAATTTTAGCATCTTTTGCATTGTGGATAAGGTGAGCATTTTTAAAGTCAACAAGTCCCAATTCCTTTTCACTTAACGTTTCTTCACTCAATCTATATCATTCATCTTGAATTTTACTTTAAGCAGCAATGAGACATCAGGCTTCCCCATCAACACTTTGCTTGTAAATCTCCTCAGCTAAATCCCCAAGTTCATTCCTTGCAAGTTCTGCGTTTCACACATTTTTAGGACACAATTTCACCAAGCTTTTTGCCAGTATATAACAAGGATCTCCTTTCCTCTGGTTTCCAGTAACATACTCTTCATCTCTTTCTGAACCCTCACCTGCAGCACCTTTAACAGCCATATTTCTACCGTCAGTCTGTACGTGATGACTCACATGTTTTTCTCCCCTATATTTCTCACTCTTTGCTGAGTCCTCTCACTCTTTGCTGAGTCCTCACTGACATGATTTACATGTTTTTCTCCACTATATTTCTCACTCTTTGCCGAGTCCTCACTGGCAGTCCTTAACGTCTCTATTTCTATGTGCATCATCTCCCTCACAATTCTTTTAGTCTTTGCCCACTGCCCAATTCCAAGGCCATTTATAGTTTTTTTAAAAATACGTGTTTTTTTTTTACATTAGCACCACATTTCTGGTATCAACGTCTGTATGGGTTTTCTAATACTGTTGCAACAAATTACTGCAAATATAGTGATTTAAAACAACACAAATGTCTTATCTTACAGTTCTGGAGGCCAGAGGTCCCAAATGGGTTTCACTGGACTAAAATCAAAGTGTCAGCAGGGCTGGATTCCTTCTAGAAGCTCTAAGAGGAATCTGTTTTGTTTTCTTTTTCCAGCTTTTCTTTTCTGGCGGTGTGTCCATTGTCACATCTTCTTCTCTGTGGCTGATTCTGACTCTCTGGTCCAGTTTTAAATGTGATTACATTGGGTCCACTTGGGTAATCTGGGATAAACTTCCTATTCAAAGGTCAACCAATTAGCAACCTTAATTCCACCTGCAACCTCAATTCAGCTTTGCCATGTAAAGTAATATATTCTCAGAGTCCAGGGTTAGGACAGGGCCTTCTTTGGAGTACCATTATTCTGCCAACCACAACCTCAAAGATGGTTTGAGGCCGCTGCCTTGAGTTTTGGATAACAGGTTGGACAAAAATGGAGCATCACACCTTAAAAAGAAAACCAACAGTTTTCACCTCAAATTCTTGGTATTTTAAAATGAAATTGAGATAACACATATGTTTAGAGCAAACAATTATTTGGTTAGAATTCCCTCTTCTAGCCCTTGGGAATCAAAGAATTTAGAAGAATGAGAACTATTTGGTATACCGGGGAAGAATGTCTTTGGGCCTACATACATTGATATTTCTGTTTAAATAGTGCATGACTGTTCTATAGTTATGTAATTCTAGCAATACCCTGAATTGCTCTTTGATAATGACCTAGCTATGGCTTCACGCTATGATGGTACTGCAGGTGAACCTGGGGCGCATTATCGACCCCAGTGATTTTAGAGGAAAATAAACTTCAAGAAATTTAGGCAGAATTAAAGTTAGAATTTCTAATACAAATATTCAAATTTGAAAACATCAATACATTCATGAACATCACCAAAGTTTTTCTATTTTTCAAATAAGGTTTAATTTCTCTCTTATTTAACCACAGGAAATAAAGCACAACCTTCACAGTTATAGAGCCTACGCTCCAGCAATAACAAAATCCATAACAACAAAACAGTTCACATTTGTTGAGCATGTGGCAGGCTCTGGGCTAAGTTATTTGCATGCATACTTTGATTTAGAGGAGACCAAGATGTCTCTGAATGACAATATCAAGTAAGAAATAAAAGATTCCATAAGAGAAAGAAACTAACATGCTGGGTGCTCTGTGCCTTACACGATATCTTCTTTCATTCTTTCAACAGCACTATGAAATAACATCTTGGGTTTTTTTAGTAAATAAATAGATTCAGTGAAGGAAAGTAACTTTCCTAAGTTTCCACAGATAATGGTGGCAAAACTGGGTTACAAAGTTAATATGGTACCAATGAACCTATTTACAAAACGGAAATAGTCACAGATGTAGAAAACAAACTTATGGTTACCAAGGGGGAAAGGGTGGATAGGGATAAATTGGGAGATTTGGATTGACATATACACACTACTATGTATAAAATAGATAACTAATAAGGACCTGCTGTATGGCACAGGGAACTCTACTCAACACTCTGTAATGACCTACATGGGAAAAGAATCTAAAAAAGAGTGGATATATGTATATGTACAACTGATTCACTTTGCTGTACAGCAGAAACTAACACAACATTGTAAATCAACTATACTCCAATAAAAATTAATTAAAAAAAACCCTAAGTATGACCAAGTTCCAAGTGCATTGTCTTTTCTCTACACCCTGACATCTTCTATGAAGTACAAGATGAGTTCTGTGCAGGACCCAAGGAGGGAGATGTCTCTATGTGGGTTAGCTGGAGAGCGATCTACAGGAGGAAGGGATGCACTGACAGAAGAGTGAGGACCACGGCACAGATGAATAGAGCTTGAGATGGGTTGGAGAGAACAAGGAGACTGAAGCTGGAACACAGACACTGGAAGAAAGTAACGGAGGGACAGCTTGGACTCAGCAATGGGGTTCCAATCCAGAAGACCTGAATGGAAGGCTGTGGAGTGTGGCCATGTTTGGTAGGCAATGGGAACCCACTAAAAATGCATGAGCAAGGAGCCCATGAAATCAGAGCCATACTTCATAAAGATTCGCCTAACCACAGTGTGTAGGGTGGAGGAGAGGAAGAAACCAGAGAGCTGAGACAAATGAGAAGGTGTTTGCCCGGGTCCACATGCAAGGTACTGAGGATCTGAATTACAGAGATGATGATGGGAATAGAAAAGAGAGGACAGATGCCATGACTGATGTGAGAGGCTGCAGAATGAGGCTCAAGAGCATGTGACAGTTGATGGGATGTGGGACACACAAGGAGGAAGAAGCTAAGTACTTCTGACTCAGAGGTTTCCGGCCCAGGAGAGCAGGAGGAAGCTGGTCCCAGACTGCAGGAATGGAGATGCCAGAAGGGAAATTGGAAATGAGGGGGGTGCTCTTGGGGCAAATCAGAACGAGAGATACCACTTTCGGAGTCCTCCAACAAAATGCGAAAGTTAAGAGTGGAGAGGAGAACGTTGCAGGGGAAGGGAGGAGGACCTGGGCAAATCTTTGACAGAGTTGCCTTTAGAGGGCTGGAGAGCCAGTCAAGGGCACAGGAGAAGCAGCTGCAGGGACAGGAAAGGGTGGCCTGGATGCAAGAGATCTTCCAGAGACGGAAGTGTCCGCCGCTACAGGGAGGTCAAGGAAGAAGCACCTGCCAGGGGGGTTAATGTTGATCCCGTGCGAAGAAGGTGCTGAGTGTGCTCCCACAAGCCTAGACAAGCACTCCTTGCATTGACCCTATGAGGTACAGCTCCTTACATGTGGAAAACCAGGTCAGGACCCTCAGCAGGTCACACAGCTAATGCACAATGGATGTGCATGTGAGCCCAAGCTGGTCTGACTCTCAAGATTTCTGTGATGCTATGCTGCCTCTCCAAGTCTATGCTGGACTTATTCCTGCCCTTCAGAAACGTGCAGAGCCTCGGAGTCCTTGAAGGGCATCGTTCGCTGCTGTGTTACAGGTGTAGCACATAGCAATTGACAGAGTCCAGTCCAGTATACACGGTGCCTGCAAGGTGGGTTTGTGTTGCAGGAATGTTTAGTTCCCGTCTCTTTAGTCTTCCTGCTACAGCAAGGCAGGGAACACAGTGGGAAAAGTGGCCATTTCCCAGTAACACATGCCTGGGGAAAGTGGGTGTCGGTCCCTCACCTGGCTGCAATCTGTGTCCTCCTACAGCGTCCGGCACCAGGAAACACTGAAGTGAGCTGAGAACATGTAGCTCAGAAGGAACGAGTGAGAAGGAAACAGCTGAGCCCTGGGCTCTCCCTCACTTCCTGCAATGACACTGACAACGGAGCCTATGGGATAAATCTCCTTCTGGAAGTTCTCTATCTCCACACCTGCCGGCGCCCACTGGGAGGTGAACCTAATATGCTTCTCTTCCCAGGGTTTCCTGCCCTTCCTTCCATACTCCCCTTCCTTTCTGAGTCTAACTTTAGCTTCTCCATCTTTTCCCCTCACATCAAAAAGAAAAGCTGTCTCCAAAAAAAAAGTTCACTATTTTCCAAACAGTAGAAATCTTACATTAGCATGACCTCTGATCATAACGTCAAATACTCTAAACGAACACCCCCAAAGAGTCTAGTCAATTGGAAACCTTAAAAGCAGTTTGCTAAATAGCTCCTGTGGTAGAAAAGAAATTGCTATGTGAACACTGGTTATCAACACCTATAGGATGTAGAAAATCTGTAATTCAAAGAACCATTATGGCTTTATTGGAAAACTACAGAGATTGAAAATAAATGAGGCAAGTATTCAACTAAAGAAATCAAAACAATTAAACATTAAGTAAACCTAAAGGAAAGAATTAATGGAGATAATGAGATAAAAATAGCCCCTCTTTAAAAGTTAGCAGATTGATAAGTAAAATTGAGAGCTAATTCTTCACAAAGACCAGTAAAATAGACTAACCTCTAGCAAGTCTGGCTTGCGTACACAACATTAAGGATGTTAAAGGAGAATAATTTCTGGCAATATGGAGAACTGTGGTGTAGTTCTACCACATGCTATACAAAAACAAAGGAGAAATGCTGGATACAATATAACAAAAATGATTCTTTGTTTTAAATACACAGCAATCTCAAAGGAGAAATTGCCAGGTGCCAGAAATGAGTGGGAAATTCTAAGCAGATTAATAAAGATGAACAGAACCTACAGTAGCCAACAGGAGTCGTGCATACAGATTTTGGCCCGGAGTTGGAGCCTGGGGACGATGGAGCTCCAGCAGCCTGGTTCCAGGGTCTGCAACCCGCCTCCTTATGAGTGGGGAAATCTCTTACCACTAATTAACTCAACAGCCCAGCTGGTCTTCATCCTGTTTCATCCTTCCTTTTTGTGGCCCAGACTGCAAGCTAAGACACCCTGTATGTTAAAGAGGCCAGTCGACCAATGCTCCCCACAAGCAGGCGTATTATGGGTCACCTGGACTCCATGAACGTGCGGGCTCTGCTCCCAGTGCCGTGCTGGTCTGCAGCTGACAGCAAACAGCTAGGTGCCCGGCACAAATCAGCTAAAAGGGACGATGTGTCCTTTTAGTCTTTTGCTCTTTAGGGTGCCCTTCTGAGATAATTAGAAATTGCCCCCAATTTACAGATGAGGAAACCGAGAATGAGAAAATACAAGAAATCTGCCCAAGGTCAGAGAGAATTATTTCCAAACAGAATTGTGGGGCGTCTTTAAACAATGTCCTAAAAATGTGTCTTTAAATTTCCTGAAACTGAATTTCAGCATTCCTGATTGAGTGGCTCTAGCTCTCCCAACCCCCCGCCGGCCTCAAGGCCATCTGAGGGTGCAAAGGTCAGCCCCTCACTAGAGCCCAAGACAGTGTCTTCTCTGAGGCTGGACCCCATTCCCAGCGCTCATGCCTGCAAGGATTCAGCATCACCCTGAGGAGTGGCTGGCGCACACTTTGATGTAAAGCGAGGTGACATTTCCCATGAGTGACAGGAAACTGCATCCAACTATGACTTGAACTACTTTGTCAGGGCAACGGAGCTACTGCAGGCCCTGACTCTTATCATAGAGGAGCAGCCCTGGAAGGTACAGTCCTGCTGCAACCTTCATGCACCCACTGAACGCCGTGGCCTGGGTGGTACTGCACCCAGACATTTGGGCTTCAGATCATCACTCTTCACAGTAATAATACCTTTACCTGTTTAAAACAAATTTGATTGAGGTAGAGTTGACTTACAAAAAGCTGTACATATTTAATATATACCTTAATGTTTGGAGATAAGGATACACCACAAACCCATCCCTGAGATCAATGCCATGAACATACTCATCATCTCCAAAAGTTCCTCCTGCTGTCTTAACATTTCACGTAAAATCTACCCTCTCAGCAAATGTTTAAGTAAACACTACAGAATCATTAACTATAGGCTATACAGTGGAGATCTGAGGCTCATTCTTCTTGTGTAACCAAAACTTTGTGGATTTTTAAATTTTTGTTTTATATTGGACTATAGTTGATTAACAATGTTGTGTTAGTTTCAGGTGTACAGCAAAGTGATTCACTTATACATATACTGTTTTTCCAAATTCTTTTCCCATTTAAGTTATTACAGTTTACTGAGCATAGTTCCCTGTGCTCTACAGTAGGTCCTGTTGTTTATCTATTTTATATATAGTAGTGTGTATACGTTAATCCCAAGCTCCCAATTTATCCCTCTCCCCCCTTTCCCCTTTGGTAACCATAGGTTTGTTTTCTATGTCTGTGAGTCTGTTTCTGTTTTGTAAATAAGTTCATTTGTATTATTTTTTTTTAGATTCTGCATATAATCGATAGCACATACCTTTGACTAATGTCCCCCATTTCCCCTCCCTCCAGCCCCTGGAAACCACCATTCTACTCTTAGCCTTAAAAAAGAAGGAAATCCTGCCATATGGGACAAAATGGATGAACCTGGAGAACGTTATGCAGAGTAAAATAAGCAGACACAGAAGGACAAACACCACATGATCTCACACGAAGAATCTCAAATAGTCAAACTATTTACCTGTTTTTGCAAGAGCTGAGTATGAACCGTGTGCAGTATCCCATTTAACTCTCACAAAGCCCTTCTATTCATTCATTGAACAGATACGTACTAAATGACTGTGATGTGCTAATCACCAGGGATAGAACAGAGGACAAAACACGGTGACAGGGCTTCCCTGGTGGCGCAATCATTGAGAGTCTGCCTGCCGATGCAGGGGACACGGGTTCGTGCCCCGGTCCGGGAAGATCCCACATGCCGCGGAACGGCTGGGCTCACAAGCCATGGCCGCTGAGCCTGTGCGTCCGGAGCCTGTGCTCCGCAACGGGAGAGGTCACAACAGTGAGAGGCTCACGTACTGCAAAAAAAAAAAAAAAAAAAAAAAAAAAAACACGGTGACAGATTACAGCTGACAGAATAGAGGGGGGTGCAACCTGTGAAGACACTTTGGTAAAGTACACACAAGTGTTACAGAAAGGTAAGTAGGAAGCACGCCACTTGGGGGGCTGGGGACGGTTTCAGAGAGAGGGTGAAGTCGGTCCTGATGGACGGATGATAAGGGATGGCTTGGTCAACAAAGGATGGGGGCAGAGGGAGAGCCAGGTTTCCCAGGCAGGGGAAAATCTAAGGACAAAGGCTTAGCTTAGCAGTTAGAGAGACGAGGGGAGGGAAAGAACGAGAATGAGAAGGATGGGCATCGTGCCCTGGGCCAAGTTCTAGAAGGAAGAGGTGTACTGGGGAGGAAGGTGTCCCGCGGCATGAACGGGGGTTGGGGGGTCTTTGAAGGGTTCAAGCAAATCGAGTCGTGGACACATTTGCATTTTCAATAGACCGTTGGCTGCAGAGAGAAGCACATTGGGAAGGTTCGTGTCTGGAACGGTGGTCAGGAGCTGTCACAATAATCCAGGTCCAAGATGGCAGAAAAGGGTAGCTGCTGCGGAAATGGAGAGAACTAGATACTTCTAGAAACAACGCGAGGGGACGGATTGGATTTGGGAGGTGGGGGAGGGAGACGGCAGTCAAGGAAGACACACAGGCATCTGGCTTGGGCAACTTGACAGATGTTGTAGTCCCTGAGGAAAAGATTCTAGGAGGTGAAACAGGTTTTGGGGGCAAGGAATTTATTTTCATTTTGGACACACTTGAGTTTGAGACACCCATGGAACAACCAGATGGAGTTGTCTCGTGGGCCAAGGTGGCTCATTTCAGCAGAAACTTAGGAGAAATGTCCAGGACGTAAATGCAGTTTGGGGAGTTACCGGGAGGGGTCATTATTGAAATGACAGACGTGCTTGAGGTAGTTCAGGAGTTTGTGCAAATGGAAAAGAGGTCCTATAAACAGCAAGATCCTACTGTAGAGCACAGGGAGCTATCAATATAGTCAATATCCTGTGACAGAACATGATGGAAAAGAATATGAAAAAGAGTATATATATATATATATATATATATATATATATATATATGTATATATGTATAACAGAGTCACTTTGCTGTACAGAAGAAATTAACACTACGTTGTAAATCAACTACACTTCAATAAAATATAAAAAAAAATTTTTAAACTATTAAAAAAAATTAAAAGTCATTGGGAAAACTCAGTGGGATAACGCATGCACTTTGGGGCTACAGAGGGGCCTGGTACAGCAGCAGCGGCTATCAGCTTCTTATTATTTTGTTATTATTAAAATCACTTAACACAAAGCTTGACACATAGTAAGCACTCAGTAAACGTCAGCTGGTATTTCCACAACTTTATTGTTGCTAAAGTCATATAGTGCTACAGCACCTGGCCCAGGTAAGCTCTCAACAACCGTCCATTACTTTGTTACTGATTTTTGTCATGCCTGGCACATGCTAAGGGCTTAATAAATGTTTTATTTTAAAAAGAAAAAAGGGGCTTCCCTGGTGGCGCAGTGGTTGAGTGTCCGGGAACCTTGTCCTCAGGTAGAAGCAGGTTTCAGCTAAAGCCAAGAGGAGGAACCCTCATGGGAGAGATTTAACAGTGAGTACCTTGCTGATTTGCACACCCAGAAACTGGGTTCCTGAGGGCAGGTGGACCGGTGTGTGTAGGAGGAAAGTAGTAAGAGGTAGCATGGAAAAGGCCAGAGCAATGAGCTCTGAGAAGCCTTATGAATTTCCCTTGTGAAGGGCACAGATTGGGATGAAGACAAGTGTTTCCACATTCGCCATGGAGAAATCTCTACAGCTAGAGAATAAACACTTACCCCCAGTCACGAAAGCAAGAGCCACAGAGCAGATTTCTTTGATGTAGGTTTTAACGTAAGATCACATGAGAATCTTGCATCTTGCTTGTGTCAGTTTCCTACGGCTGCTGCAAAAGAATTGCCACAAACAGGGTGGCCTTAAGACAACAGGACTATAAGGCCAGAAGTTCAAGATCAAGGTGTTGGCAGGGTTGGTAGCTTCTGGGGCTCTGGGGGAGAAGCCATGCCTGTCTCCAGGCCTCTGGTGGCTTCAGCGATCCTGCGTGTTCCTGTCGGACCCAGATGACACCCAGGTTCTCTAATAAAGTAGGTGAGGGCTGCATCGGCATTGTAACTCTGGGAGAACGTCAGTGGAAGTGGATTCCACATGAATGTATGAGACAAGGCAGCTGATAGAGAAGCCCTGGCTGATCTGGGGCGAGTTACCATGCCACTCCTCACAGTGACACCACGTGGTTTAAAGTCATCCTCTGGACATAGTCATTTCATATTTCTATGAAGCTTTCATTGCTGCTTCTGGATGTGTCCTCTCTGGAGCCCTTGTCCTTTTGTGAATTCCGTTTCCTCATCAGTGAAATGGGAAAGTAATGTCCCCTAACCTCGCTTCTCACTGCCCTGGACACTAGTCCCTGAAGAACCGCTGCTGGAGTCCTCAGAAGGAGCCTGGAACAAACGCTCTGTGTCAGCTTCATCCGAGATGGCAGAAGAGCTGGTATTTAGTAAAGAGCCTGGTCCACAATGTTCAGGGCAGTGACTCGCTCAGGGCGTGATATTCCAGAAGCAGCTCCCGGGTCTGTGGGTATGACCAAGAGGCCACCTCAGAGAGAGAGCACAAAAGGGGCTCCTGGCTCGGGACACAGCTTTTTGACTTGACTACTATCACTCGGCTTGAACCTAACTCTCTAATCACCAGTCAGAGTGATGCAGCTGCCCAGGCTCTCCCTCCATCATCTGACTAGCACCACAGCTTCCACTTCCTCCCCTCAATTCATCCTGGATGTAGATGCCTGATTAATCCTCCAAACATATACATTAAGATCAAGTCATTCCTCCACTGGAAAATCTTCAGCACCTTGACCTGGTAATCACAACCCCAGAATCCAGTGACAATCTAATGTGTCAACTTTACCTTCTGCAACTTGTGCATAGAGCCCTTCCCTGCAGCCAACTAGCTAACTCAGGGCTGCTGAGTGCAGCTGTGCAGGTTCCACACTGCACAACTAGGGTTGAGGTTTGCATACGGTAGACTGTACAAGGCATGCAGTGGTGAGTATTCACTGGTCACTCCCCTTCCACCACCACCACCCACCACACCACACCAAGCATGATTTATGCTTTCTCGTCCCATGCTTTATTTGCTGAATTTAATTTTTGCGGTTCTGTGGATTTTTGTGTATGTGTGTGTGGTACTTGGGCCTCTCACTGTTCTGGCCTCTCCGTTGCGGAGCACAGGCTCTGGACGTGCAGGCTCAGTGGCCATGGCTCACGGGCCCAGCCGCTCCGCAGCATGTGGGATCTTCCCGGACCGGGGCACGAACCCGTGTCCCCTGCATCGGCAGGTGGACTCTCAACCACTGCGCCACCAGGAAAGCCCCCTGTGGATATTTTTAATTTACAGAAAAATATATATAACCTAGCAAATGCTCCCACACTCCATCATCATACTCTATTATCAGGAATTAAACATTAATTATATTTCTTTTGATGTTTAATGAGATGAATAAAATATCACAGACAGAGTCAAAGTCCATCTCTCCCCCAACCTTGACTCCATTCCCCTTCTTTCCTCCCGCAAAGCAACCACTGTTGGGGATTTGGTGTGCATTTTTCCAATCTGCCTTTTAATACTTCCAAATATATGTATCTATACACAACATTGGATCACTCTGGGTTTGGTTGTATAGAGCAGAAAGCTCTCTGGCCAGTTTAAGCAAGAAATAAATGCATAATGATGTTAGGTTGTTCTCCTTGTATTAGGGAAGGAGGCTTAGAGGGGCGATACCTCAGTCACATCCTGAGCTGCTCTGGTGGGAAAAGCATGGCTCCACCTGGGGAACAGACCCTCACTTGGGCCCTGCCACCTGCTAGACCCTCTGAAAATGCTGCTCTGGAATCTAGACCTTCATGTCGCCACCCCATCAGCAAGGAGGGTGATGCAGGTGACAGTCTTCTGTCACCAGGTTCTGATGCAGCATCTGAGGCAGGTGGATCTGATGGGCTGACGGACAGAAACCAAAGAACTTGTTCCAAGTCTGACGAGACGCTGTGGTTTGAGGGTTTCATTTTATAAATTCTATTCTAAATCAAGAAAAGTAGGTGAGAAGAATGTGTGTAGTCCACAACAGGCAAATGATACTAACCCAATTGCTGATTCCAAGTGGATCTCCTTTCAAATCAGAGAGAATTGTAACTGATGAAATGCACTGGCTGAGTGCCCGAATTTCTAGAGCATGTCTTCCCTGGTGCTTAATAACCTAGGCAGCCAAAGCTACCTTATTCGAGGATTCCAAATCTTAGTTATTTTTACTCCTTCTAGGAGCACATAGGCTTCTGACTCAACAAATGTCTCCATAGGGTGAATATGAAATACTCTATCATATCAGATATAATGGTAATCAGGGGCCTAATGAAACCTGTTCTTTGGAATGTCTTGGATCAATCAGACTCTGAAGATTTGGCCACCCCTCTCTAGCTTGCTAATTGGTAAGTATGTGTTTTATATATGTTAGAGAGGGACGCAGTTATAGGGAGTAGCCCTCTCTTTATATACATTCTGGGAAATGGCAGAAACCCAGAAAAGTCTTTTGGGGGGAGGCGTATAGAGCACATTCTATAGGAGACACAATCTGTCAAAAACTACCATTTATGTTTCCAAACGTTCTTCAGATGCTCCAATAATGAAGGAAGTACCCCACTGCATGCTCCACTAACTGGGGTGGAGTCTGCATTCCGCCAAAACAATCACCATCAACCATTCGAGAGGCACAGGACTCCACAGAGCCAGTCTCCTGCCTGCAGTTCATTCCCCGTAATGTCTAGCTCTTCTGCTCTGCCAAAACCTAGGCTGGGAAAACCTTCAAAGCCAAAAACAAAAAAAAGAAACAAAATTAGCGAGAAGCACAGCTCTTGAAACTCTCAAATATTTTCTTGATCTACCAGGATCATCTTAACTTGATACCATTTTAATATACAGGGGTTTTTTTTAGATGCCAGAGGCCACCAGTATGTAAGTACCTGTGCCACAGGCTTAGGAAAGCCTTGCCTTAAAAATGGAGTCTGGGGCTTCCCTGGTGGCGCAGTGGTTGAGAGTCCGCCTGCCGATGCAGGGGACACAGGTTCGTGCCCCGGTCCGGGAAGATCCCACATGCCGCGGAGCGGCTGGGCCCGTGAGCCATGGCTGCTGAGCCTTTGCGTCTGGAGCCTGTGCTCCGCAACGGGAGAGGCCACAACAGTGAAAGGCCCACGTACCGCAAAAAAAAAAAAAAAAAAAAAAAAAAAATGGAGTTTGGGAAACTGATGATGGATAGGATTTTAGAACTTTTCAGCATTGAATAAAATGTTCCTTATGAGAATAACAAAAAAAAGAAAAGGCCACGCCGCTTCCCAGCTGAGAAGGAGCTCTGTGTTCAGACCACATTGGAATATGAAGAAAGCCATTTGTAAAAAATAGTGCTGGCCAGAGTCGCCAAGAAAGAAGCGGTAGTTGTTCCAGGAAAACGAGCTAACCTAGAGCACCTCGAGGTCAACCCCACGAAGTATCCCGTACGATTTGTGGAACAAATACTTCTTATTCCTTCGCTTCTCTTCTTTCAGCTGAAACCAGCAGTCAGCAGCCTCAGGACTCATGTCCTGCCTGCTTTATTTGGACTGTGGTAAAATATATATAACAAATACATACAACATCTTAACCAATTTTCAGTGTACATTTCAGGGGCATTAAGTCCATTCACACTGTTTTGCAATCGTCACCATCATCCGTCTCCAGAACTTTTCATCTTCCCCAGTTGAAACTCTGTCTCCGCTGAACACACACCTCATCCCCCAGCACCTGCAAACAACATCTGAGTTCCTGTGTCTTTGAACTTGACTCCTCTAGGTGCCTCACATAAGGGGATCATACAGTATTCGTCCTTCTGTGACTGGCTTAGGTCACGGAGCACTGCCTTCAAGGTTCATCCATGCTGTAGCAGGTGTCAGATGTTCCTTCCTTGTTAAGGCTGAATACTATTCCATTGTATGTACAGACCACATTTTGTTTATGCATTCATCTGTTGCTATTTATTCTTTGTGTCAGTAAGTAAGTCTAACGGGAACAGAAAATAAAGTGAGATCATTGAATCACACACACATGCAAGGAAAAAAAGAGCTCATTTTGCTTTATTTTGGACCAGGCTTGAGCATACACGGAAGAGTAGATCCCCTACCCTGTCCCACAGATATCTCTTCCATCTGCCTGTGGTTGATGCCAAAGGTATCACTGTAGAAAATTATCTTTTTGTTCCCTGATGCACCTGAGACTAACACATTAAAGTATCTCATCCTCTAATAGGCTGAAACAGAGCGGCTCATGGGCTCCAGTGTTCCCTGTGACAGCTGTCTGAGCAGCGGTAATTGATTAGATACGAGATGCGGCGGGAAGAGATGGGAGGAAAGATGAGGGAGAGTTCGAATCGCGGAGCTGTTCTTAGGAGAAAAGAACTTTAATGGAGGTTTCTGTCAAAGGAGCAGAAGGGCACAGATTACCTCTGAGGCTGTGGCTCCCGCAGGAAGGCAGAGAACAAAGGTGGTAAGAAAGAAGGAAGGATGGGTAAATGTCTGTCCCTTAGGAGCATGGGATGAGTGAGGGGGGCACCCTAAGGGCACGTCTCGTCTCTTCCCATAGATCCTCGTGTGAGCAGGACCCGCAGTTGAGCCACAAATAAATTTCTACCCGGAAAACCCAAGAATCCCTAAGGAAATACAGCAACATGGTTTAAGCTTTTTAAATGCATATCCAAATAACATATAAATATATGTCAAGTAATGGAATCAGTTGTCAGCTCATACATATAATTTTTATCTCTAAAATGGGGAGGGTCAGTAGATTATGACTGTTTGGGATTTTAGGGGTGCATGTTAGCATTTCAGGCCAGGCTTTTGCTCCTGGGACACTTTCCTTCGTGTCTTCACCTGGCCAGCCCCTTCCTGATGTTTAGACCTCAGGGGCCGTGTCACTCCTGAGAGAGTGCTTCCTTGACCAGCCCACCATCCTCTTGTAACCAACACAGCACTGGTGATTACCGATTTCCTTGTATATTAGTTTATTCAATTCCCTTTCTAGGATGTGAGCCCCACGAGCACAAGACCCTTGCCCATCTGTACTGCAGTCTCCCCTCAGCACATCCCCCTGAACAGTGCCTGGCACACGGTAGGTGCTCGATAAATATTGGACGTAGTCTAGCAATTTTCCAGAGGGGCCAAGTGTCAGATGCAGAGGGTGATTCCCCCACGATTTAGCTGGCAATGTTTTCTATACCTACTAGAGCGTGGAGTGGACACATGTGTCCACATCACACTCCTGCCTCTCAGCAATGAACACACCCCCCTGTCATGCTCTGTGACCAACCACGGAATTGCTTTCAGCATCTCCTTTCGAGCAGGCACTACGTTGAGCTTTCTCGGTAGAGGGCGCTGGAGGGACACATAGAAAGAAGAGGCTCCCTGCTGTGTCCGGAGTAGAAGGGGTCGAGGTGTGGGTGTGAGGACTTCCAGGGCTGGGTGGTGGTAGCCCCAGGCATGGGTCCGAAACTCATCCCTCTGAGGTCTTGCAGCCTCGGCCTGGTGACAGCTTTTCTGCAGCCTTCTCCTGCTCTGAAGGGCTCCCATCCCATCACACCCACATCACCTGAATTCCTGGGGGGTGTCCTACCACTTGTCCCGCAGCTCCAGACCAGCGCTGGCCCGGCCAAACAAGCAAACTTCCGGCTGTCCAGTGGCTGAACCACACCTTCTCCAATGAGGTCTGAGCTCCTTCTGAGTCTGTCCTTTCTTGGTATTTCCTTAGGTCTTATAGTTACTCTTTTACCATCACTAGTATTACCTAGCAGGGCTTGCTGCCCGAAGTGCCTAAAAGACAGTATTATGGCCCTGGCTTTTGGGAAAGGAAACAGCCTTATTGAGAGGTCAACTGGCAAGGAGACAGTCGGCGGGGCTCACATCTGTCTCACCGATCCAGGGAGCTAGGGTGAAATTTTGGGTGAAATTTGAGGAGTTAGGGGAATTTCAAACTTGGAAGCTGGCTGGCTAGTCTCCAATCAGTCCGTGTAAGCTACTCAAGCTGCTGGAAGCCAGATTTTCCTTATTGAAGGACTTCTCGCTTTGTAAGGTTCCAGCGGCAACATTTCTATTCTTTGAGTTCTATAGACTGAAGATTCTTGGTTCCAGGGTCATCCTGGAGACATGGTTTCCCATCTTGCACATGCACAGTGCTGCCTCTGTAAAACAACCCGTGGTATGATTAATCAATCAACTCATATAAGGAGGCAAAACCAGTTTAAGCTGGTCAGTGTTTTACATGCTGTTTCACTAGAGGTTCTTTATTTTAAACTTCCCCTGTCTCACCCACCATGTGGCTTCTGTCACCTTGTTGGACTCAGACCTCTAACCACAATGGTCCTGCCCCAAAGCCCTGCTCGGGGAATGTCATTAAGTTGTTTTCTGCCGAGAGGGGGGCCACTTATTTGACCCCAGGACTGAGGTACGGATCCCAGGGTGGCCCACACATCAGCTAATAAGAGACAATGAGGGGCCTGAGTAACAAATGTTAATCAACTAAACTAATCAGTGCCTCTTTCTCTAGCATTTGGTGGGGAATACAAGTCAGCCTACCGTTAAAGAAAGATTAGTAGTAATGGTAGCTTACCCTTATGGAGGATGACTACTACCAGACATGTCTCTAACCACCTCACTCGTATTAACTAATTTAATCCTCACAACAATCCAGTGGTGTGGGTTCCTATTATCAGCTCCACAGATAATGAAACAGAGACCCAGAGAGGCAATGCAACTAGATCAAGCTCAACAGATTGTACGTGGCAGAGTTAGGATGTGAACCCAAACTGTCTGGCTCCAGAGGCCCCATTCTTCTTCATTTACATAAAATTAAAATAGGTACCCAGAAAACAAGAGTGCACCTTTTAAAAAGATGACCTTCAAATTAAAAGAAACCCATGAAGCACATTACTAAAATGTGATTGCCTATGGAGGATCAGTGAATGGAAGTGGGGGGCATGAGGACAAAAAGAAATGAACACAAGAATGAATAAACAACAAAGTAAGAGTGCGGGCTTGCAAACATGTACATAGTTACCATGCACGCAGTGGTGGGGGTGACTTACCCAACCCTGTATGTGTCGGCGCACTACAAGTGCATGAGGTTCAAGATGGTGGTGACAGTGATGGTGTTCAGGTGATGGGGTCGCTGTTGAAAGACCAAAGGCAACCACAACCCAGAGCAGTTGTGGCAGGAAGTATTCTGGCCTTGACGAAGTATGGATATTATAAAACGGAACCACTGGAAGGTAGGCTTCGTGAAGTAGGGAATTGCGTTCCGTGTCTAGAACACAGCCTGGCACACAATAGACCCTTAATATTTACTGCATGAATAAACTAATGAACCAGGGGCATTTGTCTCCCTGGGAGTTTATATTGGACGGGTAGGTAGAGGGCCTGCAGTGAGGGGCATCCTCCAAGATCAAGCGTGGAGGTAGCCGTCCAAATGGATAAAGGAAAAATACATTTGAGTCATCCATCTGAGGCAAGTCTCTTACTTTTTTCAGATGTTGAATACAAATCATTCAAAGAACACACGTATTAACCAATCATTTTTCACATTAAATGTGGGGGTGAGCCCATCAGGTGTCCAAATAAGCTGTTTAGTATTTCCGCCCTTTGGAGGAAAGGGAGGGTATCCGATATTGAATACCAAATCAAAATAAGAAATTGATTTTAAATGTTAACAAGAAATTAGCATAAATAAAGCAAAGATGAGTATCTTAGCAATGGTTCTGTTTGCTTTTCACTCCAACCAGAAACAGGGCCTAGGAGCTGAGCAGCAACCGGTCGCTAAAGCAAGCACTAAATGAATGTGTGTCCCCATAAGATGCCCTGGATAAAATCGTCAGCGAGACATTTGGAAGTCAAGCATGCAGGAGTATTAAAATTGCCATCTGCAGTCCAAGCACGTGACCTGTTTTCTAAAGCTTAGAGCCCCCTCTAGGACTCATTGTGTCTGTGTGCCTTTTTTTTTTTTAATTTATTTATTTTATTTATTTATTTTTGGCTGCATTGGGTCTTCGTTGCTGCGCTCGGGCTTTCTCTAGTTGCGGCGAGGGGGGCCGCTCTTCGTTGCGGTGCACGGGCTTCTCATTGCGGTAGCTTCTCTTGTTGCAGAGCACGGGCTCTAGGCACACGGGCTTCAGTAGTTGTGGCGCACGGGCTCAGTAGTTGTGGCTCGCAGGCTCTAGAGCTCAGGCTCAGTAGTTGTGGCGCACGGGCTTAGTTGCTCCGCGGCACGTGGGATCTTCCCAGACCAGAGATCGAACCCATGTCGCTTGCATTGGCAGGCAGATTCTCAACCACTGCGCCACCAGGGAAGCCCTGTCTGTGTGACTTAATCAAAAAATGCTCCATACGCTTCTTTCTTTCAGGTATGTCAGAGAAGATCCACTTCCAACATACCAGAAGGTCTTTCCTAGTTTTTCCAAGTGGCAGTTTGGATCTTATGTACGGTATTCCATAATCGCTGAACATCTGGGCTGATGTCAGGTTTTGGGAATGAGGAGAAGCACAAGTGCCTTAGTCAAGGTGCTGGTCTTGAGTGTCATGAGGCTGATATTCACCTCTTCACTTTAAAACTCATGCAATGCACACAGATGTGATTATATGATTACAATCCAATGGCAACCAGAGTATGAGTCTTGAATTACTTACCCTGGAACAGACAGAGCTATTTATAATCACACTGAGTCTGGGGACAGAGGAAGTGTGGACAAAGGCAGACTAATTTCTAGCTCAGGGACTGAGACTTAAATGAAGTGTCCTGAGGGGCCAGCTGTCAATTCCGGGCAGAAGAGCTCACGCCACCCACAGGCCACAGGTGAGAGCTCTTAGAGTCGTGGCCTCCCAGAAAGGGACAGACCTTCATAGGGAACTGTTGTCCAGGCTCTTAGCAATAAACCACCAGCTATTCTTGCTAGAGAGAGGTGAGGCTGAAAATAGCCCTAAGGCCTCTTTTCTTTCATTCCCTTGCTGGGTTGAGTATTTTAGCTCTCTGCAGAAGAGTGGATACCAAGAGAGGAATTTCAGAAGGGGCAGAGGCTCAGTGATATGAATAAATTAGTTCTTCTCATTTTAGCAGACCTGGGTTTTCTTTCCAAAGAGGGAAAATGGAGAAGTCAAAGAGGCAAGAAGTTTATTCCTCAATGTAAGGATTCAGGGATGCATGCAAGGACACACCTGTTCATTCAGTAGCCAATCAGGCAAAGCTGGGCGATGCTGGAGGATTGTCCCCAAGATGCTCAGGTAGGTTTGGTCCTTTACTAAGGCCTAAGGCAAAACTGCATGGTGGTTCAGGCCCTGAGTTTTAGGGTCAGAAAGGCCTAGGTTTGAATCCCATCTCAGTATGAGCTTATTCAAGTCACTTAAATACATCTATAAATTACAATGTATCCAGACAACAGTTTCCATTCCTGCTAATGTAGTCAATTACTCTAGGATTTTTGCATAAAAGTCCCCAACCTTCTGGCTAAGGAACTCAGCTAAGATTAGGATGATGGATGCTATAGAAGAATCATTTCAGCAGGCACCAGGGAAGGCCTGACTCTCACATCAATCTCACATCATAAATATCTCCTCCTCTTCCTCATGTGTTGGAGAAGATGAGACAGCTCCTCCCAGACCTTGTTCCCCAATCAACATTGACATTCTGGGTCCTTTACCTGCCTCTTTTCAGCTCTTTATTTTTTGAAGGGTTCTCACTTTGTTCCACATCTAACTAGTCAAAAATTTTCAGGAATTGAGGGAATTGCTAGCTATGATCACCAAGGCATTAATATTGAGTAAGCTCAATTTCCTCAGGACTTTTTCCACTTAGTCCATAGAACAAATAAAAAAATAAGGTGCTATGTTAGTTTCTTACTGCTGCTGCAGCAAATTACCACCAACTTAGTGGTTTAAAACAAAAATTTATTCTCTTAGAGTTCTGGAGGTCAGAAACCTAAAATCAAGGTTTTATTCCTTCTGGAAGCTTCAGGAGAGAATCTGTTCCCTTGCCCTTCTGGGATCTAGTGGACACCAGCATTCCTTGGTCCATGGCCCCTTCCTCCATCTTCAAAGTGCATCATTCTAACCTCTGGTTCCATCTTCACATCTCCTTTCCCTGCTGTCAATTACTGCTTCTCTCTTATAAGGACCTTGTGATTACACTGACACACCCAAATAATCCAGAGTAACCACCTTCTCTCAAGATCTTTAATCCCATGCAATGTCCCTTTTGCCACATAAGGTAACATATTCACAGGTTCTAGGGAACTAGGATGTGGCGTCTTTGGGTGGGGCCATGACCACGCTGCACAGGCACTGACCATGAGCTTGTACAATGGGTAAGAGTTAGGGATGCACAGATTTAAAATCCCTGCCTCTGCATCGACAGTTCTTCTCCTAACACCCAGAAGAGTCAAAGGGAAAAACTGGAACCAGATTAGTCCTCCCACCATCAACAGCTCTGTAACTGGACAAAGTATATGAAACAACTGTTTGCCGATGTTGGACATCAGACATGGCAGGACTGAGATCCCAGAGATGGAAAATGAGATGAGCTGTGCTATGCCCCTGGTTTTCTGCCTGAAGGCACTTTCCAGACCATGGCATAGGGAAGGTAAGCCCAAGCAGAGCACAGTAATCTTGCTGAGCAGAGAAGACAAAGATCAGAGTTTGGCTGCTAAGGCAATTAGAGTACGTAGCACACAGTATGAGATGGAGGGAACTTCACAGAGAAGGAGCTCCAGAAATTGGTGTAGGGGTCCCCTTGAGACTTTGGCTGAATAATAAGCTGTGGATATGTAGGTGAAACTCCACAAGGGAGGCAAAGAAGGACGACCAGGGAGCTGTGAGCCAAATAGAGATCCCAAAACTTGCAAAGAGCTGGGAAACATAAGAGCCCCAACTTGCGAGAATGAATAGATCTCCGTGGAAACTCAGCTGACCCTCAGAAACTGTGGTTGTCTAGGCCTGGAATAAAAGATACTCTACACCCACTCAAGCAAAGCTTAAAAGCAGACCTTAAAAGAACCGTACAGAACTACAAGTCAATTAGCTACTTGCCACAACAAAGCTCAACACTCTTTATGAAGGACAACAGAATCCAGACACTTAACAAGCTAGCATCCACAGTGTCCGGCATAAAATTTAAACATTGATAGCCATGCAAATAAGCAGGATAATGTGACCTGTTACCTGGAGACAAAGCAGTCATTAAGAAGAGACACAGACCTGACAAGAATTACTGAATTAGCAAACAAGGACTTCAAAGCAATTATAAATGTGGTCACAGACTGAAGGAACAACATGGGTATGATGATGGAACATTGAAGAATCTCAATAAAGACATGAAAGCTATTGAAAAAGGAACAGAGTAGAAACTCTGGAGCAGAAAAATACAATGTCTAAAATAAAGTATTCGTCATCTGTATATTCTACGCTTTTGACACTGTAGAAGAAAAGATCATTGAACATGAAGGCTGAGAAACAGAAATAATGCAAACTTAAAGACAAAAAGAAAAAAGGCTGAAGAAAAACCAAGAAAAATTCAGTAACTTGTGGGACAAAATTAAGTGGTCTAATAAGGGATTAGAATTTCTGAAGAAGCGGAAAGAGGTTTTAGATCAAAAAAATACAACTGAAGGAGTGATGGCCAAAATATTTCCAGATTTGATGAGAAACAGAAACCCATAAACCCTCAGGGAGAATAAACACACACAAAAATAATACCAAGGCCCATCGTAATCAAATCTCTGAGAACCAATTATAATCTTAAAAGCAGCCAGAGGAAAAAAGTCACATTATATACAGGAGAACAATAATAAGAACACCTCATTTTTCTCATCAGAAAAACAAAAAAGGTCATCTATTAATGACACAACATCTTTAGAGAACAGAAAAAAGAACTATCAATCTAGAATTTTATACCCAGAAAAAAATATCATTCAAAAACAAAGGCGAAATAAGAGCATTTTCAGACAAACAAAAGGTGGGAGAATTTGTTTACCAGCACACCTGAACAACCAAAGATGTTAAAGGAAGTTTTCCACAGAGAATGAAATGATGCCAGGTATAAAGTCAGATATGCATGAATGAATGAAGAATTCCAGAAATGGAAAATGGTAGGTATAAAAAGGTTTTCTATATATAATATCTTTAAAAGTTAGTAAATTGTTAAAAGCAAAAATAATAACTATGGGGTTTATAACATTTGAAGAAGTACAATGTAGAGCATAAATACCAAAAGTGACAGTGGGGGAGGAATTATACCGTTGGAAGGTGCTTAGCATAAACTCTGAGCAATAACTGAAAAGTAGAACACTCTGGTGGGAAAGGCAGAGAGAAAGCCAAGAATTACAGCTAACTCATTGTCAAGGTAGCAACAGAGACAGCCACAGCATGAGAGGACACACAGTGGGAGGCTTCTGCGGACCTTTGTGTTAATGCAGCATTTTAGAGTGGGTGCCACAAGCTAATCTTGAAGGAGAAGTTGTCCCGCCCCAGGGAACAGAGCTAGAGGGGAACACCATGGGACACAGCTCCAGGAAGAAGGAACAGCACGTGCAAAGGGACCCAGCTGTGAGACAGCGAGGCTCCTACAGGAAGGAAACGGACGTGTGTCACCCACGTTCTTCTCACTGTTTGGTTAATATGTTTTCACTTCATGGAGCTCAACCTCTTACCTCCCAGGCCCCCAGAATTCCTGATTCCTGGCTACAAAGGGAAACTGACCAAGTCCTCGCATTAAAGGGAGCTTTCCAGAGAAATGCACCTGTGATACTGTGACCTATAATAAATATAGTCATCCCTCAGTATCCACGGCAGCAGAGGGATTGGTTCCAGGACCCCACATACTTAAATCCACAGGTGCTTAAATCCCTTTTAGCAAATGGCATAGAACACTCAGCCTTCTGTATCCATAGGTCCTGCACCTGTGGATAGGAATGGCCAGGGGACCAACAGTATATATTTTGGTTTTGATTCAATGTTCCTAGCTCTCAGCTCCCAAAACTCTTAGAATTTCCTGAGCGTAAGAGCAATGGGAGAATCTCTCGTTAAAATCTTTGGTCTTTCTCCTCAAGGCCTGAAATCACTTCAGAGCCTCAAAGGTGAAAAGAGTGTCTTGTTATTCATCACAGGCCCCTTTCCATCACGACTGAGTTTGCTTGCGTTAATGCTGTGACTTTTGGAAAGCACCTAGGGATGGGGGTTCGTTGCCAGCAGAACCAACCGTGAATAGAGGGTTAGAACTTTCACTCCCACCACTGATTACCTGGGAGGGGAGAGGGGCTGGAGGTTGAATCAATCACCAACAGCCGATGATTTAATCAGTCGTGCCTATGTAATGAAAGCTCTATAAAATCCAGAAGGAATAGGCTTCAGGGAGCTTCCAGGTTGGTGCTCCGGGAGGCTTTCACATCCTATGGTTCCAGGCGCCGAGCTGCACAGGGACAGAAGCTCCTTTGTTCAGGAACTTCCTTATGTTATCTCTTCACGTGGCTCTTAATTCATGTCCTTTGGCATCCGTTGTAATAAACTGGTAATCTAGCGAGTAAATGGGTTTTCCTCAGCTCTGTGAGCTGCTCTATGAAATCTATGAAACCCAAGATGGGGGTCGTGGGAACTTCTGATTTATAGCCAGTTGGTCACAGGTACAGGTGACAAGTTCTGTGATTGGCATGTGAAGTGGGGGGGTGGCAGTCTTGTAGGACTGAGCCCTTAATCTGTGGGCTCTGATGCCACCTCCAGGTAGATAGTATCAGAATTGAGTTAAATCGTAGGCCGTGCAGCTGGTATCAGAGAATTGCTTGGTGTGGGGAATAAACACACCGGAACTGAGTGCAAAATCACAGCACCTGAGCAACACACACAAATACCCCACCACTTCCTCTTACATAATGAAATGATAACGTACTGAGTACTTTAAATGTGCTTGGTACGATGCTATGTATTTCCAACACAGTGTGTCTCTGCTTTAATCTCTACAACAGCCCACAACTGCCCTGTGAGACAGGAACTATTATTGTCTTGGGGATTTTTTTATTTTTTATTTATTTTTTTTGCGGTACGCAGGCTTCTCACTGCTGTGGCCTCTCCCGTTGCAGAGCGCAGGCTCAGCGGCCATGGCTCAAGGGCCCAGCCGCTCCACGGCATGTGGGATCTTCCCAGACCGGGGCACAAACCCGTGTCCCCTGCATCGGCAGGTGGACTCTCAACCACTGCGCCACCAGGGAAGCCCTGTCTTGTTTTTTATAATAAATAAAGAGACTGTGGTCCAAGGAGGTTAAGCTGCCCCAGTCACACTGGTGGTGGGTGATGGAGCTGAGATTAAGACTAGGGAGCCTGGCTCCAGGGTCTGCATCCTCAGCCATTAGGTTATGGTGGTCTCCTTTTTAACCGTGAGTACAGAGTGTTATATGGGAAAACAGCAGAGGGACATTCACCTGTGGATAAAGGAGATCTTTTCAGAGAACGTGATGCACTCTGAGTCTGGAAGGATGAGCAGGAATCATCCCAGGGAAAGAAGAAGGGGCATTGGGGGCACATTCCAGGCAGAGAGGAGCAGGTGCACAGACGCAGTGGTAGGAACAAGCCGGCTCCTATGGGATATGTGGTGGAGTTGGTATTCAAACCCAGAAGAGAGAGGATTTGGGATGTGATGGATAATGAAAAAAGAAAACTGGTCATATATGGAAACAAATCTAGAATTTCTTGGCCTCATTTGCTCAGAAGTAAATTTTGAACGAAACTATTCTCCAATCAGCTAGGCAAAGGAAGGTCTGGGAAGGGCAAGGTCCTCTTTCTTCAAGCTGCTAATTATACTATGAGTTCTGGTAAGACTCAAGGGGTCAGTAAAGACTTATTGAGAGATCTTTATGGTCCGGAGACAGAGCTGGACCTAGATATGGCCCCTGTCCTCAGGGAGCCCGTAGGCTGGGAGGGACACAGACCAGAAAACAGGCAATTCTAAAGGAGTCTGGGATGTGCTGGGATAGGGACTGTTCCCTGTTCCCAGGCTTGATTCTCTTAGAGGCAAACCTTGAGACAAGGGTTTATTTGGGGGATCCCGAGACGCACTGGTGGGAGTGGGGAGTGAGATGGAGAAGGGAGGGAGTCCGTTCACATTGCATGGTCACCACTGTGGGCACCTGGGCCCACCCCCACCGGGCATGTCTGGGAGACCACGTGGTATGTGCCGCAGGTTGTCCTTCCTGACCCTCACCATCTCCCATCCACCACTGATGAAGGGTCGCTGTGGACACGCTCATCCCCTAGCACACTCAGTCCTGTGCCCTGGCCCCTCGAAGGCCCTGGGACAGAGAAGCAGGTACAAGAGTAATTGCTGCCCTTAGGCAAAGTGGGGGGGGGGCTTAGGAAGGCTTCCTGCATAAGCATAAGTGGGCCACGTAAGGAAGACGAGGGGATAGAGCATCCCAGGTAAAGAAACAGCATCAATCATATGTACTAGAATTATTTATGTGTGTAATTTTTCCCCCACTGGGTATAAATTCCTATGTGGCAATAATTCAATCTTATCCATCTTTTTACTGAACTGATCTTCCTAAAGCATTGACTCCTTTCATGCTGGCCCAGAAAAATCTAAGGGCAAGAACTATGGGGCAAGGTATAACCGGAGCAACTGGTCTACCCCTTTCTAGCTTCAGAGAGGGCCACAAAGAATGAACCTGAAACCCCTCTCACCACAAAGAAAAGGTAAAAATGTTTCCAGCTGCATAAGTTTGTGAGAGAGAAACCACACAGTTTGTTTCCTTAAGAACTTTAGTATTTTTGTACAAAAGAAAACGCTTTATTTAATTTTTAAGAATTGTAATGTATAGAATGTACATGGCATAAAAAGATGATGTTATACATGTTAATTTAGCCTATTTTAAAAAAAATACCAACCATATGCTGTGGACACCACGTATGGCCACAAACATATTTCTAGAATGTTCTAGAATATCGTATATTTACATTAAGACCTTTGAATGAGATTAATATAAGTGAATGTTTGCTTTCTATTTCCTTCAGTTCTTTGAATGTCTCCTGCATTTTCTTTGAACTAGGAAGCTGTTCTCAAACACCTGCCCACGCTATGGCAAAGGCAAGAATACAAGACATTATGGCTCTGCGGGTCTAGGCCGGTCCTTTATTCTTGGGGCCTTGGGAGTCTGTGAACAGATCTCATTGTTTAGAGACAGGGTCTTGCTAGACCTACATTATACTGACATCTGCTGGTCACTCAGAGGTCATCATTGGGAATAGTATTCAAAATGGAGAAAGCCGCTCTGAGTTGTTTTCCGTGAGTATCTGCTGAATTTAATTCCCATTCTGTTTTCAAGGCTTCAGTCAAGATATGTACCAGGTTCCCAGGGCAGCTATGTCCATAACTGACTAGCCATCTTTTGGCCATCGTTTTGCTCAATCTGTATTTCACCCGTTACTGCTACTTGCCATTGGTTGGACTAACTATGCTCACTCAGCATTATCCTGAGAGCATTTGTGGTGGGAAAAGCAGACAAGTGGAGAACTTTCACAAACTTATCCATTTACCTTATTTTCACAAACGATCCTCAGAGCCTGAGCTCTTAGGTCTTCAGCAGAGCGAAAATAAAGGGAGTGGGAGGATGGAGGGCCGTGGAGAAATGGTTTTGAGAACATCTTGTGGAATGCCAGCTTTTTAACTCTCCATCACTCTCTGTCCCAAAGGCATCAGTAACGTTGTAATAACCAGCTCCATCAGAGAAACTTCACTGGCAGGAAACTCAATTGTTATTTGTCACTTTGGAAAATAGCTTAGAATGGTAAGGTGAACTTCCAGAACCCAAGTTCCTATGAAGAGGAACTACTGCCCCCTGCTGGTGTCACCCAGCCTCTTGCCCCTTCTACGAGAGTGTGGTCACAGAAAGAAATAGATTTCAGAATCCATGACCCTGGCTTCACATCCCCTCTCTGCCCCTTACCCATCTGAACATGGGCAAGTAATGCAACCTTTCTAAGTCTCACTGTCCTCAGCCATCACATTGGAGTCAACAACAGATAATGTAAAAGGAAAGGGAACACCTCCTGGCACACAGTAGTGACTAACTTTCCCACCCCAGCCTCCCAGCAGGTGCCCAGCCTCTGTCCTCTCCTTCCAGCCTCCACATCTGCTCCCCTCACAGCCAATGTCTTAAAAGCAGACTCCAGCCTCCCCTCTGCCCTTCTGTCAGGTGTTCCCCCCTGCTGCATGGACACCACCCCTGACAAGCGCACCAGTGACACGTTGATGATTTTTCTGTCTTTATTTAACCTCTTAGGATTCCAGGACACCCATTGACCTGGTTTTCCTTCTACTCCACTCCTTCTCGGATTCCCTTTGAATGGAGAAACTCAGAATTCAGCCCTGGCCCGCTCATTTTTCCTCTCTGGTCTATGCCCTCGTTGACCACCCCTGGCTCTAAATATCATGGATACCCAGATGACTCCTACATTTATAGCTCAGCCTAACCTCTCCCTGAGCTCCAGGCTCAGACGTCCAACTGTTTACAGGATCTGTCTTTTGGACGCAGTGCTGGACATCTTTTACGCACCACCTCACATCAGCTCAGCGCACGTTTTGCTCCGGCCGTTGCTTTGTTGACCAGCTGCACAAGGGAGGAGATGGAAGCACCTGCCCCGAGGCCCCGCCCACCTCCTCCTCTCCCTCCCAGGACTTTTCTTCTTTTTTTACATCTTTATTGGAGTATAATTGCTTTACAATGGTGTGTTAGTTTCTGCTTTATAACCAAGTGAATCAGTTATACATATACATATGTTGCCATATCTCTTCCTTCTTGTGTCTCCCTCCCTCCCACCCTCCCTATCCCACCCCTCCAGGCGGTCACAAGGCACCGAGCTGATCTCCCTGTGCTATGCGGCTGCTTCCCACTAGCTATCTACCTTACGTTTGATAGTGTATATATGTCCATTTCTGCTGCTCTAAAGTTGAACATCTGTAGGAGCCCACTCACCTGGCCAAGTGGGAAAGCGAGGGAGTTGACACGCCGTGAGTGTTTCTTTAAAAGTGTTGTGTTTTTTTCCCCCACACCAAAACAGTACTTTATTTTGTAAATTTTGACCCATTATTATTCCTGTGTTGTTTTTTTCAGCTGTCAAGTGTACAGGGTGAAGGAAAAATTTGGTTAGATGGGGGTGGCACCTAGAAAATAATTTTCTTAAACTCCATATACACGTTTCAAAACTGCTGGGTCCCAAGTCCACCTATGAACTCCCAGGCTGCCAGTATCTTGTGCAGCATACTAAAGCTACACTATCAGAATAATTAATTCTGCCTAAATCATGTCAATCAATGTGTCAACCTGTAACAGACTGCACGCTTTTAACTGAACATGGCAAACTATTCACTCTCCAGAAACTTACAGCATCATTTGATGTCCAACAATGAAGCAAATCCCAACAGTATATACAAAAAACAGCTTTGCGTTTACAAAAGATTGTTTCCCATACTGATTAATCCAGGCAGCTAACTCATCGGGAGTCCGGGATGGGAGCCGGTGGGTAATCACACCCCTTTCAGTCCCCCAGCAGGACTGAGCGCAGAGGCCCACGGTGGGAGTGGCTTCCTTCTGCTGGGTTCCATGTCTTCCCAAGTCCCTGGGATCGCTTCGCCAAATAACTGACGTGCAGGCTCTGCGCTGGGAGAGAACCCAAGCTAAGCTGTGTGTGTCACAGGGCCCTCAAACACCGAGAACACGTCACTGCCTCAGCCCCACTTCTCCCTGCCGCCCCTCCCCACCATCTTCCCATCTCCGAGGTCAGGGCTGCGCATCCGAATTCCTCACAGGCACCCTCGTTGATTCTTAAATACATTCAAAGGTGAAAACCACCTGTCCAGGGGCTCTCACGTAGGACCCTGGATGAAGCGTTTGGGGAACGCTTAGAGAGGGTGTCCGCAGAAACCCTTTCTCAGGCTGAGTGCCTGTTAGGCCACGGCCCGGGCGGCCCTTCTCGGCGTGCGTGTGTGCACCCCTCCCAAGTCACCTAGAACGCCCACCGCCCCTCTGAGGACAGCATGACTGCGTCTGGCATCCGCACAGGGCCTCGACTGCCTGTGAAAACGCCCTGCCCCCGGTGTGATGTGACGTGAGCACCAGGTACGGGCCAGGCTGGCGCGCCCATCCCCTCCACCCCGAGCCTGACGACCCACCCCCCATGCTGCCTGCGGGCACAGCCTGCGTGAACGAGGCTGCCGGCTCTGTGGATCTCAGCACACTGGGGCTCCCCCAGCCTTTCTCCACTTCTCGTGGACGGACCCACGCAGTTCACAGGCCCCCACCGCCGGGCTCAGCAGGGCCCCGCTCGCACTTTTCCACCATGAACTGCGGGCCGCATCCCTCACCCCGTGGTACTGAGCTCCACGAGGGGGCGTGACCGCACGGCAGACACTGAGCTTCGAGAGACGTGCGCACATGCTCGTACACGCGTGCGCAGCGCGTGCACCCTCCCCCCCGCGCCACACACACACAGAGGTTATCTGCTTATGCTCGTGACCCAGAGGCCACTCAGGGCACTGAGGTCCAGGGCCTCCTCTCCCCCTGTCCTCCCTCCTCTTCCTCCCTGGGAAGCAGCAGCCTTCAGTCCCCAGGCCCATTTGAAGCTTTGGGGACTTAGTCAAGTCCTTGAACTACTCTCTCCCTCAGTTTTCCCATCTCTAAATTGGGCAAAGTCCCACCCACTTCACGTGTTTGTAACGCAATTTAAATGAGTTGTTCGAGGGACTCCTGCAATGCAGAGGTCTTCCTCCCAGCTGCTGCAAGTTCTGGGATTCCGCCTCACGGGGCAGGACTCCATGGATGGGTCGGTGGGGCCCGTTAGTAGGAGCCGGGCTCCCTGGAAAGTGGAGCCAGAGATGGAGTGCTCGTGGCTAGTGCTTTAGTGGTGAGTCCAACCACTCAGTCAGGGGCAGACCGAGCGGGGCCGGGTTGGGGGTGGGGGACACAGAATCGATGCCAGGGAGCTGGGAGAAGCCGTGAGCACCCGGTATCCAGCGGTCTCGGCAACACAGATGCCCCGAGAAGCCTGATACACCTCACTCAGGGGCACCCCCTGGAGGGGAGCCCCTGGCCCAGTCCTCTGAGCAGGTGATGCCAGTGGGAGGGGGTCAGAGGGGGCACTGCAGGTGGTGAGGGAGGGAGCTGGGGGGGAGAGGAACAGGGGGTGCAGCAGCGGGTGCTGTCAGGGCGCACACCTGTGCAGCCGGCAACACCCACCCCGAAAAGAGCTCCGGGCACAGGTGAGGTCTCCAGATCTGAATTGGAGCACGGGTGGTTCCTGACACACCTTGTTTCCAAATGGAATCATCCCTCTGGTTTTCTGTTTTCTTTCTAATCTTGACTCTTGTCACCTCGCACCTCTCAGCAATTCTGGGGAAAGCTTGGGCTTGTGAAGATATCATCGTCCTAAGAAGCATCCTTTCATCCGATCAGGGGGCGGGGCCGCTCAGCGTGTGGGATTCACTTCCAGGGCCACTCACCTCCTTTGCCGGGTCCTTGGGGAGCGCTGATGCCGTTGTGTTGCTGTGTAAGGTTGCTGTTCTCTTGTTGTTGCTGTTTAAGTCCTGGGATCGTTGAAAACCCAGAACTCTTCAGGTCTGGAGCCTTCCAGAACTCTGAGAACCAAGTTTCCTGCCCACCCCCCATCTCACACAGGCCCTGGCACGTGCCCAACACACTGTAAACTAGGATTGATGGAAGATATTCCCGGAGAATAAATATTATTAAATTTAAAACAAATGAATAGCACTAGCAGGCACACGAAAGCCTATAGCTTGTGCCTGGGGCCAGAGGGGAATAGAGAGCAGCAGACGCAGGTGACAGGCATGGCTCCTGGAGGACTGCTGGGCCAAGGGGGTGTCCCTCCTCCACCAAGCATGTTCCAGCCTCCTGCCCTGCCCCACCCCACATGGCAAGGACTCTTCGTGTCATGGAAATTTGGGGCTACCCAGTGCCAAGGCAGGGAGCTCTGCTGCCGGGGGCTGCAGGATCGGGTCCACTGGCCCCTCCGTTTATGGCCCAGCTGGGTGGCTTCTGCAGGAGGCAATGGGCTGACTCACTGGGCACCTGAGCTGGGAACTATCTGCTAGAGTGTTCCTTGCACCCCCTTTTCAGGAGAGAAGCAACAAGAAGGGGGAGCCCAGCTCTAACCCACTCCCCCAGTACATCAGTCAGTTCGTGACATCGGGGCAGCATCTTCCATGTCTGCTGGCTTTTCCTGCGGTGCCCCCGGAGGCCTGCCATGAACCACACCTGAGAGCTGGCTGGGGGACATCTGGGCCCTCCACCACTTCCCTGGGCGGAGATGGTGAATCTCGGTGTCCCTGGCAGCCCAGGACCCCCAGGTCCTCCCCTCTAAGGTAAGGGCCGCTGGACCATGGCGCTGCCCCTGGTGGAGACCCTGGATATGTGAACAGTGATACCAGGACATGAGAGCCAAGCATCCTGCAAAAGAAGGGTGTTACGGTCCGGCTCACTAAGAAAGCCGTGGAATCTCCTTCTCCCTCCCACGCCCCACCTCTCCAGGCCTGGCAGGAGTGTGGGGAGCCTGTGGGACGTGGGTGCATCCCCTCACCACTGTTCTGGTGCACTTCCCAGAGGGTGGGCAGCGGCCACGGCTCCATCCATCTGTTCCTGGGTTCTGGGCAAGTGACAGTCCCTGTGCTGCAAAGGCCTCTCCCAGCATCCAAGGAGATGGAAAGAGGGAGGGTCTTGCTCCCCCCGCCGGGTCCCTCCGGTCTGAAATGCCAGAGAGAATAGCAAGCCCGGTGGGCTCTCACCGCACGTGAACAGTGCACCAGCCCTGGTGGGGGCCCTTTGTGTCCCTTCTCAGATGTTCCTGCCAGCTGTGCGGCAGGCTCTCAGCCTCGTCTTGCATATGCAGAAGCTGAGTCTCAGAGACGGGGCTGACGGTGCCCCACTGGCGCCACTGCTGGCAAGTGGCAGAGCCTGGATTTGAGCCCAGGTGTGTCTGATTTCCAAAAGAAGGAGGCAGTGGAGGTTTTCACCTGCACAGGGAGCCAGGAGTATGGGGCCTGAAACAGAGACGTGGCCAGGAAACTGGCAGCACGTGGGGAGGGGGATGGAGAGTCCCAGGCGAGTCCCTGAGCCTCTGCTGAGGGCTGTGGCTCGTGTCCACGGCTGCAACGTGGCCTCTCCTGTGCCACTACGCCCCACCCCAACCCAAGGTCAGGTCCACAAGCGTACGAGTTTTTCCTGCCTTGTTTTTTGCTGGATTCCCAGTGCCTACACCTGTTGTCTGGCTATACTGGGGGCTCAGTACATATTTGAATAAGTCAATGAATCACCTAGTCAATCAATTAATGGGATGGCTGACCACATGGGCTAAGAATTGAGCAGACCAAAACTCCCGACTCTGCGCGTTTACTCTCATGGAATTCATCCAGACCTATTTTCACTGTAGTCATTTTGAACATCCTTACATAATACGCCTCTCTCTCTCTCTCTTTCTGTCTCTCTCTCTCTCTCTCTATCTGTCTCTTTAGCAAAAACACTACCCATCTGCCCCATGAATTATGGTCAGTGAAAAGTATAGGAAAGGGCAGGGGCGTTGGGGTGAGAATTCCGCGATAAATACAAATTCCTCCCCATTCCTGTACAGCCATCTCCAAACAGCTCATTGGGGAAAAAAAGAAATTTAAAATTGTCTGCGTGTGAAACCTTTCAAAACTAAAACGAGAAAACAGGGTTTTTTTCCCCCTCTCTATATCTTGAAATTGGCTCACAAAGAAGTTTGAGAAAAATCTCTGTCCGTCTGCTGCCTGGTCTTCCCTCAGCTGAATGTTGCTCTCAGGGTACACGAAGCTGAAGAAATCATGAAAATGTGCGGAAAATCTCATCCCAACCCACACGGCTGATCATTTTCCAAAACAGCGTTCTTGCCAAATGGGCTCCTGGCTTCATCCACTCAAACGCCTTTCTTGCTAGCTGCTCAGAAGAGGCATTTTAGCAGGAAAAGGGATCCACGGCGTGAGCTTGACGCGACACTCCCGTTCTGATTGAAAGAACTGGGGTAGGAAACAAACACGGACACTCAGGTGAAGTTTACCTAGCATTCTCCTTCTCCCCCAGGACGTCCCAGGCATCCTGGCAGCTACCTCTCTGCACACAGCTGGCTGCTCGCGTTACACACTCATTTCACAAACGTATGTTTAGGGCTGCGGTCGGCCTGGCACTGTGTAAAGTGCCTCGTGGGCACGAACCGTACACAATCTGTAAGGCTGATATTACATCCATTTTATAGATGAGGGGGCAGAGGGTCAAGTTCAGGAACTTGTGTGAGGCCACACAGCTGGCAGACAGCAGGGCCAGGATATTCCTACGGAGGCCTCTGCTCCAGGGCCATCCATGTGCCCCACCAACACAGGGAGCCTTGAGGTGGACCAGCCTGGATCTCACCCTCAGAACCCCCGGGGAGCAAGGAGCTGGTCTGCTCATCCTTCTGTTGCTGATGGGAGGAGTTAAAAGACTGTCTCCAGAAGCTTCTGTGCCCAGGCCCTTTCAGAAGCCACTCTCTTCCATTGAACTTTAAACTGGGGATGGGGCTCCCAGAGGGAGATGTTTCTGGCAACTTTACACCAATACACACGTATCAAGTGGCCACTGTGTGTAAGCTTCTCTCACACCAGTCATTCTAGAGAATCCAAGACACTAGTCATTCTAAAAACTCTGAGACGACTCTCTTCTCTTTGCTTTTTTCTGAGGGCCGTTTGACAGGCTGCAGAGGTGAGGGGGGCACTAATGTTTGGGTACAAGAAGGGTTTTCCCAGCACCCTTTAAAGCCTCAAGGTTGGCAGTGGGTCTTGTAGGAAGCATCGGGAAGGCACAGTCGCTGACGGCCTTGGTTCTACTGCTTTTGGCCACTGCTAACATCTGCTTTGTGGAACTTTATATCTATTTGGTTATAAATGCCCACCTGTTTCCTCAGGGCATCGTGACCTTAGAAACACTTGGTCCTCGATGTGGAAGAACCAACCAGGGAAGGTGGTTGGTTGTGTCCTCATTTGGAGAAACGAGAAGAGGAATCAGTGGTACAGATGTGTCCAGGGCACTTCTGGAAAGAAAGTGGGATCGGAAAGAGAGCACTGTGCGTCAGGAAAATCAGTGTGGCCTCACGCCTGAAAGGGCCTGGGCTGTGCAGGAGAACCTCTGCCCGTGGAGCAGCCCTCTGCAAGGTCACAGGTGGGAAAGAGACATCCCTGGACCACAAGGCGAGAGGCAGGTGGCAGCACGACCCAGGCAAGTCGCATCACCCAGGCGAGAAAGGCTTTGGCTTGGAGCAATCGCATGCAAATTTCTTCCCCACAGAACTTGTTCTTCCCAAGAAATTTTACTCAGAAACCTATCTTGGACCTGCCAGAGTGAGGAGAGATTTCCCTTGATGACCCTCTGCCCTGTGGGGTCCTTTTCTGTCCGAGCAGCCCAGGAACCCCTGCCCTACCCGCATGCTGGGATCCGTTGAGCAAAGGGGCGGGAGTGTGTCACATCAGCCAGGCTTCCCCTGCTTCAAGGCTTCAAGTACAGCTTCTCAGGCCGTTATGCTTCTCCAAGACAGAAATGAGGGCCCAGAACTGGCTCCCGGTCACCATTCTCTTAAGAATGTCCGAGCGCCGCCATGACACAGCACCGCACGTGGAGTGGCTTAAACAACAGAAAATTACCATCTCCCGGCTCTGAGGCTGGAAGTCCACGATCAGGATGTCTGCAGAGTTGGTTCCTTCTGAGGCTGTGAGGGAGAATCTGTCCCAGGCTCTCCGCCGGCTTCCGGGGCTCTGTTAACAATCTCTGTCACTCCTTGTCTTATAAACGCATTGCTGCCATCTCTGCCCTTCATCTTCATGTGGCCTTTCCCTGTGTGAATGTCTCTGTCCAAATTTCCCCTTTTTATAAGGACACCAGTCCTATCGGGTTGGGGTCCTCCCCACTCCGGTACAACTTCTTTATAACGGAATACGTCTGCGATGACCCTGTTTCCAAATAAGGCCACACTCACAGGTGCTGCGGGTGAGGACTGCAACCTAGGGATTCGATGGGAACACAGCCCAGCTCACACCCATTCTTACTCAACAATTAGGGCAGGTGGAGCCGTGCCATTCGATCCCAACTTTCCTGCCTCATTTCCGGAGTGAAGACGCTTCTTTTCCTCTTCGTCAAGACATTTGTTAAAAAGCAAGAAACTTCATTTCTGGATAAAGAAGGACCCCCACTGTGGCTCCTTGCTGGGCCAAGAGGATGCAGACTTTCACGGTAGCTTCACGAAGAGCAGTAACTGTCACAGCCTGCGAGCTCCGCCGCCTTCCTCAGAGAAAGAGAGATCGTGCATGTGTGTATAGGGGGCTCTTCTAGCCCTCCAGCGGACTTTGGCCGGGGGTCTTTCTTTAAAAGCCCTGTGTGGGAAACTGATAAAGAGAGAAGCTCCCTGGTGGGAAGAGGGAGCGGGCAGCTGAAGCGTCTCACTGTGGGATACTCCCATGTCTCTCACCTCAGTGCCTTGTAAGCTTCTCCCGCCCTCCTGGAAGCAAACTTGTATTTCATTTGTCTGTCAGGCCGCTCTCCAAGGCGCATCAGTGTCAGGCCGCCTGCGGCCGAAGCGTGCGGGGCATCCCTGGGCTCCTGCGGCGGGGAGGGCGTTGCTTCCATGAGCACAGGGCTTGCCTCCCTTGGGGTGCCCCCCGCATCCCGGCGCTGCACCTAGGGCTGCAACACAGCCTCCCCCATCCTTACCTTCACCCCAAGCCCCAGCTGCAGACGCCGGCAGACGGCAGTGCCCTCCGGGGACAGCCAGGGCTGTAAGGCCCCGGCCACAAATGCCGCCACGGGGCCCAGGCTCACGTGAGCGAGTCCGTCCAGTGATCTCTCCCATGTCATTGGCAGAAGGGCTCTGCCTCGTTTTTGACGCATCAGCCCCAAATTGCATGACGGAGAAGTAAGTAATGGCTTCTAAGAATAGCATATCTGCCAGGTTATCAAAAGCACTTACAGGTGATGAGAAAGTGCTCTGTGTTTATAAATTAGGAAGCTCAGATGCGCCCAGACCACGAGGGGCCCATCGTGTGCCCTAAAATTGCTTATCAAATCACAGTCCTGGGAATGACATGCCGCCGTCCCCTGACAAACCAGACTTCAGAACAGAGGGCCGAGGGCTTTCCTGCATCAGCAGAACCAGGCAGAAGTAAGGCAGGTGTAGGAGAGCTTCTGTCTGGCGGCGCTGGAATCAGCTCTAGAGCCTCCCAGGCCTCTGGGCTCCCGTCACCCCCGCCTCTCAGCATGAAGGCCAGAAACATGAGCGTCTCCAAGCCTGGAGAGCTTGGTATGTTGCAGAAGAGCCCCATCAGATGTTGTATTAACCTCCAGATTTCTCTCCTTCCATTTAACCACGGTGACACTACGGCATCGGGTCCGCCTGGACTTTTGTTCTAAAACCAAAGGTTTTCTGAATTGTCCCTTTTGTACACAATGAAGCAGAGTGGACTTGTGTTCTAATTTCAGTCACGTTGGTATTGACAACTTTAAAATGATTCACTGAACAAATCTGGGGTTTTCCGGTGTCCTTAGTCTTTGGCCTAATGTGGTGGGAAGAGGAGGCCCAGAACCCTGTGCGCCAGGCTTATGACAGCACATGGAGTCTTCCTGTCCCATGAGGGGAGAACGATTGCCCCACTTCACAGAGGTGGAAACTGAGGTCAAGAGAGGGTGAGACGCTTTACCCAAAGTCCCATAGCTGGGAAGTGGTGGCACCAGGGTGGCTGCAAAGCTGGTTTACTTTCCAAGTCTGTGCCCCTTTTTACGGCACCAGACTGCCCTTTTTTTTTTTTTTTTTTGCGGTACGTGGGCCTCTCACCGTTGTGGCCTCCCCCACTGCGGAGCACAGGCTCCGGACGTGCAGGCTCAGCAGCCATGGCTCACGGGCCCAGCCGCTCCGTATCATGTGGGATCCTCCCGGACCGGGGCACGAACCCGCGTCCCTCGCATCGGCAGGCGGACCCTCAACCACTGCGCCACCAGGGAAGCCCCCAGACTGCCCTTTATAACTGGATGCTGAAAGCATTTGCTCCTCAAGACCTTTATAAAAACTAAAATCAGCACATCAGGGAGCCTCCAGAAACCAGTGTTCATTATTGACATCTAGTGAGGCAGCCACAGGAACAAACCCATGTAGGGAATCATGATGAAATGGGGATGAATTTTTCCTGTATAAATGTGATTTTGGGGTCGTTATGTGGAAAAATAAGGGGAGGACATTTGAGCTTTTCTTTTTTTTTTAATCCTAGTGAATACAGTTTGCAGATTGAAGGCATAAAGAATGCCGGGGTAATGAGCAAGACCCAGTTTTGGTTTTGTTTTATAGATTTAATTAATTTATTTATTTTTGGCTGCGTTGGGTCTTCATTGCTGCGCGCGGGCTTTCTCTAGTTGCAGCGAGGAGGGCTACTCTTCATTGCGGTGTGCGGGCTTCTCACTGCGGTGGCTTCTCTCGTTGCAGAGCTCCGGCTCCAGAGCGCAGGCTCAGTAGTTGTGGCGCACGGGCTTAGCTGCTCCGCTGCGTGTGGGATATTCTCAGACAAGGGCTCGAACCCGTGTTCCCTGCATTGGCAGGCGGATTCTTAACCACTGCACCACCAGGGAAGTCCCTATCAATTCCCAGTTGACAGGGTATTACAGAAAAAACACTGAGGGGCAAGCCTGCTGCTTGTGTCCAGGGAGGGGCCAGCTCAGACAGGGTGGAGGTGACGTAAGTGTTTCCTGTGGCAAAGTATTCGGAGCTCAGTTAGAAAACTGCAGACAAGAAGAAAGTACAGTCAGTTACAAGACAGGTTTTTCTAGTTTTACCTAAAATTTCCAAGTGAGGTTAGTAGCCCTGGGGATAAATCAGGGCAGCCCTCCTAAATCAGCAAGGACCAGGTTAACAGGTGTTAAACTATACCAATAAAACAACCAGTTATTTTACCAGCCACGCAGGTTTCTTTGGGGGCAGCAAGGAACAGTAACTCAGGACAGGCAGCTCTGCGGACCCACCTACTAGCCCAGTAAAGTAAAGGAGAGGAAACACAGAGAGGAGAAGGGGAGGTGGGAGAGGCTCTCACGAACAAAAGGTCCATTGGAGGAAACTGGGCATATGAAGGATACTGGCTTGTCATTGGCTGAGCTGTTGCCAGGCAAAGAGAAAGTCTCCCTTCCTCCTGCTGGGGTTAGTAAAGCCGGGTCCCTTCCTGCCTGAGATACCAGGTACTTCTCTTTTCTGGGGATCTGTGTTGATGTCCAGTGGTAGGTGCAATCAGAGCGCCCCCTTCTGGCCTCCCAACTCCATCTTGTGAGGTTTCTCTTTATTAATTCTCCCACAAGATGACCCCACCCATCACTAGCTGGTTGCCACCTTCCCCCTCACTCCTTACTTTCCACCTTTTTCCCTCTCTCCTTCCCCTACCCAGGTGTGTCTCTGATCCAACAGCCACTGTTACTGAACTCTATGTGTCCATCACTTGGGTACATACCTAATGAACACACCGAGTACCTTCCATCAAAGCAGAAGCTTTATTATCTGTGACAAATAAGGAGTCAGGCAGAGAGCTCTCAAGGCACTGTCCCCCCCCTGGACAGCAAAATCAGGGAAGTTTTAAGCCCAGGGTGCAGGCACATTCATAAAAGGGCAAGTGTGACCTTCCATGTAGAGGTGGAGTCCTAGAGCCCTTGCCCAGTGTGACAACAGCTCCAACTTAAGTTTCATGTCCAAATATGGCAGCAACCCATGCCCTCGGGGCAGAGATATTAGCATTAAAACGAGGCAACGCTTACTCCAGGTTGGTGTCATGCAGGTACCATGACATCATAAGGGTCAGCAAAGGTCAGCGTCATCAATCCTTAGGCTCCAGTTAGCCTGGTGGTTGAGCACTCAAAGGGGGTTGGATCCTGCAAAACAGCTCAAGAACATACATCAGGCTGATCTTCACCTTTGGAACAGAACTGGGAGTCTTCGAGACCGATTCACTGTATCTGCTATAGTGACTTCTCTTGCCTGATAATAGTCATTTCTCTCCACCTTCATTGTTCCTTTAAAATCATCAATTACTGAGACCTACCCTTTGTTCCACAGGAAGACCTAGGAGGTGATAGTTTGTCTTTCTCCCAGTCATCAGTAAAAAGAACTCAAAAGCCTTCTGAAATACACGCTCTGGTTCTTAACTTCAGCTTGTCCAGCACCATGTTATTTAATTTCTCTTATCACCCGGTATTCACACACCCTGGTTTAACCCAGCCCTCCCTTAATACTGTCCCACGAACACCAGCACTCCTGTTTTCACCTGCAGTTCCTACCTGAGGCTCCGGAGCACAGGTGCCCCGACATGGATTCCTGTGCTCGCTGGGGCTCCCCATCTGCTGAACCTACGGCAGGGCAAGCCCCACCACCCCAGGGCCCCATCCCTCCTCCAGGAACTCACAGTACATGGGCTCTGTGGCGCTCTGAGTGGATAAGACACGATCGGTGGCCACTGTTCAGTAAAAGGGCTGTATTGTTGAGACGATCCACCACCAGTCTTCAGGTAGGAAAAGCTGTGGTGAGGATTTGCTTCAATCGCAGAATTACGTAGTTGCTCACTTTTATTCATCAGGAAAATTGTCCAGAAACCCTCCTTCTCCAGGTCATGAGGCGAGTCTAGCCAGGCCACATTCTGCAAACTTTGGGCAGCAGGTGTGTCCCCAGCACGATGCCAGGGATAGTGGGGCCATCCGAGACTGTGTTGATATATCAGCTTCCATGGAGAAACTGGAGGAAAAAAAGCGTGAAAAACGAGTGAAAGGTGTGTGTGGAGGGTCGGCGAGGGGCCTGTGTTCTGTAGGTCATCGGAAAAACAGAGAAGGTGCATCTCTGAATGGCTGCATCTGGTGTTGGGAGAATGTGCACACGTGCACCCACACTTGTTTTTGGTGTCTATACCCAGAAGCCATAATTCTAGGAAGGAATTTGAGGTCTACAGTAGAAAAAAGTCAGAAAATCTAAAATTAAATCAAAGCCTACTAGTTATTGGTGACTCCTAACAGTTCATCAAGTATATAAGCCTCGGTTTCCTCAAAATGTAAACTAGAAATAATCTTTCTTGCCCCCGACCCCTGGAAAGATGGCTGAGACAATCCAATTGAATGAGTGAATTGAATGTGGATTTTTTTAAACATAAATCACTGTAAAGACGCAAGGTACTTATTCGTCCCCTGAAATAAAGAGAACATTAGCATACTTGGTGTCGTTATATTCACTTTCTACTCCTAGGTTTTGTGATGGTGATGATGTGCTATAGATTGTATAGCCCCCTAAAAAGCTTTATTAGACACTGATCAACAACCAAAAAACCTTTTTTCAAATATGTGATGTCTGAAAACGGCAAAATGTTTATTATAAAACCTAATAAATGCCTCTTCAGAAAGATAATCTAGCGTCTACCCATTTTCCCGTGGCTATCGTGAAGCGCGGAGGACATAGTGAAGCTGAGACCTTCTTTGAACTCTGGAAAGTTGTTGCTGGTGTCACTGGCCGTCAACTGGGAAGTAGCACGTGGCCAGTTCTGAGTGCCACCGAAGGGAGGTTCCAACACCATTGGAGGCTAAGGAATGATGAGGGGCGTGGGCACGGGATGATAGCCATGAGAGGGAGGAAGGTGGAAAGGAACAACAGGGGCAGAGAGCACAGAGGTTCCCTGGGCGGGAGAGGGCCTCTCCCCAGCCCCTGATGGCTACCATTACCCTCACCCCAAAGACTGCACTCCAGCTGCCCCTGAGCAGGGCACCCCTGGGCATCGGACAGGAGCATCTGGCCCCCCCTGGCCCAGTGAAGGTCATGAAACATAGCATGTCTGAGACACATGGCCACCCTCAACGGACACTGTGCAGCCATTAGGTCAAGGTCCTGAGACTAGGCGCTTGCCTGACTTTCTTCCTGGTCTTTGAGACCAAAGCCCTTGTCCTGGGTTCTCACGCCTGCTTCCCATGGATGTGACTCTGCTGGCTGCCTGCAGTCACAGTGTCCCCTTCACGTCCTGGAGCACCTCATCAGGAGAGGATTGTGAAGCAGGTGACACCTGAGAGGGCGGCAGGGACAGCTGACATGCCCCCCACCCCAGGAGCTGAGGACTTCGGGACACATTTCTGGGCGGAGGGTGGGAAAGGCTGCCAGGGCTCCCCAGAGCGGGTGTCTCTCCTGAAAGCACCCGTATTCTTCTTCGCCATCGTGGTCCCACTGAGCAGGGAGGTCACAGCCCTGGATTATTAATTAATTAGTGTGATAAAACTGGTATTTCCAGATGGCTCTGAGCCAGGTGTTAAACCAAGCAAACGAGGTCTGTGGAGCAGGGTGTGGACAACACTGGCCCGATGGACCTCATTCCTGCGAACTGTGCTAGGGAACGGCCCCCCAGGGCTGTCCCGTCCCAACTGGCTCCATCCTGAGACGATCTGCAAGTCCATCTCCTCCAGAAGCAGGTCTCTGAGGACAGAAATTGACCCTGGTAATGAGGAGGTTGGTAGGTCACCGTTTGGGGAAAAAAGAAAATAAGCAGCTAAGTAAGAGACGCGGTTTCTTCAACTCCACTCCGTTCTGCGGCAGTCACTTCCTCAGCCACTTGCTTCTGGGAACGTACTCACTAGGCTGGAAATACCCCCTCTCTGTTGTTCCTTGAAAACAAAGAACGGAAACACAAGAAAAATCCTTTCATTACCTGGTACAGTGCTACACATGGACACAAGACGGGGGGAGATCAAAGCGGGGTTTGTAGTAGCGAACAAAGAGGGATTCATTGACTCAGCTGCAAACAGGCTGACACACAGCAGACAGCCCAACCTAGGCCTTTTCTTTTCTTTTCTTTTTTCAAAATATTCTAGAAAGGAAAAAAAAAAGTTTGATTCAGTGAGAGGAAAAATCAACCAGGGACTGAACGGATTCCGATGGATCTGAAATCCACATTTATATTCTTAAAAGGAACCCCGGGCACAATCTCCCCGCCCACATAAGCAGGGGGCCCTGGAGAAAGTTAGCGTTTACCCCCAAGGGATTTCCCAAGAGGGACGTGATTATAAACCGGCCCAGGTGTCACTTGAAATGTTTTCAACGATTTCTTCAATTGTGAAAGTGGATTGCAGACAAGACCCAGGCTAATCCCTTCTGCCCTGGAGCCCAAACCTACATGCTTAAGGGAAGGTGCTGGTGATGGGTGAGAACTGCCAAGCTCGCGGGATCTTCCAAACCTCTGTCAATTGATCAGGAAGGAGAACTATTTGCAGACACAATGTGCCCCCAGGTTTATAAATTCCTATCATGGGATAAGCAACACTGTTCATTTTCCTCACACAGGGCATTTCACACCCATTCCCTGACTGAGCTGCCTTGGCTGGAAGGGGGTGTGTGGAGAGGGGACAGGGGTCAGGGCACAGAGGGGGCTGTGACTGAACCCCTCCTCTGCAGGGAAGATGCACGGCTTCTCAGGGGACTGTGCCCCCAGAGAGCCTGCAGAGTCCCCCAAGATTAGGACCCTTGGGTTCCAAACCACATCCCCAGGTGCCCGGAGATGTTCACCGCAACCCATCTCTGCTGACGCTCTGGGCAGAACCCTCTTTTTTTGTTCTAGAGGAGTCTGTCCAGAGTCAGAGTGCTGAGCAGGCCCAGGAGAAACCTTTGCCCACGAGAGCAGATGCCCAGGGGCTTGTGGCTTATGAGCCATCAATAGGTGGTCTGTTTGCTTGTGTGTGTGTGTGTGTGTGTGTGTGTGTGTAGGGTGTGTGTGTGTGTAGGGTGTGTGTGTGTGTGTGTAGAGTGTGTGTGTAGGGTGTGTATGTGTGTAGGGTGTGTGTGTGTGTGTGTGTGTGTGTGTGTGTGCCGCATGCGGTGTGTGTGATGGCAGAGGGCAGGGGTCACTGTGGACTGGGGTGCTCTGGGAACCTTCCAAGTGCGTTAGGACTTGTTGGTGCTCCCCAAACAGGAGGATGGGCAGAGCGCTGTTTGAACTGCTGTCAGGAAAGCCCACGCGATCACTCTGGGCAACCAGATGCAGGGAGGTGAGTACTGGTTGGTGGGTAACGGACCCCAGATCCCAGATCTCCTCACCATGAGACACGATGATGTGAGAGTTAGGATGCGTGTCAAGCGCCTCTCAGGCAGCCAGCGCCCCAAAGAGCTGCCAGCGAAGCCCTTAATGATGTTGTGAACTGTGCCCTGCAATATTCTTATTTTAATATTGTAAAATGTTCTTGCAGTAAAAGATTTTATTCAGGCATTGGAATAATCTATCCTTCCTCTCCTCTAGAGACGCACAAGGAATAAAGCCCTGAGGCTTCCTTTAGGTTTGTATAGGGTTTTACGTTTTGCAAAATACTCTCAAATGAAAACTCATCTCATCCCAGTTACCTACCCACCACTTACCCTCCAGGCTACTGCCCTAACCGTTTTGCACCCTAGTTTCTGCTTCTGTGAAACAGGGTTGATTGTTTATAAACAACTTAATAAAAGTAAAGCATCTACACCTGTGTACACAGTGAGTTCCCAGTAAATGTTAAGCAGCCTCCCGAGCTGGTCTCCTGGGCAGGTTCTCTGCTCTGCTTCAGATGTTTGGTCCTGAGGTTCCAGGGTCAGTCGGCCTGGTTGATAGAAGATACCCATGAAAGTGAACCTCAGAAAGCAACCAGTTCCAAAGGAAGAAGGAAGGGAGGGAGGAAAAGAGAGAAAGAGGGAAAGGAAGGAAGGAAGGGAGGGAGAGAGGGAAGGAGGGAGGAAGGAAGAGAGAAAAAAAAGGGAGAAGGAAAGAAGGAAACAGAGGGGACCAGCCAGAACACGTATGGGAAAGGTAACCAGACCACACGTGGCTCCAAGTACAATGTAACATGTTTCCATTTTCCTCTTTGATCTCCTCCCCAGCAGAATTTCTCAGCATATAGAGCTGGGGCCAAATCCAACATCTTACTGTGTTGTCTCTGGCTAGAAGTATAATCGAAAACCATGTACTATGTCCATATCCAGATCTACTCACATTAACACTATTTCAGAGTTTATGAATCTGAACTCCCAAACAGCACAGTGATTTTTTTTTTACTGAAGTATAATTGACTTACAATATTATATTAGTTTCAGACGTACAACGTAGTGATCAAAGTTTTTATAGATTATACACCATTTAAAGTTGTTATCAAATATTGGCTATGTTCCCTGTGCTATACAACATACACTTGTAGTTTATTTATTTTATACATAGTATTTTATATCTCTTAATCCTCTACCCCTACCTTGCCCCTCCTCTCTTCCCTCTCCCCACTGGGAGCCACCAGATTGTTCTCTATATCTGTGTCTGCTTCTGTTTTGTTATATTCATTTGTTTGTTTTATTTTTTTTAGATTCCATATGTGGTAACATAAGATATTTGTCTTTCTCTGTCTGACTTATTTTACTAAGCATAATACCCTCTAGGTCCATCCATGTTATTGTAAATGGCAGAATTTCATTCATTTTTATGGCTGAGTAATATTCCATTGTGTGTGTGTGTGTGTGTATATATATATATATATATTTATTTATTTATTTATTTATTTATTTATTCCAGGGATGCAAAGATGGTTCGATATCTGCAAATCCGTCAGTGTGATATACCACATTAACAAAAGGAAGGATAAAAACCACATGATCATTTCAATGGACATGGAAAAAGCATTTGACAAAATTCAACATCCATTCATGATAAAAACTCTCATTAAAGTTGGTATAGAGGGAACATATCACCATGACTTTTGTAAAGGCATTTTAGCGCAAAACTATATAACATGGGAAATAGGTGTAGTAAGAAATAAATGGACTTAAAAGAATCATGCCTTAGAAAAGTGTTTAACATATATATATTCTGGGAATCAACTGGGTTTACGTGACATGTGTAAGATGCGTTATATATATCCTAAATATTTAGTGACAGAAATGATGAAAAATTATCTCATCAATCTTTTGCCAAAAATTAGAAGCTTCAGTGACCACTCACTTGAAAGTGACTTAAACCCCCATGACATCATTTTTAATTAAAGTTTTATTTACTAGGATATTCTTGTCAGTATCGGCAGAAACAAAACAAGAATTTTGATGTCCTCAGTTTGTTCTTCTAGCTTTTCCTTTAATATTTATTTTGATTGAAGTCTAGTCGATTTACAATGTTGTGTTATTTTTTTGGTATGCTGCAAAGTGATTGTTATACATCATTTCCATCATAGTTTATCACAAGATATTGAATATAGCTCCCTGTGCCATACAGTAGGACTTTGCTGTTTACTTCTAGCCTTTCCCTGATAGATGTTTCTTTTGGTCTGCACCCGGAGTGTCTCCCGCCCAGGAGAAGATGAAGAATGGGTTACAACCACATGTCTTGGGCCCAAGGCACCGCCATTTTCATAGCTTAGTAGACAATTCAGCTCAGCTAAGAACTAACACAGCCTCCCACTCACGAGAGCGATGTCACTGGAGAGTGGCCAGCAGAGTACCCAGCAGTGCACCGAGTGCAGCCCACGGCGGCAGGAACCACATTAGCCAGGAGAATTTTTAAGGGCTACCCAGGCTGTAGGACGTGCTGGGACTCTAGGAAGGAAGAGGGGCCCTGGGGGCAATCGTGGGATTCCTTCAATTCTTTCCTTCCCTCCTTCCTTCCTTCCCTCCTTCCTTCCTTCCCTCCCTCCTTCCTTCCTTCCTTCCTTCCTTCCTTCCTTCCTTTCTTGCTTCCTTCCTTCCTTCCCTCCTTCCTTCCCTCCCTCCTTCCTTCCCTCCTTCCTTCCCTCCCTCCTTCCTTCCTTCCTTCCTTCCCTCCCTCCTTCCTTCCTTCCTTTCTTGCTTCCTTCCTTCCTTCCTTCCTCCCGCAAATATGCACTGAGTACTTACAGCATGCCAACCTCTGTCCTAGGCGTTTGAGATGTGTTAACAAACAAAACAGGCAAAGATTGCTGCCCATGTGGAGTTTATGAGCGGTGGGAGGGGGGTACGCAGGGAGATAGACAGTGAGCAGTAAAGAGAAAACAGAATGAGTGATTCACTTGTCTGGTTTGTTATAAAGTGAAAAGTGCTATGGGAAGAGAGAAAGAAGGAGGGAGGACGGAAGCAAGGAAGGGAGGGAGGGAGGAACTGAAGGAGGGAGAGAGGAAGGGGAGGGGAGGGAGGGAAAAGAAAGGAAGGCTGGAAGACAAAACAGTAGAGGCAGGCAAGGGTCAGGGAGCACCTGGGCCAGTCTGGGGAGAAGGGCGTGGTTGTGACTGGGAATAGAGAGGTAGCCTCTGAGCAAGGGCTTGAAGGAAGTGAGGGCGTGCAGTGTGAAGCTGTCCAGAGGGCGAACACTCCAGAAGGAGCAGGCAACAAAGAGCCCTAAGGGTGCAGCACATCTGAGCATTCCCTGGAATAGCAATGAGGCTGGATGCCCCGAGGGTTCCAGGAGGAGGGGCCTCCCCAGAGGGCCTCGCAGGTCACTGCAAGATGTGAGCCCCTGGGAACGATTGCAGAAGTCTGAACAGAGGAGTGACATGATGTGACATATTTTAACAAGGTCACTGTGGCAGCTGGGCAGAGAACAGACTACGAGGACAGGGGTGACAGCCAGGAGACCAGCTGGGAGGCTAGGGCAGGTGGGAGATGATGGTGGCCCAGACCAGGGAACGGTGGAGGAATGCGAAGTGGGTGGTCAGTTTCTCATAAATTTTGAAGGTGGAGTCAGGTGATTCCTGATGCGCACGTGGGGTGTGAGGGAAAGAGAAATCAAGGGTGTCTCCTGAATTCGTGTCCTGAACGACTAGGAGACTGGGCGGGATATTAACTGAGGTGGGGAGCACAGCATGGAGAGACTGGGCGGGATATTAACTGAGGTGGGGAGCACAGCATGGAGAGACTGGGCGGGATATTAACTGAGGTGGGGAGCACAGCATGGAGAGACTGGGCGGGATATTAACTGAGGTGGGGAGCACAGCATGGAGAGACTGGGCGGGATATTAACTGAGGTGGGGAGCACAGCATGGAGAGACTGGGCGGGATATTAACTGAGGTGGGGAGCACAGCATGGAGAGACTGGGCGGGATATTAACTGAGGTGGGGAGCACAGCATGGAGAGACTGGGCGGGATATTAACTGAGGTGGGGAGCACAGCATGGAGGTGGTTTGGGGGGGGGAGGGGAAGGGTAGTAAAGCAGGAGTTGGTTTTGATCATGTTGAACTTGGGATGTCTAGTAAAGATCCCAGTGGATTGTCAAGGAGGCAGAGGCCCTAGGGCCCTAGTGTTGGGAGTCGAGGAGAGGGCTGAGCTGATACTGAAAACTGACGTGATACTTCACATCTGGGTGAGACCCCAAGAACACAGGAGTGGACCAAGGATGGTACCCCGGGATCTCCAACACTGAAGGGTTGGGGAGGGAAGAGCCAGAACCTGAGAAGGAGAGAGAACAGGGAGAATAGAGGAAAAGTGGGGCAGAGATGGCAGAGAGATCAGTAGAAAAAAAGAGTGAAGGTGGAAAGGTCAGCCCTGAATCAAACGCTTCTGAGGGCCCAGATCAGATGGGACCTGAGAACTCACCAACTCCCTTCTGGGGCTCGGAGCCAAAGATCATTTTCATACCCTTGATTGTCCTTCCTGGGTTGTGCAAGATCATCCCTAGGGTTCATGCCTGGTTTTCTTCAAGGGAGTCCATCAAGTTCAATGTCCAATGTGGTGAAAACAAGACTTAAGGAGAGGAGCTTATTTATTTAGCCTTGAGCTTCGAGTACAAAATGCCCCAGCCCAAGGTTATCGCAAAGAGCTGGAAAAAGAAATCCGTTGCAGCCATCACATCTCCAAGCAGAAAGGCAAGTTCACCACCCTCATTTGTAAACAGAAAGCCACCAGCCTTCAAGACCCGATAAGGCAAGGTTGCTTCCACTTCACAGGGTGGAGGTCGGGAGAGCTGAGCTCCTCGACACCCTGATAAACTACAGATGCCTTAACAGTCGTTTCTTTCAAAACCAAATAAAAGCTTCCCTCAGATGGAAGTAATCTACAGGTACTGATGAAAGAAAAGCCTAAGGAAATATATTGCCCTCAAATTCTTCCTGAAGCTATGCGGTGAAACTGTTACTCCAGCCTGGGGGCCAACATCCTCTCCACCTGCCACGTGGCAAGTTCCTTAACTTGTCGGGGTCTCCATTGCCTCCCCTGTAAACTGGGGGTGATAATGTTCACTGCCCACTGCTGCTGAAGGATTCAATGAGATAAAGTGTGTAAGAGCCTGGCATAAGGCGGCTGATGAATAGGAACTATTATGATGGTGATTGTCTGGCTTTAAACACTTCCCAGGAAGATAAGTTTCGCCAGAGGTCCTCATCCCCCAAGCCCCCAGGAAGCCCGGAAGTCCAGTACTGAGAGCTCTGGATCCACCCTCCCTGACCAAAACCCCTGAGTGACTCTTACGGGAGGGTAACCCAGGTGAGAACACCTGGCCCCCAGGTGTGTGGGAGAGGTCGCTCTTGACCTTTTCTCCTCTTCATGCAGGGAAGTAAGGCCCTTTGCAGGGGTTTGGCTGGCTGAAGGGAGCTCCTCAGTGCACTGCTGGCTTGTGGTTCAAATCCTATTCTTGTGGTTTAAAAACAAATAGTTACCATCTCATTCTGTACACAGGTCCACATCCTGCTCTTTGCCCGGAGGCAGAAGTCTCCTGCGACTTTCTTTTTCAGGTGCTTTCTTGTTGGCTGTAGGCTCGGCCCCCATCCACCTGAGTGGGAGAGGCCCCAACCTCCCAGGAAAAAGCAAACAACTCCATCCTCCAGACCCAACCCAAGCCAGTCAGCCTGGCCAGGTCCACCTGCCTGGCTCACTCAGGGACAGGGCACCACACCCGCCTGCCCCAGGTCTTTAGAAAGGGATTTCCTCCACAGGACGCCATGGGGCACAGGTATGTCACCAGGGCAGGAGTGTCAATACTCCAAACGCAGAGTATACGTTGAAAGGGTTTCTGGTAAGTTTTTTTCTTTCTTTTGCCGTACGCGGGTCTCTCACCGTTGTGGCCTCTCCCGTTGCGGAGCACAGGCTCCGGACGCGCAGGCTCAGCGGTCATGGCTCACGGGCCCAGCTGCTCCGCGGCATGTGGAATCTTCCCGGACCGGGGCAGGAACCCGTGTCCCCTGCATCGGCAGGCGGACTCTCAACCACTGCGCCACCAGGGAAGCCCTGGTAAGTTTTTATAATGGTATAAATGAAGTTCTACGTTTTTAAATTTAAAAAAATATGTTTAAACATGGTTGAACCTGTATTTTTCTACCCCATCAATAATAATAATCATTGTTATTCATTAAAATAAAAGCTAGTGACTATCAAGCAATTAAAATGTGCTAGCTCTGGATGAAGTGATTGGCATTTGTTATGTACTAATTTCATCGTCTCCAGTGAAGTGGGTTTTCTCTCCCATTTTACAGATAAGGAAGGTAAGGCAGTGTGAAGATGGGACATAGTAGAGAATCCTGCGTCAGGATTCAGTCCTTGTTGTGGGACCCGGGGCATCTCCCCTCTCTCCTCAAGTAACCCTTCCCACACACACCCCCACCATCCCCACCCTAACCCAGGCTAGACCCCTTCCCCTCATCCCCGCCCTACCCCTCCTCGCCTAAATGAAAGAGCTTGACGAAATAATCAGGACACTGGGTTCTCAGTTGTTGAGCGGTTTTATTTTTTCACATCCTGCCTCCTCTGCTTCAAGAATCCTTCCTCAACAATTGCGTTAAGCCTTTCAGTCCTATTCTCGACAGCTGTTCAGATTCAGCTCTGAGGTTTACAGTATCACTGGTCACTGTCTCTTATACACTGCGCCTTCCTTTTCTTGAATTCCTCCTTCTAATTCATTTTTTTCCGTTTGGTTGATGTATTTCATGAATAAGATCTTTTTCAGAAGTGGCACAGGAAGGCACACCACACTCCCCGTTCCCTCCCAAAGGAAAGAGAATCCTGGTGTTACCGACAGATCCGGCTGCTTACCGCTCAAAAGTCAATCCAGAGGCAAAGGTAGGTAGAAAGGAAGCTTGCTTTTAATCACAAAGACAGCCATCTGGGGGAACAGTAGACTCAGTGTCTCCCAAAAACCACCCCCGAAGATTCTGCTCAGCCATGAAAGCTTTTAAAGGGAAACAAGGGGGGACTTCCCTGGTGGTCCAGTGGTTAAGACTTCGCCTTCCAATGCAGGGGGTGCGGGTTTGACCCCTGGTCGGGGAGCTAAGATCCCACATGCCTCGTGGTCAAAAAACCAAAACATAAACCAGAAGCAGTATTGTAACAAATTCAATAAAGACTTTAAAGAATGGTCCACATCAGGAAAAAAGTCTTTTAAAAAAGTGGGGCGGGGGGTGGGAGGCTTCCCTCGTGGCACAGTGGTTAAAAATCCGCCTGCCAATGCAGGGAACACGGGTTCAAGCCCTGGTCCGGGAAGATCCCACATGCCGCGGAGCAACTAAGCCCGTGAGCCACAACTACTGAGCCCGCGTGCCACAACTACTGAAGCCCACGTGCCTAGAGCCCGTGCTCCGCAACAAGAGAAGCCACCGTAATGAGAAGCCAGTGTACCTCAATGAAGAGTAGACCCCGCTCACCGCAACTAGAGAAAAGCCTGTGCGCAGCAACGAAGACCCAACGCAGCCAAAAATAAATAAATTTTAAAAAGGGGGGGAACGGAAGTAATCTCAGTTAATCATTGAGATGGGGGGTCAGAGTGATCGCCATCCCCCACTGTGTGCAGGCTTGTTGACTCCTTGTGGTTTTTCTTTAGATGTTACATTGTTCCTACAGTTTGTTCGTGAGACTACTGAAGGGGAAGCTAGGGAAGAGATCTGGCCATCTGTTAATTACTTAGTCTTCATTTCTACTTCTCTGATCTACAGAAAGAATCCAAAAGTTAGGCAAAGTAGGGCTTCCCTGGTGGTGCAGTGGTTGAGAGTACGCCTGCCGATGCAGGGGACACGGGTTTGTGCCCCGGTCCGGGAAGATCCCACGTGCCGCGGAGCGGCTGCGCCCGTGAGCCATGGCCGCTGAGCCTGCGCGTCCGGAGCCTGTGCTCCACAACGGGAGAGGCCACAACAGTGAGAGGCCCGCGTACCGCTAAAAAAAACCAAAAAAAACAAAGACCAAAAATTAGGCAAAGTATTGCGTGAGCAAAAGATTTGAAAAGTGCGCTTCAGTCTAAGATGAGTAGAGTATGGGGGTGCCTAGTTTAAGGTTAGTGACAAGACAGAGAGGCCTGGGGCAGAGAGCTCTTTCCCTCCAAAAGCTGCTCACACTGGGACCAGCCCCGTTCACCTCGGATTGGTTGTTCTGCCGCCATTCAGGCTTCTGGAGACACTCCCCTGCCAGCCAGACAGTTGAAACAACTTCCTCTTTATCATTGAAATTCCTGAGTGTCCTTTGCAATAACTGCACCCAGTATTTGATGAGGATTTTTGATCTGATGTCTTTAGCTCAAGGAATGTTTGTATCTTTGGTCTTTGCTTCTCCTCCGTCATTTCAGTTCTACCTTCCTGAAACTTGTGACATGAAAGTCAAAGTCCCCTAGATCCCCTTCCCCATAAATCTATCCTTTCGTGGTCCCCACCTCTTCATCTCTTTACTCTGGGGCTGCCAGCCATTCCCTGACCTACACTGAGCCGCTCACTTACACTTCAGATTTCAGCTCTGTCCCTTTTGCCATGCACTGCCTCTATGAGTTTTTCTTTTATTCTCAAAAATTATGTTTTTATCTCCAAGAATTCTTTTTTGAGCTCCACTCGCATTTTTTTTTTTTAACAGTAAAATCTCTTATTTCCTTCTTAGAATAGCTCCTGAAATTTCCCTCAGGAGCAAAGTCTTAGAATTCTGTGTTAAGTTCTCCACTGCCCCCTCCGACCAGTGGCTCCCCTTCAGCCGCTGGTTCTCCTGGAGTGTCTGGGAACTTCTCACTGTCTGCACGTATTGGGAAGTAAAAGCTAAGACTGATGAATCTAGGTAGTAGTGCAGGTTCTCTCTGTAGCCAGTTTAGTGGGAGTCCTTGGGAGAGGAGAGAATGGGATGGGGGCTGGGTGTCAGCTGATGTGCTTCCTCTTGGGGATGGAGCAGGGGCAGGGTGGGCGCAGGTGCCCAGACCTAAGAACCAGGGTGCTGGGGGTGGTGCTATTTTGAGCCGGGGTTGGGGGATGGGCAGTGCCTAGCTGCAGGCCACAGCTGGACAGTCACCCTCTATGTGACGCTCTGGTGGAATTTCTGAGGTTTTTAATGAGTTCTCCCGTAACTGCTCTGGGTTTGCCCACCCCATTTCCAGCGTTTCTGCTGGTGGGATTTTATTGGTGTCTCTGCAGTATCAAGACAAGGGCCCGGGAGCTCAGGGCAGGGGCCGGGCATGCTTGGGCATTCCGCTGCTGCCTGGAGCCCTGCTCCCACCTTTGACAATGGCATCCTACAAGGAAATGCAGCACTGCCCTCTCGGTCTCCACTGTCTGCTAGGACCTTGCCAGACCAGATGTCCCACATCACACAGCAGGCCACCCAGGGGGGGGTTCTGAGGTCAAGTGCCAGGGTTAGCTGCTTTTTGGAGACCAAGGACCTTTCTGATTATCTGCCTCTTGGGGTCCTTTGCCTTCACTCCTCCAGCCCCACCCCGATGTCTCACATGGGCTGCTGCACCCTGAGCTTGCGGGGGAGGGCAGTAGGGAGGGCATCCTGCTCAAGCCCTGAGCTTGAGAGAGAGGGTGGTTTCTGGGGCCCATGTTGCTTTTTTCTCCTGTGCGAGGTGAAGCTGATCTGATTTAAACTGGACGAGCCAGGGGCTCTGAAACTCCACTGGGCACGGGAATCTGCTGGGAGGGGGAGGGGGAGATGATGCTGTTTCCCAACCGTTCCCCACACCCACTGCAGTCTGGCTCACATTTTCTCCTGCCCTTTCTTCCTTATTCTTTCCCCTTCACTCCCTCCCTTTTTCATGCTTTTACTTTTTTCCTCCCACAAACTCATAAATCCACATAAAAGACAGTCCCATTCTCTAAATGGCCCCTGTCAAAACAGATGCTTTTGCAGGCGCTAGCTTGAATCTGTCTTCCTCCAGACTTCTACCAGGAAAGGGAAGCGATTTCAGACGGTGACCGAAGTAAAAACAGCACATTAAAGAAGACGTTCGTGCAGAGAATGAGTTGGTCTGTGGCCGGCAACCCACTTCTGAGTTCACCATTCAAGGACTCTGCCTGCATTGGCACGAATATTCATTAATTACGATGATGTAAAAATCACCGAACTTGAAGGAGCTCTGAACTCCAGAGCTTCGCTGAATGCGGCGAAGATTCCACCCTCTCACCTGTGCCGTCATAACCAAATGGGTCCCAGTCTCTTGAATGAGAAATGGAAACCGTTCCTAGTGCAATGGAAAAGAGCAGCGAAGTTGCAGAGAGGGAGAGAGGGCATCCCGACCACACCCTAGAGCCAAGTGACAGGAAGGATGACAATGAAGATGGACACTCCCCCAAATCCCAGATATACACAGCCACGGGCACAGAGTCTTAAAATCTAAGACAGTATTTTCCGGAAAGGTACAGCATCTCTTGAGTGGCTACCATGTAGCAAAGACTTCCACAAGTGTTGTCAATTTCACCAACTCTAATCACGGTAAGATACACACCTCAGCGGAAAGAACCACTATTTCATGCACCACTGAGAAAAAAAAAAAATGTTACCGTTAAATCATCATACGATACTTTCTTAGCACTTAGGTATTTTGTTCAATGTCTAGAAAAGAGGTTTTCGGCCCAATTTAGGTATCGCTATAGAAACATAAAATATAGGTGAAATACTCCATACTCCAGCCAGCTGGAGTATGAAATACTCATACTCCAGCCAGCTCTCCTGAATCCTTTTTTGGACTCACAGTCATCAATGTCTGTGTTTTTCCCTACAACATCAGTCTCTGTGCTATTAAAGTTTGAAGGGATACAGTTTCCTAAGAGTGGTGTGTGAGTTTCCTACCGCTGCTGTAACAAATGACCACAAACTCGGTGGCTTAAAAACAGCATGAATTATTATTATCTTAAACTTCTAAAGGTCAGAGTCTGCCTTGGATCTCGCTGGGCTAAAGTGCCAACAGGGCTGCTTTCCTTTCTGGTGCCTCTGAAGGAGAATATTTCCTTCGCCTCTACAACTTTCTCAGGTCACCTGAATTCCTTGGCTGGTGGCCCCCCCTCCTCCCTCTTCGAAGCTAGCAACATTGCATCTTTCTGACAGTTCTTCTGTAATCATGGCTCCCTCTGACCACAGCTGGGAAATTGGGATACTCCAGGCTGTTCGCCCAAGCTCAAGGGCCTTAATTTAATCAGGTTTTCAAAGTCCCTTCTGTCATTCAAGGTAACTTATTCACAGGTTCTGGGGACAAGGACATGGACATCTTTAGGGGACCATTATCCTGCCACCACAGGGGTTTCCTACTGTGGTCCCCAGGAATCCCCCAGCCCCTGACACCTTTTTGCAAGCATTTATGCTGGGCTTTCTGGACGTTAACAACAGGAAGTTTCAGACAATCCCAAGACTCATACACCTTTCTCAAATGATCCTTTAGTGGTTTGGCAACTGAAACGCCCAGGACAGTGGTTTCCACCCATGGCACAGGAATCATAACCAAATGCATGCCTTCTCAGGTGACTAGCATCTGCATCCCGGCTTTGCAGCAGTTACAGCGTGAACAAAGAGAATCATGGGAGCCTAATAAAGCAAGCAAAACCACGCCGATACACAACTCCAGGGCGCGCCATCCATGCTGATTCGATGAAAACACACCCCTGGAGGAGGGTGTTTCCTTAGAAACCAAGGCTGAGAGAGCAGAAGAAAGTTGTCTGAGGATGTTCCCGTGGTCTGTGGCAGAAGTCGATCCCAGGTCTCTGGGCTCGCAGTCTTTGGGCCTTCCTTTGGCTGTTACCTCCGCACTCATTCAAAGAGCAGGGCTGGCGGTGGACAAACATTTGGAAACGTCCACGAGTTTGGCAGCCTACCTTTCTAGGTAGAGCCTTGCCTAGGTGGAACCCAGCTGATGTAACATAATACTGATGGGCCTTATTTATCCAAGTGATGTGTTCCTGAAAGTGTACATGGCTTTCTGTAAAGTCATGACCTGTTTTAAATGCATGAGGGAAGGTTGGTGTAAGGAAGTCGGAAGTGAGCCCTTACTTCCCTGTGTCCCAAGATCTGCCTGATGAGTCATTTTAAGAAGACAGTGTACAAAATAATGACAATTTTCAGCAACACGGATGGACCTAGAGATTATCCTACCAAGAGAAGTAAGTCAGAAAGAGAAAAACAAATACCGTATGATATCACTTACATGTGGAATCTAAAATATGACACAAATGAGCATATCTACAAAACAGAAGCAGGCTCACAGACAAAGAGAACAGACTTGTGGTCACCGAGGGGGAGGGGGAAGGGGAGGGGGAGGGAAGGATTGGGAGTTTGGGATTAGAAGATGCAAACTATTATGTATAGAATAGATAAACAACAAGGGCCTACTGTAGAGCACAGGGAACTATATTCAATATCCTGTGATAAACCATCATGGAAAAGAATATTTTTAAAACATGTATATATATGTATAACTGAATCACTTTGCTGTATAGCAGAAATTAACAAAGTTGTAAATCAATTATATGTCAATAAAATTTTAAAAAAATAAAGAAGGCAACATGGTTTAGGAAAAAGAACATAGGCTTGGGCAGTTTATGGACCGGATTCATATCAGGTTGGCTAGTTACTGGCCGTGATCTCAGGCTGACCTTCGACCCTGCCTGGGTGCCCATCTCCACAGCCTGAGCACAGGATGCCCACCTCGGAGAATAAGTCAGAGGATGTGAGTTAGAGCTAAGAGGGTCCACGATGTGGTGGGAGCTCATTGCTCCTGTCCCTCAGCATCCCCTCATTAACAGGGACATCCGCCACCCCCGCCTCCCACTGTTTGAGGATCAAGGTGAGATGGGATTTGTGGCTCAGCTCTGAAATTGGACGGGCACCAGCCTCGGGCACACAGAAGCCATGATAACACAGATGTCTGTATACTGTGTGCTAATGTGAGCCCTATCATCCTTCTACCCTATGTTGTGCAGATTTAACTTCTCAACACGAAACGCTAAACTCTCCTTTTCAGCGCCCGTTGCCATCATCCTCACGGACTCCTGCCGTGACCTCCAAATTGGTCTCCGTCTCCAGGCTCACTGCCCTCAACTCTCCTCCACTCAGAAGCTGGAGTGGTGTCTCCAAAAAAGAAGTATATTTACAGTCTGTCTGTGGTCTCTGATGGAAGGGGCTGTCTGGTCTTATTGGTCCATGTGGCTCTGGCTGTAATGTGGCATCTGACACAGACGGGCACTCAACATATGTCTTTTAAAGGAGCGATGTGGATCTGTGGACGCTGTTGGTAGGCTCTCCCCGGCAGGTGTTCCTCTGGAGGTCCTTCCCAGCTCGACCATCCTGTGATCTTCAGAAAATCCACATCAAAGGGGTGGCCCAAGCCCCGTGACGAAGAGCACAGGATCTGAAATCAGAACTCAGATTTTGAATCTGTGCCTCGGTTGTCATCTGTAAAATGGGAATAATAATGATGCCTGTGGATAGGGTTAGTTATTAGGATTATCTGTTTCACTGAGAACCCTGCCTGGTACTTTCCCCACCAACCCATATTATTTTGAAACAAACCTCATTTCATTCGTAAACACTGCAGTGTATGCCCCCACTAGATGAGAACTCCACACACACACACACTCAGCGCCATTATTACATCTAAAGTGTTAATAATTCCACATCATCCAACTAGTGTTCAAATGTCTCTGTCTCATAAGTAACTTTTTCAATATGTTCAAATCGGGATCTAAATAAAGTCCCTAAATCGCAGTTGATTGATAAGGGTCTTGGGACCCTTGTGATCTAGAGCAGGGTTGGCAGACTTTGTCTATAAAGGGTTAGGCAGTACATATTTTAGGTTTTAAGGGCCATACAGTCTCTGTTGCAACTACTTCAGCAAATAGGTGTGGCTGTGTTCCAACAAAGCCTTATTAACCAAAACAGGCAGCAGGCCAGATCTGTCTCCCAGGATACGGTTTGCCAACCTGTGGTCTAGAGGCTTAATCAGATTCAGGTTTGATTTTTTGACCAGAACATTTCACAGGCAGCATGGTGGCCTTCCATCAGGAAGCACAGAATGCTGTGTGCTGTTATCAGCTGTGTGTGCTCAGTGCCCAGATCCATTAATTCTTTAGGGGCTGCAAAATGACAACAGTCTAATTCAATCATTCCTTCACTTATTAGCTGCAATACTTCTATAAAGAGGAATTTCCCTTCATCAGTTATTTGGTTCCACTGAGGCATGGTTTGTACAAGAAAGTCAAAATAATAAATGCTCGATTCTTTTCCTTTCTCTGCCAGTTTTTAAAAACAATGAATTGGGTTCCTCAGCATTCTTCAAAGATAAACAATGGACTTTTTAAAAGAACATTATGAACGAATAAGTTTCAACATAATTGAAGTGTTCTGAGCCATTGCAATTACTACTTTTAATGATGTTTCAATTGTTGCAGCTCTGCCCCAGCTCCTGATAGGACCTCAGGAATCTTTGATAACATCCTTACTTTCTGGTATGACAGAATGTCCCAGGGTCATCTTGTTGGGTTTCTGTTCCAAGCCTGGAGTCAGCCTTCTCCAAGGAGGCCTGGTATAGAGGGAAATGATATTTAGAAACCCTAATTCAGGCACTGGGGATGCTCACGTTTTCTAGGTCTTTTCAGTCAACACAGCAAGGAATCGTTTTTTGAATTTGAAAGACCTCAGGGATGCATACTGAAATTTCAGGATTATGGGGGCACTGAGCCTCTTCCATCTGACGTTTTATCTCATTTCTTCCAGGCTCAGATTCCAGATCCTCCTGGAAGCTTTGAAAACTAGCAATTCTGGAGCTCTGCCTCAAGGCGCAGGCAGGATCCCCAGTGATCCTAGTGAAGAGTCAGGCTTGAAAATGCCAGGCGTGGATGAAGAGCCCAGTGTGCAATGCTGTCAAGGGGGTGGGTAGGGACAAGGATGGAGAACTGTCCACAGGGACACAGCCTGTCAATGTGTGGGCGCAGAGTGGGAGGTGAGGAGTGAGTGGGGGAGGGGAAGAAGTTGGGACGAGGGGTGCAGGCAGCATTTCCAGTGGGGGGGCATCAGAAGCAGTAGCTGCAGAGAGGCAGGATCAGGACAGGTTTAAAAAGCGAGAGAAGAGGAGCCTTTAACTTCAACTTTCTTAAGTTGCTGAGAAGGAGCCTGGGGGCAGGTGGGACATGAAGCCACAGGGGAATGAAGAGATAAATCCACAAGCTTCCTCTGGGCTGCAGGTGGCCTGGGTCCCCCTCCTGCTAAGTCTGGGGGGGCCGCCGCTAGGATAAAGGAAAGCGCCCCTCCATCTAGTCCTCAAACGTAAGGACCAGCTCTTATTATCTTGCCTTTTCCGCCCAGTTGTTGACACAGTGCCTGGTACAAAGGAATCTTTATATATTGAGAAGGACTTAAGATGCAAACATAGAAACCATAGAAAGCTAGTGCAAAACAACTGTTCTCAAAGTGTGGTCTGACCCTTCAGGGGGTCCTTTAGCTCAAAACTCTTTTTATTTCCTTGTTCACGCTCATTCTCTCCTGCCTGTTGGTAGAATTTTCTAGAGACTTCGTAATAGACTGAATGTACCATAGAAGCAGATATGAGAATCCAGCTGCCTCCTATTAAGGCAGAGAGGAATTTGCAAAAATGCAAAATAATGTCACTTCTAACTTTTCTCAGAAGTTAGTTTTCATTAAAATGTTATCGATCTTGTGGTGTGATGGGTTTGTTATTATGATTTTTACATGAATGACTACATACTGTTAAAATGTCTCAGTTCTAGTTCCTCATTTGCTGACTATTGGTAGATATGATCCACATAAACAAAGGCTCTTTGGGGTCCTCAATTTTTAAGAGTGTAAAGGGGGCCTGAGACCAAAAAGTCTGAGAACTGCTGGTATAAAAGGAACTCAGAGCTAGTCCTAAGAGCCAGGGAACATCAACATACGCATCAATGACAATCTTTCTGGCCAAGTGCACCTCGTATTCCTGGAAGGAATCCCTGGTGAGCTCCTTGGGCTGGGGGGTGAGACCCTTCCTCACCTCCTGCTGTCCAGGGACACGATGATGGTTTTTGCTCTTTGCAAGGAGGGAGGGTCCATCTCACTGTAGGGCTTTGGTTTTCCTGAATGGACCAAGGAAGTGTATGGCTGAAAATGGAGGTGCTCAGGCTGGAGGGAGGGAGGGGGAGAAGGGGAGGCTATGGGTGAGGTGAGGGAGCATGGGCCAGTCTGGAGAGGATGCGGGGCTGCTATCAAGGAGTGAGGGGGTCACCTCCTCCCTCCCCACTGCATGGGTCACCAGCACCATGGAAAGTGGCTTCTTTCTTGGAGAAGCCCTTCAAGGATGCTGTAAAGGAAACCCGAAGCCAGCCAACGGGAAGACTGCCACATACGATTTCAGTTAAAACACCTGGGAGGTAAAATGATTGTTCCCCAAATCCAGCCAACACCATAGTTCTGAGTAGGGACCAAGAACTCTAAGACCATTCATAAAAACAGAGACCACAAAGGGTACGGTCATCAGATGCTGTCCCTTCTGCCTGCATCATTTTCTGACGCGGCAGCTCTGCCCTCCATTAAAACTGCACAAGTTTCTCTGTGACTATACCTACTGCACTTGTTTACTCACAAACCTAAACTAGCCCCCTTAAAATGAAAAGCTCATGGATACTCATACTAGATGGAGTCTGGAGTTTCCTGAAGGACCAACCTTAATTAGACTGGATTTTAAAAAACTTCTCTTGTGCTGTTTAATTACTAGAGCAAACGTCTCTAATGTTGCAACTTCTATGTCATGTAGCCCATATGTCAGTGTCCTTAATAAATTTCACAGGCTTTTTACAAGGTTACAGTCTTCTGAGAACTGTCTGGATATCTTTGGAAACCCCTCAAGACTGGACATTGAAGAGTATAAATAACCATTTTTGAAAAAAATTACACTTCTTCTACAACCTTGAATTTGAAATGTGAATATATGAATGTAATAGTTCTGGGATAACTATGCAGATTTACGGGGAATATCAACTTAGGTTATATCACGGGACCCAACCAGGCCTTTCTCTGTGTGGCTGGGGATTCGTTATAGTTGGGATATAGTTTGGGGAAATGTGATTTATAGTTAAAGCCATCTGAAAATCAATACTGCTGAAGATCTCTGACATAAGGGTCCCTTGCAGAGCTAGACCTGATTCTAAAATTGGGAAGACAGCAATAAAAATCAAATCTTGAGTAGAAGTAACTGGAAGCTACAGGGAGGAGGGAAGCTTTCCTCCAACCTCCCCGCTGTTTGAAGATGGGCTTGTTTTTTTTTTAAAACAGCCAACGCAATTCAGCTGGAGGAGGTAGAGTTTTCTACTTCTTGTTTCCGTAGAAATCGATGGACTTTAAGCTTATGGAATTGTCTCCCCTGCGTTTCGTATCTAAAATAAAATAAAAACCCTTGTGGCTCGCATTACTGAACGCATTTCTGGGTCTCGGTGTCTGTGGCTAAACAAGTATTAATTAGATAATCCGCGGAGAGCCCGGGGGGAGCGGGAAGCGGTGGGGGGGGGCGGGGAATGGAGACAGAGCTGTAAATTCAATGGCCCTGATTTTGGATGATGACTGTAACTTGCTGGGTGGACTGAGGGAATCCTGGGGCAGGTGAAGGAGCAGCTACTGGCAGCATCGCATCTGCATTACGGTCGAGCAGTGGGCGGAGAAGCCCAGGCTCAAAGCCAGCTGCGGACGCCACCTCCCCGGCTCAAACGGTGGGCGCAAAGGGAGAACCGAGGCTGGTGCAGCTACAGCAGCCAAGCCCCCTACCTCCCCCAGATTTCTAGAGAGAAGTCTCCAAAGCTCTCGCGTCCTCCCCGGGTTCCCGCAACCCTTGCCTCTCCCAGCCTCCACTCAGACCTCTTCAAAATCACTCAGGGGCCCCCAAAGTGGGGACGGGGGATAGGCAGGAACGGGGCTGGAGGGGGTGGGCACAGAAGAGGCCCCGAGAAGCAGCAGGACCCCAGGGGGCGGGCGGCTGCAGGGCTGCAGGGACGTACTTGGCGAGGGGAGGCGCAGACTCTTTCACTCCTAGAGATGCTCGCGGCTTTTCTGCGTTTCCCTACGCTTCCCTCTGACCCCCACGTCACCCCTGGAAGTCCCCGCCACCAGGGGGCCAGGGAACACCGGCGGGGCAGCCGGGCGCGCGCGGCCAGGGAGCCAGTTGAGGCCCTCGCTGCCCCTTTAAGCGTTCCCGAAACTTTCCCCCCTGGTATCCGATGAGTCTCGTCACATCCGTTGGCCGTGGCAGCCAGGGCGCGTTCCGAGGAAACTGGGGACTCGAGTTTCCCGGAGAAGAGGCGCGGCCCAAGACAAGCGAGGGTGAACAGGGCAGGCCTGGGTGGACCCGGGCGTACCACGCGCCTCGCTTTGACCTTGGCCAGGGAGGGGGGAGGGGCCCGGTCCTTGCGGGGCAGCCGCTGCCCGCCAGAGGGGGCAGCGGCGACCAACTTGCTTAACTTGGCGCGGGCTGGAGCGGCTCCGGCGCCTCCTCCCCGGTCCTCCTCCCGTCCGCCGCCGCCGCCGCCGGCCCCGCTGCGCGCCCAGCCCTGCCCCGCAGCCCAGCGCGCCGCAGAGTCGCTGAGCCGCTGTCGCCGGACGGGACAGGCCCGGCCAGGCGCGCCCCCCGAGCCCCGCCGCGGGCATGGGCGCGCTGGTCCGGGCGCTGCTGCTGCCGCTGCTGGCCCAGTGGCTGCTGCGCGCGGCCCCGGCGCCGGCCCCCGCGCCCTTCACGCTGCCTCTCCGGGTGGCATCGGCCAGCAGCCGCGGGGCGGCGCCCACCCCTGGGCCCGGACCCCCCGCCGAGCCCCGCGCAGACGGCCTGGCGCTCGCCCTGGAGCCCGCCGGGGGTGCAGCCAACTTCTTGGCCATGGTGGATAACCTGCAGGGGGACTCTGGCCGCGGCTACTACCTGGAGATGCTGATCGGGACGCCCCCGCAGAAGGTAGGTCGGTGCGCGCTCGCCAGCCCGCTCGGACCGGGCGCCCTGCAGCCGGGGGGCTCTTGGGGGCGCCCAGCTGTGCCTCCACGCAGCTTAGCGTCGCCCCCAAAACAGCAGCTGTCCCCGGAGAGCAGATCTTGGGGACGCAGAGGGGCTCCGGACCGGGAGCCGGGGCGCGCGCACTCGGGACTCGGAGCGGTGGCAGTCCTGCCCCGGGCGCAGCCGGAGGTGTGTGCAAGCGCTTCAGAACTTATTAAGCTCTCCGTCTCCGTGTGGCTGCGAGGCGAGAGACCTGTAACTTCCCTCTAATGGGATTGCCTTCTGGCGAGCGACACGTCTTTTCAGCGAGGAGACCTTGCGGTGGGCCCAGGGAGCGATGCTGCTGTTACCGGGGGAATCACTTAGCGTTAATATTCCCGCCCCCTACCCCCGCGCTGTCTCATCGCTAAGGAGGCTCGTGGACGGCCTCCAAAGGCGCAGTACCCTTTCAAAGGGATTCTTGCTTTATCTCAGCTCAGAGTAACCCTGTCCAAGGAGACTCGCTCGCTGGCTGCTCGCGGAGGGAGCAGCGTTTCCCTGGCTCCACTTTGCTCTCTCGGGGTTGGCTGGTCAGCTTCCTCTGGGCTGGCCCTGCTGCTTAGCCCCTCTGCGCCGATCAAAGAGTCTACACACGTGTGGGGAACGTGTTAAATGCAGTAAAGAGACTGGGGAAAAAAAAATGCGCTGAGCCAGGCTTCCGGGTACCAAGAGGTCTCCCAGTGACAAAATAGAAATAAAATCAAACAGCGATCTTATCCTCATTTTCAATTATTAGCACTTTTTGTAGCAAGAAACAAATGTGCCCAGGCCCGGTCATCTTAAGAAAAACAAAATCCCAGGAGTTGGTTTGGCCCCCTCCTCCTTCCTTCGAAACTACCTAATCTGTGAGTTGAAGTCAAGTTTTTCTTATCCATCGAATACGGTGTCTGAAGATACTTTATTTTTAACATTGTCATTTGGGTTTTAATTCAGCCATGATTCCCCCATAAATAGCACATACTCATGACTTTGGTGTAATTCTAATTAAATTATTCAAGACTTTCTTAAGAGGAAAGACATGCCATGCTAATCTCTTTAAAAAAAGAAACTCTACTGAATAACTTCTATACTTGTTTAATTAGTTTAAAAAAGAAAAGCCTTCAAAAATGTATTTCGGCTCAAAACTTTGATTCTAGTTGCCTTTCATCTAAGCGCTGTCTTTGGCCTCTCCTCTGGTGGATGGTGGCTGGAGAGCAGGGGGAGGGCCGGGGGTGTGTGGAGAGTCAGCTGAGGAAGCTTAACTTGACAAGAGGTTGGAGCTGATAAAAGCCACCACGTGAGAACACGCGCTGGTGTGAGAATCTGGTACATTTCACTTTTTCCCAAGATTTCATGAGATAGTGTGAACCTCTTTTTGTGGCCCAAGGATAATCTTTTGGAACAGGCCTTAAATCATTCACCACTTGGGAAATGTGTGCCTTGATGTTTTAAGTGGAAGGGAATTCTCTCAACTAAAGTAAAGTAAATTTGGGCAGTTTGGGTCCAGAGAGGAGGGGAAGGAAAAAAAGCATCTAGAAGAACGAGAAAATATTTCTCTTGGGCTTGCAAACAAACAAACAAAACAACTTTTCTAAATAATAGTTTGTCTTTATTAATTAATCCGATGACCTTTACTCTAAAATAATGAAGTGTAATGAATTAACAAGAATGTATTGAGTATCTTATGCTGATATCTTTACCTTGGCCAAGGAAATAGCTCATTCAAGGTTAGTTCTCAGTTACACATTCGCATGTTTCCGGGGAGGGCTGTTTTAAACAATCCGGATTTAATTTTTACACTTGATGGGAAGTGAAATATTCTGTGCCTCCTTCTTGGCCTGATTTAGTAATAAGCTGCTTTATAGCAGAATTCACGTGTGCACTTTCCAGATGCCTACTGTAAACTCTTAGGTGTTAATGACGAGTGCATCAGAACTCATTGCTTGCCTACCTCCCCCTGAAACATCTCCGACCACCAGTCAGGTATTTGCAGCAGGCAAGAGGGGGCAGCCGTGGGGGGGACTTCTGAACTTGAAGGAAGTTTTTTCCTGCTCTGTTAATCGCCGAGAGTCACGCATATGTTCTCTGCTAATTCTCTGAAGCCTAAAAGAAAACTTTCTCAGGTGGAGAGAAAAATGGAATTGTACATTCAAGCAGTAAATAATCAAGAATTTTTTGAAAATTAAATAATAGTCATAGCTAGTGTGGAGGGCTCCCCTCGTGGCTAGCACTGCGCCGTGTGCCTAATGTGCCACTGTAGGAAATCCTCACAACAGCTCCAAGTTCTTACCCTGATACAGGGGATGGGACAGCTGAGACTTGGAGAGGTTGAGTGACTTTCCCAGGGCAACGGGACAAGGAAAAAGGAAAGCACCAGAAGTTGAACCCAGGCAGCTGGACTCCAGAACCCAAGTTCTCAATGACCTGGCAGATACCTGGTCCCTTCCCTTCCTCCCTTCCGACTTCTTTTCTTTGGTTTTTGGCCTCCTGTCACTCTTTTCAGCCAGAGATCCCTGAACCGTACACCCCAAGGTATTAGGAACTTAACACGTGACACAAACTGGACTCTCCCAGTCCCTGCCGTTCCCTCCATCGAGTCCCCTTCCTTGCAGGCAAAGCTCAAGGCTCAGCTTCATGAATAATTGGATCCAGGTGTGCATAGGAGCGACCATGTGGGAAGATTCAACAGGAACCAGAGCCCCACCATCCCTGCTCTCCCATGGGAAAGGCAACTGGTGGAAATGTGCTCATTCCCTGAATGCTTTAATCAAGAACAGGGGTCCCTCATTCTGCCTGACACCCTTCAAGACATTGCAGTCATGCGCCCGGAGGGCCGTGTGTGAGCAGCCTCACGTTGGCATGGAGATGAGTGCCGAGGCTCTGACACCATTCTGTGACTTCTCTCTAACAGTGGAGAACCAACAGCTGCTTGAACCATGTAATTTGGTCTTATTAATAATAATAATGGTGTTCTAAAGTGATTACAATTACAGCAGTTTCCATTATTTTTTTTTTAAAAGACTTCCACGCTAACACAATACATCCAACTGAAGAAGCTGAAGGTCTGAGGCTATATACCTGGTCATGGCTTCAAAAAGTCTTTTGGGGTTTCTGTTGAAAGATTTTCTGTCATCTCCACTAATAGAGATAAAACAGCAAAATGCGTCTTGGATTTAAACATTGGAAGGTATGTGAAGAGCTAACGAATTATTTGGGGGACTCACATTTTAATCATGGCGCGTGGGCTTACTTGCTTCTTAGTACACAGTTATCTAGAAGATTTTGGATTGAAGATATGTATCTGTCGTATACAATTTAAAAGTGTGTCCTTTTCAGAATAAGCCACCCAGTGTCCTCAAATTCCATGAAGCTCACTGCAGGGGAGGCTGAAAAAGGGTCAGCAAGAAGAAATTTGATGGAAAAAATTGAGACGGACCAAAGAATGGACCACTGGGATGGAAAGAGCCAGAAAGTCAAAGCTCAGTTCCCACCAGCTCCTTTCGGGGGAAAGATGCCCTTCCTGAGCTTTGGAGCAGTAATTCAACATCAAAGGCTTTATTATGGAGGACTGTGAAAGGCCAGGCCAAGGAATCTGCTCCAAACAACTTGGAGAGACAAGAGTCTGAGAAATCGTTAACAACTGTGTATTAATGGCTAACCTTGATTTCAGGCTTATTGGGTTCTGGACACCATGCTAAGCGTCTTGCCTGGATCGCTTCATTTTCTCTTCACAACAGCATGTACCTGCTGAAGTACGTACGGTTATTTGACTTTGTTTTCAGATGGGGAAACTGAGGCTCAGAGAGGCCAAGTCATTTGGCCCAAGTCACACGGATGAGTGCCTGAGCGGGCTTATCCGTCAGGTCTGCCCCAGTCCACAGTCTAAGCACTTCACCGCTCTGCACGCTGCTGTTTGAGTTGCAGTGACTTTCTTTCTTAAAGAACCATCTTTATTTATCTGTGAATGACTTGGAGGTAGTGGAAAGCGTCCTGGACCCACTGCAGGGGCCCAGATCCTAGTGGCATTACATACTTGACGAGGGGCAGGTGGCAACCTCCCCGTGCTTCCTTTTCCCCATTGGTTGAAGATCTTTTAAGTTCTTCTTAGTTCCCTGCAGCTGCTGTAATAAATGACCACAAACTAGGTGACTTAAAACAATAGAAACATACTCTCTCAGAGTTCTGGAGGCCAGGAGTCCAAAGTCCCGGTGTCTGTGTGGCTGCGCTCCCTCCGAAGGCTCTGAGGGAGGATCCTTCCTGCTGCTTCCAGCTTCTCGCGGCTGCAGGCAGTCCTTGGTGTTCCCTGGCTCGTAGCTGCATCCCTCCCATCTCTTCCTCTGTCTTCCTGTAACATTCTCTCCCCAGCCTCATGTTTCTATGTCCAAATTTGCCGCCTGTTATTAGGACACCAGCCTTTCGATGAGGGCCCGTCGTGATCCATTCTGACCTCGTCGTGGCTTGATACATCTATCAAGACGGGAACTGGGGTTTAGGGCTTTAGCATCCCTTTTTGTTGGCGGGGTTCGGGGGACACAATTAACCCATAACAAGTTCATCCTAAGTTTATCATTCTGTGGATTTTTTTTCTTTCATTCTATCCCATCTTTTAATTGCCGATAATTTTAATTTGGAATTCAAGTATAATTTTCATCAAAGGCAGCAGCACATGGTGGTTTTGGTGTTGTGTCGACACAGAGTCTGTGACAAGATATTGTGCTGGGAACAGGGCAGGGGGAGGGGGGCGGGGAGGGGAGGGGAGGGGAGGGCAGGGTTTGGGTTATTTTCTGTATTTCGGTATCAGTCTCCTCACTAAAGAGTAATCGCTTAAATTTTTTAAATGTCTTTTGTCGTGTTGCATTAATTCTAGAATTGCTGTAATTATTGCATAACCTGGGAAAAGCCCACTTAGACAAGCTCAGATCACTGGTATTTAAATACGGATGACTCACAAATACTCATGTTGAAAGCTGTGTTTCATGTTTTAAAGACTTTGTAAGGCATCTGTCACCCCTTTTCAATGGAATCTGTTTGATATGAAATCCACTCCTTTTCCCCTCAAGCATCTCCAGCGTTTTCTAGACTCTTCTGCCTGACTTCCTTTGTTGTTGGTAGGTGGCTTGACCTCCTCTGGGCTTCCTGTTTCCTCCTAGAATGATCGCTGACCCCGTTCTAACTAAAACCAAAAGGGAAAGGTCGAGGTGAGCCATGGCGAGAGGGATTTCTCCTCCACGGTGGGCTGGGTCAGGCCTGAGGAGAGGAACTCAGAGGCGGCATTTACCTTCCTTGGGGTGTGGGACAGCACGCCCTGGGGTTTATTTTATATTCCAGACACTGAATGGAACAGGTCAAGCCTGGATTCAGGGTCCACCTGGGCTGAGGATGGGGTTGGTGGCTGCGGACTCTCGCCCCAGCCCCAGGCAGAGGGCAGCAGGGGTGGGCGTTGGGTCCCGTCTGATGCTGAGAAAGGCGCTTCTCTCTGGAGCCTAAGAGCCTCCTTTTAGGACTAACAATGGGCTTTCTGCTTACACTTGGCTCCCCTGCCATCTGTCACAGGTTCCTCCTTTGCACTCACTCTGTTCTCCTTGCCCAGCTCAGGCTGAATGTTGACAGTGGACCTCATTGTTTGTTAGTGACAACGGATACCACCTGGAAAACAGAACCCACCTGTGAGGCAGGTGGACGGCCCACCTCGGCTTCTGTGCCTCGTGCATGGATACTGAGGGGTATGGTGTGAGTTAGGGTGTGTGTCCCATATTCTGGGCCAGTTTCCCGGGCTGTGGAGAATGTGTGTGTGATGCCTGGTTGGACTGGCTGTCATGTGGCCCCCCCCTTCATCCTCTCCTGGACTATTTGTTTTTTTTGCCTATCGCTACTCAATCAAAAAGTCGCTTTTTTGCTCTTGGAATTCTCGAAGAGGTGAAGAGACTCTTGGAGAGCCGACATCACCACAGGAAGGAAACAAGACGCGTAGGTTTGTTTCTGAGTGAATGCTTGCTACCCCGCACAGGTCTCAGGTTGGACGTTTCCTAGGTTTATTATACGGCGCATCATATTCCAGTACCTAGAAACACACAGTCTCAGCCCTGCCATTTTAGAAAGATGAAGAGGACTGTCTGCGGGGTAAAGGGTGATGCCCTGGGCCGGCTTCATCGTGCCCAGGAGCCATAAAGGGCAGTGGAAAACCTCTCCCTCCATTTCCCACTAGACTGAGGACACAGGGGAGGAGGGTTTACACCCGGCCCTCCTAAGGAGCCTGCGCACCTCCAGCCCTCCCCAGCCCCCTGCTGGATAAATGCACTTCTTGGCAGTGGGCTGAGAACGACTTCAGTTTGTCTGCCCTGCAAACCCCCTGCCAGAAACCCAAGAGGACCACCCACAAGGCAGCCCCCTCAGAAGGGGGCACTGTGGGGAAAAAGGGTGGAAAGCGCGGAATCAAAAAGTTTTCCAGGTAGCCTAGGGAGGGTGGGATAATCAGGTCTGACCCCCTTTCAGGGCAGGATACATTGCCAGAAGGGAAGCTGCTGCTTGGTGAAGGTGGGTGTGGACTCCAAGCCCCACACATCGAGCTGCCTCCTGGGGAAATTCATTAGCTTTTCCCAATCAGACAGGCCACCAAGGAGCAGGCAGGTCTGCACATTTGTCACAGCCTTTGGGAATTAGGCATTTCTGCTGCTCATCCCAGATGGGCTGCTTGCCAAATATTGATGTGGGCGAGCAAGTTCTTCAGCCTTTCGGGGGCCTCAGTTTCCTCGTCTGTAAACAGGGGATTTCACTGGGTAACCTGAGACGCTTCCTAGAAGCTCTGACACTCAGTGATTATAATCCGTTTTGTTGGGGAGAGCTTCCTATAGCCCTAATTTTCAGCAGCTGCCTGCAGGTGCGTCCCCCGGGGGTCTGTTAAGATGCAGAATCTGGTTCAGGCCCTGGGGAGCTGGGGGAGGCTGGGTGCTGCTGCCTCCAAGGGCAGAACTGGAGTCCTTGCTCCGCCAACCAGGGGGCTGCAGGGAGGACTAAGCACGCCTTGTAGGGTTGGTTACAAATACAGATTCCCAAGACCCAGGCCAGACTGACAGGGCGAGAGAGCCTGCACCGGGGCCTGAGAATCTGCATTTTATCACGTCTCTCAACTCCGTCCGCCACTTAAGCAACAAGCCTGGCCCCATCCCTTGGACACTATTTGGAGGGGAGGCCACGAAGAAGCCAGAGTCTCCTCTGCTGGGTGGTTTCCTGAACGGAATCGGTAGGTTCTTTCATCTTCCTAAAGGCTGTTGTCTGATTAAGTGTTAACTCTGCCCATTTAGGAAATCTCTACCTGTAGCAGACTGGGTTCCGGAAGCTTCCTTGCACTTGGCAGGTTGGAAAGGTGGAGTGCGCATTCTCCAGAGCAAGAGCTCTAGGGCCGTGCTGTTCAAAGTCTCTGTGCTGACTGTATCCTTTTTAAATTTCCAGTCTGTCCCGATCAGTCCGTTGTAAATCAATGAAAATGAATTACTTGGAAAAGGAAAGTTTAAAAGACATACACGTACAAGAGCCGTATTTTAAATGATTAGATTCAGCGGCCATCCCGTGTTCTGCGCTGGAAAGTTTGCTTGCGCTCAGAGTTTCCAGGGCTTCCTCCCCCATCCTGTGGTTACCTTATTGCTGACACGTAACCATTTGTTTGTGGATGGGTGCTACCAGCAGGGCATTCATGGAGTACAGGTTAGAAGTTGTGACAGATGGTTCCACTTACGTTTGTTTCGCCACCTCCCGTCTTTAGCGGGACAGTGGTCATTTTCACTAAAGCAAAAAGGAAATGTGAGTGTTGGGTTCTCGGCTTTTAGCCCTCTCAAGAGGGGGTGGGTATAGAGCTTTATCCTAGGGGTAGCACGTAAGTCTAAGTCAGTGGTTCCCGATCCAGGGAAATCGTGTTCTCCAGGTTACATTGGGCTCTCTCTGGAGACGTTCTTGGTGTCACAGTTTGGGTGGTACCACTGGCATCTGGTGGCTGGAGGCCAGAGATGCTGCTTGACATCCTACAATGCACAGGACAGAGCCCCTCACCCAACAGAAGATGACCTGTTCCCAAATGTCAGCAGTACCAGGGATCTGAAATCCTGCCCAGAGCAGGGAGGGAGGCTGTCCGTCAGAAGCATCTGTGTGGGCACCAGTGGGGAGTGGCAGCAGGCTCACACCTGTGGGTCTCCGGATCTTTGCAATCCTGTCTTGTTCCAATGCCGTGGTTCTCCTTGCCAGATGCAGTAAGGCACTTCTAACTCGAGTGATTGGGGATTAAAGAGGTGAAAGAATTTTGAACTAGACTCAAAGGATGAGCATGCTTTATTCCTTCATTCTGTGTATTTATTAAGCACCTGCTGTATGCCAGGCCCTATCCTGAGCCCAGGGATGCAACAGTCAACTAGACGAAGATGGCCTTTGCTTTTCTAGAACCTGCGTGCTTCTTGGGAAGACAGATTGTAAAGCAAGTAAACAGAATTTTTGATGGGTACCGAGAGACCGTACAGCCTGGTGACGGGCGTGGGTAAAGACCCCTTTAGAAAGGGGGACCCGTGTTCCAGGATGAAGCCAGGCAGCAAAGCCTGTACCAGGAGGGCAGACAGCACCAGCACCGTGGGCCACGGGGAGCCGCTCCGACATGCCCGGCCTTTGGAGCAGTTCCTTATTCATCTGCTTTAAAATTGTGCTTTGAGGTTCGACGTTATTAGAACCAAGGCCTTGCAAAGTATGAAAACATTATGCTACATGCTTCTAGGTCACGTGTGTGCAGGGTGTGAGGAGTTGGGGGAGGGGAGTTAAGTATGGTTGTCAGGGAGAGTTTCTGAATAAGGAAGGAAAGTTAAACTCGGGGTGCCAGGGGCGGTGCGGTGCAGGAGACCACTTAGACTTGTGTCTTGGTTTGGGTTTCCCCAGAAACAGACTGAGATGAGCATGTGAGTTGGACCGTTCACTTGGAAGGGGATGGGGCAGTGAGGGGAGGGGAAGTGTGGGTGAGGAAAAGGTTGCAGGCGTGGGCAGTGGGCTCAGTCCCCTGGGATCTCTGAGAGGGAATGTGTCACCTAGACTCAGCTGTTCCAGCTGAAGGGCAAAGGAGCTGGACATTCATTATCCACTCCAGTTGGCCCTGGGTGAGGGCTAACGGGGGCAGGTTTGTGGTCCTGCAGCTGCTGGCGAGAGAAGCCGGCAGGCAGCGTCCCAGGAGACTTTAGGGTCAGGGGCACAGAATTATCGCCATCAGCGCAATGTACGGCGGCCACGGCATCCCTCCTGCCTGGAGCCATGGCTGGCCCAGGCTGGGCTAACATTTGAGGCATAAAAGAATGATTACTCTCTACTGCTGAATGTATTTGAGAGCATCGTTTGGGCCCACGAGTCACAAAGCGGTTTTAAAGCTCTGCTTTAAAATCCTAACTTCCTGGAGTGTTCTAGAATCTAACTCACGAAAGCATCTGTGAGTCAGTCCGGAGCGAGCCTCTCATTGCTGCGTGTACTTTGAACTTCTTTCTGGAAAAGGAGGATGTGATGTGTAAGCACTGGGAGAACATGGTTGGGGGGCAGAGAGAGATTTCGTTTGAGGTTAAAAACAACCACAAAACCTCCTTTGAAAATCGAATGCTGTGAACATAAGGATTTTCAAAACCTTTTGAGTGGCTGGCGCCTTGTGATGTAGAAGAGCAGGGATGCAGAGGACACAAAACTGCCAAGTTCCTGATCCGGGGACACTGACGTGTCATCTAATCCGTAACCACGTTCACCCAAGCGTCGCTCCCATGTGTGCGTAAGAATTCACTACCTAATAGTTTGCTTAGCGTCTCCAGCACATCGATTCTTCAGTAGACACAAATTTCAAAAATATGTAAGAGATTTTTTGTTGTCCTTTGATCAGGAAGCGTGTGTACGTTTTCGCTCATTTACCCTGTAGGATGTGGGTGACTTCTGTTTCCCCACCTCCCTGGTTGCTTCACCCAAATAGGAGATGCTGCAGTGCCCGTTCGGGCTGGGCTGGCGGTCGGGGCGGAGTCCTCACCTTCCTCTCCACGTCTGAGCAGGTACTTCACTTGCCTGCTCATCTCTGTGTCTTCGAACGCACGCCTTGTTGTCCTGGGTTTATGAACCGTGAGGCTGGCCGGAGAACTGAGAAATCCCAGTATTTTGTGTTCAGACTTCTGGGGAGGCAGGGACCTGCTGAAACTCAAATCCGAGCTCATGCCCCAGCCGAGCTTCACCAGAGCTCTGTGGGGGGATCCTGGGGGTCAGCACAGCCAGTGGTCACTGGGACCCTCTTCCCGTTTCCTGCTGGTCCTTCAGTCAGAACCACCTCCGATCCCCACCCAAGGGGGAGTGGAGACACAGGAGCCGGGCAGTCCCGGCTCCTCTGGCCAACAGCACCTTGATGTATCCCTCAGAGACGTTTTTCTTTATTATTGAAGTATACTTGATTTACAATACTGAATTAGTTTCAGATGTACAGCATAGTGATTCAGTACTTTTATAGATTACACTCCGTTAAAAGTTACTACAAGAGAATGGCTATAATTCCCGGTGCTGTACAATATATCCTGTTGCTTATCTATTTTGTTCATAGTAGTTTGTATCTCTTAATCCCCTAGCCCGATCTTGCCCCTCCCCCTTTCCTCTCTCCAACTGTATATACACTTACTACATCTTCTTTATCCATTACTATTGATGGACAGTTGGCTTGCTTCCATATTTTGGCTATTGTAAATAGGGCTGCTATGAACATTGGGGTGCATGTGTTTTCTTATTCTTTGGCTATATACTCAGGAGTGGAATGGCTGGATCATATGACAATTCTATTTTTAGTTTTCTGCGGAACCTCCATACTGTTTTCCATAGTGACTTCACCAATTTACATTTCCACCAACAGTGCAGGAGGGTTTCCTTTTCTCCTCATCCTCACCGGTGTTTGTTATTTGTAGACTTTTTGATAATGGCTATTCTAGCAGGTATGAGTTGATATCTCATTGTGGTTTTGATTTGTGTTCCTCTGATGATTAATGATGTTGAGCATCTTTTCATGTGCCTATTGGCCATCTACATCACTTCTATGGAAAAATTTCTATTCAAGTCTTCTTCCAATTTTTTGGTTGGGTTGGTTTTTTTCATATTGTGTTGTATGAGCTGTTTATATATTTTGGATATTATCCATTGTCAGTCATATCATTTGCAAACATTTTCTCCCATCCCAAGGGTTGACTTTTCATTTTCTCAGTGGTTTCCTTTGCTGTGCAAAAGCTTTTAAGTTTAATTAGGCCCCATTTGTTTACATTTTTGCCTTAGGAAACAGAGCCAAAAAAATATTGCTACGATTTATGTCAAAGAGTGTTTTGCCCGTGTTCTCTTCTAGGAGTTTTATGGTTTTAGGTCTTACATTTAAGTCTTTAAACGATTTTGACTTTATTTTTGTATATGGTAGGAGAAAATGTTCTAATTTCATTGTTTTACATGTAGCTGTCCAGTTTTCCCAACACCACTTGTTAAAGAGGCTGTCTTTTCTCCATTGTATTTTCTTGCCTCCTTTGTTATAGATTAATTGACCATAGGGTGTGGGTTTATTTCTGGCTCTCTATTCTGTTCCATTGATCTATGTGTCTGTTTTTGTGTCTGTACCATGCTGTTTTTATTCCTGTAGCTTTGTAGTATAGTCTGAAGTCTGGGAGGGTGATACCTCCAGCTTTGTTCTTCTTTCTCAGGATTGCTTTGGCAATTCAGGGTCTTTTCTGGTTCCATATGAATTTTAGGATTATTTGTCCTAGTTCTGTGAAAAATGCCATGGGTGTTTTGATGGAGATTGCATTAAATCTGTAGATTGCTTTGGGTAGTACGGCCATTTTAACAATATTAATTCTTCCACTCCAAGAGCACAAGATATCTTTACATTTCTTAGTATCGTCTTCAGTTTCTTTCATCAATATTTATAGTTTTCAGAGTACTAAGTCTGAAGGTAAGGTTAAGTTTGTTCCTAGGTATTTTATTCTTTTTGATGTGATTTTAAAGCTTTCTCTTTCTGATAGTTCATTATTACTATATAGAAGAGCAACAGATAACCGAATATTAATCTTGTATACTGCAACTCTGATGAATTCATTTATTAGTTCTAATAGTTTTTTTGGTGGAGACTTTAGGGTTTTCTATGTAGGGTACCCTCAGTCTTGAAGCTATTTTTACATTGTCATCTGCCTTGATGCTGTTGATAAGCCCAGTGCCATTGTGATTTCTGATTTTTGTCTATGAACTGTATATGAACTATACATGAGATATTGTAAATGTGTTATTATTAGACCTGGTATTCTGAAACTTCATGATGATGTCTTTTTTTTTTTTTTTTTTTTACACTGGATGCTTGGTGAGTCTTTTCAGTCTCGAATTTGAAGACATTCAGTTCTCAGAAATTTTTTAGTAACTGTTCTCTCCTTTGGACCTCCTATTATCCAGATGCTGGGGCCATCCTGTGTGGTCTCTCCTATTTCCCATCTCTTCGTCTTTTGGTTCTACTTTCCATATTCATTTCTGCTATCTTAATTCCAATTTTCAAGAACACTTCTGAATGTTTCTCCTTTGATTGTGCCTTATTCTTGTTTCAAAGTTGCATATTACTCTGAGAAAATTATGATTTTCTATTACTCTGAGAAAATTACTCTGAGAAAATTATGATTTTTTTTTGAAGTTTTTTCTTCTATTACTCTGAGAAAATTAGGATTTTTTTTTGAAGTTTTCTTTCAGCTTCCTGCCTTATATTCTGAATTCCTTTCCTCAGGGTGTTTGTCATGGTCTCTGCATATCACCTAGAGGCTTTTCTCAAACAGTGGTGATTGTGGCTGTCTTTTTGTATTTAAAAGAGAAACATGACAAGGCTGATTGGAAGTTCAAGGCTGTGTGTACACAGGGTATGGAGTATGTTCTCATTATGTGTGTCCATGTCTAGTTTTTGAAACATGGCAATGGTAATGATTCTGTTACCTGACCTGTGACAGATATTTTCAGTTGAGTGATCAAACTAAAACACTTTCCCCAGTCTCTTCTCTCCAGCCTGAATCTGTTCACTGGAGCATTCTTTGCGACTAAGGACACAGCTGTGGACAATGGGATCTAAATGGGGTCTCCTGAGGGATTTCAGGGAAAGTGTATGTTTTCCTGATAAAGGTGGCAGGTGTGGCTGGGATTATAATTTCTCCTCCCTCCTGTGTTTGATGCAAATGCAACGCCTTCCACAGGGGCAACCAACTTCTGACCTTGAACAGTAGGTCAGGGGGAACAGCAGAGATCTGACACTGACTTTCCCTGAGATGTTTATCTAATACCAACTTTCTCAAGAGACTTCGTGATATGGAGAAAAATAAACCCCTACTTGTTTGGGCTACTCTAAACCTATAGTTTTCTGTTTACTTGCAGCCAAAAGCATTCCAAATGATGCATCATCATATCTTTGGGGGGGAAATAATAGCTTAATAATAATTTAAAAATAGTTTAGAGCAATTTGTCCTTCTTCTCCTTGAACTCTCCAAAGAAGAGAAGAACACGTCTAAAAATCTTGTCACTACCGTCTTTGTTGCTGTTATGGACAAGGTGCTTATTTCCAGTGATCAAGGTGTGTCCCTGTTACAGCAATCTAGGCTTTGGTCGCCACAGAAGGAACCCCACCAGAGAGGACCACCAGGGGGAGTTTGTATGGGGTATAGACCAGAGCTCAGCCAGCTAAGGCCTGTGGGCCACGTCTGCCGGTCTCCTTAATAAGGTTTTATTGGAACACGGCCATATGATTTGTTCACATGTCATCTGGGGCTGCTTTCATGCTGCAGTGACGGAGTTGAGTGCATGAGACAGACACCATTTGCCAAGGTCTAAGATCCTGACCATCTGGCTTTATACGAAAAAGTTGGCTGACCCCTGGGTTGGACTGTCAGGTGCTAGAGACTAAGGAGGGAGTAGTAAGGGCCAACTGACTAGCAGTGGTTTCTGCCCACTGCAGGAAGCTGCAGGTGGGAGCCATCCATGGTGGGGATGGGAAGGAAGAGACAGTGGTTCTAAGGAGCCCCCTGCATGTAGCCATCAGCCACATCCAGAATCTACCCGCCATGAAGTCAGATAACAAAGTTGCCGCCTCTTACCTTTCCACTCCCCCTTGTTTCAGTCCTGGAGAAATCTGGGGCATCATTGTGATCGAGGTGGGGAAATAGAAATAAATCCAACCGTACCTCCCCTTGCCCTCTGTCTCTCTGAGCCTCAGGCGGGCCCATTATATTGGATGCCAGAAAGAAGCTTTGACGTTAAACAGGATGGGACTCATAATACCTAAAAATAAATTTATTGCCACAAAGCTGTTAGAAAAATATAGCTTTGGCCAAGATTTCATTAAAGCAGGGGGAAGAGCAATTTACAGAGCTTGTTTGAAGGCATTTGTATGACAAGAGAAATTTCTATTAAAATATTATCCCATCCTACAGAGACTATGGAGGGGAGTTTAGAAATGTCTGGGCAAATTCATATGCATTTAGCCTTTGGCTGGGAAAGCCACTCCTAGGAATTTACACGAAAGGTACATTGGGCCAAAGTATGAAAAGTAATTCACAAGGCTATTCTTTGGAGTCTTACTTGTAATACCAAACGATTGGAAACGACCCAGATGCTCATGGGAAGGGGACTGGGGGTGTGAACCGTGGCACATCTGTCCCATGGACTGTGAGGCAGCTGCAAAGAAACGAGGATGCCCTTTAAAAGCTTCAAGTGAGGACAGCAAGGTGGAGAAAAGAGAGGACGGTGTGCCTCTAAGAAAGTGGATCCAGCGCATGCAGGTGCCCCTCTCTCGAGATTGTCCAGGGCAGAAGTCTCCAGCATTGAGCAGGTTCTGCAGCCGTATGAGCACAGCCTCTGTTCCCGCACACACTCCTCTTCTTACAGAGGAGCCGTAGTTTTCAGGCTTCAGCACATCATTGGTCTGGTTTGTTTTTAAAGACAAGACCTCTGAAGATGAGTTACATGCCTTTATTTCCCAGAAAGCCACAGTTCCAGATGTGCTGGCTTTTATTGCAACTCTAAGTGGCCGTCAGCAACATGCTGCTTCATAAGTATTAAAAAAAATAAATATAATTAAAACATGTCCTTTAAGGTGATATTTTATTTTATTTTTTTATTTTATTATTATTATTTTTTGGCAGTACGCGGGCCTCTCACTGTTGCGGCCTCTCCCGTTGCGGAGCACAGGCTCCGGACGCGCAGGCTCAGCGGCCATGGCTCACGGGCCCAGCCGCTCCATGGCATGTGGGATCTTCCCGGACCGGGGCATGAACCCGCATCCCCTGCATCGGCAGGCGGACTCTCAATCACTGCGCCGCCAGGGAAGCCCTATTTTTTAAAATTTATTTTGTTTAGTCTTTTTTTTTTTTTTTTTTTTGGCTGTGTTGCGTCTTCGTTGCTGCAAGAGGGCTTTCTGTAGTTGAGGCGAGCAGGGGCTACTCTTCATTGCTGTGGGCGGTCTTCTCACTGTGGTGGCTTCTCTTGTTGCAGAGCTCGGGCTCTTGTCGCACGGGCTTCAGTAGTTGTGGCTCGCAGGCTCAGCAGTTGTGGCTCGTGGGCTCTAGAGCGCAGGCTCAGTAGTTGTGGCGCACAGACTTAGTTGCTCCGGGGCGTGTGGGATCTTCCTGGACTAGGGCTCGAACACATGTACCCTGCATTGGCAGGTGGAGTCTTAACCACTGTGCCACCAGGGAAGTCCTTAAGGCGATATTTCAACCCTGAGCTGGAAGCAGCTTTTCGACAGAAACTCCTGCTTTGGAGAGTCCTTTGAAGATGATATCTTTAAGTGTCTCCATCATGATTTGGTTTCTACTACCAAAAATGATATAAGTTTGCTACCTATAAAAATAGTTTTGAACCCTTGACCTGGAAACTGAATTTTCTACCTGGGTAAAAATCTTCCAGAGGATTTCAGCTGTTTAAGAAAAATAACAACCTAGAGATAAGTTGTACCTTATGGTTGGTTTGCCGGAGCTACTTATTGACATTTGGGAAGATGAAAGGTTACCCTCCACTGTCCCCATTTTACAGATGAGTAAGCAGAGGCGCAGACGGTCACAGTGTTGAGGCAACACACTGCATGAGGCCAGAGCCAGGATTTCAAAATGAGTGAGCTGGTCCCAGACCGTGTGCTCTGAACCACTTCCCCAAGCTGCCTCTTAGCACATAAGTTATGGATAGACACACATACAGGGGTTGAATACTCAGATATATTTTCCTTGATGGGGCAGTTTATCCAAAAATCTCACTAGTCTGTGAGAATTCAGGAGCCTTGTAAGGGACGGTGGACCTGGTTGGTTCAAGAGAAACTGCCCATTGCTGAACGGAGCCAATGTGTCTGGTCCTCAGGCCAGCTCTTGGGAAAGCACAGATGCTCAGAAAATAGCCATTCATTTGTTCACGCGCCAGTCTGTCCCTGACACTTGGCCTTCTGGAGAATGGACCGGCCGCCTTCTTTAATAAGCTTCTCCGCCAGAGCAGTCCCAGAATAGAATTAGACAATTGAAAGCTTTATCTAAACCATAAATATCAACTCGCAGCGGCGGTTGCCAGGCGGTGCCTGGGTGCGCATACTTACCCCTCTTTCCAACTAGCCTGTAGGAGTTACACCCCTTCGGTTTTAGCAGTGCCCACTTTTTCACGAGACAGTCTCAGAAGTCAGGGCGGCATCTGCTCCCCTTTTTCCGCCTGTGTGTGTCGTGGGGAGGTGGGTTGGCTTCCAGTGGAAAGCAGAGGCCGGAGGAGGCCGGCGGGGAGCAAGGTGCTGGAGACGCCCCTGTGGGTGCTGGAGGCCCTGCCGAGCGCACAGCAGGAGGCATCTGAGCTGGGTGCCCGGATGAAAGCGGCATCGCCCAGGCACTCGAGTAGGGAGTTTTCCTGGGACGGCCCTTCTGTCCTCCATCAGGGTGGCCAGCTTCCGTAACTGGACCGCTCAAGCTCCCTTCTCTTCTGGCTTGGGACTGGGCTCCCGACCCGCCTTCAAGCCAGGATGGGAAGGTTCCCATGACTGCTGTTGGGTCCCGTGCAGGCCTGTGCTGACCCTCACTCCTGCCCCCCACTCCACGAGGGCCCTGCATCCAGCCTCCTCCCGTGGAGCCTGGAGCAGTATCCCCTCTCCTGCTGGGCTCTGGTGGTGAGGACATCAGGGCAGCTGGTGATGATGACGGTGAGAGTGACACTTGTTTATGAGTCTGTCCTAATCTGTTGAGCCTTTGTATTCAGGCCTCAGTTTATTTGGTTTGGACAGTTTATTTGAATAGACTGAGATGCACACACTCAACCAGGTGTCCAATCCGTCTTCACCGCCATCTCCTCCTACCCTGGATCTGGATGTCAGTGTTCCCGTGCCCACGGGGTCTCGGATCGAAACTGCGTCGTCTGCAGGGTCTCAGGGCCTCACCCCCGCACTGTGCTGGCCTGGCCCCTGTTAGGAGCTGAACTGTGTCCCCAAGATCCATACGTTGAAGCCCTGACCCCCAGTAACCTCAGAACGTGACTGCATTTGGAGATACAGGGCCTCTGAAGAGTAATAAAATGAGGCTGTCAGGGTGGCCCTAATCCCATCTGACTGGTGTCCTTTCAAAAGGAAGAGATGAGGGTACACAGAGAGACACTGGGGAGCCCGTGCACAGAGGGATGAGCGCGTGAAGGGGCAGCAAGAGGGCTGACGTCTGCAAGCCAAGGAGAGGGGCTGCAGGAGAAACCAGCCCAGCTGACACCTTGATCTTGGACTTCCAGCCTCCAGGACTGGGAGAAGATGAATTTCTGTTGTTTCAGCTCCCAAGCCTGTAGTATTTTGTTCTGGGCGTCCCAGCAAACTAACACCTCCTGCTTACGTGCAGCTCCTGGTGGGGGCGGAATGCATCTGGCCGTTCCAGCTCTGGCCCCCGACCCCTCACTCAGATTCCACAGGTTTCCAGTGTCCCAGGGCCCCCCCTCCTTCCCATCCCAACATCTCGGATCATTTTATGTTGGCAGGAATGAGAAGGGGAGGACCTCCCGGGCTAGAATCGTCCCTGTGCTGCAAGATCCCATCTGGACCATAAAAAATACTTGTCCTATGAAGTCTTTTGTTCTTCAGTAAATGAATGTTAATATGACGGAAACACACTGAACACCCACTGTGTGCCGGGCACTGTTCAGCTCTCTTCCTGCACTGAAGGTAGACCTACGAGAAACACATTTCACAGAATTAAGTTTATTTGTTTTTCACAAATCGAGACACATCCACTCGGGGCAAAATCGTGACATTCGGGTGAATCAGAAAATTGTGGCTTCTTTTATAGCCAGTTATCCAAAGGCTAAGACCGTCTCGCTGCCTGTCCTTCGGAGCACTTGAAACCAAAAGGATTGAGATGTTTTGTACAAAACCTGGCACTTAAGCGTCTGAGGCTTTCAGCTGTGACTCTGATGGTCTCATCTCCATCTGGGCAGTTCATTGATCTCCAAACCTGGCAGCCTCCTCCAGGGAGAGAAGATTGAAGACTGAGCAGCTCAAATCTCCCTTTTGTCCAGAAACCAAGAGGTGTGGCGGGCGCACTCGTTAGGCACATATTAACACTCGGTGGTAAGGCTGCGAGACTCTTCTTATAAATCAGAGTTCGGGAAATGGCGTGGGGAAATTTCTTTCCAAAGTCTGCACCCACACTCATTTCTGCAGGAAATCTATTTTGTCAGTGAAGGAGATACAGTTTGAGGTAACTTTGGTAGTTTCAGACAGTAATCTATATTTTCCAAACTTGCAAGCCCAGCCTTTTTTAGGATTGTTGTCAAGGATTAAAACTTGATTGTTTTAAAACTTCAGTTGGCTGCTAACAGAGGCCCTGATTGGACAGAGCAGGGTGTCCTGGAGCTCTAAAAAAATCTTTATCAAGTTCATATCCCACCTTTGTTCGATGTCGGCTTTTCTGTACTTTTTAATGTATTAGGGAACTGTGAAATCATGTAATACAAGTTTTACTATGAATTATTTTCACAGGTCTTTGTGCTAAGTGGGCAGGTGTGACTGCAATTCAGTGTTTGCTGTGTGTATCGCGGCATGGGTAATGTTGAGTTGACATGTATGGAAATTGATCATTAGGTGATATTGATTAGTGGATTGTTGGAAGTTCCTATGGAGGCTGGATATTAACTTTCAACGGGACCCTGAGAAGCTACCAAGGTGGGGAAGGGGCAGGGAGTCAGGTCATATGACCAAGGCTTGGAGGACTCCAGGGAGATATACCTCCTGCCCACCCACCATCCCAGAGGAGGGACGCCATGGGCTCTGTGTAGGGCACACTCCACCACACTTCAGATATTCAACAAGCTGCTTCATGGAAGAGGGCGTTGCTGCAGAGGGCAGGCTAGGTCTCCTGGGAAGCCGTGGGGACCGTGAAATATTTAGCTGACTGGAAACTCCCTGAGGACAGGCACCGAGTCCCTCTCGCTACCCCTTCATCCCAGGATGGAGTATCATGCCTGGCACAGGGTAGGGCCTTAAAAAAATATTTGCTGAATTAAACTGAGCAAGAACGAGCATTCCAGAATGAATACCCTGAACCTGTGACAAGCTAGGGCATAAGGTAATGAGCTTCTCATCTCTGAGGCATCCGGCAGAAACCTGACCACCTGTCAGGGTGGTTCTAGACAGCAGTGCTACATTACGGGGAGGCTGGACCACATCAGTGGTCCCCATACCTGGCTGATAATTAGTCATCTTGTTAAGTGCTTGAACTCCAGGCTTCATTCTCTGGATTGGAGAGTCTGTATATTTTTTTTAATTCCTGGAGTGATTCCAGTGGACAAAACAATGACCCCCTAAGGTTCATTTCAATGCTTCAATTTTTGTGTTCCGTAACATCTAATCTCGTGGCTGAGTTTGGTTATTGTTTTGTTAAGGCGGTTACTATAATTCACAAGTGACTAAACACATTCAATAAATATTTGATGTGCACTGAATACTTGCCTGGCCCTCTTCTAGGCACAGAGGCTACAGCAGTGAGACATGGTAACAAGAAATCCTGCCGCTTCGAATCTTACAATTTAGTGAGGAAAGACAGACAAATCAAGTCAATGTCCTGTATTTGGATGGGGGTGGAGGCTATGAAAAATACTAAACCATGGGCAAAGTCATGCTGAGAGTGTGACTAATTTGTATAGGTTAGCTGGGGAAGGCACCTTTGACTTGGGAGCTGAGACCTAAAGAAAGAGGGAGTGAGGTACGTGGGGAAGGGTGTTGCCTGCAGGAGGAACAGCCAGTGCAAAGGCCCTTCTTGGGAAGAGCGTGTGGTTGTGTTAGGAGGAGCCCCAAGGAGTTTCCAGCGGGCTGTAGGAGAGGGGGTAAGAGAAAAGAGGGGGCTGGGATTGTTGTGGATGAGTGTGACATGGTTTACTAGGTAAATTGGGAGTTTAGTTTTGGAAAAGCCAAATTGAGATGCTTTTTGTAACATCCAAGGTGAGTGGTCCAGGAGCAGCTGAATCTGCATCTGGAGTTCAAGCAAGAGGTTCCAGATGGAGACCTATATTTGAGAGTCACTTGGGTAGAGGAGATGTGTACAGTCTTGAGGTTGGATGCAATCCCCGTGGGGTGGGTCTAGACAGAGGAGGTGGGCTCCAAGGATGGGGACTGAGACACCCCAAAACTTAGAGGCTGGGGAGAGGAAGAGGGATCGGCCAGGGCCCTGAGAAGCCACAGAGATGGGAGGAGACTAGAAGATGGTGTGTCCGGGAGCCGAGGGAAACAGAGTCGTGATCAGTGACAGATCCTACAACGGCCCCAGGGAGGGGGGTTTAAGGGTTGACTTAGGCACGTGAGGATCCTGGTTGATGTAGGGAAGAGCTGTTCCCACCGGGTGGTGGGTTCCAGTGGGAATCGGAGGAGAGGATTCGCTGTCAACTCTTTGGAGTTGCAGACACGGATGAGAGTCACAAGGAGTGCAGAGAGATGGGGCCGAGGTGGGAGGAAGATGTGGGGTGAAGAAAGTTGTGTGTCATCTTTCTTAAGATGGGAAATATCACAATCTGCTTATAAGGTGGCTGTGGTCCTGGTAGAGGAGGGAAAACCTGACGATGTGGAGGAGAGATGGGGGAGTTGGGGATGTATTGTCCTGAGTGGTCAATGGGACGTGGGTCCACTGTCCGTGGAAAAGGCTGGAATTAGGAAGAGGTGGATCTGTGTCTACTTTTGCAGCATCTGTCATATTTGATGATGATACCCAAGAGCAGTCACATGTTTGCTAGAGATTTTGCCAAGGTTAATATGTTGCAGTTTTTTGGTTTTTTTTTGCTAAGTCTTCGTTTCTCCCACCTCTAAAATGTTCTGGAAGGTTTCCGTGTGGCTGTTCTATACCCTAATTAGGAAAACATCTGTATTTTGCCGGCATAGATGCAAAAGAGGGATGCATCCGTTATTTCTCTTCTGGGCTAGCATTCTTTCAAAATATCTGGACACCATAAATAATGTGGAGATTTAATGTCTTTCCTGAGAGGAATTTACTTGGAAGGGCTTTAAAAAATCTTTCCAGCAGAGAATGATATCTTTGATCGCCATATGCCTATTAAAATATTTTTTTTCCTCGTGGGTTTAATAAGAAGAAAAAAAACCCAAAACCTTTTAGGAACCTCATAGAAATGTCTGTTTCTTAAATGGCTGAACTGAAATTAGCGAAGGGTAGCAAATCTGAAAACAATGGCATTTTTGTTTTATACATTCCAAGTTTGGGCCTATCAGATCAGTATGCAAAGAGGTTCTGTAAAATGGAGATACCATTTTAGATTTTGAGAAGATGTCGTCCTAAAGGCTAGGTCACAGCATTTGACACAGAGATGCATGTGAGGAATCTTAGATTATCAGTCATTCCCATTAACATACCCATGTACAGTCATCACTGCTGCTAGAAGGTGTTTGTACCCTTGTGTTACTTAGGACTTAAATCACAATTTCTGCTTTCAAAGCACTTGATGATAGTATTGTACGTGTATGTTCACTACACGTACATGGAGTTTATTTCAAATAATCTCCGAGAGGCTAACCTCGAAAAGCTATTTGGCCAGGTCAGTTTCAGATTCAGTGCAGTTATGATGCAGTCATTTGTATACTCAAATGCAAAATAATATGATTGGCAGTCCATTTCCCTATTAGGAAATTTACTTTCCTAATTCTTTTGTGTTTTACACAGTGTTAAAATCGATTATAGTACCCTGATAAATATCATCATAAACGGGGGTGGGGGGAGAGTTTTTTTTCTTTAGGAGTGTTGATTGGAGTGAGAAAGGGCTTAGAAATTAAACTTTTAATTCAGTGGAAAAACCTCAAACAAGTCAACTACAGTTATTTGTACTTTATTCCTCACCAGTCCTATAGCCAATTCAGCAGAGACTGAAACCCATTACAGAAGAGAAGGCTGGTCTTGGGTCTGAATGTTAGGTGATAAATTCCATAAGGGGCCCATATCTTCCGTCTCCATGGCCCCGGCACGTGGTCACCACTCACTAAATATTCACTGAAAGAAAAAAGAATCTTCCCAAGAAAACTGAAACGGGATTCCGAAGAGATATCTGTACACCTACATTCATAGCAGCGTTATTTACAGTAGCCAAAGTTGGAAGCAACCCAAGTGTCCATTGATGGATAAATGGACCAAAAAAAAGTGGAGTATACATACAACGGAATGTTATTCAACCTTAGAAGGGAAGGAGATTCTGACACCTGCTACAACGTGAATGAAACTTGAGGACATTTTGCACAGTGAAATAAGCCAGGACAAATACTGGACTCCAGAGGAGCCAAGTCTCTAGAGACAGGGAGTTGGACGGTGGTTCAGGGGCTGGGGGGCGGGGAATAGAGGATTAGTTTAGTGGGTACAGAGTTTCTGTTTTTCTTTTGATTTTATTTATTTATTTTTGGCCGCACCACGTGGGATGCGGGATCTTAGTTTCCCGACCAGGGATGGAACCCAGGCCCCCTGCAGTGGAAGCCCGGAATCTTAACCACTGGACCATCAGGGAAGTCCCTAGTGGGGACAGAGTTTCTGTTTGAGATGATGCAAAATTCTGGAGATGGATGGTGGTGGTGGTTGTACAACAGTGTGAATGTCTTAACTCTGCTGAACTGTACACTTAGAAGTGGTTAAGATGCTAAATTTCATGTTTTGTGTATTTTACTACCATTTACAAAATGAATCTTGATACCTAGAATAATAGTGAGGAGTAACCATTTTATAGTAATAGTAACTTGAAAATCTTGCCCGTTGCTGCAGTGAGTATATATGCTTTATCTTAATTTTTTTTTCACATTTACTGAAAGTTGTAACAATAGTTGAATGCTGGGAGCCAGGGTGAAGTTAATCCCATGTCTTTTCTTCTGCAAGTTCAGATCTGAAATGGCTTTCCATTCAAAGTTATCAACTCTTGAGCAAAAGGGAAAATTTAGTGAAACTCCAGAAATGTCAAGGGTTAAGACATTACGCCTTTGTTGAGAATCTGTTTAAACTCTTCTGAAAAATGTGCAGGAAGATTTTTAGCTAAAATGATGTCTCCTAAAAACCCTGGAAATGTGTAACGGGTTTTGGAGGGAGCGGCTGTAGTCATCTCTTTGGGGAAGAAAAGGCTGACTTGCCCTCTGTTAATCGCACTTTCCCTATTTAGCCCTTCCCCCCACAATCACCAAAATAAGGAGACAGACCTGCTTTTGTCCTTTTTAATAGTGCTTTCTGAGAGAGGCAGTTCGGCGTGAGTTTTCCTTTCTGTGGGAAAAAGGATCATGTTTATTGGCGTCAGTGAATGAGGTCCATCCAGCCTTGTGACTCTCATCCGTGTCTGTTTAAATATCCGCTTTCATTCTTCAATCGGTGGGATTGCATCCTGCCAGCAGGCAGACTGTGTAAGCTCAGAGGCTGAGGGGAACTCCGCAGCCCAGGGAGGTCCCTGGGGCCCTGACATCCTCCATAGAAAGGGCGCTCCTTGTGTTCTTTCTGCCTCCCTAGCCCGCTCCCGAGTTTGCCTGCAAAGAGGGAGGGGCTGGCCAAGCAGGTGGAAGCATCCAGCCCACCTGTCTCTGAATTGCCCCTTGCAAACATCGAGGTACTTTCTGGCTTCCAGCTCTTACTTCCAGAAGCTTGGTGGACGCGAGGCTGCTGAGAGCATCTCCCCTTGTAGTCCGTGATCCCTGGAGACTGTGCTGCCACGTGTAGCCCTTGGCAGACAACCAAGTACCTTCTTCAGGTGTGATGGCAGCTACCCTGTGAGCTCTGAGCCCAGAGGTGAAGTGGCTCTGGCTTCTGGCCCTGGCTCTGCTGGACCAGAGGCAGCCCTGGCTGCGTGATCACACCCTTGGACTTGAGTACGGATGTTGTCTCTAATTCTCAGCAGCCTGAACGGATGGCTGGAGCCTTGGAATATTAAGGGAAACAAACCCAGGGTCAACTCTCACATGTAAGGATGAGACCCAACGATGGAGACCCCCAGGTGCAGCTCTGTTAGGGCAGTGGCCTTAGAGTATTGTTTTCTTCCTCAAGTGTACGCTAATGCTATTGCTACACCACTGTTAAAAATTGTCCTCAGAGCCCAGGAGTCGCTGCGACTGGGAGACCCTGGAACTCACTAAAACCCCGGGGAGGGCTTGGACCCTGAGAAAACCCAGGCCGGAGAGAGCAGAAACTAGCTGGACTTAAGTCTCTTGCGACAGGGTGGCCTCAGTGGTGTTTGGGCACCATTCATTCATTCAGCAAGCTTTATTGAGCACTTACTGTGTGCCAGGCACTGTGCTCAGAGCTAGCGACACAAAGACCCCGGGGTGAGCCAGGGAGGTGGAAGGGGAGAGGGGAGCATGAACAGTTTTAGAAACATTCTGGAAGTAGAATAGATAGGGCATACCAACTCCATGGTGGGGAAGAAAAGACAGGGTGAGCGAAAGCTGCATCCCTGGCTTCGGGATTAGAGCGTTCCCGGATGGATCTCTGCCTGGTTCCAGCCAAGTGCAGGTGCCGCTGACACAGGGCATCCCCAGATGTTTCAGCGCATGGTCATGTCCCTCTCAGCATCACCTGCAGCAGGACCAGCCACCGTGCATGGGGAAAGGCTGCTAAACACACAGGGGTGCCAGTTCTGGAGCTTATGCACGTTACTTCTGGGCTGCGTCCACACTCGCTGCAGTGTGGAGACTCGGAGTGAAAGTCTGGTGGGGAGCTGGATGCGTGTGATGTTTGGCACAGTGATGTATTTGAGAAGTCAGCCCTGTAGCAAGAGGAAAACACGTCACACTGCCCCTCTCTGAGGAATTGAAGCACCCCAATATACCAGGCACTGTTCTGGGTGTATCACACATACATGAGGGGCATCTCATGTGCCCCTCAGAGCAACACTCTATCATCTTACCTTACAGGTGAGGACACCAAGGCTCAGAGATAGTAGTTTACTTAAGGTTCCACGGCCAACAGGAGTGTCAACTGCAAAAAAAAAAAAAAGCATAGCATAAAAGTTGAGAGTTATGTTTTACTTGGCGGACAAAACTGAGGACTTAAGTCCGGGACACAGCATCTCAGATGGCTCTGAGGGACCGCTCTGAAGAGGCAAGGGGGGAGCCGGGACATACAGGAGTTTTTGAAGCAAAGACCAGGTAGTCGGAACATCAAGATATTATTGTTAATGAAAGAAAACCAGACATCTCAACTTAACGGATTTAGTGCTTTTCTCTGTATGGGAAGATGCAAGAGTCCGGGTTCACTGAAGTCATTCCTTTGATGTGCACCTCAGCTCCCTGGGGCCAGTTCTCTGTGCTTTCTCACCCTGAGCGTCCTCAGGGGGCACCATCAAGGAGGCTGTGACGTGATGGCTCGATGGCTGTAACAGCCTTTGTTTACCAATATGGCAGGTGGTATTCTTCATTCACAGGAGGCTAAGCCAGGGTTCAAATCCAGGTCTAACAGACGCTAAAGCTGATAGTTTTCATGCCACTCTGCTTTAGAGAAAGTGCAGGGTGTATCCTGGGACCACAGGTAGAAAGTGAACTTGAAACCAGCATCCCACGAATGGACATAGTTGCAGCACATTTCAGGGCATCAGCTCTGGTGTGTGATAAAATCTCCTCCCCCCACCTTAGAAATCCGGCCTTTCCACTCATCCTAACAGGGATGGGTTGTTTGAAAAGTTAGGAAACTCAATCACAGAGCAGCCCCTCCCTCCAGTAACTGTCCCATCACCCCGGTGACAGGTTTCAGCTGCAGAGGTAGTGACAGCTCCCGTGTCCAGAAGGATTCTGATTTCGGGGTGACTTTTAGTCTCCTAGAACAAGGACCGCCACACTTAACCTTTCTACAGCCTACGACCTCTGCAGCCGGCCTCAACCTGCCAAGCCCTAAGCATTCAGTGGAAAACTGCCGCCACGTTCGGATCAGACACAGCCAGGCGGGTGTCCCTTCTCCTCCCAGCATCCTTTCGGCAGCTGAGGTTTCCCAGGAACCAGGGAAGCCATCCGCGGGTCTCTGGGCTGTGTTTTTCTAGCAAGAGCCCCATCTGCGAGGAGGAAGCACGTGCACACACACACACACATGCATACACACAGAGCCTGAAAAGATTGTATAATCAAGCCTCTCGTAGCTAACTTCGGTAACATCTGTTTGTGTTAAGTGGAGCCCTTTGAAAATGATTTCTTTTTCCTTCTCTATAAAAACAACCTTAATTTTAGAACGTGGAGAAATGGCGCGTGGCAATTATTTTTGCTTCCTTCAACAAGGCGTGTTGAAGTAAAACGAGATTCATTTCCAGAATTGAAGCCCCAAGAGACCCTGATTAACAAGATCAGCACCTACAATCCCATGTCACAACTGTGGGCACACAGCCCTGCGGAGCCAGGCCGCCAAGGACCCCGCCGCTGTGCGTTCTGCTTGCTGGCAGACTTCAGCAGATGGGCTGCTAATGTAATTAGGAATCGTTGTGTTAAATGAGCCATTATTGAAATTATCTGCTCATTTTCCTCTCTATTAACCTGCTGAAAAAGAGGCAGCGATATCTGAGAGACCTCAGGCTGCTAATCACTAACTAGACGTGGAACCAGTGCTTCTCCTTAATGCCGCCTTTTTCCTTATTACAGCAGAATTAGCAAATGGCTTTCTGTGGGGTTATTGCCCAGCGCATCAACGAGAATTGAGAACGGACAGTGGGAGCCGTGCACAGTCTGGAGGTTTCCACAGGTGGTGAACCTTGGGGAGGGAGCCCCTCCGACAGATGTCTGGTCTCTCTGGGGCACAGGAGGCAAGGCTTGTGCGAGTCAACCTTCCCTGTTCCTCTCTACCCGGAGGCACTGGTAGGGGCAGGGCAGCAAGGCAGGAGGGAGGAGAAGACTAATACAGGGCAGCGCTACGGGGAATCCTGGAGGTGGCGCAGGGCACACTCAGGGCCGTCCGCCCAGGGATCAGGATGTGGGGGCTTCATCCGTCAGCTGTGTATTTGGGGTTCAGGGCTGCACCCAGCAGTGAGCGTTCATTCCTGGGCACCTCAGGCCTGACATGGATGCTGGAGGGCATTTTTTTCTTTTTCTTTGCAGGTATGACTAGGGCTTTACTGGGAATCAGACAGGGCTGGGAAGGAAGCACACTGCGCCCTGGGTGCTGGAAGAGCCCCAGCAGCTGGAGTGAGTGTGGCGTCAGGTGGAGGCACCAACAAACTTCCCCCACACCATCATCTTGTTCCTACCTCTGCTTAGCCTTGGATAATTAAGAGGAAGCGTGTGATCATATAGCAACTGGGAAGTTAAGTTAGCCACTCTAGCCAATTCTAGAAAAGCTAAATAAAGTACGTGCACAAGTGTATCAAGAATTCGCCCGGTGAATTCTCTCCAGCTTCTTGGCAGGCTTACCTTCTTTATCAGCTTTCCACTCCTAGGTGGAGTTCATGTGTATTTCCTCCCCATCTTATGGACCAGGTGATTACCGAATTCCTATCAAAGGTAGTCAGTATGGAGATTGTTCCAAAGACTAAGAAAAAGGGCTTTGCCCTCAAGCAACTTACAGGCTCACAGAGAGGAAACCTGTGCACCTCGGAGAAATGAGAGGCCAGTAAAAGACATCAGACAAGGGAGGGGGCCAAAAATCAGGCCACGGCTGTCAGAGGAGAGGAATGGATCAGGGCCGCCACTGAAAGGCCTTTCGGAGGACGTAGGACTCTGCCTGGGTCTCAAAGACAGCACTGTGTGTGGTTTGTAATTAACCTCCGCTCGCTGGCAGACAGCATGAGAGGTGGCTCATAATTGTATGAAAACAAAAGGAGGAAAATAAAACCCCATAAGATGTGCCATTTTAAAAACAAGTAAGCAGCTTCCCTGGTGGTGCAGTGGTTAAGAATCTGCCTGCCAATGCAGGGGACACGGGTTCGAGCCCTGGTCCGGGAAGATCCCACATGCCGCGGAGCAGCTCAGCCCGTGCGCCACAACTACTGAGCCTGTGCTCTAGAACCCGCGAGCCACAACTACTGAGCCCGCATGCCACAGCTACTGAAGCCCATGCGCCTACAGTAGCCTGTGCTCTGCAACAAGAGAAGCTGCCGCAATGAGAAGCCCGCGCACCACAACAAAGAGTAGCCCCCACTCACCGCAACTAGAGAAAACCCGCGCGCAGCAACGAAGAACCAATGCAGCCAAAAATAAAAATAAAAAATAAATAAATTTAAAACAAACAAACAAACAAAAAAACAAGTAAGCTTTGTCTAGGCAGAGCAGGACATGGCGATATAGAGTCCTGACTGTCCCCTAAAGGAATCTTCCTGGAGAATCTGTTAGCTTCAAATCGCTCCAGAACCGGCCCTGGCCAGAGGTTCCTTGGAGTGTCATGGAGTTTGTGGCAATGGCCACCGAGGACTGACCTCTCTCCCCACCTCCTGCTGAAAGTTGCGTGTGTGATCAGCGCTAACAGTTATTACTCGCTTCATATGACTGAATTTACTCCTCGCAGGCATCCTGTGAAAGAGGTCAGTGGCCCCCTTCCCGCACGAGGGAGCAGAGGAACAGGACAGGAGGACGACGTGGTCTTGGTCCCAGGCCTTGTGTGCTCCGTCACTGCCCAGCAAAATGAAGAGCCACAGTGACGTGAGGACAGGACTGCCCTCCTGACATGGAGAAAAATCTGTCCACCATCAAAAGCCGTCCGGTTCCCTCCCAGCAGTAACTTGTGCATAATGGCTGTCCTTGTTTCATGATTATTTTATAAAATTTCGTTCTGCAAGTTTGAGTGGGGCTGCTAAAACTGGGGAATATTGTCAAAGAAGCATCCTGCAAAGAAGAAAGTCTTCACTTAGAGGGTAATGGGATTTTCACACCCTGTCTTCTGGAAAAGGTCATCTGAGATCTTTTGCCCTCTCCACATTTTGTGTAGAATTGGTCGGTGCATAATGCAGGTTGCTTTTATAAGTCAGTAAACACATTCCGTTTGTCTGGAATGTGCATTTTTCCTATATTTATTTGTTTATTTTTAACATCTTTACTGGAGTATAATTGCTTTACAATGGTGTGTTAGTTTCTGCTGTATAACAAAGTGAATCAGCCATACATATACATACATCCCCATATCTCCTCCCTCTTGCGTCTCCCTCCCACTCTCCCTGTCCCACCCCTCTAGGTGGTCAGAAAGCACCAAGCTGATCTCTCTGTGCTATGCGGCTGCTTCCCACTAGCTATCTCTTTTACATGTGGTCATCTCCATTCGGTGGAAGTCTCTCAGTCCCCCACTTTTTCATTCATTCAACAGCTGTTCATTGAGCACCTAGGTCGCCCTGGGCACTGTCCAAGGTGCTGGATGGAGAAAGGCTGGTGAGCCTCACGTGGGCCCCACTTGCATGGGGGTGCCCTGTGCTTGGATGTTCTCTGGAGAAGACAGGCTCCAGTGTGAAAATGATGCACAGTGGGGACCTGCTTCTTCCATAAAAGAGCCCTGAGGTTGGCAAAAAGCTGGGAGCAGTGAAAAGCCGGTGACCATCAGAATACAGGACGCTTGCTCCTTGTGGAGACAGACTTTTGTCTGCGTTCCTAAATTCTGGAAGAAATGGCACGTGGGTTCTACAGGAGGCTGCTTAGTGTAGGGAAGGAAGCGGGGACTTGCAGCTCTCGGAGGCCTTTCTGCATTTCTTGTTGTGAAGCAGGGATGATGTTTCTTACACACTTCTGAATCATTTTCAGTTGTGCTTCGAAAGTGCAAAGCATATCCCGATTTTGTATGTATTTTCAGTGTCCCTTTATGGGGCTGAGCGACAGGCTCTGTGGTTAGACTGTTGTGTGTACTTGGAGCTGAACCCAAGGAGACGGGAAGTGATGTTGGAAGTTCCCGGGATAAGGACGCAGCAGGGCATATGCAGCGAGTGGAGTAGGGGTGAGGCATCCAGAAGACTTCTGCACCCTGAGCCTTTGCCTGTAGTGGTTTCAGGGTGGATGCTGCAAAATTTATAGGGCAAGCGACTGTATTTTTTTTTTTTCCTTTGCAGTTGAGACTAGGACTTGCAAAGGGAAAATCATGGCCCTGGCGCGAGAAGTCAATGTGAGAAAAGTCCGTTTCCAGGTCATCGCACAGAAAAAAGGTGTGGGCAGCTCAGAAACATTACTTGAAGCCCAACTCAGAGCATTTACTGCTCCCTAGAAATCCATTCCTTCCCTGGCTTTGTGGCTGCCTCATTTATCTGGGCCGTCTCTCGCCTCAAATCTTATCCTCTAGAAACGGCCGAGGTGGTGACCAACTTGGTCGAGCCGTGACTCCAAATTGAATTTTCTTGAAAGCTGTCTTGTGCTGAAACAGCTGGGGACGAACGCCTGGCCATTAGGAGTCTTCTGTGTAAAATAACGCCGTCTATGTTTGGGTGTGACTTTCTATTTTGTGTCGCCTGCCTCTGCGAGGAGGGGTAACGTGCAGCGTGGCAGAAGCGAGGACGGGAGTGTATAAGAGGACTTGGTTCTGATGTGTGATGCGGAGGCTGTAGGTGGGATTCCACACCCAGGAGAGCAGACTGAAATGTCTGCAGGGAATGGGGCCATTATGCCCAGGACAGCGGTCCTGTGTCTGCTCTGCCTGGGGCTGGTTTTGCAGGAGCATCGTGTGTGGATGTGGAATGCCAGCCTGGGAATCGGCTGTCAGGTGGCCTGGCCTTTCCACAGGCATCCTGCTGGGCTGTTGGGTGCGTGTTTGCCAGTGAGACCCAGGAAAGGCTTGTAAAAACGGCCTGCTTTCATGGCTGCCGTGAGCCTGGAATTCTGGGCTTTTGGGTTTCTTTTCCTTTCTTCTTCATCTCTCTACTACTTTCACCAGAGCAACTTTAAAAGCTCATCTTGCCTTCAGGAACCTTTTAAATCCAGGACATGGAGATGGCACTGAAGACGCAAGGCCATGTGAGTTACATATATTATTAGGTCAGCTTGGACTATGTCTGCTGTGAGGACAGAGTGAGCTTTATTCCAATGATGGGTGAGGCTCCGGCCCTTGCTGAGTTCCCATTGTCCATATGTGATATTGTGATTTATACGAAGAAACACATTTATACAAAGAAATATGTATTTGGTCTTTGTCCGAGTTCCTGGCTCAGGGCTCCTGAAACCCTTGGGACTTCCTGGGTGATAAGGGTGATAAAGGTGTCTTTTGTTTCTCATAACAAGTCCCTTCCAACCACACCTGCGTCACATCAGTCAGCTGGCTGTTGGAAAGCCCTGAAGGATGGGGAACCAACCCTGAGAGTAGAGAGTTGCAACTTTCAGCCTCATTTCCAGGGAGGGGAGACGGGTTGGAGGTTGAATCAGTCACCAGTGGCTAATGATTTAATCAGTCATCGCTACAGATGAGGCCTCCATAAAAATCCTGAAGGGCAGGATTAAAACAAAATGTGACAGAGGAAGTGATAGGATTAAGAAAAATGTGTATAATTGGATGTAAATGAGATAAACTCATCTCTTAAAAGAATTGAAGTTAAGGAGGTATTTTTAAAAACATGCAGAGGGCTTCCCTGGTGGCGCAGTGGTTGAGAGTCCGCCTGCCGATGCAGGGGACACGGGTTCGTGCCCCAGTCCGGGAAGATCCCACATGCAGTGGAGCGGCTGGGCCCGTGAGCCATGGCCGCTGAGCCTGCGCGTCCGGAGCCTGTGCTCCGCAACGGGAGAGGCCACAGCAGTGAGAGGCCCGCGTACCGCAAAAAAAAAACAAATCAAAACAGAAAAAAAACATGCAGAGATTCTGGTATGAGTGCCCACTGAAAATCAGAGCATTTAGAAGCAGCAAGAAAGGGAGAACTCTGCCTGGTAGGACTATCTGGCCCAGCCCCATGGACCTGCAGACAGATCTCCACCTAATTTTCCTTGTTACCAACTGTTCAGTGGTACATGCGAGGATTCCTCAGCATCCCCAGTTCCCCTCCTGTAAAATCCAAGTTCATGCAGATTTAATTGGTGCCCTTGGAATGTTTATGTGAAATTCAGGTGACACCCAGTCCAATCCAGGTTGCGGCTTGGGAGATCGGGCTGTTGAACATCAAATATTTGAATGGAGAACAAGATAATATACTTTTTTAATTGCGTTCTGTCTGAAATCTTTCCGAAGCCTCTGTCGTGAGGCCCTGCAACTTTTCTAGTGACTGTGTTCGTAAACGGAATTAAGAGAATTCATTTCCCAAAGTTACGAGGCACAAAGGGGCATTTATCGTCTCTCTATTCAGTGCGAGAAGCCCCAAAACATGTTGAGCAGAAGCTAGACCTTCCTCTCGCTCCCCTGACAAAAACGCCACATGATTCCATTTATATAACGTCCAGGAACCGGTGAACTCAATCCCTGGTAATAGGATTCAGAAAGTGGTTGCCTCAGAGAAACAGGAGGGATTGACTGGAAAGGGGCAGAAAGGGACCTTCGGGGAATAAGAGGAATTCCTGTATCTTGGTTTGGGAGAACACCATGCCAGAGCGCACCAGTGGAAAAGCCAAGATCTTCTGTTTTTATTTGTGTGTAAATCCTAACTCGTTAAAACTAAAAAAAAAAAAAAAAAAAAAAAAAAAAGTGGTACCTCTGACAGGTGTTCCTAGGTGCTATGCAGCAGAGATGAGAGATGCCCAGTGCCAGGACGAGTCTGGGAAAGCATCCTGGATGTGTGGAGGGAGAGGAGGGGGTGAATCAGGATTTCCAAGTGAGATTGGAAAGGCAGGAGGAGGGCTACCCCAGCCAAGTGACAAACCCGGCCAAGAGCCCAGGGTGAGAAAGGGCTCTGCCTGGTTACCAGGTGCCAGCAGCTGAAAAAGGAAAAATCCCACTTATTCCACTGAATTTACCTTCGTTTAAGGTTGAGTGCCTCTCTGAGGCTAAACTGATTCCACCTCGCCCATGCGAGCTTCACGACAGACTGTGTTCAGGCTTCAGTTTTCTAACAGCTTTTTAAAGATATTTCTAACCGATGTAAGTTTTTTCCAAGTAATACATTGTTCTTGGTACTTAATTTTTAAAACAAGTAGTCAAGAGTGTTGCCTTATTCAAGTAACCTGATGGTTTCTCTGTTTTTCCTTTAAAAATAAAAGCTGCAGATACTTGTTGACACTGGAAGCAGCAACTTCGCCGTGGCCGGGGCCCCGCATCCCTACGTCGACTCATACTTTGACACGGAGAGGTGAGTGGTGGGTCCGTGCCTGTCACGGCCGGGCTTGGGAGCACCGCATGAACACTTCAGAACACACTGGGAGAAAGTCACCAAAACGCTGTTTCATTTTGAGGGGGATATATTCATGTATATATCTGTATGTATGTATATATTTGTGTGTATGTGCGTACAGTGGTCTGTATATATGTATGTATTTGTGTGTGTGGAGGTACCTGTGTGTACGTGCACATGGTGGTGTGTATATTTGTGTGTGGTGTGCAGGTGTGGCACGCGTATGTGCGTACATACATGTATACCTCCATTCCAGATGAATCCACAGGAGGATTCTCCTAATAACCTGGGTGTGTTCTCATGAGCGCTGCTTTATAGAAACTCGGTCAGACAGCAGTTTTGTAGTCAGACCTGAGTTGCAGGGAGGTGACCCTTTGATGTTTGTTGGGCCCCTCTAGTCCTAACTTGGAGGTCCGCCTGAGCAGGGCAGGGGGCATTGGAGGTGAGTGTGAGACTGTTCCGGGCAGCAGCCTGGCATTGCTTGGAAAGCCACCTTTGCATCGCCCTGAAGATTGGTGGCATGGGTCAAGGTGTGGTTCACTGAAACACTTTCTGTGCCAGGAGGTGTTTCTGACAAAAGGAATCCATGACTCATTAGAAAGGATGTATTGTGAACACAAAGCACTCAGGCCTGAGGCTGCAAGCTAGCAGCTGTGGGCAGGGTTGTGAGGAAGTATGGAACCCAGATAGAAGTCTCTGGAATAAGGTCAGACTGCATGTCCAGGCCCTGGGACTCGTGTGTGTCACTGTTCATCTCTGAAGGGGCCCATGGGGTCAGAGTCACTATCCCCCAGGTATCTATTGCTGCCCTAATGCTGTGCACATTTTAATTTCACATCTATTTTTGTGACCCTAGAATTTAAAGGAAACAGATAAGGCGAGTAAGCTGACGTGTGGTTTGCTTTTTAGGGTCGTGAGCTGGCATATCACATTTCCCTGCTGCAAATCTTCTTCGTGTCTTTCCTTTTTCACTTTCCCTACCCACAGTCTTTGGTTCTGGGGAATAAACCCCAACTTCAGTTGGGGGGGTGGGAAGGAAGGAAACATACGAGGGAAAGTTACAACTGGGAAGGTTCAGCAAAGCCCAGGCAGCATCAATAAGGCAGGAGACGTTATACCGAAGTGCTCATCTCTCTTCTGCCCGTGCATCTTGGTCTCCATTTTGATGGTACAAAGAGGTATGGTCTCCTGTGTGTCCAGCTGGAGGCAGTGGTAGTTGGTGCTACATGGGCCCCTGGGGCTACAGCGATAGCTGGTTGGCACCTCCTTCAGGGAATCTGTAGCTTAGTTTATGACTCAGCGTGTTGATAACCTTTAATCACTGAAATTCTGGATGAAACTCCTGGCTTGTGATTGCTTTGTGAAGATTAATGTGTGCCCTGAAGTTGTTACTGTGACCTCAGATGCCTGGAAATTGGGGCAGCGGGTGTGCAGCCAGGGGAAGGAGGTTGACTTTTGATCGCCGGCTGCCCTTTGCCCTTTCCCACTCAAATTGTGGTTTGTCTAAATCCTCTGCCCCAAACAGCCCGCTCCCCTCAACCACTTCATCATCTAACAGAAGTCAGTCCAAACCTCTCATTTTTATTCACGTAGCACGCACAGGAGGTCCAGGAACCAAGAGACTGGCCCATGTTCAGGCTTCTAGGACAAGAGGTCCCAAACTTGAGCCCTGGCACCCCCTCTATAGAGTGAGTGCTTTGTAATGCCCTGAACTGAAACGCAAAGGTAGTGTGACTCATCTTCATATGTAATTCTAAACGCACTGATGCAATATGCAGGAGTTTGGGGGTGCGGGGTAAAAGGAGGGAATTCACAGGAGGGTGATGAGTACCTCAATGTGTAAACACCCTGGGTAGGATACACATGAAGTTGGAGGGTGCCTGAGGCTGTGAGCATCACCACAGACATGCAGCGCCCAGTGCAGACTGACAAATCGGATTAAAATAGACTCAGACGCCCAGAGCAGCTTGGTTTGGTGATGTGAATTTCCCAGATTGGTGAAGAATCTTAGTAAAGTTTCCCCCTGAAAATATCACCTTCCTCAATTTACACAGTAGTTGCATTCCTAGAAAACGCAATGTATGTTAAACTATGTAAAAGATGTTTATCCTGGTGGCAAGGCAATCCCAGCTCTATGTTTTTTCCACTACAAGGCTCTTCCTAGTCTACACATTCACGCAGTTTCCCCACGCCTACTGGGGGCTCTGCCTGCCGTAGAGACAGAACAGACATCCCTGGAGCTCAGTTACATCTTTAACAGTTTTCCTCCCCAGAGCAATTTTGTTTTCCATCACGCGTCTGTGGACACATGATACAATACAGCAACGGTACAGCACAGTAAAGCCAAGTTCGGGTCATGTGTGTATCCACTTTATAGATTTAAATGTGTAAATCTAACACCACGGGTGGGTGTTTCCTTCCCAGTAGGTAAGTGGCGCAGCCAGGGGTCAATAAAGGTCAGAGTGTGCTTTCGACCAGGTTACCCTTTTGCTATGCAGATGCAGTTATGGAAATGTACAAGGGTAAATAATAGTCAACATTACAAATCCTGTGTACAGTGTCAGTCAATAAGTGTACAGTATTTAATCGATGGTAGACAACGGGCTGTCTTTCTCATTTGCCTTCGACTTTGTTCATGGTTGTGTTGAACCATGGTTCTCCTTCAGCCTTCAGTGGGACACATCCTTCTAAGCTTCCTGCTAGCCAGTTTGGGGTTCAGCTGGCAGATGGCTTTTGTCTTTTCTACTTAAAGGTGGAGCTCCTCTGGCTCTTTCGCAAACCTGATTTAATGTGAAGACTCCTGGGAACGTGCATAGCTCCCAGCAGGCCTGCCCTCCTGCTAATCCCACAGAAGAATTCCGGGCTCCCTCCCAGCTTTCTGAGCACTCAAGGTTCTCATCTACTTCTCCCTTCTGAGCAAATAAAGAGAGACGTAGCAGAACCTGCCAACTTTCAGAAGCCCCAGACTCCCCTGCACTCTCAGCTTCCTCCCATTGGCACCTCCGTCATTCAGACTTCCACCTGCTTTCCTTATTTGCAAGTATTGTTGACATTTACTTAATACCTTTAAAACATGACCCATTTTGGACCTCTAGCCCTGGTACTGCCTTTCTTTTAAGGAGATCTCTTCTTCAATAGGGCTATCAGGTTTCTTCCTAACTGAATCAAAAGTAAAACATCGCATTTCTGAATTTTAGGCAAGTTCTCTTCCTAAACAGCATCCCTACGAACACGTGTGTTTTGTAGGGTAAATACTTGCTTAAATTTATAGTAACCTTTCTTTCTCTCCTTTCCTCTGTTTTTTTCTCCACGCTTCTCATAGGCTTATGTCAACACAGATTTATCATTATAAAGACGTGAACTATAATTTACATAGTAAAGTACGTAGGATTAATTTGTCTGATGCTTTCAGCTAACTTTAGAGTTGGCCTAAGGTACACCTTCCACCATGGTATTTGATGGAAGCCGAGGGAACGTTCTACGTCCTTTCTCAATTTTTGACAAAGGTTTCTTTTCTGAGATGCAGCTCCCTGCCTTGTGATGTTTCTGTATTTGCTTTGTCCCTCTGATCTCTCTTAGTTATAATAAGGTTTCTGGTTGGGTTTGTCAGCCTCTGATTCAAGTCCCCCAGTCTCTGGATATTCAGGTTTAATGCTTCCTGAAACATGTCCCAGTAATTGGAGATTTGACTTGGGGTACTTTGACAAGATCTCTTTGATTTGTGGAATCAGACATCAGGTTACCATTAGTCATTTGTGTAGCTTTGTCCCACCAGAAGCCCTCTTTTCATGTTGGTGAATGTTCCAATGAATTACTATATAGCAAAAAGACTATCATGTATTTTTTTTTAGATGTACTTCTTTTTTAGCGAGTAAAATAGCCTCCAGTCAATTGGCTTCATGAGAGAGTCAAAAGACTCATTCCCCCTGACCTTATACTAATCTTTTCAGGAAATTAAGTCTATTTTCATTAAAAAGCTTCCTCCTCCTATACTCCATCTGGGGTGAAGCCCACAGAGTAACTGTGGCAAGAGAGCAATTTCTTTTCCTCAACTGATGCTTGTAAGTAGAATTGGGATACTAGAAAATTACCAGCTAATTTCCTTAAGGAGGCTGAACTGGAGCCTTGAGACCCAGTGCCTCATCTTTCCATGTGCTGATGACAGACATTTTTGCCTGATTATTTAGATAGTTTCTTGAGCCTGCCCATTGCTTGCCTGTCCAGGAGAGGTCTTGCCATATTGGTGCCCTGAAGCATTTGCCATTGGCGAGGACGTTGATGACGCTCCAGGACGGACGGAAGTCCCTGGGCTGTCAGTGGCCCCGTTTACTCTGATCTGGTCACTTCCAGACCTTAGAAGAGCAAAACGGGTATCTGGTCACCTGGTCCAGGCCAGCTATCCCCAAAGGTAGACCCAGAACTGTGAAATGTGTGGAAGAGCCCCGGGGAAGTCTCTGGGCAGAGTTTTTCAGGAGACTCAGCATTCCCTGGGTGGGGTGGCTTGCGGGAACCAGAGCCGACCCCAGGATTCAACCCTTTTGAATTCTGCCCTTTCACCTTTTCACTGTCTGTTCTCTGGGTTTCTTTAAAATAATAAAATGTTCTGTGGTTCTTTTCTCGTCAGTTCGATTGATTTCACTTTTCAGTCCTGCATTCCCTGAACACTCTTATCAGAGGCAGAATGTCCCCTGAATTTGGTTCAAAGTGATTTTATTGCTGTGAGTGGACTTTTTCCTGGCTACTCACATCCTTCATGGATGGCTGTTTCTGTGCACCCAGAATTGATACTGCAAAGGAGCAGTCAATCTGGGGTTCGCTCTCCACATAGTTAATTAATATGCAGAACAGTTGAGAGCCAAAGCATTTTAGTGCCCAAGAGATGGGATGTTAGAACATAAAGATGGAGGAGTGCACTTTTTAAAAAAGTCTACTCCTGGAAACTATACATTAATGACCCTAAGAGTTGCTTATGGTTCATCTCTGGGGTTTCTACTCTTTGAGGTTTAGGTTTAGTTCGAGGAGCCCAGTGAATACGAGCTAAGAATTACTTTTTTCTCACATTATCTGGAACTGTGCTTCCTACAAGGGTAGCTACTAGTCACATGTGGCTATTAAAATTTTTTTTAACATCTTTATTGGAGTATAATTGCTTTACATTGTTGTGTTAGTTTCTGCTGTATAACAAAGTGAATCAGCTATATGTATACATATATCCCCATATCTCCTCCCTCTTGCATCTCCCTCCCACCCTCCCTATCCCACCCCCCTAGGTGGTCACAAAGCACCGAGCTGATCTCCCTGAGCCATGCGGCTGCTTCCCACTAGCTATCTATTTTACATTTGGTAGTGTAAATATGTCAATGCTACTCTCTTACTTCGTCCCAGCTTACCCTCCCCCCTCCCTGTGTCCTCAAGTCCACTCTCTACATCTCCATCTTTATTCCTGTCCTGCCCCTAGGTTCTTCAGAGCCTTTTTTTTTTTTTTTTTAGATTCCATATATATGTGTTAGCATACAGTATTTGTTTTTCTCTTTCTGACTTACTTCACCCTGTATGACAGACTCTAGGTCCATCCACCTCACTACAAATGACTCACTTTTGTTTCTTTTTATGGCTAATAGTCCATTGTATATATGTGCCACATCTTCTTTATCCAGTCATCTGTCGATGGACACTTAGGTTGCTTCCATGTCCTGGCTATTGTAAATAGTGCTGCAGTGAACATTGTAATACATGACTCCTTTTGAATTATGGTTTTCTCAGGGTATATGCCCAGTGGTGGGATTGCTGGGTCATATGGTAGTTCTATTTTTAGTTTTTTAGGAACCTCCATACTGTTCTCCATAGTGGCTGCACCAATTTACATTCCCACCAACAGTGCAAGAGGGTTCCCTTTTCTCCACACCCTCTCCAGCATTTATTGTTTCTAGATTTTTGATGATGGCCATTCTGATGGGTGTGAGGTGATACCTCATTGTAGTTTTGATTTGCATTTCTCTAATGATCAGTGATGTTGAGCATTCTTTCATGTGTCTGTTGGCAATCTGTATATCTTCTTTGGAGAAATGTCTATTTAGGTCTTCTGCGCATTTTTGGATTGGGTTGTTTGTTTTCTTGATATTGAGCTGCATGAACTGCTTGTATATTTTGGAGATTAATCCTTTGTCAGTTTCTTTGTTTGCAAATATTTTCTGCCATTCTGAGGGTTGTCTTTTTGTCTTGTTTATGTTTTCCTTTGCTGTGCAAAAGCATGTAAGTTTCATTAGGTCCCATTTGTTTATTTTTGTTTTTACTTCCATTTCTCTAGGAGGTGGGTTGAAAAGGATCTTGCTGTGATTTATGTCATAGAGTGTTCTGCCTGTATTTCCCTCTAAGGGTTTTATAGTGTCTAGCCTTACATTTAGGTCTTCAATCCGTTTTGAGTTTATATTTGTGTATGGTGTTAGGCAGTGTTCTAATTTCATTCTTTTACATGTAGCTGTCCAGTTTTCCCAACACCATTTATTGAAGAGGCTGTCTTTTCTCCAGGGTATGTCCTTGCCTCCTTTGTCAAAAATAGGTGACCATATGTGCATGAGTTTATCTCTGGGCTTTCTATCCTGTTCCATTGACCTATATTTCAGTTTTTGTGCCAGTACCATACTGTCTTGATTACTGTAGCTTTGTAGTATGGTATGAAGTCAGGGAGCCTGATTCCTCCAGCTCTGGTTTTCTTTCCCAAGATTGCTTTGGCTATTCGGGGTCTTTTGTGTTTCCATACAAAGTGTGAAGTTTTTTGTTCTAGTTCTATGAAAAATGCCATTGGTAGTTTGATAGGGATTGCATTGAATCTGTAGATTGCTTTGGGCAGTATAGTCATTTTCACAATGTTGATTCTTCCTATCCAAGAACATGATATATCTCTCAATCTGTTTGTAACATCTTTAATTTCTTTCATCAGTGTCTTATAATTTTCTGTATATAGGTCTTTTGTCTCCTTAGGTAGGTTTATTCCTAGATATTGTATTCTTTTTGTTGCAGTGGTAAATGGGAGTGTTTCCTTAATTTCTCTTTAGGATTTTTCATCATTAGTGTATTAGGATGCAAGAGATTTCTGTGCATTAATTTTGTATCCTGCTACTTTACCAAATTCATTGATTAGCTCTAGTAGTTTTCTGGTAGCATCTTTAGGATTCTCTATGTATAGTATCATGTCATCTGCAAACAGTGACAATTTTACTTCTTTAAATTTATTTATTTTTATTTATTTTTGGCTGCGTTGGGTCTTCGTTGCTGCGTGCGGGCTTTCTCTAGTTGCAGTGAGCAGGGGCTACTCTTCGTTGCAGTGAGTGGGCTTCTCATTGTGGTAGCTTCTCTTTGTTGCGGAGCACAGGCTCTAGGCACACAGGCTTCAGTAGTTGCAGCACGTGGGCTTCAGTAGTTGTGGCTCACAGGCTCTAGAGTGCAGGCTCAGTCGTTGTGACACACGGGCTTAGTTGCTCCACGGCATGTGGCATCTTCCCAGACCAGGGCTTGAACCCATGTCCCCTGCACTGGCAGGCGGATTCTTAACCACTGCGCCACCAGGGAAGACACTGTTTTACTTCTTATTTTCCGATTTTGATTCCTTTTATTTCTTTTTCTTCTCTGATTGCTGTGACTAAAACTTCCAAAGCTATGTTGAATAATAGTGACGAGAGTGAGCAACCTTGTCTTGTTCCTGATCTTAGAGGAAATGGTTTCAGTTTTTCACCATTGAGAACGATGTTGGCTGTGGTTTTGTCATATATGGACTTTATTATGTTGAGGTAAGTCCCCTCTGTGCCTACTGTCTGAAGAGATTTTATCATAAATGGGTGTTGAATTTTGTTGAAACCTTTTTTTTTTTTTTTTGCGGTTCACGGGCCTCTCACTGTTGTGGCCTCTCCTGTTGTGGAGCACAGGCTCCAGACGCGCAGGCTAGCGGCCATGGCTCACGGGCCCAGGTGCTCTGCGGCGTGTGGGATCCTCCCAGACCGGGGCACAAACCCGTGTCCCCTGCATCGGCAGGTGGACTCTCAACCACTGCACCACCAGGGAAGCCCTGTTGAAAGCTTTTTATGCATCTATTGAGATTATTGTATGGTTTTTATCCTTCAGTTTGTTAATATGGTGTATCACATTGATTGATTTGCATATATTGAAGAATCCTTGCATTCCTGGGATAAACCCCACTTGATCATGGTGTATGATCTGTTTAATGTGCTGTTGGATTCTGTTTGCTAGCATTTTGTTGAGGATTTTTGCATATATGTTCATCAGAGATATTGGCCTGTACTTTTCTTTTTTTGTGACATGTCTGGTTTGGGTTATCAGGGTGGACTCGTAGAATGAGTTTGGGAGTGTTCCTCCCTCTGCTATATTTTGGAAGAGTTTGAGAAGGATAGGTGTTAACTCTTCTCTAAATGTTTGATAGATTTCGCCTGTCAAGCCATCTGGTCCTGGGCTTTTGTTTGTTGGAAGATTTTTAATCACAGTCTCAATTTCAGTGCTTGTGATTGGTCTGTTTATATTTTCTATTTCTTCCTGGTTCAGTCTGGGAAGGTTGTGCTTTTCTAACAATTTGTCCGTTTCTTCCAGTTTGTCCATTTTATTGGTATGGAGTTGCTTGTAGTAATCTCTCATGATCCTTTGTATTTCTGTAGTGTCAGTTGTTACTTCTCCTTTTTCATTTCTAATTCTATTGATTTGAGTCTTCTCCCATTTTTTCTTGATGAGCCTTGCTAATGGTTTATCAATTTTGTTTATCTTCTCAAAGAACCAACTTTTAGTTTTAATGATATTTGCTATCATTTCCTTCATTTCTTTTTCATTTATTTCTGATCTGATCTTTATGATTTCTTTCCTTCTGCTAACTTTGGGGTTTTTTGTTCTTCTTTCTCTAATTTCTTTAGGTATAACGTTTGGTTGTTTATGTGAGGTTTTTCTTGTTTCTTAAGGTAGGATTGTATTGCTATAAACTTCCCTCTTAGATCAGCTTTTGTTGCATCCCATAGGTTTTGGGTCGTCGTATTTTCATTGTCATTTGTCTCTAGGTATTTTTTGATTTCCTCTTTGATTTCTTCAGTGATCTCTTGGTTATTAAGTAGTGTATTGTTTAGCCTCCATGTGTTTGTATTTTTTACAGTTTTTTTCCTGTAATTGATATCTAGTCTCATAGCGCTGTGGTTGGAAAAGATACTTGATACGATTTCAGTTTTCTTAAATTTACCAAGGCTTGATTTGTGACCCAAGATATGCTCTATCCTGGAGAATGTTCCATGAGCACTTGAGAAGAAAGTGTTTTCTGTTGTTTTTGGATGGAATGTCCTATAAATATCAATTAAGTCCATCTTGTTTAATGTGTCATTTAAAACTTGTGTTTCCTTATTTATTTTCATTTTGGATGATCTCTCCATTAGTGAAAGTGGGTTGTTAAAGTCCCCTACTATGAATGTGTTACTGTCGATTTCCCCTTTTATGGCTATTATAATTTGCCTTATGTATTGAGGTGCTCCTATATTGGGTGCATAAATATTTACAATTGTTATATCTTCTTCTTGGATCGATCCCTTGATCATTATGTAGTGTCTTTCTTTGTCTCTTGTAATAGTCTTTATTTTAAAGTCTATTTTGTCTGATAGGAGAATTGCTACTCCAGCTTTCTTTTGATTTCCTTGTGCATAGAATATCTTTTTCCATCCCCTCACTTCTAGTCTGTATGTGTCCATAGGTCTGAAGTGGGTCTCTTGTAGACAGCATATATATGGGTCTTGTTTTTGTATCCATTCAGCCAGTTTATGTCTTTTGGTTGGAGCATTTCATCCATTTACATTTAAGGTAGTTATCGATATGTATGTTGCTATTACCATTTTCTTAATTGTTTTGGGTTTGTTTTCGTAGGTCTTTTCCTTCTCTTGTGTTTCCTGCCTAGAGAAATGCCTTTAGCATTTGGTGTAAAGCTACTTGGCAGTGCTGAATTCTCTTAGCTTTTGCTTGTCTGTAAAGGTTTTAATTTCTCTGTCGAATCTGAATGAGATCCTTGCTGGGTAGAGTAGTCTTGGTTTTTCCCTTTCATCACTTTAAATGTGTCCTGCCACTCCCTTCTGGCTTGCAGAGTTTCTGCTGAAATTTCAGCTGTTAACCTTATGGGGATTCCTTTGTATGTTATTTGTTGTTTTTCCCTTGCTGCTTTTAATATTTTTCCTTTGTATTTAATTTTTGATAGTTTGATTAATATGTGTCTTGGCGTATTTCTCCTTGGATTTATCCTGTATGGGACTCTCTGCTCTTCCTGGACTTGATTGACTATTTCCTTTCTCATGTTAGGGAGATTTTCAACTATAATCTCTTCAAATATTTTCTCAGTCCCTTTCTTTTTCTCTTCTTGTTCTGGGACCCCTATAATTTGAATGTTGGTGCACTTAATGTTGTCCCAGAGGTCTCTGAGACTGTCCTCAATTCTTTTCATTCTTTTTTCTTTATTCTGCTCTGCAGTAGTTATTTTTAATATTTTACCTCCCAGGTCACTTTTCTGTTCTTCTGTCTCATTTATTCTGCTATTGACTCCTTCTAGAGAATTTTTAATTTCATTTATTGTGTTGTTCATCATTGTTTGTTTGCTCTTTAGTTCTTCTAGGTCCTTGTTAAATGTTTCTTGTATTTTCTCCATTCTATTTCAAGATGTTGGATCATCTTTACTATCAGTACTCTGAATTCTTTTTCAGGTAGACTGCCTATGTCCTCTTCATTTGTTTGGTCTGGTGGGTTTTTACCTTGCTCCTTCATCTGCTGCATATTTCTGTCTTCTCATTTTGCTTAACTTACTGTGTTTGGGGTCTCCTTTGCACAGGCTGCAGGTTCATAGTTCGTGTTGTTTTTGGTGTCTGTCCCCAGTGGCTAAAGTTGGTTCAGTGGGTTGTGTAGGCTTCCTGGTAGAGGGGACTAGTGCCTGTGTTCTGGTGGATGAGGCTGGATCTTGTCTTTCTGGTGGGTAGGACTGTGTCCGGTGGTGTGTTTTGTGGTGTCTGTGAAATTATTATGATTTTAGGCAGCCTTTCTGCTAATGGGTGGGGTTGTCCTCCGGTCTTGCTAGTTGTTTGGCATGGGGTGTACAGCATTGGAGCTTGCTGGTCGTTGAGTGGAGTTGGGTCTTAGCATTGAGACGGGGATCTCTGGTAGAGCTCTCGCTGATTGAGTTTACGTGGGGCTGGGAGGTCTCTGGTGGCCCAATGTCCTGAACTCAGCTCTCCTACCTCAGAGGCTCAGGCCTGACACCCGGCTGGAGCACCGAGACCCTGTCAGCCACATGGCTCAGAAGAAAAGGGAGAAAAAAAAAAGAAAGAAAGAAAATAATAATAAAAGAAAATAGTTACTAAAATAAAATGTTTTAAAAATATATTAAAATAAAAAAATTAAAAATTAATTTAAAAAGAAAAAGAAAGAGAGCAGCCAAACCAATAAAGGAATCCACCAATGATAACAAGCACTAAAAAATAAACTAAGATAAACATAAAACCAGAAACAAATTAGATGCAGAAAGCAAACCCCAAGTCTACAGTTGCTCCTAAAGTCCACCTCCTCAATTTGGGATGATTCGTTGTCTATTCAGGTATTCCACAGGTGCAGGTACATCAAGTTGATTGTGGAGATTTAATCCGCTGCTCCTGAGGCTGCTGGGAGAGATTCCCCTTTCTCTTCTTTGTTCGCACAGCTCACAGGGGCTCAGCTTTGGATTTGGCCCCGCCTCTGTGTGTAGGTCTCCGGAGGGCGTCTGTTCTTCGCTCAGAGAGGACGGGGTTAAAGGAGCCGCTGATTCAGGGGCTCTGGCTCACTCAGGCCGGGGGGAGGGAGGGGTGCGGATGCGGGGCGATCCTGTGGCGGCAGAGGCCGGTGCGACGTTGCACCAGCCTGAGGCACGCTGTGCGTTCTCCCGGGGAAGTTGTCCCTGGATCCCGGGACCCTGTTAGTGGTGGGCTGCACAGGCTCCCGGGAGGGGAGGTGTGGAGAGTGACCTGTGCACGCACACAGGCTTCTTGGTGGTGGCAGCAGCAGCCTTAGCGTCTCATGCCCGTCTCGGGTTTGCGCTGGTAGCCGCGGCTCACGCCCGTCTCTGGAGCTCCTTTAAGCAGCGCTCTTAATCCCCTCTCCTCGCGCACCAGGAAACAAAGAGGCAAGAAAACGTCTCTTGCCTCTTTGGCAGCTCCAGACTTTTCCCCGGACTCCCTCCCGGCTAGCTGTGGCGCACTGGCCCCCTTCAGGCTGTGTTCACGCCGCCAACCCCAGTCCTCTCCCCGTGATCCAACCGAAGCCCGAGCCTCAGCTCCCAGCCCCGCCCGCCCCAGCGGGTGAGCAGACAAGCCTCTCGGGCTGGTGAGTGCAGGTCCGCACCGATCCTCTGTGCGGGAATCTCTCCACTTTGCCCTCCGCACCCCTGTGGCTGTGCTCTCCTCCACGGCTCCGAAGCTCCCCCCTCCACCACCCGCAGTCTCCACCCGCGAAGGGGCTCCTAGTGTGTGGAAACCTTTCCTCCTTCACGGCTCCCTCCCACTGGTGCAGGTCCCGTCCCTATCCTTTTGTCTCTGTGTTTTGTTTTTTCTTTTGCCCTACCCAGGTACGTGGGGGGTTTCTTGCCTTTGGGGAAGTCTGAGGTCTTCTGCCCGCGTTCAGTAGGTGTTCTGTAGGAGCTGTTCCACGTGTAGATGTATTTCTGATGTATCTGTGGGGAGGAAGGGGATCTCCACGTCTTACTCCTTCACCATCTTGAAGGTACTTGTGGCTATTTAAATTTAAATTAATTAATGTTAAATAAAGAGTCGTTCTGTAGTCAAACTGTCCAGACGGTCCCGGACTTACGATGGTTTGACTGATGATTTTTCACCTTGACCATGGTGCAAAAGCAATGCACGTTCAGTAGAAACTGTACTTTGAATTCTGAATTTTGATCTTCTCCCAAGCTAGCAATATACTGGATGATCCTCTCTTGTGATGCTGGGCAGCGGCAGCCATAGCTCCCTGTCAGCCACACAGTCATGAGGGTGAAGAGCTACACACTGATAACCATGCTGGACGCAGACAACCACTCTGTTTTTCACTTTCAGTATAATATTCAATAACTTACAGGAGATATTCAATATTTTATTATAAAATAGGCTTTGTGTTGGATGGTTTTGCCCAACTGTAGGCTAATATAAGTGTTCTGAGCATGGCTAAGGTAGGCTAGGCTAAGCTAGGGTGTTCAGTAGGTTAGGTATATCAAATGCATTTTCAACTTAATGATAATTTCAACTTACAAGGGTTTATCAGGATGTAACCCCATCGTACGCTGAGGAAGATCTACAGTCACATTTCAGGTGCTCTGTAGCCACCTGTGGCTACTGTATTGGAAGCATAGGTAGAGAATATTTCTGTCATTGCAGACGTTCTATTGGACAGCCCTGGTCCAGAGCACAGAAGAGCTCCATCTTTTAGAAACCTAGAAGGTTCCTCCCCTCCCTGGATCGTTTTAACCAAATCTTACTCAAGACTTGCCTCTTTTCCTGGAGGTTGTTGGACTTCAGAATGAGACAGTTTTGGATATTCAGAAAGAGTATCACTATAGGAACATTTTCTAGAAAAAAATATCTTACGTTTTCTAATAGCAGTCTGTAGATTGAATAAAGGTAGCAAGTGATTAGATAATTATAATAATAGCAGCTGTGTTTGTTGTGTACCTGCTGTGTTCCAGGGTTTTGTTCTAAATGGTTTACAGTATTAACTCTCTTAATATTAACCCCATGAGGTATGGTACTGTACTTGTCCCGACTTTTTAGTTGAGGAAACCGAGGTCCAGAGAAGTTAATTAACTTGACTTAGGGTCCCACATGGCTCCTAAGTGGTTGAAGTACTATTTGACTGCAGGCAGTGTAACTCCAGCTGCCTCTCGTCTCTCTGTAAATGGCACCGAAACATCCAGAATGTTCGCCCATGAGGGAAATAGCAAGCTGGTCAGTACACTGCAGGGGACGTGCTACTTAGATGGTCAGCCTGGTCCATCTTATCAGTAACTGGCAGATTCTAATGAGTTTTCTGTAGTCTGGACAGAGTAAAAATAAAAAAAAAACTTCTCCAAAGGAAGTCATGGTACTATAGAATATTGGGGGAGATAATACTCTTCTAGCTCAGGAGTTGGCAAACTAGGGCTGACAGGCCACATCCAACCTGCTGCCTGTGTTTGTAAATAAAGTTTTATTGGAACACAGACACACGTTTGTTTATCTGTCGTCTGTGGCTGCTTCTTCACTAGCAGAGTGGAGTAGTAACAGAAATCATGTGACCCGCAAAACCTGAACGATTTGTTTTCTGGCCCTTTACAGATAAAGTTTGCCAACCCTGTGCTAGATCACATTCTCTAAGCCTTTCAAAATAATTAGCCTCTTCCATTAGCAGTAGTGTTTTGCAGTCAAATGCTCTACCACCGATCTATACCCCCAGCAGTAGTGCAGTTTTAAACTTATGGAATGACCCCAAATTGTCAAAAGGGACTGACAATTTAGTATTTTAATTGCTTTTCATCCTAAACGTGTGCAGTCCCTGCTGTGTGCCAGGCATCGTCACTGAATTGATGTTGGCACTAAAACTTGGCACTAAAACACCAACCCTCAAGTGCCTGCATTTCAATGACCTGACTACGCGCTTTATATGTGTAACTTCTGATGGGTCCCTTAGAGCTCCATGTGCCCGGGGTGCATCCACACTTACTTTTCGGTCTGTGCCTGCCCTTGTCAGAAGACGTCTGGACATAAAATGTTCACTTAATGCTGCTCTCTTTTTAAGATCATGGTGGAGTTAGCTAAAGTAGCAGAAAATGTTAAAATTAAATATTCTTCGTATTTCATATCCCATTATGAAGTTAGAATAAATTAAGTTTCTCCAAAATGTGTCTGCCAGACATTTTAAAAATAACCTATTTTCCCTGATTATAAAAAGTTATATATGCAGAAAATATGGAAGGATCTAACCACAAGAATGAGAGTTTCCCCTACAAAACCCCACCACCCAGAGGTAGCACTGCTAATGTCGGAATGTATTAAATTTTTTGAAGAAGATTCTGCCACATATACAAATGTTTCTTTTACCTTATTTTTTTACTGTGTCATTGAAAATGTCTTACTCAACAGCATTTTTCAGAGCTATTTAATATTCCATCATATGGATGTACCATAATTTACTAAACTATTTCCTTTTTACTGCACATTTAGGTTGTTTCCAACTGTTTGCTGTTATAAGTAAAACATAATGACTGTCTTTGTTCATGAATCTCTGTTGGCGTCATGGGTGTTTTTCTTAGGATCAGATTCTCAGAAGTACAATTACTGAATTAAAGACTGTTGCCATTTTTAAAGCTTATGAGATGTATCGAAAAAAAGTCATATCATCCCTGACTTAACTTTCTCCCTGACTCCCAAAAAGACCATATAATCCATACAGCAAATTCATATACTCCTATAGCAAACACTTAGTAACATGTATTAATGTTCAGAGATTTCGTATTAAAACAAAATGAAATGAAAACTGCAGACAAACAGGAACACTTTACAAGGATAGATTTGGTGATTTGACACTTCTCTTAGGAATCTGATCATTTTCCTAGGGGAAGCCTGGTTTGAATGCCCAGATATTTGCTCAGAGATGCCCCTTGGGTTCCTGCCTCTAGTCAACAGAGTTTTCAAGCTCAATTAGGTGTAAGAATGACCTCACAGGATTGGACACCCCAGGACCTTGACACCTACTGTTCTCTCTCCAGGCTGCCCCTCCCCAGATAGCCCCATAGCTTGTTGTCTTCAGGCAGGTCTTACCCAAATGTCCTCTTTCAGAGAGGCCTCAGTGACCACCCTCCCCTCACCCTGCTCTCTTCTCTGGGTGACTCATCACTCTATCATCGCCTGGAATTCTAGGGGTTCATTTGTTTACTGCCTGTCTCTGAAATCCCGAGAGCAGGATTTCCATCTCCCCCCCACACACACCCATTGTCCCATCTTGTTCATGTTATTCTGTTTCAGTAACTCTTACCCTTAGGGGTTGTGGGGTTGTCACAGTGACTTGTCATCAGCATCCTCCTTCATGTTTTGATATGAGTATAATCAGCTTGGGGCACAGGGACGACCTTGAGAAGGATCCTGTGACACCAGGAGGTCGTGCGGGCCCTGAGGAGGGACAGCCCTGGCACTGGGGGGGTGTGGCTTGATCTTTATTCATCCCGTTGGCTGTTTGTGTGAATCTGAACCCCAGGCCACAAGCTGGTGGCCCCTCTTTCTGGGCTGCCAGCCCCTCCCTTTGTCACAGAGTAGCAGTGCAGGGTTCCCGCAGAGCCAGAGGGCCAGGCAGCCCACATCCAGTTGCGGTGTCCCAGGCCAATGCACTTAAGTACAACACCTGGCTTATGGGGCAGGACTCGGGCGGAGGGAAGAATTAAATTCGGGGCTACACGTTGACCCCAGCGCTCCCTTACGCGTGGTGCAGAAGACGCCATTACCCAAATGTTAGCGATTATTTTTTATGGGAAACGTCATCTTGTCAGCGTGAGGAGTCTTAATTATGAAGAATTGCTTACGCAGACCTTCTGGGCGTAGGGCCGCTGTCTTTGCAGCCATGATCGCCATGTGGTCAGAACAGGGACAGGTGGACGGGATACAGGACACGCTGCCTCTTCTCTTTTTCCAGGTCCAGCACCTACCGACCCAAGGGCTTTGATGTCACCGTGAAGTACACGCAAGGGAGTTGGACTGGCTTCGTTGGGGAGGACGTTGTCACCATCCCAAAAGGCTTCAACAGTTCTTTTCTGGTCAACATTGCCACCATCTTTGAGTCAGAGAATTTCTTTTTGCCTGGGATTAAATGGAATGGGATACTTGGACTGGCTTATGCTACCCTGGCCAAGGTAAGAATCATGGGTGGATCTAAGGAAATCAAGTGATGGGACAAGATTCTGAAGCCAGACATTGGAGGGGCCAACAGTTGGGTCCAGCTGTCCGAGACAGTCAGTGAGAATCACACGGTTGAAAGATCAGTGTTCGCACAATTAAGGTTATCTCTAAGCATTTTTAAAATCTAAGATGAATGGTGACATTCTTTGAACCTTCCTACAAGGTACAGTCATAGCATCACTTTTTACATTTGCCTTTCGTTTATTTTACTTGTATAGTTGACAGGTGTTAACAGAAGCTGAATCCGTTTGATCATGGTGTTTGTTTAGGGGGTTTTATTTGGGCAGGATTAAGAGTAAGCACATTTATTAAATTCATACATTCACATAAAGACGTGACACTGGAACCTCGGCAGGAAGAGGTGTCCCACCAGGCAGAGAGAGCATCGTGCTGCCTTCCCCTCACTCTGTAGTGGGAGCACAGACAGCCTGCAAGCGCGCCCTGGGGATTGCCAGCCACTGGAATTAGCGATGCAGCGAGGAGAGACGGTGGGACCCTCTCTCTCTTCAGCGTCAGAACCTTCACAAAACAGGGAAAGCCAGGATTGAATGTTCTCCAGTTATCTGTCCTTGATCCCACCCAGAGGAAGTGTGTTCATGAGCAGGATGGGTGAGGTGGGCTGGGAAATGTCCACCCGGAAGGGATGCCAGGGGCAGGCGGATCCGACACCCGTGCGTCCCCGGGGCTCCGGGAGACCAGGGCAGGTTAGCATACACTTGAGGAGAGGTTGCTCCTCCTGGCCTGTAAACGGGCACCCCGGCGCGGCCTCTCCTTGATCAGAGTTAGGCTTCGAGCCGGAGCTAAGTGTGGAACAAAGAATCGTGGGTGCAGAAAGGCCTGTTTTCTCTCCATAAGGACATTTGTTCCAGCTCAGGTTTACGAGCAAGCGATGCAGGGCAGCGATGTGAGGGGGTGGAGATGGGCCAGTAGGCGGGGGCCGTTTCCCAACACTGTGGCTTCTCAAGGACAAAAAGTAGCCCGTGAAGCCCTACTGAGACCACTGCAAGGTGTCTGAGACCTCCCCACAAGGCAGACTTCATAGGCCCCTGTTATCCCCATTTTAGAGATGTGTGGACTGAGGGTCAGAGAGGTTTACCCCTTGCCTAGGGCTGTCAGAGCACAGAGCCCCCTCTACGGAGCCCAGATGGCTTCTGGAGCCGTTTCTTTAGCTCAGCACTGTAGGAAATGCTTAACATGAGTTCCCAAACTTGTAGCAACTTATATTCCTCAATACCTTTCACAGACGATGTGACCTCAGGCAAAATGTTTCATCTTCCTGTGACTCTGAAAATAAAAGATGTATGATCGATTTGATGCTGGTTATTTAGAGGATGGTAGCATAAAGCTAAATTATCTGGAATTAATAATATGTCAAACTTCCTTGAGAATAGACTGCTTTGGGGTTCTTTTGGGTGTCCAGACTCCCCACATGACTTTTTATCTTTTCACCTATGAAATTCCAAGATTGCCAACAATTGTCTTCACTTCCCTAGGTTTGGGGAGACAGTAACAGGATTTGTAGGAAGTGGAGCACGGCTAGAAACAGGACTGGCAGGGCGGTCTGGGTTGGCGGCCCAAAGGTGTTTCTGAAATAGGTTCCCCGAGCACCCAGTGGGGTCACAGTGTGTGGTGGCCCCCCGCTGATGCCAGTTGCTTCTCATCGAGGATGTGGTCAGAACCACCTGTGGGGTCTCTCCCACTACAGTTGCCTGCATCCACCAGCATCCCTGCTGAATCAGGTTCTCTTGGGCTGGTCCTGGGCAGCTGTGTGCTTTTGAACCTTAAAGGATCCCGAGTCCTACTGAAGAATGACCTGACAGAATAATAATAGATCCTATCCCGTGTGCCAGGCACCATTCCAAGCACTCTGTGTGAACTGACCCATTTAAGCCCCAGAAGGCCCTGGGATGCGACTATGATCCCCATTTTACAGATAAGGAAACAAAGGGACAAGTCACACGGTTAGCAGGTGGGCGGTGGAGCCAGGATTCAATTCCGGGCAGTGTTTTATCTCATTGCGTCTCAAGAAGGTGGACGCTGACTGGGTCATCACCAGACCCAGCCCGTTTCAAAAGGGGGCTTTGTCTCATTCCTTGACCCAAACACAAAGTATTTAGACAAGGTTACATATAGAGATGGTACTGAATTCTGCAGGAGAGTCCACAGCGGCTGGGAAAGAGGCAGACAGGAGGCCAAACACAAATGAACTAAAGAAATGGGAAGGTTTCTGTCTGTCCGGTAACACTCCTCTCACTCCCTCTAGAATTAGAGTTTCAGTTCTTACAGATTATAAAGAATCCTTCCTTATATGAACCGTAGAAGCTCAGAAGATGCCAAGAGCATCTTTGCTGCTACAGTTGTTTTCATCAAGAACCAACCATTCGTAGTAACCAACTCTAATCTCCCTCCCAGTTGTCAAAGCCAAAATCGAAACATAGGTCTATGACCTTCCTTCCTGACCACCAGCACCTGTGACCCACCCCCAGCTAAGACCTGCTCACAGACCATCCCTCCTTTTCAGTCCTGGAGAAATACAGCTGGTCTCTGAAGGTGTGGTTACATGTAACAGAAGCACAGAGGACATTATTGACATACGGCAATGGGGGATAACGAGCTTTTAAACTGCAGGAGAATAGAATCGTTCCTTTCCCGGTTGCCAGAGTTCAGTAGACAGCCGGCAGAGCTAAGCCGCCTCCCAGGGTCCGGGATCTGGGATGTGACCTGTCCTCATGATTCAGGCACCTGTCATTTGCATGATGGACGACTACAGCTGAAACGGGTGAATAAAAACTTTTTCTGAAGCTGTAAAGGCAGCTCCTGGAGACACTGTTCTCTCCTTACTCTGAACTGTCTAAGATTAGAATCCACCACCTACCTGGGTAACCCACTTCCACATCTTCTCACGCCTGCCTCACAAGGCAGTCAGGATGGTAAATGGGGCAGCCTCTTAACAGCTTCCGGAAATACTATCTTATTTTTCCAACAGAGCCGCCATCCCAAAAGGAAAAATACCAAGTCTTAGGGAGTTCTGTTGGAGGTTTCTGAATCAGTGTACTTAATCATAAGCTCATTTATTCCTTAGCCTTGAAAATATTAAATATAAAGAAATGCCATGTTGTATACCATGCCTGGTGCCTGCGTGGGGTCACTCCTTGTCTACACTGCGAGTCCTGAAGCAGCTGTGCTCTTTCCCAACCCTCCCGCAGCCATCAAGTTCTCTGGAGACATTCTTTGATTCCCTCGTGGCACAAGCGAAGATCCCCAATGTTTTCTCCATGCAGATGTGTGGGGCTGGATTGCCAGTCGCTGGATCTGGTACCAACGGAGGTAGTCTTGTGGGTATCTTTTCATTTTAAAGGGGGAACATCAGAGATCAGTGGGGCTGCTCTTTCTGCTTTATTAAGACCCTGATAGAAATATTAGACATGTAGGCATACATAGGTACTGTCTGGTATGAATAATCCTTGTTTGAGAGCCCTTAAAAATGGATAAAACTAGCTCTTATTTTTATCTTTCCTAATCATCCTGCCAGCTCATAAGATGATTCTCATTGCTTCCCCAAATTCCTTTATTTTTTTTTATTCCCATACCTTTTTTTTTTTTTTTCCAATTGGGGTATAGTTGTCTTGCACTGTTGAGTTAGTAAGATTCCTTTAAAGCTTTTTAAAAAAAAAATGTTTGTTTGGAAGGTAACTGTTCTGATTGGGTGTGGTAGGGGCACATGAGGACCAGTGGGGTGGGGTGGCAGGTGGGCCTTACTCTGGGGAGGGGAATCAACGGGAGAGGACTGATTTCATAAATTTGGTGGGGAGATGGGGAAAACTGTACATCCTTTCTCTCGCTCTGAACACACGCACACACGCACACACACACACAGACCCACACATATACACATACATATACACACATGCACACACATACACAGCTATACAAACATACACATACATACTTACATACACACACTTATATACACAGCACACACATAGTGAAGCAGAATCAACGCTGTGAACATGCCATAACCCAAGTGTCCCTTTGATGGGCCCTGCACCCAGACATCTAAAGTGGGAGGTGATGGGGAGAATGTCCATGAAGGGGCCCCCTCAGGGTGGGCGATGTTGACCCCTTTGCTCTCCAGCTATGAGAAGCAGGCTCATCTACTTTGATTGCTAACAATACACCTGCTCTCAGCACCTTTTTTATCACCTTTTCAGGGGAGCGGGTAGCCTGGATTTGTGGGATGATGCTATACAGATGTGCAAATGAAGTTTTGGTTAGGGGAGCTCTTTTGTTCTGCTTTCCATGCAAATGTGCGGGGCGGGAAGTCATCCTCTGTCTTCTGAGGAACTAAATTTTTGTCAGTCTGTATGGTTTACAATTTGATTGCATTTCTTTGCCAGTGGCCGGGATCGGGGGCCGGAGGGGTGGGGATCTCAGTATCATGGAGCTGGAACTGTATGTACTAACTTTAGATGAGGGAAACCATCAAAGCATCCTGATTAGACTAGGGTACAAAAGTCTTTGATCTTTGGACACATGGCCCCAGAATGTTCCCTGTTTAATTTTCAGGTGTATGTATTTATTTATAACATCCCAATAACTTGAAAGTCATAATTCTAGTGAAGTTTTGCCTTATAACAACATGCTTCTCTGTGTAACTTGTTACATGCCTGTATATTTTTTTCTCTTACACCTGTAAATATCTTCCATCCCAGGTCCTGGGTGGAATTGAACCAACCTTGTACAAAGGAGACATCTGGTATACCCCTATTAAGGAGGAGTGGTATTACCAGATAGAAATTCTGAAATTGGAAATCGGAGGTCAGAGCCTTAACCTGGACTGCAGAGAGGTATTTCCGCTCTGTGTCTACCTGTCTGTGTGTGCCTGGGTCACTTAAATATTACAGCTGGGACCTGAATGTGAACTCAGAGGGTACATTACATTGCGAGATAAATCAAAAGTTCATGACGTTAAAAGTTACAGGGCCTTTTTGTAGATGATTTTATACCAATGATCCCCCCAAAAAACATTGCTTCCTTTCAACTGCTTCTCTTAATAGAGAGGAATTAGCCTGAAATGGTGAGTGAAGAGAACTGTCTAGAACCATATCATCTTGGCCTGATGGTCCCTGATCTCGGTTCAGGACAACGAGAAGTAAGCAGGGTTTTATCAGTGTAAAGTGGGACTAAAAGATAAGCAAAATGAAACCAAAAGTAAATCAGCTTTATCCTCCATTCACAGCTAACCCCCCTTCCCCCCCAGTATACAGTTCTCACTCGAAGAAACATGTGCTCTAAAGATGTGCATGGCTTTTGATGGTGCCCAAAGGAGGCACATGTGCAGAGCTGGGAAACCACATCTCCCGTTAACCTCGTTCACACCCTCTCGCTGCAGTTTGGCTTGTTTGTGGCACATAATGACGTGATTATGAGGATCTGAGGGAGACCTGGTCCTCTACAATATTTTCAGAATGGTTTACAAAAACCACCAGCATTTCATCAGCATTCCTTGTACTCTTACCTGTCATCACTGCCTTTCAGTTTAACCATCATATTGTATCATAAGTTCTCATATACACAGATGCCTCTGAAAAAACAAGTCAAAGCTTGATAAAGGGATGGTCCATTCCATTGGGGTGGTGTTTCAGTCCTAAGTCCACAAATCTGTGTATTGTCAAGAGGCATTTACTTGCCATTGAAGAGTCCAGTGATAGAATCAGGTGGGAGGGCCTAAAAGAAAGCACCGACTCCGCGCGTGTGTGTGTGCGTGTGTGTGTGTGAGTGTGTGTTGGAGAGTGTAAGCATGTATTTGGAGGTTTGATTCTCATATTCCTGGTTCTTTTCTGCCCCCCACAATTAGCCAAGCTTGCCACACAGAGCAAACAACAAAACCCAGAACGTCCCACCACCCAGCATTTCAGTGTGCGAGCTTTTCTTACACATACAAGCGCGAACAAACTAGATTATATTTCAATTAACTTTGTTTCTAAACTGAAATTCGTTTTACATTTGAAAAACTATGAGTCAGTTGCTGTATTTCAATTTCTCAAAATTCTTCACTCCTCCCACCTGCTACCTAAACAAATCCTTATTTCCTTTTGACCTGCTTGGTGTACTTGGTCATACGACTCATGGATTTGCCATAGAAGCAGGAGGATTAAATTGCCCACGACTCATTCCATTCCTGGGTAGCCTTGCTCATACAGTTATGTCCCTAGAGGTTGGGTGACTACTCTGGTCTTGGCCCACTGACCTCCATTCTTCCCACTCGGCCACATAAAGAATGACAGAGGCGGGGTCAGGGCTGGGAATGCCTCTGTGTGTGTGAGATTCTCTTGCTGAAGGTGGCTTTGGTTCCATTCTAAATGCAAATATGGGATATCTATGGAAAAACTGTCCTTCCCCCTCCTTCTCCACTAGCAGGGTAATAGAGAGTTGAGTTTTCATGATTTGTATAAATGACATTTAATGTATCATTTCAACCTCTGAAGACAAATGGGTCTTCCCTCTTTGGAGGATCCCTGACGGAATCTGGCCACACTGATTTCGGTCAATGTCACTGCCCTTTCCTGGCCTCGGTTTCTTTATCTATAATGAGAACATTGGGCAAGGAAGTTCTCGGTTCCCAAGTTCTGAGAAGATGAAATGAATTGTAGCCACCAAGGAGGTACCGTGACTGCCGAACGTGTGTATCACAGATCCACGGTGACGGCGGGCTGGAGCCGTGCCCTGATGTGGGTGTCCTGTCGCTCACGTGCCTTCTCCCCACCCCCTCTCCCCGTTCTAGTATAACGCGGACAAGGCCATCGTGGACAGTGGCACCACACTGCTGCGCCTGCCCCAGAAGGTGTTTGATGCCGTGGTCGAGGCAGTGGCCCGCACGTCTCTGGTGAGTCCCCAGGATGAATCTCAGAGGTCACACCAGGTCATGACCGCATACTGGGGAATACCGCCACGTAGTCTAACGGTCTCTGTCTGAGGATTTTGAGGTGTTTTTATTTTAATGATTACTTATTAAGTTCACAGTCTTATTCTTTGATATTAACCAGCAAAGAATTCCTTCACTTTAACCTCAGAGGACTTGGATCTGAAGGTGTAGTGCTTTTTACTATTTCAAATAACATTGTAGTTAGCACAGTACTTTTTTAATCTCAGGGGGAAAAGAACCACTTGGTAATATACTATAGTAAAGTAAGTAGTAAACCAGGAATATGTTTGTAGCCTTTAAAACAAACCAAAAATTGTACTCCTTTTTTGGCCTTCATCCAAGCTATGCTGGGATTGTAATTCCTACTTCTGTAAAAGAATGAGATTCACAGAAGACAAAGGGTAATCCACCAATGTAATAATTCTTTTATGGCCGTGCTTTGAAATACAATTAAAATCATGGTCAAGGACAACATGCCTTTTGAGGGCCTGGTTAACGGTATTCCCAATGTGACCCCAACTTTCCAGTTAGTTCAAGGCAACAGGATAGACCACAGGGCATTAAGTGGGAGGACCGCAGCCTTAAAGGGCGGATGGAATTGAATTTCATCTATAGCTTCTGCCACTTATTAGCTGAGTGCCGGGAGAGGGCTCTTGTGCCCCTTGAGAGTCTCCGTGTTCTTGTCGTGGGGCTGTGACGAGGGTCGGGCATAAAAGCCTGGCACCATGTGCTTGGTCAAGAAGAGCTTCTATTTCATGTCCAAACCACAGTGCTACTACTGTTTGTCTCAACACAAGATAAACGTTTCTCTCGACTTCATGGGTGTCTTCGTAAGCATCTGTTCACGCAGGGCCACCCTGGCAAAGTGACCAAAAATGAGCGTTTCCTACACAAAGTCTTTCTATTGGCACTGACCCCAGTTGGGGCTGACAGTCCCACAACTCCACCGGGCTGGCCAAATCCAAAGACTGATGGATAGGAGATGCACAGCAGTTGCTCTGTTACAGGTGACAGCAGGACAGGGGAAGGAAGAGCAGGGTTTTGCTTGTCCTGGACCCAAACTTGAAAAGTCTGAATGTGCTGTCGGAAGGACAGCAGGCAAGTCAAAAGAATGCAGATGGGAAAAAGCAGGAAGAAACAACACCGAGGTCCTTTGTGAGCTGAAAGATCAAGGGAGCAGCGGACTGCCTTTTTTGTCCACTGAGTGTCTAATATCTGCTGAATCAGAAAAAACTGGCAGGTCACATTCTTAGTGCTTTAAATTTAGAAAACTGGCTGAAAACCAGACTGCTGGAAATGCAGGGCAATATGCTGCCTTCTTCAGAGTAAAACTGGCCTCAGTGAAATTAACATGAGCACCCTCAGATTTGCTATTCTGAGCTAGGAGTGTTTTACAGCCGTCCCAAGGACGTTCTGGCAACATCAGCGTATGACTCCAACAAGCCCGTGACCAGCCTGGGTCTCTGCAGAGTCCGTGACTTTGGCGGGGACCAGCAGGACTGTGGCAGAGGGGCGCTAGCACCCCTGAGGTCAGCACAGCACGTGTTCCGCAGTGCCTGACTGTAATTAAAGCACGAGAAGGAATGAGAGTACAAAATTTGTCTGCCTGGTCTAAAATTATCCTCTGATTTCATGCCTCCATCAGGAGGGAGAGGCCTGGAGAGGATGTTTGTCTGGAGCAGGGAAAGCTCAGCGAGGGTGGGAGCTGTCTCTGTCTCATGGTGTGCGGACCAGAGACGTGCGCGTTCTCTCTCTCTGCCAGGTTCATCTCAGCTGGCTCTCTTGGCTTGGGTTTTCTTTCTTAGTTAAGGAGAGGACCGGCTTTGAAGAGTTAAACACCATACACATGCCGGGCTCTGTCTCTGGGCCTAGAGTCTTCAGATGGCATTTTAGAAATGAATGGTTTGTAGGTCCGTAGTTCTTTTTAATTATTGAAGTATAGTTAATTTGCAATGTTGTGTTACTTTCAGATGTACAGCAAAGTGATCCAGTTATACATATATATGTATTCTTTTTCAGATTCTTTTCCGTTATAGGTTATTGCACGATATTGAATCTAGCTCCCTGTGCTCTATGTAGGTCTGTAGTTTTAAATGAGCCTGGTGGGGAGTTCTGTGTGTGGCGGGGACCTGGGCTTCCTTCCTGCCCAGCTGTGGCCCCCTCGTCAGCTCAGGCACGGTGCTTCTCCCTCTGTAAGACCCAGAAGTAGGAAGACACCTCCTGTAAATTGACTTCTGACTTTCAACTCTATGATCTGAGTGTCCAAACTCTCCCCCGGGACACAAGGCTTGTCCCCCAGGGAGGCTTTCCAGACTTGTAAGCACCTCTTTGGAGGCAGACGGTCCCCCTTCCAGTCCCGAGCTGTGCCTCTTAGGCAAGTTACTTGGCCCCTCTGAGCCTCATTGTTCAGCTGGAAATTGGAGCTCTGTGCCCTCTCGTGCAGCCCTAGCCACGCTTCACTTTTCCTGGAATCCAGCAAAATGACTGCGCCACCCCTTCTCAGCTCATCCAGCGAGGGGTCCTTCCCTGTGATACATATTTCAAACTGGCTTCCTTCTCATAAAATGTACAAACCTATGAAGGCCAGCATTAGAGACTTTGCAAATCGGCACTGACAGTTTCAGTGGAGGACCTGTGATGGGTGAAGAGACCGCACGAGCTTCCTCCCGGTTCTCTGCCCCGAGGGCGGCGGCACATGCCTGCGAGGCCCTGAGCAGGCAGCTTTCACTCCGTGTTTGTCCAGGGACACCCAGTTTGCTCACTTTCTATCTTCCTTGACCTCTGCAGCACCCCTGCTCACCTTCCTTACCTGTTCTCTCAGCTTCCGTAACACCCTCCTCCCAGGACCTCTTCTTATGCCTGTGTTCCTCTTCATGGGGGTCTCCTTTGCCGCTCCCTTTCTCAGGGTGGGTCCTACGCCCCTCTCTTCTCCCTGTACCCTCTCCTAAGTGATCCCATCCATGGCCACACCATCACTTCCCACCCATTGGTCACTGACTTTCAAATGCATCTGTCTAGCCCAGGCTGATTCCTTGGAGGTTAGACTCAAAGAACCAGTGACCTACACAAATCCTGCTTGGATGCCTTAATCCCACCCCATGTGCCACAGCACTCAGATCCCTGATAAATGATCTCTGATAAATGCACGATGGTGCACCTAGGTCCTTCCCAGCCTCGTCTCCTACCCCTTCCTGTCCTCAGCGCCAGCCTCCATGGCCATCACGTTGTCTAGTGGGACAGGTTCCATGCCCTGCCTGCTCTCCCCACCACATCTCCCCGACGCCCACCTGCCCCTCAACTCAGCTCATGTGCTTCTTCCTTGGGGACCTTGACAGATACCCCTTCCTCCCAGTCAACACTCTTTTAGCTTCACCCCACATCCCCGTCACATGCCCTCCTAGCTCCACCCCGTCACATGCCCTCCTAGCTCCGCCCCATCACATGCCCTCCAAGCTCTGCCCCGTCACATGCCCTCCTAGCTCCTCCCCCATCACATGCCCTCCTAGCTCCTCCCCCATCACATGCCCTCCTAGCTCCACCCCGTCACATGCCCTCCTAGCTCCTCCCCATCACATGCCCTCCTAGCTCCTCCCCATCACATGTCCTCCTAGGTCCTCCTCCATCACATGTCCTCCTAGCTCCTCCCCCGTCACATGCCCTCCTAGCTCCTCCCCTGTCACATGTCCTCCCCTGTCACATGCCCTCCTAGCTCCTCCCCATCACATGCCCTCCTAGCTCCTCCCTGTCACATGCCCTCCTAGCTCCTCCCCATCACATGCCCTCCTAGCTCCTCCCCATCACATGCCCTCCTAGCTCCTCCCCCATCACATGCCCTCCTAGCTCCTCCCCATCACATGCCCTCCTAGCTCCTCCCCTGTCACGTGTCCTCCTAGCTCCTCCCCATCACATGTCCTCCTAGCTCCTCCCCGTCACATGCCCTCCTAGCTCCTCCCTGTCACATGCCCTCCTAGCTCCTCCCCATCACATGCCCTCCTAGCTCCTCCCCATCACATGCCCTCCTAGCTCCTCCCCATCACATGTCCTCCTAGGTCCTCCTCCGTCACGTGTCCTCCTAGCTCCTCCCCCATCACATGCCCTCCTAGCTCCTCCCCCATCACATGCCCTCCTAGTTGTGCCCTGTCACCTGCCCTCCTAGCTCCTCCCCATCACATGCCCTCCTAGCTCCTCCCCATCACATGTCCTCCTAGGTCCTCCTCCGTCACATGTCCTCCTAGCTCCTCCCCCATCACATGCCCTCCTAGCTCCTCCCCCATCACATGCCCTCCTAGTTGTGCCCTGTCACATGCCCTCCTAGCTCCTCCCCATCACATGTCCTCCTAGCTCCTCCTTGTCACGTGCCCTCCTAGCTCCTCCCCATCACATGCCCTCCTAGCTCCTCCCCATCACATACCATCCTAGCTCCTCCCCCATCACATGCCCTCCTAGCTCCGCCCTGTCACATGCCCACCTAGCTCCACCCTGTCACATGCCCTCCTAGCTCTGCCCCATCACATGCTCCTCTAGTTCTGACCTGAGCAGTGCAGTGTGCTGGGTGTGTTAAAAGAGACACATCCAACATAGTCCTTCCCTCAGGGAGCTGGCAGGAACAGGGCAGGCCTGCTCTGGAAACTTCACTGGGCCTGCTGAGAAGGCACGGAAGTAATTTGTAATTAACTTGCAGATTCAGCAGTTAGTGGATAAGCATGGTTGGCATTGCCCTTCTGGTCCCCGGATGAGAGGCACAGGTGAACAAACATTCTGCATTCTTGGCCATTCATTTTTTTACCCACAAACATTCCCTGAGTCTTTCCTGTGGGCCAGGTGTTAAGGCTATGAGGAGGAGTTGGGGGAGCAGACAGCACACCTGTGTCGTTAGAAGAATCAGATTCTAGTGCAAGAAACAGAAGTTAACCAATCACACCAATAAATTTAAAATTAAAACTGCTACAAGGAGGAGAGATATATGGTGGAGTACCAGCACTGTGGGGGCCAGTCAAGGAGGGCTTCCTGGACAAGCTGGCATTGGAGGTGAGATCTGGGGGAGGAGAAAGATGTTCCAAAAGAGCAGAGAGCCCCCGCAGGGCTCTGCACCAGTAGGAAGCTTACTGGGCTCAGGGAATTTATAGGGAACTTGATGCCCAAAAGGGCCTTGAGCACCACATTTAAGATCTGGTCTGTCTTCTAAAGAGTATTGCCTACTGCAGTGTGACCTTGGGTGAGTTATTTCACTTCTCTGAGCATTGGTTTCCTCATCTGTAAAGTGGAGGGGATGATGTTACTGCCCTGATGCGGGTGTTTGAGAATTAAAGTACTTCGTGCTGCGAAGTGCTCCTAGCAGTGCCTAATACCAGTAAGTTTTCCACATGCCTCGGTAATTTTAATAATTGTGATTTTGTCATCACCATCACTCTTCCAGAGGACGGATGTCTTGCTTTACATCCAAATTAAGCAGCGTTTATCGCCATGGGCATCTGGCAAGGTGATGAGGAGAGCTGAGAGCTGCTTCCTGTTGTCGTGCCAGACTCGTCATTGTTTGTCGTGTGACCTTGTTTTGTCTAGATTCCAGAATTCTCTGATGGTTTCTGGACGGGGTCCCAGCTGGCATGCTGGACAAATTCTGAAACACCTTGGTCTTACTTCCCTAAAATCTCCATCTACCTGAGAGATGAGAACTCCAGCAGATCATTCCGCATAACTATCCTGCCTCAGGTATGAACTTGGACTGTGTTTTCTCTTTTTAACACGGAACGTGCAAAAGTAAAGCACTTCATGCATAATGAGTGCATTTCAATATCACACCTGTATTAGGCAGCAATTACCATGATAGTGCTGCGTAACAAACAACCACAAAATCCAGCGGCTTTAATCAGCGAGCTTCTATTTCTGCTCGTGAGTCTGGGCAGGTCTGCTGGTCTCGTCTGGCTTGCTCACATGGTCTCTAGTCAGCTGGTGGTTGGCCAGGGATAGGTTGGCCTTGGCTTAGAATGATCTCCGACGGCCACACTTGCATATCTGGTGGCTCGACTGGTGGAGGGGTGGGGCCATTGTCTCTCACCACCCAGCAGCTGCTTCAGACAGTGGCAGCAGGATTCTGTGAGAGAGAAAAGAAACCTGCAGGTGCTCCTGAAGTCGAGGCCCTGGGACTGGCCACCACCTCTTGCACAATGTTTCCCAAACCAGGCCAGGGGCAGCCCGGGTAACCGGGGTGGGGACGTAGACACTACCTCCCAATGGGAAGAGCTGCAAGGTCACATCACAAGGGTGTGGCTACAGGGAAAGTTAAGAATTGAGGCCATTTTTGCAGAATCTACCACAACATCAATATATGTTTACTTCTGATTTATTTATGAGTAGAGACTAACACCGGATGCTCAGAGATGGAAACAGCAGTTTTTCCATACTCAGTAAATCGTTGATTCCTCCTTTATCCTAAGCATCTTGTTACATAGACCAAGTTCCGTCTTCCCCCGTCATGTGTCTCACCTCTTCCTCCCCCTCTCCATCCCCAGAGCCCTCACTCACATCCCCTCTCACTGCCACCTCAGGACCCTCCACACACCCCCACCCTCTGCTCCTTCTAAAACTATCGCCAGATTCATCTTGCTAAGCCACAGCTCTCCACCCCACTACTACAGTCCTGGAGGCCTCATTCGCCAGTGTGGCTTTCCATGACCTCACGGGACCCGTGCTGACTCCCCAGCGTATTTCCTGCTGCGCCCTTGACCCTCCACTCTTGGTGGCTCTCCTCCAGCACCGGGTGCCCGCTGCCGTCTCCTCGCCTTTGCTTCCGCCAACCCCCCTGCCTGAAATGCCCCCGCCTCCCCACTCCATCTGTGTATCCACATTCTTCCCATCCTTTAAGACCCAGTGCAAACAACCCCTCTTTGTTGAACCTCTGCTGAGCAGAATGACCCATTCGTGAGCTTTGCCCTTCAAACTCATAATGCATGTTTTCTAGTCTCCACTCATCTGGCCCGGAATCATATCTTCAGGGTAGAGTTTATGCCCTTGGCTTTTTCATTTGACTTCTTTTTTCTCTAATCGCACACACACTTATATTTCTTCCCCCATTAAATTCTTAATTCCTTGAAGATGAGAACCATGAGATTTAAAGATCATCCTTCCTTCCCTAGCATTGCCACGTGGTAGAGGGTGGTGCATAATAATAACTGTTTGTTGAATGGACAGATCAATGTGTCTTTGTTGCAGTTTGCTGAATTTGGGATAAAGGAGTGGGACTGGGGGATAGGGAGAGAGGAATAATTTCAGAAGAAAAAAGTAAATGATAATTTGGCTTTTCCCCATTCTCAACTTTATATGGGGGGAAAGTGCATTCCACAAATGGAGAGCTGTAGGGGAAAGGATTGAAAGCTTTATGAGAAATACGGCCCAACAGAGGACACATACGCTGAGAGCTGGAAGCTTGAGTTATATTCTCAGTACTGCCCTTGACTCACACTATAACTTTGAACAAATCACTTAGCCCTTTCTGTGTCAGTCTCTTTAACTATAAAAAAGAAATAATAATACTTGCCAAAGACGTTTTCAGAAGAGTGCAGTATCCTTGGATGGACAGCACTGCATAGAGTGATGTTAGAATGATATGTTTTCAGCATCCTTAAAATAATGTGCTCTCTGTGATTAAATTTTGGTCAGCCCAACAGCAAAATGTGGACATTATTTCATCAAGGCGATTTGTAACTAAAGTTGAAACCCAGCTTGAGGACAAAGGTGAATGTGAACTGGAAAATAAATGGCATGTGGGTGAGTCGACAGTCAGGGACTCATAAGAAGTAGGAGGAAAGCAGGCATTCATGGGGAAAATCTATAATTATGTCCAGGGCAGGCAGAGCTGAAGGTCTGCTGGGGACCGCCAGCCATTTTTAGGGCTGAGCACTGGGGAGCGTGAAGATATAATGAGGGATGTTTGGAAGTATTGCATTTAATTTGCATAACTCTGGATAAGAATTCAGTTTTATTCTCACTTAGAAGACTGTAGATATCTTTTGTCTAATTTTGACATTGTCCACATTTTCACTTTTTAAAAATCTGCTTTCCCGTGTTTTCCTCATTTCTTATTCACCATCCCAATCCCGTTTGCTCTCCATTGCCTTGTTGAGAAAGGATGGCAGTTAGGAACCATGACCCGATGAGAACCTCACAAGCACACGCCTGGGAACAGCACTGGGGGTCCCCTCCTAACACCCCAGCTCTGCCCAGCTGAAGCCCTTCCTAACATTCAGGCCAATCATCAAGGCTCCTTGTCACCAAAGTTTTAGAGTGAGGCCCCTGCCCAGGACCGTTCAGGCATCAGCAACAGTAGATGGGCAATTGATTGCTAGTGCAGAAGAGTCATGCCAAAAAACACTGTGTCCATCCCCAACCTATTTTCCAGAAACACATGGGCTGAATCCTATTCGGCCTGTCTAAAAAGGCAGCCCCCAAGCCCATCCCACAGGCAAATTCTGATTTTTTTTTCATACAATCCTAAAAACGTAAATAGTTTCAGTCTAAATACCACCGGTTTGTCTATTTGTGCTATTTTAGTTAGAAGGCAGGCATGTTATTCTGAGACCCAGCAATACTGGCGCTTTCCCAACATGTTACAGAATTTACAGTCTGGAATTTTTATTGGAAGTCAACTGGCACACACACAGAAAGGACAGAGGGAAAGATACAAATTCAGTTTGTATCATGTTTGTATCGGTGTCATCATTTGCATTTTATTTGGTGATTTGGGGGGGTTTTAGTATGGAATTAGTTCATTCAAAGGTAGGAGTGTGTGTGTGTGTGTGTGTGTGTGTGTGTGTGTGTTTGTATGTTCTAGGACCTGCTTACAGAGCCCTAAATGGAAGCGTTTTGGTGGTAGCCAAGTGTATCGGCCATCTTTTCTTAAGTTACGTTGACCCTCAGGAGAAGTTGTCTGTTTCATCACACTGCTCAAGCTCATTCATTTAATACCCATCTGCTGAGGCCCTACTGTGTGCCCGGCATATACCAGATGCCTAAGTGCCAAGACTATGTGAAGAATAGGATGATTCCTTGCCGTGAAGAAGGGTTTACAGACAGACACCAGTCAGTGCAGGGCTCTAACTGCTGGACTCACCACCTGCACGTGGCAGCCGCTTGATGCCCAGCAGGTTATGACTCTGGGAACAATCCTGGCGTGTCCTTGCTCACCTTCATGCCTTGAGACCCCTTTCCCTCCGGTCCTCCCTGCACGGGGCAAGTGCGCTGATGTGCATCTTCCTCACGCGTCAGTTCGATCATGTATGTTTTGATCATGCAGGGAGCATGTGCTGTTATTCATCTTTGTATGGCTGTACTGAGGACAGCGTCTAGGCCTTATTAAGTGCTCAGTAAGTGTTGAGCACGTAGACGACAGATGGATGGACGGACAGATAGACGTCTCCTGGATGGGTGTACCTGTGCACAGTCAGAGGTGGTGTGCATGTTCCTATCACTTCAGTAGTGTTTATCACCGGGCACACGGTCCCAGCTCCTGGATGTCAGGGCTGGTAGCATCCTCTCCATCCTCCGTAGCTCCCAGGGCACCTTGGAGAGTCTGAGCACACGGCAGCCTCAACAGCTTGGTGACGTTGCCTGACTCGTGTTTTTTCTTGTTTGCTCTTTCCTCTTCAACAGCTTTACATTCAGCCCATGATGGGGGCTGGCCTGAATTATGAATGTTACCGATTCGGCATTTCACCTTCCACAAACGCGCTGGTGATTGGTGCTACCGTGATGGAGGGCTTCTATGTGGTCTTTGACAGAGCTCGGAAGAGGGTGGGCTTCGCAGCCAGCCCCTGTGCAGGTAAGCGATGCTTGGATTGGACAGGGGGCCCTCACAAGAGCTCCTGATGTCAGATAACTGACTTGGAAGCAGTTCTTGATGATGAATCAGTTGGCATTGAATTCTTTCACTCACGCCTATCTCAGAGATCAAAGTCTTATCCTCAAAGTGTACTGGGCGATTGCGGAGAGGAGTAAGTGAGAATAACCCATGTCAGACTTTTAGTCCAGTGCTTGACACATGGCAAATGTGCACTAAATGTTAGTCATTGCAATTATCTCTCATATTAAACTTAAAACGGCATCTCATACCAGGAATAAAAATACTCTATGGGGCCTTGGGGATGAATTCCAGTTTTTGGACAGTAAAAGCAAAATGAATAAAAAAGAAAATGCATAGATAAGCTGTGTGTATTTTCTTCCTCAAAGATATCCTTGTTATGAAATCAGAGGTAAATGCCTGTCATTGCTATTTCTAGAAATTCTAAAATCGTGAGTGCATTTTTCTCATAGTATTTTTTTGAAGAGTTGCTATGAGGGTGACACAGCAGCATTATTCGGTGAAGTCTAGCTTAAGGATTGGGTGTATCTTCAGAGAAACCAGGAGAGCACAGTAAAGTTGATAGGGTGGTTAAACCCCTTCCACTTGGAAATGTCACAGAGTTAGCAGCTTGCTTGAAATGAAGTGTTCCCGCAGCACACGATTTAGAGGGAGAATCAGGTACTTCTGACCGATAGCCCAAGCTAGCGAAGAGAAAGCAAATCACAGAAGTGGCAGGAGATGCAGTCGCTGGAGCATGTGCACCAGGGCGGAGGCCGAGGGAGATGCCGCGCTCAGGATAGGGTTTCAGAGGACTGAAAATGTCCCAGTACATTGGATTTGGGATCAGGAACAGAAGGGAATCCCCAAGTTGTACTGGTAACATGCTAAGGGGGAGAACAAGAAATGTGAGGTAGAAAAAGAACTGACAACAAAAAGATAAAACAAGAAAATCAAGGGTTGTAGTGAAATACAAGACTGCCATGCAGTGAAGGAAAGAAAATATGGACTTGATGAAGAAAAAAGTCTTAGACATTAGATGTAGTTGTATGACAGGCAGGGATGCTGGCTGACCATGCTGGTAGCCTGTACTCGGACCAGACCTTCACTCTGATCTAAAACCAGCTGGGGGGTTTGGAGGCAAACAGAGGAGGTGAGGGTACACAGGCAAAATGCCAAATGATCACAGCTGATTTATTCAGGAGGTGAGGTTTCAGTCTTATTTCTTACTACCTAAATCGTGGTCTTAAAATAGAGGCCCAGTAAATTCCCACAAAGTAGAATAACAATTTGGAGAACAGAAAAAGAGAAATATTCCATGGAAAAATTAACTATTAGGCCAGTTTCTATTCTATATAAATAAAATCATCTAACCCCAGGTACATATTTGATATCTTGCAATATATCTTCTTAATATCAGTGCAGATTTCTTTGTATTAGTGAAAAGGCTTGGAATCCTTGAGACTTGACATTTTCTTTTTGTCTTAGTCATGAGTAAGTGTTTACCTTTCAGCTGTGTATTAACTCTTTCAACCTGTTAGATATCACTGTTAGAAAGAGAGCTTTCTCTGTAGCATTACCTGGGACTGTACAACCTGGAACACCACTGTATCTCCCAACTGTGACTCTTTCCCTTCTTCTAACCCAGAGGATCTAAGAACTACAGCAATTTCCCCACAGTTTCTGTTCTCTTGTTAAATACCATTAAAGTAGAGGCTATGATGCCAACAGCTGTTATATCATCCACTTTACTTAATACCTCAGAGAGCGTAATCACCGTATGTTTCCCGAGTGAATTACTGTTGCAAATAGTTTAATCTTAAGTGTCTCTAAGCAGACCGTCTCTTGCACTTCATCATGAATTCTTTGTTAGGTGCTCTTATACAACTTTTTTGTGGCTATTTTTTTTTAAATGTACTTAAGGTCTTGGTACTTAAACATTTGATTTTACCAGCAGTGGGAATATACTCTGATATGTCTCCTCTTTAGTACAAATTGTTTAGCCATTAAAGTAATTACTTCCCTCAGGGCAGCAGTTAGGAGGTAGACAGTGGTCTAAATAAAGCACCATAGTAAGTGGAAGAGATACCCTGCTTTTCTTTTTCTTTTTAAAAGTGTTTATTTTTAAGTTATAGCATGTTTTAAATAACAAAATGTTTTCAATTGCAAGAAATCATGTATTATATACACACTGGGGAACACCCAGATTTAACAAATGCTAACATTTTGTTATGTTTTCTTCAAAAATTTTTCATAGAAATAAACATAAATATAGCCCCATGCCACTGCCTTCCCCAGAATTACTCTTTATCCTGAAATCTGTGTATATTCTTCTCCTAATTACCGCACACTTATAATTTCACTTTGTGGTTATAACTACCTTGGATTAGTTATCCATTGCTATATAACAATGACCCCCAATTTAGCAGCATTCCATGGCCTTGTGCAGGTGCCTAGGGGCAGGAATTGAGAGGGGGCATAGCTGGTGGTTCTGGCCCACGGTCTCTTGTGAGGCTGCAGCCACCTGAAGGCTGGAGGGTCCACTTCCAAGTTCACTCATGTGGTTGTTGGCAGGAGTCCTCTTTCCTCACCATCTGGACCTCATCACCGGCCTGCCTGAATGTCCTCAAGGTAGGGCACTGAGCACCCCAGAGCAAGTGATCCCAGAGAGAGAGAGAGAGAGAGAGAGAGAGAGAGAGCACGCAACAGAGTCCCCCAAACAGAAGCCACAGCCCTTTTATGACCTAATCTTAGAAGTGCTGTGCTATCACTTCTGCCTACTCTTCTGGTCACACAGAGCAACCCTGGTTCTATACTACTTGGGAGGGGACTACACAGAGTAGATATCAGGGAGCAGGGGTCACTGGGGCTCATCTTAGAACCTGCCTACTGTATACTTATAAATGAGTACCTATACCAAAACGTAGGTTCGTTTGTTTTGGTGTTTTGGCATTTTTTAATTTATATGAATGCCTTAGTACTGTGCAGATTCCTTGTCAACTTGCTCTGATTGCTCGACTTTACATTTGGTAGAATTTCCATGTTGAAATGAGCACTAGGTCATTCATTTTGACTGCTGTGTAGTAGTCCATTGTGAGAATATACCCAGATTATTTACCCACTCTGGCCTTGAGTAACATGTGGGTCATTTCTGATATTTCAACTGTGTTGAACATCTTTGTGCACGTGAGTGAGATCTTCTGGAAATGGCATTTCTAGGTGATTTGCTGTGCCAGCCTTCAGTGTTACTGCCTGCTGACTAATTTGTCTTCCAAGTAGCTGGACCACCAAAGTTATACAAGAATTTTCATTCCCTCAAAGTATTATCATATTTTTTTTGTTTTCTTTTTTGCCAATATGTGTGTGAAATAATGCTACATTTTAATATTGCTCCTGAGATGACATAACTTTTGATATGTCTATGGGATGGTTAAGCTTTTTCTCTGATAGTGAATTTTTCTATTAACAGCTTGTGCACGTTTTTCTAATTACTTTTTATTGACATACATATGTTCTTTATCTATTTTAGATACTAATTTTCTGGGTTATATGCATGGCACATATTTTCTCCTAAGCTCTCCGGCTTTTCTTGGGTTTTGTGTCTTTTATTTACATTTTTAATTTAATGAAGTAAAATTTACTAATCCCTTTTTATGGCTTCTATTCTGTACTTTATTTGAGAAATTCTTCCTTTCTCTAAAAAAATAGAGATTATTTTTCTTCTAAAGGTACTTTATACTTTTGTTTCATTTTCTTCTAAAATGTGAAGTAGGAATCTAATTTTTATGAGGCCACTGAATTTTCTCAGCATCATTTATTGAATATATGTTTTCCCACGGATTTTTTCAATATTTTATTGTAAAAAAATTTAATATACAGAAAAGACTAAAAATAATACAATAACATCCTGCATACTGACCATCTAGACTTAATTTTAACATTTTGCCATGTATCAGTATGTGTATATGTATATATATTTTTTTGCTGAACCATTTGCAGATATCATGACATTTCACCCCTAAATATTTCATTGTTCATCTCTTAAAAATAAGTACATTCTCCTACTTAACCATAATATCAATATGACACCTAAAAAGGTAACAATGTTTACCTAATATCATATAATATCTCAGCCATATTCAACTTTCCCCAGTTGTCCCAAAACTGTTTTCCTTAGCTTTTATTTTTTTTTGAAGGCCAGTTGTATTATAGAATGTATCATACTCAGATTCATCTGAGTATTTCCTGATGGTATCATTTAACATTTTTGTTTGATATCATATTTCCTGGAAACTTAGGACTAGAGGCTTGATTAGATTCAGGGTAAATAGTTTTTGCAAGGTACCTACTGAATTTTAATAATTTCTTTGTCATGTATATATATCTGGGTCTATTTCTGAGCATTCTCTTCTGTCCCAGCGGGGATAGTGGTGTATCTCTGTGCTATAACATATGGTTTTAATTTCTGTAGTTTATAAGAAGATTCAATGTCTGGTAGGTGTTTGACTCTTCTCCTTATTCATCTTTAAAATTGTCCTGGCTACTTTTATCCTGTTATTCAGCTTGTCAAGATCCCTGAAGAATCATATTGAGATTTTGATCAGAACTACATTGAATTTATAGATTCACTTGAGAAGACATCAAATGTTTACTGTATGAGTCTTTACCCCATGAATGTGCTAAATCTCATTTGTTTAGGTCATCTTTGATGTCCTACAGCAAGGTCCTGTGGTTTTCTCTAAAAAGGTCTTACACGTATACTTATTACTAGATACCTGTTAGCGCTTACTGTTATTATAGATGAGATTATTTAAAATTGTATTTTCTAATGGATTATTTGGTATACAGGCTTTCCATTTTATTGTGTAGTAATCTTCTGTCCAGCCACCTTGCTGGATTCTCCGTTTTTTAAATAGTTGTTAGAATCCCTTGGATTCTCTTTGGAAAGGTAGATGATCTGCAAATAATACGCTTTTTAGCATTTCTAATCTTTTATCTTTTAGTTATTTTTCTTTTACTGATGCTTTTAGAGACACTATTGAATAAAAAATAGTGATGGACATTTCTCCTTACTTTAATGGGGGTGATTAAAATACTTCACCATTGAGCATAATGGATGGGTTAGGTTTGTGGAAGTCCCTTCCAATCCTCAATTAAGGGATTCCTAGTTGCTGACATTGTTTAGTATGAATTTTAAAAAGCTGCTCAACAGTTTCTACTAATGTTAAAAATACTCCTACTCAATGGATTTGAGCAAATTTCACTCTTAGCTATATGCAAAGGAGAAATGAACGTGTGTGTCCACTGAAAGACTTGACCAGAAACAGCTTCATTCATAAAACTAACCAAAGTGCTGCATTCATGATAATTACATAAAACTATCATTTTCATCAAACTAAAAACAGTCCAAAGTCCTTCAAAGGAGAATAGATAAATAAATGGTCATCTTTCCATTCACTGGGACACTACACAGCAATTTTCTTTCTGCTGCAGAATGTACTTTAGGATTTCTCTTATAAAAGTTTGTGAAAGGTAATTTTTATTTTGCCACACCTCTTGAATCATAATTTATCTGTGTGTGGAATTTAGGTCAACCGTTTTCCCTTAGTGTTCTGGAGATGCTATTTTATTACTCTCCTGCCATCATAATTGCTGGTGAAAAGACTCCAGTGAGTTTCAGTTGTTATACCTTTAAGGGTAATCTATTCCTTCTCTCTGGGTGCTGTTGAGACTTCTTTTATTTTAAATTTTTAGCGTTTTGATCTTTCACCATGATATATCTAGATATAGATTTTTTTTTTTTTGCGGTACGCGGACCTCTCACTGTTGTGGCCTCTCCCGTTGCGGAGCACAGGCTCCGGACGCGCAGGCTCAGCAGCCATGGCTCACGGGCCCAGCCGCTCCACGGCATGTGGGATCTTCCCAGACCGGGGCACGAACCCGTGTCCCCTGCATCGGCAGGCGGACTCTCAACCACTGCACCACCAGGGAAGCCCTAGATTATTTTTTCATTTTGCTCAAGACTCACTGTGCTCTCTGATTCTGACAACTCATGTTCCTTGTCATCAACCCTAGAAAATTCTCAGCTGTATCTCCACACCCATTCTTGTACTCTCGTCTAATCTCCTATGAAATAAATTTTGGGAGTTCTCGTTATTTCCTCCATAACCCTTGACCTTTCATTCATATTTTCTTTGCTGCATTTTGTGTAGGTTCCTCAGGTACATCTTATATTGGTCTAGTTCTCTCTTCAGCTGTGTTCAATCTATTTAACCTATTCTGTGAGTTTTAAATTATGTTGACTGTATTTTTCATTTTCAGAAATTCTGTTTTGTACTTTCTCAAATGTACTAGTTTACTTTTCTGTAGTGGCCTGCAATAATTTTGTTGTGGCTTGTATTTCCTTTATCTCCTTTATCATTTTTTATTTAATTTTAGAAAACGGCTGGGTAATATTCAAAAGGTACAGTGATTTATACAGCACCCCACTCTCTCAGATTCAATCACATGAGTACATAAAATCTTCCCTCGTTATTACTTTTTTGAGCCTCATGATCTCCTATTGTATGGGTGTTTCCTAATTTGTTTAATTAATCTTTATTGATAGGCATTTATGTTGTTTCTAATCTTTTGTTGTTACAACAGTGCTGCAATGGATACTGTTTATATATGTCTATTCACAGATAAGAAAGTATACTTCCAGGTTAGATAACTAGAAGTAGAATTACTGGGTTGAAGGGTGTATCGTTTGTAATCTTGGTGAATATTGTCACATTGCTTTCCATAGAGGTTATACTCACTTATACCTGACTATACTAGTTCTCTAGCAATGTATGTGATGGCCTGTTTCTCCAGTCAGACTCACCAACATAGTGACGCACTTTGAGGAATTTTGCCAATCTGATAGGTGAAAAAAGATCATCTCAGTGCGGTTTTAATTGTATTGCTTTCTATGGGTGAGGTTGAGTTTCTTTTCATATATCTAAGGGTGTTTGTTTTTCCTTTTCTGTGATCTATCCACTCCTATCTTTTCCCCATTTTTTTCTGTTGGGTTTTTACTTTTTGGTGTCAATTTGTAAGAGGTCTTTATGTCTTCATTTGTCTGGAGGAAGAAAAGCTAAAATTCATATCTCAATCAGAAATTATTTTTAAACTTTGCTTCTGATGAATTTTAGTGTAAAAAATGTTTACTTTTATGCATGTAAATATATCAATCTTTCGCTTTAAGTTTCTTGGGTTTAATGTCCCTTTTAAAATTAGCTTTCTCACTAAAATTATTTTGTGAGTTGTTTAAGTATATATTTCTATGTTTGATTTCCCTTGGCATAGAATACAGATTAAATCTTTTCTCCCCAAGATGACTACCAGATTGTTCCTATAACATTTATCAAATGAACTATCATTTCTTGACTAATTTGAAATCCCACTATTACTGCACACCAAATTCGAGTAAATATTTGGGATATATATATATATATATATATATATTTTTTTTTTTTTCGGTATGCGGGCCTCTCACTGTTGTGGCCTCTCCCATTGCGGAGCACAGGCTCCGGATGCACAGGCTCAGTGGCCATGGCTCACAGGCCCAGCCGCTCTGTGGCATGTGGGATCTTCCCGGACTGGGGCACGAATTCGTGTCCCCTGCATCGGCAGGCGGACTCTCAACCACTGCGCCACCAGGGAAGCCCTGGGAGATATATATTTATTATTTTGTTCCATTGATATGTTGTATAGTATTAGTTTTTTTGTTCCATTGATATGTTGTATAGTATTAGTTTCCTTTTATTGTTCTTTTTTCAAAACTTCCCTGCTAGTCTTAATTTTCTTTTCCTTTATGAACTTTTTTTTAACATCTTTATTGGAGTATAATTGCTTTACAATGGTTTTTATGAACTTTTGAATCAGCTTGTTTAAAGAAATAATCTTGTTGGTATTTTAGTGAGTTTTTAATCCCTTTAAACACAGCTGTTGTATAATGCAAGCAGCTTGTTATATTTTCTATCATTGATAGAGAACTAATCTCCTTGTTTTTGTGTCTGCTGACTGTTTTCTCCTGGTGGATTATTTTTCTCACTTGGTTTGTAGTTTTTTGTTGTGAGCTTATCTTTAGTGAGAGTGTTTTGTTTTGTTTTGTTTTTTCCAATCTGAGAGAGTTCAGTGCACTTTGGGTTGTAAAAATGTTCCTGTAAAGCAATTTGCATGTTTCTGTTGAGTGTTTTTCAAACCATGAGAAGTATAGTGTTTCTACACCAAGCTGTGTAAATTTAGATGCCAGCCATGATTTAGGTATTGGTTTTGAGGTTCTGTTTCTCATGGGACAGCCTTTCTTGCACTCAGCTTCCACCCTCCTCAAACCTCAGAGTCAGGCTTCCTTGTTGGTAGAGTTTTCCTGGCTCCCTGTACTGATGGGCCAGACTTTTGCTGGCATGTCATCTCTAGCACCCATGTCCTTGGTGCTGGGATCAAGTCTTCTGTCCACCCCCAACTTGTTGGGAATTGGAACCTAGCCCTAACGCCTATTTCTGAGCTCAGCTACAAATTTAAAATTAAGGGTTGTTTTTGTACTCAATTCTGTGTGTTATAGCAGGAGAAAGTTCTACCTTTGCACCAACCAGAACTTGAAAATCTTTGGGAGCTGCCCTTCTCCCCTAGTGTCTTTATTTTGGTTTTCATAATAATCTGTGTTTGTCAGACAACACTTAGCTTATGGGATTAGGCTTCTCTATAAGGGTTGGGGTGGGAAAGAGGGCAGTGAGTGGGAGCTCTTTGATTAGAATCTCCTGGGGAGCTTTTTAAAATATGCATGGTCTACATCCTCACCTCCTTCTTCAGCCAAGGTATACAGGAATGGTGGTGGGTGGGTGCTTGATGGGTATTTTGGAAAAAGATCCCCAGATGCTTCTCTTCTGCTGCCCCTGCTTCTCCTCAACTCACCCTCCACTCCTACGGACAGTCACTATTCTAGTCTCAGATCAGAGCCAGATAAACAAGGTGGCAGTCGTGGTGTGTCATGGAGATGGCCAGCCTGGGTCTGCAGCACATAGTCGCACATACCTGGAACAGGTACCGGGGACTGGAGCACATTCACCTGCCTCTCTGTTGCCTGGACCGAATGTCCTATAGCTAGGAAAATAGTAGCATGTTAAAACTGACAGCTTTCTCTTAATGTATCCAAAGCTTCTGAAATACCACCCATCTCTTTTTATAGATTGAGACATTTAGCACCCAAGAACTGTATAGATTTCAGCTTAGACAATTTGAGACACATCATGGATTGTGGCAGTCGTTTAACTGTGAATTTTCTTTGCGGCAGGTTGAAACTGGATATTCTGGTTCATGTTTAAAATTAGGAAAGTTAGCTATTAAGAACAGTGTCTCAGAGATATGCCTCTGCTATCTACTTAGAGTACAACCAAAAGATGGCAAAGCCAAGGGCCCCCAAAGACATAGATTAGGCAGCCCTGCTTCCTCATTTTACAGAAAAGAACACTGAGGCTTTGGGATGGTAAGTGGCTTCACATGGTTTCAGAGCAAAACGGTACTGAATCCATTACACTGGTCCTATGACTCCAGGACACTCTTCCAAGTAAACCACGTCCACTCAGAAAGCATCTCAGTACCAACTAATCCATGGGAGGGAACGGGTCACTTCATTTTGTATGCTGTGGTGGAAAAGACCTGACTACTATAATTTTTATAGTTGGTAAAGGAGCTGTCTTCCTCAGGCACTCATTATCAGCTGGGTCCTGACCTTCTAGGAGACAAGACAGAAAATGCATAATTAAAATTTTAACCCAAGCCCTTGATGAAAGAATTTAAAGTAACTGTATTAACAGCTGACATTTAGTAAACACTCACCTTAGTCCAGGCACCCTGCTAAGTGCTTAACTCCTGTTGACTTGGTTATCTATACAACAAGACTCTGCTATTATTGGCTTCGCTTCACAGATGGGGAAACTGCGGGGCAAAGAAGTTCAGTAACTTGACCAAAATGACACAGCTCATAAGCGGCAACTAGGACTTGCACCCCAGGGACCGTGCTCTTAGCCACGGCACACTATGGCCTCTCATAAGCAGATCCAGTGTGAAAAGTGAAAATCTGTTCTGTGACCGCAGAATTAGTAGTATGTGTAATAAATACACAGGCTTTTCAGTGAATGGCATTTCTAGAAAATATTCTCCAGAAGTAATTTTAAATCAACTTTAACATTGGGTGGCTGGTTAGCGAATGTGAGAAGGCTGTTGTTTCCAGATAATACATTATGTCTGACAACCTTAAATTGGGGCTAGTTCTCAAAAACTTTAAAAAAAAATACATAACTTTTCTGATTATAAAAATAATACGTGTACATTAAAGAAAATTGGATGATGTTGGATTGTTTTTTTTTTTACTATTTTTATTGTATTTGTCTATATGTACAGATGGTCCTAGATTTATGGTGGTTTGACTTGAGATTTTTTGACTTTATGATGGTGTGAAAGCCATATGCATTCGGTAGAAAGCTGACTTTGAGGTGTGGATTTTGATCTTCGGCTGAGCTAGCAATATGCCATCGATGCTCTTGGGATGCTGGGCACCAGCAGCCTCAGCTGCCACTCAGCCCCACGATCTCCAGGGTAACCAACCGATGACACGCTTAGAACCATTCTGTACCCAGACAGCCATTCTGGTTTTCACTTTCAATACAGTATTCAGTAAATTACAGGAGATATTCAACACCTTATTATAAAATAGGCTTTGTATCGGATGATTTCGCCCACCTGTAGGCTAATGTAAGCGTTCTAATGTAAGTGTTATGAGCACTGTTAAGGTAGGCTGGGCTCAGCTAGGATATTCAGTAGGTCAGGTGTATCAAATGCATTTTGACTTAATGATATTTTCAACTCATCATGGGTTTACTGGGCTGTAACCCCGTCTTAAATCTAGGCAGATGTGTGTGTGTCTCATATATGGAAACATGTGTAAACTTGGGCGTTCCACTTGAAGAACAATACTAAAATACTAAAATCCCTAGGTACCCAGCAGAGCTGGCGTTGGTTTTGTTTTTCTTTTTTAACCTAAATGCAATCATTTCACATGTGTTATTCTTTGACATACTTTTTTGACTGCCTTGTTCTTTTGATTTTTTTGAAAGCGTCATTGAGATATAATTGGTATGAAATGAGCCATTTGTGTTATAGGGTACAATTTGGTAAGTTTTACATTAGGTGTGCAACCTAAAAAGACATCCCCACACACAAGATGATAAACATTTTCATCATGCCCCAGAGTTTCCTTGTACTTTTCTGTCCTTCCTGCCCCCCAGCCCTTGCTGCCTCCGACCCCAACCCCAGGTAGCCACTGATCTGCCTTCTGTCACTATAGATTACTTTTCACTTTTTAGAATATCATATGAATGGAATCATAGCACACATTCCTTTTTGTCTGGCTTCTTCCACTCGCATAATTATTTTGAGATTGATTTCTTTTTTTCATTGTATCAGTAGTTCATTCATTTTTATGCTGAGCAATGCTCAGTTGCATAGATATATCATAATTGGCTTACCCCTTTCACCTGTTGAACTTTTGGGTTGTTTCCAGGTTTTATTGGCTATTATAAATAAAGCTGCTCTGAAAATTAGTGTAGAAGTCCTTGGACATAATTTTCATTTCTCCTGAGTAAACACCTAGGGGTGGAATGGCTGAGTCATAGGAGAGGGATAGGTTTCACTTCCTAAGAAATTGCCAGACTGTTTTTCAGACATGGCTGTGTCATTTCCGTTTCCACCAGCTGCGTATGAGAGTTTCAGTGCCTCCACATCCTCACCAACATTTGATATGGTCCCTCTTTTTCATTTTAACAGGTAGTTAGTTGTATCTTATTGGGGTTTAAATTTGCATTTCCCTAATGACTCATGGTCTCGAACGTCTTTTCATGTGCTTATGTGCCATTTACACATTTTCTCTGGTGAAGTGTCTTTTCACATTTTCTTGCCCATTTTTGTATTGAGTTGTTTTCTTATTTTTGAGTTTTCAGAGTTCTTTATATTCAGAATACAAATCCTTTATCAAAAATGTGACTCGCCAGGGGACACGGGTTCGTGCCTCGGTCCGGGAAGATCCCACATGCCGCGGAGCGACTGCTGGGCCCGTGAGCCATGGCCGCTGAGCCTGCGCACCCGGAGCCTGTGCTCCACAACGGGAGAGGCCACAACAGTGAGAGGCCCGTGTACCGCAAAAAAAAAAAAAAAATGTGACTCGCAAATATTTTCTCCCAGTCTTTTCAGTCTCTTAATATTGTCTTTGAAAGAGGACAGGTTCTTAATTTTGATGAAATAAAATTTATCAGTATTTTTCTTTTATACATTGTGCTTTTTGGTGTTAGAGCTAAGAAATGTTTTGCCTACCTCAATGACACAAAGATTTCCTCCTGTGTTTTTCCTAGACATTTTATAGTTTTAGAAATGTGTTATTTAGTTTCCAGATATTTAGGGATTTTCCAGCTATCTTAAATTTAGTTGTTGATGTCTAGTTCCACTGTTGCCAGAGAACACAGTATGAATTGAATCTTTTAAAGTTTATTGAAACTTGTAGTGTGGCCCAGGATATGCTCTATCTGGGTAAATGTCCTATGTGCTCTTGAAAACAATGTATATGCTGCTGTGTGGGTGGAGTATTCTGTAATTGTCAAATTGATAGAATCGTTCAGGTTGTCTATATCCTTACTTACTTTCTGTCTTCTTGCTCTGTTACTGAGCAAAGGATGTTGAAATCTATGACTATATTTGTGAAGTTGTCTATTCCTCCTTTTGTACTTTACCATTCTTCTTTTACATATTTTGAAATTCTGTTGCTAGAGGCAGAAATTATGTCATATTTATGAATTGAACATTTTATCGTTATGAAATTACCATGTTTATCTGATAGTCTTCTGCTCTGGATCTACTCTGTCTGATATTAAAATAGCCACTCTGGGTTTCTTTTTATCAGCATTAGCACTATCCATCTTTTTCCATCCTATGACTTTTAACGTAATGGAGTACTTACATTTAAAGTAGGCTTCTTGTAAGCAGCCTATAGTTTGGTCTTGCTTTTTATCTAGTTTGACAATCTCAGTGTTTCAACTGGGGTGTTTAGACCAGACTTGAGCAAACAGCAGGCAGCAGGCTAAATCTGGCACGTAGCCTGCTTTTCTGTGGCCCGTGAACTAAGAATGCTTTTTACATTCTTAAAAGGTTGTTTAAAAAAATCAAAAGGAATATATGATAGAAATCATGTATGACCCAAAAAACCTAACATGTTAACATGGTCCTTTATGGAAAAAGTCCACAAACCCCTAGTGTAGAGTATTTATATTTAATGTGATGATTGATATGGTTTGGTTTAAGTCTGCAGTCTTGCTCTGTGTTTTCTCTGTCTCATCTGTTCTTTCTTTCCCCTTTTTCTCTTTTTCTGCCTTTTTTTTTTTTTTTTTTTGGCTGCATTGGGTCTTTGTTGCTGCATACAGGCTTTCTCTAGTTGCAGTAAGCAGGGGTTACTCTTCATTGAGGTGCGCAGGCTTCTCACTGCAGTGGCTTCTCTTGTTGCAGAGCATGGGCTCTAGGCACACGGGCTTCAGTAGTTGTGGCACGTGGGCTCAGTAGTTGTGGCTCAAGGGCTCTAGAGTGCAGGCTCAGTAGTTGTGGCACACGGGCCCAGTTGCTCCGCGGCATGTGAGATCTTCCCGTAGCTGGGCTCAAACCCGTGTCCCCTGCATTGGCAGGTGGATTCTTAACCACAGCGCCCCCAGGGAAGCCCCTCTGCCTTCTTTGGAACTGAGCCTTTTTCGCCTTGTTTATTGGCTATGACTCTTTGCTATGTTATTTTAGTGGCTCTAGGGTTTGTAGTATCCACCTTTACCTTGTCACATCTACCACTTCCTGTAGTAGAAGAACCTACACGGTGTACTTCCCTTTCTCCCCTCTGTCATTTGTGCAGTTATTGTCGTACATATTACTTAGATGTGTGTTACAAACCACCCAATATATTGTTATTATTTTTGCTTTAATCAGTTATCTTTTTAAATATTTAAAGTCAGAAATGAAGATTTTACAATTGCCTACATAGTTACAATTTACAGTGTTCTTTTCTGTGTGTAGGTCCAGTGTTTCCACCTGATATCATTTTTCTTCCGCTGGAAGGGCTTCCTTTGGTTCATTTTATAGTGCAGCTCTGTGGTGATGATTTCTTTCTTGTTTTCAGCTTTATTGAGATATAATTGACAAAAGTTATACATATTTAAGGTATACAACTTGATGTTTTCATATATGTGTACATTGTAAAATGATTACCACACTCAAGCTAATTAACATGTTCATCGCCTCACAGAGTTAGTAGTTTCTTTCTTTCTTCCTTTTTTTTTTTCTTGGTAGTGTTAAGAACACTTAAGATACACCCTCTTAGCAGATTTCATGTATACAGTATTGTTAACTATAATCACCATGCTGTACATTAGATCCCAGACTTAATCATCTTGCATAACTGCACCTTTGTGCCTTAACACCTCCCCACATTCCCACCCCCCAGCTCCTAGCAACCACCATTCTACTCTCTGAATCTATGAGTTTGACTTTTTTAGGTTTCACATGTAAGTGGATCATGCAGTATTTGTCATTCTGTGTCTGGCTAATTCCATTTAGCATAATGTCCTCCAGGCTCATCCATGTTACACAAATGGCAAGATATCCTTATTTTTTAAGACTGAATAATACTTCATTATGCATATGTGTGTGTGTGTTTGTGCACGCGCATGTGTGTCTGCCTATGATAAATTCTTTCTGCTCGTGTGTGTCTGAAAACATCTTTTTTATCTTCACTTTCGAAAAATATTTTTGCTTTGTATAGAATTCTAGGCTGGCAGGGTTTCTCCCCCTGGTATTCTAAAGATGTTGCCCCACTATCTTGTGGCTTGTATTATTTCCGACATGAAATCTTCTGTAATCCTTTTCTTTGTTCCTTTGTACATAATATTTCCTTTTCTCTCTGCTTTAAAGATTTTTCTCTTTATCACCGGTTTTTAGCAATTCACTGGTGTATTCATGTTTCTTATACTTGGGGTTCTTTGAGCCTCCTGGATCTGCGGGTTTATACTTTCTATCAAATTTGGAAAATTTTTGGTTACTGTTTCTTCAAATGTTTTTTCTGTCTCCCATCCTCTCCTCTCATTTAGGTGGTCCCATCGTTTACTGATTTTCTGTTTTTTTCCAGTATTTTGCTCTCTTTTTGTTTCATTTCCATAGTTCCTACTGGTATGTTTTCAAGTTCACTTGTCTTTTTTCTGCAGTGTATCATCTGCTATTCACACCATTCAGTGTATGTTTCATCTCACGTAATGCAGTTTTTAATCTCTAGAAGCTTGATGTAGGTCTTTCTTTTTTGTACAGTTTGTACGTCTCTGTTTAACATGTCTAATACTTCCTCTAGTTTCCTGAGTGGAATAGAGGTATAATAACCGTCTTAATATCCTGTCTGATAATTCTGTCACCTCTTGCTAAGTTTTAGCTGATTCGTTTTCCCCTGCTACGTCTTGTGTCTTCCTCTTTCCTTGCCTCTTGGTAATTTTGTGTTGGACGCCAGACATTGTGGATTTTACCTGGTCGAGCACTGAATACGTTTGTATTCTCTAAACTACTCTTGAGGTTTGCTCTGGGTCACAGCTAAGTTCCTTAGAAAGAGACTGATCCTTTTTAAGCTTTATCGGAGGGATCAGAGCAGTGTTTAGTCTGTGATTAATCTTTCCTATTACAGAGGAAAGACCCTTAGTACTCTAAGTACCCTGTGAATTGAGTGAGTTTTTCTGGGGTTTTGTTTGTTTTTTTCACTGTGGGAAACAGAGTGAACAGGAAATAATTGGCAATAGGCATTATTCTCAGCCCTGCGTGAACTCCAAGCACTGTTTCTTTTAATCCTTCCAAGTAGTTCTTTCACTGGCATTCATTCATTTTAAGGTCAGCACTCTGCTGGAGGCTCAGGGGAGGCCCTCTGGAGATGTGTGGCATTTCTCTGTGTAGCTGTCCCCTCTGCATCCCTCTCCGTGCAAACTCTAACAGCCTTTGCTTCTCTGGATTTCTGCCTCTGTCTCCCCAGCTTGGGGAGACCACCATACTCCGCCAGTGTCACCCTTCTCTGTGCCACAACCCAGAAACTCTCTCAAGGCAGTAAGAAGGGCACCTGTGCGGCTCACACCATCTGTTTCCCATCTCTCGGGATTTACTGTCTCTCCTTGTTCAAGTTTTAATATCTTCAGAGTCTTTTTTTCATGTTTTTTTTTTCTATTTTAGTTGTTTCAGGTGGGAGGGTAAATCTGGTTCCTCTTCCATCTTGTCTAGGAGCAGAAGTGGCTTCAAGTGATTTTTCATTTCTTTGTGCTTTGCTCTATTAAGATATTGTCTTTGCACTAAGCATGGTTCACTCTCATAATTGCATTTGTTAAAGCTTCTCTATTTACAAAGTAAATAAATCTTTGAAAAGACAAATGACCTACTGTGGAAAGACATTTGCAGCAAAAAAAAAGTTTTTTACCATATAAACGCCTCTTACAAATCCATGAGAAAAAGATAGAAATGATAATAGATATAGAAATGGCCAGTGAGTGTATTTTTCAAATGGTCCCCCAGCTAGTAATCAAAGAATTGTAAACCTTATGATCTTGGGTTGAGGACCATCATTCTTCCTTATAGATGCTGGTGCGAGAGTGGGAAGTGGCACCCCCATCCTGCGCTGGTGGGCATGTGTGCACAGTGGCTCAGCCTTTCTTGTGGGCCTGTTGTCAGCACATATCCAGATGCCTAAAAGTGAGCCTACCTTGAGCCACATTTTACTTTATTTATTCATTCTGAAACATAATAAGAATATGGGCAGAGATTTAGGTACAGTGTGTTTCATATTCAGTGTTTATAATGGTGGAAATATTGAAAACCACTTAAAGTCACAGATAGGGATTGATAAGCAAATGCGATACATCTATAGTTTGGCTTTTTGTGTAGTCATAAAAACAGCACTGTGGAAAATTAATATCAAAAATTAATATCATTGTGATATCAAAAGATTTTTATCACATGTAACGTGAACATACAGTGTATGAAACAGCATGCGTTACATGATCCCATCTTTGTTTAAAAAATTGATGCCTATGATTATACTCTATGAATATTGACGTTTCTGAGTGGTGAATTTATGAGTTTTTATTTCCTTATTTACTTATATTTTCAAACTTTCTATTGTACGTATGTACCGCCTTTGTAATAAGAAGAGTGGAGTGTTTTTTTGTTATTTAAAATGTTTGTTAAATGCTATAGGCCAGGTATTGGCAAGCTTTTTCCACGAAGAGCCAGATAGTAAATATTTTAGGTTTTTGAGCCAGATGGTCTCTGTCACAACTGTCCCACTCTGCTGTTTTAGCACAAAAATAACCATAGACAATACATAAGTGAATGAAAGTGGCTGTGTTCCAACAAAACTTGATTTTCAAAAGGACCTGGCAGGCTGCCGGTAGCTGAAGATGCTGTAGGCACTTGGGTGTCTAGAGTAACTGAAGGCCAGCATCCCTCTGCTCGTAGGTATTTGCAGGCTCTGTTCCTTGGATCAGAGGATCCACATTAACAAAATCCACATTTGTAACAAGAAAACGTAACCTCTTTGCAAACTATTTGAGTTTGTCTTTTCCCGCATTTTAAACCATACTTTTAACTATTATTCCATTGTTATTTTGACTTTTTCTTTCCTCAGTAAAAAAAAAAAAAGATCTTACTTGGCAGGTCTTAGGATCTGGAGGCTTTACTTACAGGACAATTAATGCTTAGCAATGTTCTTGTCTGGCACCTAAATATTCATTTCTGCAGTTAAATACAGGGAAATGGGTCATGAGGCCTTTTTCTTTTTCCAGGTAGAACTGGAGATGCCAAGCAAATTCTATACTTCTGAAAGGAGCAGATCAGGCTAGTGTAGACAAATGAAATACTGGCAATCCCCAACCTGCTTCAGGAAATCACTTCAACTTCCTTCTCCAGGAAGAACATTTTTCACGAGTCAGTTTGCAAAAGTCACGGGATGAATTGTAGCCATGCTTTTTCTTGGTTACCCGTTACGTCCTGAATCTGCTCTTGCACTCACTAACCACTCTTGATTCTGCGTCCTGTGTACACTGGAGATGTGACATAGGACAAGAGTGCAATGGGGAAGGGTATCCTGGGCCAGGCTTACCCAGCTGGTCTTGGAACCCATTAGGAACGTGGGTCAGGCTGACGTGAGCACGTTACCTCCTGGGAATCCACCGCGGAGCACGCACTCCGGTGGACTCCACGGGGGAGATCCGTGAGATTCTGGCAGGTGCGGCTGAGTTTTCTGTTCTAGATGCTACTTCTCTTCCTACTTCCTTGTCCAGCTCTTCCTTCCTCATCTCCTCTGAGGAAGCACAACCACACAGCTCCTAACAGGCTCTGACTGACACACCCTCACCTGCATAGCGCTCCAGCCTTGCCAGCCTCCTCGAATCACCTGACGCCTCCGCGTGGGCCCTTCTGCACATTGCTCCCCACCGTGTGGGTCCCACACTTGCAGACCTTGAAACGTGCTGTCGTTCCAGCGCGAAGGGGACCGGACCCTCTGAAGGCCCACGGCCACCGAGACCCCCCTCGGTGTGTGCTCAGAGGCCTGGCCCCTTGGAACCTGGTGCCCATGTGGCCTGACTGATAAAGCACAGGGTTATCTCTTTTGTCGTGTGATAGAGGTGGACTGCTCGTTTCACAGCTGTGGATTTTCCCCCTTCTGTCTCCTCAGAAATCGCAGGTGCTCCGGTGTCTGAACTTTCTGGGCCTTTCTCGACAGAGGACATAGCCAGTAACTGCGTCCCTGCCCTGCCTCTGAGTGAGCCCATTTTGTGGATCGTGTCCTACACTCTCATGAGCGTGTGTGGAATCATCCTTCTTACCTTAATCATCCTGCTGCTACTTCCGTTCCGGTGCCGGCATCTACCCCCAGATCCCGAGGTCGTCAATGATGAGTCCTCTCTCGTCCGGCATCGCTGGAAATGAAGAGAAAAGCCTAAACTCTAGCAACCTTGAACTCAAGGATTATGACAATTCAAGGGGCAGCAGGCAGGGGTTATAAGGCAAGGTTTCTTCCTGTGTCCATTAGTCTTAAGTCTCTGTTCTGCTCCCAGATGCCTTCCAGATTCACTGTATTTTGATTCTTGATTTTAAAGCTTCCGCCTACTCTCCTACTTCCAAGGAAAATGATAATAAAAGACACCTCATTCGTAATCAAAACAGAGTGAATTGGGCTTCAGGCTTTATGTAGCTGGTTATGCCAAACTATCTAGGTGTGCCACACCCCCACCCCCCAAAAGAAAGAAAAGGAAAGAAAAGAAAACCAAGAGCCTTGCTTGTTTGGCTTGTTCTCTTCTCCCTCCTCTCTCTGGAGAAATAAGTGCATATAGTTTATAACTCTTCTTAGCTAATGGGAAGCTTTTTGTATTAATCACATTTAAGGGTATTTTGTACCAGGCTCGGCCTGCGTCAACGTGGTACAAGAAGGCTCACAGTATGACTGCAGAAGAAGTCTGGGGCCTGATGGTCTAACCATCCTGCCCCCTTCTGAGTTGGAAAAAGAGCAGCAGGCCCCTTTTCTGGGTCTCTCTGTGCTCTGACTGGGAGCTGGACTCTACTAGGGAGAGATGAGCACTCAAGTCCTCACCAGCCTCTTCTGAAGATGGAAAGCCTTCGAGTGGGAAGGAAACGTACTCTTTGTACTCAATACTTCCATAGTATTGTGGGTATAAAAGTAAAAACTACCTCTGTTGAGACTTTTTCCCAGGGTCCTGTGCCTGATGGGGGTACAGGCAGCCTGGTTCCAGCCGCTGCCCTCACCTTAAGAATCCTCTTTCCAGCAGGCGAGACCTTATAGGTGCTGAACCACACGTCAACCTGGAGACGTTCTGTCACCAAGCTGGTTACCGTCACATAAGCTTACTCTTACTTAAAATGAACAAACACTGTATTAAGGAGAAAAACAAATTCTCTTTCACTAGCTTAATTGTTTCTTTTTCCAACTCTCCTCTGAAGGTAGGTTGCTGATCATTCTTTTGGGGAATAGAGAAATAGCTAAATACCCATACTCCTGACCAGCTCTCCGAGGAAGGAAGGCACAAGACATGCAAAAGATGCTAGGGAATTTCTACTTTTTCCTGTGCTTTGGAACCATGTGCTTCTCTTTGCAGGACTCCCTAGGCTTGAGCACACCCATCTGAAACAGCTTAACCAAGTCCGTCAACAGTTGACCTACATGCGTCTTCCCTTTGGCGTGTTCAGTCTTCGGCGATGAGTTGGGTGTGCAGTGGTATCCTTATTTGGGGAAATCCACACTTGCTGTCATTTATTTGAGGGCTTTGGCAAAAGAAAAGCAGATGACTTTAACGTGATGTCATTTGAAGAAGGGTTTAAAGCCAATATCCCTTCTGTCACTGGGTGCCAAGTTCAGGGTTCCCTTTGCATTGCTATTGGGATGGGTTGGATATATACTACAACCCCATGGGAAGGGCTAACTGAAGTATCTCCTCTGGCTGGAGTGTTATGTGTGTTCAAAATAGGCTTCCTATGGATGTTTCAGCCACCTGCCCTGCACACTGTCTCCCCAGGTCACCTCCATATTGAGAAATAGGTGACCGTGCCAAAGAGATGTGGAGCCACTTATACATCTCTTGGTGTCCTCACAGACCCTCTAGAAGCCACAAGAATCTGTGGGATTCTTGTGAAGAAGGTTTGAGTTGTGTCTTAGAACGTGGACCTTCTGTGTTCTTCAAGATTCATTCAGGCATGGCCGTGGTGGGAACGATGCCCTCTTGAAATGGGATGATAGGAGAGTCTGTTATCAGAAGCTCATCATCATTTCCACTCTCAGCTAGTTGAGAGGTAATAGTTTCAAAATACATTTCAGAGATAGAAATCTCTGGAATTCCAATTCTCTATTTGCCCTCTTGGCTTTTCATGGGTTCCTATTCTGTGGGCCGCTTTACCTGGGTGTGAAGGCAACAACGCTAGACAGTGCCTTCCCCTTGGTGTGAAAAATCCAAACCCCTGAAATAAAAGGAGGGAATTGCAGGTATGACCCTGTTAGTTTTGCTACTTATTTCCTCACTCAGGCATCTTCTGTTTCATTTTCCCGTGTTCTGTTTCCAACCTGGGGACCATTTCTCTAGTTGTAGACTCGCAGGCACTGTTCCCAAAACACTTGATAAGAGCAAGTTAGATTTCAAGCTCGGGTATTTGAATGAAATTTGCTATAATGCTCTGTATTTCCTATCAAATTTCTCTACCTTTTCATCTGGGATGTCATTGGATGTGACATTTTAATGGAAATGCTTAAATTACAAAGGCATAACTTAGCAACAAGAATGAAATAGATAGTTGAAAGTAGGACATTCTCCTGGCATACCTTGCTGCTGAAAATTGGACTTTGAGTCAAAACCCTGTTAGTGACACTCAACTCCTCCAGTTATGTAAATTGATACTTAGCTTGGCAGACCTTCAAGGAGGCTTGCTTTGAACAGGAAAGGGGGTAGCAGTCCTTTGGGGGTGTCATTTTTACCTCGCAGCACACTGTGGAAGGTTATGGAAGATGGTCCTCTCCGGAAAGACGAAAATTAGCCTTAGGTTTTTGTCAAAATCTTGTCAACTCTCTGATGGGACATGGATGCTTCTACATGAACAATGTTTTGTTTTTGTTTCTGTTTTTAATAGGCTGATGCTTTATAGTCTTGATAATTTATTCAGAAGCCTGAAATGAAATCCTGCCTTCAGAAACTGAAACTTTATGAAAAAGAGTAATGGATGGGGATTCATTCATTCTTTTCCTCTGGAAAAGAACAAGTGATTGGTGTCTGATCACTATGGCATTTACCATGGTGAACAATTCTGTATTTCTCATGAACCAAAAAACAAGTACCTGGCATTAAAGAAACAGATTCCTTGTGTGTGACAACAGGGAAGGTCTCCCTGAACGCAGTCCACTCCCAAACTTTTGTAAGGATTTTTTTTTTTACCTGATTCTGTGTAACGCAGATGTTGAGGTCAGAGATAAATTTGGGGTCAATTACAGTTCAAAACTATGAAAGTAACTCACAGTAATGCAGCATTAACAACTTCACAGAGCTTTGGGTAGTAGATTTTGCAAAGCAGTTTTGATTTGGGGATTCTGTCATCTCCTTTAAGAGGAGAGGAAGGATTATTTCTTTATTTAATAGGTTCTCCTCTCAAATGGAAATTGGTTAAATCCCTCTTACCAAGTCCCCACCGGTGGAGTTGCCAGGCATGGTTCAGTTCCAAGTTCTGGCCTAGGGCCACTTGATGTCATTAGAAATAAATCACTGCCCGACAGCTGGTTCCATAAACAACAATAATTGAGTTTCATAGACTTTATCCTTATTAGTAGAAACCAAATAATTGAGTGGAATTCCAGTGCATTTTTCTCTTGCACAGACTTACTAGAATTTATTACAGAACTGTTCAGAGGGAAAACTTGCCACTGAGTTTGTGTTTTTTTTTTTCTTTTTTAGGAAAAACAGCTAAACACCATAAAATGTAAAATTATGGGTTTTGCCAAGAGGGATACCAGATTTCTAGTGCAAAAAACCCTCCACACAACAGAAGTTAGTGTGTGCATTTCTAGTGGGTTTTCCGAATTTCAGATTTGAACTTATGGCAGTTTACCAATTAAATAGCAAGAGAGTGAGTGGGGAGGAAAAAATAAAAATATAATCGAAAGCGTGCTAACAAAATAAGCAGAATTAGCTCTTTTGGAACAGTAGCTTCAATTCCAGGAATCCTCAGATTCCTTTTACCCTTAAAGCTTTACCCTTAAAGTGATTTATTTCACACAGCCACAACCCCCAAACTTCAAGAACATCCAGGCTGGAGTCGTGTGTCAGATGTCAGCACGGAAACAGTGAGAAAAGGTGGCCCCTTACGCTTACACCGATCCCGGGGAAGACTGGGGCATCCAAGGAACACAGAGTAGGTGATGGTTGGGAGTGGGAAAATTCTAGAACCTGGGAAGGGTGGTGGGGTAAGAAGTCGTGTCCCTTGGTCAGCAGATGACTGCAAAGGTCTGCACAAACTGAGAACAACACAGGATGTCGCAGGAAACTCATTTCCCTGAGTTTTGGGCACGGCCTACATTTTTTAGGAATTTTCCAAGGGAACCCCTCAGGATGCATAATTTGTCAAAGAGAAACTTGCTTTGCGGCCATCACCCGTGTTCTAACAAAACTAGAGACACCTGAACTCCCAAGCAGGACCCTGTCCTTAGGCTGTAGGTTCAGGGTTGTGCCCTGGGAAGTTCATAGGGCAGGGGTCAAGGGTCTGGAGCCAAAGGGAGGTTGGCAGAGTTTGGGATCTGAGCATCTGGGGAGGCCTCCTGGCTGCAGCCACCCTGGTAGTTGCACTGAAAGCTGGAAAACTCAGATATGGCCATGTCCACCCAGCCCTGCTGGCCAGCCCACTGACTCAGAAAGAGTCCTGCAGCTTCTTGACCGTACTCCTTCTCTGGGGACACCTGCTGTCAGGTACACTTCCAGAAAGAAGGGCTTGAGGGCAGCAGAAGGCTCCCTTGGGGCACTGCTATGCCTACTGAGAGCCTGGGCACCAGCATCCTCGAGTCCACGCAGTCGCAGAGTGCACGCCAGCCCTCATCAGAACCGTGCAGCTCCGGGCTCCCTGGGAGACTTGGTGAGAATGCCTTCCCTGTGGGGAGAGGGGGGTGGCCAGTGGAAACAGCCTGATGCCCCAGGTCAGCAACCTTGTGAGATGTGGTCGTGAGAGCAAAGCCGGGCCTCCTGGTGATGCAGTCTGCAAAACCTCTAGTTAGTGGGATCGAGTAGGCGTGTCACAAAGACAAGATGTGACCAATGAGTACAGTGTTTTCCCCCCATCTCTCAGCTTTCTCTGGGTTTCCTATAATCAGATATTGCCTACAGACGTCCAGTGTTTGTAAACTACATTGTACTGTGTGACCTCACAGCACACGTGCTCTTAAAGGGCACCCAGTACCTAAAGGCTGGCAAGAGGCACATGAAGGTTCCAGATAAACTCAGATGCAGCCCACAGCACGAGTGACTCCACGGCACCTGAGCTTTGGTGCTCAAGGGCCTCCATGTGTCCCATAAAGCCTTCGGGTACTTGCTGGGACACCACTGGCAGAGCGGTGATTCTGGATGTGTCGAGCTAGCATCTCAGGATACGGGAGAGGGTGTGAAGGTAAATCTCACCTCTAGATATCGGCTGGTCAGGGCTTGCCAGTACCCTGGGAACAGCAATAAGAAGTGGGCAGTTCTTTTTGCAGGTGGAGAGTCATTTGTAGAGGATCACCTGGGTAAAGTTTAAATTGCACGTAACACACAGGTGTACCCCACACATATCAGTCTGAATAGAATATTTTTTGCCAATGTAGATTTATAAATTATATAATTATAAATTATAGGTTTATAAAATAGATTTTGAATACAAGCACAGCTGTCATACTAATGATATCACTAAAAGGAGATTTGAGGTCTTAAAAATCTTTGAAACCTAGCCTAATTTGACACTGATGTTTTTCCATACAATTTCCTTCCTTTTGGTTAGAATAATTGGGTTTTTTTGTTGTTGTTTTTTTTTGCGGTACGCGGGCCTCGCATTGCTGTGGCCTCTCCCGTTGTGGAGCACAGGCTCCGGACGCGCAGGCTCAGCGGCCATGGCTCACGGGCCCAGCCGCTCCGTAGCATGTGGGATCCTCCCGGACCGGGGCACGAACCCGCGTCCCCTGCATCGGCAGGCGGACTCTCAACCACTGCACCACCAGGGAAGCCCGGAATAATTGTATTTTTATTCATGATGCACGCATGGATCAGAATCGCATGAGAAGGCAAGTGTCTCCAAGAGGGCTTATTTTTTCTTCTTTTTAAACGCTCCGTGTGAGGGTAGTTGAAAGTTTCCTAATATAACTAAGGTTTCAGCTTGCTTTAAAATTTCACCTGCGCCTCACGCCCTGGTAGTCAACACTTCTGAGTGAAAGCTAAGAAAACCTTCAAAACTTATCTCTGTGAGATAAAAAATAAGCAAAGCTAATTAAGGATTTATTCACTTATAATGAAAATCACCAAAAAGAAACTTCCGTAACCCCAGTTGCTTTTACAGTTTTGTGTTCTTTGCTGCTAGTATTAACAACTTGGAATTGTTTTTTCTCATTTCCTAATTGTGGATGTAATCTTATACATTCTTATCAGTGAGGCTGGAAATTCTGTTTAGGGTTGGAATTAGCATAATGAGAGGGAAAAGAATGAATGAGATTTACCATGTGCTAATATGAGATGAATTTTTGTAATCTAGGATGATGTATTTCCTACTGTATCTGTTAATTCGCACCGTTAAATATACTTAAAATGTAAAATCCCTATGTTCAGTCACGTAAAGCAGCCACTCATTTTTTTCTCAAAAAGGGTGACTTTTCTGCACCAGCAGTGTTTCTCTTTGGGCTGAAGGGCTACAAGCCTTGTATTCTAAAAGAAAAAGTCCTGAAAGTAGTGCTTTAGAACATGTACTTATGTGTGTATCTCACATTTACATCCTTTAATACACAATGCTTAAGTGTAACCTGTATTTCTGAAAATGCTTCAGGTTATTTTATATTTCCCTTTTGAAATTTTCCTCTATTTTTAGTATATCATGTTGATTTAAATCAAAGTCGTGATAGGACCAGGAGCTGGACTACAGAGGTATTCATGCTGTCTGAGAAGATGCTATCTTAGCTACTGACAAGTATTCAAATTGTTATGCACCTCAAAAGTGGAATTTTCTACAATAATCTTATTTTTCTACCTGTCTGTTCCAATTTGAGATATGTACCATTGAAAAGGAGATAAAAGAGTTTGGTTTGTTTGAATAAATAATACTTCCAATTTGTTGGGTTTGGGATTTTTTTTAATACTTGGGTCAAGTCACGCTTCTGAAATTACTGTCGGTGACGTGTCACGCTCTGCTTACCTCCCCTACTTTAATGTGGGTTCCTGGAAAGTATCCAAGAGAAAACCGAATGAAGGCAGGGGCCAAGTCCAACCGTTAAGGTATACAATAGGCTGGAAGTGGGAGAAGAGAACCGTCCCGGGGAGGAGTGGAGAGAAACCGCCTATAGAAAAGCCCCCAATAAGCACATCTAAACAGTCACGAATTTAACAGGGCTGTCACACGGGGACTGAAAACGGCCGGATTGGGAATGCTCCGGACCCACTCCCACAATCACCCAGCAAGGAGATGGCATTCTCCAAATTCTACAGGTGAGAAACCAGCTCCAAGTCACATGCCCAGGAAAACACAAGCAAAGGGTTAGCCCTGGGAATGGACCCAGCCTTGTCCACCTCCAAAAGCAAAGCTTCCAGGACTGCACTACATTCTCCCGCCCAGGTGCCATGCTAAATCACGCCTTCCAGAAGCCTAAGGATCCAGCCGATGGGTCAGTCTCTAGAGAGGGGTGTGCGCCAACTCAGGCGAAGCAGAAATACTTTATGGAGACGGACATCATCCCTGAGCCGTAAGCAACACTTGAAAAGTACCCTTCTTTCAGGCACTAGACACTTTTTGGTTGACAATACCCAGACAAAGAACAAAAAAAAAAAAAGAGGGTCAGACCATTAGGAGGGAAAGCAATAGTTACTGGAGAAACAGAATAGGAGGTATAATTTCTAATAATAAAGGAGATTATTTGATTTCAGTTTTCACTTTTTTCTATGCTAGATTCCCAGGTTTATCAGTTTTGCGATCCATCAGCTGTGGGTGGCATTGCAAATGTGATTTTTCATGATTGCCACTAGGTGGTGCTGTTGTGAAACTTTGCGGAATGGCGTTTGTGCCTTTATATTTTTCATCCTGTGTGGCTTCACAGACTTTTATCCACTGTGTCTGTAATGAAACTACATCCAGCAACTATCAAGAGTATCCACTCCTCCATTTTTCTCCAAAATAGACTCTGCCAAATATACTGGCCAGATGTGCAGTAAATCTTGGAGGCAGTCCCCAAATACGCATCTCCTGCCGTGGCGGGAGAACTTGGCTGTGTCACGGAGAAGTAAACCGAGTTAGGGAGAAGCGGAAAAGTCCCCACGTGTGGTGGCAGAGTCCAGACTGGAGAAACCAGCTTGTCTGATGACCAGACCTATGATCTCAACCATTAAGCTACTGTCTTGGTAAGGTTAAAAATTGGAAATTGAAAGGAAAGTTATTTTAAAAAATTAAAAAGATGTATGCTAAGAAAAAATGCTACCAAGGAAAATATTGGGGAAAGTATTTGTCACAAATACAAGGAGAGAAGCTAACATTTATTGAACAGCAAATTCTAGCATCTTAGATGCATTATGACATCTCATCCTCAGAACTCCCCTTCAGGTACACGTTGTTACTACAAAATATTGTAGGCAGGGGGCCCAGAGATCACAGATTCAGAGAAATCCAAGGGTACAGAGAAAGGAAGGTCTCAACCCGGTGTGTCACCGTGGTAAATAAATAAAACTGAAAAGGTCCTTCACATGTAAAAATTGCATACAAATATTCTAAATATTCTGATGCTTTGAAATCTGGGTCCTTGCTGACCCTGGAGAGACGGGACTCCCAGGGCTGGCCAACTCCCAGAGAGAGCAGGCAACTCACCCGCAAGCAAACAACTCACCTGGCTGTGTGTCTTTCAAATACAGAGCAACCAATCCAGAGCCTGCATCCCTGAGATCTCCTTTACCCTTTACGGACTGTCACACTCTGGGCCACCATCCACTGCCCTAATCACCCCAGGGTCAGGTACCAGACGATTAAGGGCAGCCCCCATGCCCCAGAGCCTGCTGAAATCACTCAGTCTGGGCAGAGTCCTAAACCGATTCACCCTGCCTTGCCCATTGCTTCCTGTGGAAACTACAGTAAATCCTCTTGCTCTCTCCCTTCCTCTCCCTCCTGCATGCTCCCTTGGCCTGGTGCTTCCCTGAGTGGCCCACACGGGACGCTGTGCCTCCTGCCTCTAGGGATCTGTGAGTAAAACAAACTTCCTCCTTCGTGACAGTCATTTCTGCTGCTGCATGTCTTACCCTCATTAAAGCAAACCCAAGGTACCCTTAAGCACCAAAGAAAAAGAACATGAGAGCCCGGGAGAAAAACATGCAAAAGCTATGAACAAGAGCTGACAAATACGGTCAAGAAACCTGCAAGTGTGCAGTCTTAAGGATAAATGAAGTAGCTAAAAATCAAATGAACCAAGTTTTCAAGGACAAATAAGCTGCCCAAGTGGTGAGCAATCTCCTCTTTTGCTGATGAGAATTGTAAATTGGAAAAATCATTTGAGAGAGCCCTGAAACATCCAAGTCATCGCTGAATCAATACTTCTTTTAGAAATCTATTCTAAAGAAACAGAAACGTGGGCAGACAAGGGAATAGTGTAGAGCGAGAAAAGCAATTTGCTAAATAATATGCCAATACGGCATCCATTTTTGAAGAGAAATATATTAATGTGAATGTGAGGGTATAAACCATGAGTCTAGGGAGTATATGAAATTCACACTAACCTGTTACCCCAAGAAGTGGGGATCATGAATGGAAAGGGATGGCTTAGGGGTTTTTCAATTAATTTTTATTTTAATTCAAGTAACACATTTACATCATTATTAAAAATTCAGATAATCTCAAGAGAGGCTTATCACAGAAAAACAGTGGTCATCTGCCTCCCCCCTACCCACCTTTAGATGCTGCTTGCAGAGGTAACCTTCAGTCTTGTTTGCCCTGGTACTTAACTTCCATGTTTCTAAATGGCGTATTCATGCTGTGTTTGCTACATGACCAGCCAACAGACTTGATTCTGTTGACTGAGTAATCGCCAGCCTGAGCATGTTCTAAATTCCTACATTCACTAGGGCCATTTCTGCCCCTTTCGGATTCTATGTGAGTATCTGCTTCCACACCTGTGCCCAGTGTTTTAGTTACTGTCACTGTTGATATGGTTTTAATACATAGGAGGAATCATATAATTAATATTAAAATAGGGTTAATATGTTATATCCTGCCATTAGTCATCTCACATAATATTATCATATACTTAGTCTCCTAGATGTCCTTTAGAAATATTGGGTAATGTTTCTAAAATCATCCTGTGGGGATCTGTTTTGGAATCATGCTAAATTTATGGATGAATTTAGGAAGAATCTACATTGTGCAAAACAGAGCCTTCGAATTCAATAGAATGGTGTAGTTCTATCTTTCTCTGTCATCTATCACATCCCTCAGTAAAGTTTATTTCATGTAGATCCATGCCTATTTCTTGATAATTTAATTCCCAAGGGTTTTGAATTTTCTGCTGTCATTACGGGTGGGGTATTTTTTTTCTATAATATTTTAAAATTGGTTATTGCTCATATATCTGAAAGTACCTATTTTTCTATGTCCTGTAATTGAACATAGAAAACTAGGTTAATGTTAGGAAACTAGTGTTTCTAACAAGTTTTTTTTCCTGCTTTTATTTTCTGGGAGTTTCCAAGAAGAAAATAATGTCATTTGCAAATGATGGTAATCTTATCTCCTTTGTAATATGCGCACCTTTTATTTTCTGTTCCTTTCTTCTTTTTTTAATGCCTATCATGGCATATAGCACACTGTTTAAGCCAGTTTTTTAAACTTAATTTTTAATAGGTTATACATTCGCAAAGTTCAAAAATCAGAACAACATGTGGTGAAAAATCTCCTTCCCACTACTGACCCCTCATCTATCGAGTTTCAGCCCCTCCCCCCAACCTCTGCCAAGGTGACCTGTTACGAGTTTGTCATGTAGACTTTCGATTTATCTTTAAGCACTGATTGGCATATATTCTTATTTCCCTCTTTTTTCCATAAAAAGGTAGCAAACTATATATGCTGGGCTGCTTTCTTTCAAAAGGAAGAAAAAAGTCACGTAGTTTACCTTGGAGATCGCTCATTTTTCCAGATGCATTATTCTCTGTTTAACCAGTCCCATGTTGACAACATCTGGGTTTCCCATCTTTGCTCCTACAAACGTTGCTGCAATGAATAACCTTATACAAACATCATTATGTGTGCAGGTCCATCTGTAGGATTCATTTCCAGGAAGGGAACTGTGAATCAGAAGACACCTACGTTTGTCATCCTTACAAGCACTGTCCAATTGCCTTTCTAGGGATTTGGTCCAGTTGACACTCGTACAGGTCATCGATGACTGAGCCTTTTTCCCTGTTTTCTCGTCAGGAAGTTGAGTATTACGCTTTCGAACGTTTGCCCAGCTAATAGGTGGAAAATGATATTTTAGTGAAGTTCTAATTTGCATATCTTTTATTATGAGTAACTTTATACGTCTTCATATACGTAAGAGCCAATTGGAGTTCTATTTTTATGAACTCTTCGAATCTCTTGCCCACTTTTCTATGGGGCTGTTGGTCAATTTCTAGGGAATCCTCTATATTGGTATACACGTTACAGGGTTCATATATGAAGGTCTCTTTGTACTAGCTCTCTGACCTCGGTAAATTACTTACCCTTCCCTGCTTGAATTTCCCAGTTGTGAAATGAGGTTAGTAATAATTCTCAGGGTTGGTGTACAGTTTAACTGAGCTGATCTTTTTAAGTGCTTAGTTCAGTGCCCGTCACATAAGAAGAACCGTATGTGATGATAATTACTTTAAGGGGTATGATTATCAGTTGCAGTTTTTCTTTCCAGTTTGTCATGTCCTCTGGCTTTGCTTATGTTGGTTTCGGGGTTTTCTTGGTTTTGTTTCTGCCTTTGAGAAAGGTGTATACACACACATATTCAAATTTACTAAACATGTTTTACTGAGTCTTCTGGATTGGAGTCTGTTAGAAAAGCCTACCCAACTCCAACTTTATAAAGAAACGTATAAACATGTTTTCTTCTAGTGTGTTTATGGCTTGTTTTTTTAAACATTTAATCTTTAATCCATGTGGAATATATGCGCGTGCAAGATGTGGGGTATGGTTTTTCTGTCGGATGGTTTACCCAGTTATGCCAACACTATTAGTTAAATAGTTCATCATTTCCACTGGTTTAAAATGGCATCACACACTTAATTGTTGTGTGTATTTGGGTCTGTTTCTGAACTTTCTTCTTCCATTTATATTTCTTCTCCATTGGTCTGTCCCATCACTTGCTGGAACTCTGCTGTTTCGGGTGTTAAAACTTTAAACCTTTAACAGCTTTAATAGTCATCATGGCTACTTCATTCACATTACCCTTCTTTTTCAAAGTTATTTCTTCATATCAACACCTGAATCAGCCCCCCCCCCACAAAATACACATTAGGATTTGGTGGGGATCACACATAATTTACCTTAGGGAGAGTTGACACCTTTCTGATCTTGAGATAGCCTATCCAAGAAGAGGAAATGTGTTTCTATTTGTTAATTACATCTATTTTGTTCCTTCAGAACATTTTTAAACTTCCTTGACATAGGTCTTGCCAATTTCTTATTAAATTTATTTCTAGGCATTTAATCTTTTTTGTTATTGCAAAAGAGATCTTTTTCTCCCATTAAAACTTCTAACTGGTTGATTTTTTGTGAATATGGAACCTGACGGTTTCTGTGTATTAATTTTGTATTGTGCTATCTTCATGAATTCTTTTGTCTGAGCTTTTCAGGTGAGTATTTGGGGTTTTGCAGGTATACAATTAGTGATAGTATCATATCATTCTTTCCAATTTTATACCTCTATTTCCCTTCTCTTGTCTGACTACATTGTCCAGTACCTTTAGTAGAGAGCTAAATAGTAAAGCGCATCCTTATTTTGTTCCCATTTTTAAAAACTGACACTAATGGCTGAGAAAGATACAGTTTCTTATGTTGAGGAAGAATCTATCTCTGATGGTTAATTTTATGTGTCAGTGTTTCTATGAAGGTATTTTCGGGTGATGTTAACATTTAAATCAGTGAATGCTGAGTAGAGAACATTACCCTCTGTAATGTGACTGGGCCTCATCCAATCAGTTGAAGGTCTTAGGAGACAAAGACTGAGGTCCCTGCAGAAAGAGGGAACTCTGCCTCCAGACTGCCTTCGGACTTGAGCTGCAACATCAACTTTTCCCTGGGTCTCCAGCCTGCTGGCCTGCCCTGTAGATTTTGGACTTGCCAGCCTCTACAATCATGGGAGCCAATTCCTTAAAATAAATCTGTGTCCTGTTGGTTCTCTGAAGAACCCTGACTCACATACCATCTCTTCCTATTTCCTTGAGAACTTTATCATAAATCTTACAATTTTGTTAGGTGCCTTTTCATCACCTGTGGAGGATATCATGTTTTATCTCCTTAGATTTAACAACATTGTGAGTTATATTATGAGCTTTCCTAATACGAAACCACTTGTGCTTCTGGCATCATCTTTATTTGATCATGATGTGTTATTGCTTTAACGTGCTTTTATATTGTTTCATCGTACTTTACTTAGCATGTTCTAGCCATATTCGCAAGCGTAGTGGGTCTGTAGTTTTCTTTTTCTGCAGTTTGTCAGGTGTTACTATCAATGCCGCATTCACTTCTTAAAAAGAAATTTGATGTTTACCCCCTTTCCTGTGCTCAGGAAGAGCTTCTGTACAGAAATGGAGCATCTGCTCTTTAAGAGTTTGGTAGAATTCTCTTAAGAAGTTCCCTGGGCATAGTGTTCTTTGAGGAGCTAGCACCTTGACAGCTTTCTCTGTCTTCTATGGAAATAGTCTGTTTAGATGTTCTCTCTCTACTAAAATGTTTTGATAAATTAGATTTCATATAAAATTATCCACTATAATCCAAGTTTCCAAATTTTATTTAAAGCACCACAGTCTTATGATTCTTTTCCCCATTTCTCCTGTCTTTGTGGTTATTTTCCCCTTATTTCCTATTGTGTGTCTTTGTGTTCTTTTGTAATATGTATCAGGTAGCTCATGCCCTATCCATTTTATTGTTTACTCTAAGGATTTATTTTTAAATAAGTTTTCATTGATTAGTTCTACTGTTTACTGCTCTTATTTCCACTTTTAGTTTTATGAATCTCTCCCTCTTAGTTTTTGATTGATAATTTGTTTTCATTCTGTTTCCTTGATATAAGCAGTTATGGCAATAAATATTCCTCTGAGTGCTGACTTAATTATATTTCAGACATTCTGACATATAGTGTTATTATCATTATTTTCTAAAAACTCTATAATTTTTCGGTTTATTTCCTCTTTCACCAAAGGGAGTCAGAGAGATTTTTTTTTTGAAATTTTCCAGTGGAATTGGCTTTTTGCTTTCTAATAGTTTCCTCTTTGGTTGCTCTGGGATCAGTCAGTTTTACCTGTAACATGTCCAGCCTTTGGAACTGACTGAGATTTTCTTTGTGGCTTAATACAGGCCAGTTTCCATGTTCTATGGGTGCTCGAAAAGACGATGCTTTTTTTCCCTCATGGCAAACAATCTGAACTACATCCATCAATTCTACTTTACTAGGCTATGTGGGTTTTCACATCTTTCCTTTTTAAGAGAAGGTGTTACGGGCTGAATTGTGGTCCCCTCCCCACCAAAATTCATATGTTGAAATCCCAGCCCCCCAGCACCTCAGAATGTAGCCGTATTTGGAGATAAGGCCTTTACAGAAGTGATTATAACAAGATGAGGCCCCTGGAAGGGCCCTGACCCAAAATGACTGGCATCCTTACAAGAAGAGGAAGAGATCCCAGAGGTACCCGTGTGCAGACGGACAACCATGTAAAGAGGCAGCAAGAGGGTGGCCGTCTGCAAGACAAGGAGAGCAGCCTCAAGGAGAACCCAGCTCTGCTGCCACCTTGATCTTGGACTGCTGGCCTCCAAAACTGTGAGAAAATAAATTTCCGTTTAAACCCTCCAGCCTGTCGTATTTAGTTCTGGCAGCCCCAGCAAACTAATACAGGAGGACTTGAAGTCTCCTGTTTCCACAGAGCTCATCTAATCTGTTCTAGAAACGTTGCTACTGTCTTACTTTGTCCATAGGTATGATATTATATATTCATAAGGAATTGTCCCTTTAACAAATAAGGCAAAGTGCTCCCTTTTATATCATTTAATGCCTTTTGGCTTAAATTCCTCCTTGACTGGTATTAAGACCCCAGACCTTATGTTATTGTTTGCATAAGCCTCCTGGGAGGTGCCCAACCCTTATTTCCAACCTTTCCGAATCATCCACAAAGTGGAGTTTTTCTGTCTATCCATTCAAGAAATCTTTAAAATAGATAAGCTAAGTCCATTTATGTTCATTCTCATGACAATCATCTTGTCTCTGTCTTACTATTATGTTTTATGTTCAATTCGTATCATTCTTCTTTTTCTCTATGCGTTTTTTTGTTTTGTTTTGTTTGAGGGGTGTGTGTGTCTGTGTGTGTATGTGTGTGTATGTAGTTCTTTTATCCAGGAAAGCGTGTGCTTTTAGTATGGTGGTTACTTTTATACTTACAGCTTATATGATGGCAGAGAGAGAGTCCCTTAGTCTTACATTTTTTTTTTTATTGGAGTATAGTTGTTTTACAATGTTGTGTTAGTTTCTGCTGTACAGCAAAGTGAATCAGCTGAATGTATACATATATCCCCTCCTTTTTGGATTTCCTTCCCATATAGGTCACCACAGAGCACTGAGTAGAGTTCCCTGTGCTATACAGAAGGTTCTCATTAGTTATCTATTTTAGACATAGTAGTGTATATATGTCAGTCCCAATCTCCCGATTCATCCCACCCCCCTCCCCCCTTGGTGTCCATACATTTGTTCTCCACGTCTGTGTCTCCATTTCTGCTTTGCAAATAGGTTCATCTGTACCATTTCTCTAGATTCCACATATATGTGTTAATACATGATATTTGTTTTTCTCTTTCTGACTTACTTCACCCTGTGTGACAGTCTCTAGATCCATCCACGTCTCGCAAACGGTACAATTTCGTTCCTTCTTATTATGGCTGAGTGATTTTCCATTGTATATATGTACCACGTCTTCTTCATCCATTTCTCTGTTGATGGACATTTAGCTCCCCTCCGTGGGCAATGATCAGATGAGCATTTCTTTCCTGCTCCCCCACCCCTGGCATCACCTGATTTTGCCAGTCTTAATATTACCTTTGTACTGTGATGTACGTGTACACTACTTTTGATTGACTTGCAGCTTTATTTTATGTCTTTTGGCTCTCGGCCATTGTAGATGAGAATCAGTGAGTTTATTCCACCTCTTGCCTTCCTTCCTGCTCACTTCTCAGTTTTGTTAGTTTTATTGTTTCTGCCTTGTCCAGGACATATAAAAGGTACATTCTGTCCTGTCTCCCTAATCCTAACCCACACTCTGGGTGTTATCATTACAAAATACTGGGCTGTCACCACTTGCCTCTTGATTGGCTAAAGTTTTCTTCTGTTTCCTCAGAAAGGACTTAGAGAAACAATATTTCCTCAGTCCTTGCTGGTGAAAATTATTTGGCCAGGTATACAAGCTTCATCTGGTCCTTCTTTCTCTTGAGCAGCCTGTGGCCTGGCATCACTGCCTTCTGGCTTTGAACAACATTCGGAGGAAACTGAGGCCAGCTTTACATCCCTTCCCTACCACCTCCTCTTTTAAGTGATTTAATTTTTTTTTTCCCAGCTGCCCAAAAGATTCTTTTTTTATCTTTAAAGCCCTGTAACTCAAGGATGTGACTTACGCTGACCATTTGGGGTCAAATTTCCTGGCACAAGGAAAGTTCACTCTTTCTTCTGATTCATGGCTTTAGCCCCTCACTCTTTCTATGTGGACTTAAATTTTACATGTTAGATCAGCTTTGATTTCATTCTCTAGCTATCATTATTATAGGATTTTAAAATATTCCTTTATTTCCATACATTTTTACTTGCCTCATTTCTTTTATTTTCATTGTTTTATATTTTTAATTAATTTTTATTGGAGTATAGTTGATTTACAATGTTGTGTTAGTTTCAGGTGTACAGCAAAGTGAATCAGTTATACATACACATATATCCACTTTTTTAGATTCTTTTCTCATATAGGTCATTAGAGTGTTGAGTAGAGTTCCTTGTGCTATACACTAGGTCCTTATTAGTTAACTATTTTATATATAATAGTGTGTATATGTCAATCCCAATCTCCCAGTTTATCCCTCCCCTCACTTCCCCTTGGTAACCATTAGTTTGTTTTAAAAGTCTCTGAGTCTGTTTCTGTTCTGTAAATAAGTTCATTTGTATCATTTTTTTTAGAGTCCACATATAAGTGATATCATATGATATTTGTCTTTCTCTGTCTCACTCCCTTCACTTAGTGTGATAATCTCCAGGTCCATCCATGTTGCTGCAAATGGCATTATTTCATTCTTTTTAATGGCTGAGTAATATTCCATTGTATACATGCACCACATCTTCTTTATCCACTCATCTGTCGATGGACATTTAGGCTGCTTCCATGTCTTGGCTACTGTAAACAGTGCTGCAATGAACATTGGGGTGCATGTATCCTTCTGAACCACGTTTTTCTCCAGATATATGCCCAGGAGTGAGATTGCTGGATCATATGGTAGCTCTATTTTTAGATTTTTAAGGAACCTCCATGCTGTTCTCCATAGTGGCTGCACCAGTTTACATTCCCACCAACAGTGTAGGAAGGTTCCCTTTTCTCCACACCCTCTCCAGCATTTATTGTTTGTAGATTTTTTGATGATGGCCATTCTGACTGGTGTGAAGTGATCTCTCATTGTAGTCTTGATTTGCATTTCTCTAATAATTAGCAATGGTGAGCCTCATTTCATGTGATTTTTGACCATCTGTATGTCTTCTTTGGAGAAATGTCTACTTAGATCTTCCTCCCATTTTTTGATTGGGTTGTTTGTTTTTTTGATATTGAGCTACATGATCTGTTTGTATATTTTGGAGATTAATCCCTTGTTGGTTGCTTCATTTGCAAATATTTTCTCCCATTCTATGAGTTGTCTTTTCGTTTTGTTTATGGTTCCCTTTGCTGTGCAAAGGCTTTTAAGCTTAATTATGTCCCACTTGTTTCTTTTTGTTTTTATTTTCATTACTCTAGAAGGTGGATCAAAAAGATCTTGCTGTGATTTATGTCAGAGGGTGTTCTGCCAATGTTTTCCTTTAAGAGGTTTATAGTATCCAGTCTTACATTGAGGTCTTTAATCCAATTTGAGTTTACTTTTATGTATGGTGTTAGAGAATGTTCTAATTTTATTCTTTTACATGTAGCTGTCCAGTTTTCCCAGCACCATTTATTGAAGAGACTGTCTTTTCTCCATTGTATGTTCTTGCCTCCTTTGTCATACATTAGTGTGACCATAGGTGCGTGAGTTTATCTCTGGACTTTCTATTCTGTTCCATTGATCTGTATCTCTGTTTTTGTGCCAGAAACATACTGTTTTGATTACTGTAGCTTTGTAGTACAGTCTGAAGTCAGGGAGCCTGATTCCTCCGGCTCTGTTTTTCTTTCTCAAGATTGCTTTGGCCATTCAGGTCTTTTGTGTTTCCATACAAATTGTATATTTTTTGGTTCAAATTCTGTGAAAATGCTGTTGGTAATTTGATAGGGATTGCATCGAATCTATAGATTACTTTGTGTAGTATAGCCATTTTGACAATATTGATTCTTCCAATCCAGGAACGTGGTATAACTCTCCATCCGTTTGTGTCATCTTTGATTTCTTTCATCAGTATCTTATAGTTTTCTGAGTTCAGGTGTTTTGCCTCCTTAGATAAGTTTATTCTGAGGTATATTTTTCTTTTTGGTGCAGTGGTAAATGGGATCATTTCCTTAATTTCTCTTTCTGGTCCTTCATTGATAGTATATAGGAATGCAAGAGATTTCTGTGCATTAATTTTGTATCCTGCAACTTTACCAAACTCATTGATGAGCTCTAGTAGTTTTCTGGTAACATCTTTAGGATTTTCTATGTATAGTATCATGTCATCTGCAAACAGCGACAGTTTTACTTCTTCTTTTCCAGTTTGGATTCCTTTTATTTCTTTTTCTTCTCTGAATGCCATGGCTAGGACTTCCAAAATTATACTGAATAAAAGTGGTGAGGGGCTTCCCTGGTGGTGCAGTGGTTGAGAGTCTGCCTGCCGATGCAGGGGACACGGGTTCATGCCCTGGTCCAGGAAGATCCCACATGCTGTGGAGCAGGTGGGCCCATGAGCCATGGCCGCTGAGCCTGCGTGTCTGGAGCCTGTGCTCCACAATGGGAGAGGCCACAGCAGTGAGAGGCCCATGTACCACAAAAGAAAAAAAAAAAAAGTGGTGAGAGTGGAAATCCTTGTCTTGTTCCTGATCTTAGAGAAAATGCTTTTAGTTTTTCACCACTGAGAATGATGTTTGCTGTGGATTTGTCACATATGGCCTTTATTATGTTGAGGTATGTTCCCTCTACAGGCACTTTCTGGAGAGTTTTTATCATAAGTGGGTGTTGAATTTTTCAGCATCTATTGAAATGATCATATGGTTTTTATTCTTCAGTTTGTTAATGTGATGTATCACATTGACTGATTTATGTATATTGAGGAATCCTTGCATCTGTGGTATAAATCCCACTTGATCATTGTGTATGATCATTTTAATATGTTGTTGGATTCGGTTTGCTAGTATTTTATTGAGGATTTTTGTGTCTATGTTCATCAACGATATTGGCCTGTAATTTTCTTTTTTTGTGATATCTTTGTCTGGCTTTGGTATCAAGGTGATGGTGGCCTTGTAGAATGAGCTTGGGAGTGTTCCTTCGTCTGCAAGTTTTTGGAATAGTTTGAGAAGGATGGGTGTTAACTCTTCTCTAAATGTTTGATAGAATTTGCCTGCTAGGCCTTCTGGTCCTGAACTTATGCTTGTTGGAAGTTTTTTAATCACAGTTTCAATTTCAGTTCCTGTGACTGGTTTTTAGTTGAGATTTTTCTTATTTCCTGAGGTAAGACTGTATTGCTATAAACTTCCCTCTTAGAACAGCTTTTGCTGCATCCCATAGGTTTTTGGATCATGGTGTTTTCATTGTCATTTGTCTCTAGGTATTTTTTTATTTCCTCTTTGATTTCTTCAGTGATCAATTGGTTGTTTAGTAACATATTGTTTAGCCTCCATATGTTTGTGTTTTTTACAGTTTTTTTTCCCTGTAATTGATTTCTAATCTCATAGCATTGTGGTTGGAAAAGATGCTTGATATGATTTCAATTTTCTTAATATACCGAAGCTTGATTTGTGGCCCAAGAAGTGATCTATTCCTGGAGAGTGTTCCATGTGTACTTGAGAAGAAATTGTATTCTGCTGCTTTTGGATGGACTGTCCTATAAATATCAATTAAGTCTATCTGGTCTAATGTGTCATTTATGGCTTGTGTTTCCTTATTAATTTTCTGTCTTGATGATCTGTCCATTGGTATAAGTGGGGTGTTAAAGTCCCCCATTATTACTGTTGATTTCCCCTTTTATGGCTGTTAGCATTTGCCTTTTTGAGGTGCTCCTATGTTTGGTGCTTACATATTTACAATTGTTCTATCTTCTTCTTGGATTGATCTCTTGATCATTACGTAGTGTCCTTCCTTGTCTCTTGTAACAGTATTTTAAAGTCTATTCTGTTTGATATGAGTATTGCTACTCCAGCTTTCTTTTGATTTCCATTTTCATGGAATATTTTTTACCATGCCCTCACTTTCAGTCTGTATGTGTCCCTAGATCTGAAGTTGGTCTCCTGTAGACAGCATATATATATGGGTCTTGTTTTTGTATCCATTCAGCCAGTCTATGTCTTTTGGTTGCAGCATTTAATACATTTACATTCAAGGTAATTATCAATATGTATGCTCCTATTGCCATTTTCTTAATTGTTTTGGGTTTGTTTTTGTAAGTCTTTTTTCTGCCCTGCCTCTTTTGTTCTCTTCTCTTGTGGTTTGATGACCATCTTTAGTGTTATGTTTGGGTTGCTTTTTCTTTCACGTGTATCTATTGCAGTTTTGGGGTTTGCTGTTCCATGAAGTTCTGCTATAGCAGTCTATATATGTACAAGGTTGCTTTTAGTTGCTGATCTCTTTGCTGCCTAGAGAAGTTCCAGCATTTGTTGTAAAGCTGGTTTGGTGGTGCTGAATTCTCTTAGCTTTTGCTTGTCTGTAAAGCCTTTTATTTCTCTGTAGAATCTGCATGAGAGCCTTGCTGTGTAAAGTATTCTTTGTTGTAGTTTTTCCCTTTCATCACTTGAAATATATTGTGCCATTCCCTTCTGGCCTGCAGAGTTTCTGCTGAAAAATCAGCTGAGAACCTTATGGGGATTCTCTTGTATGTTATCTGTTGCTTTTCTCTTGTTGCTTTTAATATTTTTTCTTTGTCTTTAATTTTTGTCAGTTTGATTAATATGTGTCTCAGCATGTTCCTCCTTGGGTTCATCCTGTATGGGACTCTCTGAGCTTCCTGGACTTGAGTGAGTGTTTCCTTTCTCATGTTAGGGAAGTTTGGGGCTATAATATTTTCAAATATTTTCTCAGGCCCTTTCTCTTTCTCTTCTCCTGCTGGGACCCCCTATAATGAGAATGTTAGTGCATTTAATGTTGTCCCAGATGTCTCTGAGACTTTCCTCATTTCTTTTCATTCTTTTTTCTGTTTTCTGGCATTGATTTCCACCACTCCATCTTCCAGCTCACTTATTCGTTCTTCTGCCTCAGTTATTCTGCTATTGATTCCTTCTAGGATATTTTTCATTTCAGTTGTTGTATTATTCATCTCTGTGTTCTTTAAATCTTCCCGCTCTTTGTTAAACATTTCCTGTGTCTTCCTGGTCTGTGTGTCCATTCTTTTTATGAGATTTTGGATCATCTTTACTATCATTACTCTGAAATCTTTTACAGATAGATCGCGTATCTCCTCTTCGTTCAGTTGTTCTTCTGGGTTTTTATCTTATTCCTTCGTTTGCAACATATTTCTCTGTCATCTCATTTTGTCTAACTTTCTGTGCTTGTGGTCTCCTTTCCACAGGCTGCAGGATTGTAGTTCCTCTTGCTCTGGTGTCTGCCCCTTCGTTGGTGAGGTTGGTCCAGGGGCTTGTGCAGGCTTCCTGGTGGGAGGGACTGGTGCCTGCCCTCTGGTGGATGGAGCTGGGTCTTGTCCCTCTGATGGTCAGGGCCGTGTCAAGGGGTGTGTTTTGAGGTGGCTGTGAACTCAGTACGACTTTATGCAGCTTGTCTTCTGATGGGTGGGGCTGTGTTGTTTGGCCTGAGGCTTTCCAGCAGTGGATCCTGCAGGCTGTTGGGTGGGGCCGGGTCTTGGTGCTGAAGTGTGGACCTTCAGGAGAGCTCACTCCAATCAGTATTCCCTGGGGCCTCCACTATCAGTGTCCTTGCCCCAACAGTGAGCTATAGTCAACTTTTGTCTCCCCAGGAGACACTCCCTAGGTAGGTGTAGCCCAGGTTCCTATGGAGGTACTTCTTTGTGCTGGGTCACAGTGCACGTGAGACCTTGTGTGCACCCTCCAAGAGTGGAGTTTCTTTTTCCCCCAGCCCTGAGGATCTCCTTCCTCCAAGCCCTGTTGACCTTCAAGCTAAATGCTCTGGGAGTTCTTCCACCCAATGCCAGACCCTCAGACTGTCTTGGAGGGCTAATTTTCTGTGGGAGTGCCCCTTTGTAGCCTGCGTGGATCTAATATTTTTTGGTGTGAGGGTTGTTTTTACTATAGATGTCTTTCACCTCTTTCCTCCGTGTATGCTGGCCATTATCCCCTCTGATAGGAGGTGTGACTGATGTTGTGGTGACCAGAGCCTGCACTGGATACTGAACAGGGCCTCTCCTTCACTCTGTGGTTGTCCCTGCCTGTCAGGGGCAGGGTCTGCTCCCTAGTTATTGGAGTAGAGGTCCTCAAATCTGTTTCTTAGCTGTGTTTCTGATCTGTGGTGCAAGGTAGCTGGGGTTGGAGCACTCCCACTGGGAGAGAAGCCACTGTTCACCTGTGGGTGTGCTCTGTTGTGTCACCTTTCACCCATTGTGCGAGCTCTCAGATTACACTGTTGTTGGCACTGCTCTCAGCCCCACCTTAACCATGGGCATGCCAGCAATTGGCCCTGGTGTCTCTCAGACGTTGCTTTCACCAGGCCACCAGCATAGCTCCACTGAAGTCAGGTCCCAGGATTGCAGTAATCATGGATCTGGACCCACTGTGGGCACGATGGGAGCACCTCAGACTCTGGCCTGGCCCAACCCTCATGTGTATGTACCCACTCAATGGGCACTCAATGTCCATTCAGATGTTCTATAAGTGCTGGGTTTACAAAGCTGGTCACAGGGGTGTCAATTTGCAGTTTGCCCAGCTGCAAGGAGAGATTTCAGCTTTTACTCCTTAGTTGCACAGCCCCTGGGGCTCAGCTGTGGTTTCAGCCCCACCTCTGAATGTGGGCCACCCACAGAGGTCTGTTCCTGAGGCTGCCACAGAGTGCACAATTCCTCCCCGGCAAGGAGGGGGCGTGGAGGTGATGGTGGCTGGGTTGTGAGAGTTCCCACTGTGGTGGGGACAGGCTGCAGAGGAGGAGGTGGCAGCAGCTGGGGTCACAGGAGGCCCGGTGGGGATGGGTTGTGCCGGCGAGCCTGCAGCCACGGGCACAAGAGAGCAGGCCCTGGCAGGAGCCCTTCCTAGTGTCTGGGGAGGCAGCGGCTGGTGTGTGGGGAGAGGCTGCAGTGACGGCCCCACCCCTTGCGTATCACTCAACAGAGGCGCACTTCTATGGCAGTCTGGGTTTCCTACACAAGCATTCCCGGTTGCAGAGCTCCTCACTCCTGTCCCCTCAGGCTGTCTCCTTGCAGCCAACAGCAGTCCCCTCCCTGGGTCTGCTCTCCAAACCCCACGTTCCAGCACCCAGGCCCTGTGCACACTGGCGGATACCCATCTCAGGCTGGGGCTCACAGGGCTGTGGCACGGACGATCTGTGTAGGTCTCACTCTGTCCTGCCTGCCACAGACCAGTTGCTGCACTCTCCTCCGACTGCCACCGAAGCTCCCCTTCTGTCCCAACTGAGCTCCCCGCTGGAGAGGGTCTTCCCCAGATGCGGGAACCTCTCCTCTCCTTCAGCTCCCTCCCACCAGGGGCACAGGTCCTGTCCCACTTCCTCTCCTCTTCCTTTTCCCTTCTTCTTTCCTTTGTCCTACCTGGTTATGCAGGGATCCTTTAGGGGTCCAAGGTTCTCTGCTACTGTTCAGGCAGTGCTTTGTGGGAACTGTTCCATTTGTGGATGTATTCCTTTTTTTTTTTTTGCGGTACGCGGGCCTCTCACTGTTGTACCTCTCCCGTTGCGGAGCACAGGCTCCAGACGCGCAGGCTCAGCAGCCATGGCTCACGGGCCCAGCTGCTCCGCGGCATGTGGGATCTTCCCAGACTGGGGCACGAACCCGCGTCCCCTGCATCGACAGGCGAACGTTCAGCCACTGCGCCACCAGGGAAGCCCTGAGGATGTGTTCGTGGTGCATTTGTGGGGAGATGAACTGCACATCCTTCTAGTCCTCCAACATCCTGACTCCTTTTTCACTTGTCTCATTTCCGTCTACTGTGTTCCTACTAGGTTTTCATAAGCATTTATTTTCTCTGGGGCTTCTCTGAGTGACTTCACCTTTTTCTTCCAGGTCTTTCTTGAGTTTGGTCAGCTTGAATTTTATCTCCTCCAGTGATTTTGCTATTTCCCCTAATCTTTGCACATCTTCCTATGGGCCTCCTTCATGGAAGGAATTGCTTCAATGAGTTGTTTTTGTGTTTTTTTTAAAAAAAAATTTGTGATGAAACACATGCTTCTGTTCTCTACCTGCTTTCTGAAGACTTTTTTCTGGTGAGCGTTCTTCATTAGATGGTAAGTTTTGTTCCTCTTTTTCACACTTTTAAAATAAAATAACACCTCATAAGTATGCTTGAGTTGCTTTTTTAGATCAGATACTCACTCACTCACCATGGAACTGTAGAACAGCTACTTGCTGGAGGTTCCAAGGGAGCAGCAAGCGTAGGTTTCACCCAACCTCCGAGACTCACAATACTAATATTCTCTCTTTCTCAGCTGCCAAATAAGTGGACTGTTTTCTGGAAATGTGGAACGTGCGTTTGCAGTTTCACAGCCCTGGTTCTTCTGATTCTCCCAGGAGTGCCGTCAGCCCTGGTCCGTCTCCTTCCCTTTTCCCTTGCTGAAAAGAAGGAACAGGCTTTCACACTTCAGTGTGAGCCCCTCGTGTGGGGAAATGAATGTTTTCTGGTGCCTTCTGAGGCTGGGTGCTGCTGGAACCTGTAATCACTGGCCATCGCTTATCACTTCATTCCTTCCCCGTGGCCTCTGCCCTCTCTCAGCCACTTCTGGCAGCTTCTACACATTGTTTCCATCTGCAGCTTCTCTCTCCCTCCTACTTACACTGAAAATGCAGGGTTCAGGGCATGAAGTTCGTTGTCTGTTTCATTTTTCTGGTTTCTCTTCTGTGACTTCCGAGAGAAGCAGGGAGGGTTGCTATATCTAACATGCCCATGTTCATACTAGATGTCTGGTCTTCCAGGGTTTTTTTTTCTTTTTCTTTCTTTTTTCTTTTTCTTTTCCTTTGGTTGCACCACACTGCATGTGGGATCTTAGTTTCCCGACCAGGGGTTGAACCCGTGCTCCCTGCAGTAGAAGCATGGAGTCCTCACCACTGGAGCGCCAGGGAATTCCCCGGTCTTCCATTGTTATTGTATATATTTCGGTATCATTTAAGGTTTTTGTTTGCTTGTTTCTTTTTTTCTACAGGAATGTTGAGTTTGGTTATTTAAATGTTTTTACACTTGTTTATTGAAACTTGGGTAAAAATTTAATACAAATATATTTATTGCTGTGTTATTCAAGGTGGAAAAAATGGAAGTGATCTACGAGTCCAACAGTAAAGAAATAGAGTAACTATTACACGTTCCTAGGGTGGAATACTCAGCAACCATTAAAAATATACAGGCAAACTCTGGAGATGTTAACAGGTTTGGTTCCAAACCAGCACAACAAAGCGAATATCACAATAAAGCGAGTCACACAAAATTTTTGGCTTCCCAGTGCATGTAAAAGTTACGTTTACACTATACTGTAGTTTATTAAATGTACAACAACGTGTCTCTAAAAAATATTCCTGCCTTAATTAAAAAGTACTTTATTGCTAAAAAATGCTAACCATCATCTGAGCCTGCAGTGAGTCGTAGTAGTAACATCACAGATCACTGATCACAGATCACCACGACTAATATAATAGTAATGAAAAAGTTTGAAATATGGTGAAAATTATCAAAATGTGACCCAGAGACATGATGTAGGCAACATTCACTTCGTCAAAAAAACACAATATCTATGAAGTGCAATGAAATAAGTCTGCCTGCATTTTAATAATTTAAAGGTCAGGAAATGATTATATTATATTAAAAGAAAAAATAAAATAAACTGTCTATGCAGTGAGATCAATAATTTTAAATGCACCCCTACCTTTACAGAAACGCACACACACATACAGAAAATATATGGTATCACTTACTTGTGGAATCTAAAAAAAAATGATACAAGTGAACTTATTTACAAAACGGAAATAGACCCACAGACATAGAAAACAAACTGATGGTTACCAAAGGGGAAGGGGGGGTGAGGGATAAATTAGGAGTTTGGGATTAACACATACACACTACTGTATATAAAATAGATAACCAACAAGGACCTACTGTATAGCACAGGGAACTATACTCGATATCTTATATTAACCTATAATGGAAAAGAATCTGAAAAAGAATATATATATACACACAGTTATATATATATTCAGTTATATGTATATAGATATATAGATATTCAGTTTTATATATATGCATAACTGAATCACTTTGCTGTATACCAGAAACTAACACAACACTGTAAATCAACTATACTTCAGTTTAAAAAAAAAATTTAAGGAAGTGTAAAAAAAAGAGAGAGAGAGACCAAATACTGGAAAAAAAAATGCACCAAAAAGTCAGAGAAGTTATTTCTAAAAGAACTCCAGGTGAGTTACAATAATCTTTTTAAAATTCTATGTTTTCTAAATATATATTACTTTTACAATGAGGAAAAACTATTGAAAAAGCAACCTGCTCATTATTTCCTCCCACTTGACCCTGTTCTTATTTCGTTCTCTGTCTTGGTGGATGGCAACCCCTCCGGCCACCACAAACTGGGCAGGAATCCCGAGTCATCCCATGCCCTCCCTTTCATTATTCCCCACCCCAAATTGCTTTGGGCCCTACCTCCTAAAGAGCTCAAACTCCCTCACCCTCACCAGGATTGCTGTAGCCCTCTGTCCTCTGGGCTCTTGAGTTGGTTCCCATATTCATCTCCTCATCCCATCTTGAAACCACCTTCTGTACATGAGCTGGACCACTAAACACTTCTATGGCTCATGGCAGCCACAGAAGAAAAATCGGTATACAAGTGCTCAAGGCCAGCCCCAGTCTGACCTGACTCTACCTCTCCCAGGACACACCTGTCACACTCCAGTGTCTAGGTAGCCTGCATTCTGACACAGTACCTGGATGATTATTACATAATCATCAAATTATGTAATAACTGGCACACAACAGACTCCACACAACCAGAGCAGACGCCGGCCGTGCCAGCTGCGGTGGGCTGACTGGATCTTCCCTGCTGGGAATGGAACAGGTGTAACGCATGAAGCGTAGAGGAAGGGATTCAGCCTGGCACCCAGTTCCAAACGGAACCAGTTCTAAGCCATGCTGGAAAAATGACGATTTGTCCTGGTTTAGGAGTGTGAAAAGGTAGGAATCTCAGATTCCTACACGGCAACCGTGACAATATCCAATCCGTGTTTTGCTTGTTTGAATAGCATTCGGTTTGAATAGCATTTGCTATGTCACCTCTGCACTTTCACTATTTCCTTGGATCCTCTGGTCACCTGATCAAGACAGCTGGAGCAGATGGCAGCCCCGTGTTATAAAAAGCAGAGGGTTGGGCTTCCCTGGTGGCGCAGTGGTTGAGAGTCCGCCTGCCGATGCAGGGGACGCGGGTTCGTGCCCCGGTCCGGGAGGATCCCACGTGCCGCAGAGCGGCTGGGCCCATGAGCCATGGCCGCTGAGCCTGCACGTCCGGAGCCTGTGCTCCGCAACGGGAGAGGCCACAACAGTGAGAGGCCCGCGTACCGCAAAAAACAAAAAAAACAAAAATAAAAACAAAAACAAAAAAAACTGTCGGGTCAGGTCTTTAGTTGGATACTTTTCCAGTGAAGCTATTCAAATTCACACTCCACTCATCAGTGGCTGAAAGCAGTCACCTGACTGCTGGTAATATTATTATTTGTTAAATCCTTGCTAATTTTGGAGGTATCTGCTTATTTGTAAGATTCATCTTTTTCTTCTGTGTATCACACATTTTGTGAACTGCTGCTTCTTTTGTTTGGCCCATTTTTCACTTGGGGTTTCAAGTTTGCTCTGCCTTGAGAGCATTAGTGCTTTACATCACCCGGGATCTTGTTAAAATGCATGCTCCGATTCTGTAGGTCTGGGCCTGGGCCTTCTGACAAGCTCCCAGTGATGTGAGGCTGCTCCGTGGGGCCCCTTAAGTAGCAAGGTCTAGATAACACCCTCTCCCCAAACCCCACCATCAGGAAACACCCTGCCTGGTTACTGCCTCTCATCCTTCTGGCCCCAGCCCGGCCTCATCTCCCCCTGGGAGCCCTCCAGGTCCCCCTGAGATGGGATAAAAACCAAGCACTCCCCCTGATGGTGTGAGTCAGCTCGGCCCATGTCCCAGCCTGACTGTCACCTGCCGGGAAGCAGGCCGTGGAGGTGGTCGGCACCGTTTACCACAATCCTGCTCTATGCCTGGCTTCCGGAAGATAGTAACTCTTTTCCGGATCCGTGAATGAATGGTTGCTTTTGTTTGTGTTTCTCTGTGCCTTTTATAATCTCATTAAAACATTTTGAATCCTCAGACAGTAAACATCTTAAATGCACTAGGTGTGCGTGTCGAGAGCCATTTCTGTACCTGCGCTTGGCAAAAACCTGTCAGTTTTTGGAATTCCGTGGCGGTCCAGTGGTTAGGACTCCGGGCTTTCACTGCTGAGGGCCCAGCTTCAATCCCTGGTCAGGGAACTGAGATCCTGCAAGCCATGTAGCACGGCCAAAAGAAGAAAAAAGAGAAGAAAAAAACATGTCAGTTTCACCTTGGAGAGCGCCTGTGAGCCTCCCGTGAGTTCACCTGTGCCCTCCAGCCCCTTCCAGGTGTCCATCTGTGGACCGAGCAGGGAAGGCGTTTTGAACTTTTCTAGCCCCTCCAGGATGGAGAAGGCCATGCGAGTGGGTCACACGTGCGGTGGCCCGGGCGGCGGGTCTCACGATTCCTAAGGTGGTCGGCCTTGCGTCACTCATCAGTAAGGCCTGTGTTTCCCTCGTCCCGTGAAACTAGCTGATGTGCTGAGCCTCAGGCCTGCTCTTCTAAGGCTTCCATGGGGCAGCTATGTGACCGATGTGGGCAGGGCCCCTCTGACAATCCCCTCCCTATAAGATATGGATGCTAGCGGCCACCTGACCATGGGCACGCAGGTTTGCATGACACAGGCTATGCGTATCTTTCTGTCCCAGCACCTGCCGTGTTGCCTGACAGGTAGTAGTAACTCAGTTGATGTTCTTTCAATGAGTACATGAACAAATGAATGAATGAACGCATTCACTAAGCTGAACTCTTCAAAGAAACAGGAGGTGTGAATAGAAGCAGTTTTTAACATCTTTTAAAAGAGAAGAAAGTGAATCGAAGCAACAGAACTCCACCCCCCGCCAGGAACAGCAAAACTGAGGCTTTCCTGTGGGTCCTTTATTGGGGGAACCTCAAGTAGATTTTTAAAAAGCAGGTAAATATACAATCAACTCATCACGGGGAGAGGAAGAAGGAAGACGTGTTCCCTGCAGCTACGGTTTAAACAAATACGGGACTTATCTGTCTATTTGCTCGGTCATTTGTCCAGTCATTGAAGAAATATTGAGGGAGTGCCCCCTGTGGCCGGGTCCTGTCCAAGGCCCTGGGGATGCTGCTGTGAACGGGTCAAGGGCCCTATCTATCGTCACGGAACGTGTGGTCTGACAGAGAGGATTACACTCCAGATGATAAGCCAGGTCACATGAAAATGCCTAAACTAGAGTAGGTCCCCTACACATGAACGAGTTCCGTTCCGAAAGCGCGTTCATGAGTCCAATTTGTTCGCAAGTCCAACAAAGTTAGCCTAGGTACCCAATCAACACAAGGGGCTATATAGTACTGTACTGTAATAGCCCTGTTTGCAACAGCGCCCCGGTTGCATAACCCTAATACTAACTCAGTAGAACCTAATTCTGTCTATACCCTGGAGCTACCTAGAGTTCTTCTAAAAATGTCAGTTCCTGGGCTCCTTTCTGGACAATGACATCAGAACCTCAGGGGTGAGGGCTTTTGGTTCTGCAGATGCGCCTTGTGATTCCAACGTGCGTCCCCAGCTGAGAACAGTGGCCTCCACCAGCATCCACCATAATGGTGGAAATCGTGGGCTGGGGGAGAAGGTTGGTATTTGGGAACTTTTTCCATTCCTTGCTATTTCCCAGTATACATTTTTTTCTAACACCGGCTGCCAGTGGCAGGGGGTGGAGCGGGGGGTAGCCTGAAGACAAAGTGCTTTTTGTGGTCTGCTCAGTGTGAGGGCCTCCCTCCGTGTCCTGGTGGTTTCCAACTCTGCCCTGGTGCCCAGAGAGCAGGCCAGGGCTCTCTTCTGCTCCCTTTCCAGAAGCCTCACTGGCCGTTTACATTTGTCACTATTAGCTTCAAACCCCACAGGAGCTGCAGGTGAGTTTTCATTTCATCTTTATGAAAATATGGAGGTAGAAGGTTAATAACAACCATCAACATCATGCTGTCTTACAGGTGAGAAAACGAAGGGCTAGAAGAATTAGGGGAACTAGCTAGCAAAACGGCAGAGCTGGGATTGGAACGCAGAATTTATCAATTCAAATCCAACGCAGTCTTCACTTTATTCCATTGCTTTCCAGAGTCCATTTGTTCATTCATTCATTCATTCATTCAGAAGGCATTGAAAATTTGCTCTGTACCAAGTACGGTTCTAGTTGCTGGATAAACAAGTCTTAGAGAGTTCCTGTCCACAAGTAAAGGGAACAGGTCATCGGAATACAGTGTGATAAATGCCCCCTGAGGAGCACGGAGGAGAGAGCCCATCGTGCTGTGCTGCCCGCAGCCCGAGTCCCACCAGCCGTGTGACAGTGCACAACTCACTGCACTTCTCAGATCCTCAGCTGCCTCATCTGTAAAATGAGGAGAACAATTCTACCCTCCCTGGATTGTCATGCTATACAGTGACATCATGGAAGTCACAGGTCTCATTACGGGTCTGTTCATTCATTCATTCGCTCTGTTAACATATTGGGGGAGGGAAGGGAGGAAGGTGATGACCGTGTGAATCCGAGTCAGTGAAAAACGTGACAACTTCTCTCTTTCTCTCCTTAGAAAGAAGGCAGACATTTTTATTAAACGGGTTTTAAAATTTTTTCTTGTCACCTCTTGAAAAACGTGTGTGTGTTTGTGTGTGTGTGTGTGTTTAACTACTTGTCACTCCACTGGTCACTGTTAGACTTTATGAGGGAAAAGCAGCTTTTGGCTTTTAAAAGGGACGTTTCCATCACGAGAACAGAGTAAGCCAGGTTCCTTGGCACCATCGCTGTCAGGCTATGCAACCAAAAGGAGGTTTTGCTTTGCATTCCTCACCAGGTATTCTGACTTTTTCCCCACCCTCTGAGGTCAAGAACAAACTGTGAGAATGATTTTTATGTTTTCATTTCTCTCAGAAAACCTCTCTTCTCCAGCCAGATCCTGTGTTGATCGAACACACCTTAGCTGTCAACACTGATGATGGTGATCGCTGGAGATGCACTCCTCTCCCTGATCCGGTGGCCTGAACTCCAATTACAGTTACTGCTAGGAGCCAAAAGCATTGTTTTATGGAATAAATGTCCATAAGTACAAGCTTATTATCACTCCCAGTTGAATCCAGTTCGAGGCCCTTGAAGATCAGGCCTTCAAAGAGATAAGATTTGTACGTTAACACATAGGTATGGAGACATGGCCATGGGCAAGCCACTGAACCCATGAGTATCAATTTCCTTATCGGCAAGAGAAGGGTTTGGAGAAGACGCCCCATAAGAGGTCTCCTTCCAGCTCCTGGAAGGGCATGTAACCCCAGGTTTGGAGTATCACTGCTTGTGTCCCCCCACCCCCTGTTCATATGTGGAAGCCCTAACCTACAGCATGATGGTATTTGGACATGAGATCCCTGGGGGTAATTGGGTCTAGATGAGGTCATGAGGGTGAAGCCTCCTGATGGGATCAGAGTTCTGATAAGAAGAGGAAGAGACACCACAGGGCTCTCTCAGACACACACACACACACACACTCTCGGTCATGTGAGAGGTCAGCTGTCTGCAAGCCTAGAAGAGAGAACTCACCAGGAACCTCATCTGCAGGAACCTTGATCTTGGGCTTTCAGCCTTCAGAACTGAAGAAAATAAATTTCTGTGACTGAAGCCCCCCAGCCTGTGCTATTTTGTTACAGCCGCCCCAGATGACTAACACAACTGCACTGGGATTAAAATGCTCAGAGGGAGCTGAACTAAGTGAAGCCTGGACTTTTCACCTGCTCTGCATTTTCGGAGGCATCCATCCGTTCAACACATATTTTATTCCTGAGCGCTTGCTGGGTGCCCCACCTGTGCTGGGCGCTGGGGACGTATAGAATAAACACAGTCCCAGCCTGCCAGGGCCCTACAGGCCAGCAGGTGCGACAGCCATGGAAAGAAGCCATTAACCCGGCTTTATAACAAATAGAGAACTGTGAGGGGCACGGGTCAGGAGAACGAAGGGGAGGTGGGGAGCATTTTCACAGAAACATTTTAATATGGAAGTTAATTCTACAGCACTTCATCCGGGGCTTCTCATACTTTTTTTTTTTTTTTAAATGAAGCATGATTATAAAAGGACAGAGGACTTTGGCAGTGGGGAAGCCAAGCCCTGACCTGAAGAAGTGGCGAGGACTGTGCTGGTGGACAGAGCACTGAATGGGGGCTTCCTGGCTGAGGGAGCTCATACACTGCACCTGAAGTGGGCCATTTCCAACATCCAGCCCTTTTTTTTTTTTATTGAAGTGTAATTGACTCACAGTGTGGTGGCAATCTCTGCTGTACAGCAGTGACTCAGTTATACACATATAGACGTTCTTTTTTTAATATGCTTTTCCATTATGTTTATCACAGGATATTGAGTATAGTTCCCTGTCCTATAGATTAGGACCTTGTTTATCCATGCTCAGTGTAATAGTCTGCATCTACCAACCCCAAACCCCCAGTCCATCCATCTCCCTCCCCCCTTCCCCCTTGGCAACCACAAGTTCATAGCAACACGGCCTTCATCAAAAAACAAGAAAAATCTCAACTAAACAACCTAACCTAGCACCTAAAAGAATTAGAAAAAGAAGAACAAACAAAAGGTAGAGTCAGCAGAAGAAGGAAATAATAATGATCAGGGAGGAAATAAATAAAATAGATATTAAAAAAACAACAGAAAAAAATCAACAAAACCAAGAGCTGGTTCTTTGAAAAGGTAAACAAAATTGACAAACCTCTGGCTAGGCTCACCAAGAAGAGAGAGAACCCAAATAAACAAAATAAGAAATGAAAAAGGAGAAATCTCAACTGATACTGCAGAAATACAAAAAAAACATAAAAGAATACTATGAACAATTACATGCCAACAAATTTGACAACCTAGAAGAAATGCACAACTTTCTAGAAACATACAGCCCACCCTTTTTTAATGCACTCCCCTTAGCCTCGGGAACTTGGCTGTGGGCATCGCACAGAGCAGCCTCATACAGGGAGAAGGCTCATTTGGTCGAGCAATTTCAGTAAACACAGCCCCAGGCAAGGCTAAGGGAGTGCAGGGGCCACCAGGCAGGGCCGCGTTAGGAAGGTCGCTGCGGGCTCCTGCTTCTTCCGGGGGTCCACCCGGCAGGGAAAATGGTGTGGGCCCAAGGGAGCACGTGGAGGGGACAGGAAAGGCGGTGACGGAACCTGGGGAACACGTGGGGAGGTGCGTGGGGGCAGGAAAGGCGGTGATGGACGCAAAGGCCACACCCACACCCGGCATCTGCGACGCGGGAGAGGCTGTAGAGATGAGTTGCTTCACCTGCCGTCCGGCGGGAGGGGAAGCCCGTGCGGATTCGACGTGCGGTCCCAGAGCGGCGGGAGAGCCTGTGTAGACCCGGCCAGGCGTACGCGGCGGTGGCGGGGATGGCGTGGACGGCGTGGGCGCGGCGCAGACTGCTCCCAGCGCGCGGAGACCAGAAGTGGCCAAGCGGCGAGACAGGAGGCGCAGCTCCGGGTCTGAAGGGGCCGGGGGCGGGGTGGGACGGAGGCGGGGGCGGGGTCAGGGCCGAAAGGAGACCCGGGCGGGATGCTGGGCGGGAAGGGACCGCGGGGCCCGGGCCGGGGTCGGCTGGGAAGCTGGCCGCCGAGCAGGCCGCCGAGGGTGGGAGCTGCACGCCAGGGGCTCTCAGGGACGAGCCCGAGGGTAGCGGCGCGGCTGATTTCCGGGGACGGAGAGCCTCACGTCGGGGATGCCCTGCAGGGGTCGGACTCCAGTCCCCCCGGCCTCCTCAGCGCGTGGGACGCCTGCGCCCGCCTCCGTCCTCGTCCCCCGAGGGGGCCTGAGGGCGAACACCACTTGACCCAGGACCTCCCGGCTGGCTGCCACCTGCGCCCCCGACCCCACCTGAGCGGCCAGCGACCGCGCCCCCCGCAGAGGCTTCCAGAAGCTGCAGCGGGGGAGGGCGAGCCTCTGCTGTTCCCCGAAAGCATCGGCAGGCATGGCGATTCCCGGGGGCGGGGGGGCGTGGCAAAGAGGAAAGGAGAGGTGGCAGCAGGTAGGGGGACCAGTGAGGGCTGTCAGAGTGACGTCATGAGAACCGCGTGGCTCGGGGACCCCAGGGGATTCTGCGCTCGTGACTTCTGCAAGGTCTCGTCCCTCCCTTTTGTCACTCCGTGTATCTTCAGTTCTCCAACACCTCCCCGAGGAAAAGTGTTCAAAACGTTGCGATTCCAAGCTTCAGCCGCCTCATTCTGAGGCGACTCCTGGAAGCGCGCCGGGCCGGGTGGATGTCTGGAGGGCTGCGATCTTCACAGGAAGAAGGAAGAGAATAGGGGGTGCTGTGATCCATGCGGGGGTCCAGGCAGTATGCTCTTGGCCTGATAAGGGGTGCTTTGCGTTCAGGAAAGGAGAAAGGCGGTCCTACACAGCTGAGAGCTGTGGACATGTTGCAGCTCAGTCCATCTCACCAATCTCTGAGTTTCAGAAATGCTTTCCGTGTCGTTCCATTTAGCGGTTTTGGACTATTTCGTACCTATGCTGTTGAGATTTTTTGTTTAGTTTTCTTTCCCGAAGGATTTACATGTTTTCTCTTTGGAATATCCTAGGACAGGTGGCATACAGTGTTTCTTTGGTAGTCCCTTACGTTACTTTTTTCTAAATCAAAACTGAAATGCAGCTAGATTTTCTCTTGATCGCTTATGATAGTGAGAGACAAAATGACCCATGAAGATGATAATATCAACCATTTGTGGGGTGCCTCTCCTGCAGCCAGCATTGTTCTAGGTTCCCTCTCTATTCTGTCCTCTGAGGTGTTGTGCCCCTCCCCCCACCCCCGCCATTGGCTCACACCCCAGACCACACAGCTGCTAAGGGAAAGAACTAGGAGAACCGAGTCAGCCTGATCCAGTTTTCATGCTCTTCCTCCTAAAGATTTCAGCCACTGAAGCCAACAAAAATAGTTTCATAAAGAGTGGAAACCAGCAACAAAGGAAAGGAACTTGGGCGCTGGGTTTTTGTTATTGTTTCTCGCGCGGCTTGTGCTCCAGGTGGGGTGTGTATAAGCAGAGAACTGATGCTCAGGTGACAGAAGGTCGAGGAGGGAGAGGCATGGCGTGTGGTCCCCACGGCCTCTGTGTGGTCAGTGTGTGCATGTGTATTTCCCCTCGACCCTCGAGGACCTGGTGACCTCGGTATAGATACATCTTTATGAAAGGGGGCGCGACGCTCCGGGAAGGCAGGAGCCCCGACTGCAGGGTCCCAGGTTCTAGCTGAGTGGCTCTGGACTACTATCGTCCGCCTTGCGCACTCCAACTGCCTCACCCTACAAGGGGGGCGGCCGGGCACCTGGCATCGAGCATAGGATTTCACACTGCTCAGGGGGGCTTACAGCACCACCCACGCCAAGCACTAGACAATTAGATGCCCCTGTAAATCATAGTACTGGTTTATATTACACTTTTGGCCACAACTTCTTTTCCAGTCTCCAAATGGACCCTCCCTTCAGCAAATGGGCAACAGTCACTCCAGCCTCCCCTAGGAGCTCGTCACTCACTTCTGTATCTATCACTCGAGCTCATGAAAATCGGGTGCCTTTTCTCCCCACAAATGAGTCACCTGTGAAGCCTAACTTCCGCTTCAGTTTCTCACTGTCTCGCTGTGTCAACCACGGCAGCGTGATGGTGCCGGAAATATATAGGAAACATTTTAAACCGTGGGATAAAAACACCCCCAGTCACAATTACAGGGATCAAAACAGTCGAAAAATTTGGACTTTTCCCAATACCTTACGTGTTTCAAAGTGGATTTCTGCAGCGAAGGGCGGGACCCAGCTCTTGGTTTCTGCAGGCAAAATCTTTCCCAATGAAAACCCCAAGGTCACCACGGATTATCTGCACAAACACACTGGGGCCTTTAGGAGACTGTCAGAGAAACAGTCTGCAAGTAACAACTTGACAACAAAAACAAACAAGACCAGTTCCAAGTGTCCAGATGCACTGCTCTGGACACACCCACCAGTCCTTCCCACGAGCAGCGGCTGTTCATAAGGAAACCCCGGGTACAGTCAGCGTGGGACCTTCAAGTGTGCGTTACCGTCTGGCCCATCCAGGTTGCAACCCAGAACACGGAAGCAGCCCAGAATGGTGACGGAAAGGAGGTCAGAGGGGTGTCTTTACACTCTCAGCTCACTGGTCCCGGCTTCTTGTGGCCCCATTCAGACTCAGAGGTCTACACCTTCTGCCAAGCCAGAGTCCACAGACCCTGGATGGCTCTCTTCCTCCCTACCCATTGCAGACCAGGAAGCTGCTGACGGAGTTGTGATTAGGAAAAGCGTTGAAAGTTTTCACCCAAGAGGTGCCTTCCCCAGTCTCGGGCTTCTTCCCTCTCCCTCCCTCATCTTGCTCCAGGGCAGCCCGATGTCCCACTTGTCATCACCCCCAGCATCCCTGGCTCCAGCGTCCCGACATCACCAGTGCCTCCCCACAGTGCACTGCATGACCCCTGCGCGAGAGGCTTTACGGGTCACTGTACACATACTCGGCCCCTCTCCCTTGCCGAGAGTTTTCCTTTCTGCAGGTGGGTCCTCCCTAGGACCCTGTGTTGCTGCTTCACTTTTCATAACTTTGCACTAAAAGGTGAGCTGCCTAAGACCCAGGTCTTTGTCAGTTTCGTCCCCTGATGCATTTGGGGGGCTTAAATAGTGCCTGCCGTCTAGTAGATGCTTCATAAACATTTGGCGAATTGAATTGGATTGAACTGCGACCTGTAACTCCGCAGAGCTGCTCTGTCTGGGTTTCTGGCCCCTCAACGCAAGGTTGGAAGAGCTCTGAAGGGTCAGCCCTTCCACCCTCCTATGGCCTTACAGGATGTGTTCCAGGACATGAAGAGCCTTTGCTTTTCTCGTAGTTGATCAGCTTGCCAGGGTCCTGAACTTCGCTCCCAACTCAGCCGAGTTTCTGGCTGCCTCAAAGCCTTATAGGACCAAGTGCAACATGCATAAATAATGAAATGTCCGGGTGCCTACTAGCTGCAGGTGGTCTGCGCTGGTACAGTCCATGCCTTAGCTCACTTAATCTCAGCAGCTCTGAAAATGGTGTTATTCTTACCATTTCACAGATTAAAAATAAAACCCCGAGGGACTTTCCTGGTGGTCCAGTGGTTAAGACTCCGCACTCCCAATGCAGGGGGCCTGGGTTTGATCCCTGGTCAGGGACCTAGGTCCCGCATGCCGCAACTGAAGATCCCGCGTGCCGCAACTAAGACCTTGCGCAAACAAATTAATTAATTAATTTAAAAAAACCCAAACCCTGAGGTTTAAGGATATTAAATTAGTTGCTCCAAATCCATTAGTGCAGTGTGGGACACTGGTGGAAACCCAGGTCTGTCTGACTCCAGATCCAGTATCTCTGGCCCTTTCATTTCTAAAGGGTCTGCTCAGTATTTTAGTCAGACAGCCTAAAGCAGCCATCCTCAAACTTTTTCATCTCAGGACCCCTCTGCACACTTAAAAGTGACTGAAGACCCAGAAAAGTTTTTGTTTCTGTAGGTTACGCATTTGAAATTAAAAGTGAGGACATTTAAAAATATTTGTTAACTGATTTAAAAATAACACTAGAGTATTGCATGTTAACATAAATGTTTTTATGAAAAATAATTTTACTTTCCCAAACAAAATATCTAGTGAAAAGAGTGGCATTGTTTTACACTTTTGCAAATCTCTTTAATGTCCTTAGCAGAAGACAGCTGGGTTACCACAGCGCCTTTTGTATTCAGTCTGTTGCAATATGTTGTTTTGGTTGAAGGATTGGCAAAACTCTGGCCTCACATAGATATGTAGTCGGAACAGTGTGGAGTATCTTAATATCCTTCTCACATAATTGTGGACATCCTTCTTTGATACTATGCCAAAATCCAACAAATGGTAGTTTCTTAAAGATGAATTGCAACGTAGAATCTAAAAACGAATGTTTCTTACTCTGTTACGTGAAAATGTACTGGTCTGTTTGGCGCTTGGAACAGGTCCTTTGTCCTTGCATGATTTTGTATCATTCTGCATCCATCATTTGGAAAATGCTGGTTCACTGAGTCATGTAGACCTTCTCAGTATACGGTGGAAAGCTCCACCATACACTCCTGGGAGGATGAGAGTGGGAAAGGCAATTAATGTTATAGTGTATAAGTTTCGACCTTGCAAATTCCCTGAATGGTCTTATGGACCCTCCAGAGGTCCTCTGACCATACTTTGAGAACTGCTGGTCTGTAGTATAAACCGAATGGTCATTGACCACAAAGCCCTGTGAGAGGACACAAAAGAAATAAAAAATTAAATCCAGCGATCCTAACACTTAAAAAGAAAAGTATGTTTAATTCAGTATGTGAAATTAAGGAAAGGCAAAAAAAAAAAAAAAGCAGTGAGCACTTAATTTTACAAAGCAGTAAGAAAAACCAAAACACTTTGGGTCTCATCCTCTGTTTGTGTACATATGCATGAGTGATGATGTCCAATCTGTGCAGCTACTCGTGACCCCAAGTCACATCCATGCCCTGGCTCCTAGACCAGCCTCCTGTGAGTGGAGGGTAGCTGGAGAGTCTGGGATGATGAGAAGCATGTGGGGAAGAGAGGCAGCAGCGAGAAAGAGAGGCTTGGTGGAAGCCTTGAAGGAAGAGCAGGATACAGTGTAGTGGGGGAGTGTGTCCAGGTTGAGACAGGACCACAGACTGTTCCCTCCAATCTCCCTGAAGAAGGGTGAACACAGCTCGCAGTGTGGGCAGCCAGTCAGAGCCCAGGGCGGGCTTCAGAGGGGGCCACTCCGGGTCTGAAATGGCACTTGACCAGGGTGGCTTGTGTGCTGCGTTGGCCAGACTGAGCTGTAAATGTGCTTCTGTGGCACCGTCCAGCTCTGTCATCTGTCCCCTACAGTAAACCTACTTCATTGAAGTATACTTTATATGCGTAAAATAGACACATAGCCCTATAACTTCCACCCAAATAAAGAACTTCTCCATCGCACCAGTAAGCTTTCCCCGTGCCCTTTCCCACTGAATATCTTTCCAACCCTGTGCTCAGAGGAAACCACTGTTCTGTCTTTTTTCACCACAGATTAGTTTTATCCACTCTTGAACTTCATCTAAATGTGATCAATCATTCAGTAGGTATGCATATTGTTTTTGAGAGTTATCCATGTTGTTGCACTTATCAGCAGTGCATTCTTTTTTTAAATCAGTGAGTATTTTACCCTAAGTATACCACAATTTGTTTATCTGTTTTCCTGTTGATGGACTTTTGGGTTATATCTGGGTTTTGACTATAATCTTCTGTGGATACTATGAACATAAATGCATGCAGTTTGTTCTCTAGGGGATAGCCTTGGGGTGGAGTTGCTGCATTGTATGCTAAGTGTATGTTTAACTTTATTGGAAACAACAGCAGAATACACATTCTTCTCAAGCTCACATGGAATGGTCACCAAGATAGAGCACATTCTGGACCATAAAACACACTTTAACAACTATAAAGTAATAGAAATTATACAACATCTGTTGTCAGACTATGATGGAATTAAACTAAAATTCAATAACAGAAAGATATCTGGAAAATCCAAAAATACATGGAGATTAAACAACACACTTCTAAATAACACATGGGTCAAAGAAGAATTCTCAAGAGAAATTTTAAAATATTTTGGACCAAATGAAAATGAAAACACAACTTATCAAAATTTGTGGAATGCGGCCAAAGCAGTACTTAGACAACATTTATAGCACTGAATGCATGTATTAGAAAAGAAGAAAGATCTAAAGTTAATAACCTAAGTTTCTACCTTAGGAAACTAGAAAATGAAAAGCAAATCAAATCCAAAGTAAGTACAAGAAAACAAATAATAAGAATTAGGGCAGTAAAATAGAAAATAGGAAATCAATTAAACCAAACACTAGTTCTTTGAAAAGATCAATAAAATTGATAAGCCTCTAATCAGACTAAGATAAAACAAGAGGGAACATAAATTACCAATATCAGAAATTAAATTGAAACCATCAGTACAGATCCTATGGACATTAAAAGGATAATAAAGGAATACTGTGAACAACTTCTATGCCCACAAATTTCATACTCTAGATGAAATGGGCGAATTCCTTAAAAGACACAATTTGCCAAAACTCACACCAGAAGAAATAGCCAATTTGAATCAGCCTATATTCATTAAAGAAATTGAATCAATATTAATAACATTCCAAAACAGAAAGTACCAGGCCCAAATGGGTTCACTGGTGAATTCTGACAAACATTTGAGGAAGAAATTGTAATAATTCTCTACACTCTCTTTCAGAAGATAGAGGGAATACTTCCAACTCATTCTGGGAGGCTATCATTACCCTATTATCAAAACCAGATAAAGACATTACAAGAAAAGAAAACTATAGACCAGTATCTTTCGTGAACATAAAGGCAAAATTTCTCAACAAAATATTAGCAAATAAATGGGCTTCCCTGGTGGCGCAGTGGTTGAGAGTCTGCCTGCCGATGCAGGGGACACGGGTTCGTGCCCCGGTCCGGGAGGATCCCACGTGCCACGGAGCGGCTGGGCCCGTGAGCCATGGCCTCTGAGCCTGTGCGTCCGGAGCCTGTGCTCCTCGACGGGAGAGGCCACAGCAGTGAGAGGCCCGCGTACCGCAAAAAAAAAAAAAAAAAAAAATCCAACAATGTATAAACAGAATTTTACACCACAACCAAGCAGGCTTTATCTTAGCTCTGCAGGAGTGAGTCAATATTCAAAAATCAATTCGTGTAATCCATCACATGAACAGGCTGAAAAAGACAGATCACATGATTGTATTAATAGATACAGAAAAAGCATTTGACAAAATCCACCACACCCACAACACAGAGTTCATGATTAAAACTCCCAGGAAACTAGAAACACAGAGGAGCTGCCTCAACTTGATAAAGAATATCTACAAAATAATCTACAGCTAACATCGTATTTAATGGTGAGAAACTCGAGGCTTTCCCACGGAGATCAGGTACAAGGCAAGGATGTCCCCTCTCACTACTCCAGTACTGGACATTCTATCTATTCATTAAGACTAATAAGAAAAAGAAAGAAAAGGTATACACATTGGGGAGGAAGAACTAAAACTGTCTTTGTTCACAGATGACATGATCGTCTATGTAGAAAATTCAAAGAATCAACAAAAAAACTTTGGGAACTAAGTGATTATAGCAAGGTTGCAGGATACAAAGTTTATCAATTTGACATAAAAGTCCATCTTTTTCTATATATCAGCAATGAACAAGTGGAATTTGAAATTAAGAACACAATACCTTTGAATTAGCACCCCCCAAAATGAAATACTTAGGTATAAATCTAACAAAAGGTGTACAAAATCTATATGAGGAAAACTACAGAACTCTGATGAACAAAATCAAAGAAAAACTGAATAAATGGAGAGATATTCTATGTTTGCAGACAGACTCAATATTTTGAAGATGTCAGTTCTTCCCAACTTGATCTATAGATTCAATGCCATCCCAATCAAAGCCCTTATTTTGTGCATGTTGGCAAACTGATTCTAAAGTTTATTTGTAGAGGCAAAAGACCCAGAATAGCCAACACAATATTGAAGGAAAAGAACAAAGTCATAAGATTGTCACTACCCGACTCCAATACTTACTGTAAAGCTACAATAATCAAGGCAGTGTGATATGGGTGAAAGAAAAGGCAAATAGATCAAGGGAACAGAATAGAGAGCTCAGAAATAGACCTGCATTAAGTATAATTAACTGATCTTTGACAAAGGAGCAAAGGCAATACAGTGGAAAATAGATAGTCTCTTTAACTGAAACAACTTTGCTGAAACAACTGGACATTCACGTGCAAAAAATGAATCTAGACAAAAATCTTATAACCTTTACAAAAATTAATTCAAAACTATAAAATTCCTAGAAGTTAGCATGAGAGAAAACCTACATGGTCTTGGGTATGGTGATCAGCCTTTTTAGATGCAATGCCAAAGGTACCTTCCATGAAAGAAATCATTGATAAGCTGGACTTATTAAAATTGGATACTACTACCCTGAAAAAGACAATGTCTAGAGAATTGTAAGACAAACTGCAGACCTTTAACAATCTGATGAAGGACTGTTATCCAAAATATACAAAGAACTCAAAACTCAACAACAAGAATACAGACAACCTGTTAAAGTGGGCCAAAGACCTTACCAGACACCTCACCAAAGAAGATACACAGATGGCAAATAAGCATAGGGAAAGATGCTCCACATCATATGTCATCAGGGAAATGCAAATTAGAAGCAAAAATAAGTTACCAAAACACACCTATTTGAATGGCCGAAATCTTGAACACTGACAACACCAAATGCTGGCAAGGATGTGGAGCAACAGGAACTCTCATGCGTTGTTGGTGGGAATGCAAAATGGTCCAGTCACTTTGGAAAATAGTTTGGCAGGTTCTTACAAAACTAAACATATGCTAACCATACGATCTAGCATTTGTACTCCTTTGTACTCACCCAAAGGGCTTGAAAATTTATGTTCATATGAAAACCTGCACCCAGAGGTTTATAGCAGCTTTATTAATAATTGCCCATCCTTGGAAGTAACCAAGATTTCCTTTAGTACGTGAGTGGATAAAGAAACTGGTATGTTTAGACAATGGAATATTTCAGCGCTGAAAGGAAGTGAGCTATTAAGTCATAAAAAGATACGGAGGAACCTTAAATGTATAGTACTAAGTGACAAAAGCCAATCTGAGAAGACTATGCGCTGTATGGTTCCAACTACATGACATTCTGGAAAAGACAAAATTACGGAGACAATAAAATAATCAGTGATTGGCAGGGAGTGGGTTGGAAGGATGACTAGGCAGGGCAGAGGGGTTTTAAGGCAGGGAAATCACTCTGTATGAGTCCATAATGATGAATATATGTCATTATACATTTGTGCAAACGTGTGCAAAACCGAGAGTGAGGTCTAATGTAAACTAGACTTTTGGTGTTCATGATGTGTCGGTTCATTATAATGATGTGTAGGTTCATCAATTCTTACAAATATCCACTCTGGTGGGGATGTTGATAATGCAGGACAGGAGATATACAGGAAATTCTGTATCTTCCCCTCAATTTTGCTGTGAACCTAAAACGGCTCTAAAATTTTTGTGTTAATTAAAAAAAAAAAAAGACGTCTAGTATGTTTAGGTCCCAAGACGTTAAGGTGTGGTCGAGACCATCCTCTGCTCCGAATGCCTTTCATTTGTAACCCTTGTTGGAAGAAGGAAACCAAGTTTGGTGAGGTTGGTCTTTATTACCTTTAATTGGATGATTCCTTCCCTGTTTCTGATCTTCCCCCTTCCCAGGGTCCTGTAGATCCTCCTGTTTCCTGGGCTCTGCCCCTTGAGCAGCCTTCTGGGTCCTCATCTCAGATCAGCTCCATAACCCCACTCTCCTCGCAGGGTACTGCCGCCTCCTGACTTGCCGTCTCTTACCGCGGAAATCAGTGGTTTGCGCGTTATCCACGTGTTCACCAGAGACCTGTGAAGAAGCCCCTCTGTGTCAGGCTCTGTTCCAGGCCCTGGGGTCCCAGAGATGCTCACAATGAGGCCCTGCCTTTGTGGAGCTTATATCCTGCCGAAGGAGACAGACAGTAAACAGCCCCCCAAACAAGGAAAAGAATTCGGATGGGGATAAGAGCAGTGAAGAAGAGCCATGGGGAGTGACGGGTGGGTCCAGGGAAGCCCTCTCGCAGGAGCCCCCTTTGTGTGCAGATGTGACCGTCAGGAAGGAGACATTGATAGCCTCAATCACCGGTCTCAGGGGTAGTCTGAGGGCCTTTTGATGTCCTCTTCTCCGTATCTTTTACATCTCCTGCTTGTTTTCCTCTTTCACTGTAACGTCCTTCTAACACCCCAGCATCCTGGTGCTCTCCACCAGTCTGAGCTCACCATCGCGCTGTGCCCCCAGGGATGCGCCCCTCCAGCCCTGTGGAAGCGTACCAGGAAGCCACATTTTACCCAAGGGCACTTGTTAACCCCCCCGAGTTAGAGCTGAGGAGTCTGACAGTAGACTCTGCACACTAAGTAATCGGGAGCCCAAGTCCATTGACGTAGACGTTAACCTCAAGTGAACACCTTGTGTTGAATTATATCCTATTTTGAATTGACTGGGTTGCCCAGGGATTTTCAAGCCTTGAATATATACAATTTTAAAAGATGGTCCTGGTGTGGTAATGACTCAGACCCCTAGCAAAAGCAAACACATATCTTTTCTGGAGAAAATTATTTTCACTAGCCTCAAGACATTCTTCTATATAGTTCTTTAAATGCACTCTCCAGTGCACCTCCAGGAAAACAGCTTCCAAGTATTTCAGACAAATCAGGATCATCAGATGTAGGCTGTTTATTAGGTAGGCTGATTATGACTAATGAACTAAAAGCAGCCTTTGAGATACCTTCAGGAAACAGAATTTTATAAAAAGTCATTAACAGTTTTGAAAAAGAACCCAATAGAATTTCTAGAAATAAAAAAATGCACAGTAACAAACTCAAGGAACAGGTTTAGCAGCAGATTCCATAGAGCTGAACACGTAATTAGTGAACTGGAGGGAAAGTCAGAAAAAGCTACACACGGAGCAAATAAAGACAAAGGGTGAGTGATGTTAGGGAGACCCAGTGATAAGGTCTCACAGCTGCAGAAGGAGAAGAGGGGAAGTTCGTTTCCAGAAATTTCTGGACATTTCAATGCATTTAATCTCCAGCTGTATGATAAATAAGAAAAAACAGAATTGACTTAATTGTAAAGAAGTTAAATCTAATTATGTAAAAAAATATTTTTGAGCCTTAACATTTTATGTGCTACAGCTTTCTGAGATGGAGAATTAAACTTAGGAAGCGAGGTTATTCACAGATACAAGTAGATGGAACTTAAGGGTGCTGACTATTAAAATACTATTACTAGAGGCCCTGGAGTTGTCCTGTTGCTGTGATTTAAGCAAGTAGATAAACTCACAGAGGGAATAAATGTGGAGTCACTTGGAATCCTGGAGAATCCTCGCTCACTCACTGATGAACTTTGTGACGTTTGATGTTTCACTTTGACATTTGCAAAATGGTTCAGATGTCTTCCCTTTGGCCTATTGTGCGGTTGAAAAAGATTTCTCAGTGAAACGTCCAGAACAGAGCATGTCCCGTGGTGGGGCGCTCCATGGCTGGAGGGTGGTAACTGTCATGAACAGTCAGCTGAGTTCAAAGTGCACGTGGAAAGTAAACATGAACTTCTTTACAAAACAGAAACAGACTCACAGACTTAGAGACCAGACTTATGGTTACCAGGGGGAAGGGCGTGGGGGAGGGATAGAATAGATTGGGAGTTTGGGACTGACATGTACACACTGCTATATTTAAAATAGATAACCAACAAGGACCTACTGTATAGCACAGGGGACTCTGCTCAGTACTCTGTAATAACCTAAATGGGGGAAAAAAATTGAAAAAGAATAGATACATGTATATGGATAACTGAATCACTTTGCTGTACACCTGAAACTAACACAACATTGCTAATTAGTATACTAATTACTAATATACTCCAATATAAACTAAAAATTTTTTTAAATATTAATAAAAACATTCATGTGGGAAGTAAACATGCAAGAATTGCTAGGAAATACCTAAGCAGAAGGAAATAAGGCAGAAAGAACAGAATATAAAGTCAGACATGGACATGATTACACGTGGGACTTAATATGAAGAAGGGGCATTTCAGACCAATGGAGGGAGATTTTCATTCAACAAACAGTGAACAACTGGCTGGCCAGCTGGAGGAAAATAAGTTTGGATTTCCATCCAAATTTAATCTAGTGGGATCAAATATTTTAGTTAAAAAATAAGAAAATATGGGGAAAGGGAGGGAGAAAAAGGCCTTTCTAAGCAAAACAAAGCTCAACAAACTGTAAAAAGAAAAATAAAAAATGTTTTAACTGCCTAGGGGGAAAAATTTCGTACTCAACAACAAACAGGGAAGAAGATTTTTTATTACCTACAATAAGGAAATAATAAATATAGGATTGTAAAAGCTATAATACACAATTTAGTATTATATATCCATACGTACAGGAGATGTCCCTTTGTGTAGAAAGCAAGGGCGCTTTACACTATATTTATATATGCGAGGGTGTCCCCTCCCTTCTCAGCTCCTTGCTATTTTAGTTGTTTCATATCAAAGTGTTTTAAGGAAAGCCTCTTCTTTTTTTTCTTTAACGCTCCATACTTCCAACACAAAGGGCACAGTTTTGATCCCTGGTAGGGGAACTAAGATCCCACATGCCACATGGCATGGCTAAATAAAAAAAATAAATAAAAGAAGAGAAAAAGAAAAAAAAGAAAGAATGCTTAATTGAGACCTTAGAGTACCATCCCCTGACCAGCCGTGCCAACTTGGATTGATTTGTAGTGACTGTGGACACTGTATTGAAAAGGGTTCTATGATTTCATCCAGACTCAGTAGGAAAGACGCTCAGTTTGGGACTTCCCTGGTGGCGCAGTGGATAAGACTCCACTCTCCCAATGCAGGAGGTCCAGGTTCGCTACCTGGTCAGGGAACTAGGTCCCACATGCATGCCGCAGCTAAGTTTGCCTGCCACAACTAAGGAGACTGCGAGTCACAATGAAGGAGCCCTGGAGCCACAACTAAGGAGCCTGCCTGCCACAAATAAGACTCGGCACAACCAAATAAATAAAAATCAAAAAAAAAAACAAAAACAAAAACAAAAAAACAAAAAACAAAAAAAAATCAATCAATCTGTTTTTTTAAAAAGAACAGTCACACATTTATTTTTATTCTATTTTTGGCTGTGTTGTGTCTTCATTTCTGTGTGAGGGCTTTCTCTAGTTGTGGCAAGCGGGGGCCACTCTTCATCACGGTGCGCGGGCCTCTCACTACCACGGCCTCTCTTGTTGTGGAGCACAGGCTCCAGATGCGCCGGCTCAGTAGTTGTGGCTCATGGGCCTAGTTGCTCCGCGGCATGTGGGATCTTCCCAGATCAGGGCTCGAACCCGTGTCCCCTGCATTAGCAGGCAGATTCTCAACCACTGCGCCACGAGGGAAGCCCCAGAACGTCTATTTTATTTTATTTTTTTCGGAAAACCTCTTCTTAAACGGCAGTGCTTTCCCAAAGTAAGCAAGTAAGGTAAAAATCAAGCAGTAAAAAATTATCCTTGAAAAGTCTTTTTTAAAAAAAAAAAATTTTAATATATTTATTTATTTATTCACTGGCTGCTTTGGGTCTTCCTTGCTGTACGTGGGCTTTCTATAGTTGTGGCGAGCGGGCGATACTCTGTTGCAGTGCGCGGACTTCTCGTTGCGGTGGCTTCTCTTTGTTGCGGAGCACAGGCTCTAGGTGAGCAGGCTTCAGTAGTTGTGGCACGCGGGCTCAGTAATTATGGCTCACTGGCTCTAGAGTGCAGGCTCAGTAGTTGTGCTGCATGGGATCAGTTGCTCCACGGCATGTGGGATCTCCCGGGACCAGGGCTCAAACCCGTGTGTCCTGCATTAGCAGGCGGACTCTTTTTTTTTTTTAATATAAATTTCTTTCTTTCTTTCTTTTTGACTTCGTCGGGTCTTTGTTGTTGCGGGCGGGCCTTCTCTAATTGCATTGAGCGGGGGCTACTCTTCACTGCAGTGCGCGGGCTTCTTATTGTGTTGGGTCCTCTTGTTGTGAAGCACGGGCTCTAGGCACGTGGGCTTCAGTAGTTGTGGCACACGAGCTCAGTAGTTCTGGCACACGGGCTTCAGTAGTTGTGGCGCATGGGTTTAGTTGCTCCGCAGCATGTGGGATCTTCCAGGACCGGGGCTCGAACCCGTGTCCCCTGCATTGGCAGGCAGATTCTTAACCACCGCGCCACCAGGGACGTCCCCAGGCAGATTCTTAACCACTGAGCCACCAGGGAAGTCCCTGAAAAGCCTTTGAAATGAAACATGCACAAACACAGCTGGGGGGCAGGGGAGTGGGGCATGTCAGTGAATACAACATCCATCCGGGTCTGTTTTGGCAAAATCTCAGGATTACCAGTAGACAAGCCCAGCAGTTCTTCTAGGAATTTATTTATTTACGTGTTTCACATAAGTGAAACATTCTATGTGAGAGGTTTTCATTACAGAGTAGTAGTCCTAACAGCAGTCCTAACAAAAGGTGGAAAAGAAACAGCTGGTAAATTGTGGTCCGTCTTTGCTGTAGGATGCTCTGCAGGTGTGGAAAGAATGAGGAAGAGCTCTGTGTACACAAGCAGCTCACTCTCCAAGGTATCTTGAGAAGCAACATGTGGGTCAGAGTGAGAGGATGTTATGGCTTGTTAAAGTGTGGGGGGAAGATACTCTTATTTGTTGAATATGTACAGAGAACTTCTGGAAGGACACCCGAGAAATGAATAACCTTGGTTCTCTATTGGATGGAGAGGATGCAGGAGTAGGGAGGTGGTCTATCACTACCTACCTTTTAATATACGTTTACAAATTGAACTATGTTTATCTAGTCCACAAATTATTTCTCGAGGCTACTATAATCAGAAGAAAAAAAAGGCTAACAACTTAATAGAAAAATGGGCAACGTATGTGACTATATAGTTCCTGGAAAAAGAAACGTGCACAACATAGGGAACTCTACTCAGTGCTCTGTGGTGACCTACACGAGAAGGAAATCCAAAAAATAGGGGATATATGTATACGTATAGCTGATTCACTTTGCGGTACGTATAAACTAGCACAATATTGTAAAGCAACTATACTCCAATAAGAAAACAACAGAAAATTAAAAAAAGAAATACACAAAGATCACAAATGGCTTTTAAACTTATGAAAGCATGCCAAGGCCATCACTTTAATGAGAGAGCCAATTAGAACAATATTAAGATTTTTTTTCGACAATAGATTAGTATAGATCAAAAAGTTGGATAATACGGTGTGTTGGGAAAGGTATGAACAAAGGCATTCTTGTATGCTGATGGTGGGCGTGTAAACGGGTATAACTTCTCTGTTGAGCTGTGGGAAATTTCTGATAAAATTCAGAATTCACATACCCTTTAATTCAGTAATTCACTCCCAGGAATTTGTTTTAAATCCACCCCAATATTTATGCCAAGATGTATGCACAAAGATGTTCATTGCAGCATTATTAATAGCAGAAAAGACTGAAGATAACCAAAAATGCCCTTCTGCAGCCTACTTAAAGAATAGGTTCGTGCAACAATAGAATATGTGGTTAAAAGATCCATAATCCAACAGTAAGAGGTGGTTCATCAAACAATAAAAGAATAGAACGATAAAACAGCAAAAGAATCCAGTGGTGGAATAGAATACAGGAGTCAAGAAGAGCAGGCCAAGTGTGTGTGTGCTTATGTACTATGCTCTCCGAGATGTTATAAATAACGTAAAAGGTAAGTTGTGAAATACCATGTACAACGTGATACCTTGTGTGTAAAAAGGATGAGGGAAATATATATGGGCTTGCGTAAGCAGAGAATAGCTCTGAAGACTATAGGGACAGTGGCGGTCTCTGAGGACGGAACTCTGGACCTGGGGGTGGGGGGCACATACCTGTGGAGGGGATCAGGCTTGCTGTGGGGCGAGGGGCTATTAGAGAGAGAAGAGCTTTGAAGATGAGCCGGCGGCCCAGGGAAACATGAGGTTGGGAGGGGGAGCGAAGCAGAGGGTGTATTATTTTTCAGTGCACGTTTATTTTCAAAATTTTAAAAGTAAAGTGGCTTTATAGTATGCTCAGGGAAATGCAACCGCTTTTTCATTTTTATGTGTTTCCATTTTATATGCATCATGTCCCCTGGTTGTTCCTGCTTTTTCACTTACATGCATTTCATGTACATTTTTCATGTGTATTACAAGTAATGTTTGCCTCTGATACCTATCATTTTATACACTGAGATATCACCCACATCCTTCAGGATGACTACTAAAAGTTTTAAAGAACAGAAAATAATGTGTCAGTGAGGATGTGGAAAAATTGGAACACTTGTGCACTGTTATTAGGAGTGTAAAATGGTGCAGCCACTGTGGACAACAGTATGGCGGTTCCTCAGAAAAATTAAAATAGAATTACCATAGGATCCGGCAATCCCACTTCAGGTATATACCCAAAAGACCTGAAAAGATATTTACACCCCCATGTTCACAGCGGCATTCTACACACCAGTTAAGTGGTGGAAACAACCCAAGTGTTCATCAAGGGATGAATGGAGAAACAAGATGTGGTCTATCTATACATGTCATGGAATATTATTTGGCCTTCAAAAGGGTTGAGATCCCGTCACATGCTGCAACATGGATGAACCTTGAGGACATTACACTAAGGGAAATAAGCCAGTTATAACAAGACAAACACTGCGTGATTCCACTTATATGAGGCGTCTGAAGTAGTCAAAGTCTGCAAAGAGAAAATAGAAAGGTGGTTTACCAGGTGCAGGGGGGAAGGAGATGCGGAGTTGGTGATTAATAGTAGCAGAGCTTCAGTTTTGCAAGATGAAAAAGTTCTGGGGTTCTGTTGGGCAATAATGTGAACATCCTTAAGACTACTGAACTGTACACTTAAGAGTGTATGTTTTTTAATTTGGTGAAAGGTGACAAATTTTATGTTATGCACTTTTTGACCATGTTTAAAAAAAAAAAACTGAAAGCAAACCCAGAGACAAAAGCTCGGTCTCTGAAGTGAAGTGAGCTCAAGACGAAGGTGAGAGTCTTCGCAGATGAAACCAACACTCCCTTTAATGAGCTGATCGATGTGTTTCATGTAACTGTTAGGCATAGTTGGAGAATGACTCCTGAGTATTGCTGTAGAGCAGCTCAGAAAGGCATCCACACTGAAACGAGCCATGCTGGGGCCGGGTACTGTTCTGAAGTCCTCGGGAAGGATTCCTAATTGAGACCCCTGTCTTCTGTTCCCTCTGATTTAGAAGACAGCAGGCAGAGGGTGACCTAGAAAAATAAGGCCACACTGTCCACAGGGCATGTGTCCCCAGGCCCCCTGGATGGCACTGGATGGATGGGAGCTTCTCAGGAGGCAAAGACGGTGGTAGAGGGCGGGTCACAGCCAAGCCCCCCGTGACACCCCAGGGTACTTTGCGTCACTGTGGAAGCCTCCGGGCTTTCTCAGGGAAGCAGAACTGCAGGAGCCAGTGGACCCCGAGGGTGGCGACCCTGCCTCTCTGGAACTCTTTTTCCACAAGAGTGACCAACTGCCCTTAGAGCCTTAACTTACCCTTGGGAGCCTGAGGCCCCTGTGACTACAGTGGTTTCAAAAGCTCTGTAAAACCTGATGGATGTCTGGAATGCAAGCCCACATGTGGCGCGGAGAAGCGGCTGTCCCTTCTTGGAAGTGGGCCGTCTTCTGGGAAGCCTAACTCCCACCAGAGCCTGGCCTCCTGTAAACCCAAGGACCTGCAGGCCTGCCGCCCTGACCGTGGGGCCTGGGACATCGTGCTCACCCTATTTTCCCTGATCGACCAGGAGCAAAGGAGGAAGCCTGCTGGGCTGTGCAAACAGCAGCGGGCAGGAAGTTCAACAGCCTTAGAACGGGGACCTGCACTTCGAACCTGGATTTCCCTGGGACTTGGCTTTGACGTCTCAAAGACTCAGAGTATGCCTAATATGCCTATCTTGGCGGTCACTTGACTTTGTGAGACATTCGATTGGGGTCTGGGGCCGCCAACCGTAAAGGGACGGGGTCCTCCTTTCAGAGCAAAACCCGCCCGTTCTCGCTGGTCCCCAGTCAGCCTGGGCCAACGAGCCGGAGATCGAGGGCGCCACCAGCGCACCTGCCCCGCGCACCTGCCCGCCCTCCCCGCCGCCGGCCGGCCCCCGGGGCGTGTCGCCCAGGGGTCCGCCCAGTCCTTGCGAGGCTCCCTCGGTCACCCTGAGCTGCGGCCCAGGCTCCGGAGGGTCCGGAGCCGCAGCTGGAAGATGCGCCCCGCGGCTGCCGGTGAGTGCGGGCGGAGGGAAGGGGGACCCGGCATGGGAGACTCGCCCCCTCGCCCTACCTGGCACCCGGCACGCTGAGCCAGAGGTGGAGGCGGCACGTGCCGGGAGGGAGGGGCTTCTCTTGGACCGGAGCTCAGGAAGGCGCCCAGCGAATCCAGCAGGGGCAAATGGGCTGGGGTCTCCCGCCGCCTTCCTGCCGGTCGCCACTGCCCCAGCTGCGTGCAGGGCCGGGGTGCGGGCAGATCAGTGACTGTGACGTTTTGCCTGGAAAGTAGGCGTTGGCTGAGTGCAGCTAGAGCAGGACCCAGTGAGGCCAGGGGGAGTGGGCTCCCTCCAGCCGAGCGCAGGTGCCGGTAGGGGCGGGCCCCGGCCCCATCTCCGACCTCCTGGGCCGGGAGGGGGGCTGCCGGGCGCCGGTTAGAGGCACTTGCGGACTCCACCTGGGGCTCCTCGGGCTGCCGTCAGAGGTCATTATAGCCGCAGGTCCACCTGACCAGCCAAGGAAATGATGAAAAGTGCGGAGACAGGGAGACAACCCCTTTTCAGTCACCAGCCTGTGGGTGGGTGAGAAGTGGGGACTCATTAGCATGGACTGTCCCATTGTCCCTTATTATAACAGTTCCGGTAGCATCTTTTTATAAGGCTTCCCCACACACACCATTCTATCAAAGTACTTGAGCCTGAGAAGATTTGGGGGAAAAAACAGGAAGGAGGAAAGAAAACCTCCGACTCTTTCCGAGCCGTTTCATCTCCCACTGCTCGCCTTCCTGACGGTGGCCGCCGTGCGCCTCTCCCACCCGCCTGCCTGCCCTGCGTATGCAAGGCGCTCTGGGGTCCCGGTACCGACGGCCTCTGGCACACATTCCCTTTCTAAGTGGTTTTGCTGTTTCTTCCTATAATCTGAGGAATCTGGAGTCCTTCCAGAGCAAGGCAGCGTGTTATGCAAAATTAAAAGTTCAACACTGGAAAGTTCTCTTGGCCTCTCTAGGGACCAGCGCCCCACCTCCCAGTGGCAGGTCATTGCCTCCAGGTGTTTGCCTCTGTGGCCTCCTTCCTTCCTAAGTGGCGTTCTGGTTGTGTGGTCTCACTGCAGAAGGTTCTGAGGACCCCCTTTCTGCTCCATCCCCAATGGGTAGGAAAGCCAAATTTTAAGACTTTTTATTTGTGTAAAATATGCAAGTTTTCTACAAAACCATTTATTTGTGAACAGCACTGTCTCTGGTAACTTGTGTGCATTGTAGGATAAATGCAAGGAGATACATATCTCTTTTCTTGGGAGAAAAGATCTCCCTGGGGGCACTGACTTTCATTACAGCTATTTTGGAAGAATTTTTTTCCTCGTGCCTGTATTATATACTTACTGTCCAATTTTGCTGCTCACTTAGTGGAAAATGCTGGATACGATCAGATTGCTTTCCCTCCACTCACAGCTTTTTCGCATGCAGCCCTTGTGATTCATTTGTGAGCTATGTGGTCCTTTCACATCAAGGTTTGAGGTCACACCAGGTTGTCATATATCCAGGGGTGTGGCTGTCAGCGAAATTACTCACAGAAGCTCAGGGCCACATCACTTTTGCTTTTGTGAGCTAAAGATTAGGTAACGTTCGTGGAAGCAGCATGTCCCTGGATGCTTCAGTCAAGCCCCAGGTCTGTCCCATGTAGGGACACAGCTCACAAGAAGGACATTCAGACTAAAGGGATGAAGTAAATTAAGCCACCACCACCCTTCACAAGCCGGAGGAAGCTTCCCGGAGCAGTCATCCTAATTCCTCAAAATTAAGGGCGTTGGCATGTGAACTTTGGAAGGTGGGTTACCTTGCCAACCTGCTGAGGTGTTCAGCTGTGACACTTCCCAGCCCTACTGCCAACAAGCCTCCGTCAGCAGGACAGTGATAACAGTGGACACTGGGGCCAGCAGAGCCTGGAGCCACAAAGCAGCTGCACCCCGAGTCTGGCGGATCCACCCCTCAGGGACAAGAGGTGCAGGTGTGGCTGCCTCAAGGCGAGGGAATGTGGGTTCCTGTGGGGAGGTGGCCAGTGAGAAACCTCATCCTTATCCACTTCATGTGGAAGGAAATCCCTCCAAAGTGTCTCCTTCTGGGTTCAGAATGGCCCTCTGCAGCGCCCCTGGATTGGATGGGAGGGGGAACCCGAAACCCCCCCTTACCTGTAGCCTGCCTTCGTGTACACTGGCTTCAGGACTGCTTTGTCCTCCAGCCTAAGTGAAGTGTCAGGGCCAGCCTGAGACCCCCAAGAATCTGAGAGTGGAGTGAGGGTAGGACACACACATGCGCCCTAAAAGAGAGCCTCTGAGGAGGAAGTTCCGGCTTCCTACCTGTGCTCGGCATGGGCCTTTGATCTAATACTCACGGGCACCTGCTGTGTGGAAGTGCTTAGGATGTGTCCATGGGCTGATGTCGACTTTATTACCTTATGAGAAAAGGCCGGATCCTGGTCACAGAGCCACAGAAGGTTCGCAGACTCTGTGTACTTCCTCTGCCTGCCCCCCAACGCTGAAGCTGCTGGACCCCTCCTTCCAGGGCAGGCCCTTCCCTCGCTCCCCCCCCCACTCCGAGCTGTCTTAGCTGAGTCCCTGAGCCCTCGCCTTTCCCAGGACAAATCCTCGCCTGTGCCTGCCCCATCCCGGGTGCAGGGTCCACCGCCAGCCCGTGCCCCATCTTCTCACGATGAACTGGTCCCAGTGCATGCTGCTGGGTCTGCCTCCCTCCCCGAGCTGGTTCTGGCTCCAGTCATGGCTTCCACAGCCACGGCAGGAAACCTGGCCTGGGGGTCCACCGCTGCGCCCCTCACCCAGACCACAGACACTTTGTAGACTTCCCAGGAGCCCTGGAAAATGTCCAGGGAGGGGTGCCTGTGGTCCCACAAGCCCGGGGCTCACAGCGCTCCTAGTGAGGACACGTGGGCTTTTATTCTCTCATTGCCTTCCCTGTCACTTCCACCGATGTTTCCTTGTCCACCTGGGGACCAAACCGTGCCTCCCTTCCATGCGGGGAGGAAGGTATCTGAGAGGTGACAGCATGCTCCCTTTCAGTCATCTCCGAATCAAAAGCAACTCCACTCAAAGATCTCACGTGTGACACTCAGAAGATCTGAATAATCTCTGCTTTGCCAATTTTCTTCAAATACGACACTTGGATAAAATAGTCTGGCAGTGATTCGACACACAGGACACTGAACTATTGTTTTTGAACCTGAGACTCTTATCGATGCTGAATCCACGTTTGCAGCAGTCAGATCACACTGTTCACTCAGGGTGCCTCCAGCGGCGTTTTCCGGAACATCCTGTGACCCTCGCACCATCCTAGTTATGCGGGCACAGACCTGGAGGGGAGAGCCATGGTGGGCAGCTCCGACAAGGCATGTGAAGGGCTGACCTGAGGGTGCCTGTGCAGGCTTCACCCAGGAGGCCACAGAGCCACACTGGAGTCCTTGAAGGAGCGGACAGGTGGCCAGGGGTCTGGAGGAGAGCGCCCTGGGGGCAGAGGGACAAACTCGAACCCAGGCTACAGCAGGAAAGGGCAGCCACTGCAGTGGGTCAGCACGGCTGGAGCACAGAGCAAACAAAGGACAGCGCGCCAGCTTCACCTGTTGTTCTTACTGTGTTTCTGTGGCTGGTTTTTCCGGCTCGGAGATGTCCCTCCATCCTAGGAGCTGCAGCGGCCACGCTGTCTCAGGCATTTCCCAGCAGGAAGCCATCTCTGCATTACGTTCTAACCATCTTAGGGACTGCGTGGTTTGGAAAAGAGAAAGAAATAACCGATGTTGAAATATGCACTTGAAAAAAGACCAAATGGTCCAGGTGAGACAGAGGCATCCCATTTCACCAGGATGACTACCTAAGCTAGGCAGCCGCCTGGCAAACACCAGCAAATACTGACCCGATATAACCTAACCGTTGGGGGAAACCTCGAGGTGCTAGGCATGAAGAGGGAACCTAGATCCAGAGCTCAACACAGCCGGACTGACAGACAGAGGTTTGCGTTTCATCACCACCCGGAGAGAGAGCCCCCCCCCCCCAGGCTTGGTGCTGGAGGGCTGCGGCTGCACATTGGGAAAGGGGGCCGGGGAACACCCACTGGTCTCTGCTCAGGGCTCTGGGCGGGGAGACACCAGCCCTCTGACACCAACTGTGTGTCCAGCCATTCAGCTCAGCTCCGACACAACACCCACAATAAGCTCCAGAGCCCAGGGGTTAAGGGCAGTGCCCTCCACGAGCTGCCCTGTCTTCAGACGCCAGCCACGGGCTTCGGGCGCCACCCGCACTTCTAACCAGCTGGCTACAAATCTGGGGGTTCCCACAATTCCTGGGGGGTTCAATAATTTGCTAGAACAACTCACAGAAACACTGAAAGCATCACTCTGCTTAAGATTACAGTTTTAGGGCTTCCCTGGTGGTGCAGTGGTTGAGAGTCCGCCTGCCGATGCAGGGGACGCGGGTTCGTGCCCCGGTCCGGGAAGATCCCACGTGCCGCGGAGCGGCTGGGCCCGTGAGCCATGGCTGCTGAGCCTGCGCGTCCGGAGCCTGTGCTCCGCAACGGGAGAGGCCACAGCAGTGAGAGGCCCGCGTACCGCAAAAAAAAAAAAAAAAAAAAAAAAAAAATTACAGTTTTATTGTATAGGATACAAGTCAGGACCAGCCAAATGCAGGGACATGCAGGGTGAAGAGGAGTTCCGTGCCCACAGCCCTGGGAGTCAGGGTGCATCCCCCACCTGGCACATCAGTGTGTTGCCCACCAGGAAGCCCCCCAAGCTTCTGAGTCCCGAGTTTCATTGGGGTCTTACTCTGTCATTGGTCACAGGACAGCTTGCCTGCCCTCTCCCCTCCTGGAGGTCCGGGGGCGGGGCTGAGGTGTGGGCAGGGTCTTTCCGGGCTGGATGGCCCCTCCCCGGAAGCTATCCTAGGATCCACCCCGAGTCACATTAGCATAAGCTCAGGCGTGGCTGAAAGGGGCCCCTTATGAACAACAGCAGACGCTCCTCTCAGGAAATTCCAAGGGTTTCAGGAGTTCTGTGTCAGAAACTGGGATAAAGATGAGATATATTCTTTATTCTACCCCTTTGGTAGATAAGCACCCAACACGGGGAGCACGTAGGTTCTCTAGCAGCGAGAGAGAAGAGCTAAGATGCTGCGGGCCTGGGGAGACCGAGGCTGTAGAGATGTAGCGAAGTCTCTGGAGGTCACCCCAGTAAGACTGGCTGGTGGATCCCACTGAGGGCTGGCAGGGGGACGTATGGGGTCAGGAAGAGGCCCAGACATCTGACCCTGTCCTGGGCAAGATGTGGGGCAGGAGCAGACTCGGGGAGCCGGGGAGAATCAAGGGTTTCATGTGGGACGTGCTAAGTGTCAGGCCCTGCGAGACGTCCCGGGTGCCCAGAGGGATCAGCAAGTGGACACGCTTGTCGGGAGCTGAGAGGATGGTCTGGGGGTCAGTTCATTTGGGATCCTGTGGAGAGAGCCAGGCTGCACCGTGTGAGGGAAAAGCCAGCAGAGACAGCGTGGGAGACACCCCCAGCCTGCCCCAGGAGTGTGGGTGCTGCCCCGGGGGACATGGATGGGTCAGGACCGTCATCGGGGGCCTGGGGCTGGCAGCCTGGAGGCTTTGGAGGCCTAGACCAGCACAGCTGCCCTGAGCCGTGGGTGGAAGGTGAGGCCTGGAGGCTGATCCAGAGGACGGTTATTTCCAGATGCTTGGCCTGAGAGGGGACAGAAATGAGGCAGCCGAGGAGGGTGTGTGGTCAGGTGGGCGGGCTCTTCCTCTCGCCTCCCCTCCCCTCCTCTTGTTTTACTTCCTTCCATCCATCCAACCATCCTTCCTCTTCTTATTTCTCAGGACTGGACATATCAGTACATAAACACTGATGGGACCATCCCTGAGGTCCCTTTACGCAGGGCCTCGGGCCATCCCTGCATCTTGGCGGTTTTGGTAATCCTGCACAGTCCTGACCTGCGAGCTATTTAAGGAGTAAAGTCTGTAAGGCCCGGGGGCAGATTGTCTGTGAAGGGACAGAGCTGTCCCTTAGGCCTCCTGTAACCCAGGAGCGGGGCAGTGCCTTTTCCTGCAGCATTGAGAGGAAGGTTCTGGAGTTGACAAACTCTCTGCAGGGACTCTCTGCCGCCAGGAGCCTTGGGTGTCCCCTCAGCCTTGTTTCTGAGGATACTGACAGTCTGGGGACCTTTTCCAGTGTCACGGGGCAGTTGTGTGCTCACGGGCACCAGGTACCATCCTCAGCACTGCTGACACAGCAGTAAACAAAACAGAGCTGCCCCCGCCGCCCCCGAGAGCTTCCAGGAGCTTCCAGCGGCTCATGAGGGAAGGGCCGCTTCTGTCCTTAGGCCCCTGGCAGGGCCGCCTGATGAGTCCTTGACCTAATCCTCTGAGGACGCTCTGAGACCCAACACAGCAGCAAACAGGGAACCTCGGCCCCGACCGCTCTCACATCCTGTGCTTGGTACCCGCTCTTGTGGCTCCACTGAGCGGCCCCGGGCCCTCTCCAGCCCAGCGCCTCCCGGGGTGATTCCCCTCAGGGCATTCTGCTGACACTGGTTCAGGGATGCCATCCAGGGAAGGCCGAGGAGGAGAGGGTCAGTGGGCGAGGCAGCCAACGTGTCTTGTCTTGTCTGTGTGCAGGCACCCTAAAGGCAGTGTTCTTCATCTTCGCCTCCCTGTGCGCCTGGTATTCTGGGTACCTGCTGGCAGAGCTCATTCCAGATGTGCCCCTGTCCAGAGCTGCCTACAGCATCCGGAGCATCGGTGAGAGGCCTGTCCTCAAAGGTGGGTACCACAGTGGGGTCCAAGCAAGGACTCGCAACCCAGCTGCTGTGCTGAGACTGGGCCCTGACCTCAGCACTGCCCCTACTGGCCATTTATGTTGATGATCATGGCAAGGGGGAGGGGAGGGGGAGGGGGAGGGGAGGGGGAGGGGAGGGGGAGGGGAGGGGGACGGAGAGGGGAGGGGGAGGGGAGGGGGAGGGGAGGGAAGGGGGAGGAAGGGAAAAAAGCCTCTCTGATAGTTCCCATACTATTCCAAGGTAGGTACCCCTCCTCATGCCTCATGAGACCCCAAGGCAAACCATGATGTTAAAAAAACAAACTTTATGGGCAAGATGCGTTAAATAAAAATATGTGTTGGAATTAGGAATGAAGTAAATGATAAGATATCCACTAAAAATTACATTGGAAAACGTGTGGGACCCTAAATAGTCATATGCACCCTTTTTCACAATCTCATGGTAAATAGGTGTGCTAGTGTATTTTTAACACAGAAATAAACTCTACAAAATGAATTTGCACAAATATAAAGAACTGGGTAATGATTTTAAAAATTTGTTAAAAAAAACATTCCTTTTCAGATTTAATTACCTTTTGTGTCCAAGAAAAAAAAAAAAAGAACTCTCCAGAAATCGACTATGACTGGTGTTTTTATTTTAGATAAGGTTTTCACAGTGAATTTGCTTGTAATCAGATAGATTATTGCATATGGATTGTGGACGAGGCCCAGTGCGGCGGGGGAGACCCCCATGTGTGGAGGGCGTGGGAACTGCCCTCAAAGGGCTTGCCTTCTCATTTTCTCCATTTTTACACAAAAGGTGGACTTGGTCCTGGTTACAGGCTTGCGTCTAGGAGCTGCCTCTGACCCGGTGTTTCTAGAAGGGCTCGTTTACATGGTTTCCGATTCCCGCCAACGGGGGCCGGGGAGGAACTGTCACCCTCCCCCGTGACTAAAGCACAGCAAGTTTTGGGAACCCAAGGGTGGTAGTGAGAGCCGGCTGTGACACCGCATCCTGACACCTGCTGGCTCAGGACCTCCGCTCTGGGGGGACACATGACTGCTTGGGGGCTGGACTCAGAGTTTGGAGGGAGTCTTTGATTCATAGCCCAGTGCTCACATGAACGAGAGGTTCAAAGGGGACAGCATGGTGCATGGGACCAGGCTAGCTTTGCGGTCAGGCTTACTCCGTGCTGTCATGAGCAGTGTGGCCGGGGAGATGCTCCTCAGGGACATGTGCCCCTTATCCAGGCGCTGCCCCCCCCCCCGTGCCTGCCAGAGAGGCAGGAAGAGGGTGCTTTCCCCGCATTGGGACCAGGCTCCAGGATGAGCTCAGCTTCTGTAGGCTGCAGGGCTCTGGAGCCCCTCCGTTACCCCGGCCCTGCACATTGTCCTACGTTCCGCAGTCCCCCGGGCCACGTGCGGGGGACACATCCGCTCAGAATCGTAAGCAAAGGAAGGATCACGTTGAGATGTGAGATCAGTGTTGGGCTCTGAGCGAAATGAGCCTCGGATACCGAGGCTCTGAGCACTGAACCCCCGTGGCCAAGGCCCCCCCGAGTGAGACAACCCACTCCCACCTCCTTGGGCTGGCCCCCCTTTATCCAGGTTTAGCTTTCTCCACTTCCTTATCTTTTCTCTTAAAAAGGCCCATTTCTTGACTCAGCTGTGGAGGCCCTTGATCTTGGCTTCAGATTTCCGTGAAGTTAACTCTTACCCTGCAAGCCCAGCTCTCCTGGGTTCACACCGTCTGTCCATAGGTTGGATGTTGCCTCCTTTCCGTTTCCACGCGATTTCGCACTCATGGGCAAGTCCCACTGGCTCGCGCTCATTTCTAGACATGGCCCAACTCTTCCTGGTCAGGATCCTTGGGAGCTGCTGGAATCTGCATGGGCACCAGCTCTCCCTGCTCTGGCCTCCCTGCCTCTCCCTATTCCTCGTGTTTCATTGGGGGTGATTAGGCCTCACATTCAGTCCCTCGACTTTGTGGAAGGTTCTGTGCTCGCCGCCGGGAAAGGACAGACGCACAGTCTCCCTCCCCCGGCAGGGCTCAGCTTCCCAAGTCTCCCCTCCTCGGACTGCCTCTCCCCCTTTTCTCCGCATTGGGCTGCCCCCCGCAGGCCTACAAGCCCTGCACTTGCCCAGCTTCAAGACCCAAGAAAGTGCCCAGGGTCAGCAACACAGGCATCATTGGTCTAACGGATGGGGGAGCTTACACGTCTGGAACAAGGTCCTGCAGCCACACCCCACCGTGATGGGCAGGACCTGGCCGCAGACTTTGCTTCTCGGGGCAGGGGGGGGGTTGGTAGTTACGGGGGAATTGGCCTCAGGTTGGCTCATCGGTTACCAGGGAAACCAGCAGAGGACCAGGCCCCTCACCGCCCCCTTGATAAGCACAGTCACTAGCTGAGCCCGGGGCAAGCACGTAGGAAGGTCAGTCATGTGAGTGGGGTGTCGGTGCAGCAGGCCCTGGTCAAGCAGAGGAGGGACAGAGAGCAAGAGGACAGCCACGTCGAGTGGTCTGGCCACACTCCCCGATTCTCACCTCTGTACCGGGGTGGAGGTAACCTGCCTGCCACGCCATCACTGCCACGGCCCAAGCTGCCCTCATTTTGTTGATTTCTCCCTTTGTCCCCACTTCCCTCTCTGACTTCTCTCCCAGCGCTCAGAGGCATCTAATGACACCTTTCTGCTTGAACACCTAATTGCAGACCAGGCTGTCCTGTCTTACCAGCCTGCATTCCGGTGCTCTTACAGACCTGGCTCTTGGTGTCACTCAGCGCCATGCCCAAAGCCCCGTTGTGCTGTGGGCGTTCCTCCTCCGAAGCTGTTCACAGCTGCATCACGCCGGGGCACGAATCCTCGCCTTTTCCTCCTCTTTCCCTCGTGGGGACTTGGAGACGGCTCCGCATTGCCTCTAGCCTATCACCACACAGAGGCTGTGCGGGGAGCACCCTCGCAGCGCTCTCTGTGGACCTGGCTGAAATTTTCTTCGGGATTTACATGCGCAGGAGTGGAGGCATAGCGTGCGTGTCAGCTTCAGGTGACTCAGTCGAGCCCGACGCCTTTCCAGAATGGGCCTGCCTGCCAGGCCCCCGTCTCGCACCATCCTCACCAACACTCGCGTGTCCCAGCTTTCTGAGTTTGCCAGTTGGACAGGCATAACGTAGCAGCTCACTGCTGTGACGAGCATTTCTCAGGTTTCCCGTGAGTTTTGGAACACCAAGCCGGGCTGTGACTACTACAATCACCCCCCACATTCATGGGGGATTGATTCCAGGACCCCCGCAGATACGAAAATGCACAGATGCTCAAACGCCTTATATAAAGCGGTGCAATATTTGCACATAACCTACCCACATCCTCCCATATACTTAATTTTTTTCTCTTCTTTTTTTCTTCCAATTTTATTGAGATATAATTGACATACAGCGCTGTATAAGTTTAAGGCACACAGCATCATGATTTGACTTACACACATCAGGAAATGATTATCGCAAGTTTAGTGAATATCTGTCATCTCATATCGATAGAAAACTAAAGAAATAGAAAAAAAAATTTGTGAGAAGAATTCTGAGGATTTACCCTCTTGACAAACCCTCCTACACACTTTAAGTCATCTCTAGATTACATACAATACCTAAGACAATGTAAATGCTATATAAATCGTTGCCTACAGGATGCAAATTCAAATTCTGCTTTTTGGATCTTTCTGGATTTTTTTTGGAATCTTTTCAGTCTCTGGTTGGTTGAATCCAAGATGCGACCCCTCGGAAAGGAGGGAGGGCCAACCGTGTTTCTTTCTGACGGGCAGGAGGACGGACAAGGGACAGCTGAGGGGAAGAACCCAAACTCCCTGGAACCTCCGTATGGCTTGATCCCGTTCCCTCTGTCTCCTCCCACCACGCTTCCCCACCCCACCCCAGTTTGGAACCTGCTGCCCTGCCTTAGGCCCCTGTCCTGGAGGTGCACTTAGAGATCGTACTCAGGGCTCACAAGGCTTGTTGGTCCCGGTGCCAATGAAAGAAGGGCAAGTAGTGAATGCCTGCAAGTTCAGCTTCACAGCTTATTTCTAGGCGAAATAAACTTTATCTTGATATATGTGTGTGTGTGTATCACTGAATCACTTTGCTGTACACCTGAAATAAACGTTACCTAGAAACCGTATATCCGGGACTTCCCTGGTGGTGCAGTGGTTAAGAATCTGCCTGCCGACGCAGGGGACACGGGTTCGAGCCCTGGTCCGGGAAGAACCCACATGCTGCGGAGCAACTAAGCTTGTGCGCCACAACTACTGAGCCTGCGCTCTAGAGCCTGTGCTCTGCAACAAGAGAAGCCACCGCAGAGAGAAGGCCACCCACCGAAACGAAGAGCGGCCCCTGCTTGCCGCAGCTAGTGAAAGCCCACGTGCAGCAACAAAGACGCAGCACAGCCAAAAATAAATAAATTAATTAAATAAATGTATAAAAATAGAAGCCATATATCTGTACATAAATGTGTATATATATATATATATATATATATATAAAACTGAATCACTTTGCTGTACACCTGAAACTCACACAACATTTTTTTTTCTTTTTTTCTTTTTTTTTTTGTGGTACGCGGGCCTCTCACTGTTGTGGCCTCTCCCGCTGCGGAGCACAGGCTCCGGACGCGCAGGCTCAGCAGCCATGGCCCACGGGCCCAGCCACTCCACAGTATGTGGGATCTTCCCGGACCGGGACACGAACCTGCGTCCCCTGCATGGGCAGGCGGACTCTCAACCACTGCGCCACCAGGGAAGCCTCACACAACATTTTCAATCAGCTATCAACTATACTTCAATAAAAAAGAAACCATTCACTTGCTATTTTTACAATATAGCAATATATTTTAATATTATTTACATTATATTAAATATATAAAGCTCTTATTTGATACGTTTGCAGGCACAGCCCTTAGCTAAATCATAAAAATGCAGATTGTTTTCTAAAGCTTCCCAACATTTTTGTGAAGAAGCGCTCTTTCCCCTTTTGGTCCTCTCCTTTCCTGTTACTCAGAGGTTTAATTTCTCACCCAAGTTTAACTTCTCTCTGCTCTCTGAGCTGCGTCGTGTACTTACTGATCAGACCATGTGGCTGGCACAGGAGAGAGTCAGCACACAGGGTTAGTGGCTGGGAAGATGGATAGTTACACCTGTGTAGTCGTTCTTAACTGTTCAGCCTCAAAAGCAGTGTGGGTGACGCTTAGCCGTGGCTCCGGAAGATACGCTGTCTCTTTCACCCCATGGGAATCTTTCTCCCACTCATTGGCAATGTTATCAGACCCTGTTTGCTTCTGTTTTTTCAGCTGGCTTAAAAATAAAGTAAAATACCCTTTCTGGTTTCCCTCCCTACCTCCCATACGAATCTGCTATCATCCTGTCTCCAAACTACCGTGACCCGTGGGGGTCAGGTGGTGCGCGGCGTCCTCGTGACCTTATCTTTTAAGCTCTCCTGGGACTGGGGCTGTGTTAGACCATCCACCTCTGTGGGTCACAGCACACCTGTCTGCACGCCCAGCGCTCGGTGAGGATGGAGGTCAAAAGGATCATGTAGTCAGGGTACCCCGACAGCATCGTGATGACGGCATAGGGCCTGGAAATATTGTCCTTCTCCAAGAGCAGGGAGCTGGTTCAGTGAATCTTGAAGGAGTCCTGCCAAGAACAGCAGGGGCCAGTGAGCAAGTCTGTGTGTGCTTGTTAGGGAAGGCTCGCCTACATTAAGCGAAATGCAGGTGGCAGGCAGAATGAGTGTGGATCTCACTTTAAGAGGGTTCTCTCCAGACTGAGTACAGAGCTTCCTCCACTTATGATGGGGTTGCATCCCAATACGCCTATAATGAGTTGAAAATATCATAAGTTCAAAATGCATTTAACACACCCAACATACTGAACATCCTTGCTTAGCCTAGCCTACCTTAACCATACTCTGAACACGTACACTAGCCTACGGTTGGGCCACCTCATCTATCACAAAGCCTATTTTCTAATTGTGTTGACTATATCCTGTAATTTACTGAATACTGTACTGAAAATGAAAAACAAAAGGGCTGTCTGGGTCCAGCATGGTTGTCAGGGTATCGGTTGTTCACCCTCCTGGTCCTGTAGCTGACGGGGAGCTGCAGCTCTCACTGCCCAGCATCACAAAGACATTGGACCACACATCACTAGCTTGGGAAAGGATAAAAATTCACAATTCGAAGCACGTTTTTTGCTGAAAGCATGTCCCTTGTGCACCATCATAAAGTAGAACCATTGTAAATCAAGGACCATCTGTATACATACTCAGGACATCTACAGACTCAGGAAACAGGGCACACCTAACTTTTAAGCAGTATGTTAGTTACATTTTCAAGTACCATGCTCAGTGTGTTTTTAGGTAAATTACTTCTAAATTCAAAGTAATGAGCATTATCATTAAATTTTTAAAAAACTGAAATAAATACACTTCAGTGTTCAAAACCAGGAAAGATTGAGCAAATACCGTATTTTTGGCACATTTTCATGTTAATGGTCGGGCCCCTTGCTTTGAATTTAGGTAACTGGAGATTAAGAAAAAACGTATTGAGTATATTATATGAAAATGTAAGTGAGGTAACATACTATTTGTATATGTCTAATCCATGTTTTCCAACATTGCAGATGCCCTCTGCGGGCATAGAAAAGTCTGGAAGGAAATATACCAAAAGGTAAAACAGTGAGGATTCTGTAGGGTGAATATACGTAGGATTTTTTCCTTCCTTTTGCCTGTCTATTACTTTCAATGTTTTTCTTCAGAAACTAGATAAGAAAAGATAAAATCCCAAGGTCCTTCGATATTTAAAAAATTAGAATCCACAGGAGGAAAAATTGGTAAAAGTAGACCAGAGCTGCAGTAGCACATGTGCAGAAAGCCCTGACTCAACGTCCCTCTTCCCTTTTGCAGGAGGGAGCAGGGTTCAGTGTCTCTGAGTTTTCTGCCAAAGTAGCTGCAGATTTCTGCCCCACGAGGGACCAGATGTCCATATTCATTCGTTACTGAACTAAGCTTGGGTCTGCTCACCCACTTGCAGTAAAGCCAGTCTACTGACACCTGGTTGTGGTGAAGGAAAGTGCAGCGTTTATTGCAGATGCCAAGCGAGGAGTCCAGGCAGCTAGTGCTCAAAAGACCAGAACATCCTGATGGGTTTCAGGGAAGCATTTTTAAAGGCAAGGTGAGGGAGAGAGTCTTGGAGTACGTGATCAGCTTGGGCAGAGTTCTCTGATTGGTTGATGCTGAGGTAAGGGGCAGGGTCACATTTTACCAATCCCCAGGCAGCAGTAGTTCTGGAGGCTACGTGCTCATGGTCATCGAGTAGTTAACTTCTTCCACTTGGTGATGGTTTTAGCACCTGAAAAACAACTCAGGAATATTTTTCAGATACTGTTATCCATGTCCTTCAGGGAGGAACTAAAGATTCTGTGATTGCCATATGGCTGATTTACTATTTAAATTGTTACCAGTTCTACTGACCCAACTGCTATTTTGGTCACTACATGTTCACATCCTTTCAATCATTAATTCTTTTTAAATTTTTTAAATTTTTTTTAAATGAAGTATAGTTTATTTACAATGTTGTGTCAGTTTCTGCTGTACAGCGCAGTGATTCAGTTATATATATATTCTTTTTCAGATTCTTTTCCATTATAGCTTATTATAAGATATTGAATGTATTTCCCCGTGCTATACAGTAAATCCTTCTTGTTTATTTTATATATAGTAGAATGTATATGTTAATCCCAAACTCTAATTTACCCACACACACCCCACCCACCCACCATAGGGTAGCTTTATTTTTTTCTCTTTTTTTAAACATCTTTATTGGAGTATAATTGCTTTACAATGGTGTGTTAGTTTCTGCTTTATAACAAAGTGAATCAGCCATACATATACATATATCCCCATATCTCCTCCCTCTTTCATCTCGCACCCTCCCTATCCCACCCCTCTAGGTGGTCACAAAGCACTGAGTTGATCTCCCTGTGCTATGTGGCTGCTTCCCACTAGCTATCTATTTTACATTTGGTAGTGTATATATGTCCATGGCACTCTCTCACTTCGTCCCAGCTTACCCTCCCCCCTCCCCGTGTCCTCAAATCCATTCTCTACATCTGCATCTTTATTCCTGTCCTGCCCCTAGGTTCTTCAGAACCATTTATTTTTTTAGATTCCATATATATGTATTAGCATATGGTATTTGTTTTTCTCTTTCTGACTTACTTCACTCTGTATGACAGACTCTAAGTCCATCCACCTCACTACAAATAACTCAGTTTTATTTCTTTTATGGATGAGTAATATTCCATTGTATATATGTGTGACATCTTCTTTATCCAGTCATCTATCAATGGACACTTAGGTTGATTCCATATCCTGGCTATTTTAAATAGAGCTGCAATGAACATTGTGGTACATGACTCTTTTTGAATTATGGTTTTCTCAGGGTATATGCCCAGTAGTGGGATTGCTGGGTCATATGGTACTTCTATTTTTAGTTTTTTAAGGAACCTCCATACTGTTCTCCATAATGGCTGTATCAATTTACATTCCCACCAACAGTGCAAGAGGGTTCCCTTTTCTCCACACCCTCTCCAGCATTTATTTTTTGTAGATTTTTTGATGATGGCCATTCTGACGGGTGTGAGGTGATACCTCATTGTAGTACTGATTTGCATTTCTCCAATGATTAGTGATGTTGAGCATCCTTTCATGTGTTTGTTGGCAATCTCTATATCTTCTTTGGAGAAATGTCTATTTAGGTCTTCTGCCAATTTTTGGATTGGGTTGTTTGTTTTTTTGATATTGAGCTGCATGAGCTGCTTGTAAATTTTGGAGATTAATCCTTTGTCAGTTGCTTCATTTGCAAATATTATCTCCCATTCTGAGGGTTGTCTTTTTGTCTTATTTATGGTTTCCTTTGCTGTGCAAAAGCTTTTAAGTTTCATTAGGTCCCACTTGTTTATTTTTGTTTTTATTTCCATTTCTCTAGGAGGTGGGTCCAAAAGGATCTTGCACTGACGTATGTCATAACTGTTCTGCCTATGTTTTCCTCTAAGAGTTCGATAGTGTCTGGCTTTACATTTAGGTCTTTAATGCATTTTGAGTTTATTTTTGTGTATGGTGTTAGGGAATGTTCTAATTTCATTCTTTTACATGTAGCTGTCCAGTTTTCCCAGCACCACTTACTGAAGAATCAGTCTTTTCTGCATTATATATTCTTGGCTCCTTTATCAAAAATAAGGTGACCATATGTGCATGGGTTTATCTCTGGGCTTTCTATCCTGTTCCATTGATCTATATTTCTATTTCTGTGCCAGTACCATACTGTCTTGATTACTGTAGCTTTGTAGTATAGTCTGAAGTCAGGGAGTCTGATTCCTCCAGCTCCGTTTCTTTCCCTCAAGACTGCTTTTGTTATATGGGGTCTTTGGTGTCTCCATACAAATTTTAAGATTTTTTTGTTCTAGTTCTGTAAAAAATGCCACTCGTAATTTGATAGGGATTGCATTGAATCTGTAGATTGTTTTGGGTAGTAGAGCCATTTTCACAATGTTGATTCTTCCAATCCAAGGACATGGTGTATCTTAACACCTGTTTGTATCATCTTTAATTTCTTTCATCAGTGTCTTACAATTTTCTGCATACAGGTCTTTTGCCTCCTTAGGTAGGTTTATTCCTAGGTATTTTATTCTTTTTGTTGCAGAGGTAAATGAGAGTGTTTCCTTAATTTCACTTTCAGATTTTTCATCATTAATGTATAGGAATGCAAGAGATTTCTGTGCATTAGTTTTGTATCCTGCTGCTTTATCAAATTCATTGATTAGCTCTAGTAGTTTTCTGGTAGGATCTTTAGGATTCTCTATGTATAGTACCATGTCATCTGCAAACAGTGACAGCTTTACTTCTTCTTTTCCAATTTGGATTCCTTTTACTTATTTTTCTTCTCTGATTGCTGTGACTAAAACTTCCAAAACTATGTTGAATAATAGTGGTGAGAGTGGGTAACCTTGTCTTTTCCCTGATCTTAGAGGAAATGGTTTCAGTTTTTCACCACTGAGAACAATGTTGGCTATGGGTTTGTCATATATGGTTTTTATTATGTTGTGGTAAGTTCCTGCTATGCCTACTTTCTGGAGGGATTTTTTTTTTTTTATCATAAATGGGTGTTGAATTTTGTCAAAAGCTTTTTCTGCATCTATTGAGATTATCATATGTTTTTTATCCTTCAGTTCGTTAATATGGTTTATCACATTGATTGATTTGCGTATATTGAAGAATCCTTGCATTCCTGGGATAAAACCCACTTGATCATAGTGTATGATCCTTTTAATGTGCTGTTGGGTTCTGTTTGCTAGTATTTTGTTGAGGATTTTTGCATCTATGTTCATCAGTGATATTGGCCTGTAGTTTTCTTTATTGGTGACATCTTTGTCTGGTTTCGGTATCGGGGTGATTATGGCCTCGTGGAATGAGTTTGGGAGTGTTCCTGCCTCTGCTATATTTTGGAAGAGTTTGAGAAGGATAGGTGTGAGCTCTTCTCTAAATGTTTGATAGAATTCGCCTGTAAAGCCATCTGGTCCTGGGCTTTTGTTTGTTGGAAGATTTTTAATCACAGTCTCAATTTCAGTGCTTGTGATTGGTCTGTTTATATTTTCTATTGCTTCCTTGTTCAGCCTCGGAAGGTTGTGCTTTTCTAAGGATTTGTCCATTTCTTCCAGGTTGTCCATTTTATTGGCATAGAGTTGCTTGTAGTAATCTCTCATGATCGTTTGTATTTGTGCAGTGTCACTTGTTACTGCTCCTTTTTCATTTCTAATTCTATTTATCTGAGTCATCTCCCTTTTTTTCTTGATGAGTCTGGCTAATGGTTTATCAATTTTGCTTATCTTCTCAAAGAACCACCTTTTAGTTTTATTGGTCTTTGCTATTGTTTTCTTCATTTATTTTTCATTTATTTCTGATCTGATCTTTATGGTTTCTTTCTTTCTGCTAACTTTTGGGGTTTTTTGTTCTTCTTTCTCTAATTGCTTTGGGTGTAATGTTAGGATTTTTAGTTGAGATGTTTTTTGAAGTAGGATTGTATTGCTCTAAACTTCCCTCTTAGAACAGCTTCTGCTCCATCCCATAGGTTTTGGGTCATCGTGTTCTCATTGTCATTTGTTTCTAGGTATTTTTTGCTTTCCTCTTTGATTTCTTCAGTGATCTCTTGGTTATTTAGTAGTATATTGCTTAGTCTCCATGTGTTTGTATTTTTTGCAGATTTTTTTCCTGTAATTGATATCCAGTCTCATAGCGTTGTTGTTGGAGAAGATACTTGATACGATTTCAGTTTTCTTAAATTTACCAAGGCTTGATTTGTGACCCAAGATATGCTCTATCCTGGAGAATGTTCCATGAGCACTTGAGAAGAAAGTGTTTTCTGTTGTTTTTGGATGGAATGTCCTATAAATATCAATTAAGTCCATCTTGTTTAATGTATCATTTAAAGCTTGTGTTTCCTTATTTATTTTCATTTTCGATGATCTGTCCATTGGTGAAAGTGGGGTGTTAAAGTCCCCTACTATGTTTGTGTTACTGTTGATTTCCCCTTTTATGGCTATTAGCATTTGCCTTATGTATTGAGGTGCTCCTTTGTTGGGTGCATAAATATTTACAATTGTTATATCTTCTTCTTGGACTGATCCCTCAACCATTATGTAGTGTCCTTCTTTGTCTCTTGTAATAGTCTTTATTTTAAAGTCTATTTTGTCTGATATGAGAATTGCTACTCCAGCTTTCTTTTGATTTCCATTTGCATGGAATATCTTTTTCCATCCCCTCACTTTCAGCCTGTATGTGTCCCTAGGCCTGAAGTGGGTCTCTTGTAGACAGCATATATATGGGTCTTGTTTTTGTATCCATTCAGCCAGTCTGTGTCTTTTGGTTGGAGCATTTAATCCATTTACATTTAAGGTAGTTATCGATATGTATGTTCCTATTACCATTTTCTTAATTTTGGGGGGTTTGTTATTGGAGGTCTTTTCCTTCTCTTGTGTTTCCTGCCTAGAGAAGTTCCTTTAACATTTGTTGTAAAGCTGGTTTGGTGGTGCTGAATTCTCTTAGCTTTTGCTTGTCTGTAAAGGTTTTAATGTCTCTGTTGAATCTGAATGAGATCCTTGCTGGGTAGAGTAATCTTGGTTGTAGGTTCTGCCTTTTCATCACTTTAAATATGTCCTGTGACTCGCTTCTGGCTTGCAGAGTTTCTGCTGAAAGATCAGCTGTTAACCTTATGGTTAACCTTATGATTCCCTTGTATGTTATTTGTTGTTTTTCCCTTGTTGCTTTTAATATTTTTTCTTTGTATTTAATTTTTGATAGTTTGATTAATATGTCTTGGCGTGTTTCTCCTTGGATTTTTCCTGTATGGGACTCTCTGCACTTCCTGGACTTGTCAATCATTAATTCTTGAACCAGGCTTTTGTGGCTCAGGGTAGCCCTAGGAGACTACAGCTTTTCTACAAACAAGAGGCAGGCAGAGGACTCTGTGGTGGCAGTGGGGCATCTCTCTCAGGAAGGCCCCACAGGGTCCTGCTCGGTTACACTTTCGTTCAACAACACTGATGGAGCAGCTGCTTGCGCTGCACACAGAATTGGTGCTGGAGTTATAAAGTGAAAATAAATAGACAACATCCCTGTCCTTATGGAGAAGCTTTTAAAAAGGAAATTGCAGGATATTAGGCAGTGATGAGGGCTAAGCAAAAGAAAATAAATCAGGGCAAGCTGGGCAGCGCAGGGTGGATTGGGGCTTTGTTTAGTGATGGGGATGAGGTAGGTAAAGGGGAGGAAGATGTGAAGGGCTGAGTAAGCATGATGTTGGGGTGCACAGGCCCCTGAACTCTGTGACCTCCTGGGCACCTGGGTGCGCAGCTGCATCCCTGTGTTCACCAAGCAGTTCAGTCCTGGTCCAGCTCAACCCCCAGAGCACTCGGCCATCACAGCACTGCCTGTGTCCTGGTTTCCCCCAACAGGGCCTTCCAGCCACTCTGCTGGCTGTGCTTCTAGCCAGATGTGCTAAAACAGAGGAGACGCAGCGATCCGTAAAACAGCACGTCCCCAGTCAAGCTGGGGGAGTGAGAGCACTTTCTGTTTTTTTTTTTTTTCTGGAGACTCGGGATTTAAATTGAACCCAGCACAGGACAGTGCGTTCTGTGGGTGACAGTGGACAGCCACACCTGTGAAAGGGGAGAGACGTGAGTGGTAGTGATGGCAACGAGGCACCCAGCAGTGGGAGATACAGAGGGTACCCAGCGCCAGCTGACCTCAGTCCTCCCCAAGTGCTGACCCCTGTCACTGGGCATGACATCTCCAGGGCCTGCCAGCACTGACATAGCAGCCCAGGCAGAAAAGCTCAGCATCTCAAGCTCGAGGGAAAGGAGAGGGGTCAGCCATGGCTACAGTGGTGGTCAAGTGTGTGTGTGTGTTTCAGGAGTGTAAATGCAGAAGCTGGATAGATGCTCCATAGGCTACTTCTTGATTCACCAGCACTCTTTGACCCAACTAATCTTTCTTTAATTGGAATACAAAAGGCTATGCCTTGCAATCCCAGAATGGCAGTCATGACGATCAAGAGTGATTCCCAACCCTTCTGAAATTGTTCTGCCTACTCAACATCCCCTCCCTTTGGCATATTTGCTATTTGAAGACAAAAGCAGGTTAAATTAATTTTGTGTCTTCCCAGTTTTCCCCCACTGCTACTGGGACTTGCTAGTGTGAAGTCTTGGGACAGAACAGCTGCCGTTCACAGTCAAGCAGTGGGTTCACCTGATCAATACTGCATGATGCTAACTGTTATATTCCTTTTTGTTACAGCCCCAGCCCCGAAAAGGCAAAAATGTGACCACTGGACCCCGTGTCCCCCAAACACCTACGCCTACCGGTTGCTCAGTGGGGGTGGCAGGGACAAGTATGCCAAGATCTGCTTTGAGGATGAGGTGTAAGTACTACAGCAGGAAAAGAAAACCTAGCTCTCCCACTTGGTTCTTCCCCTGCTCTGAGGCTGACCAAGCAGCAAGTCTGCCCCAGGAGAGAAACGCATCTTCTTGACCTCAGGCAGAGGCTGGGGGGCATCTGAGGGGAAATGAGAATGCATGCTGTGCCGAGGGTGGGGAGGTGGGACCCGTAGATTGCTTTTATGTGTCCCATGTTGAACTTTCATTTGACAGCAGTTAGCAAAAGCCTCAGTACATATTTTGTACTCTAGCCCTTCAAAGTCAGGGAAACATCAAAACTCAGCGGATACGGCTGTCCTTGCATTTGGGTTTTGATCCTCACCCTCATGGGTTAAAGCCAGTGTCGTCTCTCCCTGCAGCCCCTACCCCCCACGTAGCTCGGTTCAGCTTCTGTGCCACTGCCTTACCCTTGACAGCCCGATAAACCCTGGCACTTGGAAGTGTCCTAGCCCAGTATATTCCATGGCTAGGGCTGCCATAACAAAGTACACAGACAGGGCAGTTTAAACAACAGACATTCATTCTCTCTCAGTTCTGGAGGCCAGACGTCAAGATCAAGGTGTGGGCAGGGCTGGTTCCTTCTGAGGCTGCAAGGGAGAGTCTGTCCCATTCTCCCTCCTTGGCTTGTGATGCCGACTTTGCCCTGTGTCTTCGCCATCCCTCTGTGTGTGTGTCTCGATCCAATTTTCCCCTTTTAAAAGGGACACCAGTCATTTTGGGTTAGGGTCACCCTAAAGACCTCATTTTAACTCAGTCATCTCTTTAAAGGTCTATATCCAAATAAGGTCACATTCTGAGGTTCTAGGGGTTAGGACTTCACCATTTGAACTTTGAGGGAACACAGTGCAACCCACAACACCAAGCTTAAGGATGGTTTGGGCAATTAAGTAATTATTACAAATGAGAGAAAATGTGGTCTGTTCCTAACCCTGAGTAGGAAGTCATTCCCAATTATCCCACCATTTCCCCCAAACCAGGCACCCTTTCCCTTTTTTTGTTGGTTAGCTGTTGCCCACAGCGCTCGGCACTTGCTGCATTTCCACCCCTCCACTCTCAGTCCCTTGGTCTCTGCACGTACCTTGTTCTCCCAAGGAGCGGGCAGTGCATTCAGAGAGGGGGTCGGATTCAGCTTCGTACACCTTACACAGTCCTGGCATATCCCCTCATTCAATATTTGGGAGTTGGGTAGAAATAGCCCCTTCGCTCTGCAGGCCCATCGTGTCTCTAAGGTCCCCTTTGCTCTGCCGGACAGTTTGTTGATAAACATTCATCCACCGATGAACTCCAGAGGGTGAGGCACTCAGCAAAGGGACCGTGTCGTGGAACACGTGGCTCCTGCCCAAGAAGCTGACGTCACAGTGCAGGGTTCTCTGCCTCAACCCCATGGACACCCTGCATGGTAGGGGCTGCCCTGAGCATTTCAGGGTTAGCAGCACCCCTGGCCTCCACCCACTAGATGCCAGAGAATACCCGTCCTCCCCACCAGCTGTGACAACCACACACGTCCCAGACATTGTCACATGTCCCCTAGGTGGCAAAATCCTACCCCCCACCCCATTAAGAACCAGTGGTATAGTTGGAGAGAACAAACAGAGTTTGCAAATGTCCATGGTAAATGCTGTATGGTAATTGTGTGTGTGTGTGTGTGTGTGTGTGTGTGTGTGTGTGTGTGTGTGTGTGTGTAATTTCAGAGGTGATGCCCTGATGAATGGGATTGTCATTGAGGTAGATTGAAAACTGAGCAGGAACCCTTGGCAAGGAAGAGGCGGGAAGACCTGGGAAGGGTGGGGACAGTGGGAGGGGGTCACTCATCCAGAATCACATCGCCAGAAGGGGATTATTCAAGCTCAGATCCCAGAGCCCAGGATTTGCCCTGCTCCACAGTGCCTGACACCTTCTCCTGACCATGCATAGGAGCTACTGCATCTTACCTGGTACAAACCAACTCACGTATACTTTAACTTCATAGAACTCTGTCTGAGGTAGGTACCATTATTATTCCCATGATACAGACAAGGCAACTGAGTCACAGAGAGGTTCAGTCACTTGCCCCTCATCACACAGCTGTTAGTGACAGAGCCAGGATTCCACCCGGGCAAACGTAGGGTCTGCTGCGTGGACCAACTCGAATCCAATAGTCTAAAGGAACAGCTAACCCTCTCTATGAATGTGTAGAACCAAAGGTAGCTTGCCTGCTTCAAACAGTATTCTAGATGTTTTTCAGAATTCAGTGCAGAATAAAGCAGGATAAGCACAAGCAAAAGCAAATTAAAAGGAACAGGAATCAGTGAGGCCAGATGCCAAGACACTTGCTGTGCCTCTAGTGTTGTGTTTTCTTGTAACAAGTCCCTGGAACAGAAAGGATGGGTTGCAGAGATCTCGTTGTTTTACAAATAAAATATACAGGTTTGGGAATTCCCTGGCGGTCCAGTGGTCAGGACTCTGTGCTTTCACTGCCGAGGGCCTGGGTTTGAGCCCTGGTCGGGAACTGATATCCCACAGGCCACATTGTATGGCCTTAAAAAAAATATATATATATATATATATATTTATTTATTTATTTATTTGTTTGTTTGTTTGTTTATTTATTTATATATTTATATATATATCAGGTTTATGTAGAAAGACAAGAGGTTTTTTGCCATTTGCTTCATCCCTACAACCAGCCTGTCCTGGGCACCTGCAAACATACCTCCCCCAGGGACAGCCCCCTCCATCTGTCAGTAGAGTCCCCCTACTCACTCACACCCACACCTCTAAACAGCGGGTTTACATTACAACTTCCTTGTTTCCGGTTTTCAGCGTTATCAGCTGCCCTGCCCCTCGGGAGGTCAGCTCTTTTCCACCATCACCCAATTCCTGTCCTCTTCCCTTACCGTTGTCCTGATTAAGTTACTATACTGTCATCACGGTTTGAGCAAACTTCATCATTTACGTGATTATGACTGTGAAAATAAAATTCAGAGAGTTTACTTGATAGGAATATTTTACCAACGGAGAACCCAACTCCTGGCAAACAAGATTTCCAAATGGAAGGCGGTTAGGTGGCGTGGCGCTCCACGGCCATGGCTCAGCTTATAAAGTTTGAACGAGTAAGTGCAGTGTTTTCTAGTGTGGTTTGTTACTAGAAACTTATGTGCCGTTGCATTGCATGAGCTGACTTGTTCATAACTGCAAGGTCATGCTGACATAAAGAAAGCTTAGGTTTTGTTTAAGGTCAGAGTCAGCATTTGGGGGACGTCAGGGCAGTTTTAAGTTTGGGTTTGTGACTGTGAGGGTCCATCTAGGGATATATTCAAACTGTGGCCTCCAGTTTGGTTTTTTTTACTACTTACTTACTTAATTAATTAATTTGGTTGCACCGGGTCTTAGCTGTGGGCTCCTTAGTTTGTGGCATGCGAACTCTTAGCTTCGGCATGCATGTGGGATCTAGTTCCCTGACCACGGATCGAACCCGGGCCCCTGCATTGGGAGCATGGAGTCTTAACCACTGTGCCACCAGGGAAGTCCCTCCAGTTTGGTTTTTTTCTAACAGGACTAAACAGAGGTTCTTCATGACTGAAGCATGTTGTGTACAATAATTACGTTTCGTTTACTGTTGGCTCGCTTGGTTTTCCATGAAGTTACATCAGTTTAATCCCTAAACTTTCCTCTGGTTAAAATAAATCTCTCACATCAGATATTTACCAACTTCACCCGTGAAGCTTCTGTCCCTCTCCAATCGGCCAGGTTACCCTGCAGCTACCGTGCGGCTGACATTCAGGGACCCCTCCCCACCACCATCCTGGGGATGACCTTTGCCTCCCTCTCTGTAGCTGGAGTCCCTGTTTCCTGGATACAGTACCTTCCACTTTCTTAGTTTCCACCCTTGTTTTGCTGGAGCACATCTTCCAATAACATCCTGAGAAAAGGGTATTAGGGGAGGTAATATTTTTAAAGATACTTCATGTTTAAAATGTATTCATTCCCACCGACGATTAACTGAGAGTTTGGCCGAGGACAGATTTCTCAATTATAAATAGCTCCCACTTTGAATTTTGAAGTCTTTGCCTGGAATTAAGTGACTCTAACTCCGGCAATGTTTGAGTGTGGTGACCGTGAGAATGCACTTCTCAGGTTTCTAGGGGCAGGTAGTTCATTGGCCAAGAGTTCCAGTTGCTGCATTCTAAAATCCATAGTAGGTTTGCTGGAGGCCCGGCTTCCCCTGGCTGCTCCTAGCCAGTGACTGAGACCTGTTACAGAAAAAATTATTCATGACACACCGTGCAAATCGTCAGGCCGACTTTATTTAAGGGGGTGATGGCAGTAAGCATAGGGACCACTCTTGTGGGGTCTTGTAGGGGAGAGAGATTGGATTCAACTCCAGACACATCACGGGCAAGCATTTACAGCCAAGGAGCAGGGTGGAGATTGTGGATAGAAAATTACTAAGAGGAAACATCAGGGTTGAGGGGATTCTGGCTAAACAGGTTAACAAGATTCTTGCTGAAGGCGGGACCTGGAGGGTGGAGGAGGATTAAGAAACTGATTTAATATGGACGGCCATCACATATCAAAGGTGGGGCTTTCTGGTTAAACTGACTTAGCAGAATTCTTGCTAAAATCGGACAATGCAGAGATGAGCGGAAGTCCAGAAGTCAGGCCTAGTTTAAAAAGAGCTCGGGGGGCCTGAGTAGAGTTTGGTCAAGGAGAGAATCCTTATCAGAACCTTGAGATACCAGGCAGCCCCATTCCTGGGCCACACAGGCTCAGCTGAAGCCCAGCTTGCGTTCCAAGATGCCCATTGGCCTTGCCGAAGTCTCCTGAGACTGCCTGGCCGCCTAGGACATGCCCACCCCAGCTTTTTCCCTTTCCTCCCCTTAGGGTCAGGCTTGAGTTGGGGTCTGACAACTCGCCCTGCTTAACCCCACCCCTCTCACCTTCTCTCGTAGGTATTTCCCCTAATAAAAATTCTAGCTCATTTAACCCTGTTTTGGTATCTGCTTTTCAGAGGACTCAGATTAACACAATGAGAATGACTGTTCCCTCACAGTCTGTCCAGCAAGGCATGTTGACGAATATTTTGAGTTTTGCCATTCTGAGAGAAGAAAGTTAGTCTCAGATTAGTGTTTTATTGCTCTTGCTGTGAGTGAATCCAGGGTCTTTTCATGCTAAGAATGGCTGTACAGTCAGCCCTCCCTCCCCATGGGCTCCACATCTGCGGATTCAACCAACCATGGATCACATAGTATGTTTATGATCCATGGTAGGTTGAATCCACTCATGCAGATCTCACAGATACAGAGGGCCAGCTATGGAACTTGGGCACCCGTGGATTTTGGTATCCGTGGCAGGTCCTGCAGCCAATGTCCTGCAGATATGGAGGGATGGCTGTATGTATTTTCTGTGAACTGTTTATATCTCCTGCCCATTTTTATTCCTATCCCTGGGCTTTTTTAATTGATTTATAAGATTCTTTATGTATTAAGGTAGTTAGCCCTTTTGCGTTATAAAACTGCTCTCCATATTTTGTCTTTTCATTTTTTAGATGGCATGTTAAAATATGCTTATGCTGTCGTTAATACCTGACCTTTAACAAAGCAAAGAAAATACACACCATATACTGAAAGCAAAAATTAAAATATTTGACAAGCAGCAAAAACAGAAAACAACCCAATTATGAAGTTATCATAAAGAACAAATATATCTCACATATATTAAGTGGCCTGTAAAAATGCCAATTAAAAGGAGGCAATTCTTAGATTGAATCACAGCACATAAACCCCAAATTATGCTGTATATTAAAAATGCATACATACAAGAGAATTGAGGTCACAGGGAAAACCACTGCCCTGAAAACTGGAGAGACAGGCAGATTCATCAAATCACAGATTACCTGGAGCAGGGAGCTCAGCTGGATCTAGCATCCGGTAGGAACCCTTAAAGGGTTAGTGACTAATTGCTGGAGACTGAGCTTGGATGAGCTTGAGCGATTAACTCCTGGAGGCCAAGCCTTGGAGGAGCTCCTACACCTTCCTGAGTTTCTCCTCCAGGAGCCCTACCAGGCTTTCAGAGGGAAGACTGAAGAAAAATCCCCTCATGCTTCTGGCAGTGAGAATGGGAAAGTAGCCATTTTGAAATATGTCCCCAGTGCTCTGTTCTTCTTAGCAGGCTTGTCTTCGAGGGAAACTGTTTTACCAGAGTCTAACCAATGAAGGTTTTACCAAAGACTAGCCAACCTGGGGGAGGGAAATACCCAACTCCAGGCCCCTCTGGCCTTCCTGTCTCCCCTAAGGAGTGAAAGAAAAAGAAAAAGCCACTTGTGAAGGCCACAGCTCAGGGACACAGGCTCACTAAAAGACTGAGACCTGATCACAGGCCTATGGAACACTTCCTCATTTCTGACGTCTTACTACCACATAATAGGGCTCCTGTAAAATAACAAGGGATTACAGCTGAAAAAAACTGAAAGTCTCAAACCCAATGTAAAAGAGTCTATAGGGATACCCAAGAAAGAGAGGAGAAATGTTAGCCTCTGACACCTACAGCTACAGCAAATAGTAAACAGAGCCTAACTCCCTGCCAGATGAACATAACATTCACACTAAAGACCTATTTACCAAGTATACCATGTCTGGCTTTCAACAAAAAATAACAAGACGTACAAAAAGTAAAAAACCACAGTTTGAAGAGACAGGGAAAGCATCAGTACCTTGCCCAAATATGGAAGAAATTTTGGAATTAGCATACCAGGAATATAAAACAGCTATGATTAATATGCTAAGAGCTGCAATAGAAAAAGTGGACAGAATACAAGAACAAATGAGTAATGTAAGCAGACAGATGGACACCCTAAGGAAGAATGAAAAAGAAATGGTGGAAATTAAAAACACCATGACAGAAATGAAGAACTCCTTTCATGGGCTCATTAGTAGACTGGACACAACCAAGGAAAGAATCATTGACCTTAAGGCTATGGCAATAATACCTCCCAAACTGAGAAAAGAGGAAGAAAAAAAATAATTAAAAACCTGAAAAATAAAAAAGAACAGAATATCCAAGAACTGTGGGACAACTACGAAAGGTACAATACATGTAATAAGAATACCAGAAAAAAGAAGCGAGAAAGAAACAGAAATATTTGAAGTAGTGCTGCTGAGAACTTTTCAAAATTATCCACAGACACCAAACCACAGATCCAGGAAGCTCAGAGAAAACCAAGCAGGATAAATACCCCCAAATGTACACCTAAGTAAATTGTATTCAAACTAGAGAAGATTAAAGACAAAGAGGAAATCTGGAAAGTAGCCAGAGGCAAAACCAACAACAACAACAAAATAAAATGAAACCAAAAAAAACACTTTACTTATAAAAGAACAGGGTAGGAATTACATCAGGCTTTTCTTCAGAAACCACACAAGCAAGAAGAAAGTGGGGTAAAATATCTGAAGCAAAGTGGCTGTACCATTTTACATTCCTATCAGTGTATGAGAGTTTCAGTTAATCTGCCACTATATTCACCAGCGCTTGGTATGGTCAGTCTTTCTAACTGTAGACATTCTAATAGGTATGCAGCAGTATCTGACTGTGATCTTAATTTACATTTCTCTAATAGCTAATGATGTTGCGCCTCTTTTCATGTGTTTATTTGCTGTGTGTATATCTTACTTTGCTAAGTGCCTATTCAAATCTGTTCATTTTTAATTGGGTTGTTTTCTTATTATGAATTCTGAGGTTTGTTTATGTGTTTTGTGTTCAAGTTCTTTATTAAATACATGATTTTCCTATAGATTCTCCCAGCTTGTTTCTTGTGTTCTTCTTCTCTTAACAGTATTTATCAAAGAGCAGAAATTCTTAATTTTAATGAAGTCTGATTTATCCATGTTTTCCTTTTATGGAGCATGTTTTTCATGTCATATCTAAGAACCTTTTGTCTAACCCACAAAATTTTTCTTCAAAGCTCTCCAAAGTTTCTTCCAAACTTCTAGAAGTTGGATAATTTTAGGTTTTCCGCTTTATATAATATGATATACCCATGTTGAGTTAATTTTTGCAAATGGTGTGAAATGTGAATTGTAGTCATTTAAAAACATGGCTACTTAATTGTTCTAGCACCATTGTTCATAATACTGTCTTTCTCTACTGAATTCTTTTTGCATCACTGACAAAACTCAAGTGACCATATACGTGTATATCTAATTCTGGACCCTCTATTCTCCTCCATTTATCTGGTTGTCTGTCTTTTCACTATATGCAGTAATTTTGATAACTATAACTTTACAGTAAATCTTGACGTTCAATATTATAATTTCTTCCATTTTGTTCTTTTTTTTCAAAATTATTTTGACTATTCTAGATTCTATTTCCATATGAATTTTTGAATCAGCTTATAAATGCCTACACAAAAGCCTACTGGCTTTTTTCTTTTTGAGATTGCATTAGATCTCTAGATAATTTGGGGAGAATTGACATCTTAGCAATATTGAGTCTTTTACTTACCTCAATTTAGTTAAATCTAATTTGTCTCAGTAATGGTTTGTAGTATTCAGTGTATGCATCTGCGGATACTTTTGCCATATTTATCGCTAAATATCTCATACTTTTATGCTATTGTATATATTTTTTAATTTAAAATTTAAAAGTTAAAAAAATTAAGTTTAAAATTTCAATTTCCCATCATTAGTTGCTAGTATGTAGAAATACAATTGACTTTTATATAATGATCTTATATCCTGCAACCTTCCTAACCTCACTTATTAGTTCTAGTAGCTTTGTTGTAGACTCCACTGGATTTTCTACATAGGTGATCATGTCATCTACAAAAAAAAAAAAAAAAGGCAGTCATAACACTTCTTTTCTAATCTGCATGCCTTTGACTTCTTATGAAGATAATGTATCATTGATTTTAAAACTTGACAGAGGATGCATGCACTCATACAGATGCACGCACACACACACACACACACACACATGCTCACACACACACACACAAAGATCTTCAGTAATATTTCACATTTCCAGGAAGGTCTGTCTTCTTCCTGGTTTTAGGACACAATCCCCTTGAAACTGGCATTTCATATTCTCCAATTTAAAAGTAAAAATTAAGTGAAGTAGTGTCAGGGATTTATTTAAGGGGATAATCAGGGTTACATTTTGTGGTTGGATAGAAGCATCTCCAGGTGTCCGCAAAACCTCCGTCAGAGCACTGATGGGGAGAGGACGCATGGAAGCTGATACCAGAGTTGGGTCAGACCCATCTCTTATTCATCCACCTCTTGTACCTCATTTTTTTTCCAGCCAGCCAGTTTGAATGTGTCCTTCATGTTTGTCAACGCTTCTCTTGTGTTCCTCGCATCCCATCAACTGTCGAAACCCAGCAAGTATACATCTTCAGTATCAATTTACTTTGCCATCTCCTTTCTCATCCCACTTCTCATCTCCTCGTTCATGGTCTAGTAAGCTTCATCATACTATGAAAGTAACCAGGTTTTGTGTGTGTGTGTTTGTCTCCAGACTTTCTGGCTCCTAATCCCTTCTACTGGTTGTTGTACTCCATATTTATAAAGTGGGAAAATGAATGCCCGCCCGTGAGGAGGTTGAGGATTCAGTGAGAGAATGTTTGCAAAGAGCCCGTGCTAAACAAACACTGGTGTTTCCCTGGCCATTGGTATAAATTATAGGACTAAATGCAGTTTCCAGGCTCCCTGAGGGACTCAGACTGTAGAGATGTGTGGGGATGGATGTGTGGAGCGAGTGTAGGGGTGACTTTCAAGGGAGCTGGGTCGAGGCCGGTGCGTATCTACAAGGAAATGGTAAGTGACAAAGGATGGACAGTAATTTTGCCAAGAGAGGATCTTACAGAGCAGGGAGGGCTACTCACTGCTTGGTGAGAAAGGGGTTCTTTGACCGATGCTTATCTACATTTCAGGCTCATAGGAGAAAAGACTGGGAATGTGGCAAGAGGAATAAATATTGCCATTGTCAACTGTAAGTTATTAAATGTTTTCTTTAAAACTCCTCTGAAAGCTCTGCGATTGGATATTCAGTGGTGCCTTGGGTTTCTTTATGGTTTTTTGCACACGATCTAGTCTAGGTTTATATTTTAATGCATTTTAAGAGTATATATTTAACTATTTTTTACAGTGCCTCACTTTAGAGATTTCTGGTTCTACCGAAAAACTGAAATCAAATATAAACTGATTTTAGAAAAGACAAAGAAGGACCTGCTGAATTCAGAGCTAAAACCAGATCAGCAGACCTGGGGGTACAGACACCCTGGAGTTGGGCTTCCCGTTTGCTCTGATTCCTGGTGGCCCAGCAGAAGGTGACACCAGTTCCTACCGTTGTCTGATAAAAGGGCCTCAGGGGAAGCACAGCCTGCCCTCCTCTTAGGCCTGGAAAGAAAAAAAACACGTCTGTCACTATTGCCATCGGGGCCCCGGACAGTAAGAACTGTAGCAGGTTTGGGGAAAGGGTTTCCCTTGGCGTCTGTGCCTATGAGCAAGGTGAGCACATAGTCCAGTGACAGAGGGCTGCAGGACCCTGAGGAAAATGTGCCTGATCTGCAGGGAAAGCTACAGGGGGCAGCAGAAAGGGCTGAGTGGGGGCCCTGGTGTTTGTGGGAAGAGGCAGGTGCACTGGGAAAGAATGTGGGCGTGAATCTAACTGGAAGCAGGTGGGAGGGATGCTCTGGGCAGCCGGTGTGAGCCCTAGCCTTCCTGACCCGAATCACTGGGGCCCCCTTCAGGGAAGGCGGTCCTTTCCTTCAGGTGGGACCACGGCAGTCATGCTTCCCGGAAAGAGACAGAGAAGGAACACGCTGTTTTCAGAATGTGCCCTGAGTCCCCATGTACCTTCTTTTAAAAACAGTGTCTCTCATTTCCAGATGTGACTGGGAAAGTATTAGCAACACAGTATTTTGATATGTACGAAGGAGGTAAGGAAACTCTTTTCCTCTTAAAATCAAAATGAATTATACACACAAATTAGGATAAAAAAAAAACACAACCCAAAACATCAAACATTCTTATTTTGTCTCCCAAAAAATTTGCTGGAAGCAAATTTTTTCTAGAACTGTCTTACATAAACCCTCGTGGTCTCTGAGTTCACGTATTAAAATTTGAAGACATTATCTAGAAAATGTCTTTTCTTTGATCACACTTGTCCTGGATCTTTTCCTTCTGCCCCTTCCTCGGATAATGGGAAAGAGAAAATATCTCTTTCTTTTTTGAAACCAAACATGTAGAATAATGTGATCAGCCTCCAGCCCTGAATGTCATCATAATTACTGCTGTGTTCACAGCGCTGGGCGTGGTGCACGCATCCCTGGAGCCCAGGGTGTCCATCCTCCTCCAACTGTCCCTCCATTCTGGACTCTGGATCTTGACTGAAGTTGTTTTTATTTAGCACTGAGAATTACCTAAAACAAATCTTTATAAAGATAATGGAGAGGAACAATTAGAAGTGCCCGGATGCACTCGGGAACGATGCCGTTAATCATAACTACAAATACAAGCCCCAGTGGTAAATAACAGGGTTTGAGCTGAGCCTTTATTTCCTCTCTGTAAGAAACAGAGGGGTCTCTTAGCAAGGACTTACCCATCCCGGTGTGGTCTGTTATGTCTCGTATTTCTCCTCAGTGTCCTGGAGCCACTCGGCTCTTAGAGGGTCATGCCCAGGTTCGGTGTTTTCTTATTAATTGCAAAGAAGAGCCCACCTGTGTTGCCAGAGTCGTTGCTGGTTGGCTTCAGAGCTGATCGCTAGAATCTTTATGATCCGATCATGCTGCTTGCCTCACATCGCCCCACCGTGGAAGCCACAGGCCATTTACTATGAAAGCGCTAAAGCATCATTTGCGTGGTCGAGAGACAGTTCTAGAATCAGAGGATTCAGAGCCCGGGGCACAGAAGCTGAGAGCAGAAGCACAGCCTCTAGGGCCAGAGTCTCAGCTGACAGAGAAGGTCCTAAGACTGATTTGCATTGACCCGGCAGATAACTCTGGACCGATGACTAATTTTATTCAGAGCGCTCCCTCGAACTCCCTGCTCTTCATGGTGACCCACGATGACGGTAGCAGCAGGTGAGTGCAGACTTGTCACAGCAGGGGCGAGAGTCAGGGAAGCCAGCGGGGGAGGTGGGGTGCAGAGCATCAGGGCTGTCAGTGTTCCTCAGTACATCATTTAGGAGACGACAGAGGTCCAAGGAGAAGGATGCTTCTTCAAGGAAAAGGAATGGGAAACCATGAGGAACCGACTACATTTCTAGAGAAACAACAAGCTGGTGGGGCACATAAATCCTAGAAACTAAGGAATATTTCCAGGTAGCAAGACAAAGCCACCACTGACCATAAATAAAATAGCAAAGCTAACCCTTGGCCAAAGAGCTAAACCCAGGGTGGGACTTATACACACGCACGCACACATGCACGCACACGTACACGATGCTTTCACTAGGGAGAAGATGACCTGGTCAGTGTTTCTCCAAGCGTGCTCTCCTGCGCAAACGTGTGCGTCTTCACTGCCTAACTTCCGAGAACCCCGGAGTGCTTCTAGGCGTCATGAATTTCCGAGATGGGGCTACTGAACATGGCATCTCCCAAATTTGTTTGAATTCAGATCTTATTCTTAAAAGAGCATCTTCCCAGATGGAAGTTCTTTGACATGTGCTTTGAAAGACTCAGATGTAACCCATTTAGGAAAATCTGAACTTATTTTTTCTTTTCCTTTCTGCCCACCTCCCTTTACTTTGCCCTGAATTGCACCTTTCTACAACGGTAGGATTCTTCAGGTTTTGTTTTTGGTTTTTTTTTTTTTCATTTTTGATACTAACTTTTCTGAATACGAAAGGAACAGTTTTGACACTTGTTTTCATCTTTCAGCAACTTCTGTCCTCTTTATTGGTGGTCAGTAAACAGGAGGGCAGCAAGGACCGAAAACTATGCTGGCTGGGATGAGGATGACTGAACCCCAAGACCCAGGGCTTTTCCGAATTGAGAATTAAAACTCTGGGCCCCAAACTGAGTCTAAAAGAGTCCTGGATGTGGCCTTATGTGTAACTAGAGATGTGACACACTCAGCCAGCATGTGTGTTTCCTTCCTGCCCTGCACCCCAGGAGGGCAGGCGCTGCTTTAGAAACCTGTCCTAGGACAGACTGTGTCCTAGCACCACATACCCGAGTCTGCAGGTGAGACATTCACATGCTTCCCCCTTTGCCCCGCAGACTGAAGGAGGACGCTAAGAAGGCCATAGAAGCCCTGGGAAGTAAAGAGATCAGGAACATTCGGTTCAGGTCGAGCTGGGTATTTCTTGGAGCAAAAGGCTTTGAACTTCCTGCAGGAATTCAGAGAGAAAAGGTGAGTGGTTGCTAAACATCCCTTCCTGAAAACCGGTTACCATATGTCCTAGCAATTCCACTCATAGATACATAGCCAAGAGAATGAAAAACATACGGTCACACAAAAACTTGTACAAGAATGTGCTATTATTCATAACAGCAAAAAAGCAGAAACAACCCAAGTGCCTGATGAATAGATTTTAAAATGTATAAATAAAATATGGTATATCCACACACTGGAATATCATTAAGGCACATACAGAAATGGAGTACTGATATAGGCTATGACATGGACGAACCTTGAAAACACACTAAGTGAGGAAAACCAAACACAAAAGGACACATACTGTATGATTCCATTTATATAAAATTTCTAGATTTCCGTCCAGAGACAGAAACTAGATTAGGGGCTGTCTAAAGGCTGTGGAGGATGGCGACTAGATTCGAATGGGTTTGTGCGTTCTTGTTCCTGGGATAAAAATGTTCTAAAATTGAGTGTGATGATGGCTGCATGCCTTTGTGAATATACTAAAAGCCATTGAATTGTACACTTTAAATGGGTGAATTTTATAGGATGTGAATTCTGTCTCAGCAAAGCTGTTATATTAAAAAGAGACATAAAACTAGAATTCCAAAGTTTAGAACGCATATTCTTATTCTTTTTAAGCATGAGTTTAAGGTGCTCCATTGTCTGTGAAAGAATTGAAGATGGAAAGCCTTAAAGTCAAATCAATCTGAACAAGGAACAAGTGTTCCTTCTGAGCAAGGAACACTCCGATTACCCTGAAGAAAATACATAGTCCTTCTCCCAGAGAACTGAAAACCAGACTTGAGAGTTGTGCCGTCCCATATGGGACGGCAGCTACTCGCCAGATTTGCAGGTTACATTTAAACTGATGCAAGTTAAAGAGAATTTAAAATTCAGTTCATCAGTCACGCTAGCCACATTTCAAGTATTCAGTAGCCAAATGTGGCTAGTGGCTATACTACTGGGCACGTGGATTAAAGGACACTTACACCATAGCAGAAAGTTTTCCACCTGTTGAATCAAGTTGCTTCAAATATTGAGTCACATTGAGAGGAAATCACGTACCCTGAGTAGGTTGTAACAAATCCCATCCTAGGAAGTGATTCTCTTTTTATGACTTTGCTCACAGCTGGCTCGCTGACCATTTGTTGATTAGATGAATGGATAAATTAACGCCTTTTCTTTCCTTTGCACAGGTCAACCACTCAGATAATGCGAAGAACAGGTATCCGGGCTGGCCCGCAGAGATCCAGGTAGAAGGCTGCATACCAAAAGGACCAAGCTAACATGGCCCGGCCTCAATAAAGGTGACTTTTGCAGACAAATGCATCCCGAATGGACCACACCTCTTAGCCAACAGTCAATATTTGATGAGTATTTTGGGTTTGTCGTCAACCAGCGGACCAAAGTATTTTCCAGTTGTCTAAAATCTTGTCGCACAGACTTTTTATGCCAGTGTTTATAGAGTGAAGGTAGTGAGCAGGACAGCTGAAATGCATGGGAATTGTTCAAGGGGATGCAGTGACTTCCCCTTGAAAGGAGAGGACTGGGGGGGGGGGGAGCAGCCACTGCTTGTCCAGATGTGGAGCCACTTTATGATTGGATCTATGTTTGATCCCTGTGGTCCAGACAGCTCTGCAGAGAGAAAACCTTTATTCCCCGATCACCGAGCACACCCTCCTTTCGGACATCCTACCTCTCAGGATGAACAGCAGTCAGAGGGCTTAGCAACTTTCCTGGGTCAACCCCGGTTGAGCTCTTGAACTCCCCCTGCAGGTCCCTGAATTTACTCATTCCACGAATCTGGGTGCGCCTAACTCAGGCACCAGCGGTGCGGTGCGGTAGTGAGGAAATTCCGTGTCCGCCTCCATGCTGGGGTGTCACTCCAGTGGCCGGTGGGACCTTGTCTAACGGGTGGGGGAGCAGGGTCTGCTCTCGGGAGAGCCACTGTATACCCCAGGTTTCCTAGGAGACACACCATAGATCTACGGACCAAGATACCCAGGGACTTGGGGTTGAGAAACTCAAGTCATTGCCAAGTGCCCATTCTAACCTCCCTCCCAAGCCTGGCTACCAGAAATGGTAGGAGACTTTGATACCAGCTTAAGAGTACTTCTCTGAGCGTCCAGTTTCTCATCTATAAATAGAGGGATTGGGATAGACAAATGATTTTCAAGCACTTTTATCGGCAGGCCTCTTTTGAAAAACATGGCAGCACGCGGCACCCTGCATTTCAGCACCCTTGCAGGATCAAGCCACCCAGATCTCAGTGGCTGACAACAGTGCTGAGGTCTCCTTCGTGTAGCGGGCGCCTCGTGGGGCAGCCGAGGCTCAGCTCTGGGTGCCCGGAGCCAGGATGAAGGAGCGTCCATCTCAGGCATGGAAGCCAGAGAGAGCAGAAGTCCAGAGGTCCCCCAAAGCTCCTGCCAGGACACATGTGAGCCCTCATCCTTGCACCCCTTTGCCAACCAGGGGGGATATCAACCTCGTGGCAGTGGGAGGTGACTGTCGACCCCTCAGGGAGCCTGGGCCTCTCTCTGCAGAGGAGTCTGCAAACCACTGGATACGATCTTGGCTGGGGCCCTGTTATGGGCTAGATTCTCTTCCCCCCAAATTCATGAGTTGAGTCCTAACCGCCAGTACCGCAAAATGTGACCTCATGTGGAAACAGGGTCATTGTAGGTGTAGTAAGTTAAAGCAGGGTGACCCTCATTCAATGTGACTGGTGTCCTAACAAAAAGGAGATGTTTGGACACAAGCAATCAGAGAGAACCCCTTTCTGGGCTCTGGATCACTTTGGAGGAGGCCTGGAAGCGGCATCTGGAGAGCATTAGGGCATCGCTGAAAAGGCAGCAGCATGGGGACCCCTGAGGGCTGCAGGGGCTGGAGCAGGGAGGGGCGATCAGGAGGACCGCAGGCCCCTCTATAGGGGACTGTCACAGTAGGCGCATGTCCAAACCCATTTCATGTATAACCCCAAGAGCGACCCCAGGGTAAACCGTGGACTCCCGGTGACAATGGGTGGTCATGGATTGTGACAAATGTGCCCCTCGGGTAGGGGGTAGTCAACAGTGGGGTAGGCTGTGCAGGGGGGAGGGCAGGGCGTCTGGGGGAGCTCTCTGTACCGTCCCCTCAATTCTACCGGGAACCTAAAACTGCTCTAGAAAATAAAGTCTATTACCAGAAAACAAAACAAACCAAAGGTTGCCAAGGAAACCGAGCCTTACGTGGGCAGCCACCCCTGAACATCTGTCCTAATTACACAGACCCCCGGGAAGTGACCCTAAGCCCTCCCCACACCCGTGGGCTCTCCCAGGTGTGCAGACCTGCCCCTCCCTGCGGCGGGTTGGGGGGGTGGGGCTGGAAGGGCTGCCCCTCCCACAGAGAGGGGCGGGGCTCTCTCCTCTGCCCTGGAAAAGGCAGGTACTTCTTGAGCTCTCAGCGTCCCTATTTCCTAGATGCTTGGACTTCTGACACCATAAAATCAGGAACATGGCTTGTTCCTGACAGGAAAGTGTGTCACCAGCTAGGACCCTCCATCGCGCTGCCCACCCCAGGCCTGTCCTCCTAGCATCTGCCCTGAGGTGGGTCACCATCGTCACCCCGATTGGAGAAGTTGGGGCCCAGACAGTGAAGAGTCAGGGGGTTTCTACCCCCGCCCCCAAGCGGCCTCTGCTACTTCGCCCCACTGGCACAAACACACACTTAGGACTCAGACTCCTGGGTCCCTCCATCTCCTTAATCCATTAATCAGGGAGACATTGCATGGTCTCCTCTGTACGACTGAGAAAGCACGCTCAGAAGGAGAGGTCTGGCCGAGGGTGGGTGCATTCTGGTTCCAGATGGCTCGGGGCTGCATGAACGCTCAGGCCAGCCCTTCCTCAGAGGGTCAGGGGCTCGTCATCAAGCTCCCTACAGCTTGAGAACCAGCCCAGCACTTGGATGCTGTCAGGATGAGGGACGTGCCAAGGGGATGCTCTTCTGAGCGGGGATGCAGGGTCCTCCAGCTGCCTCCACGGAGGTGCGGTGCCTTCACTTGTAACTTTCCTGGAACATAGACGCACCCGCCCTGTGACGCAAGACATTGGCGGTGAAGTCGGTTGCCCAGTTCCTCCCTCCATCCTTCACCTCTGCCCACGGCCTCTGGATGATCCGGGCAAAAGATTCTGCGGGACACAGACCCCGAGACTCTCCCTGCAACTTCCTAATGCCAGGGTTTGAAAGCCATTCTTTTAGCCTCTAAATTTCTTCTTCAAAGGGAAATTTGCCCACAAGTCAAGTGAATGAGCAAAGAACTGCTCAGGATTTATTTTCTAATTTATAATCTTATTTTTTGTTTTGGAAAGGATCGCCGGTGTGAAGCCGAACCTGAGGCCGGCTTCCCCCATCCCGTGCCAACCCCTCATCCCGGGGCCTCGTCGTGGTTCCCCACACTCTGGTGATGGCAATGCCTGAATCACCCACCCCCCTTTAGTCACAGCGCCGCCGCCGGGAGACCTTTGGGGCACCCTGGGGTGCAAGTAACCAAGCCAGGACCAGAAAGTGGGGCTAGCTCAGGGCTGGGTTCCCAGCAAGAACTCTCCGAGAGCACAGGGACCAACCCGAGTATGAGGGCATGCACTGCACAAGTGGGGTACTGCGGGGAGCTGTGGACGTCCCTTTTTGGCGTGTTCAGAGCTTAATATGGGGAGAGAGTGACAGCACAGAGCATCTCAGATAGTGTCCTGCTGGACAGCGCTGTGCTAAGTGACCGCATCTCCAAGGGTGGTCCAACCCCAACCTCTCTGAGAACATGTTAGCAAAGCAGAATCTCGGGCATCTGATCCTGGGGTGGGTGGCAGGGCAGACCCCCGTGTGTTTACAAGCCCACCAGGAAACTCAGATGCACACTCTCACCAGGCGTCTGAGGACAACTGTGTAAGTCACCAGGAAGTGTATTGATTCTTCAGTGTCTTTTCTGTGGCAGGCCATTAGTTTCATTTCTCTTGCTGCTGGAAAAGAGAGCAGCAAGGGGAGAAGCCATTTCTATAAAAGGGAAGCGGAGGGCTTCCCTGGTGGCGCAGTGGTTGAGAGTCCGCCTGCCGATGCAGGGGACACAGGTTCGTGCCCCGGTCCGGGAAGATCCCACATGCCGCGGAGCGGCTGGGCCCGTGAGCCATGGCCGCTGGGCCTGCGTGTCCGGAGCCTGCGCTCCGCAACGGGAGAGGCCACAACAGTGAGAGGCCCGCGTACCGGAAAAAAAAAAAAAAAGGAAGCGGAGGAAGGGAGAGAGATGATTTGCCGGGTCTCCACTCTGCAGGTGCACAGGTAAGAGCTGGGCAGGGAGGGCTGCTTCACCACATCGTCATGCAGCAGACATGCTTTCCTTTTGAAAGGATTTTCTGGTAAACATAGCTTGGGCCGGAAGGCTGGAGACAGAAAGATACGTGTCTGAAGCTGCCTGTGTTGGTGCTGGCCTCCAGCCATCCCTGCAGGCAGAGAGCACGTTCTAGAAAGGAAGTGGCTGGACTGGGAACACAAGGGGACCCGTCTCCCCAGATCTGGCCAAAGGCCTTAGGGACACAGAGAAGTGGCTTTGGGAACTTCCGTGGAAGGTACACACCTCAGGGTGGGGAGAGAGCTTTGTGCTCTGTGATGTTGTGATTTTTAATAAGAAATATAGTAACTATAGTCACCGTGCTGTACGTTACATCTCAGAGCTGATGATACCGTATCACATTTTTGAAAGTTGCTAAGAATGTAGATCTTACAAGTCCTCATCACAAGAAAGAAATGTTAAGTATGAGGACAGATGTTAACTCATCATGGTGACTATTTCACAATACCTACAAATGTAGGAAAAAAGAGAAATATATTATTTGGTCTGTGTCAGTTCCTGACAAGGGGCTCCTAAAACCCTTGGGAGTGAAAAGAGCATCGTCTTCTGTTATGTTAATGAAGGGACTTCAGGTCGTAGTGTTTTGTTAACGAGATGGGAACCCTTTGCCTGGGGAAGCGATCCTGTGACCAGAGGGCTGAAATTTTCAGTCCCACCCCCAGCCTCCCAGAAGGGAAGAGGGGCAGGAAGTTGAGTTTAGTCACTGATGGCCAATGATTTCATCAATCATGTCTATGGAATGAAGCCTCCTTAAAACCCAAGCGGGTTTGGAGAGCTTCTGGTGAGCATGTGATTTGGGAGAGTGGCGCTCACGGGGAGTGTGGAAGCTCCCCACGCGTCCCACGCCTGCCCTCTGGGTCTTTCCATCCGGCTCTTCTTGAGTTAAATCCTTTTATAATAAGCCTGTGATCTAGTAAGTAAAACGTTTCCCTGTGAGCCGCTCTAGCAAATTATTCAACTCCAAGGAGGGGGTCATTGGAACCTCCGATTGAGCTATAGCTGGTTGCTCAGAAGCACGGGTGACAACCTGTACCTGCTAGCCATTGGCATCTGAAGTGGGCAGTGTCGACTGGGGAAAAAAAAATGCACAACGTGAGAGTTGTGAGTTAAGTTTTATTGGGGGCAGAATGAGGACTACGGCCTGGGAGATAGCATCTCAGATAACTCTGAGAAACTGCTCCAAAGAGGTAGGAGGGAAGGTCAGTGTCACATATGATTTTAGTGAAGGGGGTACGTGCAGTCAAGTGCACATTTTGACAGAGACTGACTGCTAGTCAGGGAGAGCAGAGGTCACCGTTAATGATTGTAGTGCTTTTCTAGATACGAGGAGATGCAAGCATTGGGCTCATACAATCTTCTCCTGCAAATCTCTAACTATCTGAAGACCTGTTCTGCCAGTTTTTCCCAGCGCACAGAGGGCCTCCTTCCTGATCTCCACCCTGAGCTCCTTTCAGGGGGTGTTGACCTTCGGCGACTGCAGCGGAGGGTGACCTCATCCGTGCGGAGGCAGGTGGCAAGTGACAATTTGTAGCTGACAGCAGGATGGGGTGGGAGCTGTTGAGTAGGGCTGAGCCCCTTCTGATAGCCCTGTGACACCTGATACCATGTCCTGGTAAATAGTGTCAGAATTGAGTTAACTGCTTGGTGATGTAGAAAAACACACGCCCTGGAACCGGAACCGGCATCAGAATTGAAGCCCCAGAGCCTGGCCTCAGAGCGTCAGGAGCCGTCTTGCGCGTGGTAGTGGTGGCCACCCTCAGTGGTGTCCTGGAACGCTGGCTCTTCTGAAGGGCGAGGACACCTGATTTCTAGCGTTTGCTGATTCCCCTTGTAGCAGGTACTGGTACATGGTTATGCCTTCCAAGTTTTACTTGGAGAGAGACAGGTATTGATGTCAAGTCTGCCCAGCTAAGAAAGGTATGTGAGTGTCCTAGGGCTGCCGTGGCAAAGTACCCCAGACTGGAGGGCTTAAATAACAGAAGTGTATTCTCTCCCAGGTCTGGAGGCTGGAAGCCTGAGATCAAGGCCTCAGCAGTGTTGGTTCCTCCCTGAGACCCTGAACAGAACCCTCCCTTGCCTATTCCAGCTTCTGGTCCTTGTCAGCACTCCTTGGCACTATTTGAGGAAAATATCTCAGGATGCTGAGGTCACACAGCCAGCAGGAAGAAATAATCCAGGCCACATGGTCAGCCGTGACCCGTGACCCATTCTCCATGTCTGATTGTCTGATTCTGCAGGACAATCAGACACGGAGCTCTTTCCCGCCTGCTCACACGGAGCCAGGGACTAAGCCAGGGAAGGTTTAGACTTGGATCCGAGCGTAACGACATCTTTCTTCCTCTTTCCTGGAAACTGTGGCAAAATCTCAGTGAACCAGATTTTTGTTGCTGTATTCTGCTTTTAGGAGAAATTAATTTCTCTTTACTAGGAAGGGAGATGAGATATCCCCACGGGTCCATGTGAGGGGTCATACAGATTCAGCACAGATCTGTCAAAGGAGAAAGTTTTAAATGAATTGCAGGGTTCCCCACGACGCGCGCGCGAGCCTGCCCAGCTGTGGAACTTTCCCAGCAGAATCCAGGGCCAGTGCAGGTCCTGGAGGCCAGACCCAGGGGCGGCGGTTGGTCACAGGGAGCTGGGATCCAGGCCCCTGGGACCAGCGACTCCTCTGGGACTGACTGAAGCATGTAGAAAGCTGGAAACACAGGAGAAGCAAAAAACAGTCCAAAGGAAGAGAGGGCCAGGGAGGAAGGGCTGCTCTTCAAGATGGCGTTTCTGAACCCTACCCATGACTAACGGTAACGCTCTGCCTTGAGGTTTCAAAATCGGAATGGCGTTACTGTTTCCTCATTATCGAAGTAACACACTATTCGTGAGAATCCTGAGTCTGTGGGTTTCTAGCCATGGGACGGTGTCTCGGGTGCTTCACTTGTCTGAACCTCACTTCCCATCTTATAGAATAGGGAAAACGGAAATGAAATCCGACAGCACGTGAGACTCCACGCACACGTGAAAAGCGCAAAGGAGACACCCGTGTGGTCGCCGAGCCCCTGAGAACTTCACCTGAGCCTGCTCCTGGCCTCTCTCCCCGCCCAGCTCTGCCCAGCCCGCCTGTCCATGTGTCTGGCCAGCTGTCCCGTCACCCCGTCGCCATCCCTGACTCCTCCCTCAGGCAGTTTCCACCCACACCCACCCTCACGATGCTTCAGAATCTCCCCTTCGCTCTCACAGCAGATGTTCCCAAATTTTCTCCGTCCTGGGCACCCTGACTGTCTCAATAATAGGTTCATGGTGCCCCGACCAAAAGACACGCCCAATAGTTCTGTTGATTCATGAGTTAGGTCCAAAGAACTCAGTAATCGTAGGTAACGTGGTGGCCAACCGACATCCCTGTGTATCCTGGGAAGTTCTGATGACCCCAAGTGTACCTGCCAGTTTGCTGAGGTTCCCCAAGACGCCTGGGCCCCCAGTTTGGGGACACAGTTTTGCAGCCTTGGCTAAGTCCCTTTTATCACCTGTTCATCCCTCATGGGTCTTATCTGTGATGTTAGTCGTCTCAGCACAATGTGGGGGCATCTTCAACAGAGGGGGCACCGTCCCCATGGTCCCAGCTGTCCATGTTGGGATGAATTCGCTCTCCCAGCTATTCCAGGGCTGGGTGGACCGGAAGGTGGTCAGAAACGAGGCGACAGTCCAGTCTGGGGGGAGGTGGGAGACTGAGCGCGGGCTGCACGGCTGTGCTGGTGTGTGCGGCCAGGCCGGTGGACGGCTCTGGGCTTCCTGACGTGTCCTCAGGTTGAGCCACAACCCCAGCTCTGCCCGTGAGCACCTTCCCTCTGGCGGGACTGAGTTACATCCTTTTGTAATAAACTGTCCTCTGCTGGGACGGAGATCAGCACAGCCTCCATCCTTGCAGGTGATGGAGGACACACAAAGGGGCCACGGATGACTCACAACGATTCTCTCCTGCCCCTTCAGTGCTCCCTCCGTCCACCTCCTCCTTTGCCCACTCCTGGGCTGCTTCTTCCCCTGGGCTGCTGGTCACGCTCTCGTAAGTGGACACAGCCCATTGCCCCTGCACGGATCTAGGTGGGAAGTAGGGACAGGCAGGGTTCCTCTAGGGTGCTTTGGGTCCTGCCCCGTGAGAGGGAAGGCAGGAGACCCCCTCTCTGCAGGTGATCTCAGTGACACTCGTGTGGCACGGGCCATCTCTCTCCTGTCCACAGCTGCTCTTATGCCTTCAGCCTCTTTTTTTTTTTTTTTTTCGGTACGCGGGCCTCTCACTGTTGTGGCCTCTCCCGTTGCGGAGCACAGGCTCCGGACGCGCAGGCTCAGCGGCCATGGCTCACGGGCCCAGCCGCTCCGCGGCATGTGGGATCTTCCCGGACCGGGGCACGAACCCGTGTCCCCTGCATCGGCAGGCAGGCACTCAACCACTGCGTCACCGGGGAAGCCCCAGCCTCTTAGCTTCTTCTTTTTTTTTTTTTTTTTCTCGGTACACGGGCCTCTCACTGTTGTGGCCTCTCCCGTTGCGGAGCACAGGCTCCGGACGCGCAGGCTCAGCGGCCATGGCTCATGGGCCCAGCCTCTCCGCGGCATGCGGGATCTTCCCGGACCGGGCACGAACCCGCGTCCCCTGTGTCGGCAGGTGGACTCTCAACCACTGTGCCACCGGGGAAGCCCAGCCTCTTATCTTTATATCATTAAAGCGAGCTTGGGGCCCCTCACTTGATATGATCCTGCCGCCCCATCCTGCCACACAGAAGCCCTGACACCAATGCTCCTCCATGCCACACCTCCCAGCCGCTCTGTGGAACCACTGCCTCTTCCGCTGCAGCCTCTTCCCCCCACCACCCTGGATGCTCCAACTCCCACCCCTCCCCCCAGAAAGGCAGAGGACGTACAGGCTCCCCGAGACTAGCTCTTTCATGCCCCGCTCTAAAGTGCCACAGTCAAACCATAACACGAGAATAATCTTTGGCCTTGGGAACAGGAGCCGAGGCACAAAGCCAAGCCTGCGGCAGCTAGGACCACCCACAGCTCGGCCTGAGCCTCCACACTCCCAAGGCCAGGGCTGCGTGGGGCAGAGGGTCTCTTTCCCTCTTTGACAAAAAGAAGCACTCGATCCACCAGGAGCGCAAACTCCTCCAGCTGGGCCCTCTGCAAAGTAATCTCCTGAGTTTTTATATTAAGCAAGTTAATATAATTTTACTATAAGTTCCTTATATTAAGGAGATTAAATAAATCCCTGGATATGGGTTTTTTTGGGGGGAGAGGGTGGGCCGCACCACTCATCTCTGTTCCCCGACTGGGGATTGAACCTGGGACACAGCAGTGAAAGCACCGAATCCTAACTACTAGACCACCAGGGAACTCCACTGGATACGTCCTTTAGGGCAATTTTATTAATGAAAAAAAAAAAAGCAGAGATGTTTTGCATGAGATCATATTTTCTCTTGATACTTGCTGGAAGGCTAGGTGTTTTGTAAAACGAAGAATTTCACTGGGGAGTATGGTAGCGTGGGAGACTGTGAGATGCGGAACACATCAAAGGCTAAACCACAGGGACTGAGAGAAATTCAGAAGAACAGGAAGATACAAAACAGCTGGAAGAAATCCAGATTTATTTTTGGTCCCCAACCAGAGGGAGGGGCTGTCTGAGAGCCCTTTCCTCTAAAGCTAGCTTACGCCACGGGGCGCTCCGAGGGCTAGGCGCCAGCGGTTCCTGGCCAGGTAGTGTCTGCATCGTTCCCACGCAGCCCCAAACATTGGGATCGGCCGACAGGTTGGCTGTGAGGCTGGCCTTCCAACCAATTCACTCGTGAGTTTGTGCAGAGCGATCTCACTGCCCTTCATCCACAAGAGGGAACAGAAGTGCTGGCTTAGGATTTGAACACAGAGGTAAGGGCGCTCCTTCCACTTGACAGCCTTCCCAGGGCTCCCCGGGGAGCAGGGCCAAACCTGGGGATCCCCCTTCGCTTACAGTCTCGGGGTCAGTGGGGCTGCCCACTCAGAAGAGTGCCGGTAGAAGACCTTCTCTGCCTTCTTCCAGCCCAAACCCAAGTGTCAGGTCCAGCCCTAACAATGCCCTAACAATGCCAGGAAAGGCCAGGGCACAGCCCAGACAGGACGAGGCAGAGAGGCCAGCCCCCTCCCAAGAAAGGAGGTGCCCCTGGGCTGGGCTTTCTGAGCCCCCCAGGAGAAAGTGGTGCTTCTTCCAGTTCCCTGAGCTCATACTGACCTCAGGACATTTGCACTTATGTTTCCTCTGCCAGGCTCCTCCCAGGTCCTCAAATGTTTGCTCCTCTGCTCCTTCATTTCCTGTACACGGACACACCCTCAAACAGACTCCCTACCCCCTGACAGCTGACCCCTGGCTCTATAGGCCACTACCTTTCTTCCAGACACTTCATGGTCACCTGGGGTTATATCATTGTCGGTTGTCTTATTTGTTTGTGGGGTGTCCCTGACAGAATGTATATACTAGAAGCAGGGACTTTATCTGTCTTGATCACCACTGTACCCCCATGGCAGGAACTACCTGGCACATAGTAGGTCCTTGTATTAGTTTGCTCAGGACACCATAACAAAGTGTCACAGGCTGGGTGACTTAAACAACAGAAATTTATTTTCTCACAGTCTGGAGGCCAAGAGTCCAAGATCAATGGGTCATTAGGGTTGGTTTCTCCTGAGGCCTCTCTCCTGGGTGTGTAGACGGCCGTCTCCAGTACAGACACACTCAGGTCCTGGGGGATAGGACTCCAACACAGGAACTTGGGGACGTGATTCAGCCCATATCAGTCCTCAAAGCATACTTGTTGAATGAATGAATGAATGAACAAATCACCCTCATTTTTAAAAACAGGTCAGTGGCACACACAAAGTTGTGAATGTGCGTATGTGCCGTCTGAGGAAGACAAACTGTTCGGCCCGGCATTCAGAGGTGCTATAAAATATGAAAAGGTAGGTTACGACCAAATGTTTTAGGAACTCTGTTCTGAAAGAAAACATGACAGAGGTTTTTAGAAAGGGCAGTGACACGATGAGACCAGGAGTTTAGAAGGAAAAGGGCCACAATGTGTGCACAGGGGCCGCTGTCGAGGAGAGGGGACGGACGGAGGGCTGGACTGCAGGACCACAGCTGGACACGGGGTACCAGTGGACGCCCCAAAGGCCAGCTACGGGGGAGGGGCCACCTCAAGACTCCAGTCCTCCCCACTGGTTAGTGCCCTGGGGCTGGCATAAAAAATTCCCCAAACTCGGACGCAAAAAACAAGACATTTATTCTCTCCTGGTTCCGGAGGCCGGAAGTTCCAGGTCGAGGCGTCGGCAGAATTAGTTCCTCCTGGAAGTGTGAGGGAGGATCCCTTCCAGGCCTCTATCCCAGCTTCTGGGGTTCCTGCCCCCCTTGGGGTTCCTCGGCTTGGGGTAGCCTCCCTCCAATCTCTGTCTCTGTCGCCCTCTGGCTGTGGGTCTCTGGGTCTCAAATCCTCTCTGCCTGTCTCTTCTTGGATTTCGGGCCCACCCTCATCTCCAAATTCTTATCAGTTACATCTGCAAGCGACCTTTTTCCAAATAAGGTCACATCCACGTGTCCAGGTGGACATGCATTTGGTGGGGGGGGGGGGTGGAACCATTCCACTCGCTGTATCCACTGTGCTCCCAGTGGAGGTCATAGCAGGAAAGGGCTCATGACCCAGAGCCGCTGGCTGGCCTCTGGGCCCTGACTTAGGCCAGTAACTGGACCTCGGCGCTTCAGCTTCTTGACCTGGAGAAATGAAGATTGGCAGCTAACACGTAGGGTTGTCGTGAAAATGAAATGAGCATCTTAGAGCAGCGCTAGGTGAGGCCGGCACTCAGTACCGCCAGCTCTTTCTAGGGTGCTGACGACCTGATTATAGGCCCCGTGGAGAAGCAAGAGACCCAATCAACCATTTCTCCCAGGCCCCCCAGCAGCCTGACCTAGTCTGTGTGAGAAACAATGACGGCAGGGCAGAGATTGGCTTCAGACGGACCCAGGAGGGGCTGCCTGTCGTCTCTCTGAACCTTACGGTCTCCTGTCCAGTCCTGAACCTCAGGTGACATGGAGCCCATCAGAAGTAACAGCGGGACATTCAAACTCTCCTGTGGAAGCGTGGAGTTCACTCGTCCCCAGGCCCTGGGGGCCCATGGAGACCCCTCTTGTGCTCTGCGCCTGTGTGTTGCCATCTGCCCCTCTTGCAGACGGGGCCTCTGCTGGGCTCCTGGCCTCCCCTGTGTGCAGAGGGTGGGTTGTACAGGGCTGGGCAAGGCAGAGCCGGAAAAAATGCAGCCCTGGGGAGGTCTGCTGGGGGACGTTTGGCCACGTTCCCAACTTGTGTCTTTGTAGAGCTTGCCAGGAATATCGGAGGTGCTGAGCAGTGGTGACCGCACCCACCAGCTTCCCAGGAGACAGCTGGTGCCTAAGCCCTACGTGCAGCTCAGTTTCCTCCCAACACTGTCCCAAAGAAGAAATGAATTCCTTCCAGCAGCAGCCACTACTGCCACCGAGCGCAGCACCTGGACAGATGATGTACCCCCCAAACTGGCAGGGGAGAGGAAAGGACCCGGTTTTCCTCGCCAAGGGCTTCAATCTGCTGAATTTGAACCACCAGCAGCCAGGAGGAAACAGGGACGGGCAGACGTCAAAGGTAAGTCGGTTGCAGGTATGGCCAGGAAGGGTGCATCCCAGCAGCCCCCAGGGGTTGTGGGGGCGGGTAAAGGCGGGAAATAAAACCTGCGAGTCTGGTCCAGCCCCAGGTGCACAACTAGTGTCCGCCTCTCTCCTGGGCACTTCCAACAAGCACCAGGGACAGATACAGTCTCTGGGGGCAGCAATGGCCTTCCTGGACATGAATCTGGGGGCTCCGTTCCCTGTGCTGGGGTCTCCTTCCTGGGAGCTTTGCCTCCAGCTATGACTAACGCTGTCATCACTGCCAGACTGCCTTCCCCACCCCACCCCAGCTCAGCAGCCGTGGGCCCACTCCTCTCCCCCCTCCAGCTGGGAACGCCTGCCCCCTGGCACCAGATGGCCTGTCTCTGCCTGTCTCCATCTCCGTCTCCAGCCCCAGCCAAATATTCCCCCCAGCAGCAGAAGCAAATCCTCCACAGGACGAGAGCACAGGGGCCTCCCTACAGGCACATCCCGATCCACCTCTCATCCCTCCTGTTTCTAATTCAGCCACAAACTCCCGAAGGTGGTGGGAGCCCCATCGGAGGCCAAGACCGGGAAGTCTGTTGTGTCTCTTCCAGGGGCTTGAGAACAACCTGTACAACAAGTACGAGGAGAAGGTGCGGCCCTGCATTGACTTCATCGACTCCCTGCAGGCTCTGGGCGTGGAGCAGGGCCTGGCCCTGCCCACCATCGCTGTCACTGGGGACCAGAGCTCGGGCAAGAGCTCCGTGCTGGAGGCGCTATCGGGGGTCGCCCTTCCCAGAGGCAGCGGTAAGCTCTGCCGGGCCAGCCTCCTGCAAGCCACAAGGCATCCCGGGGACCAGTGGGCTCAGGAGAGGTCGCTGGGAAGGCCCCCGGGAGGGCAGCTCCCACAGGCCCTGGACGGCTGCGTCTGGAGTGCGTGGTGTGGGCCGGGGGGCCGGGGGGCAGGGCCCTGGGTGTTCCTGCTGCCCCTAGTTTCTGTCAGTAGTCATCGCTGAGCCTGTATCAGTCGGTTTCTTTCTAGTCATCTTTCTAACGTTGTAGAAGCATTTCTTCTTTGATCTTGTTAATTTGTGAGTTTCAGGTAACATGTGAAGTCTTTTTGAAGAATTTTCTCAACGCTTTGAGAAGCTATTAGCCAGGATCATGGTGTGATAAGACACAATGTTTCCTTTAAAAACATCTGTTTGTTTGGCCATGCTGTGCAGCATGCAGGATCTAGTTCCCCAACCGGGGATCAAACCCACACTCCCTGCAGTGCAGGGACATGCATCTTAACCACTGGACCGCCGGGGAAGTCCCTGTTTCCTTTAAACATTTTTAAAGTGTGTGTAGAGTTAAAAAGCTGTTGTACATTTCTGATTTAATAAAATAATTATAAAGGAAAAAAACAAGGAAAGAGATGGCATCCTGTAGTGGGTAGAGGTTCCCCTGTCCTGGTTCCCTCCCTCATTCCCATCTCCTGCCAGCACTGCCCATCGGCCAAACCCAACCAGAACCCAGGGGGCCAGGGCTGCCCCCTGGGCACAGAGGAGGGAGTGGGGATGCCGGAGGGCTGCCAGGACCCTGCACAGCCCCCAGTGAGAGCGCCCTGGCCTGCGCCTCCTCCTGACTACAGGCAGCTGGTCCTTTACTCCAGAGTCTCCTGTGAGTTTCCCACCAGCCCCAGTGCCTGACATGTGATGGTGTCAGAGTGGGGACAGGGCTCCTCCCCTCCGCCCTGGGTTCAGCATTTTGGGGAGAGAAACAACAGAGCAGAGAGTCTGGAGGCCAGTGTGGCCATGGCAGTCTTGTGAGGCAGGCAGGTAGCCCTGGACATACCTGCCTTGTGGGACAGTGCTGTGTGCTGCCTCCACACCCGAACGGGAGAGGCTTGGAGGGGCCGGACAGGGTCAGGCGGATCTCACCGCTTCACATCCTGCCTGTCCGGGCCCTGGGCTTCCACCCGGACCATGCCCCAGGCCTTTCTAGGGCCCGGGGGAAAGTGATGGGGCTTGGAGATTTCTGTACCTAGGCCCTAGAGATTTCAGATGAGGCCTCTGGGGACACCGGGGAGAATAGGAGCAAAGGGCACGTGTGAACGCTTCTTTTTAAGGGAAACAGGTTGTTTGGGAAAGTCTCAGGAATCATAACCAGGTGTCCGCTGGTGCTGAAACTGACAAAGCAGGAGTGCAAGTGGACAGGGAGAATCAGCTGCCGGAAGACGGAGCTCCAGGTGCAAGACCCCTCGGGTGGAGAGGGAAATACGTAAAGGTAGGGCCCTGCGGGCGGCTACAGGTCGGCTCCTTCTAGCCCCAGTCATCATCGGTCATCGGGGCCTCTCCAGCTCCACAGCAGGCACCCGTCTCTCCTTTCCAGGCTTTTCCATGTGCCAGTGCCCCTGCCTCAAATGCCGTCCCTCACATGCCGTCCCTGGTCCATGCCTGCCTAATTCCTACTCTTTCTTTGGGTCTCAGTTTACCTGCCCCTCCTCTGGGAAGTGTCCCCTACAGGACCCCCGGCCCCAGCTACCCTGGTCACTGCCGGGTATGTGTGTCCCAAGGAGCTGCTCCAACCTAATGTGGCTGCTTGCCTGTGGCCACGTCCCTGTCCCCATCCAAGGCAGCTTCCCCCAGCACTGACCCCACCCACCCATCATTTCTGGAAGCCAACAGTTGAGATTAGCCTTCGGTAAGCACAGAATGAGCAGAAGCCTCAGCTGCTCCTGGAATCCACTTCTGTACCTGCTCGGAGGGGACCCTGGAGGTCACGCCCTCGCAACCCTGCCCCCTAGGTCCCCGAGCATGCCCACCCCTCCCCCGGGCTTCTCCCCCTTCCTGCTCTCAAGCTGGGCTCAGCAGGGCAGGCGGAAATCAACCCTGATCATAACAGGAAACCCTGCAGCCACAGCTCCCGTTCCAGGGAGCTGGGCTTCTTCCTTACTAAGCAATAAACTTAGCATATCAGGCTGGGGTTCTTACATGACTCCGTGGGCTCAGCACCCCGAGAAGCCTGTTGTCTCAGCTGGCTCACCAGAGGGATCCCTCCCCAAATAGAGACGTACTGCCCCAATTCTAGCATCCACACCTCAGAACAGAAACTTCTTGAGACCCTCGATTGCCAAGTTTCCTAGCTTCCGATAATAAAAGTTCTGCACCCTCTGTGCCAGCCATGCCTGTCCTGGGCTGCCTCATGCCCGGCACATCCTGCAGCCCTGTCCAGATCTGCCCAGACTCTCTCTAGCCATGAGCTCTGCGGGCAAGACTAGGACGGCACCATGGGTGCCAGCTTGGGTGAACGTTCTGTGTAAGGATGTATAATGAGCTTCTTTAGAATAGTGTCTTGGAACGCTGGTCCACTGCTGATGGGAGGGCACGTTGCTGTAACCACTTTGGAAAACTGGCACAATGTCCACTCAGGCTGGAGGTGTGCCCACCCCATGATGCCCCCAAACTCCAGTCCTGAGTACACCCCCAGCCAAAAGGTGCACCAAAAGTCAGCTTCCAGAATTTTCATAGCAGCACCCTTGTGATCGCCACCCCCGCCCGCCATTGGAAACCACACACTGTCCATCAACAGTAGACTGGATCGAGGCACAGGGTGGAATAACACATGGTAATGAAAAGGAAGAGCCCTCGGCTATAAGCACTAATACAGGGTCCAGCCTGTGAAACTCACCAAGCCACCTGCTTAAGACAATGGGTACTTTCCGGTACTGTATGGTACACTTCAGTACAAAGTTACAAACTCGTATCTTAGGTCTGACCCTGAATGATAATTAAGGCAGGAAAAGTTTACAGAGGAACAGCCTGGCTGTCATCCCCCCACCCCAACTTCTATCTCTAGAGAATCAGGCAATTAATCAGGGCTGTGCCCTAAGTTCCCTGCCTATTTCTCACATCAGGGCTGTCCCCAAATATAGGTGAAATATGTAGCTGCCCACAGGTTTCACTGCTTCTGCTAAGTTGGGTTGTTCATTTGGACTCTCGGCTTTTCTCCTCTCGGTCTCTGTAGCCCAGGATGCCGTAGCTGCGAATGGAGTTGGCATTAGCCACGAGCTCATTAGTCTGGAGATCACCTCCCCTGAGGTTCTAGATCTGACCTTCCTTGATCTTCCCGGCATCACCAGGGTGGCCGTGGGAAACCAGCCCCATGATGTCGGACTGCAGATGCGCCTTTCTGGAACTCGGGAATGGGTCCCACGCTAAGTTCGGGAGACTTCTGAGGTCTCTGCCGGCAGCCCCAAGGGCTCTGGTGCACCTTCCCAGCCCTCACTCTGAGTAGCTGGGGAGGAAACTGGGGTAGGACCATCTAGGGCTGGGGCCTCATAACTCAGATTCTGACAAGGGCCTGAAAGGTCATGGAAACAGGAGAAGTTGACTCCGTGGCACTGGAGGTGTATAATGTTGTCCAATGTTGTCCTGTGAGAATGTTGGCCCAGTGTTACCACTATCCCGATATTTAAAAGAAGCCAGAAATTGGATTTTTACATGGGATCTGCCAATTTTAGCAACAGTTTTTTAAACTAACGCTACGTAAGTCAATCGGAACTCAGACTGTTATCTCTGATCAGGGGCAGAAAGGCACAATGCACAGGAATGAGAACTGCAGACCAGCAGTGACCCAGTACAAACCGACAGCCACTGAGCCCTGGGCTTCTTTGCCAAAGACCTTCCCCCCTAAGGTTTCCTGAGGACACAGTCGTCACTGGGATGCCAGAGTCACACGTGATCTTTGGGCTGGGTTCACCCCAACAGCAGCCTTGTCAAGCCTTTGCCAGCCCAGCTCACACAGAGGCCAAGGAGACGAGGATGGTCTCAGGAGCGGGGTTGGGGTCCAGGGTGTAAAGGGACAAGGTGGAGGATGGGGAGAAGGTGATACCCTCCTGCCCTAGGACTGGGGTCACTTAACTGCCCTCCTCCCTTTGACGGGAGGCACTTCCGGTGTTGGGAACTCAACAATAGCCCAACTAGGATTGTGTCAGTCCTTTCTGGATGGGGTCTCTGCTAGCTCCACTGTCTTGGGCAGTTAAATTACTCTTTCTTCCTATATCCAAATCACCATTCTCTGTCTCTCTAGGAGCAGTGTAGTTAGGTCATTTCCCTTACTGCGTTAAGGGACTAATTCCTCATTTCTTACCCCACTTCATTCAGCAAACAGGTGGGACTTCCTAGGGTATGAGAAAGATGCTTGCCTGGGGTCAGAGCACGCTGCTTCTTCCTGCCATAATCTCAGGAGTGTCACAGGGAAGATCTGTCGATGAAGGAGGGGTCTCATCTAGCCATAGGAATCAGGGAGTCTTTGAAAAAGAAGAAACATCAGTGATGAGCTTTGGAGGATAAGTAGGACATCAACAGAGAGCTCAATAAGGGCAAGTGGGTGGACATTCCAGAGGAAGGGGACAGGTTAAGTCAAAGCCCAGAAGTGTAAAACCTGGGTCATGCTCTGGGATGTCTAGCCGTGCTCTTGGGTGACCAGAGACGTATTCCTCCTTTGTTATTCCTTGGCATCAGATCAAGGCACTTATCAAAAAGTACATCCAGAGGCAGCAGACAATCAGCTTAGTGGTGGTCCCCTGCAACGTGGACATCGCCACCACGGAGGCACTGAGCATGGCTCAGGAGGTGGACCCCGATGGAGACAGGACCATAGGTAAGAAGAAAGAACCAAGCTTCTAGAGGACAGGAAGCCAGGGGGAGACCCCTCATATATTTAGAAGGTCCTGGAATGTAGCTCTGTTACAGGCACCCACATCCTGCCTTAGATCCAAGTGCTGTTCTCAGGGAAGCTCCATGGGCTCGGGGTGGAGTCGAGCACAGCAGATGGGTCACCCTCACTGACAGTCAGGGTTAGATGTGTGGCCAACATTTGGAGGTTCTTTGCCCTCCTTCCTATCATCGCTTATTTGCATTCTTGAACCATTCTGGATGGGGGAGGAGAAATGCCTTATTTGTTCTCCCACAGTGGTCCAGAAAGGAGAAAGTGACCCATCAGCTCTGCAGTTCCACAGGTAAAGTTCTTGTGAGTCCCTGGTGCATGGAAAAGACTTTCCCAGGTCCTGTATGAACATACTCAGGGAACATACTTCCAGGCTTACCTTGGAGCACAGGTGTCTGCAGAATTTATATTCAAGCAGAATGCTTCCTGGGGCAGATGGGTTCCCTTAAATTTCTTTTTTTTAAAAAAAGTCACTCTGGAAGGCATTATAGGGGACTTGGTTTAATCCTGGGTTTGAATCCTTGTTCTACCACTTACTGGCTACATATCCTTGGGAAAATAATAGCTGCTATTTAAAAATTTTTAATATTATTATTCAATATCACTTCTCTCCCAATCACTTCACCTACCCGTTGAGTTTGCCTTCCTGAAAATTTGCAAGTCATTTTCCTCCACTAAATGGATGCTCAGTATATCATTGCCTTTTCCACTTTTTCCTCAACAAATGCCTAGTTTTCCAGTAAGGATAAAAATGACACTAGGGGAATATAGCTCAAGTGTAATGTGTTATTATATGCCAGACTACACCTGTGCCGTGTTAGCTGCTGACTTCTACAGGTGTCTAGAGCACATTGAACCAGAGAGAAAACTCAGGTTTTGGGTCATGAGTCATTGTGCAGTTAGAAGTCATTAGGGATGTCTTATTGACGACCACAGAAGACAATATCATCTGTTCAGTAGATTGATCTATTTGGATATCAGTGTCTCCATAGCAATTGAATAACACCAGTAATAGTTTTCTGTTCTTCTCATTAGCCACACACTCTAATAACCAAAAGTTCTTGCTCAGTATTAGCTATTATTGTTATAAATTCAGCTAAGTACTATAACCATAGAGTATACACAATCTGACCTCAGTATATTCCGAACAGCATTATAACATCAATGCAAACTTTCCATGCATTCTAGGGTCAAGTACAGAAATAGAGAACGGTGTGCTAGGTTTAAAAAGGAAATGCAATATACACTCATGTGCACAGCAGCCGTATTCACAACAGCCCAAATGTGGAAGCAAACCAAGTGTCCATCAAGAACACAGTCACTTGGAAATCAAAGCTTCTGGTCCAATGTGAGCAGGAAGGAGTGAGGGCAGGAACATGAGAGAGGAAGGAGGGAGGACGTCGAAGGAGGTACCCACCAGAAGAGGCAGAGTGAGTCTGCGACAGGAGACATTAGAGAGAGGGCACAGACCCTCCTTACAGTAGGGGATGACGTGTTTTGGGAAGCATGGTGATGGAGTGGATCGGTTCTGATGATGTATGTTGCCTAAGTGTCTGGTACCCAGCAACCACCCAAGAGACATTTGTTACATGAATTACACAAGGCAGTTCATGAGCTGAGTGAATGGGTGAGTGAAGAAAAGTACAAGTAAGAGGAGTGACGATGGTATGAATGAATGAACGGGCTGTCAGGCGCTGGGCCATCAGGGCTGCAGGAGGCTTTGCTGATCATGGCCAATAAAAGATCCCGTAGCCTAGCAGCATTCCATATATTTGAGTAGAGAACAACCTCTCCAGTGCCCTTCTCTAATCACCTCACAGGAATTCTGACCAAACCAGATCTAGTGGACAAGGGCACTGAGAAAGGTGTCCTGAAAGTCATGCAGGACCTCACATACCATCTCAAGAGAGGTTATATGATAGTGAAGTGTCGGGGTCAGCAGGAGGTCACGAACAAGCTGAGCTTGGCCGAAGCAACCAAGGAGGAAATGATGTTCTTTCAAACACATCCGCACTTCAGGTAAGATTCTTTAGGACAACCTTGGACTCCATGGAAAGCAGCCCCGCCTACCGGAATTGGCCTAGATGACTACCAAATTATATATAAAAATTATACAATGGGCATAACCTACCCTCGTCTTTATTTCGGTGTTAAAGTTATTGGCTTACTTAAAGAAACCATTTTTTCTTGGACTCTGATGAAAAATTGTAATAGGGTATTTCATAAGGCAGAGCACACTTCGGTTTCTCAAAATGTTTTCACTTGCTTTCTCATTTGAGTCCCACAAAATCTTGCAAAACACTGGGATGTTTCCCGTTGAATCGGGTACTTTTTTCCTTTCACTTTATTTAGGAACTTGCTGTCCCTGAACAGCAAGTCCAGGGGGAGAAGGATAATAAGATATAGAGGTCACTCTTGCTTTAAGGAGAGACGGTGGGAAAAATGGTGAATTTTTGCAGACCAGGTTTGCTACTTACTCTGTGCCCTTGGGAGATGACTCAGCCTCGCTGAGTTTTTGCTTTCTCATCCTGCTAATTCTTCACAGGATTGTGGTTAGGATTAAATAATATGCCACACGCACGTGTTCTGGCCAGCACTCTATACATACCACCCTGGTTCCTTGTTCCTCTCTGCTCCTGCCCTGAATGGAAGAAACAGATCATTTTTCAGTAGTGTTAGGGGTCACAGGGAGAGAAAACTCTGCTCACCAAACAGAGAGAAGATTCTGTAATAATCACACCCATGGTTCTCAACCCCGAGGGAGCAGCGGAATCTGCGAGAGAGTTTGTTAAAATCCAGCTGGCTGTGCCCTGTCCCGGAGTTTCTGAGGTCTGGGGTGTGGTCCCAAAATTTATGTCTCAAGTTCCCAGTTGAAGTCGACGTTGCTGACCCAGGGACCACACTTTGAAAACCACTGTTCAAGGTGTCTGGGGAAGTTAAGTCTTGGATAAAAAAGTGTGCTGAAGTGCTTTGTTGTTGAACATCTGAGATTTAATCCTTGTGTGCCCACATGCTGGGACTCAGCCCTTGCAGGAAAGGCACTCACAGTAGCACTGGAAAAATGATCCTACTGGGTCCTTCGTGAATTTCTGTTAACAGCAAACACTTAGCAACCAGACCACCTGGTATGTGACCCTGGGCGAGCTACTTAACCTTCTGGTGCATTTGCCTTTCTTTAAAGTTGGTTGTTCAATGATTAAATATTTGTAAAGCCCTTAGAATCATAGGCGCTTAGTAAGCACCGTGTAAACATTTTTTTTAATTTAATTTTATTGTGGAAAGAACATTTATCGTGAGGTCCACCCTCCTAACAAAAGTCTAAGTGAACAATGCAGTATTGTTAACTATTGGCACAATATTTTTCAGCAGAGCTCTGGAACTTACTTATCTTTCATAACAGAAACTTTTTGCCCTTTGATTAGCAAGTCCTCATTTCTTCCTCCCCCCAACACCTGGCAACCACCATGCCCACTCTCTGATTGCATGAGTTTTAGATAGCTCACGTGAACGGAATTATGTAGTGTTTGTCTTTCTGTGACAGGCTTATTTCACTTAGCATAATGTTCTCAAGGTTCACTCATGTTGTCACATATTGCAAACTTTCCTTCTTTTTAAAGGCTGAATTATATTCTATTGCATATATCTACCACAGTGTTTATCCATTTACCTTTCCATGAACATTTACGTGTTTCCACATCTTGGTTATTGTGAATGGTGCTACAATGAACACAGGAGTGCTAATATCTCTTTGAGATCTTGATTTCAATTCTTTTGAATAAATGCCCAGAAGTGAGATTGCTGGATCATATGGTAGTCCCATTTTTAATTTTTTAAGGTACTTTCTTACTGCTTTCCATAGTGGCTGCACCATTTTGAATTCCCATCAACAGTATACAAGGGCTCCAATTTCTCCACATCTTTGCCAACACTTGTCTTTTGTTTTTTTGATAATGCCATCCTAAAAGATGTGAAGTGTCTAATTGAGAAAAACATCCTTTTTGCAAAAACACTTTGCATTTTGATAATTTTTTCATAACATAGTTCTCAACATTTAAATATTTCATTTACAATTTTGAATTTAAGTTTTGTACTATTTTAAATTAACTTAAAAAATTTATATCAAGACTCAATTATGATAATTTGAAATATCAGGGAAAAAATTAATACATTTCTGCCTAGAGATACAAATACAAACTGGAGAGAGAGAGAGAGAGAGAGAGAGGCTGAGACCTTATCAACTTCTTGGTACCCTCATCCACAAACTGCATCTAAATTTCAGTGAGCTCATCCTGCCTGGCTGGCTGCACCAGCGTCATTCACACAGGTGTCTTTACCTGTAGTGTTTACCTGCTCGGGCTGTAAAGGTGGTGAACAGGATGCAAAGTGGAACTCTACTGCTTACCAGCTCAGCAATGAGATCAAGCAGTTTGGCTCTCTGAGCCTAAGGTTCCTCTCTTGTGAAAAAGAGGCAATGAAGACACATGCTTTGTACCGCAGTGCAGGGCTTCACTGCAACGTGAAGGGCTTGGAATGATGCTTGGCGCAAAGATAACCCTCCTTGGTGCCCCTCTGCATCCTTCCTGCTCTTCCTCTTTGTTAAATTGTTGTTAGCAACGTTGACTGCTTAGGACTGTACCCAGCCTGACAGCGACACACAGACATAGCCTCTACCAAAGCACCATTTCTCATTTTGTCATGCTCAAATGACCACCAACATAACATTTTGCTAAAGAAGTCTTCCATCATATTCAAGCATCAGCTACAAACTGGTACTTGCCATCTACTTCTACAAGGATTAAATCATGAGCTGTTGTAGTTGCTGACCTTCAACACCTCCTGAAAGGAGTTCAGGGTGGAGATCAGGAATGAGGCACTCTGTGCTCTGGGAAAAACTGGCAGAACAGGTCTTCAGATGGTTAGATATTCTCAGAAGATTTTATGAGCCCAATTCTTGTATCTCCTCATATCTAGAAAAGCACTAAAATCCTTCATGGTGACCTCTGCTCCTCATGACTAGCAGTAACCTTCACGAGACGAGCAGAACCTTCTGCAAAAAACATGTTGTTGATTGCATGGACTCCCCCTTCACCAAAACCACATAGGTACTGACCAACCCCCCTAACTCTTTGGGGCAGTTTCTCAGAGCTATCTGAGATGCTGTCTCCCGGGCTATAGTCCTCATTTTGCCCCAAATAAAACTTCACTCACATTGTTCATGTTGTGCATTTTTTAAAGTCAGCACAAGGACACTTCTTCTCTCAATGAAAAACACTGAGCCAAACACAGCAAAAAAACAAAAACAAAAACTGGCCCCCATCTGATTCCTCCCCGCTCTGGTCACTTGACAGAACTGCAAAGTTCTTGACACCAGATGGTTGAAGCTGTAGTGCATAGCATTGCATCCAAAGCCCTTCTTGAGCTCTTAACAGGGGTCCATCTCAACAAGCTTCACACAATAATAGAAATTCCAGATCCCCTTAAATGCTCTCAAATGAGACTCTGCCCATACGCCCAAAAAATTTGTCAGCTAATTTCATCAAGCTGCAGCCTTTCATTGTTTGCTCTTCTGTTGTTCAGAAATTGCTCCCTTTGTTAGAGAATCAAATAAAGGAGAGTCACCAGAGGGCGACAGAGCAGCTGCGCCAGTGTGGAGATAACCTCCCCAGCAACGAAGCCTATACAATGTTCTTTCTGATTGAGGTGAAGATTACCGGGAACCCCGTGTGACCCTCGGGCACAGAAACTGACTTCTCCTTAGATGGTCGCATCCTTCCTGGTGGCCCTGCACATCTTGTGGTGGCCCTCCCTATATGCGAGCTTCCCCGCCTGTGGCTTGCGGGAGCCCTGCCCTGCCCTCCCTGGGTCTCACCTGGGGGATGAAGTTGCTGGTGGGTCATTGGACCCCTTTGAAACCCCAGGTCCCACACCACACTCAGCTGTCCCAGATCCCAGCTCTGTAATATGATTACAGCCCAGAATGATGCTTTTATCTCATTTTTCAGAAAATTAAGGTGTTTAATCAGGACATTGAAAAGTTAATAGAAGGAGAAGAAATTGTAAAGGAGAAAGAGTCCCGCTTATATAACAAAATCAGAGAGGAGTTTAAACACTGGATACTTTAAACACTGGATACTCATACACAGCCAATACCCAAAAAGGTAAGTCTGGGGACAGGGCTCCCGCAAAAGCAGCATCATGTTTACCAAGACCAGAAGCTACTTCCGGCACATGAAAAGTGTGCGAAGAGCTGACTGTGCCCACACGAGGGACCCCTTAGTATCTGTAACAGCTTCCCACCCATCAGTGTGGTGCGCTGACCTCACCAATTCAATAGAAGACCATTCCACCGCCTACTTCCAGCTTTCTTCTGCTCCTTTGTTCCGAGGCGAGGCAATTTCACTTACCCCGTCTCTTCCCTCCTCTTCACCCCTAATCCAAGACCAGAGAGGTCAATGCTTTGACAAGAAACTCCTTGCTTCCCCTGGCAGAATTCCAACTTCCATTCTGCTTCAGCCCAAATGCCAATAGGGTGTGTGCCCGTGGTGCATGCGTGCGTGTGTGTGTGCGTCTTTGTTTTGGCACGTGATAAAAACAGCACTAGTCCTTCCATGGTAGGCGTCCTCCAGCTGTAGTCTGGGTGTATTCTTGGGAGAGCTGTAAATGCCATAAGAATTTTTGAGTTTCTATTTTCATTTAATTAATCAGATTTTTTCCCTCCCAATTATAAACATTCAACTTCTTTCTTGGGTTGATGACTCTCAACTGAAGCACCTCTTTGGCCAGCTGGTGGAAAACAAATCTCACGTCTCCAGCTATCCCAGGGGCTGTGTCTGAGCCCCGGGTTAGGTGACGTGCCTGGTCCTTGATCACCATTCCTCCAGGCTGGCAGCTTGCAAGATGTATGCATCCTTCCTGGGCCTTCGTGGTTGGTCCCCTGGACGCTCCATGCTCCTGACTACAGGGCTGGCCCTCGTGGGCGCTTCCCCAGCCCTGCCAGGGCTCAGAGCGCTCTGCTGCAAACACAGGCTGCTCTGTGGCCGAGAAAGTCCAAGGGCCTCTGCCCCCTGTGCCGTCCTGGGATGAATAAGGTCTGGGCACGGCTACACGACACCCACCCAGACGCACTCTCCCTGGGTCTGTACCCTGTTCTCCTGAGCCACATCAGAACCAAGGGTCTTGTGTCCTCCCGTGAAACTCCTCTTGGGAAGTGGTGCATAGCCCGCTTCTAGTCTCAGGGCCCAAATCTGCAAGGTGGGGTGGGGCGTTGTCACATACGTGGTTTTGGCCACGTACACGCCTAAAAAAGAAGGAAAACCTGCCCTTGTGAAGTTTCTCTCTTCTCTCAAATTACTGTCTCTGCCTTCAATGCACAAAAGTCCATTTGAAACTCAAAAGCCAAGAAGTGAACCCATTCCACTATGTCCTCTCTCCCATTCCCGGGATGCCTTTGACCCTGTAGGTGACATGGGAGTCGCAGGATTTCTGGGAAACACAGATAGGGAGCTGTTATCCCACTGTGCCCATTAGCCCTGGAGACATTCTTGAATGCTTGGATTCAAGCCAACTACAGAGACAAGAGTGATGGGCGTGAAAATGTAGAATAAACCATAATGGAGGAACCAGAAGGACGGGGATGTGGGAGGCGATGGAGGTCGGGGCAGAGAAAAGGAACAGGTGTGTGCTCCCTTTGGCGGCAAGTATACTAAACAAACAAACACACAGACTGGCAGTAGAGAAGGTGAGCCTGGCACAGGCAAGGAGCAGAATCACAGGATAGGACAGGTGAGGACAGCAGTAGAGGGTGAAGGGGGAGCTCCTGAAAATCGCCATTTAAGTCTCAGGTCTTCTTTGACCTCGGATTATTTTTAACTCCGTGTTCAACATAATAGTACTTCCTAGGCTGTTTAAGCAACGTGGCGGGGGGTGGAGGGAGAAAAAGAGAAGTAATGTGTTTCTCTTTCTTATTCAACCAGAAGAAGATTGAAGACATAAAAGCAAAACAAGCGGAAACAGCAGAAAATCTGACCCGGCTTCAGTTCAGGATGGAGCAATTGATTTATTGTCAAGATCAGATTCACAGCGTGTGGCTCTGAACAGAGTCTGAGAAGAGATCTTTAACCCAGTGGGAACGCCTCCACAGAATCTTCAGTCGAAATCGCCCCTTTTAAATGATCCGCCTTCATTTTCCTCCACTGTGGAAATTTGGGTCCACCTGAATGTGTGTTTCTCGGTGAGCATGTAGGGGTACAGGGACAGTGCACTGCGGTCCCTGCCGAGCAGAGAGCGGGGTAACCCCGTTGACAGCTGCTTAGCTGAGCAAACAGGGGAGAGGCCACACTGCTGCGTACCAAGCCCTTTGGCTGTGAAAAACTACTCATATATTATCTCATTATAGTTTTATAGTAACCTTACCAAAGCACTTTTAATTTGCCCCCAAATCAGGTTTCTCATGGAGCAGAGAATGTACTCAAAATTAATTCCATCTCCAAAGTTCTTTGTATTTTGTGCTATGCATAAATTACAAAATTACTATTATCAGAATACAGCAAAGCGCCGACTTGACTGGTTATGGTTTAGCTTCCCTTCATAGTTCAGAAGGCTCTCAGCTCCTGAAGTGCCTCAAACTTGCGAGGTCCACAAAGTGGGAATGAAAAAGGCTTTCCCTAGATTTTGCGACCCAGTCGGCTTCGTGGTTTCTAACACTCCATCCGTGGACTAAAGTATTAGGGCGCATAGAGAAGGAGGTAGCTTTTAAACTGCAAAGAAGCCCAACTCCTGAAGCCCTTTCTCGATCAGAATAGGAAGTAGAGTTACCCAGGTGTGGGGTCCAGCTGTCAGGCAAACTGGAGATGCTGAGGAAAGGAGGGAATGAGGCAAGCGCTGACACAGGTCCCGATCGGCTCCCAGATGGGACCCAGGGTTCACAGCTGTGAGGTCCCTCCTGGGAGGAGAAGCGGGGGTGGGGGAGGAGCTCCCAGAAAGGCTGGGATGTCTAGAACATGGTATGGGTTTGCGAGCCTACAGGTGGGTTCTTCATGCCAGAGGGAATACCTGGGCAGGGAAAATTGGGCAACCCAAATCGATCCTTCCCTTGGTTTGGTACTGACCGCTGGCGTGGAGGTGGACGGGACACCAGGACTCAGCAAGTAGACCGTGCATGCATCCAAGAACTTTTCTCTGCAGCCACAGGCCTTGGCCCCAGACCCCTCCAGCTGACCCTTCTTATCCCCTCTTCCAGGAAACCGGCAAACGTCTCGCCAACCTGATCCCATTCATAATTCAGTATTTTATGCTCCAAGAGAATGGTGATTACTTACAGAAAGCCACGATGCAGATACTACAGGAAAAACAGTACTATTCCTGGCTGCTTCAAGAACAGAGTGACACGACAGCCAAGAGGAGATTCCTTAGGGAGAAAAGTTACCGGCTGGCTCAGGCACGGCGCGCTCTCTACGAATTCCCCCAGTTAAAGTGGTAAATCCCAAAAGAACACCAGTGCTGCTGGGTTTTGCTATGCGCGTGACTGTAAGGGAGTTGGTACAGGAAGTGGTGTCTCATTTGGGGCCAGACTTTTCTGTTGCTGTCTGTGTCCATCTTCACTGTGCTGCACTCAGCACCAGAGTTTATATCTGAAGTCCCGCGACCCACAGAGCTGTCACCTCCACCGGGAGGTCTTCCTTGTCCTCTGTAAAGAGGGGGCTCTCCAGCCCTTGGGCCCCAGAGCCCCCAGTTACAGCATTCTTAAATACTGCTGGCATTCTTTGTTAATTTTTCACCCCTCTGCATTAGACTATGAGACCTCAGAAAGGTAAGGTCAGTTCATATTCTTTTGTATTTCCAGAATCTCGCATGGTGCCTGGAGCATAGTAGCCACTTAATAAATATCTCATTGAACCAATGAATGATGGAGATTACCTGAGGCTATGGCTTAAATCCAGACTTTGGTTGTTTGGAATGGTGTCCCTTAGCTGGTCACTTTCTGACAAATTCAGTCATGCCATGCCACCTGCTTCCCATCATTTGCTGTGATGGTGTTTCCCAGTCCCCTGGGAGACAAGAGGCTGAGTGATATTATTTTTAATTTGCAGTGAACTCCATTGCTGTGTTAAGTCTTAAAGAGAAATTTAATAAGGAAAAACATTTTTTTAAAAAGCATAGAGCTTCACACCAGTGGTCATCTCTAGATTGGAGGATTATGGTTAATTTTATTTTCTTCTTTGAACTAAGCTAATGACCTCACAGGAATTTTAGGAAGGTTAAGTGAAACCATTTCTACAAACTATGTGTCCCAAAGCAGGTGTTCAAAAATGCCAGCAATTTTTCCCTCCAACAAAGACCACTTTTTTTCTTTACCTCTAGGTCTGTCAAGAAGCCCTCAATTCTAAAGCTCTTCCAGCCAGTTCTTATGTTTAGTTCTTTGATACTTTTTGACAATTTTTGTATATGGTGTTAGGTAAGAGTCCTTTGGCGTATGCATATCCAGTTTGCCCAGCACCATTTTTTGAAACGACTGCTCTTTCTCTATTGATCTTGGCACTCTTGTCAAAATCATTTGAGCATATATGCAAGGACTTGTTTCTGGGCTCTGTTCTATTGCATTGGTCTATATGACTGTCTTTATGACATTACCACACTGTTTTGATAATTGTAGATTTGTCGTAAGTTTTGAAATCAGGAAGTGTGAGTCCTCCAGCTTTGTTCTTTTTTTCTTTTTTTTTTTTTTTTGGCTATTCAGGGTCTCTTGAAATTCCATATGAATTTTAGGATGAGTTTTTCTATCTTTGCAAAAAAATGTCATTGGAATTTTGATAGAAATTGCACTGAATCCATAGATAGCTTTGGGTAGTATTTGCATCTTACAGTATTGTCTTTCAATCCATGAACATAGGATGTCTTTCCATTTATTTGTGTCTACTGTAATTTCTTTAAGCAATATTTTGTAGTTTTCAGTGTACAAGTCTTTCAATTCCTTAGTTAGTTACCAAGTATTTTGTTCTTTTTGATGCTATTGTAAATGAAATTGCTTTCTTAATTTCCTTTTCAGATTGTTTATCATTAGTTTACATAAATGCAACTCATTTTTATGTGTTGATTTTATATCTTGCTACTTTGTTGAATTCATTACTAGTTATAAGAGTTTTGTGGACTATTTATGGTTTTCTACATATAAGGTCATATCATCTGTGAACAGAGATTATTTCACTCCTTCATTTTTGACTTGGATGCCTTTTATTTCTGTATCTTGCCTAACTTCTCTGGCTAGAACTTCCAATACTATGTTGAATAAAAGCGGCAAAAGTGGGAATCCTTGTCTCACAAAGTTACTCTGATTTTAAAGAACTTTTGTAATATTGAACCTAAAGATTATGAGAAGAAAATTTAAAAGACAAAACACTGGTTTCACTTTAGGTATCATACTTTTTTTCTTTTTGGCTTTTCCCCCTCATTTTATCAATTGGGTCACATGTACAAATAGTAGCAGAGCTGAAGAAAAGAATCAAATTTCTTCGTATAATAAACGCTGTTGTGAACAAGCAATTCTGAGAAAAATAAAATCTGATGTTTGTTATTTGTTTCATAAATTGTATAGTCAAAGCTTCCCCTAAATGTTTAATACATTTCACTCATGTGTACACATACACAGCCTCAACCAAAGCTTCTCATTTACCACCTCAGGACTGACCCCAAAACCCAGGTGCGAGGCATCCAGGGAAGATGCTTGGAGCCAGGTGTATGAGTTTCCTGGGGCTCCGATTAAAGCAACTTTCCTTTCTGCCAATATTTGCCTCTTGAATACTGACTTCTGAGCAGTGAGCAGTCAAATCTGAGTTCAGTAACAAACCCACTACACCTGGCTTTCCAACAGGTCAAAGCATGGAGCTAACTTCTCGACAAACACCTTAAGATCTGCACAGCTTAACACAATCCAAGGGTGCTTCCTGCTCACATCACAGTGATCCAAGGTGGCTTGGCAGGGTTCAGAGCCACACTGTCCCTTAGGGCACCAGCCTCCTCCCACCTAGTGACCCCACCATCTCAGTGGCCTTTGATCCTCCACCACACCCTCTACATCTGGCCAGCAGGTGAGGCAAGAGAGATTGGTGAGGATTGCAAGGAAGGTTTCCAGGAGCTAGGCTTGGGAGTAGTGTACATCACTACTCCTACGCTCCGTGGGCTGACGTCAGGCCTGTGGCCACACCTAACTGCAAGGCAGGCTGGGAAATGTGGTCCAGCTCAGCAGGAGGTGGAGCAAACAGGATTTGGACATTGCCACACCCACCCGTACATCCATGGAGAATATTCCTTGAACAAAACACAGGAATAAAGAAACAGACATGTTCCCTGCTCTTCCTTCTTATCCCAGGCTCACTCACACACACTCACACACACACACACACACACACACACACACACACACACGTTTCCTCCTCCAATGCTACTGTGGATCTGGGGTTTGTTCATAACAAATGTGGAAATAAAGGAAGACTACCCAAATGAGAATGTAGATGGAAAAAAAAAAAAAGAACACAACCTAAAAGTTGAGAGTTATGGTTTATTTGGTGGACATTCTTAGGACTTCAACCCTGGAGAGACAGCATCTCAGACAAAGGCTGAGAAAACTGTTCGGGGGAAACCAGGATATACAGGACATTTTGCAACAAAGGGCAGGTAGTTGGAATGTCAAAAGATTGTTAATTCAAGAAAACCAGATATCTCAAGTTAAGGAATTTAGCTTTTTTCTATGTATGGGAAGAGGCAAGGGGCTAGGCTCACCGGAATCATTCCCTTGATGTGCACCTCAGCTACCTGGGGCCAGCATCCTGTGCTTTCTCATCCTGCGTTTCCACAAGCTGCACTGTTAGTGCAGTGCACTGTCACAAGCTGCACTGTCGGATGGCTGCAGTCTGATGACTGCTAGATGGTGGGTATTTCTCGTTTCCATCCTGAGTTCCTTCGGGGCTCACTGTTGGGGCGGCTGCAATCGCTGATGACTGTGACATCCTTTGTTTACTGATGGCAGGCAGCATTCTTAGTCCACAAGAACTAGCAAAGTTACTTATTCACAGCTGGCTATAGCAAGCGGGCCCACCACCAGGACTCACATTTTGTCAGAGACTCAATGGCAGGCAGAGGAGTGGGAAAGCTTTACAGTGGAAAAAAAGGAAGGCTCAGACTGCTCTGAGAGATTGCTCCAAAGAGGTAAAGGAGGAGCCAGGATATTTGTGAACTTTTTTTGCTGGGAAAAACATGTCATCAAGCATAAAAAGATTACTGCTAATCACAAAGGACAGATATCTTAAGTTAATGATCTCAGTGCTGTTCTATGTATGGGAAGATGCAAGAATCTGCGGTCCTTGAAATTTTTCCTTAGGTAGGTATCTTAACTCTCTAAGGGCTGGTATATCCAAAGCACAGTATGCCTCCCGTTTTTCTCCATCCTGAATTCCCCTCAGGTGCACTGTGGGTGGGCAACCACGGGGACCAACGGCTTGATCCTTGTAGAACTGGAATGGCAGGCAACATTTTTTTCTTTAGAGTCCTAAATTAAAAGTAGGGACAAAAAAGTAGGGACTCTATTTGATAGGGACAGAGTAAAAGGACAAAGTAGGCGCTTAAATAGCTAATCCTACTAGGGGATTATAAGTAAAGAAAAAAGTCTGGGAGACCCCTGTAAATGATCAATCAGGAATGTAGGTTTTCTTTTTTTGTTTTTAATTTTATTTATTTATTTTTAAATTTATTTATTTTTGACTGCGTTGGGTCTTCGATGCTGCACGCGGGCTTTCTCTAGTTGCGGCGAGCAGGGGCTACTCTTCATTGCGGTGCGTGGACTTCTCATTACAGTGGCTTCTCTTGTTGCGGAGCACGGGCTCTAGGTGCACGGGCTTAAGTAGCTGTGGCACGCAGGCTCAGTAGTTGTGGCTCGTGGGCTCTAGAGCACAGGCTCCATAGTTGTGGTACACGGGCTTAGTTGCTCCGTGGCATGTGGAATCTTCCCAGACCAGGGTTCAAACCCGTGTCCGCTGCATTGGCAGGTGGATTCTTAACCATTGCACCACCAGGGAAGCCCAAGAAAGCAGGTTTTCTTAACCACAAAATCAAGTATGCTTGTTTAGCAACAAAACCATGAAACAGAAGCATGAGACGTGCCCCCAAATGATAAAACAATGGTGGCGTGAGACCCACATCCTGCACAGTAAGCTCAGTAAGTTAATGATTCATTCCTAGGACTTGCTCCTCTGCACACACTAAAAACAAATATATAGGGAAAAGTGACATTATACTAAAACCTGAGATGATTTACCGTTTTTAGCATATGTTACCACCTTTTTGCTCATTTCCCTTGTGCCATGGCAGTGCTGGCTTGACCAGGTAGGGACAAGAAAACTCCCCCACCTGACATGGAGGTGGAGCTGATGATGGAAGCGTGACGTCTACTCAAGAATGAGGAAGAAGGTGCCCTTTTCCCCCTCCCCACTTTCCCTATGATTATAAAACTGTAGCCCACTAACTTCTTGGGGAGCAGAAAGCTCTCATCCACCTGCTTGTAAGCCTCACAAGTGTCCTATTCTAAGACATCACTTCTTACCTATCACTCTGCCTCTGGCTGAGTTCTTTCTGTGCTGAGACATGAAGAACCAGAGCTCCTCGGAGCCCCCCAAACACCACCTAGAAGTTTCATAGTAACCAAATTGAAACCATGCCCCCCTAGATTTGACAGAAACTGATAGCTAATAGGAATTCTCGAGCCTGCCTTGCAGAACAACAGATGGGGGTAGCTTGTCAAAACCCCTCAGCTTGTAAACTGCCTTCGCCAATTAAGCAGCCTTTAGTTTCCTTCCTTCCTTCCTCCCTCCCTCCCTCCCTTTTTCTCTTTGATTGCACACCTTCCCAGCTACCCATAGCCCAGTTGTTCTACCGGAACTTGGCTCAGGTCCCGTACAGTGTGAGCCAGCTAAGGCTGGTTGGGACCACTGACCCTAAACCTGGGCTTATGCAGGTGTCCAACATATGGCCTTTTGAGGCCAGAGGGCTGGAAAACTCCACCCTCCCATCATGTTATGCGCCTCCTTTATGAATATGCAGAAACCAGTGATAAATGGAATATTTGCTGCCGTGTCAGTAAACAAAGGGTGTCACAGTCGTCAGCAATGGCAGCCACAGCCTGTGGTGAGCTGGTGAGCCCTGAGGGAACTGAGGATATAAAACACAGGATACTGGCCCCAGGGAGCTGAGGTGCAAATCAAAGGAATGATTTCAGTGAGCCCAGACTTTGCATCTTCCCATACATAGAAAAGCACTAAATTCCTTAACTTGAGGTATCTAGTTTTCTTTTATTAACAGTAATCATTTGTTCCTACTACCTGTCCTTTGTTGCAAAACTCCTATATATCCTAGCTCCCCCCTCACCTCCTTGGAGCAGTTCTCTCAGGGTTACTTGAAATGCTGCCTCCCAGGCGTGAAGTTCTAAAACTTCCCGCCGAATAAAACATAACGCTCAACTTATAGGTTCTGAATAATTTCATAGTCGACCCATGTAACCCAGATGCGCCTGCGCAAGACACTGATTACCTCACCTTTTTCCCCACTTCCAGTCACCTTTCCCCAACTCTAAATATCTAAACCTCCACGCCTTCCGGGAGGCAGGTCTGAGACCTGTTCTCCCTTCCCCACGCTTGACCGTCTTGTGAATAAACTCTTTCTCTGCTGCAAACAGACCTGGTTTGGTAAAAAAAAAAAACCCGGTCATTTGGGGCTAATTGTTACAAGAGTTATTGTTTGGCTTCCTGGATTGTTGGTAGGTAGCTTTCTGACTTCCTACACATTGGCCTAAGGCAGGCTGTCTTCCTTGGTTGGCTGCTGTTAACAGTGGATTGGTTTCCTGGGCGGGTTGCTTCACCTGTTCTGTTTTCAGACTTCTGTTTTCATAGATGGTCTGACCATTGACTGTGTGTATATTAAGTCTCTCACAGCATACCTTACCTGTGGGACCTTCCTTTCTCCTCTGCCTCTGGGCACTGCAGACCTGCTCCTACAGGTGAAATCTGCTTTGATCAAAGTCTGGGGATCTGCCTGTGCTTGAACACGATCCCTCCTGAAGTCAAATCCAGCTTCTCTACCCCAACACTGAATTAATTTTTGAAGACAGAGTTTTGGGTGAAGTAGAAAAGAACAGGTTTATTGCTTTGCCAGGCAAAGGGGGCCACAGCGGGCTAATGCCCTCAAAACTGTGTATCCCAACCTGGAGGGGGTAGTGAGAAGTTTTATAGTAATGGTTCAAAGTGGGCGTGATCAGCTGGTGGACTTTCTTCTGATTGGTTGGTGGTAAGTGGGAGTCAGCATCACCAACCTTCTGGTTCCAACAGGTCTGGGGGCTACATGCTTATGGGCAGCACACAGTTAACTTCTCCCACCTGGTGGAGGGTCTCAGTACCTGCAAAGCAGCTCGAAGATATTGCTGTGTGCATCCCTTGGTGGGAACCAGGACCCTGCCCCAAGGCTGCACTGTTGTTTCTCTTGACTGTTCCTTCCTTGTCTCACATCCCCTCCCTTCCCTGATTAGCATCTGTTTGAAGCTGCCCAGTTGGAACTCAGGGAAGGTCATGGAGGCTGAATGAAACCTATTTTCTGTAATCAAGAGATGGGGGACACAGAAAGGCTTTTGTGCCCAGGAGCCCCAGAGCGACCTGCTCCATTATCACTCCCTCCCCTCCCTTCCCCTGAGATTCCACACTGGGGTAGAGGTGGGCTGGGGGAGGGATATTCTCTCCAATCAATGGTGCAGTGATAATGCAACAGAGAAGAACAAAATCTGACTCCAGGTTGGATCTGTTTCTTTCACTTTGCCCTTTGCTTTCCACTGCTTTTGTTCTGTCGAAAGCTATAGGCATACATAAGGGCCTGCCTCGGGGAACCCTGCCCCTCTGCCGGAATGTTAAACCAAAGTGCCTTTGTTCAGCTCACAGGGAGACGCCCTGACCTGTCCACCTGTGGATGGCAGCAGAAAAGAAGAAATGAACACATCCCCTCCCCGAGGCTGGCCAAACCAGGAGATGTTTTGCAAGACTTATGGCCTTTTTACTTTACTTCCTCACCTCCTCCCCCTCTCTGTTCTATAAAAGAAACTGGCATCCAGACTCCGGGAAGATGGTTTTCTGGGGACCCTAATCCACCGTCTTCTGGGTCTGACGTCTTTCCGAATAAAGTTCCTGTTCCTTGCCTCAGCATCTTGTCTCCCAATTTATTGGCCTGTCGTGCGCAGCGAGCAGAGCGAGCTTGGACTCGGTAACACTTCCTGACTACACACCCACAGAAAGGCTCCTTGGGGGTCAAAAAGGGAGGGAGATGGCATCCCAAAGCAGTGATGTCATCCTAGCCATAGGCCTCTTTGCTAGAATCCATCTTGGCTAAGAGATGCACGCGCACACAGGGAGGACGCTGAGATACACCAAGTACGGTCTCAGAGCCAGGCAAAGCAAGATGATTGGGCAGAGGAAACCCTGAAGAAATGCCCCATGTAAGGGATTCAAACTGGCACTAGGGCGCAACTCTCTCTCTGAGCCCGCAAGTGTGTGCCTATTCACACGTACCCTTTTTCCTCCTAATAAACACTTTTCTTGTTTCACTACTTTCCACCTCTTTGTGGAAATTTATTTCTACAAAGCCAACGGTCCAGGGGCTTTATCACTGGCCACTGGCCCTTGTGGTGGTCTAGTGGCTAGGATTCAGGGGCCTCACTGTCACGGCCTGACTTCAGTCTCTGGCCAGGGAACCAAAATCCTGCTTCAAGCCGTGGCAGGCTGAGGCCACCCGAGATCAAGTCCATCTCTCTGAGCTCCATTTACTATTTGATGTATTTTTGCAATATTAGAGATCATATGTGTAGAGAAATTAGCCCAGTACCTGACATGGTCGCTCCACAGATGCCCCATAACAAAGAGATGACAGTTTTGACACAGAGACACTGTGTTGGGCTCCCTCCACTTTCTATTCCATGAAACACGGAGCTCAGCTGCAGGCAGAGGAGGAATGAGCAGCCTGGGTTGGAATTTGAAGAACTGGTGGAAAGAACGGCCTGGGCCACTTCCTGTTACCCCCTGGGAGAGGTCCTGGGAAGGCAGGGAACACGTGCTGTTGCCTCCTTCATCGTTAAAGCAAACTTTCACCAAGTGTTGATCACCAGACGAATGCCAGACAGACAGCTGACCCTTATCCAGGAAAAAATGATTTTGGAATGGCCCCATGTACACTAAGCCTGGTCCCAGGGCCACCAGTGGCCCTGGTCCCGGGGCCACTCAGCTCCAGCAGAGTGACGGACCCTGTGTTCCTAACAAGCTCCAAGGTGAAGCCAACACTGCTCGTCCTGGAACCAGCCTTTGAGAAGCCAGGTCTATGTCACCAGCACAGAAGAGAAAACAAAACGTGGCAGTGACGCCAGGCACTGGCGCTTCTGGCGGGACTGATGGGGCGCTCGGCCGCGGAGCGCTGCTCTGCGCTTCGGCCTGGTAGCATCAGACACGGGAGCATTACCGCGGTGGTTCCGGGTTACCCCGCAGCCCCGCGTGCCGCCGGGCTCCGGAAGACGTGCGTCCGGACCTGATGCAACGTCCAGGCAGCAGCGCAGCGTACCCTACCGCGTGCGGGCGCGACAACTTGGCCGGCCTGGGGGCGGAGCCCTCACACCGCCCCTCCCCCTAGGCACCACCCCTTGCTCCGGACTCCGCCCCCTCCTCCTCACGCGGCGTCCTCCGCTCCAACGCGCAACACCCCCACCCGGTACCGCCCCCTCCTCCTCCGAGCTCCGCCCCCGCCTCTCCTGCCCCTGGATTCTTGGGGGGCGGCAGCTGGACTTCACTTTCTCTGAGCAAAGAAACGGAAACCGAGCTTGAATGGACTGGGAAACGCCAGATCAGAAAGAAACTGAGCGGCTTAGGGTAACTCTCCGAGGTCACGTGAGGACCACGTCTGCAAGACCAGAGCCAGTCCTCTGACTCACCATTCATTCTAGAAACATTTATTGAAATACTATGTACCAGGAACTGTGCTGGACCCCAAGTACAACAGCAAACATCACGAACTTGCCCGTGCCCTTGACGGCCTGGTGGCAGACAGGGCGTTCAAAATGGCCAAGACAGCGTGACAAGGCCATGGTCCTGGGGAAGAGGGGAGTTGGGGCGTGGGGCTCCCAGAAAGCAAGTCCACTAGGCCTGGAGAAGGACGGAGGCAGGCTGCTTTCTGGGAAGAAACCCAGCGCGCAGGCGGAGGACAAGCGCCCTGAAATGGAAGCTCTTGCATACTGAGGCGGCGCTACATTCAGGCAATGGGGCGCGCCAAGCTGAGCTCGCTGGAATACCTCCACTCCACCCCTCCCATCCCTGCACAGGGTGCCGCTCGCTTCCCACAGGTGTCTGAGTAAATGCACCGGTTTGCAGGTGGGGAGCGATGCCTGGAAGCTTGTCGGGCCTGGTTTCCCGTAAGCACCAGCTCACCTGTCTTCTGCAAGGCCAGGCCATGCAGGTGATGAGAGGGCAGGACCAGGACCAGAGAGACCTGCAGAGCCCTGGGCATCCGTGACTGCACAGGCAGCAGGAGTTCTGGGATCAGTGATTGTTTGGCCCCTGATATGCTCTCCCGTGGATGCTGTGTTTTTGCCAGACACGTTTTAATGGAGTTAAGAAACGTTAGTAAGAGGGTAGGGCCAGGTGCATGCTGTGGTGGGATCCCCAGGGGCTGAGATGGCTGTGCTCAGTCCAATGAAACTCAGCCTGTGATTACTAAGCAACTACTGTTGCTGGGTGGTAGGCACTGGAGGGATCGAAGCTTGATGAGAACTTTGTCGAGGTGACAGCCCCATCGAGGAGGGGGCTACATGCTCCACTATTTAGGACATCCATCTGGGATGCGAAGCATCTTTGCCTGAGCTAAGCCAGGGGAAGCGGAGGCTGGAAGAGGTGTGACCCAGGCTTAGAAGGAGCTCCCTAGGGCAGCTGCAGAGACAGGGAGCATGCCGCTGGGACTTAGCAAGGGAGGAGAATGTCTCCAGGAGCCCAGGGGGACAGATAGGCCAGCAGAAGTGGGGTGCTGAGCCTGGAGGACAATTCTCAAGGGCTAAGAGTTTGACACTCATCTGTTAGAATATAGAGTCATCAATGTCTCTTTAGAAGGGAAAGAATCATCAGCAATTCAGGTGAAAGGCTGTGAGCTTCCTGAGAACAGGAGCTGCATCGTGTCGATTTTAGCATGGAGAGAAGGTGCTCCAGAGCACAGGCTTGGGAATAAAAGCCTAGATTGCAATCTTAGCTTCCCCACCTCCTAGCCAAGGGGCCTAGCGGTAACCTAACTCCTTGGCCTCAGTCTCCTCATACGTAAAATGGGCGTGTCAATCTTACTTCCCTCACAGGGTGGTTGTGAAGGTGAGCTAGTCTCTCAGGCTGGCACCCAACACATACTATGGCCTGGTGCCTATGAGCTATTACTGTGTTCAATTATACCCCAAACGCGCCCCTGGGCTCTTGGAACTGCCATCTAATGTGCATATTGGAAGCGGCAGGTGCCAAGTCCCTGGCCAGGAGGCAAGAGCGGGAGGAGTGTGAAGCAACTGGGCACCAACATTAAGGATGCACTTGACCTACTGAAAGTGAGCAGCTCCTTAAATCCTGCACCCCAGGCACCTCACTCACTCACCTGCCCCCAGCCCTGGCCCCGGCGCTGGCTTTGGCCCCAGCCAGTTTTCACTTTTGCTAGCGGCTCTTTCTGAATTCATGCCTGAACCAGAATCACAGGGAGAGCCTCATGTGGTTTCAGGAAGTAGGATCATTCCTCAGAGTTAAGCCTTCACTCTTCTTCGTAACTAGGAAGTAACCGAGGCCCGGACAGGGAAGCAGCTAGGCAAGTGTTCCTGGATAATTATTGGGGAAGCGTGTGTTCTCCCATCAGACCACCCTGGGTGGGATTGCCCAGACTCCAGCAGTGGGCCCTGCAGAGCACGGCAGCCGTCAGGCCAGGGAGCTGCTCCATGGGGCCTCCTCCCCTCCTTTTGGGTGCCACTGTATTGAGTTTGGTTCCATCCAAGCTTTCCCTGTGTGTGTGAAGAACGTCCCCTGCTCTATCAGTAGACGAAGGATGTTGCAGCCCTCAAACCATCAGCTACTGCGGCTACCGGAGACTGTGCATTCTGAGGGGATTCAGCGTGGAGAAAAAGAGGATACTGGCCCTAGATGGTTAAGGTGCACATCAAAGGAGTGATTTCTATGAGCCCAGACTCTTGCATCTTCCCATACATAGAAAAGTGCTGAAGTCATTCACTTGAGATGTCTGGTTTTTCTTTTTTTTTTTTTTTTGCGGTACGCGGGCCTCTCACTGTTGTGGCCTCTCCCGTTGCGGGGCACAGGCTCCGGACGCGCAGGCTCAGCGGCCATGGCTCACGGGCCCAGCCGCTCCGCGGCATATGGGATTTTCCCGGACCGGGGCACGAACCCGTGTCCCCTGCATCAGCAAGCGGACGCCCAACCACTGCGCCACCAGGGAAGCCCTGGTTTTTCTTTAATTAACAGTAATCTTTCGACATTCCAGCTACCTGTTTTTTGTTACAGAAACTCCTATACATCCTGCTTCCTCCCTGACCTCTTTGGAGCTGTCCCTCAGAGCCATCTGAGAGGCCATCTTCTAGGGTAAGTCCTCAGTAAGTCCACCAAATAAAACACGATTCTCAATTTTTAGGTGTGCGGTTTTTTTTTTCGACACCTGACCACAGCACTTGGAAAGGCAGCAGGTCCTGGGTCTTTGTGTGGCGTGAGGGATGTTCTTCCTAATAATAGGGGTCCTTGTAGGGAGGAGGCGTGTTGTCAGGGCTCGTTAGCTGAGCAAAGGGGAAGGGAGGTGCGGTGCCAGCTCCTTCCAAAAGGAAAGGTTACTGCCCCCCACAGGGCCCTCACTGGAAGGGCCACTTTTTGGTCCGCTTGACCCTGCCACCCCTCCCCTCCATCTTCCACCCACTTCCATCCTGAAGAAAGCAAATGAGCTAAACTCCAGGGAGGGCTTGAAGAAGATAAGGAGAATTGAGAAAGGAGGATGATGTGGGTCTGAGGGGGGAGGAAGAATTGGGGTGGGGAGCTGCCATGAGCTTAGAATGCGTAAGAATCCGTTTTGGTGCAGGAATGTTCCCAGTGAACCTACGGCAGGGTTTTAAGACACCCAGTTATCAAGCATCTGTTCAGAAGACCAGAGGTTTAAGGCACCGGCTAAGTTCAAAGCTAAGTTCAAAGCTACGTTCAGCTTTGGATGACTCGGGACTGTCAGAGCAGCGGTTCTCAAACCGTGCCAGAACCATCAGAAGGGGCGGATAAAGCTCAGGTAGCTGGGTCCTGCGCCCGAGAGTTTCTGATGCAGCAGGTCTGGGTGGGCGCCGAGAATCTGCATTTCCCGCAAGCTCCCAGGCATGCTGCTGGTGCGGGGACACACCTGGGGGGCCTCGAGGAGGCTGGGGGCGCGGGGCGCAGGGGCCGCCGGAGGCGCTGGTGCACTACGCATTACGTTTCGTTTCTAATCCCGCAGCCCTGGGAACGTGAGGGTTTCGTTTCCCCGCGGCCCGGGGCGGGCGGGGAGCGAGGGGCGGCGCTCGCGCTGCTTAAAGCCGAAGAGCGGCGGGCGCCTGGCGCCGGTCACTGCACGCGGACGGTAAGTGTCGCGCTCCTGGGTCTGGGCACCCTCCGCCGGCCAGAGGCCTCGGGGCATTTGGGCGGCTGGCTGGGAGTTGAGCGCTCCGGGGTGCGGGTATTGCGCAAACTAGTAGTAGTAAAAACGATCATGATTATTAGTGATATTGACATGATAATGACTATGATGATGACGATAGTAATAGTAATGGCGACGTTGGCTGGGCTGAGAGCACGGCTGATTCTACTTTCCTACCGGCACGCTGCTGAGGCTCCTGCGTGATGCATCAAAAACAGTCCTCCACCCCCCAAACTGGCGGCTTTTCTGCCTGAGAAGGTGGGCACGTGGAGGGGATGGGGTCAAAGAGGGTCTCCGAGGGAGCCGGTTAAGAGGGGCGCACTGCAAAAATTTCACATCCACTGCTGCGTGACCTCCGAGCGCACCCCAAACGGCTGACCAAGCTTCATATATCAGTTTATATTTCCTGCTAAGGAGTGCAAACCAGACAAGTCAGCTGCCCGGGGGTTTCCTTGGAAGCGCATGGACCAGGGATCTTCACCAATCCTTCTGAATTGAGGGAGGTTGAAGCGGAGGGTCGCTGGGAGGTTTTGCGTGCCGGAGCCGCCCTATAGGAAGCAAGGGCTGGCCGGAGGGATGGGGCATACGCAGAAGTGCCCGGCGTGGAGGACCCTTAACCCAGGGGATGGAGAGTTGCCCAGGGTCTGCCTTCCTCGTAGCCTGTGCAGCCGGGTGCGACGGCGTGGAGTCGGCACACTTAGTCTTCAGGATGGAGGCAGGTAGGACAGCCCTGGGGGCTGACGGGAAACCCAGGCGTTGATGAGACCTGCGCCGCAGCCCTCCTCACCCCGACCCCACCGCGGGTGACCGCAGAGCTGCGCGTGTGGGATCCTCGGAATCATTCAGTCCAATTTTAAATCAGGTTTTTGTCGGAAGTAAGGTCAAGTGATGTCAACCCTTCCCCCCACCTCCCCCTCAGCTCTGAAGTCCCCGGAAGACTCCTAAAATGTTCATGTCATCTTTCTACTTTAGAACAGAGCTGCTGGCCAGGAAGTTCCCCACCGGCCTGTGGACGTGCCCTCCCCCCCGCCCCCCCCCGCCCCCACCCAGGTCCTTCACTTCTCTTCCGCCCACCTCCCGATACTCAGCTCATCTTGATTTGACAGCGAGACTTAGGTCTAAAGTACAAGATTTTAACCAAAGATTTTAACCTTTTAACCAAATTACTGAGTCTGCGCCGTTTCTGCTCGCCCTGGGAGAGGCCGGTAAATTGGGAGATGAGGTGTTGGGCGTAAGGAATAAGGACTTTATTCGGAAAGCTGGGAGTCCGAGAAGACGGACGAGCGATGACCTAGAGAACCCTCTTCCCGGGGTCTGGATGCTAGTTTCTTTCGTACAACAAAGAGCGGGGAGGTGAAGAGGTAAAGCAGAAAGGCCTTAAATTGCTGCAAATATCTCTGGATTTCAGCCTGACTGGAGGAAGGGGTGTGCTAATTTCTTCTTTCCTGCAGCCATACGCAGGTGGGCTGGGTCAGAGTGTTTCCTGTGAGCTGAAAAGGTATTTCATTTTACATTCAGGCTTGGGGGCCATGACGTTTACTTTAAGCTACAGGCGACATCTCTTTAATGATTAACTTGTAGCAAAAGGAATAGAATATAAAGGTTAAAAGTAAAAGAAACAGATCTAATATGGAGTCAGATTTGTTCTTCCCTATTACAATCATAAACAATGTAAATGTCAGTGAGGTTCTGGAAGGCAAAACACTTTGATGAGAAAAAGCAAATCTAAGTCCTGAGAGGGTTAACTGGACTGAATTATTTGGGCAGTTTGCAGACACTGAATCCGGTGTTTTCTTGAATTTGCTTGATAGGTGGCCCTTATTTAGGGCTTAGGGGAGCCAATCCTCCCTCACATCCCTGCTCCTCTCTGCAGACTGGGCTGAGGAAGCTTTCCCACAAGGACAGAGCTCCCCTGGGCAACCCTTTGATCCCCTCCCCACCCTCCACTGCAGGGATTCTCCAGTGACACTGGGGAATGGCATCTGGGTCTGGGAGCCATAGGCAAACGCACTCTGGGAGATCTTAAGGGGGAGGGGGTGGTACCGCCAGCCAGCCACCCCCATGGACAGGGGGAACCTGAGTGGACAGACAGAATGGAAAGAACCCACAGCACCTGGGCAGTTTCTCCCCATCCCTCCCCTCCCCAACCTTTGGAGTGAGAGAAGAGCCTGGTGCAGTAACCCCACTACTGACCAGTGTGGGTGTGCAGGACTGGGGAGCTGGGAGCTGGAAAGGAGGGAGATTCCCAGTGCTGTGCCCGTCTCGAAGCTCCCTGCCATCTTGTCTGCAGACACAGGGTAGGGGTTAGACGTTTCATGAGCAGTTCGGGGCTGAGGGCTAAGGGTCACACAGCTTGAGTCCAGCATGGCCAGAATGGGTGAATGCGTTTAGCTCAGTTTGACAAGTGCAGCTGGATGCTGAATGTGATGAATAAGTAAAACTGGTTTTTATTACTGAGATGGCTTTGCTCCTGAGATCCAAACTGATTTTCAAAGATGATCCAAGATAGGTACAAATAATTAAGATGTACAGACAAAAGTCACAAGATTTTGCTTTCAGGGAATGTCATTTTTTTTTGTTTGTTTTTGTTTTTTTTTTTGTGGTACGCGGGCCTCTCACTGCTGTGGCCTCTCTCGTTGCGGAGCACAGGCTCCGGACGCGCAGACTCAGCAGCCACGGCTCACGGGCCCAGCTGCTCTGCGGCATGTGGGATCTTCCCGGACCGGGGCACGAACCCGTGTCCCCTGTATTGGCAGGCGGACTCTCAACCACTGCGCCACCAGGGAAGCCCTCAGGGAATGTCATTTGATGAAACAAACAGAGGAAGGGAATTTGTTCACAAAGAACCCACGGTCATGGGGTGGTAGCCCTGGGGACTAATGTGCCACCTGACTGGGTGCAGTAAGGTCAACTGAAGTTGTAGTCTCTAACATGGGGCCCCAGCTCCAACCCGGGACCCCCTGGGCACATGAAGTCTTTCCAAAGGCATGGGGGTGGGTTGTGGTTAGGGAATAAATTTCCAGATTGCCAGATTCCATAAGGACTCTTTAAAATTGATCACCTTTCAAAATTGCTTTTCTCTCACTATACAATGAACAGAATGCATCCCTCTCCCCCCAGTACACTTTTTTTTTTAGCAAACTTGCCCTTTCAACTGCACCAGTATGGACCCAAAATCATATAGGCCTTGGGGTAGGGTCCCTTGAGAAGAAGCAAGAGCATCACAAAAAAAAAGTGTTGATTCAGGCCGTACATCGACAGCAAGGCTCTGTGCCTTATCCATCTACCTTAGAGTTTAAATATTTAAGGTTTACAAAAAGGACTTAGGGAACTGTGAATCTCTTTCAAAGCACATCCCTCCCCCCTTCATTTGCACCATTCTCAGCAATGGGGAAGAAACTTGGTGAGCGCTATCATTTATTCGCCCGGGTTTTGGTCTAATTTGTATGTTTTGCCTGATTTCAAGGAGGTGTCGGAGAACAGCTCCGAATTTCTGCCGACGGGTCAACGTTACATTGTCAAGTAAAAGGAAGGTATATTGGAGGTAAGTAAGTGCTTTATATTTTTTATAACATTTATTTCAAGTCATAGGAGAAATATTTTCATTTACTTTTATCTAAGATTATTAGATGTGTAAATTTTAATATTTAGAGACTTATGGTCCCAGAAAAAATTTTTTAATGAATTTCAAATATATGCATATGTATTTTCTGGGTGCAGACAAGTATGATAAGGGGGCCAATTAAATGCTTTCAAAAATAAAATGAATGACTTTAAGATCCATTTAGGTGGGGGAAGTGGAACAAAACTCTGACGTCGGGGATCAAAAGGAACAGAGTAAAAGACTTGCAGTTCATTTTTTTTTTTTTTTTTTTTTTTTGCTGCGTTGGGTCTTCGTTTCTGTGCGAGGGCTTTCTCTGGTTGCAGCGAGCAGGGGCCACTCTTCATCGCGGTGCGCGGGCCTCTCACTGTCACGGCCTCTCCTATTGCGGAGCACAGGCTCCAGATGCGCAGGCTCAGTAGTTGTGGCTCATGGGCCCAGTTGCTCCGCGGCATGTGGGATCTTCCCAGACCAGGGCTCGAACCCGTGTCTGCTGCATTGGCAGGCAGATTCTCAACCACTGCGCCACCCGGGAAGCCCTGGAGTTCATATTTTATAAAACACAGGTTTGGTGTTAAATTATCATAATATTTAGAATCCCTCATCTACACTGGAAAGAATTTTATAATAATTTTACTTTTAAATGTAAACTTAAAGATACATCAGAAATTTCATCCTTTGCCACTATTTAAATTTATGGTGAAAAAAATTTTTGATGTTCAACCTACAATCATGATGGGAAATACAGAGTTTAAAAAAGTCTTTGGAGATCCAGAAGCATATCCTGGAAGACCACTGAGCTGGTTGGGAGCATCTGTCCTCATTTGACACTTGGTTCCTTGGAGTTGTCCTGTCATTTCTTTCTGAGCTCCCACTGTGTCCCAGTGTGTCTTATGGTGGGTTTGGTTCCATGATTGAATGTACTCAGCTTCTGAATTGTGTTAATCCTGACCTACTTGGTTTTAAGCTGACCTGATAAAGGAAGAAGATGGTTCATTCTGACTTGAAAATCAAAGAACCCGATTCACCTTCTGCATCCAGTCATCTGTTACTAAATGGAAATGATGATCTGGTGGAGAAAAATGAGGAAACGGTAAGTTGATACCTGAAAACCACTCTCCGTGTGGACCTGAGCTGTGTCCACTTGCGGGCTGCCCACTGATACAGTGATGCCGTTGCTGCCCGGAGGTGCCCGCTTCCACATCTCTCTGAGGGCAGGACGTGGATACAAAGACTCTACTCATTCTGTTCGGGCCCTTCTTGCAGCCAAATGCAGACAGTGTTTTGCCTTAGCTGATGCTGGTTGGGGTGCAATTTTGGTCTGGAAAACCAGGCAAGATGCTGATCGGCTAGTGTAGGAATTGGCCCCAGGCACTGGGCCCGAGGAGCCCTGTGTTATCACATGCACACATCATGGTTCAGTCTCGAGTTCAAACCTCTGAGGTGTCACTGTGACACCACCTCACGGTGAAGCCATGTGGTGTCTTTTCTCCTAGAATCGAGACATATTTTTGGTGGGAACCAGACTTGGCTTCTGGAATCAGCTCAACCTGAATTTGATTCCGGTGCTGACACTGGCAGCTGTGTGATCTTGGGTGGTTATTCTTCCCTCTAGAAGCCCAATTTTCCATCTGTAAAGTCGGAATAATGATAGTATTTACCTTGTGTGGCTGTTGAGAAGAGGCAGAGGCCGGGCACTTAGGAAGAGCTCTGTTTATCGCTGTCACATGTTTCAACACAATGGATCTTCCGCGTCTTCCCAGTTGGCTCCATTTTCATAATCAATGTTTAACAATGTTTTAAACAATATTACAAACTACATTGGAGGACATAGAAAAATTAGAAGGTCCACCCATCTTTCCACCACCCTAATATAACTGTCGTCTCTCTCCTGGCTGTAACTGGCAGGGTGGAGGGCAGGAGGGACTCCCAGTGCTCAGACCCATGTATTCGGATGTAGCTTTGCCTTTTTCGGCCAGGTTGAACAGGGGGTGTCTTATGACCCAGCAATTCCACTTCTAGGTGTAGACCTTGGTTCTTAGAGTGTGGTCCCCAGAGAAGCAGCATCAACATCCCCGGGGAAGTTTGACGTGGAAGTGATCACACTCACATATCCTTCCCCTAGACCTAGTGAACCAGAAATTTCAGGGACAGAGCCTACCATCTGTGTTCTAACAGACCCTCCAAGGGATGCTTCTTTGTGCTGAAGTTTGAGAAGCATTTTTCCACGTTCATATAGCATTCTTTCTAAGCAAAACCAGAAACAGCACAAGTGCCCACGAGTAGTGGAGTGCATACATAGATTGTGGTGTGCTCGTGCAGTAGGATTCCATACAGCAGTGAAAAGGAACGAGCTAGAGTTCCAGGTATCAAGATGGCTGAGTCTAGAAAACAATGGTGCGGGAGTCCCCTGGTGGTCCAGTGGTTAGGGCTTGGCACTTACACTGCCGTGGTCCGGGTTCAACCCTGGTTGTGGAACTGAGATCCTGCAAGCCGAACGGCGTGGCCAAAAAAAACAAAACTAAAAATAGATAAACAATGGTGAACCCTAGAATCAAGTCACAGAAGAAATATACTATATGGTCCCATTTATATAAAGATCCATAACAGGCAACCATAAGCCACATATTGTTTAGGGAAAGATGCACGGGCGGTAAGACTGTAATGAAGAGGCAAGGACATCGTTATCACCAACCTGAGAATGGAAGAACCTTCTGGGGCTGAAGTGGTTTTAGGAGGAAGGTGCCTGGGGAGGGGTAGATTGAGTGTCTTAAGTACAGGGACTATGTGTTTTCTTAACCCAGGTGGTTGGTACATGCATTTTGACTAATTAGTATTCATGTTTTATAAACTCTCATGAATGGGTGGTATAAAGAAACGAAAACAGAAAGAACCCATAAGGAGGGCTAAGACTGAGGTCACTGATGAGTGTAAAGGTACAGCCAGGTGTGTGCACAGCCACCATGAGTCTTTCTGTGGGGAATTGTGCTCTGAACCTTTCTGAAGTGTTGTTATAGAGAAAAATTGCTCAGGACACTTGTTTAAAAAGGGCAAGGAAGATTTTATTCAAGACTATTGCAATAGGGGAGAGAGATTCCGCTCAATGTGGATACAAGGACAAGTGGGGATTTATAGCCAGCAGGCAGGGTGGAGGACAGGAGGAAGAATTACCTAGAGGAACTAGGTTAGGATCAAGGGAGGTGAGGAAGGAACTGACTGGCTGTCAAAGCTGAGGAGATTCTGGATGAACTGGCTTAGCACGATTCTTTGATAAGTCTGGACTCAGTAGGTGAAGGAGAAGCCTAGAGGAGAAGGGGGCTCAAAGGAGCCCCGTTAAAGTTTGGCCAAGGGCATCCCTGCCAGTGTGTGTACCCCCTTCTCTGCTGAATCTTGTCAACATTTCCCATGTATGAAATGTTGCACTCAGGCATTCTGTAAGGCAGTGGTTCTCATCTGGGGGCAGTTTTACCCTTTGGAACACCTGGCAATCTCTGAAGACATTTTGGTTGTCACAACGCAAAGTGACTAGTGAATAGAGGCCAGGGATGCTGCTACACCTCCTACAAGGCACAGGACAGCCCGACCACAAAGGCGCATCGGGTCCAAACTATGAACACCTTCTCACGATGCTATAAAACAACTATTCCCGTAAAATTTAATTATATTATAAAGCATACACAAAAATAGGAATTAGAAAAAGGTAAAAGGTAAAATGATTTTTTCTTATTTTCTTCGCCACTGGGGTTGTTGGTTTCCTTGTTGTTGAGGTTTGGGCGTTCTTTATATATATATTCTGGGTACAAGTCCTTTGTCAGATATAAGCTTTGCAAACATTGTGCCTTGTCTTTCCATTCTCTTAACTGTCTCTTTTAAAGATTAGATGTTTTAAATTTTGATGACGTCCAATCTATGTGTTGGTTCTTTTATGGATCTTACTCTTGGGGCCATATCTAAGAAATCCTTGCCTAATCCATAGTCACAAAGATTTTCTCCTGTGTTTTCTTCTAGAAGTTCTATAGTTTTAGAGTTTGCATTTGGGTCTGTGTTCCACTGTGAGTTAATTTTTGTACATGGTGTTAAACATAGATTCAAGGTCATTTTTTTGCATACAGATGTTTAGTTATCCCAGTACCATTTGTTGAAGGAAAAGGCTACCTTTTTTCCACTGCATTCCCCTTGTACTTTGGTCAAAAAACAGTTGTTCACAAATGTATTGGTTTATTTCTAGACTATGCATTCTGTTCCATTCTCTTTCTCCATTTCTGCATCAGTATCCCATTGTTTTGGTTACTACAGCTTTATAGTAATTATGGAAATCAGGGAATGTTAGCCCTCCAACTCTGTTCTTCTTTTTCAAAGTCATTTGACTGTTTTAGGAGTATTTAGACTATTTAGATTTTCTGTGATTGTTAATGTAATCTGGCTTGGAAAGATCATTTTGCTATTTGTTTTCTATTTGCCTTGTTTTTCATCTCCTCTTTCCTCTTTTCCTGCCTTCTTTTGAATTAATCAAGTTTTTTTTATGATTCTGTTTTATCTCCTCTGTTGGCTTATTAAATGAAACTGTTTTAGGGAATATATTATGTGTCCTTAACTTATCAAGTTTACCTTCAAGTGCTAATATACTACTTCATGTATAAGAACCTTACGCTAGTATGTGTCCATTTCTCCCCTCCCAGCCTTCATGCTATTTTATCATGATTTTTAATTTTATCAATATTTTAAACCCCACAATACATTGTTATTTCTGTTCAAATAGTCAAATGTCTTTTAAAGATAATTAAGTAATAAAAAAGCATAGTGGTCACCATTTCTGGTGTAAATTCCTGGGTGTAGATTAAGAAGTCCATTCAATATAATCTTCCTTTGGCTTGAAGGACATCCTAAACATTTCCTGTAGTGCAGGTCTGCTGGTGATGAATTCATTCACTTTTGTACATCCGAAAAAGTCCTTATTCACTTTCATTATTTTAAAAGATACGTTTGCTGGGTAGAGAATTCTGGGTTGATGGTTTTTCTCAGCACTTTAAAAAGGTTGCTCCACTGTCTACTCACTTGTATAGCTTCTAGTGAGAAATGTGCTGTAAATCTCATCTTTGTTCTTCTGTACTTATCACATGTTATTTTCCGGCTGCTTTAAACATTTTGTCATTATCACTGGTTTTGAGCAATTTGACTATCATGTGCCTTGATGTAGTTTACTTTATGTTTCCTTTGCTCAGGATTCATCAAGCTTTTTGGATCTTTGGGCTAATAGTTTTCACCAAGCTTGGGAAAAATTTAGCTATTATTTCTTCAAGTATTTATTTCTGTTTTGCCCCCACTCTCTTTTGAGAACTCCAATCACCTGTATATATTAGGTTGATTGAAGTTGTCCATCTTTGATGGCATGTGACCTGCAGGCTATGATAGAGGTCTCCCACTCTACCTCTTCCAGGGGTCTGAGAACAACCTGTACAACCAGTATGAGGAGAAGGTGCGGCCCTGCATTGACCTCATCGACTCCCTGCGGGCCCTGGGCGTGGAGCAGGGCCTGGCCCTGCCCACCATCGCTGTCACTGGGGACCAGAGCTCGGGCAAGAGCTCTGTGCTGGAGGCTCTGTCGGGGTTCGCCCTTCCCAGAGGCAGCGATAAGCTCTGCCGGGCCAGCCTCCTGCAAGCCACAAGGCATCCTGGGGACCAGTGGTTTAAGGGGAGGTCTCTGGGAAGGCCCCCAGGAGGGCAGCTCCCACAGGCCCTGGACAGCTGCCTAAGCACTTGCCCTGTATGTTAATCAGCTCAGGCTGCAGTAACAGAGGACCTCAGACTAGGAGCTTAAACAATAGAAATTTACTTCTCGCAGTTCTGGAGTCTGGAAGCCCGAGATCAAGGTGTCAGCAGGGTTGGTTTCTCCTGAGGCCTGTGTCCTTGGCTTACACATGGCCCTCTTCTCCTTGTGTCCTCACGTGGCCTTTTCTCTATGTGCACCCATGTCTAGGATCTCTTCCTCTTTTTAGAAGGATGCCAGACATGTTGTTTAGGGCCCCACTCTTATGACCTCATTTAATGTTCATTACCTCTTTAAAGATAAGACCCTATCTCCAAGTATAGTCACGTTGGGCATTAGGGGCTTCAACATATGAGTCTGACAGGGTGGCGGGGGGAGGAGACCCAATTCATAACATCCTCTCATCACAGGTTTAGTGTGGATGGTCCATAACCTACACTTGCGGAAGGTCTGAGTAAATGCATGTGGGTCCTCAGCCCTGAACACTGTGCATGTGAGTGTCCTTCCTGAGCCCCTTCCCAAGAGGTGACCCTCCATCTGGGAGGTGAGGATTGGTGCTCTGCTAAGTGGTGCTTTTTGAACCACCAGGCCAAGGATCAGTGAGGGCTCCAGGGAAGAAGGCACACCTGAGCTGGGTCTTGAAATACGGGTCAGATGTGAAGGCGGGTGGGATTTGGAAGAAGTTTACAGTAAGGGGACTGTGGTGAGGGGGCCTGGCGGGGGCAGTCCCCCTTCCTGATAGGAGTGGGGTGTGTGCACTGGGGGACGATGGAAGACATTTGCAGAAGTTTGGGGCTCCCCACTGTAGTTTGCCACCTGGGCTGATGGAAAACACTGGAGTGAAGAAGGGGGTCTAAAGAAGTGGCTTTCAAGCCAAACACCTCCTGAGACATACAGTCAAGATGCACATTCGTGAGTCACCCCAGATAGAATGTGTCGGAGTGTCAGAGGGTGAGACCAGAAAGTCTACAGTTTTAACAGTCTCCCCAGATGATTATATAGAAATTTGAGAACCACTGGTCTAAGACCACCATATAGGACTGTTAAGAGCAGCGTATAGAACTGATGGATAATGACCTCCTAGGTATTGTTACAAGATGTCCTCTGGTGCTGAAACTGAAAAAACTTGTGAATGAAGACGAGTGGAAAGGCAAAGTCAAGTTTCTGGGACAAAGAGACTGAGATTTCAGATGCTTCGCAGGTGGAAAAGGAAATCAGTGAAGGTAAGTGTCCCGTGTTTGTTTGTCATTGCCTATTTGGCTGTCTGGTCAACCAGGTGAAGTGGGTGGGGTCTGCCTGTCACCATTCCCACTCTCCCCTTTCTGGGCCCGTCCTGGTCCCTGGGGAACCCTCCCTTCCCTACATCCGGCCCCCAGCTTTCTCGTATTTTCTCTTCTTTTACTCTCATTAAGACCAGTGTTTTGGACAGAATCTGACCTCAGTAGTTTATTGTTTAGTATGTAAGTACGTACCTGAGCGTAGTGTGAATTTTGAAGCTTGTCTCCAAATACGGAGTATTGGCCCCTTATTCAAGGGCTTCCCCATCCCACAGATCTGATGGAAGAGGTATACGGGTATGGGACCAGGGAACCCCTTCACCTATTAACCTGGTAAAAAGGCATTCCAAAATGCTGACTGGGGCATCACTGAACCCTATTCAGAAATGGGGGTCCTTTTTCTCCAAGAGTGGGGTGCATGTCCTTGCATAACCCTGGTTTAGGCTAATTTATGGCAGGGCTCGGTAAATGCAGACCACAGAGATTACATCATCGATGTGAGACATCTGAAAAGGGAAACTTAACACTTGGACTTATGAACGCACTTTCAGAATGGACCTCATTCCTATGTAGGGGACTCACTGCATGCCTCATCCGTGAATCACAGTGGGTGGGAGTTGCTTTCAGAGGATTCGCTGTAATGTGATATTCCATCCTAAGCTCTATTCTGTTTTTTTCCTTCCTCTTCTCTAGCCCAGGTTGCCATTGCTGGGGAAGGCACGGGAATCAGTCATGAGCTGATTAGTCTGGAAGTCACCTCCCCTCATGTCCTGGATCTGACCCTGATAGACCTTCCCAGCATCACCAGGATCGCTGTGGGCAATCAGCCAGCCGACATTGAATATCAGGTGAAACGTCAGGTTCCATCCTGGCCCGGGCCTTGTGGGGGTAGGGCTGCATTAGAGCATCAGTGAGTCCAGGACTGAGCTTGAAGAGTGGGTGTTAGGAGGTAGGGAATTTGGAGAGTGTGATGGTCGAAATCTACTCCACCAAGTTGGGTGGAAGCTTCTGTGGAAAAAGGCAAACAGGCAAAGTTGGAAATGCATTTTATTTGTGTTTTATGCGGCGACTCGTTTGGGTCATAGTTACATTTTGTGCCATCTCTAAACCAGCACGTATTAGGAAGGGGTTTTATGTGGGGAGCATAAGAGAGCATTAGAAGCAAGTCTAATGATATTCCTAGATCAGTGAATCTCACTCTGTGGATTAAAGATTTAGGGAATAGTCAAGCAATTCTTTTGGCATCTTGTTTTTCATTGTGACTGTCAGATTTGAGGTCTTAGGAGATAGTTAAAGAGTTAAGACCTCACAGTTCTCCCTGTTTGAACCACAGAGAACTTAGTTCCTCTGCCTTGGGAAGTACCACCAGGCTTGTGTTGTGGGCTCGTTTCTCCATAGTTGCTTCTTTGGAGAAATACCTCTGGGACCTGGAGGGTCTGAAGCAAGTACAAGGTCAGGACCTGTCTCATCTCTCATACCCTCTCATTTTCTTACAGATCAAGTCTCTCATCAGGAAGTACATCCTTAAGCAGGAGACCATCAACTTGGTGCTAGTCCCCGCTAATGTGGACATCGCTACCGTGGAGGCACTGCGCATGGCTCAGGAGGTGGACCTCCAAGGACAGGACCATAGGTAAGAAGATGGAAGAATCTAAAAATAGTAGGTGGCTTGATAGTGGAAAAGCATCCCTTGAATCCAGTGGGTGCTTCCTGGCACACACGCAAGATGAGAACCTTTTGAGAACACATTGAGGCCACATGAAATGGGCTACATTTGACTCTTGTTGGCCATATGTTGGCTTGTAATCCTTGTCTACCTGCTTATAAGAGGCATGGTGGGTTCAGGAGGTGAGGCAAAATCAGAAAGCAGTTATGTCAGTTGACAGTGCATTTGAGGTAGAACAACCCATGTGTCCCAGACAGATGAATGGATACGCAAAATGTGTTGTATCAATACAATGGACTAGTATTCAATCTTAAAAAGGAAGGATAGGGCTTCCCTGGTGGCGCAGTGGTTGAGAGTCCGCCTGCCGATGCAGGGGACACGGGTTCGTGCCCTGGTCCGGGAAGATCCCACATGCTGCGGAGTGGCTGCGCCCATGAGCCATGGCCGCTGAGCCTGCGTGTCCGGAGCCTGTGCTCCGCAGCGGGAGAGGCCACGACAGCGAGAGGCCCACGTACCGCAAAAAAAAAAGGAAGGATATTCGGACACCTGCTACAATGTGGATGGATCTGGAAGACATTATGCTTAATGACATAAGCCAGGGCAGAAGGACAAATACTGTGTGATCCCACTTATATGAGGGATCTATAGTGGTCAAGTTCATAGAGACAGGAAGTCAAACGGGGGGAAAGGGGGAAAGAAGAGTGGGTGTTCAGTGGTGACAGAGTCTCAGCTTGGGAGGAGTAAAAGGTTTTGGAGCTGGTTAGTGATCAAGGTTGCCCAACAACGTGGGAGTGCACTGTGCACCTAAAAATGGCTAAAATGGTAAATTTTATGTTTTAAAAAATGCGTTTGGCTGTAAATAGCAGAGAACCCGAGTACAGTGGCTGAAACAAATGGCGATTTATTTTCACGCCTAACAAGAACTCTGGGCACAGGCTGCTTCCCTCAAGACCGCTGTTCAGTGACGCTGTCAGGACCCAGTCCCTTCCACCTTCTGCTCCACCATCCTTAGCTGCAGGCGCTCATTCTTTGCTTGTCCTGCTGCCTGTCGTGCCTGGGATGGGACTCTCTGGGCCAGGGCAGCAGCTACCAGTGGACACGGTAAACCTCAGGGTTAGTCCTGGGCTGGCTTCGCTGGACAGTCCCACAGGGCCCCGCACCCAGAAAGGTCCACACCTGGTGTGATGCTCTGATGCTGCCATCTTGCAATACTCAACGTTTGAACAAGGGGCTCTGCGTTTCCATTTTGTAATGGGCCCTGCAAGTGATGTAACTGGTCCTGGCTGGACCAGTGTTCCTCCAAGTGTGAGCCAGGCCCCACCTGCACCAGAAATAATCGGAGAATTTTTAGAAATGCAAGTCCCTCGATCCCACCAAACTTCCTGAATCAGAATCTCTGGGATGGGGCCTGAGAGTCTGCATTTTAAGACCTACCTTAAGGTGGTTCAGATGCACAGGAAAGCTTGAGAGTGAACTCCTCCACTGGACAGAAAGAACACAAAAGGGCCGTTACACTCTACTGTCTCTTTGGTGTGAGAGCCGAGATCTGGGTGATGTGAGCTTGGGGAGAACACAGGGGCTGAGCCTCACACCTTCGCTCTGCAAGCCCTATTGTGTGCCCTCAAGCAGAGTGGGAGGAAACCAGGGGCCGGGGACCTGCCTTCCCAGGGGCAGGAGCTGTCCTTACTTTCCGCTCTGCGAAGCTGTGAGCATTCTCTAACCAAAGTCTCCGGGTCGCAGGAATCTTGACGAAGCCCGATCTGGTGGACAAAAGCACCGAAGACAAGGTAGTGGACGTGGTGAGAAACCTCGTCTTCCACCTGAAGAAGGGCTACATGATCGTCAAGTGCCGGGGGCAGCAGGACATCCAGCACCAGCTGAGCCTGACCAAGGGCCTGCAGAAGGAGCAGGACTTCTTTGGGAACCACGCCCATTTCAGGTGGGCGGGTGGTGTTTTCCGAGTGTGAACCAAAATTAAGGACCTCCGTCCTCACGGGGGAAAATGGATGCTGTCTGAGATCAGATTTTGAGAGTGTCCATGTGTGTTTGTTCCTTGACAATGACCATGGAATTTGTCTGGAAGAAAAAAGGAGGAATTCACGAAGTACCGCAAAGAATAAATTTAAAACGTCAAAATAAGGCAGAGGTTTTTGCAATAACTGAAATAGTATGGTTCTGGAACCGGAATATAAACGTAAGTGAAACAGGATAGAAACAAAGTAGAAAACCCAGAAATAAGACTCAGATACATATATTTGGTCTATGATGAATGTGGTAGTTCAAATCCCTGGGCTATGTCTGTTGGATCATCCATCAGTGGCATTGAGATAATAGTTTAATATTTGGGAAAAAATTAAATTGTGACCTTACTTAACATGGGATACCCAAATATAATATCAGTTGAAGTTTAAAATTAAGTACAAGAAAGGCACCATAAGTGTCCCAGAAGAAAATATAGACGGAGATTTTATAATCCCAGCATAAAAGTCTTTCTAACCCTAATGCCAAAAATGACATTTTTAAAAAAGGAAAAGACTGATAAATTGGTGAGATTTGAAACAATGAGAAGATGTAGAGTTGGTGGGAAAGGAGGGGCGTGGACCTTCACCTCTGCTGCTGGGAATGTGTGCTGAGGTCACATGCGAACCGGTCTGCATAGGTGCGTGTCCGAGGTTGAGTTCCATTTCTAGGAATTCCACCCAGGAAAGTAATCAGAGATGTATCCACTAATGTTGGCTAAAGGATATTCAGCACAGGTTTGTTTTTTGTTTACATTTTTATTGGATTATAGTTGCTTTACAATGTTGTGTTAGTTTCAGGTGTACAGCAAAGTGAATCGGTTATACATGTATCCACTCTTTTTTAGATTCTTTTCCCATATAGGTCATTACAGAGTATTGAGTAGAGTTCCCTGTGCTATACAGTAGGTCTTCATTCATTATCTATTTTATACACAGTAATGTGTATATGTCAATCCCAATCTCCCAGTTCATCCCAACCCCCCCTTCCCCCTTGGTATCCATAAGTTTGTTCTCTACATCTGTGTCTCTATTTCTCCTTTGCAAATAAGTTCATCTGTACCGTTTTTCTAGATTCCACATATAAGCAATATTATACAATATTTTTTTTTACAGATTTGTTTTTTGCAGTACGCGGGCCTCTCACTGCCGTGGCCTCTCCCGTTGCGGAGCACAGGCTCCGGACGCACAGGCTCAGCGGCCACGGCTCGTGGGCCCAGCCGCTCCGCGGCACGTGGGATCCTCCCGGACCGGGACACGAACCCACGTCCCCTGCATCGGCAGGCAGACTCTCAACCACTGCGCCACCAGGGAAGCCCACAGATTTGTTTTTAATTGTGAAAATTTAGAATCTAAATGTTGAAAATCATGGGATTTATATAAATGAACCAGAATAAGAGATCACAGCGTTGGCAACCATTAGACTGCTGTGCAATGAGAAGCCAATGAAAAGGAGCTTATAAGATGTGGAGAAAAAAGTGACACAGTCACTGAGATCCCTTGTGTGCACACATGTGTATGCAGGTGGAGACCCATGTCCTTCGTAAACGTTATCACATTTGATGCTCCCGGAAGCCTGCAGAGACATATAATTCAGAGGAGATACTTGTACACCTGTGTTCATAGCAGCATTGTTCACACTAGCTAAAGCATGGAAGCAACCCGAGTGTCCATTGATAGATGAATGGGATAAACAGAATGTGGTCCGTCCATACAGTGGAACAGCATTCGGCCTCAGAAAGGAAGGGAATTCTAGCACATGTTGTAACACGGATGAACCTTGAGGACGTTATGCTCAGTGAAATAAACCAGTGAGAAAAAGACAAACACTGTATGATTCCACTTGTACGAGGCCCCTAGAAGAGTCACATTCATAGAGACAGGGCCTGGGAGGAGGGGGAGGGGGAGACGTTTAATGCGGACAGAGTCTCATTTGGGGAAGATGGGGTAGTTCTGGAGGTGGATGGTGGTGATGGACGCACAGCAACGTAATTGTACTTAATACCACTGAATGTGGGCTTACAAACGACCGAAATGGTGAATTTTATGTTATGTATATTTTACAATTTTAAAAATTGACAGGTGTGGACACTGAAACTTAGGTACGAGTGTACTCTTGCAAAGAGGTGTGTGGACTCATGCTTCCTGGCCGCCCTTCATCCTAAAAAGTCCCTTAAAATATAGAATATCATGTAATAACTCACCCTGCAAACACATATTTGGAAAGAGTGAGAGAAGGGCTTGGCTTCCTTCCTCCAACCAGCCCATGGTTTAAGTTCTCCTCTTGGGGAAGGGTGGGTCCCCCAGTTCAGGGTTCATCCGTAAACCTGTGTCAGTATATTTTCACGAGGCTCGATACTGACGTGCATCACGTATATAGAAGGGTATGTGCACGTTATGAAAACGTATCTAGAGGTGACTGTATATTTTTATAAAGACCATTTCTATAGTCAGATGTCATGAGACACAATATATCAGCTGGCAGGATCATTCTGTACCATTTTTGAAATACCTAACATTACTGAAATTCAGTCAACTCTATGCGATCCAATTCTGAACATTTGTTGGGGACCAGATGCAGGACATCCCATCCAGTGGGAAGTAACTGGATTTGCCTTGGCTTTCCCTAGCAGCAGAGAGCCGACTTGCATTTTCTGGCTAGACCCAGATGGACACGTACGTTGTCTTCTCTCACAGGGATCTTCTGGAGGAAGGAAGGGCCACGGTCCTGTGCCTGGCCGAAAGACTGACCACTGAACTCATCATGCACATCTGTGTAAGTACTTGCAAAGCTGTCCAATCTCTGAATAGAATCCTGCAGACACAAAGCTTAACCGTGTCGGCTAACAAACGTCAGCACACGTGGATCTCCTGTGCATCTCGTGAAGATGCCGGCTCAGATTCTGGGGGTCTGGATGTGGCCCGGGATTCTCCCAGGTGGTGTGGATGTTGCCTGTCAGAGGACCACGTTGAGTGGGATGCTCATAAACTATCCACTTGGCCTGATTACAAAGTAGCATCTTATGAGCACTGGACTAACTCTTCCTTTCCCGTCATCGCCAAACTTGACTCATTCCCTCTTCATATTTATGGCTTTCCGTTGTTTTCTATTTTCCTCAGAAATCTCTGCCCCTGTTAGAAAATCAGATAAAGGAGAGTCACCAGAGAATAACAGAGGAACTACAGAAGTATGGCTCAGATATCCCGGAAGACGCAAGTGGGAAGATGTTCTCTCTGATAGATGTGAGTGTTGCCAGGGGCACCAAGCTGGAGAGTCGCACATCACTGTCTACAAAGGGATCGTGTGTGGGCCTTGTGCACGTCTCTCTTCACTCCCCTAAAGCTGATCCGGACTCCTTCTGGCCACTTAGCACCAGAAAGGGGCTGGGGTTGGAGGATGGTGGGCAGGGAGTGGCAGGCCATCCCATTCACAGCATCGGCTCTTCCTCAAGCGCGCTCACCCGAGACCCCCGGGCAGTGAGGGGAGTTTGGGGTTGTCTGCTGCCAAAGCCTCTTCTCTCCTGTCCTCCCACCCGGGCCTGTAAGGCAGCAGAGAAGGACTCGCCCACCCTCTGCATGCATGCGACCGCCAAACTACTTTGCTTGTATTTGGAATATCTCCGCTGATACGTAACGTTTTCCTTCTTGGCAGAAAATTGATGCATTTAATAAAGAGATAACTAATATAATAGAAGGGGAAGAATTCGTGAGAGAGTATGACTCCCGGCTGTTTAACAAAATGCGAACCGAGTTCTACAGATGGAGTATTGTGGTTGCAAACAGTTTCCGGAAAGGTGAGTCCAAGGCACCATGGGAAACCCTGCAAGTCAAGCTGAGTCCAGGGCCGGGGGGCTGGGTGATGCAGTCGGTGAAGGACGCCCAGAGTAAGGAGTTAGTGGCGTGAAAGCCACATGTGCTGTTTCAGATCCCTGAACTCTGGCCAGCAAGTGTCTAGTACTGATTTCAGAGGACACCTAGAGAGAAAATACAGATTCATTGGCCCATATCAGTCACGACTCTCAGAAGAATCAGCCCTCCCTCAACAGTGAGCAAGTCGACATATCATGTGTGTCACACTCTTTTTGTTCCCAACGGTGCTGCCCCTGAAATAACCCAGTTTGATCTTGGTTAACCCACCAAGGCCTTGAAGCCTGACGTGTCCTGTAATGGATCTTATAGTTGCGGTGATGAAAAGAAAATACAACGGAGAGGTGCAGGGGAGCTGATTTTCACTACTCAGAAATTTCCTCTCAGCTCCCAAGAGATGGTCTCATGCCAATGTGGCCCTTCTGTATGATTCTCTGTGTGGCCCACCACCTCAGCTCCCCCACACCCACTTGGTCAGGAAGAACTCTGCACCAGCCCTGCTCACTGGGCTACTGTGCTCACCAGGGAGCTCCCCGGCAGGAAAGGCTTTCCCTCTCCTTCCCTGTCTGACCCGTGCTGCTCCCCTCCCCCTATGTGGCTCTGTCTGGCCGCCCCTGCTTCTGTTACACGGGGGTCACAGGCTGAACATTACCCATCTCCTACTTCACCAAAACTAGGGATGATTTGGATGATCTCCAGGACAACGGGAAAATGACTTTTGCAGCCGTGTTCATACCAGACTCTCAAAAGCTGTTTGGGTGTGTGGTTTTGCCGGTCAGACAGACCAGCCCTTCCTTTCAGCTGGTGTCCATTCTCCAACATCAGACGTCGGTTTCTTGGCCCCAGCATCCCCCTGGAATGCCTTCATCTGCCTGTCCCTTCTCTCCCGCCCTGCATTGGTGACACTGGCGGTCCCATCCCTCGCCTGCCCTCATCCTGGGGCACGGAGCATGTGTTCCAGCTCCAGCTCACTGATTCCCTCCACGCACATACCCTGAGTGCTTGCTCCACTCCTGCCATCTTTATAAACTTTTGTTTTTAGCTCATGTAATCTTTTCAGCCCTCCCATGAGGCCAGGTGCTCATACTATAGAGAAGGGAAGTGAAGCACGGAGAGGTTGCAGAACTTGCTGCAGTACCAGTATATATCAGCTTGTTGAGAGATCAACTTATCTCAGGAAAGAGAAACTTTGCACTAGCAGGTGGGGTGTGGTGACATTACCCAACCCAGGTTCTGCTTCTCATTGCTCAAGAATCCAGTACTGAGAGACAAGTATTGGGTAAAATGATAGACAGCTTTATTCAGGAAGCCGGCAATCCTGGGGAGAAGGTGGACTCATGGCCCAAAGAACCAATTCCCCATTTTCCAGGTTTTGTTTGGAGATTCTGTAGGGAAAAGAGGAAGGGTCAACATGCTAAAGAGGTGCATGATGAGCTCGTGGACATTCCTCTGATTGGTTGGTGGTGAGGTCACCAACAGTCAACATCCTCAACCCTCTGGTTCCAACTGATCTGGGGGCTACGTGATTGTGGGCAGCATATGATTAACTTCTTTTACGTGGCGGGGGTTTTAGTCTCTGTAAAGCAGCTCAGAGGACATGGCGCAAAATACTGTCTGTAGCCCTTGAGGAGGGACTAAAGGTCCTTGACTTTGTTTAATGGCTAAACTATTATTATTTTGTTTGGCTTGACTATTTTCCTTTGTTGCTGCCTTTTTTCATTTCTCTGATTAAATTTATCCTTTGGATACATTTTCTTTTTTTAGAGACAAAGGGAAAGCAGAGGACATGGGTGGGGTGAGGAGGGGATATTGTCCCAGGACCCCACTGGGTCCTGCTGAGTTACAGAGAGGGAGAAAGGAAGGTCGAAACGAACTTTCAACGTGCCCAGAACTCAGAGAGCTCCCTTCTGTGGTTTTTGATAGCCCAGCTCCTTTTCTGCAAATAATTTTAGCTTTGATTTAAAAAGAAAAAAGGTTATAAAATCTTTGGGGCAGAGTTTTTGTACTCAGTCTGCCCATTAACCTTTTTAGAGCACACTTTACCCTCTCGCATCAGAAGTAAGCATTTAGTGATCAGGAGAGGCTGGTGGGAGCCCAGGCTTGGGGTTGGCCCCCGACGTGGTGCCGCCTGGAGCACAGAGGACGAGGGTGCTTTTGAATCCCAGGTGGGGAGCTTTCGCACCCGCCAGGTCTCGTCTGTGCCGGGGGCTCCTCGGTGACGTCAGGGTCTCCTGGCGGCCGCAGCCCCTCACCCTCCTGTTAACTGCCCCTCCCTTCTTGTCAGGAGGTCAGCACCCGCATCTCCAGCCACACCCCCTTGATCATCCAGTTCTTCATGCTCAAGACGTTCGTCCAGCTGCGGAACGGCATGCTGCAGCTGCTGCAGAACAAGGACGAGTACGACAGGCTGCTGAAGGAGCGCAGCGACACCAGCGACAGGAGGAAGCTCCTGAGGGAGCCGCCGCAGCGGCTGACCCGGGCTCGGCTCGCCAAGTTCCCCGGCTGAACCCGCCCTCCGCCCCGCCCCGGGGTCTCCAGGGAGCCAGCGACCGACATCTTTCCCTGCCAGCCTCGCGTCATTAGCTGATCATTTCACAGTTGCGCCAGTGGTTAGTAGTCAGACTGTAGCCGTCATCCCTGCTGTTAGTGGATGACGACCTAGTAAGAAGCTGTGATGGGCATGCTGGCTTCGGGCATAAAGTGATTTACACAGATGGTCCACGCCTGCCCTGTGCTCTCTGCATCACTTCATCAGTTACCGATGCCCACACAGCATCCTAAGAGGGTCATTCCGGTTTCTGTAGTGGCCTTTCACACCCGACGTTTTAGGGGCATTAGTGCCACGTGTGTGAATGCACACAGAAGCCTATTTCTTTGATTTGTAATAAACTCGTTTCGACCAGACATTTCTCTGACACCTTCTTTATCTGGGGGGGGGGAGAAGTCTGACAGTGACAGCAGGCGGGAACGCTTGGAGCAGTCGGTGGGCACTACCGCTTCCCTCGGTGCTGGATCAGGTCACAACGAGCAGTTGAACAGAGGAGTGTGGTCGGTTATTGATGAGAGGCTGAAGGAAAATGGGGAATCCAGTTAAAGAAACGGGACAGAATGTGAAGCAATCGGCATTCGTTGTGTATAACGTGTGTTGATCAAGTGTCCAGTCTGCTTAACCGCTGGCCACCTGGCATGAGGCTGACAGGTAAACAGCCCACGTCCAGAGAAGTCACTGCCCAGCCAGTGGGGTTTTACAGGCCAATGCAGGTCTGGGGGGCAGAGAAGGTGGACCGTTAACCGTGAATTGGCCAGAAGGAGCACAGCACGGTCCTGAGTGTCCTTGGACTGGGCAGGGCTGGGGGCGCACGCAGACAGCCCGCCAGGAAGGGAGTGGCTATCTCACGAGCTGTCCACTCCCAGGCCCAGTGGGACAACCGCTTGTTGTTGGGGAGAGGGGGGTGAACTAGCTACACTGTCCCCTCCCACCCAGCCCCCACCGTACCCGCACCCCCATCCCAGGGCCCTTCTGACACTCAGGACTCCGTGATCCTCAATGCTTTGGGACAATATGCGAATTCATGTACGAGACGGGGTGCTCTGGACACTTGGAGGCTGGCGCCCCCTCGTGGCTGGACTGAGTAACTGCTCCAATACCAACAAGGGACCAGAATCAGAGGTGTTCGTGTTGCCAAGGGTTCTTCTTTGCTGTCGCTACGGTTTTCCTGGCGATTCCTAGACTGAGTGGAGGAAGAAAGCTGATAGTATGTGCTCCAGAGAACGGGAATTTCCCTAGGGAGCAAGCCCGCTGGGGACTCACAAGGTACTCATAATCACTTTCCTGTTACCCCGAAAGAACAGACGTCCAGGAATCCCTCAGGCCTGTTCCGACCAGCCATCGATAGGGGAGAAGTGCACTGTCTCTCCTCTCACCTGCTCAGGACTCAGGGAGAGACAGCCCTGGAGTTCACTCTGTGTGATTCCTTCACTCAGAGGGCGGAGAGGCTCAGGCAAAGGGTTGAACTGCCCCCGCCATTCTCCTTCTCACATCTCCCATCTCCACCCATGAGGGGCGGCACCCGGATCAGAACCTGCAACTCCAGGGTCTGCTGCCTGCTGTACAGCATCGGCCTGAAGGTCCATCAACGTGTGCAGAATGTGCTAGAATAGCAGTGATGCCCACTTGTGGTCCCTCACTCCAGGCAAGCCTGGGCTTCAGCTGATCCCATAGGATGGGGCTGAGTCTGGAGCAGAGCAAGGAGAGGGGCCAGATCACATTGAACTGACCAAAGTAGGAGGCCTCATTTTTCCAGAATGCAGGGTCTGCAGGTGCTTACTAAATGCTGTGAGGGGTGGAGTGGGCATAGGAGATGCTGGGCACTTGTCCAAATGACTTGCCGGATGCCTGACTATTTTCTAAGATGCTATGGAAGACCTCCCTTTATTTCTCTCCTTCTGGAGCAGAAAGCAAAGACGAAAGCAGCCAGCCAGCCAGAAAAGGCCCCGTGGTCAGTTTTTGTTTGGGAGGAAAGGAATCCAGTCCCAGGGACAAATCATCCGCCAGGTAGCCATAAAAGCAGCAAAAGGGGCACTGACCTTGAATCTACTCACCTTCAGTGGATTCAAATGGATCAGTGGATTTTCAGGGGATTATAAGATCAGGTTCTTTAATCACAGCAACGCCCATGTTTATGGGGTTAATTCATTTAAAATGAGGTAGCTGGTACAACAGTGAATCTTTTAAGTGTCACTTTGGAAGTAGCCTAAATTGCAGCCCTTAAAACACTGGGGGCGCTGGGAGAAGAGCTCTGGCCCGTGCCACATAACCTTCTCTGCGTCCAAAGCAGCAAAGGATTTGACTTCAACCAGGGGTGTGTGTGTGTGTCTCTTTAAAAAGTCAGGTTCCAGGGTGAAGCCTTGGCCATAAGGAAAATGTCTCTGAAATCAGAGCCAGGTCAGGGAAACCACAGGAGAACCAGAGAGAAGGAGCTGAGAACAGGCCAGGGACCCGAGTTTAAGGTAGGACTGTACCCCGACCTCCATAACAGCTCAGCAAGAAGCGAATCAAAGTTCATTCATTTTCCACGCTGCGAACTCACCCTGCCCCAGCTGCAGGAAGCCACAAGACGATCAACACAGATTCCACACTTTCCTTAATACTCATTTCCACTTTAATTAGTATTTTGGGTTCATTTATATTGAGCAAATCGAACCTATGTCTTTTATAAAGGTTTAAGTACAAACATATCAATGTTTTCAGTGTTCTGGCTGGACTTTTTAGGTGAAATCAGCTTCATCCAGAAGTAAAACCATTCACGAGGGGACTCCAAAATGAAAAGTGTGACTGGAAAGCATGTCAGCTGCCTTGCCCACATGGACGTTTTCAGGTATACAATCTTTATTATTTGCAGATCCCTTATGGGTGGATTCACCAACTTGCTTTTAAAATTTATTGGTTCCCCGCAAAATCAACACTTGTGGACAGGGGCAGAGGGGCAAGACATTTGAGTTGCTGAATGCGTTTCAGCTCAGACTGTAAAGAAGTATCATTTTCAGTCTATTTAATGCGGTGTTTTTTTAGCATTTTTGTACTTTGGGCTGGTGATTTCACTGTTGAAATGGCCCCAAGCAGAGTGGGAAAGAGCTGTCTAGTGTGCTAAGTGCAGGCAGGCTGGGCTGTGCCCTACGGAGAAGCGTCCTTCAGGAGTGAGTTTTTTAGGGCTGTTGGCCATAAGTTCAATGCTAACGAACGAACAATATATACCCATAAGGTGTCTTTAAACAAACACATACCGAACAAGGTTATGCAGTGATGGGTTGACAAAGACAGGTGGCTGGCAGGCACCTGCCCCTATTTGTTCCTTAGGAGCCATGATTCAATATTCACTAATTCAAGGTTCGCGATGACTTTGTACAACATAATTGCCACGAGTAACAAGAATCAACTGTATTTTTTTGTTTTTGTTTTTGTTTTTGCGGTACGCAGGCCTCTCACTGCTGTGGCCTCTCCCGTTGCGGAGCACAGGCTCCGGACGCGCAGGCTCAGCGGCCATGGCTCACGGGCCCACCCGCTCCGCGGCATGTGGGATCTTCCCAGACCAGGGCACGAACCCGTGTCCCCTGCATCGGCAGGCGGACTCTCAACCACTGCGCCACCAGGGAAGCCCTCAACTGTATTTTTGAACGTTATCTAACAAAAACATGTGCTTTCTTTTCTTTTTCAATTACAAGTTTTTCCATAATTTTAACGCAAATTGACATGATGAAGACAACGGCCAGTTGTTTTCTCCAATCACCTGTTACCTGTTGGGACCTGCTGGATTTGGGGAATTTGAAGAATGAGAATGGATTTTTGTTCCAGGCAGGAAAACATTTACCCAAGCTCCCTCTCCCACCTGTGGCCACAACTCCAGGGACGGAGATGCTTGTTAGTTAAGGAAGCAGCTCTGCCACCGTGAGCTCGTGGGGATTTTAGGAAGACAGCTTTAGGGGAAGAGACGCTAGCCTCATGTTTGAGGAGGCAGGTTCTGAAAACTCTTGGGACACTGGGCAGAGAGTTCTAGAAGAGAGTTGGGTCTCGGGGTCTGAATCTGGGAGAAGTGGGAGGTACAAGTGATTCCCACCCCACTCCCCACCCCCCACCCCCCGCCCGCTGCCTCAGACCCAGCCCCTCCCCCCCAGCCTCAGACCCACCCCACCACGCAGCAGCTGCTCCAACATCCCGGCCCTACAAAGTAACGCAGATTGGCTCGCGGTGGCCACACAGATCTCCAGAGCCTCAACACGTTTGGAAAAAGAATGTATAATTTATTTGTACAATTTTTCACACTTGAATTTTACAATTTAAAAAAGATACAAAACAGAAGACAAACAGTGATCACATAAATTAAGAGAAGCACTAAAGAAGGAACGCCTTCTCACCATGACAATGCTTTTTAAAATCCACCTCGGGGAGCAGGCGCGTCCGGATGGTCCCTGCGGTTGCTGCAGGCCAAGCATCCTGCGAGCGGATTGTACAGCCTTCCGTTCCAAGGTTAAGTCCTAGCACAGAATCACTCAATTTGTTCTTGGAAACACCAGCGTGTCTGAGAGGGTGCAGAACCTCACGGCCCTGCGTTTATGCTTCACACTTGGCAACTGAAACGTGACCTTCCCTCCAGGGAAACGTTAGGGGCTGGAAGGGGTCACAGGGAGTCCAACACACACCTCTCTCTTCTTTGTCACAAGCACAGGTGCTGTGCTTTAGCGTGTCACTTACAGAGCATTCAATTCGGAGCCAGCAACTCAAGTCCGCTGCTGTTCACACAGGCAAAGACAACAGTAGTTTCAGAGTCAGGGGTAGAACTACTTAGAGGATCACGGCCCAGATTCCATGAGCACTGAGGTAGTAACATGTAGAAAGTTTACAGGAAACAGTGTATCTTTAATCAGCATCCCTGATTGCCCTGGGTCACCTCAATTTCCACGTGATTAGCAGACCTTAAGAGGGTCAGTAGACACCCCACTCGGGGTGGGACCACAGTAGGGGGTGGGGCGTAGCACAGTCTCCAAGGAGAGGGACAGGGAGAAGACATGGAGTAAGGCTGGGGCCCCCTGCCCCAGCAGTGCTCAGCACTGAACATATCTGCTCCGTCTACACCCTCACCACCGCCCAAGAAGGAAAAAAGGTTTCAGTGCCCTGACAAGTGGCTATCAAGTCATCACCCATGAAGGGCTGGTCCCTTTATTTCCAGCCACCTTCCAGGGCTGCTAAAAAGGCACTAAAAAATGATCAGCAAAAATCCCTCGTGGGGAGACAGGCCCTGGGGCTGCCCCAAGTGGCCCGCACTGGTGATGGCCCCAGAGGGTGGCCCCTGCAGTTTCTACCTGGCTTCCTCCCTTCCCATCTCAAGCCGTCCAGCAGCTGAGAAGTCACCAGCGCCCTGTGTGTCCAAGAGGGGCCCCTGGAACGGGGCTTGGAAGGGAGGTCCCCGTGGGACAGACCCCAGCCCTCTGCCTGCACTGGCCCTGCAAGCCCACACCCAGCTGGGCCTCCCCTGTCGGACGAGGGGCGCGGGAGTGTACGTCCGGGGTGGGGGAGGCCGTGTGGCCTGCAGAGAACTGTGGAGCGTGCCAAAGACAGACAGGTTCACTATTTAATAAAAACGAAAGGGCCTGGGAATCATTTCTAAAAATACATCATGCACAGGGATTAAAACTCAGCCCCTTCAGGCTTCCCTGGTGGCGCAGTGGTTGAGAGTCCGCCTGCCGATGCAGGGGACACGGGTTCGTGCCCCGGTCCGGGAGGATCCCACATGCCGCGGAGCGGCTGGGCCCGTGAGCCATGGCCGCTGAGCCTGCGCGTCCGGAGCCTGTGCTCCACAACGGGAGAGGCCACAGCAGTGAGAGGCCCGCGTACCGCAAAAAAAAAAAAAAAAAAAAAAAAAAAAAATCATCCCCTTCATTTTCTTGTGGAATGGTGTCAAGGACCCAGGCTGTATGGATTAGCTGTTTGCCTGTTCAAAAAGGAAAAAGAAACGATGTTATTTTCTTGAGACAAACAAAGGTAGAAAATTATTTTTTCCCCTAAATGAACGTGAGGCCCTTATACACCAATGAGTAAGCTTAATAAGACAAAGGGATATTGTTTTTCTACAGCATGAAGGTCAAGGGGTTAGGCTGACAGTGGAGGACAGCATGTGCAAAGGCCCTGAGGCATAAGGGGGAACGGGGTGTGTAGGGATCCAATCATTCAGCACAGCTGGGACACAGGCCTCTGTGGGCAAACCGAGTGTGACCTTAGCCACTGAAAGACGTCAAGTGTCTAATTGTCCGGCTTTCTACCCACTTTCTCTGCTGCCACCCAGCCCTCTCACTCCCCGCTCTGGCCGTGCTGAGCCACCGGCGGTACCTTAACACACCTCGCCCGTTTGCTCTCTCATCCTGGAGGGACAGTCTCCCCTTGGCCTGGCTCACCTCCCTCAAGGTGTCCGGGCTGCCTTCTCCTCCCAGCCCCACCGCAGCCCCCGCAGCTTCCCTCTACCACATAGCCCCCGGCGGGTCAGAGGGAGTCATCTATTTCCAGCACTCGGCCCTTTCTGGGGCGGGGACTAGATGGGCCCCGTGGCCACTTGAAGGTGTTAGGTCCTACGGTTTCAATCTGGGGAGATGCAGGCTGGACCTCATTGGGCAATGCCCTCTGGTTCTGCACCTGGGTACCTTTGGAGACTTGAGAGGGGACAGAATAGAACTTTTTCTTCCACCAGGAGCCAACCCCTAGAAGAAGCCGAAATCTGTGGGCTCTGCCGGTCCCGAGGCCCGTGAGATGGACCCAGGATCCAGACAGAGCACAAGGACTGGGCTCCGTTATGCACCGCAGGCCAGGCCGGGAGCCCCTGGGATCTTTCCCCACCTTACCACCTCTCCTTGTACCAGAGAACCCCAGCTGCTCCCCGGCCCCAGGGCGTACTCGATAGCCCAGAAAAGGACAGGGCAGAGGCACGGCTGGCTGACCTGCCTCTCCCTGCTCTCTGCCCATCCACCAGAAGTTTGACTCAATGACGTCTGGGTGGGTAAACAGAACCACCTGAGCCAGAACCGAGCGTGGTCAGAGCACAAGGAAGCCCATCACAGTCAGCTCTGGACCCTACAAAGCTGAGCCCCAGACGTTTTCACCCGAACACCAGTGGTGGGCCCTGGACAGTGGGGGAGGGGATGCCACCTGGCACGGGGACCACACCTCCTAGGCTGTGACACAGCGAAGCCAGAGAACCCAATGAGGAGGACGGGAAAGTTACCCTCATTTGTCGATAAATCCAGTCTGTAAACACGGTCACGTTTCCGTACACTCCCGGTCGGTAAGCCTTAGCGCAGCCAGACCCCCAGCTCGTGTCCCCAATCAGCCACCAGACGCTGCTCTTCAGAGTGACCAGAGGGCCTCCGCTGTCACCCTGGGGGACACAGCAGGTTACAGAGCAGAAGTGAAACCCCAGGCCGTACATCACAGAGGGCAGGGGGTAATGGGAGGGTCTGCAGGTCTCCTCCAACGAGGTGACAGTCATATAGTCCCCCAAAGAGACTGCACCAGCGACGAATTGGCATCTGCATCAGTTAATAGTTGACAAATAAATGGCTGTCCATATTTTTAAATAGTCAAAAGACTTATTTCTGTGACACTTCGACCACACAGCGCCTTCCGGAGGAAGCAGCGGCGTGCATTGTTGGGGGTACCAGGGCTTTCGCACCGTCCATGGCCGTCACTTCCCACGGCCGCCCCCAGGCCCCAGGTCGGGGAGGAGGCGCTCCTCACGGGCCCCCTGGGAGCCGGCCAAGGCCCAGAGGCCGAACGCAAGCTGGTCATCACCTGGCAGGAGTCGACGGTTCCCTGCAGGTACCCCGCGCAGATCATGGCCGGCGTGATGAGGTCACTGTACACCTGCTTGCTGTCGCACCGCCAGGGCTCGATGAGCCGCACCATCGCCGCGTTCAGCCTATCCGAGGTTTTCCCTGCAACAGAGGATGGCCTGGCTTTCCCAGGAAGCCTGGACTCCCTCCCGGGGGGCGTGGACAGACGGCCACGCCCTTCCTCCCATACTGGCTCCTGGGACACCGGGGTATCTTCCAGCTGTTGGGGTCTGTGTGTAAAGCGGCTCCAGATTGGGTTTGGGAGCAGACTGCCTGCTCTGGGGCTGGGGAGCTCCGCCTGTGTCCTAGAATCATCCTCTCCCATCGCCTGTGTCCTAGAATCATCCTCTCCCATCGCCTGTGTCCTAGAATCATCCTCTCCCATCACCTGCGTCCTAGAATCATCCTCTCCCATCACCCAGCCACTTGGTTCCCTGGGATTAGCTTTCCTCCTTCATTGCTCCCTCTTCTCTGGACCGTTCCCAGGGCGACCGGAGGAGCCCTGTGTTTCCACCTCAAACACCCGACCGTCCTCAACACCACACGACCCTTCACTCTCTGACCATCTGCCCTCAGCTGCCAGCAGGTGGAAACTTCCTAGACGCTCGCTGGGACTCGTACTCTATGTCTCCCAGTTGCTACCTGGATGTCTTCTGGGCTCCACGGGCGTACCGTGCTGAAGCAGTGCCTCTCCTAGAGGGCTCCTCCACCCAAAGCCATGCCGCACCCCGCCCCCGTCCTCCGGACTCGGGAAATGGTCCCACCACCCACCGGGGGGCTTGCGTCACAGCTGGAAGCCGCCTTCCTGTGACCCTTCACTCTTTCTCTGCTGACACTCCATCCATCAGCAGATCTGAAGGCTCTGTCCCAAACGTGCTCCCACCCCCACCCCACCCCCACCCCCGGTCTGAGCCGCCTTCTTCTCTCGGAGGACACAGCACTGGTCCCCTCACCGTGCTGTTCCGTCTGCCCTCACCCCCAACCCTTCCGTGACTCCCTACACAGCTCTCAGATCAAGTCACTCCAGTATCCTCGTTATAGCCTACAAGGCCCTATGCGACCTGGTCCCAGCCTGCCCCCTCACCCCGGCTCATCGTGCCCTGGCCACACTGGCCCTTCTGTTCGTAAGACACTCTAGTCATGCAGATCTTAGCTCAAATGTCGCCTTCCCTGACCACCGCTCGCTGTCGCAAACCTCCGCTGTTTGAAAGCACCTAGTTCAGTTATTCCTTTCCTGTCTGAGCACATCCTGCCCCCAGACATCCACAGGAGAATGTGAAGCTCCTGCGGGTAGAGATTTCTGTCTCATTTTGTTCACTGCTGCATTCCCAGCTCTTGGTCGGTGCTCCACAAACTGTGGCTGACTTTCCCTTTTGTCTTGGATGCTGGGAAACCTTGCTCACACCTGGAAGGCTCAATCCAGGAGCTTTCTTTAGACCAGATGCCAGGACACCCAGGGCCATCGACATCTCCCCTACCCCTCCCAACCACCCCGCCCTTGAGCTATTCACCGTGCTTTAAAAGATCCTTGGAGGTGTGCCCTAAACACTTTTGGAAGGATGTAAACAATATATAAATGTACGACTAAGCCCATCCAGTGCTCCCTAAGAATGCAACAGCAAGGATCCCTTCATTTGAAAAACGTTATCTGAGATGAAAGCAAATTATAACTGAAGGCAGCTGGGCCAGCCTGCGTCAGGAGGGTCTAGTGCCTCTTCCCACTCTGTGGTGTCAGGGCAGGAGGACAAAGCCTCTGGCGCCTGCAGCTGGCATTGCCGGTCACACAAGCCCATCCTCACCGAGTCCGTTATCACTCAGCCATCAAAGGCAGGCAGACTTCCGGGCGGCCTGTTAGCGACCATGGGGTACAAACATGGGGGCCGTGTGCCCCTCACACGGTGGCCTCCACCCTTCAAAAACCAGTTTCCACACATTGTTCCATTTGGTCTTAATAAGGGCATGGGATAGGTAGGGCAGCTAGGATTTTCCCATCTAGCGCGTGGGGAAACAGGCAAAAAGACTGGGCGAACTGCCCAAAGTCGTCAAATCACTTAGTGGTAGAACCAGGATCAAAACCTAGACCTCCCGCTTCAGAACCCAGTGATCTGCTCCTGAGACCCGCAGGTCCCCTGCTGGGAGCCTCACCTTTCTCGTAGGTGGACCCCCACCCGGAAATCCAGCAGGCCTGTGTCGGTTCCAGCATCATGCCCGGGTTGGGCAGACACACTGGTTTCACTCTGTCTGTTCCAAGAAGGGAAAACAGCGTGAGCGGGTCTGGTCTAACTGAAGGCCTCCGGCGACGGTGTCCACCTGGATCTTCCCTGGGCCTGGGACCACCAGCCTCCTGCCCAGGGAGACTTCTGGGTTCCAGTGTGTCCTGGCATGCCCTTTCCTGCCCCTGCCAGGACCCTCCTTCTAACAGGCAAGACGCCCCCCTCTGAAAGTTACGGTTTCGGAGGATTGAAGATCGACAGTCCTGTGACGCAAAGAGTTGACACTGGACGTGGTAGGGCTGCATCGGACTCAATTGATAAGGATGGAGGTAAGTGATTAGCAATTTATAATTAAACTCACAACAGGTGCAATTGCAAACCAGCACCGAGTGAAGTCTGACCCACCAGATGCTGACTAGGAAACAACTTTTCTAGACGTTCACGTGTGCTGATTAAGTCGTCACCGTGCCGAGGAGGAAAAGTGCCGCAGTGAACGCATCCCTCAGTGGGGTGACTCGGCCTCTGCTGAGCCCTCTTCTAGCAGCCAACCCCTCCCCTGGCTCCACACGCTACAACTCAGTGCAACTTCCTTCCTTCTGGACATCACAGCACATTTTATTTCCAGTCAACTTCTCCTTAAGATGCGGTCAAAACCGTTCACGTACCCCGGGCTGCAGGAACGCCGCTACGCACCATTAAAAGTCAGAGGCGTCTGCAGCTTCATAAGAGCGATGTCGTTGTTCTTGGTCTTGGAATCGTAATTCGGGTGGGAAATCACTTTTGCTACTCGGTATCCGTTTCCATAGAACATGAAAGATTGTCTCAAAATTCCTGCAAAGGCCGTCCAAATCTTGGGATTGTTAAGAGGTCTGGAAGACAGACGTGAACACCGCTCAGCGTGTCAGAACCACAAACACGAAACGCTCATTTGACGGCCTTCAAAAGTCATCCGCCCGAGCCAAGGTCTCCAAGGTGACGTGATTTGTCAAAAGCCGCCGGACAAGGCTGGCCAGGTGGTCTCAGGCCCCTCCCCCTCTGCACCTCACACAGCCCCCACTCCCCTCCTTTACCTCGTCAGTGAATCCTATTCCTTCCGTGCTTCCCCGCCAGCCGGCAAACCCTCGCGATTCCAAGAACGCTTATTCTTGTGCCTAAGTGCCTTCCTGAGGTTTGAAACCCCATTTCCGGCGTGGCTGGGTCTAACTGACTTTTACATGCTAGAGCACTTCCTGGCACACAGTAGGTGCTTAATAAGTGTGTACTGATGAACAGCCTCTGAGTCTAATAGCCATCCCGGCATTACCTTTATCTGGGTATTTCCCTTCTAAGAAAATCCTACAGCCCATGGAATACGGTGGATGGAAGGAAGGGAACGCTCTTGGGTAATAAACACTGCTTTCTTCAACCATACAACAACCCGTGGAGCAGCACACCTGTCTTACAGGTGCAGATGCTACAGTCAGCCACCTCGAGGGAACTGTCTGAAGCCACTGAGCCAGAGAACGGCCAGGCCAGGCCCGGCCTCACTCTAAAGAAAAATAACTCTGATGAGCGAGGCTTTTTCAAAATAGCCATGTGACCAAAACACACAAAAAAACCCTCCACGTTTAAGAAAAAAGGAGGGGGAATAGTATCTTCTACAAAAGCTAACACTGTAAGTGATGGCTACCCTTGCCCCTCTCCACCCACCTGTATGGGCAATGCTGCGGCCCAGGGTGTTTAATGGACCACAGAGGACCTTCCTGCATGGCAGTGTGAGGTCTGAGTGTCTTTGAGTGCACCCTCTCTGGGGATGAGCACCTAGGGGAAACCAGGCCTCCCAAGAGGGCAGGGGCCTCAGGAAAGGTGGGACAGAGCTGAGAAGACTGTGGGCTAGAAGGAGTTCTTTCTTTCTTTTTTTTTTTTTTTTAATAAATTTATTTATTTTATTTTTGGCTGAGTTGGGTTTTGTTGCTGTGCACGGGCTTTCTCTAGTTGTGGCTCACGGGCTCTAGAGCACAGGCTCAGTAGTTGTGGCGCACGGGCTTAGTTGCTCCGCGGCATGTGGGATCTTCCGGACCAGGGCTCGAACCCGTGACCCCTGCATTGGCAGGTGGATTCTTAGCCACTGCGCCACCAGGGAAGCCCCTAGAAGGAGTTCTGATCACAGCATCACCCCAGCCCCACACTGCATCCCTGCGCCAGACCCCAGGAGTAATGGACGCCCGCTGAAGGGATGGGCTTGGCCACGCGCTGCACAAGTCATTTGACCCTCCCAGCGAGGCAACGACCTGGGCGCCCTTAGAATCCCCGCGTGTCCGCAAGGAAACCGGAACTCGAAGGACTCGGAGACTTCACTCCAGGCCGCAGGGCCCAGAGCCTCCGCCTCCCAACCCGGGACCCGCCCCCGCGGGACTTACTCCTCCACGCAGTGGGCGGCGGTCACGATCCACTCGGGGGTGATGATGGAGCCTCCGCAGACGTGGGTGCCTTGCACGTGCAGGCTGACCTGCCAGGGCCAGTCCCCCGGGGCAGCGCTCGACCCGCCCACGATCCGGCTCTGGCGTCTCGTCTTCCCGGAGACCCCGCACTCTGAGGGCGACAAGCACAGCGCGTCCGGCCGGTGAGCGAAGCAGGGCCGCCCGCTCCCAGCCGCCTGACGCCCGTCACACCCGGTGCCCAGACGGCCCCCAGCCCGAGGGTCCTGTCTGGCCGGAGGGTGACTGTTGTCTGTTCTTGTTCCTGTTTGTTTGGGGTCCGACTTTCCGAGAATGTGTCCTGGTCTCTTTGCATTGGGGGGTGGGGTGAGAGGAGGTGCTTCCCCCCCTCCCCCCAGGAAGCACCACTTCTGCTGGCACTGGGTGCCCCTGTTCCTTAGCACTTGTGCGATTCCATCGGCGTCTCCCGTACACCAGGTGGGGGGCCTGGATAACAAAGGCCCTGGCACCCCCTCGAATGCTCAGAGGCGCCAAGATTCCCGAACAGAGCTAAGGAGGCTTTTCTCACGTGTGCTGCTCTCAAGCTGCCAGGAGGTGGATGGCGGCGCGTGCGCGGGAAGGCAGGGCAGGCACCTGCTTTCTCTGGACCTAAAGAAGCTTGAGCCAGCCTGGGTGGGAAGGTACCAGCGGGACCGCTGGGGCATGCGTCCACCTAGAGGCATCTGCTAGCTTCAGCTGTTCAAACTGAAAAGCCAGGCTTCAGGCCTGAGACCCGTATGGGAGCAGGATGGGGCTGTCCCAGAGAAGGGAGCGCAGGGACAGTGTCCTCCATACCAGTAGAGGGTTTGGAAACTATAAATAATCCAAACACAGGGGCGGGGACACGCACGGGCGTCCAGCTCCAGCGCGCGGATGCCCTAGAGTGTGGCCCCGGCAGTTTCTTGAGCTCTCCCGTCCTCATGGGACAGCTGCTTCTTGGACTTGAGGCTGAAGGCGTCTCAAGTGCATCAGAATTCAAGAAAGGAGCCCCTTGGGCAGAGTGCTGGGCATGTCCTGACCTGTTACCCCACCTCATCTCTCCACATCCCCCAGAGACACAGGGAGATACACTTCTATAAGTACCAAATGTTTCTTATTTTAGAAACACAAAAAGGAAAACCAAGAATCACTTACCTATACAGCGTAAAGAAACCACTGTTTTTGAAGAACAGACATCACTACAAAAGAAGAGGGGAAAATTCTGGTCACTCTAACAAACGAGACACTTGATTCTCAAAATGCTTAGAAATAAATATTTTCTTCTACTGTTCTCACTCTCTGCCTCCCCAGACATAGAAGAGTCCACAGTTGAGGACTTGAATAAGGAAAGTAAATCTATATACATAGGGGACGGTAGTAAAGAGCAGACACTGAGTCAAAGTGCAGGGTTCAAATCCAAGCTGTGTGACCTTGGACAAGCTTCCTAACCTCTCTGTGCCTCAATTTCCCCATCTGCAGAATGGGCTAATATAGTACCAACTCATAGGGTGGTTGTGAAGATAAGCACACATCATATCAGCTGTTATTATTTTTCCTTGGGATTTAAAACGATCCTTTAATTTTGTAAGGAAGACGTTCGGAAACTTCCAGATTCCTATAACTGCTTTACATTTACCCACAGGAAACTCTACAGTCAATCATTTGCCTGGGAACAGAAGAAAAGTTACTCCTTTGGGGGGCAGACATTCCAGGTTACCTATGAAAAAGAAACAACCAATGCGTTCCACTGTGTACGGAATTTTCCCCCAATATGCTGAGGAGAAGAGAAACAGCCCTGACACCCACATGTTCGAACCTGGCCACGTTCTGTTGAACGTAAACAGCTCGCAGGGCATCCACATGGGGCCAGACCACTGTTACATGATGGATCAGGACGCGGGCACGCCCACTACACGATCCCATGAGCCTGGTCCAAGCCACACAGTGACCAACAGGCCCCTATGCTGGCTGACGCAGGCAGGCCCACTGCACGATCCCATGAGCCTGGTCCAAGCCACACAGTGACCAACAGGCCCCTATGCTGGCTGACACGAGTAGCGGCACTTCCCAGCCAATCCCAGCCATAGCCTGGCTTCATGCCTGCCACCCACCTTCTAAAAAAAAAAAAAAACCATTAAGGTACCAACTACAGAATCACCCTCACTCCCGGACAGCATCCAATGCAGGGCAAAGCCCTGCTTCCTGGAACCTTCCCCAAAAGGACTCAACACAAGCCCACACCCTGTAATAAGTCCCTTCTCACCCGCTTCCGTGGAGACAGCCACAGTTCCAGGACAAGGCATGTCCCGGCGGTCTCTGGCTGGGGGGCATTGGATGCCGAGAGAAGACATGTTCCCATTAAGAGAAGATGCTGTCTAAGGATCATAAGGGCATTCTCCTCTGCACACTGTGCAGCCACCGGCATCAGGGCGCAAAGCGGCCACTCAGACAAACCCTGCGAGGACTCAGGTATCAAAGAGCAACTTCTGAAAGCAAAGAGGAAAGCAGTTCTCCCACCTCACACCATGCATGCCGGGGGCACCACATCCCAGGCAATGACCTTCTCTTCTTTCCTCCAAACCCTGCAGCCACCTTGTGAGTTACCGAGAGGTGGCAGCCTTTCCTCCCCTGCTCAGCCCTGATTCCATGTAACCAAAGACGATGAAGAGACAGTCGGGGGCATTTACAAAGAGCCCAGGCAGCTGTGTTTAGTTCCTCGGGAGGGCAAACCACGGCCTGCTGTTTTGATGGGCACACCTGGCCGTGTGCACCCCTTCTCCTGGGCTCACCCTCTCACATTCCTGGGGACAGCCAGACCAGGGGCCCCAGGCAGAAGTCAGCCCCCCGAGCCACCAGGAACGCAAACCTGCTCCCAGCCTCCCACTCACACGGAAGGAGGGGAAGCGTGACCCGTCCATCCTCCCGTCAAGGCAGCATCTGGCACCTGGCCAGCAGGGATGTGCCGGCCTGCCTGGCCACCTGGGGATGGGAGATAGGGACCTGGGAGCTGAGGAGGACTTACGCAAGAAGGACACTGTGTATCTTTCACATTAAGGGACATTCGGATAGTAATAATGATCCTAGGAAGACCGCAACCATTTTCAACATATGCAACACAAAATGAGTAGCTCAAGTCCAGCCCTCTCCCCCACCCTCCAAAACAGTTAAACCATCAACCATGGGACCAACTCAGGCTCATTTCCACCCACCAGACGCACTGCGACCCGCCCAGCGCTGCAGGTATCCCTCCAGATACAGGAAACATTGGTGCCCTGGACCAGCCGCTCGCTCCCAGGCCCACCCCTTGCACAGCATCCTCTGACACGACTGCTTGGGCTGGGGGACCAACCACCCCCACTGCCTGGGGCTGAGGGGCTTCTTGGGAAGCAGGATTTCCAGTGTGAAACCGGCAGAGTCCTGAGCAAACCAGGATGAGTCGATCACCCCAGTGGGGACCCTGAGACATTCCTTTGGACTCCTAGACACACACCCTGACACACAGTAAGGTACACGTCTAATGTCCGGAGAGAGAAAAAAATCAGGAAAGAGGAATTTCAATTGTGCAATGTTACCCAATACCATGGAGGGCAGAGGGCAGAGGGCAGAGGGCACAAACAAGATGGCAAATAGACCTTAGCCACTTCCCTGGAATAAACCCAGAGCTGCTCAGAGGGACGGGTCCTACGTAAAGTCCAATCTCCTCCCCATGAGAAACTCAGACAAACCCGCAGGTGCAGCAGAGAAATCAAACTCTGGACAGTGATTCTCCCTGACGCCTCCTACTCATTCCCATTACACAATTCTTGAAAGGAAAGAGGAAATCACCGTGGCCGACAGGCACATGGAAAGATGCTCAACATCGCTAATTATTAGAGAAATGCAAATCAAAACGACAATGAGGTACCACCTCACACCAGTCAGAATGGCCATCATCAAAAAGTCTACAAATAAGGGCTTCCCTGGTGGCGCAGTGGTTGAGAGTCCGCCTGCTGATGCAGGGGACACGGGTGCGTGCCCCGCTCCAGGAAGATCCCACGTGCCGCGGAGCGGCTGGGCCTGTGAGCCGTGGCCGCTGAGCCTGCGTGTCCAGAGCCTATGCTCCGCAACGGGAGAGGCCACAGCAGTGAGAGGCCCGCATACCGCAAAAAAACAAAGTCTATAAATAACAAATGCTGGAGAGGGTGTGGAGAAAAGGGAACCCTCCTACACTGTTGGTGGGAATGTAAATTGGTGCAGCCACTATGGAGAACGGTATGGAGGTTCCTTAAGAAACTAAAAATAGAGCTACCGTATGATCCAGCAATCTCACTCCTGGACATATTTCTGGACAAAACTACAATTCAATAACATACATGCCCCCAATGTTCATAGCAGCACTATTTACAATAGTCAAGACATGGAAACAACTTAAATGTCCATTGACAGAGGAATGGATGAAGAAGATGTGGTCCATACATACAAGGGAATAGTACTCAGCCCTAATAAAGAATGAAATAATGCCACTTACAGTAACACGGATGGACCTAGAGATTATCGTACTAAGCAAAGTAAATCAGAAAGAGAAAGACAAATACCATATATCACTTATATGTGGAATCTAAAATATGACACAAATGACCTTATCTAAGAAACAAACTCACAGACATAGAGAATAGACCTGCTGCCAAGCGGGGAGGGAGGTGGGGGAAGGATGGATTGGGAGTTTGGGATTAGCAGATGCAAACTAGTATATATAGGATGGATAGGCAATAAGGACCTACTGTATAGCACAGGGAACTATATTCAATATCCTGTAATAAACCATAATGGGAAAAGAATATGAAAAAGAATGTATATATAACTGCATCACTTTGCCATACAGTAGAAATTAACATAACATTGTAAATCAACTATACTTCAATGAAATACATTTTTAAAAAGAAATCACCAAATTAAATACCTGTGGTAGAGTTTTTTATAGAGATCGATATTGTTGGCACTGACATTCAGCTTCATGAAGCTTGTGGCCCCGCTGTCATCCACTATTCCTTGGCTAGAAAAAAAACTATTCCTGAAAAAGACAGAAAATCTTATGTAAAATAATGGGTTTTGTTGTGAGCATTCGTAAATCCTATGTTATAGCTACATCAGAATATGACATTCTGGTTACGAGGAACAGCATAGCATTTGGGAAAACAAAAACACAACTTCCAGTCAAGTGACGCTGCATTATAACCATCTTTCCATCCGATAAGCCTGAAGTGTCAGGGAAATGTCCTCCATCAGTCGTGTTTCTAATCTAATCTGGATTAGGATAAAGAAGCAGTAAGAATAAGGGTGTGTGAGTACATATAATGTAACAAAATTACACATGTTAAAATGCTCCCAGTGATAAAATACAGACCCTGAACCGTGATGGGACCTCACCTACGTCATTCACAGTGACATACGCTGCAATTGGGGGCTGGCATTTTGAAGTATTTCACTAGCTAAGATGCCAGCTTTCTTATCAAGTGGTAATTCACTTTGAAAACTGGCATAAAGGCAACACACTAGAATTGCACAGAATTTACACGGTGACACCCCCAAGGAAGAGACGGTGGCAATGATATCGCACAGCCTTTCCCTGGGAGGCCAGACGGCTGCCACGCGTTGACAAGGATGGTCTGGCGTGTCCCTGGCTGGAATCCTGAGGAGGGGGCACTCCCACCCCCCTCTCCCACCTCCTCTGGTGGCTGCATGAGGAATGAATTCTCTAACGGATAAATCTGTTGATCAGCTCTCTTCTGTTCAAAGGCCTCCAGCGCCTTCTGCGCTCACGCAGTGAAGGTTATGCAGATCTGTTCCCTCCAGACCTTCCCTGCAGCCCTCCCCTCTCGCTACCACCCAGGAGGTGAGTGGAGTCAAGGCTTCGACCCTGCCTGGGGGCTCCTTAGGAAATGAGTCACCCAAGGCCCTCGGCCAGCACCCTGGACCCTGGTGACCGCAGAACTGGACAGCCTCGAGGAACCAGGAGCTGATGGAGGCCCCAGAGGCAGGGCTGGGGATGCCATGGAGGGGGATGGGGCAGTGTGGTGCCCACGGTCCCCTGCTGGCTTTAGAAAGGAGACAAAGGCTCGCGGTGCCCCTGTGTTGGCGCTTCCAGGGAGGGACAGAGAGAAGCACTGATCTTATGTCTCTGCGCCTGTCACCATCATCACGGAGGCCACGGGGCTCGGAACTCACGGGTAGCCCATGTCCTGGCACGCTGCTCTCCCGTAGTTGTCACTCCAGTCATCCTGGCACACGGGGTGCCAGGACTTCCTCTGAGCTGAGTACACCTGAAGGATGAAGTTGGGTCCGTAGAGGCGAACTGCAGGAAGGGAGATTCTGGTGAGTCTCAAACCATCGTCCTGTCTGCCACATGAGCCCCACCTTCCCTGGGACCCAGAGGCCCTGGGACCCAGAGGCAGGGCTGGGCTCCCTCTTCCCAAGGCACTAGCTACACATGAGAGGTGCCGAGAATCCAGTCTTTCCCCGCAAAATATGCCCTTCACCCACAAGAACTGAAAACAGGTATTCAGACAAAAGGGAACACTGTACACAAATGTTCGTGAAAGCATTATCCACAAGAGCCGAAAGGTGGAAACAACCCAAATGTCCACCTACCGATGAATGCACAAAATGTGGTCCATCCACATAGTGCAGTATTATTTGTTCATGAAAGGGGATGAAACACTGACACAATACACAACATTCTGCTGAGTGAAAGAGGCCAGACACAAAGGCTCACACACTGTATGATCCCATTTCTGTGAAACGTCTAGAGAAGGACATCTATAGAGACTGAAAGTAGATTAGTGGTTGCTCAGGGCCTGGCATCTGGGGCTCATTCTGCTGTGGAATGACCAGCCTTGGTCTGATCATTTCCTACTGCTTCTGTGATGAGTGATTCCACACACCATGTGAGTGGATAAGCCAACTGGAGGACATCTAGACAATGCATTACGATTCAACACTAGAAAGAACTGAGCTCTCAGGCCATGAAGAGACGTGGAGGAACCTTAAATGCACATCATTCAGTGAAAGAAGCATCTGAAAGGGTTCCAGTTCTAAGATACTTGGGGAAAGGCAAAACCATGGAGACGGTAGGCAGATCAGTGGTTACTCGGGGCTGGGGAGTAAGGGATGAACAAGTAGGGCACAGAGGATTTTTAGGGCAGTGAAACTACTCTGTATGACACTGTCATGGTGGACACATGTTAGACATCTGTCCAAACCTACTGTCCAGATGTATACATTGTACATTTATCTGCAATACCGAGTAAACCTTAATGTAAACTAAGGACTTTAGTCAATAACAATGTATCAATATCGACTTATCACTTACAATGCAGGTACCACCCCAATGCAAGATGTTACAAACAGGGGCGACTGTATGTGAGGGCGGGGGGGGGGATGGGAACTCTGTTCTTTCTGTACACGTGAAACTGCTCAGGATTCCATGCAAAGGAACGCTGCGAGTGCAGCAGAGGGAAAGGGGAGGCTCACGTCCTAGCAGAAAAGTGACTTCCAGGATGTGTCATCAAGTCCTGTGGAGTCAGCTGGATGGCAACCATAGGGAAATGGGCACATTAACAATGCAAACACACATTTACATTTTCGTGCAAAAAACTCTGTGCAAGGAGAAACAAGATACTCTTATTCGTTGCCCCAAGGAAAAAACAAGATTGGCTGATGGACAGGCTCGTGTGTGTGTGTGTGTGTGTGTGTGTCTGTGTGTGTGTGTGTGTGTGTGTGTGTTAGAAAAACTACCCTGTTCTTTCCTCTTCCTCACATCCTTGTTTCACGTGTGTCTTCTTTACTGCTCACACAGAACATGTCACTCCTGACATGGCTGGTCACCAAATGTGTAGGGGGTTTTCTCCACACCAAGCAATTCTCCACGACACCAGCTGGGCGTCCTACAATTTAATTCTAACACTCTTTACCCGGAGATAGTGTGAGCTCCCACAGGTTGAGGGCTCAGTCCCACAAGACTGCCCTCCTCCCCCTTCCCCCGCCCCCCCACTTCAGATGCCAGCCCCAAGTCCAGGTTGTCACCTGTGCTTCTGAACGACCAGCTAGAACTCAGAGGTTCCCACGACCCCCTCCTCAGCTTCGATTAATTTGCTAGAGCAGCTCACAGAACTCAGGAAAACCATTTACTTACTGTTTACCAGTTCATGATAAAGGATGGGATAAAGGACACAGATGCACATCCAGAGGAAGAGAAGCACAGGGCAAGGGGTGTGGGGAGGGGCGGGAGATTCCGTGCCCTCTGGGCACACCGGTCTCCCCAGATCTTCATGGGGTCACCAACCCGGAAGCTCCCCAACCCTGTACTTTTGGGATTTTATGGAGGCTGCATCACGTAGGCATGTTCGATCATTAACTCCATGTTCAGCCTCTCCCCCTCTCTAGACAGTGGGGTGCGGAGCTACAGTCTAAGCTTCTAACCATGACCAGCCCCCATCCAGGTGCCACTCAGGAGCCCGCCAAGAGTCGCGTTCTTAGGACAAAAGACACTCCTATCACCCAGGAAATGACAAGGGTTTTAGGAGCTCCGTGTCAGGAACTGGGGTCAAGGATGAAATACTAGAACCAAAGATGCACCAGGTGGTCTTTTCACTTCGGAATCACTAGAGTTTCAGGAGCCCTGTGCCGGGAACTGGGGGCAGAGACCAGTACATACACTCTGTTATCTCACAGTGTGTGAGTATATACTATGTGTGAGTATGTGAGTGTGTGTGTGTGTGTGTGTGTGTGTGTGTGTGTGTTATGTGTGAGTGTGCATGAGCGTAAGTGAAATGGGGGAGATGAGATTTTTCACTGCATACCCTTAGGGACTTCCTGAATTATGATCTATTTGAGTACACTAACTCTTAAAGTATTTAAGTAAATACAACTTCAGTATTAAGAAGAGAGAGAGAAAGTCTCTCCAGGTAACATGAGTTTGTCTTGCTAGAGTTTATCAACACATGCACGTGCACAGGTAGGGAAACATCAAATGTCATCCCGCCTGAGAGCTTAACCACGTCTTCTCAACCTCAAAAACTCCCTGCTTTACTTAAGAAAATGGTGACAAATATATTATCACCAAAATAAAGGCAAGTCACTATGTCAACAGTTTACAGAGTGAGTGAGTCACTGCCCAGTGCAAACCCTCTCCGGGAAGGAGCTGCAGGAGGTCGGAACTTAGAGGCCAAGGCACCAGCGTGGATGCAGGTCCATGCAGATGGTGCAGAGACTGAGCTCTGGCCTAACCCCCAACGCTGAGGATTCCACGGCCAAGTCCGCACTGCATCTCACACAGGTGCCCTGACCTGGAAATGGGATGTACGGGAGATCCATCCTCCCCCAGGATGGCTGCAGAAGGAAGACAGCGGTGGGGTAGAGCCCGGCCTTTGTCTGGCATCACCTGCATTCAGAGTTAACACAGCTCCCAGAGGACGCAGCAGGCTTTAGGCTCTGGGTATGGCCCTCAGTGGGTATTAGCACAGCCTCGTCCTCAACGCCAGGGTCATCATTTTCCCTGGCATGACCACTTTACCACCCATGAAATAATTCATTGAAAATAATAAAAGCAGAAAAGGTGCCCACCCCGTGACAACATAGATCACTTGAAAGGCAGCTTGTTTAGAAAACACAGAGCCCACTCCCAACTTTAGGTCTTAAACAGTTTGCCTGTTTTAGTGACGTCGTGGCAGCTGGGGCAGGCACGTTGGCCTGGCCCTGGGCTGTGGTCTCCCTTCCCCCATGCTGCGCGATGCTGGTGGAGGGCTGGCGCTCGCCCACTCTGAGCCTGTCCCGTCATCTGAAAACTGGGCTTAGACGCAAGGCTCAGCCTTCGGGAAGGGATTCAGTTGTGGAACGCTCGGCGTTCAGGACACGGGCCTGACACCGTCACGCTTGCCCTGCTGTGGCCTCTGTGGTGGGGCAGAGCGGTCCCCCCTCCGAGGCAGCCGGCACGGCCCCGCCACTCACCGCACCGGCTCTCGTCCTCGCCGCTGGGGCAGTGCAGGATGCCGTCGCACCAGTGAGAGGGGCTGACGCAGGTCCCCGAGGAGCTGCATTCCATCCCCAAGCACTCGTCCTCCACTGGCAGAGAAATGGAAGGGAGATGTCCGTCGGGCTGAGAAACCGAGAAAACCTCCCAGCACCCAGGTGACAAGAGGGAGTGAGCTTTCCCTCCTTTACTGTTAAAGGAGGGGATGAGTCCTTGCCGACGACGTACGTCACAGGGAGCGGCCGCAGGGATCCTGACCCCCTCGGGTCTGTCCCTTTGCTCAGGGGAGGACCCCTCGCCTCGGATCTGGACAGCACCCGCCCTCTCTGCCACACAGGTGAGTCCTGTGATCCACAAACCCTGCCCCGGGCTGATGGAGGAGACGTGGCTGTGGGTACAGGAGGGGCCTGTGGCAGCCACCGCTGTACACTGAGACACAGGGACCAGGTGTGGCCCCGAGGTGCTGCACTCACTGTGCTCACGAGTGCCAGGCGCCACCTAGTACCTGAAGCACGGGGTAAACTCAGCGTGCTTCTCCCACGTGTATGAATATCACACACAAAGGGCACGGGACCTGGACAACCCACGGATTGGGAGGAAGCATGCAAACGAGATTGGCCGCTTCCGAGAAAGGTTATTCATGCATTGCGTAACCAAACAGGAGGAAAGAGATGAGAAATTTCCCGAGGGGCTGTGGGTGAGCCCCCAGCCCAGAGAGTAGGGCCACTAAAGGGCCGGCACACCACGACTTGGCCCCGTCCTGCACTTACTGAGCTTCCACAGCAGCATGGCGGCCAGGACTGCTCCAGCCAGAAGGGCGCCCAGGGAGAAGGTGACACACAGGACTTTCTTAGTCCCTGGAAGAAAAGGGTCGAGTGAACAACTTAGTCGCCAAGTTTCTTAGAAGTTAGACTCTCAGATATATATGGTATATCCTATCAAGGAATAATAATTTCTTATACATTTAAAAATGTGAGTTTTCTCTTTATGAACGTATCCTGGGAGGTCTTACTTCTTCCACAGCACTGAACTTTAGGCTTTTTTTGAGAACCGAAGCAGGAAGCCGTGATATGAAGCAACATACATTAAAATTAAGCTCTTCCACAAGTATGGCCTGAAGGTAGTCAAATAAATGATGCATTAAAAAATGGCTGAAAAAAGGAAACATACCTTGTTCCGGTGATTATAAAGCATAAGCAAAATAATAATAATTCTCCTCAGACTATCATCTCTGTGTCAGTGGTACCCAAGGCAGCGGGGAAAAAGCCTCTTCCTCAAGGTGGTTTGGGGAGGGATGGGACAGAGTCACACTGACTCATTTAAACAGTCACTGGCCACATGTGGCTATCTGCGCTTCAATTAATTACTGTTAAATGATATTAAATCGTTCGGTAAATTCAACTACTCAGTAATCCCATGTGACCAGTGGCTACTGCGCTGGACTGTGAAGAGGCAGGACATTCCGTCACTGCAGGAAGTGCTACTGGGCAGCGCTGGCATCGCTCCCGGGTCTGGGGGCAGGAACTCTGGGCTCACGTTCCAGCTAAGAATACAAGTCTTTGGAGAAGGTCACCAGCGCTCTCTAGTCAAAACAAACCAACATGCCATTGTCGGTCAGAGTGTAAGCCGAACGTCATGCCAAGGTTCAGAGGAAGGCCCCCACCACCGCCACCCTCAGCAGGTCCTGTGCAGAGAGCAGCTCCTGGCCCAGTGATCCCTTTGGATAGGCGGAGAGGCAGAGGGAAGTGTCCGGGCGAAGGCGCTCACACAGGCACTCCAACCGCTTAGTTCATACAGGAGGACACCCAGGCTGCAGAGGTGCAGTGCGGGGGGGGCCTTGCACCCCACCTGTGCACATTCTTGCTTCGAGAAATCCACCAGACCAAGACGTTCAGCTTCTGGGGTTGAGAGACCAGAGCTGACCCATCTGATCGGGGCTCAACGCCTCGCCTCTCATTTCATTACCATGTTCTGCCAATCCCACAGTCTGTGCTCAAACCGGCTTAGAAATCACCGGGGAGCCTGTTACCCAGAGATTCTGACTCAGCTCGGGGAGAGGAGGCGTGAGTCTGCAGCGCCACAGGCTCACGGGTGAGGTCACAGCCGCCGGCCTGAGGAGCTCCATGTACCGCCAGCCCCATTATCAGGACTTGGCACTGTGCCTGCATCTTACCGATAGCAGGGCAGGGTCCCCAAGGAAGCTCAGGGGAAATTCCAAGTGGCCAATTTGACCCATTAGTCAAGGATGATGTCTTCCTTTAGGAGACTTCCCTATGTGTTATCTTATCCAAGATAAAATAGCGTGCCTGGTGAGTTGAGGGCTATTAAACTAGGTATTTGAACCTCTCGTTGAGAAGGTGGCAACCTGCCCAGCCCTCACTAGGAGCTTGGACAGTGGGAGCCCCGGATCTCACCTCTGGGGGACAGGCATTTCGGAATCATTGTCTGGTCGATCGGACATGACTGGGTGCTGGTTTGCAACTGTACGGATTGTGAGTGAAATTATAACTGACTAATCATTTACCTTCATTGTTGTCAATTGTTGGTGCAAAAGCCCTATCGTGTCCAGTGTCAACTATTAGTAGCACAGGATTGTTGACCTTCAGTCCTCCAAAACCCAAACATTCACATGTGTATGCCTTGTGGTTCAATGTGAAACACCTACAACTCTTGATAAAACAAATAGAGCCATTAAGATAAAAATGTCCCTTGTATTCCTGCTGGGGTTCTCTTGAGTTTGTGCTGTTTAAGTAACTTGCAAAATACTGTCAAGGCTCTGCCAGGCTACATGCTGCATGATTCCAACTCTACATTCTGAAAAGGCAAAACTGTGGAGACAGTTAGATCAGTGTTTGCCAAGTGTCGGGGAAGAGAGGGAAGGATGAGCTAAGAGCATGACAGGCTAAGACTAGGGGTCCTCAGCCTGGGTACCACGGACACCTTGGCTGGGTCATTCTTGGTGGGGGAGTGGTCACCCTACGCACTGGAGGATGTTTAGCAGCGTCACTGGCACCTACCCAGGAGATGCCAGTGGCACCCCCAACCCAGTTATAACAACCAAAACTGTCTCCAGACATTGCCAGATGTCCCTGGGGGTCGAAATCACCCCGAGTAGCAGCCACTGGCCTCATTCTACCAACCACCACCAGAAAGACATCAGTGCAGAGACAAGTGTTACCTTGATCCAAGACAAATGAATGGAGGGAAAGAGAACCACACAGGAAAGGGGCAGGGGCAGAAAACACAGGAATGGAAGAGAGTAGCGGTGCGGAGAACGAAGGATGGACGAACCACCTATGAAGCGCGAAGGAGGCAGAGGCAAGGACCGAGGCAGAAATCCAAGGGCGATGGCACTTGTGAAGAGCTGGAGTGGTCTGCGGAGGGGCGTCTTCAAAGGGTACGGGTCTTATTCACTATTCCTTACTGTCATTATTTATGGCATGGTGGTGGCACGTGGAAATTCACTCTGTCACTAATCTTTAACTGTGCAAGTGGTGTACGTAGGTAGGCGTATCTCACGAATTAAAATTAAAACATTATCAGTGAAAATGTTCCTTGGTCCAGCCACTGTACTGGCTCTGTGCTCATACTAGTAATGGCAGTACTTGTCCTGCCTGGGCAGTTCTCACCACATCAACTAGCCTGCATTAAAAGCCTGGGGAGGGGTGCGACGGGAAGGGGTCTGGAGGGAGAAGAGATAAAATGCAATGCAAAGAAAGGAGATGAATGAGAGGATAAGAAAGATATGGGATTAAGGGGATGGGCAGAGGACACACCACCTTCAGTCCCTCAACCCTCCTCCATGGCCCAGTCAGGTCTGGCTACAAGACCCTTCAAGGCAAGAGAAATGTTGCAGATGTTTCTGTACAACAATTCCACCGGCCACTTCATTCACCAAACACAAAATACACAAGCTACTCTTCGAGCACCTTGAACGTGACTTGCAGTGCCCAGGGAATGGTACACAGAGAAAGGTTAAATCGTTTCTCCCTGCATTGGGGGTTTACCATCGACTCAAGATGATTCAGCAACAAAACACGCAGACAAGAAGCAGTTCAGAGAAGCCCAGCTAGAAAGACCACCCTGGGTGGTACAGGCCAAGCCATTACCAGAGCATTAGTGGGAGATGAAGGTCTTAGCAGCCGGGAGGCCCCCAGAGGCCCACAGGAGGCGAGACCCAGGCCCACAGCTTTGACACAGAGTGGGGGAGGGGAGAGGTATGCAGAGCCAGACCAGCCCGGCAGACAGAGGAGAGCTGGCACCAGAGCCGGTGGGGCAGACGGGCCACCGGAGAAGGCAGACCCAAAACTCAGGCTCCATTAGAGGAAATAAATGCAAAAAGGGTCCTACTTGAGGTGCATGCTGGCCCCGCCGGGGGTTTGGGCTGCATGAGGATGACGGGTGTCGAGGTGTGCGTCTGAACCCTCGGGGCGTACTGGGGCACCGCGGGCGGGTAGTACTGAGCCGGGTACCCCGCGTAGGCACGGTGCGCCATGGGCGGCTGCGGCGGGTAGAGGCTTTCGGGTTGGAATCCATGGTTCTCATAGTAAGGCCCGACACCTGGTGGTGACCCCTGAATGATTAAAAAGAAGATGAATGACACAGCATTGTAAAGCAGCTATACCCCACTAAACATTTTTTTAAAAAATTAAAAAAGAAGGTGAATGATACAAAACCCTAATTATCCTAAAATTAAATATACACCCCATCACACTCAGACAAGACACTGGGACAGCGCTGCAGATTCTTTTTTTTTTAACATCTTTATTGGAGTATAATTGCTTTACAATGGTGTTAGTTTCTGCTTTATAACAGAGTGAATCAGCTATACGTATATATATGTCCCCATATCCCCTCCCTCTTGCCTCTCCCCCCCACCCTCCCTATCCCACCCCTCTAGGTGGTCACAAAGCACCGAGATGGTCTCCCCGTGCCATGCGGCTGCTTCCCACTATCTATCTTACGCTTGGTAGTGTATATATGTCCATGCCACTCTCACTTCGTCCCAGCTTACCCTTCCCCCTCCCCATGGCCTCAAGTCCACTCTCTATGTCTGCGTCTTTATTCCTGTCCTGCCCCTAGGTTCTTCAGAACCTTTTTTTTTCTTAGATTCCATATATATGTGTTAGCAGACGGTATTTATTTTTCTCTTTCTAACTTACTTCACTCTGTATGACAGACTCTAGGTCCATCCACCTGACTACAGATAACTCAATTTCATTTCTTTTTATGGCTGAGTAATATTCCACTGTATATATGTGCCACATCTTCTTTGTCCATTCATCTGTCGATGGACACTTAGGTTGCTTCCATGACCTGCTTATTGTAAATAGAGCTGCAATGAACATTGTGGTACATGACTCTTGGAATTATGGTTTTCTCAGGGTATTGCCCAGTAGTGGGATTGCTGGGTCAGTGCTGCAGATTCCTTTAGGGCATCTTTAATTATGCCAATAACTGAACTCACATAGAATGAAAACTCACCAGCGTTTCCAATTAATTGGCAATAGTTTTTGGGTTTGTTTGTTTACTATTCATCTTTTGAAATAAAGAAAAAAAAACAAATGGCTGACATTGAGACTGAGTAAAAAAATGTGTAGAAGTCTGGGAATGAGACAATACCCTATCCCCTGAGAGTGGGCTACAAAGTTATGGACTAGCAATGGCAGAATTATAATGAGAATAATAAGAGCTGACATTCGAGAACTCACCTGCTTCGGGCATCTGTATTCGTGCCCCCCTTGAAGCGTGACCATAACCCCCTAAGCTGGTACAGCTGTGACGGATAGACCCATTTTGCAGACAGGAACGTGAGTGACAGAGATTAAGAAATCTACCTAAAAGATTTACAACTGGGGGGGGGCCAGCAGATCTGCTCCCACAAGCACCTTTCTAGCGCACATGTGTTTATGTTGAGAGTGTGCGGAGTTCAGCGGCTCCGTCCCTGTCAGTGGAATTTCTGGGACACAGTGTGTACACACACAAACGTGGAAGGGGGGGCCCAGCTACTCCATTTCCCTCTCAGTTCCATCCTTTGGCTGGTTTCCATCTTCTTAGAATGCCCTCCCCTCCCCCTCTGCCTACTTAAAATGGCCCTCTCCAGGCGCTGCCCCCCCACTGGACACTCCGGACCCCAGCAGCCTGCCGCCTTGTCCTGCGTCAGCCCCCCTGAACCGCCCACTGGCTGGGCCACTCTGGGAGCCACACTTGCCCTCTTATCTGAGTGTCCACATGCAACACTCCTGCCCACTCAGTAATTTGTCCCCTTGCTCCTTGTTGACTGAGAGTTCAGAGAGGACCAGTATTCTGAGCAGAGGCGACTAGATGCTGAGAATTTTAAACAGGGCCTCCAGGGCAGCGTGATTAGAAAGCAATGGGCCGAATGCGAGTTGAATAACTCACCAACGCGCTCCTTCCAAAGTCCAAAGATTACACTCGAAACCAGAGCAGTAACAGAAAGGGATATGAAATGTAGTCTCTCATCTAAATGGGGGAACGAGAGGCCAAAAAGCGGCACAGGAGTTTGGCCTCTATCTGAAGCACGTAAGAACGTGCTGTCCTTCCCAGGAAAGGTGGGAGCGGTTCGGCCCAGTGAATTCCTGTGCTGTGGATTTAAAATTTAAAAAGGCTCTAGTATAAATAAATACATAATACTAAATAAATGGGCAGGGGAAGCAAACGTCTGTTTTCCAGATGGAAGAGAGAGAAGAATTTTGTCATTAACCAGTAGAATAACTACTAAATACACTTATTCCCAGGTATAAGACCATGAGTGAGATGTGATGGGGAATAAAGATAGTGCATTTGTCTCCAAAGTGTGTGTGTTGGGCGGGGAGAGGGTCTCAGGGAGAGGGGCAGCCAGCCCAGTGTCCCACACAGCCATAGCCTGTCCCAGGCTACCAGGAAGCAAGGCGACTCTGTGCTCTGCTGGCTGGCGGTATCCCAAGCGCGCTTTTCTCCCCAGGACTCACTCCCTCTCACCACTGTCCTGCCTCTATCTGTCCCCACACCCTCACCCCTGTCCCCTTGCCCCACCCCAACCTGAGCAGGAAGAGAAGAGGCCCAGGGGAGAATCACACATCCACAGCCCCTCCGAGAGCTCTGAGACTTCCCGCTGTGCAGCTGTCACATGGCTCCCCCCGCCCAGCCCCTGCTCACCCCTCACCCCAAGAACGCCTTCACAGCATCCGGGGAGCAAAGGCAGTCCTGCAAGCAGCTTTTAAAATGCTGACTCACACACATAGCTGGAAATAACAGAAGGAACCGGGAACAGAGGAAAGGCCAGGAAGGTAATGATTAACCACTTACTGAGTTTAAAGCCATCCTGATTTTATCAGCTGCATCAGGTAAAGGGAGGTATTTGGAACGTCCAAGCTGACCTAGAAGAAACAACGACAAGACTGTGCTATTTCCGTACCGGTGAGTTTGCACACGATGAATCGAGAATGCAGTAGAAGGATCACCTCTCGCCAGAGCCATGGCGGTTCTGCCCGCTCACCTTTGCCTTCAGCTCACCACCTCCTCCTGCAGCTGCTCATCCTGAAGAAGACGGGGACCCACTTGCTTGTTAAGTTCAGGGCCTGCGGCACTCACCCAGCTCCCACCCGGAAGCCCAGACTTCCCCGACGTCACCTCCACCAAAAGGAGAATCCAGGAAGAGAGAAACGTGCACAGGGACTTATAGACCGTTGAGTCGGGTGGCGGTGAAGGAAGGCAAAAATCCGGGTCAACTCCTGGCAGTGCCACACCCTGAGGTGTCCTTGGGCGACTGACCTCTCTGAATCTCGGACAGAAGCGGACGCAGCCATCGTGCTGGATTGCTCACGTGAGGATTTAACGCGAGGGCACAGGCAGACAGCTCATGTGCCCAGGCCACGGCAGGGGTGATAAGACTCTGCAGAGCACCCACTGGGACAATGGAGCAACCAGCGACCCCAGCGTGGAGCAGGTGGTCTAGAGCTTAGACCCACATGGAGGCCACACCGGACTTTTCAAATAATCCATACGGAACCGCCCCAACCTTAATAAACAAATACATTTAGAAATTCCATAAGCACATCCATTCTGGGCTTCCCTGGTGGCGCAGTGGTTGAGAGTCCGCCTGCCAATGCAGGGGACACGGGTTCGTGCCCCGGTCCGGGAAGATCCCACATGCCACGGAGCGGCTGGGCCTGTGAGCCATGGCCGCTGAGCCTGCGCGTCCGGAGCCTGTGCTCCGCAACGGGAGAGGCCACAGCAGTGAGAGGCCCGCGTACCGCAAAAAAAAACAAAAAAACAAACAAAAAACACACCCATACCTGCCTGCTACTCCACTCACTATCCCAAATCCAGAAAAGAAAGAAGTCTAGAACTAACAATTTGGGTGGTTTCTAAGGATATCGGTCATGAAAAGAAAGCCCTGGGTCACCTTGTTTTCTGACATTTGTGAACAGTAGTTATCTAGAAAGACCATCAACATAAAACATTTTATAGTAAAGGCTTATCTGACGTCACTCTTCCCATCATAAGCAGATAATGGCCTTTGTCCACCACCCCTGGCTGCCCTGAATTGACCAAACAATACTCCAAGAAACGGCCTTCACAGTCACGCCTCCACAGGACCCCATCCACAGTGAGAAAGCTCTGGGTTTCAGAGCTGGCCAGATCAGGTCTGATCATTTTTCATCTGTAGAGTGCCCGGCACACAGCAGATGCAGACAGCACGATGACTAGACTCTGGATCCAAACCCCAGCTCAGTCACTCACTACCTGTGACCTGGGGCCACTCAGTTAATGTTTCTGGGCCTTGGTTTCCTTGTCTGCAAAAGGGGTTAGCAGTAGCACCCACTACAGGGTTGTTAGGGGAGTAAAGTGAGTTGATAAAGAAGCTCTTAGTGCCTGGAACACAGGAAGTGCTACATACGCTTCCCTGGGGGCGCAGGGGTTAAGAATCCGCCTGCCAATGCAGGGGACAGGGGTTCAAGCCTTGGCCCGGGAAGATCCCACATGCCACAGAGCAACTAAGCCCGCGAGCCACAACTCCTGAGCCCGTGCTCTAGAGCCCGTGAGCCACAACTCCTGAGCCCATGCTCCGCAACAAGAAAAGCCACCGCAGTGAGCAGCCCGCGCACCACAATGAAGTAGCCCCCGTTCGCCGCAACTAGAGAAAGCTGCTGATAAACGTTGAACAGGCCACAGAGGCAGGATGGGCCTGATCGGTCGCAGCTGCAGATTTACATCTGGAAAGGGTGCTCAAGATACCAACTCCACCGGCTCTGAAAATCCAATGGAGCCAAAGGCAACAGAGCCAGCTCCTGCTGGGCACTGCGTGACTCCAGAGCGAAATTATTCTCTGACTCATTACATTAGAAAAAGAAAACCCTGGGGACACATGTAAATGTACAGCTGATTCACTATGTTATGAAGCAGAAGCTAACACACCATTGTAAAGCAATTACGCTCCAATAAAGATGTTAAAAAAACCCAACATTAACTTGCTATAAATAAAAATATAAGTATGGCTGTTTAATCTCAGGGAACCTCGTTGAACAAGTTACAAGAAAGATGCCGCAGCTCATTTATTTACTCTTCATGCAAAGATAAAATAAAAGAACCAGTTTGTACCGATACCTTTAAGATTTAAAAAAAGAGTCAACACTTTTCCGAGCATGAGGAAACGAATCTGAGCGATATACAGGAGGCAGAGATCACCATTCAGAATATATATGACGTTTAAGCCTTTAAGTGGGTGTGATTATCACATATTAATAACCTTTCCTACATCGTCTGCTCTGTAAAGAGAGAGGGTTCTGAGACTTGACAGCAACACGATATCCTCTAGCCTAAGCGGGAAAAGCTCGCACCTTCCTCGGATTAGTTTCAGGTGAGTCCTGCCCCAGAGAACATTCTCACCCCTGGTTTCTCTGCCCTCGGTGGCTGTCACTCCCTGTGCCTCTGAGCTATCTCGCCAGTTATAGGGTTGGTTGAAGTTTCAGGAAATGAAAATTTGATCCCACTGGCGGCTTTCCCAGTTTAAGAGCCCTCTGAAAGGAGTGATGAATCAATGCCCGAAATCCACGCTCCCTATTCATTCAATATCCCTAACAGCGAGAGACTAGGAAGCCAGGAGCTCCAGGGGCACCGGGAGCCGCGGCCGGGAATTGTCCCATAAAAGCCCAGGACCCAGAAGTAGCCGCAGCACAATCCTATCTCACCCAGCGATCCCACGGCCCACAAACCCTTAGGACCCAGAACACCAAGTGTGCCCAGATCGGCTGCATGGACTTTGGAAGGAAAGACGAGAGTCGCGCCACCTCTAACTCTCTGTGGCCAAAAACAAAGGAAGGGGGAAATGTCTCCCTCGGGAACTGGACCTGACGGGAGACGCACTGCTGTCTAAAAGGACCGGGAGATCACGTTCCGCGTGGTTCATCTTCGAAACAGGCAATTCCACGCCCACACGAGATAGTAAATCTCTTTAACTGGTTTCTGAAAGGAGCAAGACAGCCCAGACGGTGAGAGACAACACTGCTTCTCCAGTGTTCTTTCCTGTCAGCTAAAGGACACAGCTGATTGCCCTGGATTCCAGAAAGCCAGCCTCAATGAAGCACTTTTCCTTGAAGCGCCAAAGGGCATGTGTGTCAAAGCTTGGTCCCCTTCTTTGTTCCCGGTGAGGTCCCGCTCCAACTTCCCCCACTTGAGTCACACAACAGCGCACGGCTGTCCCGGGCCACCCCGGGCTCTCCTTTCAGAGGGCTGACTCATGCCTCGAGTCACCTGCCCGGCCACCACTCAACAGGATGGTGCCGTGGAATCCCACCAGCTTCCCATGAAGTAACGAAGCTATTTCCAAACAAGAAGAGCCTCTCCTTAAACTGTAGTGCCTTTCCTCTGGACCTCAGAACGCACTTGCTGGAGGTTTATTTTGAAAACTACCAAACCAACGCAAATGAGGTCAGCCTCATAGATACTGACCCCCATCTGGGGGTCAGGGGTTTTCCCTATAATGAAGGCTCCACTGACTTTCCCCCGACACACCGTTCACATAGGGGCTCCTGCATGGGCCCCGCCAGGTACCTTCGAGATGCTGGTGGTGTGATGAGGTGTGATGGGTGAAAGACGCTCCACCTCCCTTGACCTCAGATTCAGTATCCCTTCTGCAAACTCCAAAGCAAGCAACACCAACAGACACTCCCTATCCACTGATCCATGACCAGTGGAACCCCTTATGCCTCAACCACTGCACAAAATCACCTTACGTGTAAAGATGTTTGCGTGTCCTGTTGGAGACAAAATGCACTGTTAGAGGGAAGGTAACAGACTGTGGTGGATTTAACGAACAGTTCAGCATAAACAAGTATAAGACCATCAGCAGAATGGCAGAAAGAGGGAGAGGGAGAGAGACAGCAGTTCAGAAGTACTGCCTGCATCACCAAGTTTCTTTTTCTATGAATGCCTCATGGTCCAAACGAGATTACAAACTTTTCAGGGCAGGAATTGGGTCTGGTCCCTTTTTTTTTTTTTTTTTTTTTTCAAATCTAGCTTTGTACCATACAAAGAAAACATTCCAAAGGCCAAATGAGTAAGATGAAATTTAAGAGAGAGAGTGCCGGAAAGCCGGCACCTGGACAAAAACAGCCTCCAAATTGAGGATGTGGGTGACCTCACACGTCCAGGTGTACAGAGCTGACTGCATGCCGAGTACGACAGACAGGACAGAGAGGTGTCCCAATCCCTCTAGGAGGGAGGAGGCCTCGACAAAGTGCAAAAGCCACTGTCTAAGGTTTGAAGAACTTGCCCGAGTCAATCTGTGAAATGGGCATAACACGTCAATGGGGGTTTTGCCAGGATTAAGCGTGTACGTGTCCTAGCACCGTGCCCTTCACATGATGAGCCCTCAGGAATAACATAATGATAGCAGCTAAGGGACTGCTGTGTGGAAAGGGGACTCAATATTCTTCTGTGAAAATCCAAAGGAAGAATCCAGGTCAGAAGCATCAGGAAGGCAGATCTAACTCAATCCAGGGAAACCAAGTTTCCAACAGTGAGAAAGTTTCAGTATCGACTGGATTGCCTTGGAAGAAAACAGTTCCTCAAACCAAAAAATAAAGTTTGATCCAACACTGGAAGGTCGTTTCTCCAGCACGTTCTAGAACCAAATCAGGCTTCAGTTGCGAGGCCAGACATGACGATCTTTTATTCTTTTTGATGGGAAATGCAAAGGATAAACTCCAAACGCATCCCTAGAAAACACAGGCTCATGTGCCCCATGTACAGATCAAGTCTCCAGGGAGCCCTGCCAGGAGGGCCCCTCGGGAATCATGGACCTTAAAGGGATTCTGACATGGGGTCACATACAAACAAGTCATCACAAAGCCTGGGCTTAGTCTCGTCTTCCAGATCAGAGCTCACTAGAAAATATTTGTCTAACCAACGTCCACTGGAAGGCCACGGTTTCTCTTCCCAGGCCTACTTGGTTGAGCTCCCAATGATTCTGTCCACTCTGCCCTTGCATGAATTTCTAGACTTCAGCTGGTGCCTTTCAAACATTTCCTTCTTTCATATCACACTTCTGTACGCTCACCCCTCCCACACCCTACCCCGCCCCGCTGATGCCTGATGGTTCACACGAACTAAAGGCCAGCAGTTTCCCCCCACGGCAAGTCCTTCCCTCCTTCTCCTTGACTTGCCTCTAACAGGAGCAAAAAGCCTGTCCTTGGGTCACCTTCCCTCTTCAAAATCCAGTTTACAGTCCAAGGAACTGCCCGCACCCTCACCGGAATTTCAGCACCTGCCGTTCTCCCTGGATACCTCTAAGGCTGCCCGTGACATTTTGCACGCTCCCAATTCCTCTTCTCCCGACGGCTGTCCAGTGGCCAGCGCAAACCAAGTCCTAGGTCACCTGCCCTTCCTCCTGACCTCAAGCTCTGTCTCTGGCTTGTTCCCTGGAACTGCCTGTGTGATCGGCCAAGCCCTTTGCTCCTCCATGTGCTGTTGGGACCAGGATGGTCAATGGCACAGGGGGCACCCGGAGTCCCCTCCCACACACCCAGGCCTACAACCCCTGGGGGCTTGCAAGCCAGGGTTCCCCAAGATGGCCTACATATAGGGCTCCCCATCCCCGAGCTAGGAAGGGACTCACCAAGCCTGGCCCAATTCACATCTCAGCACTCAGGTGTGTGACACCCTTGCTCCCTATACCCAGAGGCCACTTAGCTTGTCCTGGGGCTGGCCCAGTGGCAGGGGTCCCCTGGCAGGTGCCCTGGAAACTAAAGAGGGACCAGGAAGGGCAGCAGAGGCTCAGCAATCTTGGGAAAAGCAGTGGCACCCCAGGAGACCCAGAGCTGTGAGAGCGGCAGAGGGCAGATGAGTACGTGGGACTTGAGTGCCCCTTCTCCGTCCCCCACTCAAGCAGGGCCAGCTTCCCCTCCTTAGGTAAGCGAGGCTGACCAGACACTATGCTGAGCCAGTCGCCTTTCCTTTCTACTTCCCTGCCTGAGGCTCAGGCATGACCCCTGGTTCCCAAGCCTGGAACTTTCTGGGGGGCTTAGAGAAAATAGATTTCCTGCTCCTTCCGAGCCTGATGCAGCAGTTGAAACCAAGGCGATGACCCCAAATGGTTACAAAGCCCCCCAGGACTCCTGCCCCAGGCTTAGGTGGAAAAGAGTGACAGACACCAGCCCGGAGCCCTGGCTTGCACATCCTGATAGACCCCCGTGCCCCCAGGCCAGGCCCAGAGTCGCAGTCAGTATGCTTACAGGAGGATGACGATGACAATCGTGTGTCTAGGCTTCATTGCCTGCAAGACATTTTCACCCTTGGCCCCATCACTCGGGGAGGTCAACCCTCTGCACTGCCCCAGGCTCTCCTGCCCAGGTCACCCCGGAAGCAGGCAGCACGGAGCCCAGGTGGGGCTCTGCTCCTGGATTATGGTGAAGCCAGCCTGGCTGGCGAGCAAGCCCCTCTCCCACGAGGGGTCCAGGCATCGCTCAGCTCCCCTGGAGCCAGGTGGTCTGCCTGCATCCCCAGTTCTCCCTACAGGACCTGGGGCCTGGAGCAAGTTATGTCACCCCTCTGCCTCAGTTTCCTCTCACCTGAGTTAAATACATCATAAAGAGCTTGGAATGATGCCTGGCTGGAAGAAAACGCCACATCCACATTTGCTGTTATCATGACAACACCAGTGCGGCCCAACTTTCTCCTACAATTAAGGCAACTGAGCCCAGGGTGCGAGGGGGCCAAGCTCCACGCCATCTCCTGGGCTCTGTAGGCTCCCGGCAGCTACACAAACTTGCTAGAAGACCGACCTTGGAGGCGTCAATAAGAAAGATGTTGCTGGGGACCAAACAGACTGGGAGTCATGAGAAAGCCCCCTGCTGCTCACCAGGTCATATTTTTCAAAGCAGAGAGGGAGGTGTGTCCGCAGCCAATCTCCAGGCAGAGGCCGCCACCGCAACTCCCGGACTCCTGTGTTGAGTGCTTGCTGGTGCCCCCTGGCCTTTCAACCTTGACCCAGGGGTCCAGTAAGCTTGGCCGGGGTGGGGAGACGCAGGCCTGCCCCGCCTTTGATGAAGCTGAGAAAGGGGAGCATCCCTTCAGTGATCCCCCGGGCCCCCCCAACCCCTCCACCTCACTCAGCAGCAGCAGCGCCTGGCCCCCAGGTCCCCTGGTTGTGCAAGCCCTGTGCACACTCCCAGCCTCCATTCTCCTCCGGGTGCGGTGGGGTGTTAGCTCCATCCTCACTTCCTGGAGAGCCTTCTCCGACCTCCCAGGCTAAGTCAACAGCCCTCCCCTCACGTCAGGTTTTCTAAACACCTTGAAACTCTCCTTAGCCTTTGTAATTTTCCGTCATTTGTTTGGCTCTCTGCAGCCGTGAGCGCCAGCAGTGCCTGGACGCACTGGCGCCCCGGGTGGGCCCCCTACCGTACTTGGCCCGGGGACTACCGCGCGGGCTTCAATCCGGGTGGGCTTCGCAGGCTGGAGGCAGAGCCCTGGGACACCCCAGCCCTATAGGCAGACCTCGGGTCGCAATCTTTTCCCTCCCAAACGATCCACTGGGATTCCACCTGACAGGCCCGCCTCCTCCTGGGCGTCCGAAACGGAATTGAAACGGATTCGGGATTCGGGATCACGGCGCTGTGCCCTTCAGCGGGGCGGGCCCTTCGCAAAAGCCCGGGCTCAAACCACTGCCGGCGGCCACCTACAACCAGGCCCTCTGGGGCCTGGAAGCACGCAATTTGGGGCCATAAGGCAATTCTTCCGCAGGGCCCACGAAGCCTCGATAAGGGCGCCCACTATCTGGCTGGCGCTCTCAGCCTCCTGGCCCCGGTCCGGGGTCCTGCCGTGGACCGAAGCGCCCGGGTGCCTGGCCTTGTTCCTGGCAGGGAGCGTGCGCCTAGAGACCAGGACCACTCCTCGCGGGGCAGGGGTGCCCGGTGTCCGGGCGGCCCAGCCCTGATCGTCGCCTCCGGGTCGCCGCCGTGGGGCTCGGGCTGTGGCCAGTGCCTTCCCGGGGCTACCGAGCCGTTAGCACCTCGCCCGGGGGCCCTGCGGGCCTGTCCCCGCCGCGCCGGCCGTATCGCTCCCGGCATCTCAGAGAGTTTCCAGTTTCTCCCTACTCCGGGAGGCAACCAAGAAGCAGGAGTTCAGGTAACACTACGGGGCTGCAGAGATTTTCCCAAAACAAAGAAGAGGAGGGACAAGTCTCCCTCTTCCTCGTCCCCAAAGGGAAAAGGCGCACCCCTCGTCCCCAGCTCGGGGCCCAGAGGACAGGGCAGCGGGAGCCGACTTCAGCCGATGGGACGCACCCCGAGGGACTCCGCGGCACGCCTGTCTCCTACCAATTGGCTAAGGACCCGCAGGGCGACCTGTCCCGGGCGACTGATGCCAACGGGGCAGCCGGGGGCCTCTGACCCGCGCGCCAAGGCGTCCCAGGCGCGCGCAGCCCTCCTGACCTCACGCAGGTCACTTTGCTTGGCTCAGCCCCGTGCGTCCCGCGGGCGGGAGGACGCACCTGCCGGGCAGGAGCTGCTCACACCTGGCTTCACCTCCCGCTGCTCCCACCCAGCGCGGGGGGCGCCCAGGGCCTCCCTCGCGCCCTGGACCCCCAGCCCCCGCCCCCGCCCCCGCCCAGAGAGCCCACCGCGCGCGCCGCTCACCTGCGGTGCTCGGGGCCCGGCGCTCCCCGCCCCTCTGCCTTCCTCCCCTCTTCCGCCTCCTCCGGAGTCCCCGATCCTCCCCGGCTCTCGCTTTAATCCGGGAGGCGGTGTCCGAGTGGCCAGGGTGACACCCCCAAGCGCCGGTCCCGGGTCACCTCGGGCAGGGGGAGGGGACGGACCGGAACGGCAGTCCCGGGCGAGGCTGGTCCGGGCGGGGCTGCAGGAGGAGGGGTTTCTTCCTGGGAAAGCCCGGGACGCGCTCTCGGCGGGACCCAGAGGGAGCCCAGGGACGCTTCCGTCCCCAGCCGGCCTTTTAGGGTTGGGGAGGAGCGCATCTCCCTCCCCACTTCCCCTGGACCGAGCCGGTGGCCGGCGCTTCGCGCCCGAACACTCGAGTCTGGATTCAGGAGGGAAATTCTGGGCAGTGCTGACCGAGTCTCGTACGACCCGGCCAAGCCCTGGCGCTGGGGACCCGCTTGACTTCTGTGCCCTCGGAGAGGACCCAGGAGTCTGCTCCCAAGGGCCGCTGGCCCGGACACTAGAGCCCAAGACGCAGCCCTCTGCGCCGAGCACCCTCCCCAGTGCTCTTGGGCGGCTCTTCTCTGCCTTCAGGTCCCAAGTCCCTCCCCCTCCCTCAGTACATCCCCAAGAGTGGCTTGAGGTCTTCCCGCCCACCTAAGGCAAGAGACAGGGGGTGAGGAAAGAGGGTAAGATAAATCTTGCCTCTTTTTAAGAGGCTCTTTTCAATGCTGTTTGCAATACGCAGATTAGCGTGGATTGCTTTAGAATCAGGTAGAAGCAGAAGAAAGCCCAATTCATTCCAAGTCACATGCTGCGTTGGCTCAGCACTCCTTCCTGAGCAGGTGACCTGGGACTGGACTTTCCTAGTAAGTTCTTTCCACCCTCTCCTTTGGCTCCTATCCTTATATCCACAACAGGAGACCATCCTGCATATGCCCCAGCCCTTCCCATCTCTCTCCCATCACTGGTGTCCGGGTTGTCCAAGTAGAAGACCCTTGAGTACCGTCTCCAGCAGATAGGTCAGGTCAGGTGGTCTTCTGGTGGCGACGCACATATTTCTGTTTTAAATAGCATAATTGGAGCCCTCTGGGAATGGCACCATTGTTCCTGCAAAACCCAATGTCCACCTACACACCAGGTGGTATGTGTGTCTGTACCTTCATCCCTCTTGTGGTTGTTTTCTCACTATTCATTTTCCCTTCTTTGGGCCACTTTCCCCAACTTTTGTTGGAGTTTACACATCTCCCAGGAGCAGATCACCGGCTTGGGGAGCCAACTCCACCTCACTGCTAGAGGGGAGCACGTGGCCAGTGTCTGGCTCAGCAGCTGAATCCCATCCCTGCCCGAATTCGTGCTTCAGGGAGAACACACAACCCACTTTTGGCCAGTGAGACTTGGAAGAGAGGGTTTCGGAGGTTTGGGGTCAGGGTGGGGAAGCTGGTATTTTTTTCCTCTTCTGCTGGAGCTTCCAGAGACCCTCTTCCTTGTGCTTGGAGGAAGAAGAAGCAAGCAGTCACAGGAAATGTTGATAGCCATCTTTCCATCACCAGGGAGCTCGTACCAGGATGAAGATAGCTTCTCCCCCAAAAGCACAGCATACACTTCACACCACTCAGAATGGCCATCATTAAAAAGTCTACAAATAACAAACGCTGGAGAGGGTGTAGAGAAAAAGGGGACCCTCCTACACTGTTGGTGGGAATGTAAATTGATACAGCCACTATGGAGAAAACTATGGAGGTTCCTTAAAAAACTAAAAATAGAGTTACTATATGATCCTGCAATCCTACTTCTGGGCATATCTCTGGAGAAAACTCTAATTTGAAAAGATATATGCTCCCCAATGTTCATTGCAGCACTATTTACAGTAGCCAAGACATGGAAACAACCAAAATGTCCATTGACAGATGACTAGCTAAAGAAGATGTGGTACATATATACAATATTACTCAGCCATAAAAAAGAATGAAATAATGCCATTTGCAGCAACATGGATGGACCTAGAGATTATCATATTAAGTGAAGTAAGTCAGAGAGAGAAAGACAGATATCATATGATATCACTTATATGCAGAATCTAAAAAAATGGTACAAATGAACTTATTTACAAAACAGAAATAGATTCACAGACATAGAAAACAAACTAAAGGGGGTAGTGGGGTGAGGGAGATATAAATTAAGAGTTTGGGATTAACATATATAGACTACTATATATAAAATAGATAAACAGCAAGGACCTACTGTATAGCACAATACTCAATATCCTATAATGGAAAACTATATATATATATATATATATATATATATATATATATAAGTGAATCACTTTGCTGTACACTTGAAACTAACAGAACTTTGTAAATTAGCTATACTTCAATTTTAAAAAAACCCACAGGGCTTCCCCTGTGGCGCAGTGGTTGAGAATCTGCCTGCTAATGCAGGGGACACGGGTTCAAGCCCTGGTCTGGGAAGATCCCACATGCCGCGGATCAACTAGGCCTGTGAGCCACAACTACTGAGCCTGCGCGTCTGGAGCCTGTGCTCCGCAACGAAAGGCTGCGATAGTGAGAGGCCCGTGCACTGTGATGAAGAGTGGCCCCCGCTTGCCACAACTAGAGAAAGCCCTCGCACAGAAACGAAGACCCAGCACAGCCAGAAGTAAATGAATAAATTAAAAAAAAATTAAAAAAAGAACAACCCACAGCGTATAGATGACAAGAAACCCAATTCTTGATGACAGCATTGAATCCAACCAGCTCTGAAGCTAAGCACCCTTTACCACATCTTCCATGAACACAAGTGGAAATCAGAATTCTCGACCAAGGGGAGTAGCCATAATACAATGAAAGCAAAACAATATTATTATAGGTTAAAAATAAGTAGCAGAATTCTGCTCATGGCAATGTGCAGGCTAGATATCCTGAAATAATGCTCATACTACAAAATAACCAAAAGGGCTTGGTAGAATATATATTGTTACTATTCTTTAAAATTACAGCTGATTTTGCAAGAAAACTTGGAAAATACTCAGACACAAAAGTGAACTGGAAGCAGATATGCAGGGAAGTCAGGGTCGTGGCAGGCATCCTGAAATCACCTAAATATCTCTAGTCCTGCAGAGTTTTGTGGGCAGGGGGTGGGGTGAATGACAAACAAAGTCACAGGCCTCAGCAAGGTGGGAGGTTGCTAGGATACCACAACGTCAACACCCCAAAGCCCCATACCCTCAGAAAAAGTATGATTAAAAAATAATTGTATCTACCCCACTGATGGGTGATGACTAGTAAACTTGTCTATATCTTAGTCCTGGCTCTCAGTGGAGGGGGACTAACGCTCTCCTGAGAATTGATAACTACCAGCAAGCCCTCTTCACGAGAATTTAAGTTTTGAACCCTAATTCCCACTATCTTTGTAGTCAGAAAAACATCAAGTCAAGAATTTAATCAAAAGTGGTCCCAGATTGGCCATGTCCCAGGCACATGGCAGAAGCAAACCCATAGCCTCTCTAGTGGAATGCCACTCGTGATGGATAATTTTATGTGTTGACTTGACTAGGCTAAAGGATGCCCAGGTAGTTGGTAAAATATTATTTCTGGGTGTGTTAGTGAGGGTGTTTCTGGAAGAAATTAGCATTTGAATCCATAGACTGAGTAAAGATCTATCCTCAACAATGAGGGTGGACGTCATCCATTTCTTTGAGGGCTTAAATAAAACGAAAACACAGAGGAAGGGCCAGTTTGCTCTCTCTCTCCAACGTGGGACATCCATCTTCTGCTTTCCAACATCAGTACTCCTGGTTCTTAGACCTTTGGACCCAAACTAAATTATGCCACTGGCTTTCCTGTTTCTCCAGCTTGCAAACAGCATGTTATGAGACTTGTCTTCCATAATCAGGTGAGCTAATTTCTATAATAATAAACTCACACACACACACAGACATAACATATATCTCTTACTGGTTCTTTTTCCTCTGGAGAACCCTGACTAATACACTCCTCAACCCAGGAGAAATTCCCACACAGTCAATTAAAATGAGCTTAATTGAATTAAAAAACAATTAAAATAAGATACCATGAAAAAAATCAAGAAGCATAACAAAATGTGGAATCAGACCAGAGATATTGGCATTATTAGATACAAATAACAAAATAAATATGTTTGCTAGGTGAAAAAATAAAGCAGAGACTCTAAAAATGAATGAGAAGCAAGGATTGTTTAAAATTAACAGAATTAGGGGTAAAATACTAAATAGAACTTCTAGAAACAAACAAACAACAATGTAAATTTTCAATAGCTGAAGAGGGAATTGGTGACTTGGAATATAGACCTGAAGAAAGTATCCAAAATTCACATAGAAGGACAAAATTATTTTTAAAAACATATGACAAAAGAAGCTAAGTGGTATGGAGAACAGAGTAAGAAGATCTAAAATATGTCTGATTAGACCTCGAAAATGTGAAAATGGAGAGAACAAAGGTAAAAGCAATAATGATTACATTTTTTTTCCAAAATTGATAAGTCATGAATCCTTCGATTATTGAAGCACAGCAAATTCTGAGAAGAAAAGAGAGGAATCCAGAGTTAAATGTAATATAGTGAAACTGCAGAACTCTTAAAATAAAGAAAAGATCTAAAAACACATCCTGACGTGAAAGACCTAGCCCCCAGATGGAAGACGGAATATGGTGGAAAAAAATATTCAATTTTTTTTTGTTAGAAAAAAAATGACTGTCAACCTAAAATGTTATATCCTGTAAAAATGTCCTTCAGGAAAGAGGGAAAAGACATTTACAGACAAACCAAGACAGTGTTGACCACAACAAGGAAACTTGAAAAGGATGAAGTCCAGGAAGAAGAAAAATAATCCCAGAAGGCAAGTCTCACATGCAAAAGGAAATGGTGAGGCAAGAATAAGGTAACAATGTAAATAAATCTAAACAAATATTGACACCATAAAAAAGCACCACTGATGGGCTTCCCTGGTGGCGCAGTGGTTGAGAGTCCGCCTGCCGATGCAGGGGACACGGGTTCGTGCCCCGGTCCGGGAAGATCCCACATGCCGCGGAGCGGCTGGGCCCGTGAGCCATGGCCGCTGAGCCTGCGCGTCCGGAGCCTGTGCTCCGCAATGGGAGAGGCCACAACAGTGAGAGGCCCGCGTACCGCAAAAAAAAAAAAAAAAGCATGACTGATAATGATTAATCTATAAAGGTAAAGCAGTGACAGCAACAACAAAAAGTAGAACTAAAATATTGGAAAATGCTTTAATTCTGTTCCTGTAAGTGGGGGGATCAGAATTACAGCATTGTAATGATGGTTATCTTCTGGAGGAGAATAAACACATAGATTAACCTGAGACTTCTTTGAGTATGCTTGTTAAAAGGAAAATTGTAAAAGAATAGAAATAAAATGTATGTTGACCTAGTCCAAACCCAAAGAAGAAAAAAATGAGATAAGGAAGAAAACACTCAGTGAAATTTAACAAAATAAAGCAAAGAAAGATGAGGGGAGGAAGAGAAGTAAAATCAAACCCAGAAAAAAATAAGACAAATGGAAAGCGTAAAATATAAACCTAAAAATATATACAAATACGTCAGTAATCATAATACATGTAAGTACTCCCAACTGTCCAGTTAATACGAATAGAGCTTTTGAAAGATATAGATTATCAGATTGTCTAATTTTTAAAGACAGAAACATGCCATTTATGAGACCTATGTAGAATGAACATATGTAAAAGAAAACTGGCTTGACTAATTTAATAATTGACAAAACAGACTTTTGAATCAAAGGCTTTATTGAGAATAAGGAGAGTCACTTAGTAATGGTAAAAGACACAAATCACTGGAGAAATATAGCAGTTGGGAACTTGCCTATACCTAACAACATAGTCTCCAAAAAATGTACAAAGAAAAATTGATAGAACTGAAAGATCTTTTCAAATCCACCATCATCTCTCTTAGTCATGATAGGTCAACCAACCAAACAAACAAATAAAAATTCAGTAAAGATATAGAAGATTTGAACAATGCAATGAGCAAACTTTATTAATGGACATATATAGATGCCTACACCAAATAATTGGCCAGAGGATTTTCCAGGTTAATTCTTAGAAACAATTAAGAAACACAATATTCCAGTCTTTCAAATATCTTTTCCAAGGAATAGGGATTTAGAAAATACTCTCCAGCTCATCAATGTCTAAGCCAGCAAAGAAAGTTCAAGAAAAATTATAAGCCAATCTAATTCATGAATATAAAAGTGAAAATCCTTTAAAAAATTAGGAAAATGAATCCAACAATGTATAAAAAAGATTACGACGAAATTGGGTTTGTCCTAGGAATGTAATACTGATTCCACGTTAGAAAAGCTATTAGTATAATTCAACACAATAACACATTAAAACAGAAAACTCATAAAACTATCTTAATATATATAGAAAGAGCATTCAATAAAATTTAAAATGCATTCATGACAAAAGTCCTTTGCAAAGATAAAATAAAAGGAAGCTTTCTTACCTGATAAAGGAGATTTGGGGAGAAATGAAGCAGGAATGAAAGGTTTTGCTCCCATACTTGTTGTTGGCCAGCTGGCTCACTTCCTGCATGAGGCAATGACCAGGCCCTTACCCCGACCCTTCCACTTCTGGGACTCCTGGCCATGTGTGTTTACCTCTGTGACGATGAGTCCCACCTCAGCTTCTGCAGGACACCCCTGTCAAGGTCAGGGGCAACAGTCTAACCTTGTGGGCTACAGCTTGTCCTTGCCCTCCCCCATTTTACACCTGTTGTGGACAGAATTATGAACCCCAAATTCATATGCTGAAGCCCCAACCCAATGTGACTGTATTTGGAGATAGAAATTTCAGGTAATCAAGGTTTAATGAGGTCATAGGTAGATTGATGATTTTGATAGGATTGATGGCCTTATAGAAAGAAGATCTCTTTCTCTCTCTCTCTCACTCTGTACACACCGAGGAAAGGCCATGTGAAGACACAGCAAGAAGGCGGCTGTCTGCAAGCCAGTAAGAGGGTCCTCACCAGGAACCAAACAGGCCAGCACCCTGATCTTGGACTTCCAGCCTCCAGAACTGTGAGGAACAAATGTCTGCTGTTTAAGCCACCCAATCTGTGATACTTTTTTATGGTGGCCTGAGCAGAGTGATACGAAATCACTCAATGCCCTGTGGTCTGCGAGCTTCAGAATCAGGTGAGAACCCAAGAACCAGACAGAGACTGGTTAGACAACTTCCTCGAGCACAAGGTCAAATCCTCTAACCAACCCCTTTTGGGGGTTGTTATCATTGTAGAACAGACATATCTTTGCAGATATATCATTGTAGAATGTGGAACACAAATTAAAACTTAGTGAGGGCTCCAACGTGGAGGAAGCTTGAGGACCTTATGCTGAGTGAAATAAACCAGACACAAAAACACAAATACTGTGGGATTCTGCTTATATGAGGTCCCTAGAGGAGTCAAATGCATAGAAACAGAAAGTAGATGGTGGGTGGCAGGAGCTGGGGGCGGGGAATGGGGAGTTAGTGTTTAATGGGGACTGAGTTTCAGTTGAGGACGATGGAAAATTCTGGAGATGGAGGGTGGTGATGATTGCACAGCACTGTGAATGGGCTTAATGCCATTGAACTGTGCACCTAAAATGGTTAAAATGGTAAATTTCATGTAATGTATATTTTACCACAAAAGCAAACACGTACCAGATTGGCAAAAATTAAAATTACTCACTACCATGTACGGCCCAAACTGAGTCAGCTGGAGGGGAGGGGAGGATAAAGGAGGAGGGCGTAACTGGTGGAAACACTTTGAAAAACTTCAGAGTTCTGCAGTAACGTTGAAGTTGTTTAAAACTTTCACCCGGCAATTTCACCCCCAAGTTTGTGCCCTGAAGAATTCTTGCGAAGTGCCCAGAACCTTCTACAGGAATGTTTACAGAAGCACTATTTCTATTGCAAAAGCCTGGAAACAACCTAAATACTGACAGGAAACTGCTGTCAGTCCCTTCTAATGGGAAAAGAAATAAGTATGTATTGATCTATTCAGACGATGCAATTAAAATGGGCAAACTACAACTGTACCCATTACCATGGATAATTCTCCCAACATGTGGAGCAAAACAGCAAGTTGCAGGAGGACAACATACAGAGGATTCCATTTATATAAAGTTCTAAACATTCAATATTAAATAACATTTTTAGAGGTATATACATATATGACAAAACTGTGGAAAAGAGAAAGAAATGGATAAACACCCAATTCAGTATTGGGGTTTTCCCCCAGTGGAAATGGATAGGGTTCAGTGGGTGGGGGAGATGAAAACTGGGGGGACTGGACATAATGCCTAATGTATCAGTGATAATATGTTTCTTAACCTGGATGGTGACTACCTAGTAGGTGTTCCCTTTATGTTTTCTTTATAGTTTTTCGCGTTATGCTGTTGTATGCGTGGAATATTTCATAATTTTACAAATGATGTGATATCATTAAACAAATTGGTTTTAAAATGTGTGTAACTGAACATGACTCCCCTGATGGAAATGATGGAGCTAGTCATGATCTGTCAGTGATGACACCATCTCTGGGCCCACACTGCTTAAGATGGAGATGATAATTCTGTGCTGTGGTGTTTGTTTGTTTGTTTGTTTTTAGCTGTGCCGCATGGCACGTGGGATCTTAGTTCCCCGACCAGGGATTGAACCCGTTTCCCCTGCAGTAGAAGTGCAAAGTCTTAACCACTGGACCACCAGGGAAGTCCTGTGCTGTGGTTTTTTTGTTTTTGGGGGGTTTTTTTTGCTGTACGCGGGCCTCTCACTGTTGTGGCCTCTCCCGTTGTGGAGCACAGGCTCCGGACGCGCAGGCTCAGCGGCCATGGCTCACGGGCCCAGCCGTTCCACGGCATGTGGGATCTTCCCGGACCGGGGCACGAACCCGTGTCCCCTGAACCGGCAGGCGGACTCTCAACCACTGCGCCACCAGGGAAGCCCCTGTGCTGTGGTTTTGATGCCCACCTGCTCCAAGAGTCCCATGGGTACCCAGACTCAGAAGGAGCAAAAAAGAATCGAGTCTATTGAAATACAGGGATGCAGGACACAGAGAATTTATTCCAAGCCAAAATGATGGGGAAGACTGTTCAGAAGACACATGAAGCCACATCCCTGGGTGAGCTCAGGACCTTTGGCCCGTCCTTCTGAAGTGGATGAGGCCCCTTACCCAAACGCCACTGCTGGAAAAGCGTCTTCCGTGGTTGCTTGGTACTGTCTCCGTGCTTTCAGCGAGTTCTTTGGGTGAATTCAGGTCTCACTTGTTCAAACAAGGAAAAAGTTTTCAATGTTTGTTGTTTTTTGTGGCTGGAGCCAGTTGTAAGGCATTGCTCCAAGGCTCAGCGTGTCCTGGGTCTCTGGCCCTGTAAAAATAGCAATTATTTTTCATTAAACATTTACTGTGCCAGTCACCACGATGGAGTTTGCACTCCCTCATTGTGAGACAGGTACATTGATTTCCCCATTTTACAGCTGAGGACCCTGGGGCTCAGGGCAGGGCGGCGGGGGGTGAGACCTGACCTGCCTTCGACACACAGGTGGGGCTGAGGCTAGAACTGGGCCTACCAGCTCAGCCATCGCTTGGGTGGCTGCATCAGACAGGGGCCGGGGCTCCTGGTACGAGGATGTGGGAGGGGCCAGTGTTCCCAGTCTGTCTCAAGTCCTACTGGCCCCCTTTGCCCCAGAACCCACGGAGAGACAACTGCAAGGGCATAGGGTGTGCCAGGGGCCTGGGGAACACCCACAGCAGCTGGCAGTGAGCGAGGAACAGCCCACCCTGCCTCCTGCTTCCCTCTGTCGGCCTCCTCCAGTGCCCTGGGTCCCATGCATCCGAACTTGGCCCTCCGCACCCAGCTGCTCTCACCTCCACGGGGAGACACCCCGCACCCAGGGACCTAGGACCGGGCAGCGGTGGATGTGCACTCACTCAGGTCAGCAGGCCTCCTTGAGCCTGGCCCTGGGGGCTAAGTTCCAACTTTGTCCCCAACACACAAGATTCATCATGATGGACAGAAAACAGGACAATGGCAATAAAAAATGCCACTTGGAAAAGGGGAGGAGGAGAGAAGCATTTGGTGGCCACCTGGCCATCCCTTACCCCCGTCCGGTAGGGAGGACCTGGACTCCCTGCCCTGCTGGCGTCCCGAGAGGCGCTGGTGGCCCCCAGCTCGGCCCTGGAGCGACTTCCTTTTGCAGTTCCGGGCGGAGGCTTTATGGCTTTTCCACGCTGCATGGGGCATCTCTGGAGATGCTTGTTCCAGGTCTGTGGCCAGCTTGCTGGCCACAACCAACCAGTTCTGGTTCCACCAACCAGTTCTGGTCAGACGGGATCCTCACAGCTAGACCCAGGCCCGGTCCTTGGCCCTGACCAGCCGGTGGCCTGGTGCAGACGACGAAGGGTGCTGGGGAGGGACCCCACTCCCTCCCGGGGCCTCCCCTGTGCCGGCCAGGCCAGGGGCATGCGTCACGCTCTGGCTTTTCCCATGATTCTGTGACTTTTTTTCTTGCTTAATATTCTCTCTCTTCTCAAGAATATGAACTCTTGAGCTGATAGGTTTTTCAGCCGTGACTGTCCCCTCTCACAGCGATGAAGGGACAGCCCTGTAACCCTCTAACTGCAGTGCTTCTCAGGGCACCGGCTCTTCCATGACATCCTGGGGGGCTCCCGCTGCGTCCCACCCAAACGCCCACCTCTGGCCCTGACGCACCAGATTCCCAGACCCAGGACCCCCCTCTCCCAGGAGGGCGTCTGCACAATGACCGCTGAGTAGGAGGTCTCTGCTCCCCAAGGGGTGGCCCAGGCCTCTGTGGTGACGGTACCACAGTTCAGCCCATCCCCTGTCCAGCTCTGCTTCCTTCACTCCCAAAACATTGACTCCAGTAACACTCCTCAAGAAACTTCCCGCCTCCCAGGGAACTGGCACAGGACAGAAGTCATTTAACCTCTCAGTGCCTCAGTGGAAAAGCCACAGAGAGGAAGTTTGGTTAAGCTGAGTAACGGCGTGTAAAAGGTTTAGAAAAAGCATTACTCTCACCCAGTTGTTACTACTGGTAATACTACTAGTACTTCTCAGGACACCACCTCCCCCTAAAACATGACCTGCTACCCCTCCAGCAAAACCTCTCCCCTGACTCGGACCCACATCTTCATGGCGACGTGTTCCTGACTCTCAAGATGGTACCCATGCGCCTAAGAACCATAAATTAAGGGTATTCGCTTCCTGCGTATGTGAATTCATCCATTTCTAATTAATCCACCTGGAATTAACCCCGTGATGGAGGAACCATCGACCTCAGCCTGGTGAGTTTCAAGCTCTGTCTCTTGTCAAACCACATTTCTACCTCGGAGCACCAAAGACTGTTACCGTCAGACCCCCCAATACCTAACCTCTGTCAAGAGCCCAGTGGATCGTGTTTCTATGCCTTAGTGAGTGAAAGACTTTTTTTATTAGGTCAAGACTAATGTTTTCATCATAGTGTTGAATGCCAACATTTTCAGACAAGAAATGGCAGCAGAACTGCAGGTAAAGTGCAAATGCAAAGCTTGTATACAGGGGCCTGCCATGCCCTTTAAAGCACTTTAGTAGATGCCCCACTACTCTCACAATAACAATTTGTTGTTAAATAAACTTCCCTAAAGGTCAGGCAGCAGAGTTACATTTCCAGCCCACATCCTGAGCTTTTTGAAAACCGCAGAGTTGAATGAAAGGTTATATACGGCCAGCTGCTGAGGTATAAAGGGCCACTTTTCGGGGGAGATCGTGGTCACAGATCCTTTCAAGCTTCGTTCTTTCCAGAAGACCGAGGCCAGCACGTCTGCTGGCCAGCTCGTCCCTCGGGGACTGTCCAGAGGCCGGGAGTTCCCAACCAGGACCAGAACTAAGGCCAGGCTGGCAGTCTTGGCAAGATGGGGGAGGAGGGGGCCAGTGAGTGGGGAACAGAAACAGCACAGAGGAGCTGCTTCTCCCCAGCCCTGGCAGGGAGGCCTGTCACCACTGCACGTGCTTGGAGAGGACCAAGTCCTGTGGGCGCATGGAGGCCAAGGTGGGACAATCCCGGCAGGTCTGAACTCTCTCCTTTGTCCACGTCTGCTTGGGTCCATTTTGCAGCGTGGACAACATTTCATTTGAAATGTGCTGCTTTGAAAACATTGGGCTGGGTCAGACCTCGGAGACCTCACAGACCCATTCGAAGAGCTTGGCTGGACCTCATTGCAGGGGCATCCTTGAAGGGCTTAAAAGAGGAGATGAGATGGATTTGTGGCCCTGGTTTCTTCTCCCCGCCCTTCCCTCACCAGGTACACAGCAGGAAGGGGGAGGTGCTTGTGGGGGAGGGGTGCTCAGTGAGGTCAGACACCCAGGGGACTCTCGTGATAAGCTTCATTTGCGTAGCAAATAATATTCCACCCCTCCTACGTTTCTTAGCATTTTGTTAAAATTGTTTTCTAAATGAGCGATACAGTTTTCGTTATTCTTTGCAGAACGCACATTACAGTCAAGAGAAATTAAAATGTGCTCATTACCAAATGCAATATATTGGCAGAAAGGTTGCTCTGATGAAATGGGCCCCACCGAACCCCTATGTGAGCCCTGAATCTTCACCCTGCTGACGAAGAGTGGTGTCGATGGTCCGGATCATTTTTTTCCTTGCAAAAGAGAAAACTTAGAAATGTTATTCCATTCACAGTAAGTTCTTAAAGATCTAAAACTCAGAGGTTTTGTTTTTCACAAGTATTTCTCATAAAACATGCTTGATTTCTCTTTTCTGGCTCATATGCATGTAAATAACCTTTCGGAAAAAGATGAAGTCTGGCTGGGATGCTACAGATGCTCTTTTTGGTACTCTTGCTTAAATGCCCCTTCAGACGTTGAGGACACATTCGGGATCCCCGAGCTTCAATGGCCAGACCTTGGCACTAGCTGAATTTACCACCCGTAGTGCGTTCTCTCCTCTAAAACCCCTACTGCTCTGGGTCAGGAAGGCAATTTCACGGGCTGCATCTGTTTTCTGGGTTTTTTCTCCCTGTTAATGGCGGCCCAAAGTTTCAGAATGGGAGAAAATATTTGCAAATGAAGCAACTGACAAAGGATTAATCTCCAAGATTTACAAGCAGCTCATGCAGCTCAATAACAAAAAAACAAACAACCCAATCCAAAAATGGGCAGAAGACCTAAATAGACATTTCTCCAAAGAAGATATACAGACTGCCAACAAACACATGAAAGCATGCTCAACATCATTAATCATTAGAGAAATGCAAGTCAAAACTACAATGAGGTATCACCTCACACCAGTCAGAATGGCCATCATCAAAAAATCTAGAAACAATAAATGCTGGAGAGGGTGTGGAGAAAGTATGGAGGTTCCTTAAAAATACTAAAAATAGAACTACCATACAACCCAGCAATCCCACTCCTGGGCATATACCCTGAGAAAACCATAATTCAAAAAGAGTCATGTACCAAAATGTTCATTGCAGCTGTATTTACAATAGCCAGGAGATGGAAGCAACCTAAGTGTCCATCAACGGATGAATGGATAAAGAAGATGTGGCACATATATACAATGGAATGTTACTCAGCCATAAAAAGAAATTAAATTGAGATATTTGTAGTGAGGTGGATGGACCTAGAGTCTGTCATACAGAGTGAAGTAAGTCAGAAAGAGAAAAACAAATACCGTATGCTAACACATATATATGGAATCTAAGAAGAAAAAAAAAAAAAAGGTCATGAAGAGCCTAGGGAGTAAAGACACAGACCTACTAGAAAATGGACTTGAGGACACGGGGCGGGGGGAGGGTGAGCTGTGACAAAGTGAGAGAGTGGCATGGACATATATACACTACCAAACGTAAAATAGACAGCTAGTGGGAAGCAGCCGCATAGCACAGGGAGATCAGCTCGGTGCTTTGTGACCACCTAGAGGGGTGGGATAGGGAGGGTGGGAGGGAGATGCAAGAGGGAAGAGATATGGGGACATATGTATACGTATAGCTGATTCACTTTGTTATACAGCAGAAACTAACACACTGTTGTAAAGCAATTATACTCCAATAAAGATGTAAAAAAACCAAACAAAAAACCTACAATCTCTTTCTCCCCAGAGAGACACAGTGTCCAGCCGTGTGAGAGTGGCAGCTGCTCTGTTGGGATGGGGGCCACGTGCTACAAAGTGAAACAGGAGCATCCCAGGGGTGGCCCGCAGCCCGCAGCGACCGCCTGGTCCTCCTTCCACTTCTCCAGGCAGGAGGATGCTCTCCGTGTGGCCACCCCCACTCAGGAAACCAACTGTAGCTGATCAATATACCGCCTAGTTCATCTGGACTCCCATGCGTCTAGTTCAATTCATTTGAGATGTGTGACCCACTGAGCACAATTTCAATATCTATGCACATATGTGCACACATATGCATGTGTGCATAAACCGTACATGTCCATACACATATAAATACACAGTATGTATATGTAATGTGTGTATATATATTTTTAAAGATCCAAATACACAGAGATTCCTTTTCTCACTGGTTTTTAGAAATTGTAGCTGCTTCAGTGACTGTGTCCTTTAAAATAAAAAAACTGAAAACACCCATGCCAACGCCCAGACCTCCCTGTCTCTGCATCAACAAGATTTTACTTCCACTGGCTTCACAGCATGACTGTTTTCCAGGAGGTCCAGGCACATGGCTTGCTCATTCATTCCAGAAACCTCCTAAAGGCCCACCAACTCTTGGTTGGTTGTTTTTTTTTTCTGTTTATTTTATTTATTTATTTTTTAAGTTTTAAATTTTATTTTTTTATACAGCAGGTTCTTATTAGTCATCAATTTTTTATACACATCAATGTATACATGTCAATCCCAATCTCCCAATTCATCCCACCACCACTCCCCCCCACCCCCACTTTCCCCCTTGGTGTCCATACGTCTTTTCTCTACATCTGTGTCCCTATTTCTGCCCTGCAAACCAGTTCATCGGTACCATTTTTCTAGGTTCCACATACATGCGTTAATATACGATATATGTTTTTCTCCTTCTGACTTACTTCACTCTGTATGACAGTCTCTAGATCCATCCACGTCTCTACAAATGACCCAATTTCGTTCCTTTTATGGCTGAGTAATATTCCATCATATGTATGTACCACATCTTCTTTATCCATTCATCTGTCGATGGGCATTTAGGTTGCTTCCATGACCTGGCTATTGTAAATAGTGGCACAATGAACATTGGGGTGCATGTGTCTTTTTGAATTATGGTTTTCTCAGGGTATATGCCCAGTAGTGGGATTGCTGGGTCATATGGTAATTCTATTTTTAGTTTTTTAAGGAATCTCCATACTGTTCTCCATAGTGGCTGTATCAATTTACATTCCCACCAGCAGTGCAAGAGGGTTCCCTTTTCTCCACACCCTCTCTAGCATTTACTGTTTGTAGATTTTTTGATGATGGCCATTCTGACCGGTGTGAGATGATACCTCATTGTAGTTTTGATTTGCATTTCCCTAATGATTAGTGATGTTGAGCATTCTTTCATGTGTTTGTTGGCAGTCTGTATATCTTCTTTGGAGAAATGTCTATTTAGCTCTTCTGCCCATTGTTGGATTGGGTTGTTTGTTTTTTTGATATTGAGCTGCATGAGCTGCTTGTATATTTTGGAGATTAATCCTTTGTCAGTTGCTTCATTTGCAAATATTTTCTCCCATTCAGAGGGTTGTCTTTTCGTCTTGTTTATGGTTTCCTTTGCTGTGCAAAAGCTTTTAAGTTTCATTAGGTCCCATTTGTTTATTATTTTTTTAAATTTCCATTTCTCTAGGAGATGGTTCAAAAAGAATCTTGCTGTGATTTATGACATAGAGTGTTCTGCCTATGTTTTTCCCTAAGCGTTTTATAGTGTCTGGCCTTACATTTAGGTCTTTAATCCATTTTGAGTTTATTTTTGTGTATGGTGTTAGGGAGTGTTCTAATTTTATTCTTTTACATGTAGCTGTCCTGTTTTCCCAGCACCACTTATTGAAGAGACTGTCTTTTCTCCATTGTATATTTTGCCTCTTTTATCAAAGATAATGTGACCATATATGCATGGGTTTATCTCTGGGCTTTCTATCCTGTTCCATTGATCTATATTTCTGTTTTTGTGCCAGTACCATACTGTCTTGATTACTGTAGCTTTGTAGTATAGTCTGAAGCCAGGGAGTCTGATTCCTCCAGCTCCGTTTCTTTCCCTCAAGACTGCTTTGGCTATTTGGGGTCTTTGTTTACGTGGGCATCTGCTTGGCTGGCCTTGACACAGAACACACTTGGAACCACTGTCTGATCTGTTCCAGAAACTCTGGAGTCCAGTCAGTGCTGGATGCCCAGCAACGTGTTCTGGGTCCCTGTCTCCCTGGAAGGTTGAGACCAGAAGCTGCGTACAAGCAACCCAAACATCTCCGCCTTCCTCTGTGCTCCTTCTCTACTCCTCACATCCTTACGTAGAGGCCATGGGGAAACCAGCGGAGGGTGCCCCCACCCACGCCTGTTTCTGCTCTTGGGGGCCCCCAAGTTTACTGAACCCTGCCGTGAGCCAGGCCTGTGCTGGGGGCTCTGGGAGAGCGAGTCCTTATGCAGCTTCTGCTCCACCAGAAAAGGCAGAAACTCATAAACAATAAATACGGAGTTTCAGATGGGCCTAAGAGTGAAAAAGAAAAATTCAGCCAGGGCAAAGGGGCAGAGAGGGGGCTGCTTCTCATTCGGGAGGCCCCGAAATGAGGCTGGAGGGAAACAGGTGCCCCTGTGTAGGGGAAGAGCTTTCCAGGCAGAGGCCCAGGGGTGCAGCCCTAGGCTGTGTGGGAGAAGAAACAGAAACGGTAAAAAAACACGTACGAGAGGAGAGCTGGGGGCACTGGGAACGGGGCAGGTTATGGGAGCCCTCGGGACCTCGCGAAGGATGTGAGGTTGTATTCTGAGTTGGATGGGAGCTAAGAAATCCCAGGGCCTGGTTGACCTTTGGAAGGAGCAGTCTGCTCTCTGCTGTGTTCAGAGCGAATTACCGGGGAGCCACGCGGATAAGGGAGGTCCACGGAGAAGGCACGTTCAGCGAGGCCAAGAGTGTCCTGGCAGCTGGGATGGTGATAGAGCTGCTGGGAGCGGCCTTAGCGACTGCGTGTGGGCTGAGAGGCAAGCGGGGGCTCAGAGAGCACCCCCGAGGGCTTTCATCTGAACAGCTGGGGGACTGGAGGGGCCATTTACTGAGATGGAGAAGCAGATTTGGGGATGATTAAGAACGTGGTCTTGGGCGGATTGAGTTTGAGATGTTGTTATGGGCTGAATTGTGTCAGTCCCCAATTCATATGGTGAAGCCCTAACCCCTGGCACCTCAGAACACCCTGCATTTGGAGGTAGGGCCTTTAAGAGGTGATTCAGTTAAGATGAGGCATGTAGGGTGGGCCCTAATCCTATCTGACTGGTGTCCTCATAAGAAGGAAAATTTGGACACACTGGTAACAGGGATGTGTGCAAACAGGGAAGAGCATGTGAGGACACAGCCACCCACAAGCCAAGGAGACTCAGGAGAAACCAAACCTGCCGACACCTTGACCTTGGCCTTCTGGCCTCCAGAACCGTAAGGATAAAACTGTGTTGTTTCAGCCCCCTGGGGTGTGGTGTTTAGTTACAGTGACCCTAGGAAACTAGCACGGCCAGATGAGCCTCTAAGTGGAGATGTTGACCTTGCGTTGGACTTGAGGGAAAGGAGACCCAAAGTTGGAGTCATCCGCAGAGGATGCTACTGAGAGCCGGGGGTCTAGACAGGCCCCCAGGAAGGGAGTGTCCCCCACAGATGGAGCTGGTCGGGGGGAACCCAGGGAAGGAAGATGAGAGGACACAGCCCATGATCGGGGTCGGGAGGGACCAAGCGGGGAGAGGGCCTGGGAGGCTGAAAGAAGAAGGGGTTCCAAGCAGAAAGGAAAAGCTGGCCTGTGATGTAAGCGGGGACCGGACTGGACCCTGGCTTGATCCCAGGACCACCGTGAGGGCGATTCCAGCAGTGATACATCTGGTTACTGGGAGTCGAGAGAGAGTGGAAGGGGAGGAGAAGACACTTCATGCCCTCTGGAGGCACAGTCTTAAGGTCCTTCCAAGAATGGAGGATTTTCTTCTATATTATTTATAGGAGGAAAACCCAGGCTAGGAGTGGGCATTGCTATCAGCTCTCCCTGTGGGCGTGGATCCCACATCACACACAGTCCTGTCTGTGCCCGGTGAAAAGATGTCAGTGTCAGATCTGGTCCTACTGGAAAGGACTGTCTGCTCCCAAGGAGAACTGCTGTGCTGCCCCCCATCCCCCCATGCCCTCGGATTCCAGGCAGCTTGGAAACACATTTGCTGTGTTCACCTCTGTCGTCGGTACGCTTTGCTTCCTGTTTGTCCTTTTATCCTGCTTGTTGACTTTAGTCACCTTAGTGCTTTGGTCTTCTTATTCTCTTTTGCAATCTTGCATCAAACTTTTGTGACAGGTGGTATATAAATTAATTCTAGTAAATAAAACACCTGCCCAGTCCTTTCAGACCCCCTTGTAGGGACTCCCAGTCCTGGATCTTTTTTTCGAGATATATTTCATTATCACAACGGCTACATGAAATTCTCAAATTTTCAAACCACATGAATCCACTCATTTCAATATAAAAATTTAAAAGTAGATACCATGCAGCCCCATAAAAAGAAAAAGCACAAATGTAAAAAATAACAACTGCTGGTAGCTGTCTCCTTGCGCCCTGCGGTGCCCAGATAAGGCCCCAGGTGGGGAAAAGGCAAAACCGGCAAAACCGCAGCACTTGCTGACACTCAGGAGTGTCAGATGGGGCTGTGTCACCGTCTTACCTGGAAACCCACATCCCCTGGGGAGAAGGTGACCAGCCGTCTATACAAGAGGAAGTTGAAACAATTGATCTCCACCTAGAAAAGGGCACGGCATAGAGACCAAACACAAAACCCCAGCCCTCTCCTCTCCTTCTTAGCAAAGTCTCTCCTCCCTTCATTTTACAGCCTTTTAAAAGGAGGCGCTCTAAATAATTCTCCTAAGGATTTAGGCTTTTGGACTGAAAAGAACCAGAAAGACCCACTTCTCTCCATCTGTCACCTCCATCTCCAGGAAATAATGTCCACAGCCAGATCTAGCCGAATGAGGGGGAAAAGGGGAGGTGTAAGAAAAATATATGAGTTAGAATCTCAACATGTGTAATCTTGAAAAGCTACTGAACTCCTCTAAGCCTCAGTTATCTTATCGATGATATGGGACCAGTAGCGCCTGCCTCCATGGGGTTATTGGAAAGATTAAAGGACACACGCTGTGTAGCAGCCTTGGCACTATGTTTGCAGGATTCTGCACAAGTGCAGCCTGTTATTACTGTACGTGGACAGCATCTGACAATTCTTTCACTGTGTTCTCCAGGGTCCAGTTCACCCAAGAAAATGCAGAGGCAAGGAAAGGGTCTTACTGTCTTTAGGGAATAACGGTTTGATGGAGACCTGAAGGACTGCTGCAGTGGCTGATAGCTTGTTGGCCACAACGTTCTTTTCTTACTGACATGGCAGGTAACATTCTTCACCCACAGATCCTAACCCCCAACGTGATGGTATTAGGAGGTGGGGCCTTTGGGGTGATTAGGTCCTAAGGACGGAGCCCTCATGAATGGGATCAGTGTCTTTATGAAAGAGATCCCAGGGAGCTGCCTCGCCCCTTTGGCCATGTGAGGATGCAGTGAGAAGCCGGCCACCTGTGGACCAGGAAGGAGGCCCTGACCACACACTGAACATGCATGCAACTTGATCTTGGTGTCCTCGGCTCCAGCCTCCAGAACTGTGAGAGATGTTTGCTGTTTGAGCCACCTGGTCTACGGTATCTATGTTCTAGGAGCCTGAATAGACTAATAGGGTTAATTTTTGTTTAAGTTTGGAGGGTCCACCATGTGCTCTATACATCAGTGGTGCTCCCTGAGTGTGAATAGCAGCTAGGTGTCTCTAGCCCTGCTTGAGAGATGAGGCCCAGAGTTGAGACATCTCGTTCACAGTCGCAAGGTGGTCGAGGCTGGGGCGGGGAAGGGGCTGCGTGTCCTTAAACGTAGCTGTGTCATCAGGTTCAGCACCCACGTGCAGGGGGGCTGTGGTCAAGGTGGCTGCCAGGCCTGCACCATACCTGCAGAGGGCGGCAGCAAAGTCAGGCCCAGGCCTGAGCCCTAGAGGCCGTACACCCAGCCCCAGGTGGCCTAGCGCGGCGGGCAGGCAGGTTCTGACATTTCCAAGTTTACTTCTAGGCCACAGAGCAAGTGCTGGCCAGGTTGTTAGATGAAGTGCGGTCCCCTGTCCTATCAGGGAGCTGGGTTGACAGCTGGGAGATGAGATGGGGAGCTGGGGGGCTGGTAGAAATGGGGACTCAGCAAGAGACTGAAGTGAGTCCTGACCCTTCCTCTGCCGGGCCTGCGTGGCCTGGTCCATAGCTGGGGTGCTTGCATGGGGGGCCTAGACTGCCCCCAGGACCGGTTCTGTCCCTCCCCCAGCAGATCTGGTGGTTGTGCTCTTTGCTGAATGGTTCACCTTCTCTGCTTCTCCCCTTTCTCACTAGGTGCACCAGAGGGGAAACATTTCCCCTCTTCCCACTGGCCCATCACCCAGAGCCCAGCCTACCTGGTTTTTCCAGTTGGACCAGAAACACCCGCAGAGGCAATTAAGCCCTGGGGCCGTGGGCTTCTTTCTCTGGGCCCCGAGGAGAGAACAGTTCCTTGAGCACATCTCTGCTGTTGCTGGAAATTTCAGACGACTTCCCTCACTGGACATACATGCATCCAGGCCAGAGCTGGAGTTTCCAGGAAATCTGGGTTCGGGTTCCAGGCCCCCAGGGTCCAGTGGGAAGGCTGCCGGCCAGCGACCGTGTCCAACTCTGTAATGCAGGGACGTGGGGGTGTGCCCGTCCTTACTGTGTCAACGGTCCAGGAAATGATGATCTGAAGGTGGTTTGAAAAGAGAAGAAAGAGCAAAACTATTGCAGAGAACTAAACAAAACCTCAATTCAAACCGACCGGGACGGGCAACTGGGCAGGTGCGAAGCCCGGTTTTCTGTGGCACTGGCTTGTTCCAGCTCTCCTTCTTTGTCAACAAACGGCCTGTTTGCACAGACCTGGGAACCCAGCACTGCTGGAGGACGGGGGAGGCATATTTGCAAGCGGCCCTGCTAGGACCAGACCCTCAGCTGGAGCTTATCTGATTTGGAAAGACCCTCTTGAAGGAGTAAAATACAAAACTATAAATCCAAAAGCAGGTTAAGATCAGATATCTATTTAAAATGAGAATCCACATTGCAGAGATATCTACTAAAGGAACTGAAATCAGTGATACAACAATCCAAAACAGGGGTAGAACGGGGAGTAACTGAGGTGTTTGAATAGACAAAATTCTTGTTGATTGGAACAGGAAAATATGAACATCAGTAAATTGTGATATTTTTGTAATTTGAAGATAATCACAAAATACTGCTAACAGAAATATTTAAAAGCAATTGCATTTCCTGTAAGAATCTGTTCTGTAATTAAGGGACTGGGAGAGGTAGTTACTCTTTTCTCATTCCTTTTGTGCTGCTCCATTTTTATACTACACGTCATGAATTCATTTTTTAACTGTAATAAAACATGACTAGAGCAAGTGTTTATGGATAGGATTAAAATGTTTAATTTCAAAAAAATAAAATAAAATGAGAAACCACCGTAAATTGCAAATGCTAACAAGCTAACAGTACCACGATAGTACAAATTCAGAAAAATAACCTAAGGGTTTTATTAATTCTAGAATGACGTTTAAACTACATTTTGGCGGGGAGCATACTCTTTGCTTACTTCTTATGACAACAATTTAAAAATAGCATTTCTGGGGCTTCCCTGGTGGCGCAGTGGTTGAGAGTCCGCCTGCCGATGCAGGAGACGCAGGTTCGTGCCCCGGTCCGGGAAGATCCCACATGCCGCGGAGCGACTGGGCCCGTGAGCCATTGCCGCTGAGCCTGCGCGTCCGGAGCCTGTGCTCCGCAGCGGGAGAGGCCGCAACGGGAGAGGCCACAACAGTGAGAGGCCCGCGTACCGCAAAAAAAATAGCATTTCTGTGCAGAGGATGGAAGAACCCCATGCCTTTCCTTAGCAGGGCAGCTTCTGGCTCCATAGGTCTAGAACCTTTGCTCTACTCCACTTCCCACAAAGGTAGGGTGCTGGGCACCACAGGACGTACTGTGCTCGTATGATGGGGAGGCACCTGTCCAGCATCCTTACGCCCCAGCTCGCCCTGTGGGCGGTAGGAGCATTCCTGGAAGCCATTCCCACACCTCGCAGTTAACAGCGAATTACCTACACACGATGGCAGACAACTTAAAAATTACTCATCTCAACTGCAGTGTGTCCCCAACTCAGCTTCCATCCCAATATGTCCATGGCAGCTGCAGCATCACCAAGAGAACTGGCTTGGAGGCAAGTGTGAGCAGAGACAGCGGTCCTCACGACGGCAGTTATGACATCTTACTTGTGCGATGTTTGCAAAAATGCTGTGCTCACGTGAGCACCACCCTCCCAGGGCCCCAAGGCTTTCGCCTCATTAGCCTACAGGTAAACCCCACTGTGTGCTCCAAGGTGAAGCTCCGGTACCAAGCCCTGCCTCTCTGCAGAGCTGTGAAGTGCCCAGCTTTTGCCAGAGGACAGACGCCCCGCCAGCACAGGTCTGCTGGGGAGGCCTTCTTCACCTGGACGCTCCAAGCCCTTCCAGCCTCTGTTTCTGCAGGTGATGGGGATCCAGCACGAAGCCCAGACCCGCCATCAGCCGGCAGCAAGTCTCTGGGTCTTCATTTGCCTGAAGCCCCATGGGGTTAGTTTAGGAGAAAGGCACTCAAGCACATTGCTCTCCTCATTAGCGGGAAGGACCAGTCTTACGCCTCCAGGGTTCTTGGCTTGACCCGTGGGAAGGATGGGGTTTTCAGCTACTGCACTGAGAAGGGGCAAGTCTGTGGGGAGGTGATAGTTCAGGTCTGGACAAGTTAAATCTGCGATGCTCACTTGACACCTAAATGGAGATATCACAGAGGGAACTGAGAACGCGAGGCTGGAGCTGGGGCGAGAGAGCGGGGCGGAAGGAGAGATGTGGGAATCGTTTGTACAGAAGTGGAGACAGCAGTGTCTAAAGCCTGTGGCTGTGTGCGGTCACCAAGGGGAGGAAGCCGGAGAAAGGAGCTCTGGATGGAGGCCTGGGGGCAGCAGAGATCCTGGAAAGGGGCGGGAGAAGGACCGTCAAGGTGGGGCTATGGGCTGGGCTGTGGCCTCCCCCAGATTCCCATGTCGAAGCCCTACCCCCTCATTGCCGCCCTCACTCCACCATGCCACTGAGTGTGACTATATTTGGAGATAGGGTCTTTAAAGAAATGACTCAGGTAAAATGAGGCCCTCAGGGTGGGCCCTAATCCAGTCTGACTGGTGTCCTTCCAAGAAGATGAGAAGAAGACCCAGAAAGACCTCCGGGGTGCGTGTGCGCAAGGCAAAGGCCACGTGGTGGAAAATTTCCCCTTCTTCCCTTCTAAATTCTTTGGTCTGATAATTAAATTGATGTAAGACAGATGAACAGGAGAAAAACACATTTAACTTGTACGTACGGGATCCGCATAAAAATACGAGACCCAGAGGCCTTCCTGCAGCTGAGGCTGATACACCACCCTGAGTTAAGGAACGGGACGGGGGCCTAGGCTCCGAAGGGGAGGAGGGTCTCTCACAGGACGCTAAGAAGAGCAGAGGTTTGGTCATTAGATGCTTGCCCTGCCGTGCAGGTAAGTCTGTCAGATAAACAGTTATCTCTGATAAGAGCCCTCTTTCTGGGCCTCTATCGAAATTCTTTCAGGCGGTTAAGGGAGAGGTGAAAGTTCTTCCTAAGTCAGCTGGGTCTGGATTGCCTTCAGCTCAAAATGATCCACAGGCTAAAGAGGCACATTTTGGGGTGGCACGTTCTGCTCCCCTTCAACCGTGTGAGAACACAGTGAGAAGACGGCCCTCTACAAGCCAAGGAGAGAGGCGGCAGGAGAAACCAACCCTGCCCACACCTTGATCTCTGACTTCCAGCCCCCAGAACAATGAGAAAGTAAATTTCTGTTGTTTAAGATGCACAGTTTGCAGTACTATGATACACTACTCCGGGTGGGGTCACGGAAACCCAGGAGAAATTGTGCACCAGAGGGCGTGATCCGTCATGATCACTGGATCCAGTGCCACTGCCGATCAAGTCCGATGAGGGTCCACAGCGTCCCTCCTTCCCAATTTGTGTTTTGAAATTTCTTTCTGCTAATAAATGAGCAGATAAATGTTTGCAAAGAGTTTAAATGTTGCAGAAATATATATAAAGAGGAAAATAGAACCTCCCCCAGAGGCTGGTACCTTGAGACTTTTTTGTTGCCTCAAAACATATAGCAGGGCTTCCCTGGTGGCGCAGTGGTTGAGAGTCCGCCTGCCGAGGCAGGGGACGCAGGTTCGTGCCCCGGTCCGGGAAGATCCCACATGCCGCGGAGCGGCTGGGCCCGTGAGCCGTGGCCGCTGAGCCTGCGCGTCCGGAGCCTGTGCTCCGCAATGGGAGAGGCCACAACAGTGAGAGGCCCGCGTACCGCAAAAAAAAAACAAAAAACAAACAAACAGGAAAAAAAAGTATAGCAATAAAGGATGACATAAGTAAAGAGGAAACAAAAAGGAATACACAGAGAAACCCCTTGGGGGCGGACAAAGTACTCAGTGGCCAGTGGGTGTTTTGCCCACAGGTTGAATGACAAGAATGCTTGCCCTGAGGCTACCAGGGGCCTGGGAGACGGCTGGGGGGTGGGGGGCATCCGGAGAGATGAAGATCCAGACTCGGACTCAGGGCTTGAAGCACAGGCTGGAATAACTCTGCACCCCTCCACACTGGGGGGCTGTCAGGAAACTGGTCCCGGGAGGCCTGGGCCCCCGGTGAGGACAGGACAGGGCCCTTGAGTGCCAGGGTTGGACCTGGCTCTGGATGGAGAGCAGGGGGCCAGGAGGAGGGAGCCGCAGGAATCCACGGCACCGGGACAGGGGAGCTCGCCTCAAAGGGGCTGGACACCCAAACCCCTTTATAAATGCCAATGCTGGGAGACATGCAAGAAATTGATCTTTGGAACATGAATTCTCTCCTGGCAAATTAATTTTACAGAAGACGTGAGTCCGCTCAGAGCTGTAACTGGAGGAGGAACTTGTGTGTTTCTGTTTGGATTTCATGGTGTCCTGGAGGACCTCTTTTGTGCATGGGAAAAACTACCCACAGCTGCCTTTTAAAAAAATGTAATATTTGATTTATCAATAGTGACAAGTTTTAAAACTTGTTTTTTTTCCTCTTAGGCTTTGAAGTTCACTTTATCTTATTCTACTTACAGATCTGGAGAATTCTGATAAGCCTTAGTGGGGGAGGCGTGCTTCAAAAACTGTTTATTCAATGTCCTTAAACATTTTGAACTGCATTTCTTATTTTTAAATATTTTTGTTTCAAATACTTTAGTTATCTCACAAACAAAACTTGTAGAAGCACCTAAGTGATTTTAACAATCTAAGGTTATAAACACAGTGGCTTGCCAGCCATCTTCCAATATTTAATAATGTTTTTAAAAACTTAGGAAGATTCTATCTTTCAAGTTGATATCAAAATCTGCATCATTTACTCAAAAACACATTAGATTGGAACCACCACAAGTCCAGGTGTTATATTCTCAAAGAGTCCAAATTCTCTTAACTGTTACAAAGATTTTAAACCCCAAGATTGTCCTGGCTATCCCTTCACTTGATACACATAGGCTGGAGTTTCACTGTCTCTAGTGCCCAGGGCCTCAGTCAGGGCTCTTGCACTTGAAAAGCCTGAAGCTTAAGCTGGATTCATATTTTTTTTTTTTTTTTTTTTTTTTTTTTTTTGCGGTACGCGGGCCTCTCCCTGCTGTGGCCTCTCCCGTTGCGGAGCACAGGCTCCGGACGCGCAGGCTCAGCGGCCATGACTCACGGGCCCAGCCACTCCGTGGCATGTGGGATCCTCCCGGACTGGGGCACGAACCCGTGTCCCCTGCATCGGCAGGCAGACTCTCAACCACTGCGCCACCAGGGAAGCCCATACGCTGGATTCATTTCATGGTAAATTCAGCTCTGACCTCTGCTTCTCTTTCATGCCTTCCTTGGGGTTAAAAATGACCTACCTAGAATCTTATTCTGCCACAAAAGGGAAGAATGCAGCAGTGACACCTGCTACAATGTGGGTGAACCCGACAACGTTATGTCAGGTGACAGAAGCCAGTCTGTGACAAAAGTCACATATCGTATGATTCCATTTGTACAAAATGTTCAGAACAGGCAAGGCAGAGACAGCAGGCTTATTAGGAGCTGCCCAGGGTCACAGTGGGGGATGGGATGGGGATATATGACAGGGGACAGGGTGTCTTTCGGAGGTGATGAAGATGCTCAAAATTTGATTGTCACGACGGCTGCACAACCCTGTGAATATACCGAACATCTATTGAATATCTACTCTTCAATATACACCATTGAATCGTACATTTTAAATGGATGACTTGTACGGTATGTGAATTCTATTTCAAAAAAGCTACTAAAAAAGTCAATTACCTACCAATTAAAAAATTTGATATGCAAAGCAAGTTGGGATGACCCACCCAGGCACCGAGGTCCCTGACTGACCGGAGCCCGCTGGTGGGGACTCTCACCCCGGCTGTGACACCCGAGTGGCCTCCAAGCCCCGAGCCCTCGAGTGAAGGTAAAGGCTGGTGCAGGATGTGGCAGGGACGCTTCAGAATTTTGAGGATAATGGGAAACCCTGAAGGCTGCCAGAGAGAACAAGCCGATTACCAATAAAAGGACAAAAATTAGCGGACAGCAAACTCTTCATCACCGGTAATAGACACCAGAGGAAGGACCATCTTCAAAGCACTGAGCAAGGATCACTGTCATGCTAGCATCTCGTATTCAGCAATGGTATAATCAAGAGTGAGAGTGAAAATACAGATATTTTTAGACAAGGAAAGGGTAATGGAGTTTCCCACTCACCATTTCTCATTAAAAAAAAAAACACATTAGCATAAGAACTTGAGTGAGAAGTAAATCGAAACTCAGGGAAGGCAGGTGATTCAAGAAATAATGAAGAAGGCAGAAATTGACAAAAGAGCAGGAAATTAAATATTCTATTGACAGGAAGTGCAACAGGCAGAAGGATGGCGCTCCCGAAGACGTCCATGCCTCAATCCGCAGAACCTGGGACTCTTCAACGTTGTGTGGCAGAAGGGGCATTGCAGATGTGATTAAAATAAGGACCTTGAGGTGGGGAGTTATCCAGGTGGACCCAACCTAATTGTGAACGAACCTTTCCAGTCCAGGTAAGAGATAGCTGTGACTACTGAAGGAGGATCAGAGAGATAGAAGGTAGCTGGCATTGAAGATGGAGAACAGGGCCACACATGCCTCAAAGCTGGAAAAGGCAAGAAAACAGATTCCCACCTAGAAACTCCAGAATGGAGCATAGCCCTGCTGACACCTTGGTTTTAGCTCAGATCCACGTCTGACTTCTCATTTCCAGAACACTAAGATAATAAATCTGTATCATTTAACCAACCAAGTCTGTGGTCATTTGTTAGAGCCGCAATAGAGAAGAAAACTAGTACAGAGAGAAGTATGTGTGGGCGCACACACACACACACACACACACACACACACACACCCCTTTGTTGTGTGTTTAAAAGAGGTTAACCTGTAGGTGACAATAGTGATCATTAGAGGCTGGGTGTCAGAGTGGCCATGTCTCCTGGAAATAGAAATGTTGGTTTTCTTTATGTTTTAAAGAAAATGTGTAGTCAATTGTGCATGTTAAAAAAAAAGACCATCACTAAAGGACTAGTGGTTACATCAGTTTGGACCCACTCAGGGAACCACAGACAGATCAACGCAACAGAACAGAACTCGAAGGAAGGAACCGTCCCACACGTTGGTGGGGAACCGATACAGGCTGGAGGCATCCTGACGACAGCGCGGGTGGAGGGACCATTCCTTCGCCAGCCCCGGGACTGGCCTGGGGAAGCAGTGGGTTTTGAGAGTTGGAACCTCCTGACCCGAGGCAGAGGAAAGCTGATGTGCCGACTGTCTGCCCACCCTCAAGACTCCCCACCCTTAAGAATGAGTTCATTCTGGAGTGACAGGTATGGCTCTGTCAACTGAAAACAATGCACAACCTGAAAGTTGAGAATTATGTTTTATTTCGTGGACATTCTGAGGACTTAAGCCTGGGACACAGCATCTCAGATGCTCTGAGGGATGGCTCCAAAGAGGTCAGAGAGAAGCCAGGATATTCGGGGGTTTTGCAACAAAGACCAGGCAGTCGGAACATCAAAAGATTGCTGTTAATAAAAGAAAACCAGACATCTCAAGTTAAGGAATTTACTTTTATGGGAAGACACAAGAGTCCGGGCTCACTGAAATCATTCCTTTGATGTGCACCTTAGCTCTCTGGGGCCAGTACCCTGTGCTTTCTCATCCTGCATCTCCTCAGGGGGCACCGTCAGGGGTGACTGCTGGACGGGGGGCATCCTGTTTCCATCCTGAGTTCCCTCAGGGCTAACCGTCAGGGCAACCGTGTGTGATGGCTTGATGTCTGCAACATCCTTTGTTTACTGACATGACAGGCAATATTTTTACACTCACAGCTCTACAGGAATAGCTGCAGTTGGAACTGGGTCCGCTGCTGACACCTGGCCTGAAAGGTTGTTGGCCTGTAGGCCATCAGGGGCCCAGGGCTGGCAGAGTGTGGCGGTGTGGTGGGGGACACCTGTCTCCATATCTGGGGTGCCTGAAGGCCCGGGCAGCAGTGAGCAGGGATGGTACTCATCTGGACACCTTTACTGAGCGGCTTCCCCTTCCAGCGGCCAGGTCCCAATCTGAGACCCAGTTAAGTGTCTGCTGCAGCCTAGGCCCTGCCTTTAGGAGGTTGATGGAATCTCAGTTTTACCAAGGAAAGATGCTCGAAGATGTTAAGTAGCTTGAGTTGCCTCACACTTTATAAGTGACTGGGCTGGGATTTGAACCAAGGGCTCTGTAGGTCAGAAAACACATCCGCCAACGCACCCCCCTTTAAGTTGCTGCTGACTCTTGTGTTGGAAACAGGAGTTGTAGCCAGCAGAGACAGGATCCTTCAGATGCATCTCCCAGGTCACTGCCAAGAAGACAAAGCAGCTAAGAGGCCGTCTCAGAAGTCGGGGAGGATTTAAGGGAGGGGAGGGCTCTGAGGAAAGGAACTGTATTTGAATGCAGACGTCCTTTGTTGCTTTCAAAGAAGAAAGGCAGCTAGCTCAGAGCAGGCTGTCCCCGTGGGGCTGGAAGAAGTCCAGGAAAAGGCTCAGGAGATGAGCTCCCGAGTCAGGGGCAATGGAGAGTCCCTGACGGCTGCTAGGCAAGGATGGTGTCAAGGTTATGGCTGTCTAGATCCTCACCCTCCAAGCTTGCCTCCGTACTCAAATTGCTCTGCTGAGAGGCAGCTGAAAACAAGCCCCCTCCCACCTCCTGACCTGGCCGTTCCCCTAAGTCGGAGGAAGTGAGGGGTGCAGTTTCCAGGTTGGCTTTAAACCCGGGCAGATGAGGGCCTTGGGTGGGTCGCCACTGAGAGATCATTGAAAGCGCGCTGAAAATTATTTCACACCCGGAGGGGGCCCCTCGCGTGTGCCGGGCACTGTTGGAGGCCCCACTGACATAGCCCACGAACACCCCCAGGGCTGGACAGCACTGGGCCCACCTGGCAGGTGGGGAGACCGGGAGAGGGGTGTCAGGTCTAATGAGCCTGGCTGCCTCGCTTACGTCATGCGATTCTGACCAGGCGCTCGGAAGGACTTCAAAGATGGGCAGTGTGGCTGGACCAGGGCTTTGTTCCCAGCTTCTTACTGAGATCAGGAAGCTTCTCAGTGTAAGGCCAACGGGCCCGGGGCAGGGGAACACAATCAGATTCACAGGTTGCATCAGACAGAAGCTCTCCGGACCACCCAGTTCCAGGAACTGACCTGGGGACTTTGCACCCGTCCCAGCCTTTCCGCCTTTCGAGGGGCGGGACTAACGTTCCCCCAGGATACCCGAAAAGACCACCAAATAAGGAACACCCTGCGCCCTCCCAGATTCACCACACCCCTTTCCCTTCTTCCCCTATAAAATCTTGCCCAACCCTCGCCCGGGTGCGAATTCTCTGGCCTCTTTCTCTCGGACCGTGAACCCCGCCTGGGAGCGCTCCCTAATAAAGCTCGCTTGAAACTTTCCTCTGTTCCGCGGTGCCGTTTGTTAAGATCCGACCTTACACTCAGCCCTGACATTTATACATCAAAGAGCGGAAATCCAGCTGCTGCCCGGCTTCTCACGCATCTGGAAACATAACCAAGGTGGGAAAACTGGGGCAGCCTGTTGCCTGTACTCCCATGACGAGCCGGGTTCGTTGGTCACCAGGCTGGGCAGCGTCCAGCTCCACGGAGCTGGGGAGTGTCTCGTAGGGGAAGCAAGGTCGGGGTTTTTTGTGAGTTGGAAGTCTGGCTGGCTGACGGGAGAGAGGTTTGGTTAGAATTGGGCCAGATGGTAGGATAGGTGGAAACAGACAGGAGAGGATTTTGAGGTGAGGGGTTTGAAAGAACCTTGTGCTGTCTCTGGATACCTGCCATCGAAGTGTTGATGGGCCTCTGGGGAATTTCCTGTAACGAAAGCTGGAACCATCTGCCTGGGAGCAGACGCCAGGAGCTGTACAATCATGCTATGAAGACAGTGGGCTGGTAACGTTTCCTTAGAAGGAGCTGTGTGTTTCCATTCTCAGATCACACCGTCTCATTAATAGTTCCAACAAACGGTTTATTAAACATAGAAGTTACAATCGCATCAAAAGTTATACTATATACTCACATTGCCATCATCAGCTATGCATTAAGCATTGTGACAAAAACTCACAATTCAAGAGCTTTTTTGACACTCAGTGCCCTATGCCTCAGGTAATTTAAAAATTACATTTTCTTCCAAGGAAGCCGACAGGTTAATCCAAAAAGCCGTAAACACGTATTGTCAAATCAAAAACAAATTGAATCCAGGCTTAGTAAGGAGAGGCAGTATCTGAAAGGCTATTGCAAGAGAGGAAAAGGGCCTCTTGCAAAACGAGAACCACTCTGAGGAGAGCCTTGCAAGCGTCTCATGATGCGAAACGGGGTTTCTTCCCTAGAGCAAAGCGACAGAACTAGAAAAGAACGGGGCCCAGGGAAGTGAGATGAAAGGAAGACAGGGGCTCTGGCGGAGGAGAGGCTGCCTGGGGCACAGGCCAAAATTCAGGAGGCTGGAAGGAGAGAAGCTTCGCTCTGGGTAACCAGCGTTTGGTTCCGTGATCGGTGGGAACAATCACTTGAGCTAATCATTTATGAGGCAAAGAGTGCGAACATGGAGTGTCTGCACACAGCCTCGTCACAGGTAAACAAGGGGGCCTCTGGGAGCCTTCTGAAGTCTTATGAAGAAGGGGGGGTGGCCCTTGCTGTGAGCCGTTTATCAGAACACAGAAGGGTCAGGGGATGTCTAAACCTTCAGGTAAAATTCAGCATCATCAATATTGAACCGATTATTTTGGGATTAAATCAGGAGGGCGTGAGGGTGGAAATGCACATTCAGGGAGGGAAAAATCCACGTGAAATTCCTGACTGTAAAAGAAGGACTGGTTCCTGTACTCTCTAAGTGGCCAGTGGTGGGGGTCAGATCTGTAAGTTACTTAGATTCTATTGGATACCTTTTAAAGATGATAAAAAATTGTATTTAAAATGTCAATATTCTGGATTCCATACTTCACTAATTAGATGCGTGATAGAAGTGGTTAGATAGCAGCTTAGGAAGTGCAAGGAGGCACCTGGTCTTTCAAAAATATTCTAGAAGTCAGAGAAGTAAAAATTTGAAGACCACCCCCAAGAATGGGTGGGAGTTGGGTCTTAAAGGTGACTCTCAAAGGCCGCCTGTTGGCGGGGGCGGGGTTGGCTCCCCACCGTCAAGGGGGTCCCTCAGTCTAGGAGAGGGGCTGGAGGAGGACCGGAGGGGTCTGTCGGTCTGGGGGTCAGCCCTCTGGCCTGCAGGCTGCTGGCGACTCTTCTGAAAATACTGGCCTAGCATCCACCTTCCTTCCCCATCTCTGAAGGGAAGCACGTCCCTAACTCTTTGGAGGCGGTACTCAGCTCTGGCTGCCCCTTGCACTCACCTGTGAGGCTCCAGGAAAACCAGGGGTGCTCAGGTCACATTCAGGCCACTCAGATCCGAATCGATGGGGGCAAGACCTGGGGCTCTGGAGGGTTTTCTGCTGCCAGGAGATTCCCAGGTGAGCCCAGGTAGAATGCCTCTGCTTAAAGGGATCCGCTGTACCAGGAGCAAAGTGTTTGAGAAAAAGGCAATGTGAGTTTTTGTTATTAAAGGGACCCCAGGCCTGAAGCCCCGGGTCTCCTCTCTCCTTTCAGATGCAGCCCCTTTGCTCGTCCTACGGGGATTCCTGTACCTCGCTCTGCCCTCTCTCTGCTTCCTACCTGTTGGCCCATCTGTCCTCCACATTCTCAAAGTTTGTCCTTCCTTGGGGACTGAAGTGGGCAGAAAGAAATAGCCTTTTTTTGGTTCTTACCTGGAAAAGAGGTCTAATTGTGTTGACTTTGTTTTTGTGTAAAATAACGGGCTATTTACTTGCAGCCTATGAAATGAATTATTAAAGATGACTGTCTTAAAGCCGCTGGATAAAATTAGCATTTGTGAGACTTCCCTGGTGATCCAGTGGTTAGGACTCCACTCTTTCACTGCCGAGGGCATGGGTTCAATCCCTGGTCGGGGAACTAAGATCCCGCAAACCGCGCGGCCAAAAAATTTTTTTAAAAAATTAGCATGTAGCTAATTAACTAAAATTGCAAAACCAGTATTGATGCTATAGCCCTGAGTGTCTCCTGCTTCAGTCTAAACTCAGGAAGCTCCCTCATGTCCTCAAAGATAGGAGACCCTGACCATTAAAGACATTTTCTTATGAGAAAATCCATAAAAGATTTAATGACCCAGATTAAACAGTCAAATCTTTCCCTAAAATCTAAAATGTATTAATTTCATTACATACATTAAAATATCAGGTATTATCTATATCAATTCCAAACGACCGTCTCGCTGATTTTCCACGCTCCCATTCGATGAAGCCATACTTACTTGCCCCTTTGTCATCCAGTTTCTTTGCCACTTTTGAGCTAATAGTTTTCCAGGGTACATTATATGGTTTTCAGTTGTGTCTCATTTCTTTGAGCTAGAGCGAGCTGACTCAAGCAGGGTGCTGTCACTAGAAACTGTATCCCAAGCTGTAACTTTTTACATAACATGAGAACATTGTTGCTTCTGTTTCATCCTTTGTAGGCGAATTTACATAACATATTGCTTTTAATGCGGTCCTCAAAAGGCTTACTTTATACCCTAGGTGCCTGAGCGTGAGGTCATCCCTTCTGGAATAATTCAATCCCTGTTAAATGTCTTTTTTTCTTTATCTTTTGTGAGTGATTCAACAAGGTGGCTGCTCTAAACATCCCAACCAAACCCTGATCGAGGTCATTTCAGGCTATTGTGCTTTCAGGGAAAAGAAGCTTGCTTTTCGTATTAAAAAAAAAAAAAAGCTGGTGTTCTATTTCACAATAAAAACATTAATTTAAAAAACAAGTATGAGTGCCTTATAATAGGATAAACTTCATTAGAACTTAAATAGAAGGCAACCTAGGTTTAACTGGGGGATGAGTTTTTTAGGGAAAACGCTTTATTTAGGGATCTGTGCAGTGATTGTGATTTCTGAAGACTTTTCTTTCTCGGCATCGTTAGTGTTGTTTTGAGTTGGCTGTGGTTTTCAGTTGCTGCTATCATGCTGCCTGCTTATAAATGACTGTTTTGTTAGTTTGTTTTATTATCAATTTAACTTGATTTGGGTTGTTTGGTTATTTAAAGAGAAATGAATCGATAGGATTTTTGGTCTAGAATTTTCTAATAACTAAACCCTGTGCCTTGGAGTTCACACGTGTTACCCAAACCCTTCCTGATGAGCAGGGGTGGGTTGAGACCTTGTGCCCAAGGAGCTTGTTGGAGCCGTAACGATGTGCTGCCTGTGAGTCTGCATAGAAGAAAGTGTCTGTAAAATTCTCCCTAGTCCAGTGTACTGGCACTATTGGATTATTGGAAACTTTACAGAGCATTGGTTATAGTATCAAGCAACGTATAGAAATTGACATTCTTTTCTAATTGAGGTATAAATAGGGGGTTCCTATACAGTTCTAGGGCAAGTTGAATATTTATCTTTCTCCATTTTTGTTGTCGTTTCCAACAAGTTTTTTCTACTGCGGAATGAAAATGGGCAGATGTTGGTAGACCTCTGGGTCTTTTGCTCTAATTAAGTTCAGATTGGGATCAAAAGAGATTGTGAGTTAGTTGATCTTTAAATTCTATTCTACTTTTGATTTCTAGGAGCCCAGGAGATCCATGCATGGTAGAGAGTACAGTTGTGTGTACATACACCCATGCACATGTGTTCACACACATACACACATGCCCACATGCACATGCACGTACATGCTCATGACCTCACATGGTCACACCCACATGTATATACCTATGCATGGACTTGGCTTCATACATGTACATATGCTCAAACATGATCACACACACACACACACACACACACACACACACATCTGTCATCCTTTGTTTTCTTTTCAACAGTTTTATTCTCTAGGTCAGGTTTTCCCCAGGGAGAGTGGGTAAGCTTCAATTGTTTAAATTAAGCTTAGACTTTATTAAGCTTCACATGCCCCATATATAAGCCCCCTTTTATCCTTGTATGGAATGATCTGAAATGATTCACGTCATTTCTCATCTCTCTTCTCATGAAGAAAAGTCCTTCGCTGATCCATCTTGAAATAAAAACAGTCTCAAGATCAAGTTCCACAGAAAGGGACAGAGGGTGTGGTACCTGACACTTGGCACTCAGTCTGCCTTTGGCCCATCAAGCAATCCCTCAAGCCTCTGGCAATGGTCCTCAGATTGTTGCCATGTTCACGCTGAGCTGTGGACATTGCAGGTTCAGAGGAGCCAGGCCCAGAGCAGTGCCTACTCCAGGCCACCACCTCCCCACCCAGCATGGATGTCCTCACGGGACACCAGATCTCATTCAAGCTTCAAGGCAACCCTGTGATATTCATTCTGCTTCAGGTAAGGAGGCTGAGGGCATTTTGCATCTTGGCTGTAATCTTGGATTTGGGGACTTAGGAAGGGTTTAGGAACCATTGCTTTCAAATAGCAAGTATCTTCTGAACTGTGAAATTCTATAGACTGCCAGGCAACATGGCATAGGGAGTTGTCATGGAAACACACCCTGAGATTCACCATGTCTCTGTCCTCTCCCAACTTAGGAGAGGTGATGGTTGTCTCCTTGTCACTCATTCCATCCCTGTCCCAACATATAGCAGCAGCCCTACGACTGGAGGATGGATCTCAGAGCTAGAAAATCTAAGCCAGTCACAGAAATTCCAACTTCCTCAGTAGCCATTGGTCAGAACACCCCTGTCTAAGCCAATCAACACATGGCATTTCCCCAGTGGAAAGGAATTGGCTCAAGAATGGACATGTGACTGATTATGGCCAATGAGATATCAAGGGAAGTTGGCTGGTGGCTTCTCGAAAAAAGTCTTTGTTTTCTAAAGGGATGGCCTCTTTCTCTATCCCTGGATGCTAACACGTATCAACAATTACTGCCCGTAGCCATCTAATAACAAACCACCTTTAGGAGGAATCTCATACTGTGGATGGCAGATTGGAGACACAAAAATACACTGATCTCTGGTGACGTTTTTTGTTTTTTTTTTAATTTTTATTTATGTATTTTTGGGTATGTTGGGTCTTCGTTTCTGTGCCAGGGCTTTCTCTAGTTGTGGCAAGCGGGGACCACTCTTCATCGCGGTGCACGGGCCTCTCACCATCGCGGCCTCTCTTGTTGCGGAGCACAGGCTCCAGACGCGCAGGCTCAGCAGTTGTGGCTCACGGGCCCAGTTGCTCCGCGGCATGTGGGATCCTCCCAGACCAGGGCTCGAACCCGTGTCCCCTGCATCGGCAGGCAGATTCTCAACCACTGTGCCACCAGGGAAGCCCTCTCTGGTGACTTTTTATCAAGCAAATTCCCAGTAGATGGCACATTCAAATAGGAATAATTTGAAGAGAATTTTTTTTTGGCCACGCAGTGCAGCTTTGTGGGATCTTAGTTCCCTGACCAGGGATTGAACCCAGGCCCTCGGCAGTGAAAGCGTGGAGTCCTTACCATTGGACCACCAGGGAATTCCCTTGAAGAGATTTCAATAAAGTAACTGCTTTAAAAGGTGCAGAAGAAATAAGTGCAGGGCCCCCCTTGGAGTTAGTAATGGGGGGCAACTGTTCCATCCTGCCCTCCGCCCCCAAGTCCTGAAAGAAGAGAGGAGACTTCTGAAACCTGGAGACAGAGTTGCTGTGTGGAGATGCCCTTCTGAGAGGAGTTGGGCTGGTCCATGGAGGGTGCAGCTGGCCTGAGGGTCCCTGCAGGGAGAGAGCAGGGAGAATAAATACCCCCTCACTCCCCTTTCCCTCTAGGATCTCCTGTTGATGCTGCGAGTAGCCACATTTGACTGGACATCTATTCAGGCAGGCAGCTGAGTAGACAGCACAGGGAAGGCTGGGACGGTCTAGAAAGACAAGTGGAAGTTTCCAGCACATTTTAGAACAACTGGACAAGAATTGCCAGATGTGCAGCTGCACGACATGGGAACTTTCCTTGTTTTAAAGTCACTTTGAGTTGGGTTTTCTGTTTCTTGTACCCTAAAGCATCCTAATATGTATACAGAAAATATTTTATGTACATCGTTATTTTTTAAAAATATTATGAGCTTGAAACTAAATGAGGAAACTCAGAGAAGAAGAAAAAGCTACCAGTCTATAGGTGTCCAGGCCCAGACACGGGCAGTGCCACCAGGATTTCACAACCTAAATGGGAAAGGACACCAGAGGCACCCAGTGTGTGGGAGAAGCCCAGAGCCAGCTCACTCTAGGAAAGAAAGAGGAGGGACGTGGCTTCCCACCCATGAACAAACAAGGGTTGTTTGTCTGGCCTTGGAGTGGGGTAGAGTTGCAGGTGAGTTAACCAGGAGTCTGTCAACCATAATAGGATGAGAGAAGGAAGAGGAGAGCTAACAAACAGAGAAACAGGAGCTGCAAAGTGACATTTCAAAGCATAGGGAAAACAAATGCCTTGAAAACATTTCCAAAAAGTGCAACAAATGGAAGAATGCTCCCAAGGAAATCTAAATAATAGAGCAATCATCAGAGGACTTTAACTTGCTGTGTGTGTTCTTCAAAGCGACGGAGGAAAGGGTAACAACAGAAATGAACAAAAAATAGGATTCCATGAAACAAGCAGCTGTGAATCAAGAAGAAGTAGATTTAAAAACTGGCTGATTGGAGATCCTGGAAATTAAGAAAATATATATTGAGATAAACCACTTAATAAACAAGATGAGTTAAACACAGTTAAAGAGACAACTAGTGAAATAGAAGATTGTACCAAGGAATTAATGCTAACAGGCAGAGAGATAAAGAAATGAAAAACATAAAAGAGACTTAAATGATATGGAAAATGAAACGAGATCCTACAACATGCATTTAATAGGTGTTCCAGGAGTAGAGAATATAGGAAATAATGGAGGAAAGATCCAACGTATAGCAGAAGGTAACTTTCCAAAATTGAAGAAAGACATGAGTTTTCAAATAGAAAGATAACACAGAGGAGCAAGCAGGATAAAAATAAACCCACTGTCAGATGCATTGCAGTAAAAATGCAGAACAACGAGGACAAAGAGAAAACCTAAAGGGTAGCAGAGAGAAAAATGGTAGGTGAGCTACACAAAGGAATGACAATTAGACTAAAAGCTGACATCTCAACATTAAGGATAGAAGGTGGTGAGTGGAAACTTTCAAAAGGCAGAGGAAAATGACTTTCGACCTAGAATTCTATGAACAACAAAATGATTATCAAGACCAAATGCAGAAGAAAGACTTCAGACTTAAAAAGGCTGAAGCATTGTTTCTTTTTTAAATAAACTTATTTATTTATTTCTGGCTGCGTTGGGTCTTCGTTGCTGTGTGTGGGCTCTCTCTAGTTGCGGCAAGTGGGGGCTACTCTTCGTTGCGGTGCGCGGGCTTCTCATTGCGGTGGCTTCTCTTGTTACATGGCATGGGCTCTAGGCACACAGGCTTCAGTAGTTGTGGCATGTGGGCTTCAGTAGTTGTGGCGCACGGGTTTAGTTGCTCTGCGGCATGTGGGATCTTCCCAGACCAGGGCTCGAACCCGTGTCCCCTGCACTGGCAGGCGGATTCTTAACCACTGCACCACCAGCGAAGCCCTTGCACCAGCAGGGAATCCCTGAAGCATTTAACACAGACTTTTTGATGAAAGAACTACAAAATCAGTGGCTCTCAACCTTGCATACCCATTAAAGTATCCGGGGAAAATTTTAAAATTCCAGTGCCCAGGCCACACCTCAGAACAAGGCATCAGTTATTTTTGGTCTCTCTAGGTCCTTCCAATGTTCAGCCAGGATTGACATCCCTGTGCTACCTAATAACTTCAGGAAGAAGAAAAGCAAATACAGAAGAGGTTAACAAGAGAACAGAAATCAGTAAATTACATCAGCTAATATAACTATTGTTGGGGGAGAAATAAAATCCCCGGCAACAATCTCATTGGTTCTGGTGAGGCAGTTATTGGACAATCTGAATTTCACTTCGTTCGTTCTGTTCCAAGTGAATTTTTCTCATTCATTTGTCAAGTGATTAAGATTCGTTTTGAGGAGAAAGTCCAGTTTGGTTCTGTGAAGGGAGTGGATCACAATCTTTCTGCCCCTCGGAAACACCTGGGGAATGTTTTAAACCTGTTAATGCTTGGGGTCCACTCCCTGGGGCTCTGTTTTAATTGACAAGGAGTGAGGCCTCTCTGACAGGAGCTTTCAAATCTCCACAGGGACAGTCAAGTCTGAGAACCACCGAATTACAGATTCTCTGGGCCAAGGACACCAAAAGAAACAAAGAGAAGGCAGAAAGAAGCATTGCGTCCAATGAACCATTCTGAAGCCTCTTAGAAATAATGGGTAATGGGACTGCTGAATCCCTTAGAAGGTACAAATGTGGCTTATTTTCACAGTTATCTTAGACAGAGATTGTGCATTAACCACATGAATGTCTTCTGAACTTTGGAACTGTCTAGAGAATTCATGGGTCATCTAAAGAATTGCTTACTCATAGTTTTCTCTGAGCCTACTTCTGCTTCTCACCACTGGAACCACTGTGGGCTCATTGGAAGATGACAGTGGTTCAGAACTCTTACCTCAACTGTGTTTTTACTTGGGAGACTTTAGACAGATCAGTTCATTGTTCATTGTTCATCGAGGTTACTTCCGGGAGAAGCCTGACCAATCCCACATATTTGCGGTTATAAAATAATTTGATAGCGAGCTCTCAGAAAGGCACTAGGAGCCTATGGAAGATAAAGCAGATTATGTGGGCCTTCCATGAAAGCCTCGTGACCTTTGTCCAGGCATTTCATTTTAATTCATTTCCACAAGCATTTACATGGAGTATCCATTGCATCCAGCCTCTTGCCCTGACATACATGAGCCCAGGAAGGGTAAGACAGCATCCCTGCCCTGAAACTTGAAATCTGTCTCAAATAACCACTCTTGCAACAGGAGTTGCAAACATAAATGCCCAAGGAACCAGACGATAAGACTGTGGGAATCCAGAAGGTGAGCTGGTAGGAGGGTGTTGTTTACCTGGGGACTTACAACCAAGACGTTCATGGACACAGCTGTCTACACCAAGGGCCTTTCTGGGCTGAATTAGGTGAGACTTTTTCAGTAACATAAAATAAAAGCTGGCCAACTTTTTAAAAATAAATTTCACTTTATTTATTTTTTTAATTTTGATTGAAGTGTAGTTGATTTACCATGTTGTGTTCATTTCTGCTGTACCGCAAAAGGACTCAGCTATACACATATATACATTCTTTTTCATATCCTTTTCCACGATGGTTTATCCCAGGATATTGAATCTAGTTCTCTGTGCTGTACAGTAGGACCTTGTTGGTCCATTCTATATATACCAGTTTGCACCTGCTAATGCCAAACTCCCAATCCTTCCCTCTCCCCTCCCCCTCCCCCTTGGCAACCACAAGTCTGTTCCCTTTGTCTGTGAGTCTATTCCTCTTTCGTAGATATGTTCATTTGTAAAAGCTGGCCAACTTTTGAAGGATTCACGTTTTATAAACCAAACTTTGCTACCCGGCTTCTCAAGGTTTCCAAACTTTAATATGCATGGAAACCCCTTGAGCACATGACCCAGATTCCCGGGGGCCTACCCTTCAAGGCTCCGAGTCAGGGGGTTTGGGACAGGGCCCAGGCATCTGCATTTTACAGCAGCCTCCCAGGAACGCTGAGGGACCTCCAGCACCAGGTGTGTCTGCTGTGCCCCGCCTGGTGCGGCCATCCTCGGAGCAGGGGTCACTTCTGCAGTGCCCTGAAATCCGCCGCACGGCTATGAGAGTAGGGAACTAGAATTTACTGTTTCTTTCCTGGAGCACTTTCCAAGTATCGATGCTGCATTGCTGGAGACTCAGTTGCCATGGGTGACCGTTGTCATCATGAAAGGCCATCCAGTGCCAGGGCGGGGTCAGGGGGCCCACGGCTGTAGGCATTGTTCAGGGACCCAGCTAACGGCCTGCTGCTGTGAGAGCTGGGTTATTAGCGTGTCTCCGAGATTACTGAACTGGTTTTGATTCCCTCATTTTACATATGGGGAAACTGAAGCTTTCAAAGGCAAGGGACTCCCCAGGTCCCAGCACCGAGGCAGAGCCCGGCCTTGCGCTCAGGCTAACTGCCCCATCTCCTCTGCTCCATCCTGCTCTTTTTTTTCTGGCTTCGTCAGATTCTTCCAGGAGTCTTCATGGTCCAAATTCTCCCATGTTTGGGTGCCCCGGAAGGGCCGGCTTCCCACATTCTGGCTGTTTCTCCATCAGCACAGAGCGTCTGCAGTACGCAGGCTCTGGACCAGCAAGCCCACACCCTAGGAGAGATTGGCCAAAGCCCAGGTCTGTGGCCGCAGCGAAGTGGGGAAAGGCCCCCAGTCCCCCGTTGCTTGTAGAATGGCTCTCTCTCCCTGGGGCAGAATAAGCCACCTTCCCCCGGGGGGCGTGTTTTTTAAATAGAATTTGGCAGGGCTGCAAAGACCTCTCTTATCTAAGGTTAAATGGGCTTACAGCATTCTCTGGCTCTCTCTTTCACACAGACACAGACACACACACACTCACACACACACACACACACACACACTCACACACACTCACACACATGGGGTTTTTGTGGTCAACCCTGGCCAAACTCACAGTAGTTCCGGAGAGAAAGGACTCTGACCCAGGGCGACGCCCGCCTCACCCCATTGTACCCTCACTGCCTCCCAAACCACGTGGACAGGAAGAGCGGGGGACTCGAACTGGGTGTGGCGGCCGGAAGGAGCTTTGTCCCCTGGGAGCCCAGGGCCCCGGGCCAAAGGGTACAGGCACACAAACGCCCGGTAGGACCGGTGATCGCCGTGGACAGGTGACTGGATGCCTGGCTCCCAGCCTCTTGCATTTTAGCCCAGATCGGATGTTGGCCGACTGTGGTCTTACCGATAAGAAAGGAAACTTTAAAAAAACAACAATCACTCGATAGAGCAAGAGAGCTATGAACAGTTGTCTTCCCTGGAGCCCCTCCCCGACCCAAAACACCTAAAGGGTTGCGCTTGTTAATCCAAAGAAATACTGCCTCTGTGGGTCACCGACACTGGGCCGCGGCACCTGCGGGTGGGAGACGCTGCCCACTGAGTCTGCTGTGTCCACCCTGACCCTGCTATGATCTGTGTCCCCCAGATTCCCATGTTAAATCCTGCCCCCAAGGTGATGGTGGTAGGAGGTAGGTCCTTTGGGAGGTGCTTAGACCATGAGAGTGGAACCCTCATGAATGGGATCAGGGTCTTTATGAAAAAGACCCCGGAGAACTCCCTGACACCTTCCTCCAGACAAGGACAGAGCGAGAAGACGCTGTCCGTGAACCAGGGAGGTGGACCACACCGGACGCTGACTCTGCTAGCACCTTGATCTTGGACTCCCAGCGTCTAGACCCGTGAGAGATACCTGTCAGCTGTTTATACGCCTCCCCGTCCCTGGTGTTTTGTCATAGCAGCTGAGCTAAGGCAGACCCTGTCTCACACCATCCCTTTCCTACCTTCCCGGGCAGACTTCTCAGCATAGCACCCACCACCCGCAGAGTCTCACCAGTCTCCTGCTGTCACATCTTGCAGCCCGGCGCCCACCCAGAACTCTGGAAGTTGCTCTAAGTTGGCCCTGGGACCCCCGTTCCAGTCTGCCGGCAGTTACGCTGTCCTCACCTTCCCAGACCTGCAGCTCCTCAATTCTGTCTTCACGCTTGACCCTTGAAACGCTTGCCTTCCTTCCACTGAGTCTCTTGTTCCCCCTCCAGGCCCCCAGGAGACACACCCAGGAAGTTTCTAGTTCTGTGCCCCTCATTTCTCCCCCCTGGATTCTCTGCCGGTTGGCGTCTTGCCTGTTCTGGCTCTGCACCACCAACCGTCCACCCACCCCTCTGCCTAAGCTCTGTCTCTCAGGCAGCCTTGGGACCAGGAAGCTTATCTGCTCCATCCCCTGGGGGAGCCACTCAGGCACATCAGAGAGGGACAAGACAGCCGAGGGGGAACATCTAGGGGTCTCAGCACCTTCCAGGGGTCTCAGGAGAGATGGTAGAGAAGACAGTTCTTTGGGCCCCTCAGCACAGCTCTAGGCCTGATGATGCCACCAGAAGCCACGGTCTGCCTTCCGCCTGTCTATTCTCTCTTCTCTGTTCTCCCTTTGGCTCCATGGACTCCAGGGTTAGGCCTCCTTGCTCCCCCAACAGGGGGTCCTGGGAGCCCAAGCTGGTAGATATTCAGCCCCCAGGTTCCAAGGACCCTGGGTAGGTTGTGGGGATTCCAACCAGTGGAGAGCAAGTGGCTCTGGAAAGAAGGTGTCTTCTTAGCTTTTCACTCTCCAACAAGTTCCAGGCAGACGCCAGGTGGCAAGACATAGGGAGCAGGGGGCGGTGAGAAGCTACAGTTTGGGAAGTTTGATGGGAAGGTAGGAAAGAGATCCTCTGAGACCTGGAGGGAACCAGGTCAGAGAACAGCCTCAAAGATGGAGAATCCTGTAGGTAACGGCGGGTTCCACCAAGGTAGAAAGAGGAAGGAAGGGAACAGAGAAGCACCACTGAGAAAGTCAAAAGAAAACTGGCTGGCAACAGAGGAAAGGAGGTGCGTGGGGGGTGGGGGCTTTACACGTGGGAATATTTACAGCACGCACCTCTCCCTCTCTCCCTCCCTCCCTCCCTCTCTCTGTCCTGAAATGAAAGATTAGGAAAACGTGACGATGCCAAATATTCTTTTTCCACTATGCTTCATTTTAGGTACTTTCCAGAAAGAAGTAGGTACTAATATTCTGTTTGATTGCAGACTTGATATATATTTTCAGCTCTAGGATCCTGCGTTTCTGTTCAGCGAACGTTTACGAATCCAGGTTGAGGTGCATCCTGGCATGGGCTCATGACCTGCTTTCCGAGAGCGGCCCGCCAGGTGCATGGGGTTTGCAGTCAGACTTGAACTCGCTGTGAACTCTACGTTTGGCTTTTCCAGCAGGTGACCCTGGTCACCTTCACCTCTCCCTGGTCTCAGTTTCTTGCTGAACCACACTAGAATAATTATTGTCCCATCACCGGAGATGCCTAGAATGCACTTGCCCCATCCCTGATACTTTTTTGTATTGTTCCATTGAGTGTAGCAAAATGCTTAGTTTCCAGGGGTGACTGGTGTAGTTTATGAGTCACTAGGCCCTGGAAACCAGAGCAAAGTGTAGCTCTCCAAACTCCTGGTGGTTTCCTTGTTGCTAAATCTATTGCTTTTTTTTTTTTTTTACAGCTTTCTCTTCAAATGGCTTTCGCCGGGTATTTAGTGTCGCATGAACTTCTCTGGCGTGTCCCCTTTTCTTCCCCAAGCCTTCCTCCTCTCTCATGATGTATCATCCCCAGCAGCTCGAAGCCGCCAACTTGCCTACTTTTCCTGGTGCCGCAAAATCGCCCTTAACGCACAGCAGCTTTCCTTCTAGAACTGTCCCCTACTGTTCATTTCCCCATTGTCCCTTTCCTTTCCCCAAAATTCTGCCCTAGGGTGGATCCCCTGAGAAGATTATTCACATGTGTTGTGACCTGTGGTGTATCAGTCTGAAAAAAATAGGCAAACAGATTTTTGCGGTAGAATATCTCGTGTCATCTTTCAAACCATCGTCACTGCTTCTTTTAAACCACGTCTCCCGAAGGCTGTGTCTAAAAGGAGCTGGCAGAATTCAATGCTTGTCGTTGGGAGTCCTCTCAAAGGCCGCAGAATCCAGTGTGGGACGCACTTGCCCTAAGGGAACTTTAGGTAAGATGCTGTTTGTTCGTGGCTCTGTGTGATAAAAGTGATCACCGGCATCCAATCAAGAAGGATCAAGAAAACACCGACTTTAGACTGACTTTTCGATCTAATGCAATGGAGACGCACGGGGAGAAGAGAGAAAATGATTACACGCTGATGTCTGAGCACATCCCCTTCCTGATAAAACCCATCGGTGTTTAGAATAAGGACAAAAGCCCTAATGGAGCTTCTCCCTCCAGCCTGAAACCTAAACTCCCTGGCTCCCCCCCACCCCCCACTCCCTGTGCGCTCCCTCCAGCCTAGGGAATCCTGCACGCGCCACCCGGACACTCTTCCCTACTCTTTGCCTCGTTGACGCCCACTGAACCAACCTCAGCTCTGGCCTCAAAGCCCTCGTTCCTTGGTGAAGCTCTCCCTGATTTCCCGATGGGCTCGGATCCCCAGAGTTCACGCTTTCACAGCACCCACCACCCCCCGGCCCACAGGTGGTCTGTGGGGAGAGGTGATGTGTGTCTGCGGTGTTCTCTCTACACCTGCTCCTGCCCAGGTGAGCAGCACGGGTCATGCAGAGGCCGAGCCTCCTGAACAAAGGACTCACCGTCCTAAGTACTGTGTTAAGTTTATCACAGCGAATTTACCCAAGAAACTGATGGGGGTGGGATGGGCCCCACCACCATCCCATTTTATGGATGAGAAGGTTGAGGCTTAGAGACAGTAAATATGCTGTCCAAAGGCCAATGGCTGGTGAGTGATAGAGTCCAAATCCTGGTGACTTTTTATCATCGAGCTAAAGATTCCCCAATTTCTTCTTAAATTAGGTCTGGCTTTGGCTGAGTTATCCACACAATTGTCTTATAATCGACTTCCCTCAGACTCCTTGGACCTTGATTTGTAATCCAAAGGGCAGATTGCAGACCTCCAGGAGAAGATGCAGGAGGTGATCAATAAGACTCTTTCCCAAGGATGTTGGCTAACGACCTGCCCTTTGCTTGGCTTCTGGAATCCATGGCATGGTGAGCTGTGAGGAAAGGCTTAGAAAAACGCCAGAGCTGCTCGCATTGGGAGCAGGGCTGAGGCTGGGCGAGGGTGAGGGGAGTCAGGCAAGAGCCTTTGCCCAGCTACCGAGAGAGGAGAGGGGATTTTCAGCAGTTTTTCCTATGTGCTATATACTTCATCCTGCGTACAGAGAACTCATAAAGGATTAAGCAGCTTTTTCCTTTTTATCAGTCATCCGGCTGGTGTTTTCTGAACACCACATCTTACGAAGACGAGCTTTGCAAAAGGAGCAGAAAGGTTCCAATTTGGAATCTTCACATTATCCCAAAGCACCTGGATGCCACGCAAGGATTAAGCTGCAGCGTGTTTTATGAGACCTCGGTCACTGCAGCCGAGAAACTGGATGGGAAGAGTCAGGGTCGGGTTAGGGAAGAGACAAATAGTTTATCGGATAGAGAACAGACTTGGGGTTGCCAAGGGGGTGAGTGGGGAGGGGAGGGAAGGAATGGAAGTTTGGGATTAGCAGAGGCAACCTACTGTGTATAGGATGGATAAACAACAAGGTCCTACCGTAGAGTAGTGGAAACAATATTCAGTATTCTGTGGCAAACCTTAATGGAAAGCATGTGATAAAGAATATATATGTGTGTATACCTGAGTCACCTTGCCGTACAGAAGAAATTCACACAACGTTGTAAATCAACTTACTTCAATACATTTTTTTTTTTAATTCATCAAGAAGAAGAGCTGGGGACTTGGATCAGGGCTGGGGCGGGAGGAAGGGAGAAGAGAAGAAGGATTTGGGGGTCTGGAAGGAGAAGCAGGAGGGTTTGAAGGTTGATTCGTCGCAGGTGTGAGAGACAGAGGAGTCGAGGATGGCACTGAGGTTTCGCCTGGAGCAGGTGGTGCTCCATTCACTACAATGACAGGAAAGGGGACGTGGAACCCCAATCTGGATACGGGGGATCCACCGTGATGCCTGGGAACAGACTGGGGCCTCAGGAGAGATGCTGGCCCGGGCAGCAGATTCGAACTTTTCAGCAGACACAGAAACCCCCAATCACCAGGCAGAACTCCACTGCCCTGGTGGGTTTCCCCGTGACCACCTAGGACGGGGGTGGCGGGGCATCTCCTCTGCATTCAACTCACACAAAGCGAACCAAGGTTGCCTGTAAAAGAGGGAGAGAAAATGAGACCAGAACCGTCTAAGCAGCACAGGTGCGTGTGCCACCCTAGTTCCCCTTGCAGGAGACGAGCACGCAGCCTAGAACCCTGCCATCCCCCCAAGTCGTCTAACTTTATGATGAAAATGATAAAAGTACTCTTTGCAATTTCCTTTCCTTTAGAGAAAATGTCTACCGTATATACATCTCAATAGCTTATGTTCCTGTAGTACTCAAAACTTTAAAAATCTGTTCACGCCTTACTGTAAAGAGTCACTAATTCTTTTTTCTAAAAAACGTGTTGAGACACGTCTGCTGTCCTGAGGTCCCCTGGAGTGGTGGCTGGAGCCGGCAGGGACTCCGTGTCCCAAATTCACTGCCTCTGTCGTCCAGGAACGAGGCCTGGCACATGGTTTGCAGAATCAATGGACAGAGGCCAACGTCACGTCCATTGCATCTGTTCACAGACGGCCCCTCCAGGGACAGCTGCAGCGGAAGTGAAAGCAATCAGGGTTGGGGGTTACAGGGATGGGTCTGGAGTGACAGCCAGCCCACTCTGCTTTTTCCTGAGGAAACGATTGCAGATACAATGCTGGGTCATGACTTCCCCCGTCAGGACGATTCACCCTCACAAAACCCAAAAAACTCGGTGTTGAATTCCGGGGGGGCCAGGTCAATGGCTTTTGACTTTCCTTCCTTGTGTCAGAGGTGGCGCTGCCCTGTCTCTGACCACCTGGGAAATCCATTCCAACAACTCAGGACCCCATGGGTTTGCCTCAGAAGGTGCTGGGGTCTCTGGATTCCCCTTCAGTAGACCTGCAAGCTGTCTGGGCTTTGGGAACAGATACCAGCCTTCGAGGAGGGTAATCGATTGAGGCCAGGAGCCCAGCCACCTGAGAGGGGTGTGGAAGGGGATAAGTAGTCAGGGGCATCCTCCTTCGGGGCCAGGCGGAGGGCAGCAGCCGTGAGAAGGATGGAGTGGAGGGGCCCCTGGACAGGTCGGAGAAAAGGCAGGAGAGGAGGCTGGCCTCGGTTTCTTTACCTGTGCAGTGGGCTCCCAACAGCTCTGTCTCCCTGCTGCGCTGACGACGACCCAGTTCCCTCCCTTCCCAAATGGCTTCTTGCCCAGTGAGTCACCCAGGTGCAACCAGACACAACACACCTGGGAAGGACAGAACGATGGAGCCGGTGGTGCAAGCGCGCTCTGCCTCTTGGATGAATCAGGGGAGCTGCGGGCCGAACGGCACCACTGAGACGGCTTCCTCCACAGCCTGTGAGCAGGGTTTACCCCAGGCCCTTCTGAGAAGGTGGTCATCGAGTTATTCTGCACACGTGTTTTAGATCAAAGCCAGACCTCACGTGTCACTCTAAGAGGAGTCACCCAGGCCTCCTGATGTCGAAGGGCAGAGCTTTTCCCACTCCCAGCACAGCTGTGCACCTGCTCAGGCGTCAAGGAGCGTCCTATGTCCCACCCGCGGAGTCACTGTCCTTGGGAAGCTAGAATCCTACGTCTGGAATCATCAGGGAACAATGCCGCCCAGCCTGCAGTGGGTTCTGGGCAGAATGGACAGGATGAGGGGGCGGCCCCAAAAGAGGGTGACCAACGAGGCTGGAGCAGTGCCTGGTCCACAGGAAGAATACTCTCCCTTTCTCTCTTTCTTTCTCTCTGTATGTCTCTCCCTGTCTCTGTCTCTCTCTCCTGTCTCTCTCCCGTCTCTCTGTCTCTGTCTCTCCCTCTGCATTTATGATGGTGAACAGAGGATGCTCCGTTGGAGAACCAGCACACGTCACCAAACCGCCCAAACAAAGAGCTGCGCTGGGCAGGTTACTGGAGGGCCAGCGGCCTGTGTGTACTTTCTGGGCAAGGGAGAGGCTGCCGTGACCTACTCGGCCTGGCACTGTGGGCGCGTGCCTGGCTTCGCCTCGGCAGGCCACACAGCTCTGCCTCTATTACTGACCCATCTTGTTCCAGGGGTTACAGACATCCACAGCATTCGAACATAAAATCAGAGCCATAGAAGGGAGTGAAGACAGCGGGACAGGGAGGAAAGCAGGGCTGCGGTCGGACCCCAGGGCGCACACCCCGAGAGGGTCACCCATCTGCCTGTGAGAGACTCAGACACCCAGTGTCCACCCTGTGACAACCGATTCTGCAGCCGAAAGCAGCATTTCCACGTGACCTCAAGTGCCTCTGTATCAGAGGTGTTTTCCCAGCACCCGCCACAGCCTCATACCTTGGGGGAAGGGGTCCCTTATTTCCAGGGAATGGGTCAGGCTTGGATTTTGAACCCAGGCCCTCAGAGAGGGTGGAGGACCCAGAAGCTAGAGCCTGGGGAGATAGAGGCAGGGCTGTGAGGCTCTGGGCCGGCACCTTAGAAGCAGGGCAGGCGGGTTGAGGTCCCAGAGGCAGGAGGGGACGGGCGCCTGGGCCCAGGGGTGCTCACCGCAGGCGGGCCTGGGCCGGAGATGGCGGGGTCCTGGACCACCGCCGGGAGACACTGCCCAGTCACCAGCAGCCTTTCCGAGCCCCCGCCCCACAGGGGACCAAAAGCTGAGCCCGGGCTGATCGGATTCAGACACAGAAGAACGGCGCCGTCCTTCTCTCCAGGGTGCTTCTCACGTTCTGGGTTCTGTTTGCTCGACTTAGCGACATCCTGGGTCGCCTGCTGCCCCCAGAGCCTGAGTTCAGGGCCTAGCCTCCCTCCCTCCGGTCAACAACCCTGGGACAAAGACCCTGTGTCCCAGGCCTGTCCGAGCGGCGATCTCCTTACAGGCGTGCCAGGCAGATAATCCCCAGCTCCGGGTCCCGCGGGGCTGAAACGTGGAAGCTGGTGGGCTGTGTCCTGCGTGCGCCGTGCGCTGGGTGACTGAGGGGCCACACTCCCCACAGGAGCAGGAATTAAAGGGGTGTCCAGCAGGAGAACCCACAAAAGTACACAGGGGCAGCTGCCGGACACCGGCAGACGTAGACCACCGTCCTGGGCGGGAGCCTGGCTGCGCGCAGGGCCTGTCTGGGGGCACGTGTGCAGGTGTGGCCCGGGGAGTCGGGTGGCTGCCAGGATGAGCGAGAGCCCCAGTTTCCTCCAGGGTGCAGGGAGGTTGTGACCCAGCCCCCTGTGACCGGTGTGAGCTCCCAGCACGGTGCCGGCACATCCTCAGGGCTGTGTCAATATTTGCCATTATGGGTTGTACGTTTTCAACAACCTGGGATTCAGGTTTACGCTTCAGGGGTAAAAGTGAGTCAGGGAAGTTGGATCCAGAATGATGTCACTGTGAGAGGTGTGGTTTCCCCCGTGACCGTGGTCAAAGCCAGAGTGCCTGGCCTGAAAACAGTGCAGAGCAGGGTTAAGCAGTGTGGGACCTGGGACTGTGGGATGGGGACCCTGGGGGGCCGCGACCAGCCCTGGGACCCTCTTCCTCATCCGGGCAAGCTCCCACGCTGAAGACGCCCCATCTCTTCCTTTGCCCTCAAGGAGCTCCATGCTCTCCTGTATCTCTTGGTTCCCTGGAATTCTCCAGTTGGCCCAGACAGAATCTCATTTTGCCAAAATACATCAGCATCTGACATCGTCAGTTCTTTAAGGCTAAAATTCTCTGAACACTCCCTGAAGAGTGTGGGAGTTTAGCAGTAAGATCCTATAATTTTTGCAAAACCCAAAGAAAACAGAGTCCAGTGGTGCATGCCAGCCCTTGCCCACACAGAATTTACTTCTTCTTAAAGCACAGACCTCACCACCGGGCAGAGATTCCAGTTTCCTCACTTACCCACTGGGGCAGGCACCATTCGCTGCCAACCCAATATCCGTTTCCCCACATCCTAACCAACAGGACCCCCATTATGCCCAGGCAGGTAACATGCCCAGCTAAGAGGACTCGCCGCTTCAGGTTCACTTGAAGCTAAGGATAGCCACATGACAGTTCTGGTGAATAGACATAGACAGAAATCTGCTGGGGCTTCTGAGGAAGTTTTCCTTCTCTGAAACAGGGACCACCCTTCCTTCTCCCATTCCTTCCTCCTCCTTGAACCATAGATGCAATGCCTGGAGCTGCAGCAGCCATCTTGCAATCGTGAGGCAATGATCTGGGAATGAAAGCCAACATAAAGGGTGGTAGAGCAGAGACAGAAAGAGCCAGTGTCCCTGATGGCATTGTTGGGCCACTGCAGAAATGCAGGGCCTAGCATGTGACTTCTTCTAATGTGAGACAAAAGCATTATTAAACCTGGGTTATTTGTGGGGAGAGTGTTATTTCCAGGTGAACTCTCTTAGAATGTACCTGAGTTTATATGGGAGGCTAATGTGATCAGAATTGACCTGGGTTGAAGTCAGCAGGGCATTCTGGCCAGTCACAGGTGTATTGTTGCCGATAGGGACACAGCAGGCAACCACGGACAGGCTTCCTGGATAAAGGTCCACTACTGAGGCCACGTGGCCACATTCTGCCTGTCCCCAGAGCCCTACACGGTGACTGTGTGCCCTGGGGTGGTCTTGGAGTCCTGTGGGATCTGCTATTGAGTCGAGCAACACAGAGGCAGAAACTCTGCTTCTCTGGGCCTCAGTTTTCATTGGTTGATTGATTTTCTCTTGTTTTTACTATACATTAGGGCTCCTTCCTGATCCATCCTTCTCTGCGCCTGGCTGAGGCTGGCAAGATGGCCAGTAGATGGAGGCGGAAAGGGCAGAGAGAGATTTCATTGGAAAACCTTCTCTGACTCTGGTAAGATAACCACGTACTGTCAGAGGTGTGGGTGGGGAGGTGTTTCCACATAAAACAGAACTGTTTTTATCAGAGAAGTGTTTTGGTTTTCTTCCTGTTTGACAAGAATGCACAGCGAGTATCATGGGTGTTGGTACGAACTCAGCACCCTGACCCCAAATATTTACATTCCAGGTGAATTACTCTCGCTCCCATGTCTGCTGGGTCTGTTCGGGTACCAGCCTGCACACAGGAAAGAATGCCCTGCCTGGGATCCCAGAAGGCTCGGGGCCCCTGAGGGAGGTCGCGTGAAGCCTCTGACCCTACTTGCTCAGCAAGAGTCCTGAGAAATCAGAGCGATCCCGTGGCCCTTGCTCTGCAAATACACAGCTGCAGCCACGGACAGACCCACCCAGCTGCATTCTGAGAACTGACCGCACAGCAGGACGCAGGTCTCAGGTCACATGGTGACGCCCCAACCCCCCCCACCCCACCCCCGCCCACTGCATCCTTCAGGAAGGGCTGCTCCCGGTGTCCTAGAGGGCCAGATGCCCAGAGAAATCCAAGCCACGTCAGTTCTGTAAGGCAGGGCTCTGGGGCTTCAGGAGGAACAGCAGACACCTTTGCTGGATCCCCTGCTCTGTCCTTCCCGCCCCCCCACACTGGCATCTCAAATTCAGCAATGAGAGCCCTGCCCATCCACCCCTCATACGTGTCACCAATAGGATTCGTGTTTCTATTACTCCTGCAGAAAAACCTGACGGCTCTCAGGACACTTGGGGGCCAGAGATGGAGGAGAGAGGAGAGAGGGACTTACACCTCTCCAACAACAGAAATGACACTGACTCTCCCACCCTGATCCAGGTGAGCCCAGGGAAGCCAGGGCCAGGCTGTTAGTTTTGTATCTCTGGCTCCAGACATGGGGCTTGCATACAGTAGGTGCTCAACGCTTATTCCATTGAGCTATTCCTTTTTTATTTGAAATAAGGGCATGCATTTGGCTTTGAAGAAAAGGCTCTTTTTTTTGCTTTTGAAACTCAAAAAGAGATCTATAAGGCTATAATAATTTAGGCATCTTCATTTAGCTTGGGGCTTTCAGATAATTTCATAGCACAAGGTGTTTGATGTTCACAGTGGACCCATTTGAGGCAAAGTACTAAAGAACACACACACGCACACACACACACACACACACACACATCCTAGACAGGCCATATTTTCTCAAGATGTCATCCACATAAGATGCTCCATTATTTTATGTACAGCTAAGCAAAAATAACGGCTACCAAATAAACTATGATATGCCGTCATTTGGAAGATGTCTCCCCATTTCAGAGATGTTAAAATGTGGCCTTGAGTCAAGGAAGTATAGTTATTTATCTTGACTTAATGTGTACCATCATATATATACCTGGAATAAATTTAAAAACTGACACAGTAAGTACGAACTATGCAGTTTGGTATAGGTGACACACACCATGGGAGTTCAGAGGGGAGAAGTTCCAGCGGGTGCTGAGTCAGATCGAGGAAGGATTTGAAAAGGAGGTGACGTTATTTGGGCCCTGAAGAGTGACGCTCTAGCTGCAAGGAGAGGCCAGGAGGTGACATCATGGAAAATCCTCGGAGCAAAGGCATAGCGAGAAGGTCAGGGTGGGGTCAGGGTGGGGCGGCCATAGGCAGGGGCAGCGGGTGCCGGGGAGCCAGTCAGACTGACTGCAGCTCAGGTGTGATGGTGAGGATGACCACTCACCTGTGCATGGGGTCTTCACACACTATCACATCTCGCCCATCACGCCCCACAGGTGACGCAGTTTCCCCAGGAGCACACGTCGTGTACTCCGGAAGTACTCCCAGGAGAGCCTGGTAAAGGGCTGGGACAACCAGCTCAGGGGCCAGAAGAAGGTCAAGCCCCAGCCTGATCTCACAGGGGCACTGAGCGTACGACACATCTCAGAGAAAGAAGCTGGGTGCGCCCCTGTCAGCCTGGTCTGGGAGCCTGGGTGGGTACAAATCCCCAGGCATTGTGGACTCACTAAGATGTGTGGCAAAGTGGCTCCTTAGGCAATCCTCCAAGGAGACCTGCGGATGACGGCTGTTCCAAGCAAACCCACAGGAAGCCAGGAGGTTCGCAGGTGTGGGGAATGGGGCTGGAGAGCACCTGGGCACGGCTCCAGCGGGGTCGGCCCAACAGGCATCATTCCCCTTGTACAGGTGAAGACGACGGAGGTCTCTAAGGCGACACTACTGGGGGCTAGAAACAGGCTCTCTGACTCTGAATAAATCATTTATCCTTTCAATGAGCAATTTTTTTTTCACTTTTTTTTTGCTACAGCCAGCTGCTGAGCAAAGGATTGGATTGCACAGTAAAGAAACTTGAATCAAAATGGGAAAAACAGGACCATCAGTGAGCTGTGGAATTTTTCAACTACCTTTTTTTCCCTTTGTTCTACATTAAAATAGAAAGATATAGATAGATGATAGATAGATACATAGAAGATAAATAGATAGATGGTAGAGTGATAAAATAATACCATAAGGAAAGTATAAGACAAAAAACAAGTCAGAAAAAATATTTACAACTTGTACCACAGAACACGTGCTATATCACTAATATCAGAGCTGCCAAAAATCAGGGTAGAAAGAGACCAACACATCGATATTTTAAACGGGCTGGAGATATGAACAGCAACTCACAGAAAATGAAATGCAAATGACCTTGAAAAAGATGCTCAAACTCATATTAAGAGAAAGGTAATATTTTCAAAACCACAAAAGATACTATTTCCTAGCTATCGGAATGACAAAAAGTCGAAAGCTTGATGACACATGCGGTTGGAAAAACTACAAAATAGGCATTCTCACACACTACTCGTGGGAGTGCACAACGGAACTACCCAATACAGAGGGCAATTTGACAGGGTCTAGCGAAATTTCATGTTGATCCAGTGATAAACAATAAACAATAAAATGCTAGAAATGTATCCCAAAGATACACTGGCAAAATTAGTAAATGATATCTATTCATTGCGGTGTTACTCAGAATAGCGAAATACAGGAGGAAAAACAATTCTCCATCAATAAACTGTGTTACTTTCATATATGGAGGGCTATGCAGCTGTAAAGGGGAGTAAGGAAGGTCTTGAAACCTGCTACCGTGTGCTCTCCAGGAGGTATCAGTAACGGAAAAATCAAAGTGCAGACCAGGGTGTATAACATGCTGCCTTTTTGTAAGAAAGGAGAATAAACAAACAGATTTTTAGCTACATTTTTTTTAAATGGAAAAATAAAACTCAATAAACCATTACCCAGAGGGGGAATTAAAAAAACAGGTGGAAGGGACTGGAATGAAAGCCAGACCTCTGTGAAGGCATCTTGCGGGGAGTTATTGAAGGTGGTTCTTAGAACACAGATTCCCATGGGGAACGTGATGGGCAGCCAATTAGCTTAGTGGCGGCAATCACGCTGGAGCCGCCTGGAGCTGACTTGTACCACATTGCAAGAGGCAAGTAGTAAATATTCAGGAATGTCGCAAGCTGGTTGTTAAACTACTGGTAACTTTGTACCAGACATGATCAAGGTGTGCCTGTCTGAGGACTGGCTCAGATCCAGGAGCTGGGAGAGGGACCAAACTTGCTACTGGGGTCGTTGTCCTCCCCTTCCTGACCAACCAGCTTAGATTTCCGTTATTTGGGGGGCGGGGGGTATTTTGGTTTGTTTTTACAGGTTTTTGAAGAGTAGGCGAGTGATATGTTGGGAAACTAGCCTTCCAAAAAAAGGTCGTGATTTGCAGTGTTTCCCAATTTCCTTGATGTCAATGCTCCCACCCCAGAAAGAAGAATCTTTCGATCAAGACAAGTGCACGTAGTAATAATTATCCCAGTCCTTCCCCCGCACCAGCATTTGCTCATGCAGCAATACGGGGGAAGGGGAAGGATGGTTGAGCGCAGAGTTCACTCCTGAAACATCATTATGGGCCGTCGACATGAGAGAGAGGGAAGGGAGGTCCTTAGTGGAGTCCTGGCAACATCCAGCTCAGAGCGGGTCCACTGGGCCCACAAACCAACCCATTGGCCACTCCTGTGTCCCTGGAGGTATAATTGGAATGGATGTCCTCGGTGTTTAAAACAACTCCAACATTCATTTCCAGGCTTTGGAAGGAATTATCATATTAAGAAAGGTGAGCTTCTGAAACTGCTTTCCTCCCCCACCCCAAGTCAGGATAGGGATTCAAAATCAGCATTGCAACCTGGGAGCAGTGGCAGAAATTAGTGCTGCTTTAAAGACTAAAGGATGTGGGGGCGGTTCTTGGAATATCTCCATTCGCCAGTCGAGAGCCTGCAAAAACCAGTTCGGTCCTGGGAAATGACAGTGGACAGCTGCAGGCTCAACCAGGGAGTAGCCCCAGTTGCAGCTGCTGTGACAGATGTGCTGTGTTTGCTGGGGCAGCTTAACCGAGCATTCAATTTATGGATTTCATAAAACTTAGAAAGTCTATGAGACTTCCCTGGCGGTCCAGTGGTTAGGACTCCATGCTTCCAATGCAGGGGGTGTGGGTTCGAGCCCTGTTCAGGGAACTAACACCTCACCTGCCGCGGGGCACAGCCAAAAAATATCGGGCTGGCCAAAAAGTTCATACGGGCTGTGCTATACCATCTTACAGAAAAACCTGAACAAACTTTTTGGTCAACCCCATAAATAAATAAATTTTCAAAATACTAATAATAAAAAGTCTATGTATCAAACGACACTATCAAGAGAGTGAAAAGACGGCCCATAGACTGAGGGGAAATATTTGCAAATCATAATTCTGATAAGGGCCTAGTAACCAGAATACATTAAAAACTCCTATAACTCAACAACAGAAAGACAAACAATCCAATTTAAAATGGGCAAAGCACTTTCACTGACATTTGTCGAAAGAGGATATACCAACAGGCACAAGAAAGGAAGCCCAGTGTCCCTGGTCATTAGGGAGATGCCACTTCATGCCCACTAGGGTGGCTATAATTTAAAACAAACGAATAACAAACAAACAAACAGAAAAGAAATATCAATGAGCATGTGAAGAAATTGGAATCCTTGTACATTACCAGTAGAAATGTAAACTGGTACAGCTGCTACGGAAAATAGTCTAGCAGTTCCTCAAAAGTTTCACACAGCATTATCATACAGCCATCAAATCTACTTCTGTTTTATTTGTAAAGACTTTAAAATTTTATATTGCAGGTGTTTTCTGGTGGTTCAATATCTTCACTTTGTACCAAAAAGGTTCCTTTTGGGTTCTGATTGAAATCACATCAGCGACGGATCCATCCAGGGAGAGTGGGGATTCCACAGTCTCCAGTTTCCTGCCCACAACTCTCTCGGGTCCCAGGGGACACAGGATGTGTGTGTTCTTCGGTAAAGTTTACTATTTCGTTCACAACTTAATTTCCTAACATTCCTCTTAGGTGCTTTACAGTTTGGGCTGCAGTAGTGCTGGGCATCTTTCCCTGTTGTGTTCTCACACTGGCACAGCTGGTGTGAGGGAGGGGCTGCCAGTGGCTGGGAGTTTATCTCACGCCCAGCCCATACCTGGATGTGACTTAAGAACGGAGACAGCCACTCAGCAGAAACTTGCGTCGTATACTCCCTACAAGCTTTCTGGAGCCAAAGAACAGATGAGAAAACAGATTCTTGCAACATACTCACAAGTTTACTGAGTAGAAGCTGATTGTAGAAAACGCAGCAGCCCTGATGAGGGGCTCGTGCAACAGCTCCAAACATCAACAAGGAAGGGCAGGCGTGGGAGCCTTCTGCTGGGGCCACGCGCACACCCTGGGGTGGGGGGGTTAAAAGCAGATATCCCCAGCACCTCACACACACTCACACCCTCCTTCAGCCCCCCTGCCCCACCATGGCCGCGTCCACCCTGTCCGTGTGCTCCAGCATCCAGAGCTACGGCAGCGGCTCTGCCTGCCCGGTTCCTGCACCGGCTCCTGCTGGCAGGTGGACGACTGCCCAGAGAGCTGCTGCAATCCCCCCTGCTGCGCCCCCAGTGGCTGCGCCCCGGCCCCCTGCCTGACCCTCGTCTGCGCCCCAGTGAGCTGTGTGTCCAGACCCTGCTGCCAACCAGCCTGCACCGGCCCCTGCACGGCCTCATGCCGCCAGCAGTCTAGCTGCCAGCCCCCCGCTGCACCTGCTCCCCCTGCCAGCAGGCCTGCCGTGTGCTCATCTGCTGCACACCTGTCTGCTGCACACCTGCGTGCTGCGAGTTCGTGTGCTGTGAGGCCGCCCCCTGCTCAGCCCCCTCGTGCTGCCAGCACACCCGCTGCCCCTCGTCCTGCCGCAGACCCTCCTCCTCCATGTCCCTGCTCTGCCACCCCACCTGCTGCCCTGCCTGCTGCGTCCCCGCCCCGGGCACGTCCTTCTGCTGACCGGCTGGATCGTCTGCGCCCCACAAGCTGCTGTCTCTCGGGAGACCCTGCCCCTCTGCTGGCACCAGGACCTCCCCTCTCCCCATCGCTTGACACTCAGTGGTTGCCCAGAGGGATTTGAACCTGCCGTCCATCCCACAGACCCCTCGACCAGGGTGGACTGCGGGCCCTGGGCGCCTCCTCTGCGGGTTGGCAGCTTGAATCCCATGTGACAAAGGTTAGCTGCTATCATCAATAAAACACTGTGTCCTCCTCAAAGACAGAGTCTCAAATCCGAGTTCAAGCAGCTGAAAGACCACAGGATCTGAAAGCGGGTGTCATCTGCACGCTCTGTGTCCCTTCCTACCCCAGGGCCCACCCTCCCCAAAGCCGGCAAGGGAGACGGGCATGGGGGCAGAAGGTTCGGACCCTGAGCGGGCCCTGGGCTCCTCCCATGCCCACCCCCCTGCCTGTGCAGGTTAAATGTACGTGGGGAGCTGCAGAAACCCTGTTGGGTCGGGATCTGAGAGTCCAGGACTAGCACCGTTGGAGGGAGGTGCCCACCCAGAGGAGGCCTGCCTGCATGCTGGTCTGCGTACGAGTTCCTGTGGGCCCCGAGGGCGGTGCAGGGTCGGTTCAGACATCACTCATTCTACTCAAGATTTCAAGGCCTGAGTGAGAAGGCACAGAGCAAAAAAGACACCTTGTGAACAAACCCTCAAGACAGCGGGGAGGATGAGCCTGCAGTCTCAGTGGACCACTAGCTCTAGAGTCAAACGGGCAGCAGTCAGACTGATGATGTCAGCATCCAGCAACCTACTTATCCCCCAGTCACGAGCAGGCTGATGGGGTCCGTAGGAGCAGAACAGTGGAGGCCAGGCAGGAGGGACCAGGAATTGAAGGCACCTCCCAGGGGGCTCCGCCCCCACCCCAGCTCAGCTCCATCTAGGGAAGAGGGGACAGAGCAAAACCCGAAGAGGATCTTTAAACAGGAAATGGCCAGATTGCAAACCTGCCTCAGCTCTTAAATCTCTTGCCCCAGTTTATTCAAGACCTGTACCCTTTACCTGTTCATTCAAGTTTTAAGAAAATATAACCATCTCCTTATGGACAATGGACAAAGGCCCTGATGGACTCTGCATAGCACAAAGAGTTAAAAGACATAGAGAAGGTTCCACTTCACCCCAACCCAAGAAAAGTGAAGTACAGGGATGTCGACACACGTGGAAACCAGAACCCACAACCCACAGGGACACTAAATCATCCATCAGAAGGATGAGCAGGGCATCTTCGGGGTTCCTGACAGGACAGCAGTGTCGCCATGGACAACACGAGCAGGACACGCGGCCGCACGTGCACCAAGTGACACCAAGCAGAAAACAGGCTGACTGCTGGCGCTGTGGGTGTCCACGCCGGTCAGGCCACAGTGCAGGCCCGCAAGGAGAGAATCAGTTAGAGACATCCAGGTCTCTTCTTTGGAGAGCTTGTTTAGAACATGTTTGTAACAAAACGACAATTCTAAATCCTCTGAGAGCGTCCAGATCTCAGGAGAGCTCCTCCGTCACCGTGACACATCTATCACCCACGTGACTAAGACACGGACAGTCACCACCCTCAAAGGCATCCCATGAAAGAGGAGCAACCCGCGAAGCCTTTCTCCCCTGCCTGGTGGACAGCCTGGGGGTGTCCGGGAGGGTGTCGGAAAGGCCAGGAGGTGACATAAAATGGCCTGGCTTGGATACAGGTGAAAATAAACAGGCCTGGCAGGGAGGTTTGGTTTGAAAGCAAGCCTGGTGAGAAAGTGCTGGAGTAGTGGGTGCTCTAAGAATTCCTTCTGCACTTCACACCCTCATGATCATGTGACATCACAGTGATGGAAGTTTCTAGATATGGGCCTTCCAACAGGAAGGATGCCCTGAAGGCACTCCTTGGACTATTTCTTCGTTCCCAAAGAGCTCCCCGCCGGCACCCTACTGTGGCAAGAGCTTCTTGGGGATGGTGCCTTCTCTGGGCATCCCCTCAACGCCCTCCCCAGGATGGCCCCAGTGTCCTTGCTCCTGAGGGGCCCGCGTTCACACCACGGAGGCTGAGCCGGCACTTTCTGGGCCATCCCACATGCAGGCCTGCACCTTCCTCCCATAATCGCCGTGATTCCGGACACGAGTGGGGCCTCTGTGCACAGTGAGCTCGTCAGGTGTCAAGTGAGGCGGGATTCTCAAATTGGACTCTCCTGGTTCCTCAGGAACAAGAGGTCAGATGTCACAGGACAAGGGGAATGGCGGCGCGGCCACGCGGGTGCACGAAGGAGGGGCTGGACTCGTCTTGCAGCTTTGAGCTGCCCCTCTGGTGGGTTGAATTGTGTCCCCCCACAAAGATATGTTGAAGTCCTAACTCCCAATACCTCTGAATGTGACCTTAGTTGGAAATGATGTCCTTACAGATGTGATCATGTTAAAATGAGGCCAGTGGGGTGCGCCGTAATCCAAAGACATATGGCGGTGTCTATCAAAAAAAAAAGGAAACTCTGGACACAGAGGCGAGAGCAGAGGGAAGATGTTGTGAGGGTGAAGGCAGAGATCGGGGTGATGCCTGTACGAGCTGAGGAACCCCAGAGACGCCAGCAAACAAACGCCAGGAGCCGGAAGAGGGGATGGATTCTCCCTCGCTGCCCTGGGCAGGGACCAGCCCTGCCCACACCCTGATCTCCAATTCTGGCCTCCACACCGGGAGACCATACATGTGTGCTGTTTAAGACAGTACCCTGGCAGCGGCCAGGCAGCCCAGCTTTGCAGAGGCTCCCCCTGCACCACAGCCCGCAGGCACCCGGCACGCGCTGGCCCTGCAGCCATGATGCCCACGAGGAAGGTCAGCTCCCCTGAGGCAGTGGTGAAGCAGGAGCCCGAGAGGAGATCGGCGGGGCTGTCAGCTAAAACGCCTCCTGCAAAAGTGAAACGAAGTCAAAAAAGTGGCTGGAAAGAACATATCTTCAGCCAAAAAAAGTGCAAACAAAAGGGTAAAGGGGAGCAAAGGGAAAGCAGGCTGAAGTGGCTAACCAAGGGACTAAAGGAGACTTACCTGCAGAAAACGGAGAAACTAAAAACGGGGACAGCCTGCCCTCTGATGAAGGAGGAGAGAAAGAAGCCGAGTCTGGTTAATAGCACACACACCCCGTCCTATCAGTGGTCCCTGTCTCCCTTCTTGTACAATCCAGAGGAATATTTTTATCAACTATTTTGTAAGTGCAAGTTTTTTAGTAGCTCTAGAAACATTTCTTAAAAAGGAGGGAATCCTACCTCATCCCACTTTTTTTAAGAGTAAATGCTTTTTTTTTTTTTAGTTTCCCAAGGAGAATTGTATGGATGGCACTAGTTTATTTCCCTTCCAAAAAAACCAATTGAGGGCTTCCCTGGTGGTGCAGTGGTTGAGAGTCTGCCTGCCGATGCAGGGGACGCGGGTTCGTGCCCCGGTCCGGGAAGATCCCACATGCCGCGGAGTGGCTGGGCCCGTGAGCCATGGCCGCTGAGCCTGCGCGTCCGGAGCCTGTGCGCCGAAACGGGAGAGGCCACAGCAGTGAGAGGCCCGTGTACTGCAAAAAAAAAAAAAAAAATTGAAGCTAAATGAAGTAAACAGTCTCAAGTTTTTATTGTCTTCATAATAAAACAAAATATGAAGCTGAGAACTGGATCCCTTGGCCCTTTCTCTTCTTATCTCTTCCCAGTTCAAAATGCCTGCACCTCTTAAGAGCCAGCGTTCTCTTATCTGCAGTTGGGCTCAACGCATTCAAGCCTCAGCACAATCTTCTTTGTAGTTTCAGCCTTTTTCCGGAAAATCGGCTCAGTCTGCCCACCATAGCCACTCTGCTTCTGTCAGGACGCCGCTGTCCCTGGGCACACAGAGAATCCTTGCCCTTGTACTGTGTCTCTTTGTGGGGCCGGTGGGTTTTAGAAATGCTCACCATGTCTGAGAGAGCACTGTTGGCGCGGAAGGAAGGTGAATGTCTTTTTTTAAGGGGTGAAACCACTTGCTGTTTATTTTTTGGTACAATGAGAAAATAGTGGGATATTGAATATGGGAGGCTTTGACTGTCTTGGGTGTCAGCTTAACATTCCACAGATGGGGGGTAGCTTTTATATCCTATAATACAAAGCATACTACATGGCAGTTTGGAGTCATTTGCACATTTAATGTCTTGAACACTTTAAATTACCTCTCTTCTCACGTTGTTTCTGGTAGAATTGTTTCCTAAAGCAAACCACTCATCCCTTGATCTTGGCTCTCCTGGGCAGAGTTTTGCGCACTCTGTAACAACTTTGGTCGTGGCAGTCCAGTTCTTCTAGTAACTTTGTTAATGTGCTGTGAACAATTGACAATTTGAGTATGTAGTGTATGTGATATTAAATTGTGAATTAGTGGACCAAACGTAAAATAGCTAGCTAGTGGGAAGCAGCCGCATAGCACAGGGAGATCAGCTCGGTGCTTTGTGACCACCTAGAGGGGTGGGATAGGGAGGGTGGGAGGGAGACGCAAGAGGGAAGAGATATGGGAACATGTGTTTATGTATAACTGATTCACTTTGTTATAAAGCAGAAAGTAACAAAAATAAAAAAATAAATTGTGAAATAGTGGGACTTACGATGTAACAGCATATCAATATTTGAAGCTATTGGTACTTGATATCCCGTCAAGGAACATTGCCTCCCGATTTTGAGCTGGAAAGTCACTGGAATAACTGTTCAGAAAAGAATCACAACGACATGATGTTTTAGATTTTTGGTACATACGTTAAGAATTGTCTACAAATTGAAATGTCTGTGTGCTGAGCCTCAAAACAACCAGCAAAATTTAAATTATGAAAGAAAAAACAATAAAAAAAGACAGTACCCAGTCTGTGTACTTTGCATCCCTGGACATTACCCCAGCCCCTCCCCAACTCCAGCCCCCTAGACAGGGTGGAGAAGCCAGGAGGGGGTCTGTGTGTCGCGGGTCCAGGCCCGCGCCTGCCGGGGTCCCTGGAGAAAGCTGTACCGTGTCCCCTCACCCTCCTGAGGAGGAGGGACTGTCCTCTGCAGGCAAAGGAGGGGCTCCCAGGGGGTCACCAGGAGTGTGGCAGAGTCCCCTGCAGGGAGGCCCACCACTGCCCGCTGCCAAGGTGCCCAGAATCTGCGCCGGACGCTCAGGGGCAGGGTGGCCTGAGAGTCCCCACGCGTGGGAGAGAGGACAGGGCCGGCTCAGGCCAGGGGAGCGCGTGGAGCGGGACAGACCTGGGCAGAGACATCATCAGCTACAGCGAGCGCCAGAGAAGGGCAAGGACCCGCTGGAGGGGCTTCCTCCCCCGCTGGGGGCTGAGGGTCCTATCGCCCAGCAGGAAGGGCCCCCGAGGAAGAATGGCTCCAAGACCGCACAGCAGGGCGAGGGGAGCTGGCTCCCCTCCTTCCCTTTGTCCCCCCACCTCTGCCCACGGCCCTGATGGTGCAGCTGGCAGGACCGCGGAGGGAGGGTGGCAGTCCGAGGCTGTGCCGTCAAGAAGCTGGACTGGCCTGCGGCTGCCCTAACAAGCGCCAGGGACACGAGGCTGAGACAACACACAGTGTCACCCCACAGCTGTGGACGCCAAATCGGGAGGGAGTCTCACGGGCCCCAGTCACGATGTGGGCTGCCAGCTTCTCGCCGCAGGCTCCGGGCAGAGTCTGATCCTCGTGTCTTTCAGCCGGAGGCACCACGTCCTCAGCTTGTGGCCTAGCGTCTGGCTTCCCTCTTCCCGCGGCCTCCCCTTCTGTGGCCGAGTCTCCCGGCCCCTCTCCCAAGTCCCACCCGGATGACTCAGGACCATCCCCCATCACAAGACCCTTACTTTACTCCCGTCGGCAAAATGTCTTTGCCGTGTGAGGGGACGCATCACAGTCTTGGGGTCGGGCCGTGGGCATCTCTGGGGGACCACGGAAGGTCCCCTCGAGGCTCTTTCCCACCCATCAGGAGGCAGAGGAGCCCTGCTTGCCAGTGGAACATCTCGTTTCCATTTAGACTCGGGGTGGGGGGACGCGGGGCACCACGTATCAGCTGCTGAGCAGAAGAGCTTTTCACCTAAAAGGGGTCAGTTCAGGAAGTAAGTGACTTGCCCTCAATCCACGCAGAGCAGGGTGAGGACTGATCTCGTAGTTCGGGGGACGGAGTGGGGTCCCTCGGGCTGAGCGCTGGGAGCTCGCCCCTCGGCCGAGAGGCCGCCTTCCCATGCTCGGGCACCCAGGGCGGGGCAGGAGGGGGCCACACACACGATGGGCTTGCAGCTCACGGGCACACACACAGCAGGCTCGTGGCTCACAGGCACACGGCAAGAAGGATGGCAGACGCTGGGCACACAGGAGGCCAGCTGGCAGCCCTCAGAGCAGCTGGCGTGGCACACGGTGGCCTGGGGCTGGGTGAGGTCAGGGCAGAGGATAGGGCTGGTCCGGAGGCTCCTTCCCTGGGGCAGCCTTCATACCCGGGCTGTGGCGTCCTGGCCACGAGGCACCCGGGTGTCTTCCTCGTGGCGGCCTGTTGTCTTTCCTCCTCGTCCCCCACTCGGGTCTCTTCCTGGAGTTTCCAGTGGCAGTGACTCAGTTCAGGAAGCTCCTTCTCAGCTGGAGGCTGACGGTGACCCAGTGGCCCTGTGATTTCTGGAATCGGAGCCTGGGTTGGATGGGGAAAGGCCGTCAGTTGGGGACAGGGGCCCCACTTCATGATTTTCAAGGCCCTCCCCAGGTTAAACACCCTGTCCTTTGTCCACAGAAGCAGAGTCACACTCACCGCACCAGCGTCCCCCATTGCGATTTGGAAACTCAGTGATCCAGAAGGTTCTCCCTCAGGGTCGGGCACCTCACCGGGGGCTGTGGCCACGTTATGGCCATAATCGTAACGGCGGGGTTCCAGCTTTGTGCCAGAGCTGAGCTAAGCATTTTACGTGGACTCTCTCGTAACTGATCAATTATCAATCCTGCCACCACTCAAGGGCAGGATCTGCACAGATGTTCAATCAGGAAGATCTGGAAGGATCCCAGGACGTGTGCACGTTCTCACCACTGCAACCGGAGAAGCAGGCATTGAGGCTGCCCAGCCTCACTCTGGAATCCATGGTCTTTCCATTGTGCCTAACGGTGCTGGGACCTTAGGGGTGGTCTGAGATTCTTGGATCTGTAAACTGGAATATTTAAAAATCAGATTTGGGGATTTTGTCCCGTATTTCTTCAAAATATTCTTAGGCGTCAATGTCATTCTCTTCTCCTTCTTGGGTTGAAATTCCTTGCGTGTTAGCCTTTCTGATATGGTCTCATAGGCCCTCTTCATTTTTCTTAACTCTTTGTGCCTCTTCTTCAGATTGGATTCTTTCTACTGATGTGTCTTCAACTCACCGAATCTTTCGTCTTCCATCCATGATCTGAGCCAGTCCCTCTGCACCCGTTCCCTAGCACCTCATGCTGCTCCTGGAACACGCCGGTTTCTGCAGCAGGGTCCTCACAGCCCCTTGACTGCCACAGCCTGGAGCACCGTCCCTGACCCTTCACTGCACCCAGTGCCGGTTCAGCATCACCGCCTCCCCGAGGCCCCCAGACCACCCACCAGCACCCACTTCTCTCTGTCTGCTGAACCTGCTTTCCTGTCCAGGCCTCAGCGCCCCCCGGAATGATTCCATGCATTCATTTTCCATTTATTCATCGCCCTGGAAAGCTCATGAGGCCGGACATCTCTGTTGCCTGCCCAGAGCATAATCTGTTGCGTGAACAAATCAGTTCTTGTACGATGACGTAAGGCAGAGCTGGCAAACTTTCTGTAAAGGGCAGAGGCTTTGCAGCCACACCGTCTCACTCACAACGACTCAGCGTTGTCGGGGAAAAGCAGCCTTAGACACAGTAAACGCACGGACGTGTCTGTGCCCCAGACAACTTCATTCACACACAAGCAGCAGGACAGACTTGTCTCACAGACGGCAGTTTGCAGACTCCTCCTTCAATGTTTTCCTGTGCGAGATAAAAACTCAAAATACATGACAGCCTCAAAGTCTTCATTGACGGCATGAGATAAAAAGGAGTAAAAGGGTACTGCACTGTGAGTGGATCCTGGGGTGCTCTGTGCACAGAGATGGCCTGGAGAAACACCACGAGCCCCACGGGAAGGCAAACCAGAACATCCTGTTTGCAGAAGGAGGAACTGGCCTCAAAGCCAAACTAGCTTATGGTGGAGAACAGCACAGGGAAGCGCGTCCCAGGATAATAAGATGCTGGGGAAGCAGAATGACAGCAGCCACGAGGAAGTCAACAGCTGTGCTTCTGTGTCGCTGGGACGCCCACAGCCCGGGTATAAAGGCCCCCGGGGCGGCAGCCTGCAGACATCACCACCCTCCTCCCGACACCAGCCCAGCCCCGCGCCACCGTGTGCCACACCAGCTGCCCCTCGGGCTGCCAGGCTGCCTGCCGCATGCCCAGCTCCTGCCAGCCGTCCTGCTGCACGTCCAGCCCCTGCCGGGCGACCGGCATGCCCGTGAGCTGCAAGCCAGTTGTATACGTGCCCGTGAGCCGCAAACCTGCCGTGTGTGTACCCGTGAGCTACAAGCCTGCGTGCGTAGCCTCCTCCTGCCATTCGTCTGGGTGCCGCCAGCCCTCCCGCCCCACCCTGCTCTGCAGACCCGCCCCCCTAGCATCCCTTCCGGCCTCCGATCACGCGGCTCCTCCCAGCTGCTCCCAGCGCAGACGGGGTCGCACCTGTACCCCGCCCGGCACGAGTCCTCGGTGGGCCTCCAGGTTCTGCACGTGGCAGATGACAGGCGCGCTCAGCCAACCCTCTGAACTCGGGCGAGGAGGAGGCAGGATGATCTGGGCCCTTCCGTGAGCTGGCGCATCCCCCCGGGAAGCCCTGGTACCCAGGGTCCTCCTCTGTCTCCAGCAGGAAACCACGCCCCACGTGAGCCAATTAAACCGTGCTTTCGCAATGCAGCCTGTCCCCCTGTTTTAGCTTCACATATTTTTGAAGCTTCCTTCCTGAAAGTATATCCAAATCACGAGCACGGAAGACCCTCCTCAAAGAGCCCTCTTCCCGATGGCTCAGCTGAAGGTCCTTGGTGGGTGGAGGGTGGGGGAAGGTGTGTCCTCACGTCCACCACTCGAGACTCACATTGTGGATGGGGAAGGGTTTCCCCCACCCCCGAGTGGGGCACAGGAAACAGGCCTGGGTGCAGGGTCCCACCTGGTGCCTAAAGGATGTCTATACAGGGAGGGCTGGAAACATTCACACAAACCCACCACACACACAAAAGGGGGTCCGGCCATCCCAGGGAGAAGAGGCAGAAGTCCGAGAAAGCCTCATCCCCAAGCCCCAGGCACACACGGCCTGCCAAGGCTGACCCTGGGCCAGGACCAGAGACCCTTCCCTGCCCCCTGGCTCCAGCCTGGCCAGCACAGATGCCTGAGCAACATCGTTCTCCACCAGGGAAAGGCAGATGCGTGCAGAGGGCCCTTCTGTGTGCCAGGCATGTAGGACAGCTGAAAATATAGGACAGAGCGAAATCACTCTGCTCCCCAACGCTTATCCTAAGCAGGAGGCACAGGTCCCCACAAGGAATCTGAAGTTGCTCGTACCCTGAAGGTCCTCAAATAATAATAAAACCCAATCCAAGGTCAAAGCAAGTTGATTCAAACCTCCCCTCACACTGATGACCTGACAGAAGAGACAAGACATACCCATTCCCAGAAGGAAACATTGTTTATGTCCATTTAAATTAACACATATCTGTTATTCAGCAAAACTAATAGATATACAAAAAAGCAGGGAAAAATCAATCCATTGTCCACAGACAAAGCCATCAACACAACTAGACTGAAAATGACCCAGATGTTGGGGCTGTCAGAATGAAAGTTTAGAATAACTATGAGTAGTGAACTAAGTGAGACAAAGAAAGACAAATACTGTATGATCTCACTTCTATGTGGAATCTAAGGCAAAAACAAAACTCATAGATACAGAGAAGAGATTGGTGATTGTCAGAGGTGGGGAGACGGGTGGGCAAAATGGGTAAAGGGGATCAAAAGGTAAGAACGTCCAGTTATAAAACATATAAGTCCTGGGGATGCAATGTACAGCATGGTGACCATAAGAGGAAACACATTTAGTTTTAATTATTTACTTTTATTTAAAGAAATAAAAGAGAGAATTATGAAAGCAGAGTGATAGTCTATTAAAATAGGAGAAAGAAACAGACTTCAGGAGAAACAAATAGAACTTCTAGAAATAAAAAGTCAAGTCATGGAAATTAAAAACTCAGTTAAACAAAATATTAGACACAGCTGAAGAGAGAATTAGAAAAATTAGAAGGCAGTTGCTCCATATCGCTTATCACTTCCTGGGAGTTGCTTCAGCTGAAGGCGATAGTCTTGACCATGGTCAGACCGCCTTTTCAGGGAAACTCACATCTAATAACTGGTCCAGGATAACAAAAACCTGGGCTGGCGCCCTAGCTCAGGACAGCTCCAAAAGACCCTCCCCTCCACAGATGTTGATCCTGAGAGAGCTCCCTAATAAACCTAACATCTGGGCACCTCTGTCTTCAGCAAAGGACCTGGAAGCAATGGCAGCCCTGTAGCAATGAGTGCCCCAGGATCTCGCATGTGGTTGCTAAATCTCATTTCCCACTAAAACGGAGCAGGTGCTCCCTGAAAGAAAGGCAGGCTACTGGGGCAGGAAATGAGCTTAACGAGTCTGGGACAACTTGAGCCCCCAAGTAAGGAAGCTCTCCAAGACTACTGAGATTATACAACAGGACACAGGAGCCAACCTGAAGGGGCTTCCACTGACGTGCACTGAAGAAGGAGTAATTTCATCCTCCAAAAGAATAACTCCTGCTGTAGAGTGAAACACACCAATTATATAAAAATACTTAAGTGCATAAAATACACAAGATTTTATGCATATAAATATATACATATACATAAAAAATATATGAGTATATATATACATTTATAAGCATGTATGTATATAATTAGAGATCTATAGAGGTTACTAGGACACCAAAAATTATTCTGAAAATTGATTAAAAGGACAGAATAAATCATGTATTTGGACTTTCCTGGAAAAAGAGTATTTTAGGGTAACCAAATAGGTGTGGAAGGAAAGTTCTTTATAGAAGAATTCCAGGTTATAAATGTAGAAGGGGTGATAAACTTAGATAACCGCCACCTTGCAATGCCCAGTGACATGATAGATCTAAGCCCAGATTTTCAGTGGCTGCTGAAACCGAGCTGAAAGGCTGGCGGGGAACAGACTGACAGCAGCCATCCCGGGGATGACAGCAGCCCCCAAACCGAGGCACCCAGACATCATCTGCCTTTTGATGTCATACACTTGGAAGCACACAACTCCTGTGAAGTATCCTCGCCAAAGGAGTTGAACCTGCATTTCAGCCTACCCACAGGTCTCCCATTCTACAAGAAATACAGGAGACGGAGGATTCTTTTAAAGAACATCTAAAGATACAAACAACCTAATCCAGAATGTGGAAAACCCTTCAGGACAAATAACTGAGTGTCTTTAACAAACACACGCTGTAGGAATTGCTGTCAATCAGAAGGGACTGAAGCAACACCCACATGTTCTATGCGAGCCCTGTTTGGATTCTGATCTGAAAAAACCAGCGCTTTAAATGTCTTTTTTTAAGACAATCAGAATAAATTGAATAGAATAGGTATCAGTTAACCACTGTTTACAGCTCAGTATTTCACACTTGTGTAAATGCTCATAGCATATATATTACATAAATCTAATAGAGTTGACTGGAAAAAATGCACAACTTGAAAGTCGAGAATTATGTTTTATTTGGTGGACATGCTGCATACTTCAAGCCTGGGACACCGCATCTCAGACCACGCTGAGCGACAGCTCCGAAGAGGTGAGGGGGGAGCCAGGATATGTAGGAGTTTTTGCAGCAAAGACCAGGTAGTTAGAACATCAAAAGATTACTGTTAATTAAAGAAAATCAGACATCTCAAGTTAAGGAATTTAGCGCTTTTCTATGTATGGGAAGATGCAAGAGTCTGGGCTCACTGAAATCATTCATTTGATGTCCACCTCAGCTCTCTGGGACCAGTCTCCTGCTTTTCTCCATCCCAAACCCCCACAGGGTGCACAGCTGCGGGTGGCTTCCCTGGCTGAGAGGTGGGCAGTGGGCAACCTGTTGGTCTCCATCCCGAGTTCCCTCAGGGCTCACCATCCCAGCTGCTGTAATGTGATGGCTTGCTGTCTGCAACATCTTTTGTTTACTGATATGGAAGGCAAAATTATTCATTCACAATAGACAAATGTCTATCCAGACACACACAGCTTTTTGTAATGTACTTATACTTAATCAATTTGCTCCTCTTGGTAAAATATCAAGGGCTTCTGCCCACCTCCACACACATAGATCTACCTCATTCTTCTTAATGCCTGAGTAGTATTTCATTACACAAACATGCAGAAATAATGGCATTCCTCTATTAATCACCTTCATGTAGTCTCCTTTTTTGGCCGTTGTTGCTATTACAGTGTGGTCATAAACACCGTCACGCATATCGCTGCGCAAGCATTTCTGTTGGGCTGATTCCTAGGAGAAAATATCCACTTTTCAAAGGAAGTGGAAAGGACCTGGAAAGACCCCTGCCCCAGGCTGCAGTCAGTGTATACACAGCAGAGCTTGATGGAGTCCAAAACCTGGTCTGTGTCGGCCTGTCCAAAAGCTGATCACATCTTCCATCTCCTGCCCTGCCTCCTGCTCTGGGGACTCTTTTAGACGGTGCAATGAACCGACTGTAAAAACCTGGGAAAGGGGTTGCAGCAGCATCCCACCTGGTTGACAGCCACTGCAAATGTCTGCAACCTGCAGTCAGTGAATCGGGAGATCACCAACCTCCCCATGTTTGAGCGACATTTCTCAGTTGGAATCCAGTAAACTGATGGAGCCCGTCGCCGCCCACTCGGGCCGTCCCGGCAGTAACCAGCTGATGGCGGAGGATGAGACGGCGGGCATGGAAGAATTCCCCTCGGGATTACACTTGGTAACACACACCAGCCGCACCCAGGGGCTTCAAGTTCTCTTCCATTGAATTGAGGACGCAGGGGAAGAGGGGACAACGATGCCTCTTGAGTGGGTGGCCCCGAGAGAGGCTCCCCTGTCTTGTCCCCTTCCAGGGGGCAGTGGGGCTGACCTGGAATAAGAAGGCTTCTTTTCTGGTATCTCCCCCAACCTGTTTTGTCCATCTCCGCGAAGGAGGCGTTGCCTAGCAACTGGAGAGGGGTAATGACGTCCTTGGACTATTCTGTTCCGCTCCTGTGACACTTAACTCTGGTTGATTATTAGCACACGCACTGGGGAGGCGACAACCAGCCTTAGAGAAAAACGAGTTCTATAAAGTCACCAAGGGGCAGAAAAGGGACTTCTGGCCTGGCTTTGGGATGGTGTCTGGCCCATAGGAGATTTTTCAGTTCTCAGAAAGAATCTTTCTTCCTAAACCTACAAGATTCCTTGGGCAAGAGGATAATAAGTGCTGAGAAAAGTCTTTGAAATATGAGCCATTCCATTTACTTTCTAATCTGCAAAGCTGCACGGCAAACGCGATCTTTGCTGGCCTCCCTCCCTTGACAGTTATAGCCTTTATGCTTTGTAAGTATATTAAGCAACTAGAAAATAATATCGTGTAGGTAACTATGATATACCATTAATGGGCCTTCTGTGTCTTTTTGTATAAGAATGTGTTAATAATTTACATTTTAACTCAGTACTGTTGACACAGTGGTAGAAAGACTTTTCAAAGAGCCGTTTCTATCACCAGGTAAATAATCCTAGATAAGCTTTGCTTACCCTGAGACTCAGGTATCTTGGAAACTTTAAGGTATGCCCTTTGGCTGCTGTCCTCCCATAGTAGATTGGTACAAGAAAAAAAAAAAAAAGCCACCCACTTGTTCACACAGAGGAGATGTCAGGCGCATTCACATAACTCATGGTTCTGGACTTGTGGACGAGGAATGTCGCCTGCCATTTCAGTAAACAAAGGATGTTGTGGCCATCAAGTCAGCAGCCATTGCAGCCACCAGAGACTGTGCCTCCTGAGGGGATTCAGGATGGAGAAAAGCAGGATACTGGCCCTAGATCGTTAAGGTGCACATCAAAGGAATGATTTCCATGAGCCCCGACTCTTGCATCTTCCCATACAGAGAGATCATTAACTTGAGGTGTCTGTTTTTCTTTAATTAACAGTAATCTTTTGATATTCCAACTACCTAGTTTTTGTTGCAAAAACTCCTATACATCCTGGCACCTCCTTGATCTCTTCAGATCAGTCCCTCAGAGCATCTGGGAGGCTGTGTCCCTGGCTTGAAGTTCTCAGTATGTCCGCCACATAAAACATAATTCTCAACTTTTAGGTTGTGCACTTTTCTTCAGTCGACAGCCTCAACGGAGGGCAAGAGTCGTGCTTGCCCAGGGCTTGGGACAAACCTCAAAGATTTCTTCAACCCTGCCAGTCAGAGTTCCTATAAAAAGGGAGGGAAAGAACTGACCCCACCTCCACACTCCCTACAGTGGGAACCACTGTTGAGATTTTGGTGTGCTTTTTAAAAATCCTTTTTCTGTATTGCGTGCGTATGTTGGTGGGGGTGGAGAAGAGTTTGCTTCTTCTTGTTATAAAGATGTCGCTGTATTGTCGGTATAGCTTTGTTTCCTGCTTTTTTCTCATACGTCTCGTTTGTGACGTAGACCTATTAGCAGAATGAATTGCTATGGTGGCCACCAGCCTCCTGTTTGCAGTCCACGATGTTGTCTACATCATGCTTTGCTATTTAAAATAATCTGCTGTATTGGAGTAGGGAGGACCCTGAAAAATAACAAATCGGAATTTGGATTTAGATGATAGTGGAGGGACGCTGCAAAGCCCCGTCGAAAAAGGTTTGAACTTGGGAGCAGTTCACGTCTGCTCTCCTCAAATTTCAGGCTGGTGTTTCTGATCATTTCTGTGATATTCTAATATGTTTGCAGGGTGTCAACTTTGACCCTTTTGGTCAGATGACCAAAACCCCAAGTATATACTGGGATCCCTGCAGTAGCTTGTCTGCTCTCCTTGTTTTCTCCACTGGAGTCTTGATTCCCTTCTGGGTAAAATCCTGGCATTTCCATCATGCCGCCTGTCAACTGAAAAAAAAATACAGAACCTGAAAGTTAAGAATTATGTTTTATTTGGTGGACTTTCTGAGGACTCAAGCCCGGGAGGCAGCCTCCCAGATAGCCCTGAGAAACTGCCCCAAAGAGGTCAGGGAGGAGCCAGGGTACATAGGAGTGGTTTTGCTTTAACCTTTTTTTAAAACTTCTTTAAAAAATTAAAGTATAGTTAATTTACAATGTGGTGTTACTTTCAGGTGTACAGCAAAGTGATATATATATATACACATATACGTTGTTATACAGGAGTTTTTGCAACAAAAACCAGGTAGTTGGATCATCGAAAGATTACTGTTAATTAAAGAAAAACCAGACATCTCAAGTGAATGAATTTAGGGTTTTTCTGTATAAGGGAAGATGCAGGAGTCTGGGCTCATGGAAATCTTTCCTTTGATATGCACCTTAACGATCTGGGGCCAGTATCCTGCTTTTCTCCATCCTGAATCCCATCAGGATGCAGTGGCTGACGGCCCGATGGCCACAACATCCTTTGTTTACTGAAAAGGCAGATCTGTCCACACACCTCTTGGAGCTGATGACAGGCAGCTGTGGCCACAATAACCTACCCCCCAAACCAATGAAGAATGAACAGGAGACCCCCTCACATAGCGCCATCAGCCAGGTGGGGCACTGCCTGTGGCCCCACTCACGGGGGTGGTTATGGGGTGAAGCACGTCCCCCAAAAGAGATGCTGCAGTCCTAACTCCTGGTACTCGTGGGCGTGACCTTGTTTGGAAGTAGGGTCTTTGCAGATGTCACGAAGTTTAGATGAGGTCATGTTGGATTAGGGCAAGCCTATAACAAGTGTCCTTAAAGAAGCAAGAAACGTGGACAGACGCAGAGGGAGAAGGCCTTGGGAACATAGAGGCAGAGGCTGGAGTGAAGCGTCTACAAGCCGAGGACACCAGGGACTGCCAGCAGCCCCAGACGCTGGAAGATGCCTGGGAGGACTCGCCCTGACTGGTTTCAGGGACACCTTGATCTTGGATTCTGGCCTCCAGAACCGTGAGGCAATAAACGCCCGTCGTTTAAAGTCACCCAGTTTGTGGCCCTTGGTCACAGCAGCCCCAGAACACTGGTAAAGGGGTTTTACAGACACAGGATGGGGACAGCATCCTGTGTCTGTAGGAACCTGGGATCCCGGGTCTCAGTGGGGACAGAGGGGAGAGAAGCTCACGGGCCGGGAGTGGACCCCTCAAAGCAGTGCCTCAAGGAACCCCACTGGGGGGTGGGGCTCTCTCAGCATCCTTCCTCCAAACCACCGCCTGGGGATTCCTGAGCCCCATGTGCCGTCCCAGCAGCAGCAGTGGGCCTGCGTCAGCAACCAGTGACGTCACTGCCCCCTCGATCCCGTCACCAGGGCAGCCTGTGGAGCAAGGGTGTTCAGCGTGGCTGGACCTCGGGTCCTGACCCCTGTGGGTCCCTGGGAGAGTCCCCTGGAGTCGACAGTGACAGAGCAGCTGTGCTGGGACGTCGAGCCATAGCGTGGAGGGAGTGACCTCGGCCAGGGTGGCCAACCTGATGGCCTGTGAGCCCTCAGAGCAGGCCCCGCCCCGCCCCCTCCTTCTCAGGCCCCTGCTGACCTGCACTCATGGGCTGCTGTGAGAACCACAGCCCCAGGGGACAGGATCCAGCCTCGAGATGCAAAGTCCCTGAAGTCCCACTCCTGGTAGGATTCAGACTCAAACCGACACTCGGGGTCAGGGCGACGACCTCCGGTCACCATGTGCAGGCCGCCAGAGCGTGGAGCACGCCTCGGGCTCTGTCCCCGGAGGGACCCTGGGCCCTCCAGAGTGTGACAGCAGGAGGGGAGGAGGTGGAGAGAGGACCCTCAGCCCAAGGTGCTCTCCAGTGTACCCAGGACCCTCAGCCCGAGGTGCTCTCCAGTGTACCCAGGTCCCTCAGCCCGAGGTGCTCTCCAGTGTACTGAGGTCCTCCGTGGCTTACTTCGCCAGTCTACACCTGCTCCCTTGCAGGCGTCCCTGGGTTCACCTGCAGCACGAGACAGAGGTCACAGGCACCCAGAGCCTGACGACACCACCAAGGGCACCTCTCCGCCTGGCAGCCACCATCCGTGAAAGGCTGAATGATTGTCCCCCAAAGACACCCACGTCCTTCCTAAGTCCTGGAACCTGTGACTCTGACCTTATACAGCAAAAAAGGACATTGCAGATATGATTCAGCTAAAGCTCTTGAGATGAGGAGATGATCCTGGCTTATCCACACGGGCCCTAAATGTCCTCACAGGTGGCCTTACAAAAGGAAGGCAGAGGGAGATTTCACACACACACACGCAGAAGAGGAGAAGGCCATGCGACCACATGGATGAGATTCATGTGATGGGGCCACAAACCAAGGATACCGGGCAGCCTACAGCAGCTGCAGGAGACCAGGAACAGCTTCTCCCCTAGAGCCTCCAGAGGGACCACAGCCCTGCTGGCACCTTGGCACACCTTGCCAGCGCAGTGATGGTGATTTGGGACTTCCGGCTTCCAGACTGTGAGAGAACACATTTCTGTTGTTTTAAAATCCCTCAGTTTATTTTTTTTTAAAATATTGAAGCGGAACCTAATGTTTATTTCTTTTAATTAATTTTTATTGGAGTGTAGTTGATTTACAATGTTGTGTTAGTTTCTGCTGTAGAGCACAGTGAATCGGTTATACATATACACATATCCACTCTTTTTTTAGATTCTATTCCCATATAGCTCATTACAGAGTATTGAGTGAGGTGCTTTCTTAACAGCAGCCCCAGGAAGCTCTCACGTCTTACAGGCTCTGACTCAGGACATTTCAGCTCTATGTACAGGGAGACCCACAAGATGTACAGCCCAGGAGAAAATTCCCGTCGACGTGACCTCCCTCAACGGCACCCTCATGGCTTTCTGGCCCCAAGCACTCTCTCTTTTCTCCTGCTTATTAAACCAGAGTAAGAAAAACAGAAAGAAATCTGACTTCTAAGGGGCTCGTCTTTCGTCTGACCCCCAGCCAGAAAGACAGGCCCACGGACAAGGAAAGGACACCTTGATCTGGCCCGTGGGCGGGTCTGGCCTTCGCAGCAGCGTCAGTTCCTGGATGAGATGAGGCTACAGCAAGGAAGCTCTAGGCCCCGCTGAGGGCCAGGCCCCTGCAGGACGGGCTGTGCTGAGGCCGAGGCCTTTCTCCCTGTCCCTGTGCAACTGTTTGTCTTGCATTTGTGTCCCAGCGAGAGGCGGGCGTCTTGGCGACACCTCTGAAAGGCTCCACGTCGAGGGGACCACTGGAGTGTTGTCACGGCAGCTGGCTTATTCTTTGGTGTTCAGTCACCTGCAAACCCAGGCTGCAGGTCCCTTTGCCAAGAGTCAGCCCTGACAGGTTTCCAGAAGGTATGAATAGAGCCAGTAGCCCGAGGACATACCTCTGCCTCAGCTCCAAATACCCACAGGTCAAGGTAGCTTAACCTTGGGACTTGGCATTTCCCCAGTGAGAACGTTCTTCACCCAAGTCATCAGGCCCAGTCCTTCTCCTCCTTCACAGCTGTGCCCAGTGCCACCTCCTTAGAGTAAAACCCCTCAACTTCAAGAAAGGCCAAGATCACGGCCAGCGGGAAGATTGAGCCGGTGTAGCCAGATGATCTGGGTCAGCACTGGGCTTTGTCCCTCATTAATCCACGGGGGAAAGTCGCTCACCTTCTCCAAGTGTCTGTGTTATCAGGGTTCAGTGACACAGGACACAGGGCAGGACATCCCAAAGTTGGAGGTCATTGATGTAAAGTGCTGAGCACGGGCCGGCACAAAATTGGTGAGTGTCGGTCAGCGCTGCTGCTTCCAGGCAGTCCACCCTGATGCAGAGTGCTGGGGCTGGCCAGGCTCCAAGACAGCCCCCAACCATGACTCTGCCTCTTGCCGTTCATGTCCTATGTGACCCCCCCTAGTGACTACCTTCTAAAGAATAGAAAACAGCAGGAATGACAGGATGTCACTTCCGTGTTGAGGTCTCAAGACCAACTTCCGTCCTGCAGGGCTTCTCTCTGCTGTGCTCCCAGCTTGCACACTCCAATGAAGCAGCAGTTGTGTTAGGCTCTGGTCCACGTGGCAAGGAACTAGGGCAGCCTCTGAACAGCCAGCCTGCCTTCTGATGAGCACTGCATGCGGGCAGACCCCAGCGGAGCTTCAGATGCCTGGGGTCCCACACGGACACCTTGACTGCAAGCTTGGGAGAAGCCCCGAGGAAGAGTCAGCCCAGCCGTGCCTGAATCCCTGCCCCACGGAAACGGAGATGATAAATGTCGTTCTCAGCCACTACACCCTGGGTTTATTTGTTAGGCAGTGATAGCTAACTCATACAGAGCCGTGCCCTCTGCGTGCCTGCCGAGTGTATATGCCACTGTTGGAAATGCGTTTCTTCAACCCAGTCCAGGTTTATTAATAACTGTCACCTACAAAGCACAAGAGCTGGTCCCACTCTCCAGAGATGGTAAATCTCCCAGTGTCTGCGGAAGGGGTGATGGGGCCACAGAGGACCGTGAGGCCCATGGCCTGCTTGATGGGCGGAGACGATCTCACAGGCAGACGGAGCTGAGAACGGAGACAGTGGACAGCTGGATGGCTGGCAGGGCTCGGCCTCTTGTCCCTGAAATACTCCAGTCCATAGATGGCTGCTGCACAAAGGCCCCCCAAGTGCTCCCTGTGGGGATCTCCCTAAAGAGGTAAGTCCTGGATCATGGGGGTCCCTGGGGCCCTGTTCCTGCACCCCGGCCAGTGTCCGTCTATCAGTGCCCAGTGCCAGGCAGTTGTAGGAAGTCAAACTCTATCTCTCCATCTTCAGCTGGCCTGAGAATTGAATGACATAAGACATATTAACAGGAGAAAAGCAGACACATTTATTCCATGTAAGTTTATTCCATGTCAGACACAGGAGCCTTCATAAGGCAATGAGGACCCCAAGAAGTGGCAAAACCGACATGCGTTTATACCGGGTTGAACAGAGCGACTATTGCGGAAAAGTGACTAAGTACGTGGCGAGGCAAGGGGAAGGGAAGCACTATTCTAACGAGGTCTGTTTGTACAGAGCTCCCTGGCCTCCTGGTGCCGGGAGGGCAGCCCTCAAAGGGGACTTTTTGTTGTTGTTGTTGTTATTGTTTTTTGGCCTCACAGCACGTGGGATCTCGGTTCCCCGACCAGGGATCAAACCCGTGGCCCCTGCAGTGGAAGCGCGGAGTCCTAACCACTGGACTGCCAGGGAAGTCCCCTCAAAGGGGACTTTTATCTCTCACTTTCAGGAGGAAAAGGGGGTCCAGACCACCCTCCTTGCAAGTGCCTTCAGCTGAATTTGATCCCTATGTCAACAGGGCAGTTCTGGGGTGACCTATTTGGTCCGCCCCACAGGGGAGAGTTTTTATGAAACTCCCCCTCATTAAGTGAGACGCTTGACTGTACAGAGGTCCCCCCTGTGAAAGGCCCCGGCTCCCTTCCCCCGGCTCCACCCAGAGTCCTGTGAATGCTTTTGTCAAATAGGAGAAGACGACTCTCCTTGGGACATGTGCAGACCGGGCAGCCAAGCAAGATGGGGTGTGGTCTCCCCAGTGGCTATACCCGGATTGGTCACGTGCTGGCCGCCCGGTCATGGGCCCGGCATCTCTCTGTTAGCCGGTTTGAAGTCGGCCAAGCCCTGAGAAGACTGCACAAAATAGCTGAATGTAGAAGAAAAAAACATCCTGGTTTCTACCCCAGCTCAGCCACTAGTCATTCATGAAGGTGTCTTGGGAAATTCCCTCGATTTCTGGAGCGAGTTCCTGCAGCTCTAAAATGAAGAGAGTTAACTCAAGTCAGTACTTCTCAAACTTCTCCACTGAACTGCGCACGCCTAATGCAGGGAAAGCTCGGGGCACCTCTCGGGCGTCTTTGGCCCTGAGTTGCCTCCTGGAAGTTCAGAATGTCTTCAGAGACTTATGTTTTATCTTTAAAGGCCATGAAATATTGTCATTCTGTTACATAGACTGTCCATGTTTGTTTTAAAATAAAAGTAAAGCCTCGGCCCCTTAAATTGCCCCTCTGAGATGTCTGGTTGGACCACGTGATGGTGGGGTTATACCCCCTCACCAGCCCGACTCCACCCCAAGGCGGTCCCAGCCCCTCTGTCCCTCCCACAAGGGAGGGGAGGGTCAAGCACTCACCAAACCTCCCATCCCCACCCCCACGCCAAGCTGAGGGGTCAAGAGGATGACTCCCTGGGTTCGAGTCCCAGCTCCATCACTACTGACTGTGTGACCTTGAGCAAGTCACTCAACCTCTCTGTGCCTCCCTTTCCCAGCACACAAAATGGAGGTGACGATATCTACTGGCAGGACTGTGGTGAAGCCTCGAGGGGCTGTTCTGTGACGCTCTTAAACGACGCCCAGCACATGGAAAGTGCTTCATGTGACGAGCGTCTCAGCCCCTTTCACCTCGAGAGCCTCTTCCGCCTGCCCCCTCACCTCTCATCACCTTCACTTCTGCCTTCAAGCCCAGATACATTTCTCTTCCATTTTAGTTTACCTTTCCCTGGCTTTCTTCTCCCCTTACCTCCCTCTCCCTCTTTTTTTGTTCTACTTGTGACCCTAAGATGACCTCAGGGGCTGGGGCTCCGCGTCAAAAGGCTGAAGGTCACGTGCCCTTGAGTGTTGTGCTTCCGGTGCAGGAACCCATCCTCCCGTGGCCACCAGCACACTTCGAACCCTGCGTCCAGCACGGGCACATGGCTGACACGAAGGGTGGCCTCCTTCACAGTGAGATGCACGGGAAGCCGCTTACGAAGCGCACAGGGCCATGCGTATCGGCAAACAGAGGCGGTCCAGACGCGCCCCCGTAGAGGACCGCTAGGTAATGCACGACGCATTCACGGCGTAGAGTGCCTCGGAGACCTACCTAAGGCAGGGGTCTCCTTATATCCTAGCACTGAGAAGCTTTACTGAAAACTTTTAAATATTGCACAGTGGCCTCCAGACCAAAAGCCTAAAGCTGTTCTGCTCGCAGCAGGGCAGGGGAGCCGGGACACCAGCCCTTCCCGCGCCCCACATGGTGGCCCCTCAGCCCCCTTGGGCTACGACTGCAAACATCACCGTAGAGACTATGGGATGGCGCAGGGGTGTTCGTGCTGTGCTATCAAGTGAACGAAGAGGGACCCCCAATCCTACAGTTTATCTCTCTCTCTGGCACAGGGCACATTAACTGTCTCAGTTCATTCGGGCTGCTGTAACAAATGCTGCAGCCTGAGCTGATGAACAAGCAATTCATTTCTCCCGGTCCTGGAGGGTGCAGCGTGGTCGGTGAGGGTCCTCTTCCGGGCCTCACACTTCTCCCTGCGTCCTCACATGGGGAAAAGGCAAGGTGCTCTCTGGGGTTTTTTCCACAAGGGCTCCACCCGGGGGTCGTAATCACCACCCAGAGACCCCACCTCCTAACATCACATGGGGCATTAGGGTCTCCAGATTTGAATTTTTTTTAATATTTGTTTATCTATTGGCTGCATCAGGTCTTAGTTGCAGCACGGGGGATCTTTCGTTCTGCCTCGCGGGCTCTTCGTTGCGGTGCGTGAGCTTCTCTCTAGTTGCGGCCCGCGAGATCCCGAGCGCGTGGGCTCTGTCGTTGCGGCACGCGGGCTTAGTTGCCCCACGGCATGTGGGATCTTAGTTCCGCGACCAGGGATCGAACCAGCGTCCCCTGCATTGCAAGAATCTGTCGATACTTAACCACTGGACCACCAGGGAAGTCCCAAGATTTGAATTTTGAGGGAACACAAACATTCGGACTATGACACTTACCTACAGAAAACATTGAAAAGACGCCAATTTGTTATAGGTGATTTCTGGATGGTGAGGTTACAGGTGGTTTAAAGCTTTTCTTTTTTCTTGAAATTTTCAAAAAACTTTAGCATAAACTTATATGACTTTTGTATTAAGAACAAGAGTCAGTAAAATCCTCTTTGAAGGCAATAGCAGCTGAAATCGATGCCCTTAGCTGAGGGCAGTGTAGGATGAGAACAGCAGGGACAGTGCTGCAGGGCCTCAGACCCGGCCCTGACACTGGACACGGCGAACTGCATCGCAGGGGCCCTGGGAGCCAGTGGGAGTTATGTCGGGAGGGATGAATGGACCGTCCCTTTGGGTATATTGTGGGGGACACATGGGGGTACTTAGAGGAACTGGACGGACGGGAGGGATGGAACGGTGGGTGGGACCAGCAGGGTGCGTGGCCTGCTTACATTCCGTTGTGAGGGGCCTCACAAGGCCGTCCTGCAGGGATGGTCCATGTGCACAGCCCACTCTGCCTCTCCCTTTAAGGAACCAGCAAAGTGGATGTGTCATCGACAGCCCAGTGTTAAAACACTGCCATAGGCACCGTCCTTGGAATTAGCTGCAGCCGACTTGCCTTCCAGGCTCCCACAGTCAGGATGGAGAGACAGAAAGGGGGAGGGGGGAGGAAGCAGGCGGAACGGGCCAAGGTCCAGCCTGCGGAGGTGAAGCCAGCTGAGCAGTGTGGGACAAGGGTGTGACCCCCGGCTGAGTGGCAGGAGAGGGTGGGTGGTTAGGAAGAGCTGAGCTTGGGCTGTGGGCAAAGTCGCTGAGGACAGCCTGGGGGGAGGGGCAGACTGGGAGGGGAGGGGTCTGTGGCGGGGTGATGGGGGGAGGGGAGGGTGGTGAACAGATGGGAGCATGTGCCGTGATTAAAAAGGAGCAGAGCCCTTCCCTCATAGGTCCTGATGTGGGGTGAAGGTGTCCCCCAAAAGATGCACTGAGATCCTATCCCCCAGCACCCTTGAAAGTGACCTGATTTGGAAATAGGGTCTTTGTAGATGACGTCAAGTTCAGATGAGGTCAGGCTGGATTAGGGTGGGCCCTGATGCAGCGACTGGTGTCCTTGTGAGAAAGTGGAGACACACAGATGCACGAGGAGAAGACCGTGTGAAAACGGAGGTGGAGACTGGAGTGATGGAGCCACAAGCCAAGGGCTGCCAGCAGCTACCAGAATCTGGGAGACGCAAGACAGCATCCTCCCCTGAGGGTTCAGAGAGAGCACAGCCCTGCTGACACCTCGAGTTCAGGCTTCTGGCCGCCAGACTGAGAGAGAATAGGCTTCTGCTGTTTAAGCCCCCAGACTGCGGTACTTTGCTAAGGCAGCCCCAGGAAGCCAACGCTGGTCCTCGCGGACACTCCCCATCGCACGGTGCCTGCCTGGTCCCTGACGGACACGCAGTGAGCCTGTGAGCCAGGACCACCCCGGACCCTCAGACGGGCCTCACTGCAGGGGCCCTGCACCTGCACACGCACACGCACACCCCCCCAGAGACGAGCAGCGGGCAGAGGCATCTGAACAAAGCAAGATCAGCAGGGAACGGTGCGGGAGGTGGGGACGGGATCAGGAGACGGAGCCCTTGCAAAGGGCCGTCTGCACCCCGAGAGCACATGCCGACTGGGTTGCGGGGGGCGTGAAACCAGTCGCTCCGGCTGGGCGGCAGAGGCGCACAGGCTTGGGGGCGGGCGTGTCCATGTAAGCCTCAAGCCACCCTGCCCTTTGGGCAGCACTGGACACCCTCCTCTTGCCACCTCCCCACCCCCAGGACAAGCCCCGGGGGGCTGGGGGGACAGAGCACTCCTGGGTGGAGATGTCACCGAGTCCTTCCTAGGACAGCGGCCGGGTGAAGAGGGTGGTGCGTGCAGAAGTCGCCCTGCTGGGCGGTGGGGCACAGGGGGCCTGTGCGACTGCCCGGGTCACAGCCCGCGAGGGCAGCCTGGGCCAGGCGCTTGTCCCAGAGGGACCGGGTGGTCCTCACAGGGTGGAAGGGCCAGGGCTGCCTTGGGGACTGGAGTGTCCTGCATAGCAGATGTTAAATGAATCCAACACGGAGGCTGTTCAACAGATACGGCTCGACGGCTGCGTAAGCAAACCAAGATCTAAGCCTGCAAACGCCTCCCGGTTCTGAAATCAAACCCGAAGGACAACCAGTCCTAACAGCCCCCTGGGCCTTCAGCTACGCCCATCAGGAATGGCCCGCTTTTGATGTCCCCGCCTCTGTCTGCGAGGGCTCCTCGCCACTGCTGGTTTGGGCGCTGCCCCGTTCCAATCAACTTTTGCTCAGATAAACTCTGAAAATGTTCACGATGCCTCCGTTTACCTTCTCACAAGGAGAGAAGCCGCGCCTGTCGGCCAGAGCACACGCTCACCGCCGCCCTGGTGGGGAAGCAGGTAGGGACAGGCCCCTGGAAGGGATCTGAGGCTCTTCCATTCTATATGCAAGTGAGGAAAGCGAGGCCAAGAATAATGAAAGGTACAGCATCATGAGTTGAGAGCCAGACTCCGGGCTAGTACGCTGTGTCATTTAACCACCACAGCCCCATGGAGGGTGTTCCTAGTGACCCACTTTACAGATGAAGCAACTGAGCCAACACAGGACCTTCCCCAAATTCTCGGGGCTGCAGAGGCGCAGCGGGGCTGAAACCTGGGATGAGGCTGGTGGCGTGGCCTCCTGCTGCCTCGACTTACCAGCGCCCCTCTCCCGAGCCGGGACTCTAACCCACGAGGTCCCGATGCCCTTCCCCAGCGTGAAGCCAGGCAGTGGTCAGGCCAGGCTGTCCAGCCAGGACGGGAGGGCAGAGGCTTGCGGGCCAAGCCCTGAGCGCTGAAAAGGAGCCGCACAAAAGCTGCTGTGCGGTGGGCAAGGCCAGCCCCAGGCCAGGTCCCCGGGGCTGTGGAAGACCTGGGCACAGAGCCTGGAACTGTGGCTTGGTGGCTTCAGGGAGGAGCCCAAGGACGCTGGAAGCCCCGGGCGCACACCGTGCTGGCAGCGGCTGAGATCCTAGACGTGTTCAAGCCTGACACGAGATACCAGGAGACACCACTGGCTTGGGACGTTGTTCTTTGGATGCTTTTGATTCGGGATTTTTCTCACTGTCTCAAGTGAAGGAAGTCTGGGGCTCTGCATTCTTGAGGTTTCACAACTCTTCACCCGGAGCAGTGGCTGGGTTCTCATCCCTCCCCGTTCCCTGGGGAACCTCTCTTGTTTTTGCCCATGGCTCCAGAGGTCCTGAGAGGCCCTGAGTGGGTCAAGCTGATGCTATGCCTGCCTCGCTTTTGTGCGGGCTTCTTTCCAACCGTGTCCCCCCAAAAAGCGATATCCAAGTCCTACCCCCCAGTACCTGTGGATGTCACCTTATTTGGAAATAGGGTCTTTACAGATGTAACCAAGGTGAGATGAGGTCAGGCCAGAGTCGGGTCCCTTAACTCCCTCCCAGCCAGGCCTTGCTTGTCTGACCCTAGGCTGTTGCCTTACTCCCCACTCCTCCCCACCCAGCCCCAACTATGGACTTGGCCGTGGTCCTAAGCAGCCTGGCCCAGACCCCCTATCACCCCACCTCCTGCTACTCCTTCAGGCAAAGCCTTGTCCACCCAGATCCACGGCACCTGCCAGTCCATTCCCACCCGCCCGCTTTAGCTTGCTCTCGCAGCCTGGAAACCTCCATTCATACGTCTCCTCCTCCAGGAAGGCTTCCAGGAAGCCGCCGTGTTGTGGAAGAAGCCCTCACACTGGCATTTCCCACACTGTTGGGTTAATCATCGTCCATGCATGGATGTCCTCTGCTGGACGGCGGCTTCCCTGCTGGCAGGGACTGCGGTCATGCTCGTGGGGCCCCTGATTAGCACGGGGGCTGGTTCCCACAGGGACACCATGAAGGTCAGGGGAGCAGAGAGATGATTCAACAAGGGTGAGGGGTTAATTCACTTCCATTGTCCATGCGTTTTCCCATTTTTTTGGCCCCGAGGCAGCGTCTTTTCCTTGGTCCCAGAGTTCCTGTGCGGTAGTTAATGATGGGGATTAGACCGTAACAATGAAACTCATCTATTCATCCAGGTTCTGGCGCTGAGGCCGGAGGAAAGCGGGCTGGCACCAAAGACTGAATCAAAAGGGCAAGTGGGGGGGTGAGTGGGTCAGAATCGCTGGCTGGGGACAGGCATGAGGGAGATACGGGAAGGGGAGGTCGGGGGAGCCAGTGAGCCCTGGGTGGGTACCCCTCCACGCTGCTCCTCTGGGGGGCAGTCTGGGGATCGACGCCCTGCAGCCAGTTTTCGACTCTGTCACAACAGCACCTCGAGAATCTCACGTCACCATCCAGCTGCTCTAAGCTACCTGCTCTGGCTTGTTCTCTGAGAAGAGCTTGATAAAATCTCTGTCCTAATTCTGACGTCAGCAGCGCAGGGATTGCAAACACCCGTGAGGAATCCAAAGTGCCACAAGCCGCTGAGACTCGAGGGGAATTGCGTGAGGACGGTGCCCCCTCACCTGCCTCAAGGGGACACTGGGAGACATGCCTGTGCTTCCAGCCCTCACGGGAGCTGCTGGCTTCCACCTCTGGGTCCCCGATCACATGGCCTCCTCCCCGGCCAGCCACTCTCAGCTAGAGGTTCTCACCATGGTCACCACTCTGCTCTCAAAGCTTCATTTATTCTCTTTTAAGAACATTGTATGTGTGCATATGTGTGCGTATAAACATATAGAGGCGTATAATTATGACTGAATTGTGTCCCCTCAAAATTCATATATTCCAGCCCTACCCCCAGCACCTCACCATGTGACCTTATTTGGAAATAGGGTCATTGCAGATGTCGTTAGTTAAGATGAGCTCACACTGGAGTAGGTGGTCCCTCAGCCAGTGTGCCCGGTGTCCTTACAGAAAGGGGACATTTGGACAGAGGGACAGGGAGTTGCTATGTGAAGATGAGGCTTCTACGAGCCTAGGAGTGACAACGACTGTTAACAACCCAGAAACTGGGGGAGAGCCTGGGATGGATGCCCCCTCAGAGCCTCACAAAGACCCACCCCTGCGGACAACCCCAGCTCAGAGCTCTGGCCTCCGGAAAGGACTGTGGGAGAATAAACTTCTGTTGCTTAAGCCGCTCAGTTTGCGGTACTTCGTTACAGCAGACCCAGCAAACTAATACCTACAGACGTATACGAAATACATGCCTATTGAATAAATGTGGAAAATATAAAGACGAAAATAACAACCCTAGCTCTCAGAGTAGCACACTTTTTGGTGGATGTCCTTCCAGTTTTTCGCCCCATGTGTGTAGGTATCAAGTTGAGTTCACACTGTGTACTTTTCCTTTAAAATACACCTATTTTCCTGTACTATTATTTGCTCCTTGAAATGGTTATATAATACACCATCAAATAGCTAAGGCATTTCATTTCATTATTTCCAATTGTTTGCAATTTAAAAGAAATGCAAATGAACATCCTCCTGTGTAAATCATTTCCTGCATTTCTGAGCATTTGGGTGAACCTACCCAAGCTGCAGGGAAGGCCTCCACTGTTTTAACCCAACGGGTGAGTCCATCCTCTTAGCCCAGAGTGACCTTGGCCTACAGTCATCCGTGTGAGACGGGTTCAGAAATGAACCTGCAGCCTGCCTGCTGCCATTGAGGCGTGGGGGACATCTGCCCTCACAGGGGTGGAGGGAACACAAGGCTCTTCTAAGAGGCATTTGGGAAACCAGCCTGCTTTTCTCCTGGAGGGTGCAGTATAAAGATGTGATGCGTGGAACCGCTGCAGCCTTTCTGTCACCGTGAGGGAAATCCCTTGGGGTAGAGCAGAGAGGCAGAAGGCAAACAGGCCCTCGGTGACACCCATTCCCAGACTTCCCAGGAGTGAAAGCCAGGGGATCTGGAATGAAAGCTGGACTGAGCCAACGTTTGTATCATAGAAAGTCGTGAGGGATGCAACCTCTGACAGCTGCCACAAGCGAGGAGAAAAGCTAATAAAAGCACCCTGGCCCTTCCGTTCATACTTGGCCCTTCACACCCTGCTTTGTCAATACTTGTCTCACCGTCCTGTGGAACTTGAACTTGGAGATATTAATAAAAATCCCTCGGCAGACCCATTCGGACATCGGTTCACCAGACCAGGTGGCAGACCCAGGTCATCGTGGGTGTCCACGGAGTTCCATCCATGTGGAGGGACCATGGGTCAGGCCGGGCTGGTGAGACCTGGGCAAGCACTTTTGTCCTCCAGGGCTGGAGGAAACAGGCTAGAATAAGGCTGTGTGAACAGCAAACTGTGCGAATGTGGGGCAGTCCAGCCCCTCCTCTTTTGTTTCTCTCCGGTGTAGGAATTGACTGGTGTAGTGGGTTGAATGGTGTCCCCCCCAGAATGTATGTCCATCCAGAACCCCAGAATGTGACCTCATTTGGAAACAGGGTCTTTGCAGATGCAAGTGGTTAAGAACCTGGAGATGAGATCACGCCGGGTTATCCGGATGGGCCCTGGATCCAATGCCTGCTGTCCTTGTCAGGAGAGGAGCAGACACAGAGACACACAGTGATGGGAAGACAGGGCAGAGGCCGGAGTGACGCGCGTATAACCCAAGGAACGCCAAGGGCTGCCAGACACCTGCAGGAAGCTGGAAGAGGGCCTGGGTCAGATTCATCTTTGGATCCTCCAGAAGGAACCAACCTGCCCACGACCTGATTTCGGAATTATGGCCTCCAGACTGGTGACGAGAATAAACTCCTGCTGTGTTAGACCACAGAGTTTGTGGTCACTCGTTCTGGCAGCCCTAGGAACCTGACACCTGGGAATTCTGGCTCTAAAACTAAAGGCCACCCCCAGGCCCCCTGCTCAGTAAAGAACCCCTGTGATCTTAAAGCGTTATCAGGCCGCATGTCTGGAGAACTGGTCCAGCCTCACTCATCCTGTGTCCAGTGGCACCTAATGCCCCTTAAGACAGGAAGAGGTGCTGTGAGAGAAAAAGTGTCAGGTCTCATGGAGCTTGGTGGCCACCTCATGTCGCTCTAAAGCTCCCTGTTATAGGACCTTCATATTAGCGCGTCACCAGCTCTGAGATGGATGGCCTGGAGGAAATAGAAAACTTGGAGAATTTCTCCAGGCAGAGTTTCTGTTCATAGACTCTTTTCTTTCATCAAACACCTACAAATACATCAGAGAGCCAGAACACACTGCGGGCCTCGACGCTGTCCCGCACTGTGATATACTGTCTTCCTGGTGAGAGAAGGGGACACCAGAGTCCCAGGCAGATCTGAGTTAAATTTGCAGACCACAGAAAGTCATTTATTTCTTTTTTCAGCATAGAATTGAGCTGACGCAATGGCACGGGAGCTGGGATTTGGGGAGAGGGACATACATACGTGCTAGGGAACTTCACAGCTGTTTCTGCCCAGAAACCTATGTTCTGCTCACCAGTTCCTCCTTGCCGAGTAGCTGTTCCCAGGTCAAGAAGAGAGAATGTGGCCCAGCCCAGAACTGTGGATCCAGGGCCGTCTGAGACGCGGCTGGTCTGATGGAGTTGGTGTAAAATGCACACAGTCTACTAGAGAGGGGACTTGAGGACACGGAGAGGGGTAAGGGTAAGCTGGGACGAAGTGAGAGAGTGGCATGGACATATATACACACTACCAAGCGTAAAACAGATAGCTAGTGGGAAGCAGCCGCATAGCACAGGGAGATCAGCTCAGTGCTTTGTGACCACCTAGAGGGGTGGGAGAGGGAGGGTGGGAGGGAGACGCAAGAGGGAGGAGATATGGGGATATATGTAAATGTATAGCTGATTCACTTTGTTATACAGCAGAAGCTAACACACCATTGTGAAGCAATTATACTCCAATAAAGATGTTAATAAATAAATAAGTAAATAAATAAATAAATAAAATGCACACAGGCCTCCAAAGACGGTGCAGAGCAAGGAATGTGCAATGTGTCATCCATAACATTTTATATCATTACATATTGAAATGTTATTATTTTGGATATATGGAGTTAAATAAAATTTACTGATGAAATTAATTTTAATAACAAATTTTAATTTTTAACTGTTTTTGAAGTGGCTTGTGCTACATTCCCACCAGGCAGAGCTGCGACTAGGGCTCGGGTGTCCTGACTGCACAACTGCGGGAGGAGCGGGCCTCCCCTTGGACCCTCCCAGGCTTCCCCAGAAGAAAGATGTCAGCTTGCCCGGCCTGGGAGATTAAGGTGCAAGTTCCCAGGGGCTTCTGGTGCTCATACTTAGGGTACAGGGTCTAGATTGGGGCCACTGGAGGAGAGGCAGGAGTGGGGAGCCTTCCCCCGGCCGAGAAACAGGATCCCCACTTTTCTTCTCTTTCCGCTCACCGTCCACTGACCCCACTTTATGGAGGGTGGCCTTCACGGTCCACAGAACCTTTGCTGGACGACCTTGGGAACAAGTGTGTGTTCTGCTCATTAATCCTCATCCAGTAGAAGCAGGTCTGCGGCTGCACTTGGCGGGTGGAAGGTCATGGAGTCCTCGGCAAGTTCTTGGAGGACGCGGGCTGGGTCCGGTCGCTCTGGGACCCCTTCTGGCCAAGCACAGTGCTGAGCGCGTGCTGGGTGGTCTTAAATGCCCCAGGATGTGAATGAAAACTATTGCCTGCCATACCAGTAAACAGAGGAGGTTGCAGCCATCAGGCCGTCACAGAACAGCCGCCCAGATGGTGAGCCCTGAGGGAACTCGGGATGGAAAACAGGAGGTTCGCCACCTAGCCCGCAGCCACTGCAGCCCTCCCCCGAGGCCCCCCCACAGCCCCCAGAGGAGGCGTAGGATGAGAAAGCACAGGGTTCTGGCCCCAGAGAGCTGAGGTGCACAACAAAGGAATGATTTCAGCGAGCCCGCACTCTTGCGTCTTCCCATACGTAGAAAAGCACTAAATTCCTTAATGGTGACGTCTGGTTTTCTTTAATTAACAGTAATCTTTGATGTTCCGACTGCCTGGTCTTTGTTACAAAACTCCTCTATATCCTGGCTCCCCCCTCACCTCTCCAGGGCGGTCCCTCAGAGCTATCTGAGAGGCGGCCTCCTGGGCTTGAAGTCCTCACCGTCCTCCAAATAAAACAGGATTCTCAACTTTTAGGTTGTGCATTTTTTTTCCGTCGACGATAGAAAGCAGGGGTTGCTGCTTTCCTGCCTCACAGTCTGTGCAGCTCACTCGCCCCCCACAAGGCCTGGGGGCGTGTGGAAGAGCCCTCTAGGATTACAACCTAACCTTCTCTTAAGAGTAGAAGACCTTTCCTCTAGCTGCGGGGGGTTGAGGCTGCCTTCCCTCTCCAGCTAACAAAAGGCAGAGCAGCTACAGAGCAGCATGGGGGAGACCTGGTGCTCCCCGGCCAGCAGGGGGCAGTGTGGCACGTGTCTGCTCACCCAGGGCCCTGCCTCTAAAGAAGGGATTGCTTGGCGGGGTCCCCTATTAAATAGAAGATCCAGATCTGTGGCCATAATCATTTACTAAGAAAGTTCAGGCAGTGTTTGGGGGCTTTTGCTGCTGCAGGCGTTTCCAACACTGACTTGATAACTTTAAATCACACAAGCAAATCTAAATAAAAGGAAAAAGATGGACTTCAGAGAAGTTTCTGGGAGGTCCCAGCAGCAACCTGTCCTGGCAGGGGAAATGGAAGCAGTCACGGGCCTTAGCACCTCTCCCCACAGGCCAGCTTCTGCCAACGGTGAATGACCTTTAGGACTTTAGTCCTTGAAGAGGTGCCCACACACGACTTACTAATGTATAATCTATAATTTATTGCACATACATTAATTCTCCCCCTAAAGCATGAACCCTGTTCTGGTCATTTCTCAGCGCTCCTGAGGCTGAGGGGCGTCAACCTCGGCCAGTAGAGGCATATCTGGACCCTGTGCAGAAGGGGTTTGGGGATCTCAGTGTGAGGCAGGAGGTGCCGCGGCCAGAGAGGGGGGCCCTTCAGCATGTCACCAGGTGTCAGCCCCTCAGGGGCAGGGATGCAGCGGGCAGCTGGGGCTGCACCGATGGCTGTTCGCCTCAAAGTGGGAGGAAGCATCTCTGTGATTCCCGTTTGCTGGAACCTGGCTGAACCTGACCAGGACAGACAACTAGGTTCAGAGCTGCAGCTTCCAGACGAGGGAGCTCTCTCCCTTGCCTTGACGGGTGAGCCCCTACACTTTCCACACCTTCTGGTCTAAGCCAGCAGTGACCTGGCCCTCCCCTGGCGGCCTCAGCTTCCACAAGCCCAGAAGCACAGGATGCTGGACGCAAAGCAGCCTCCCCACCCGGGGAACCACAGGGTGGGCAGTAGAAATGTTGAAGCCCACCTCCCATCCTTTTGCAAACACATGCTCCGTATTTGGGAAGATGGGGTAGAGGGTCCCTGTCCTTGTCTGGAGCACTGCAACAACTGAAGAGGCAAGAACGTTAAATTTTTTTCTTTTCTTTTTTTTTTTTTTTAGCAAAACTGGTCCCTGCTGAATGCCTTGAATTCTGTTGCTCAAGTCCCAGACTTCCTGGGGCTGCTGACTGTGGTCGAGGCTGAGCGAAGCGAGGGCTGCCGGCTGAGCTCCCTGTGGACCGCGCACTGGGGGCAGGGAGGGTCTGTCTAACCGATCTGCACCCTCCACACACGCACACACATCTGGCCCACAGCACGCCCGGGCTGTCCAGCTGGGAAGGGTCTCAACCTCGTGGAGGGCATCCATGCAGTGGGTTCAGAACGCACCCTTCTCATAAGAAAGGCAGAGCCACCCAGATTCCTTTCCCGCCTCTCTCTGCCAAGACACACACATGTTAATTCTCCCCCGGTTTTAGGTTGAAAGGAATGTGTGTTCGCCTGCAGCGACTTTAGCCTCGGGACTTGAATGGGGCTTTGATCGGATCCTGGAGCGCAGTGTGGGAAGCTCGCAGCTCCCGGGCCTGGGAACAAGCCCAGACATCCCCGCTCCCGGCCTCACGTCTGCCTTGTGCCCTCCCCGTTCCCCTCCCTGCGGTGCTCCACAGAGGAGCCACCCTGGAGAAGATTCCCAGGAGGAGGATCCAGATGTCTGTGTGCAAACGGCCTTCTGGCTTCCATGCTCTGAGAGACTGCACGCGTCTCCCTGAGCTTAGCAAGTGGAAGCGCCCTTCACGCCTCTCCGTGTCGCTTATTTAAATCAGCCCATGTCTACTAGTCATTTATTCATTCACTCCTCCTGCAAACCTGTCCTGCCTCCCTCCCACACCGCGATGCCGGGCTTCATGCTGGGATGGAGAACGGATCACTCTGAGGCCCTTTCTCCATGGACACGCCAAGCCTAACTCAGAAAACATGCTAAAAATGGAGGCTGAAAGAGAGACTTTCTAGCCTCTGTAGTTGGTAGATGGGAGAGACAGAGCATCCTAGACAATGGCAATTTTTCTTAAAGATCTTAGTTTATAGAGCAGTTTTAGGTTTACAATAAAATTGAGAGGTAGGTACAGAAATTCCCCCTTGACCCCACTTGCCTATCTTCCCCGCATGACCAACATCACTCCCAGAGTAGCACATTTTTAACCAAGGATCAGCCTACACTGGTACATTATAATCTCACCCGGAGTCCGTAGCTTACATTAGGGTTCACTCAGTGTTTTACATTTTATGGGTTTGGACAAATGTATCATGACATGTATGCATCATCGTAATATCTTATAGAGGATTTTCACGACCCCAAAATTCCTCTGTGCTCTGCCTGTTCATCTCTCCCCCCACCCACTCTCTGACAACCACTGATTTTTTTTTTTTTTTTACTGTGTCCATAGTTTTGCCTTTTCCAGCATGTTGTATAATTGGAATCATACAGTATGCAGTCTTTTCAGATTGGCTTCCTTCACTTAGTAATCAAATGCATTTAAGGATCCGCCACGTGTTTTCGTGACTCCATAGTTCATCTCCTTTTAGCACTGAATGATATTCCATCATCTGGGTGGGCTGTCCTTCACCGACTGAAGGACATCTTGGTTGCTTCCAAGTTTTGGCATTTATGAATACAACTGCTATAAACATCCATGTGTAGGTTTTCATGGGGACATAAGTTTTCATCTCCTTTGGGTAAATACCAAGGAGCACAATTGTTGGGTTGTACGATAAGAGTACGTTTAGTTTCGTAAGAAACCTCCAAACTATCTTCCAAAGCGGCTCTACCGTTCTGCATTCCCACCAGCAGTGGATGAGAGTTCCTGTTGCTCCACAGCCTCACTAGCATTTGGTGATGTCAGTGCTCAGGATTTTTTTTGTTTTTTTAAAGATAGGTACTTTATTTAATTTATTTATTTATTTATTTTTGGCTGTGTTGGGTCTTCGTTTCTGTGCAAGGGCTTTCTCTAGTTGCGGCAAGCGGGGGCCACTCTTCATCGCGGTGCGCGGGCCTCTCACTATCGCGGCCGCTCTTGTTGTGGAGCGCAGGCTCAGTAGTTGTGGCTCACGGGCCTAGTAGCTCCGCGGCATGTGGGATCTTCCCGGACTAGGGCTCGAACCCGTGTCCCCTGCATTAGCAGGCAGATTCTCAACCACTGCACCATCAGGGAAGCCCAGTGTTCGGGATGTTGGCCATCTTAAGAGGTGTGTAGTGGTATCTCATTGTTGTTATTGCATTTCTCTGGTGACATACAACATGGGGGGGGATGGAAATTTGATGAGCCAACCACTCAGGTCTGCCAAAGTCATCAAAAGAGTGATTCCTTCATCCAGTATATATTTACTGAAAGTCAAGTTTCCTCTAGGTTCTATTTAAATAGCATATGCACGTAGGTGAAATAAATAGGCTCCTAGACAAATACAAGATATATTTTTATAAACACAAAAATATAAAACCAATTAAGAAGGTTGTACCACTTCAAAAAAAAAACAAAACCAGAACTTTGCACTATCCATTTTTTAAAGTGTGCTTTCAAAAAACTGTACCTGGATATTCCAGCGTGATTGCTTCCTCTGGAGCCTGTGGTCTAGGAAGAGAGGCAGTAACCAAGGTAACAGCTCCAGGAGCTGCAATGGGAGAGCCCACCTTGGCAGGGCAGGTGGGAAGAGACCTCTGTGAGCCAAGACCTGGAGAAGCCATCCTGCACAGAACAGAGACCCTGAGTGGGGAGGAGTCTGGCTTGTTCCAGTCCCAGAAAGACCCTGTGTGTAGGCAGAGGAATGACCCCACCCAAAGATGCCCACGTCCTAATCCACGGCACCTGTACTCCACGTTACAGCACACGTCGAAGGGAGCTCAGGTTGCAGGCAGAGCTGAGACTGCTAAACCATTGACCTTAACATAGGGAGGTTTTCCTGGCTTATCCGGATGAGCCCAAGGTAACCACAAGCGTTCCTAAAAGTGGGAGGTTCTGGGCTTCCCTGGTGGCGCAGTGGTTGAGAGTCCGCCTGCCGATGCAAGGGACGCGGGTTCGTGCCCCAGTCCGGGAAGATCCCACATGCTGCGGAGCGGCTGGGCCCGTGAGCCGTGGCCGCTGAGCCTGTGCATCCGGAGCCTGTGCTCCGCAACGGGAGACGCCACGGCAGTGAGAGGCCAGCGTATGGCAAAAAAAAAAAAAAAGTGGGAGGTTCTGACCCAGAGTAGCTCCTGTGAAAATAGAGGAAGGGGCCCCAAGCCAAGGAATACAGGCAGCCCATAGAAACAGGAAAAGATAAGAAAACAGATTCTCCCCTGGAGCCAGCAGGAAATAGCCGTGCTGACACCTTGATTTCAGCTCAGCGAGACCCGTTGCACACTTGTGACCTCCAGATGCTTAAGATGAGAAATTTCTATGTGCTAATTTTTTGGTAGTTCGCTACAGGAACTGTAGTAGGAGGCTGGTAACACCTACCAAAACCACTTTCCCCTTCTGTAAGCTTTAGCACAGAACCATGAAATAAACGAGGATGCTATGACCAGGGACATTCTAGAAATGGTCAGGACCTGCCGTCTGTGGGCGAGGCTGCCACAGCAGGAATGCAGTGTGTGGTCGCCTCCTCTCAGTGCAGGGAGGGTGAGGAGGGGTGGGTGGGTCCATGAGCAGCTGTTCCTCCGGCCAGGCGAACCCCAGGTCTCTGTTGACCAGCTGTGCAATCCAAGGCGGCTACTTAGCCTGGCTAGGTCTCAGTGTCCCCTCTGCTGCCAAATGGGCATAAGAATCTCAAATTTAGGGTCGTTGGGATGATTACTGAGGGTGAATGCAAAGCATCTCACACCATCCGGCTTTTAATAGGATCTCAAGAAAGGGATGCTCTTGTTAGTTTTGCACATTTATTTTTTAAAAATAGAATGCCTGTCATCTGCCCTGAGAGGATATGAAACAGTATATAAGTCAAAACAATTGCATGAAAGTTATAAAGTGAGAACAGAAACAATTTAAAGAGCATGTTCCAGGTGTCTGCGATGAGCTAATTCCTGCAGGTGAGAGCCGCACTTAGCTCATGCTTCCCGGGTACAGGGTGGAGAACAGGCCAGGTGTCAGGAGGCTCCTGTCGCCCACAGAACACCTGTAAGCTTTGCCTGGGGCTGCCTTCTTTCTGCTGAGAAACTCCAAAAGATGTTAAAGATATATCACATATGTTTACGTGTATGTGTTTTTGCAGGGAACACATTCATATGGTTTAAATATATTCATACATATATTATAAAATGCATGTATACATACACATATGAACTCACCACATATTACACATACAGTGAAAGGTCCCTTCAACTCTCTCCTCCGTCAGCCCCTTCCCATCCCCACCCCCTCCTTAGCCAACCATGTTACTAGTTTTCTTATGTATCCTTCACGAATTTCTTTAAGGAAATAACAAGCAAATAAAAAATAGACATTCTGGGGCTTCCCTGGTGGCGCCGTGGTTAAGAATCCGCCTGCCAATGCAGGGGACACGGGTTCGAACCCTGGTCCGGGAAGATCCCACATGCCGCGGAGCAACTAAGCCCGTGCACCACAACTACTGAGGCTGAGCTCTAGAGCCTGTGAGCCACAACTCCTGAGCCCGTGAGCCTAGAGCCCGTGCTCCGCAACAAGAGAAGCCACTGCAATGAGAAGGCTGCACACCACATCGAAGAGTAGCCCCCGCTCGCCGCAACTAGAGAAAGCCCGCGCAGCAACAAAGACCCAACGCAGCCAAAAATAAATACATTTAAAAAAATATATAGACATTCTTATTCCCCGCCTCCTCTCTTTTTATACAAAAGGTTTTACTCTTACAATGCTGGCTAACATTTACACGGTGCTTATATGCCAGGCACCGTTTTAAGTTAACCTTCACAATAGCCCTGGGTGATGAATAAATTATTGACTCTGGTTTATGGATGAGGAAGCCAGGCACAGGGAGGTTAAGTTACCTGCCCGACGCCATGTAGTCAGTAAATGATCCAGTGTCTGGGAGCTTCTCTTGCCCCGGATCCCATCTCTGAAGCGCTCACCTGGCCTTGCCCCCTTCTCTTCTCTTCCCTTCTCTCTCTTCCTCTTCCTTCTTCCTTCCCTCTTTGCTTTCTTTCATTTTTTTTTTAATTGAACAATACACCATTCCTTAGTATATAGAAATACCTCCTTTTACGGTGTTTCACTTTATTGTGCTTCATAGATATTGCATGTTTTAACGAATTGAAGGTTTTTACAAATTTTGGCATCCCTATGTCGAGCAATTCTATCAGTGCCGTGTTTTTCAATATCATCTGATCACTTCACGTCTCTGTATCACATTTCTGTAATTATCACAATATTTCCAGCTTTTTCTTTATTCTACTTGTTAGAAATATAAAAACTTTAACATATGAGGAGTTGCTTCTTACAGATGAGCAAAGACGGTAGTTCTTTGAGATGGAAACTACTGCCAGTGAAGATGCTGGGAAGACTGTTGAAATGACAACAAAGGATTTAGACTATAACAGAAATTATAGCTGATAAAGCAGAGGTAGGGTTTGAAAGGATCGACGCGCATTTTGAAAGAAGCTCTCCTGTGGGTAAAATGCTATCACACAGCAGTGCATGCTACCAAGAAACTGTTCGTGAAGGAAGAGTCAATCGATGCAGAAAACTTTGCTGTCGTCTTGTATTAAGAAATTAGCACGGCCACCCCAACATTCAGCAGCCACCACCCCGATCAGTCAGCAGCTGTCAACATAGAAACAAGGGCTTCCCTGGTGGCGCAGTGGTTGAGAGTCAGCCTGCCGATGCAGGGGACGCGGGTTTGTGCCCCGGTCCGGGAAGATCCCACATGCCGCGGAGCGGCTGGGCCCGTGAGCCATGGCCGCTGAGCCTGCGCGTCCGGAGCCTGTGCTCCGCAGCAGGAGAGGCCGCAGCAGTGAGAGGCACGCGTACAGCAAAAAAAAAAAAAAAAAAAAAAACATGGAAACAAGAGTCTCCACCAGCAGAAAGATTACGACTCGCTGAAGGCTCAGATGATGGTTAGCATTTTTTAGAAATAAGGTATCTTTAAATTAAAGTCTGTACGTTTTTCTAGGCATAATGCTATTGGACATTTAATAGAATACAGTATAATGTAAACATAACTTTTATAAGCACTGGAAAACGAAAGAATCGGGATGACTGACTTTATTGCAATATTCACTTTATTGCGGTGGCGTAGAGCTAAACCCGCAGTATCTCCGAGGCCGCCTGTGTTCACTGCCTACTGCTGCCGCAACAAATTACCAAAAACGTAATGACTTAAAACGACCCCAATTTATTATCTTATAGTTCTGGGGGTCAGGAGTTGACAATCAGCTTCACTGGGCTACAAATCTTAGGTTGGCAGAGCTGCATCCCTTCTGGAAACTCCGTAGGAGAACCCATGCCCCAGCTTCCAGGGGCTGCTCACGTCCCTTGGCTCGGGGCCCTTTCTCCATCTTCAAAGCCAGCAATCACGTTATCCAGACCCCTGCTTTCCTCTTCACATCTCCTTCCTCCCCGACCCCCGCTTCTGCCTCTGCATCAGTTAATACCCTGTGATTACATGGGACCCACCTGTACGATCTGGGTTCATCTCTCCATCGCAAGGTCCATTTAATCACATCCTCAAAGTCCCTTTTGTCACGTAAAGTAGCATAGTCACGAGTTCTAGGACATGGACATTTGGGGGGCCATTAGTCTGCATATCGCACCTAGCGAGCCCCTTGTTTTTTTTTTTTGTTTTTTTTTACAGATAAGTAGTCTTCCACAGCAGGGAAGTTCTGTAATGTATTCACTCACTCCTCTATGAACGGGTCTGTGGCGTCTTTCCAACCTTTCACCATTATTGAAAAGGCTGCAGTGAACAATCTTGTACATGACATCCTTCTGCACGTGTGCGAGTAGAGATGGAGGGTAGCTTCACAGAAGTAAGATTATTGGGTCAAAGGATGTTTACGCCTTTGTAATTTTGTTGGAAATTGCCAGCCATCCCTCCAGTCTGAATTCCCACCAGCACTGTGTTTCCCCACGCCCTTGCTTTTACATCATTGCCAACCCAGAAGGAACATGTCACATAAGGCCACGTACACCTGTATTTGAGACAGCATCATGTTTTCATCTGGCTTGGCAGGAGAGGGGGGAGTGTTCTTTTTTTGGTTCTGGAGAGAAGTCAAGGGCATTGTATTAGCTTATTACTCAGTGAAGTACTTTATTTGGGGGAAGGGCAAAGCTAAAATAGTCATTTTATTACTTTTTGATGATTTTTTTAACTTCCAGCAGTATGGAACTTGGAAAATAAAAATGGATGGTAGGGCTTTTAACAATGTCTGTGTGGTCATAGATGTCTCAAACGTATTTTTGGCAGGAACTAGAAATCTAGAATTTAGCCCGAGAGTGCTAATCCCATATATTGTGTTGCTTATTGAAGAGAGACCAAAACGCTCCAGTTACCAGATGAGAAAATAGCCATCGGCCTTCGGATATTTTCACAGAAGAGCAGAGATGGCCTCATGCAAACACAGGTCACCCCTTCCCATGCACGCTGCGGGAAAGGCCAAAAGATTCCCTCAAAAGAGATTTCAATCAGCTTGAGTCCTAGGACAAGCATTTAATCAGGAGCCCAAAGTTCTGCTCCCCAACGCGTGGAGATTCTATGGCTCCTGAAAATTTTGAGATAGTTTGCTGTTTATTCATCGTTACAGCAAATGAAAAACACCCCACATGTCCAGTGAGGGCAGAATGGCCAACGACTGTCCCCTGCCGGCCCTGCCTCACAGGCTTCAGGGACAAGACCCCTGTGACCCCTGCAGCATCCCCAGGACTGAGCTCTCTGGACCAAGGCAGAGAGCTTTCAGGCAGGTGGCAGTTTTCCTGCTGGCAGGCCAGGTCCCCAGTGGGCTCTTGGGTCATCTCTGAGGGCTGGTGCGATGCCCGCATCACTAATCTCCTCCCTCTGACAACATCTTCTTACCCCAGTACTGTGCTCTGGTCTCCTGCTTCAGTTTCCATTTTGTAGGCCTTCTGTGATCCGGCAGGATAATTCCAGGATCCTGAAAATCCTGTCCAGCTCTTGTTAGCCCCTGGTCTCTTGGACTAGATGCCCCATCTCACTGCCAGCTACACTTGGACCCCATCCTATAAGTGAAAGAAGTCCTCCAGGGGCACAACTGAACTATGACCAAGAATCTCACACTGCCTGGAGCCTCCCGCCAGCTCAGACAAACTTCCCACCTCTCAATCCAAGACAGACCAAGCCTTAAGCACAACATTCAGCTGGGGTTTCCCTTAAACTGGTGTTTCTCGAGCTGTATTTATGGATCCCCTAAAAGAAAAACGGTATGAACTTCCAAGTTTTTGTTGAATCCTTCTAATGTTGTTGTTACTTATATGTGTAACAATACTAGAATATGGGTAAATATATTCCATTTATAGCTCATATGTAACTAAAACCCAAAGAGATTTATAAATGAAACGAAACAAAGCTACGATACCAATACCCGTCAAGTCAACAATAGAAACTTAATGTGATGGGTGACGCTGTTCTGTTAAAAATAAATCACCAATGTTGGATATAAATTTTTCTTTTAAAATTTTCTATTTCTGTTTTATATTTTAGTTGATTCCTTTGGCTTTGAGAATAATGATCCCTCTTGGAGTTATGGTTGTTGTAATTATTATTTCTCTTTTTAAACAAAAAAACCATTTAACCTTCAATCCATCACTTTGATGATCCAAAAAATGTAAGAGTCCACCCCAAAATATAATAAAAAATAACTCGTAATAATAAAGTCTACACTGGGTGTTTTTATTTTTTCCAGAAATAAACCCACACACATATTACTTACTGCTAATGACATGCTGGGAGTTTCTACAAAGAGGGACAGGATCCCCACCATTTGTTCACCCCCAGCAGGAGGACCACCCTCAGTGCTACAGTGCAGGTCGGGGTCTTGGTGGTCACCACTCCTCCTCTGGTCTGTGTCAAGGTGATCACGGCTCACTCAACTTGGTCGGCGGCAAAGCTTCACTCATATATTTGACCAATTGACTACGATTATAAGTCCATTATAAGTAGATAATGAGGGCTCCTGGCTGTAGAAAATTTAAGGTGGTCATTCAGACGATCTAAATATGTGTGCAACACAGACACATGTACATGTGCACACTCATGCACACTTGTAAAAATAAGAATGAAAGCACAAAATTAAGACGGCACTGCGATGTTGACCTGTTTCTGAAACACTGCGTTAAAAGCCTAGTAAACAAAGATTTGAAAGTGTGATAGCATTTGCTGGTGAGTATAAGAGCAGAGTCACACTCCCATACACCATTGCAGGGAACGCAAACTGGTGCAGCCTTAGGAAGAGCAATTAGCAAAATCTAACAAAATTTAAAACTTTCACACCCTCTTGACCCAGCTCCTGAAATGTGTCCATCACTTACCCCAAAGTATCAAATTATGCATGCTGGTTATTTATTACCACATTGCTTAGAAGAGCCAAGTTTGAAAACAGCCCACATTTCTAGCAGCAAAGGTTTTATTGGCATAGTATGGCATATCTACAGGCTGGAATAGTATACAACTGTGGAAAGAATGAGGTTAATTTGTACATCCTCACAGGAAAGATGTTCAAGACACATTGCTAAACAAGCTGCAAAAATTCTAAATATAAGAAGATCTTATCATTGCTTTAAAAACTAACATATGTTTTAAAATACAAAAGAATTTATAGCAAATTGTTAAAATGGTTAATCTGGTCTTTTTCCCAAGATTGCTTTGGCTATTCAGGGTCTTTTGTAGTTCCATACAAATTGTAGGATTATTTGTTCCAGTTCCGAGGAAAGGGTCATGAGCATTTTGATAGGGGTCACGTTAAATCTGTAGATTGCTTTGGGTAGTATGGACATTGTAACAATATTAATTCTTCCAATCCATGGATATGGGATATCTTCCCATTTATTTCTATTATTTTCAACTTCCTTCATCAGTGTCTTACGTTTTCAGAGTACAGGTCTTTCACCTCATGGGTTAAATTTATTCCTAGATATTTTATTCTTTTTGATTGGATTGTAAATAGTACTGTTTTCTTCATTTCTCTTTCTCACAGTTCATTATTAGTGTATAAGATGCCACAGATTTCTGTATACTAATCTTGTATCCTGCAACTTTACTGAATTGATTTATTAGTTCTAATTGTTTTTTGGTGAAGTCTTTAGGGTTTTCTACATATAACATCATGTCATCTGCAAACAGTGACAGTTTTACTTCTTTCCTTCCAATTTGGATGCTTTCTAATTCTTTTTCTTGTCTTATTGCTGTGGCTAGGACTTCCAATACCATGCTAAGTAGAAATGGTGAGAGTGGGCATCCTTATCATGTTTCTGATATCCTTATCCTTATCCTTATCCTTACCATGTCTTAGAGGACAACAAAGCTGGAGGTATCATGCCTCTGACTTCAGACTAGACTACAAAACTACAGTAATCAAAACAGTATGGTACTGGCACAAAAGCAGACACATAGATCAATGGAACAGAACAGAGAGCCCAGAAATAAACCCACACACATATAGTCAATTAGTCTACCACAAAGGAGGCAAGAATATACAATGGAGAAAGTACCACTTCAATAAGTGGTCCTGGGAAAACTAGACAGCTACTTGTAAAAGAATGAAATTGGAACATTGTCTAACACCATATACAAAAATAAACTCAAAATGGATTAAAGACTTAAATGTAAGACCAGAAACCATAAAACTCCCAGAAGGAAACAAAGGTGGAACACCCTTTGACATAAATTGTAGCAATATTTCTTTAGATCTGTCTCCTAAAGCAAAGGAAATAAAAGCAAAAATAAACAAATTGGACCTAATTAAACTTAAAAGCTTTTGCGCAACAAACGCAACCATCAACAAAATGCAAAGACAGCCTCCTGAATGGCAGAAAATATTTGCAAATGGTATGACTGACAAGGGGTTAATACCCAAAACATACAAATAGCTCATACAACTCAACATCAAAAAGCAACTTGATTTTAAAATGGGCAGAAGACCTGAATAGACGTTTTTCTGAAAAAGACGTACAGTTGGCCAACAGGCACATGAAAAGACGTTCAGCATCATTAATCAACAGGGAAATGCAAATCAAAACCACAATGAGGTATCACCTTACACCTGTCAGAATGCCTATCATCAAAAAGACCACAAATAACAAATGTTGGCGAAGATGTGGAGAAAAGAGAACCCTAGTACACTGCTGATGGGAATGTAAATTGGTGTACCCACTGTGGTAAAGAGTATGGAGGTTCCTCAAAACATTAAAAATAGCACTACCAGGCTTCCCTGGTGGCGCAGTGGTTGAGAGTCCACCTGCCGATGCAGAGGACACGGGTTTGTGCCCCGGTCCGGGAAGATCCCACGTGCCGTGGAGCGGCTGCGCCCGTGAGCCATGGCCGCTGAGCCTGCGCGTCCGGAGCCTGTGCTCCGCAACGGGAGAGGCCACAACAGTGAGAGGCCCGCGTACCGCAAAAAAAAAAAAAAAAAAGAATGAAATCTTGTCATTTGCAACAACATGGATGGACCTAGAGGGTATTATGCTTGGTGAGATAAGTCAGATAGAGAAAGACAGACACTGTGTGTGTTTTCACTTACACGTGGATGCTAAAAACTACAACAAAATGGAAACAGACATACAGAGAACTAGTGGTGACCAGTGGGGAGAGGGAAGGGGGGAGGGGCAAGGTAGGTGGTGGGGATTAAGAGGTACAAACTACTAGGTACAAAATAAATAAGTTGTTACAAGGATATAATGTACAGCATACAAAATATAGTCAATATTTTATAATAACTCTGTATGGAGTATATGCTATAAAAAATATCAAATTACTATGTTGTACACCTGAAACCAGTACAATATGTCAACTATACCTCAATTGTTTAAAAATGGTTAATTTGCAGGGGGAAGTATGGAACTATGGGAGATTTAACTTTCTGCTTCATATAGTAAGACAGCAGAGTAACTTTTTATTTTATAATAGTGCATGCAAGTGTGCCAGGCGTTATTCTAGGGGCTGGTGATACAGTGATGAATGAGCAGGATGGGTCCCTGCTCCCACGAGCAGTATTCCGCTGGAGAGACGGACGATAAGCACGTGGATACACGATGAGGCAGGAAATGGTCTGTGCTGTCATAGAAAACAACCAGGCACCATGCTAAGGAGGGATTAGGGCGCTAGTGCAATGGCGTGAACGTTTTCAGTCAAAATCGGTCCTCCTCTGCCCTTGCCACTTGTTTTCCCCAGAGAAGATGGAGAGAGGGACATGCTCCCCTGGTGACAGGACAGGAGGCATCAGCATCGATTCCAGGCTGGAGGCAGATGAGACGGTTCCCTTATTCTCTGGCCCGTCTGTCCACCCCTTCCTGGGATGTGCGCTGTGGTTTCGGGTTACAGGCAAAGGGCAGGCGGGACCAGGCTTGTTATAACAGATTATAAAAAGGAGGATCTTAAAATGTATTGCCCAAATCAATAGAGTCTGTTGCTTCATGAGGAATCTTTCGAAAACTATCTTTTATAAAGACTCTATTATGTGCCAGGTGTTTTGCTTAGATTCACTCTAAGCTTTAGAGCATCAGGTAAGGCAACTATTCTTATTACAGAGTCACAGGAGCCAATGACTGGTGGTACGGGGATTCGAACCCAGGTCTCATTTGGTAATTGGTCTATGCATATAACACCATCCTGCCTCTACCCACTGGGCAGGTGACGATGAGCTGACCCTCTCTTGGTGCTCCCTTGCATCCCTTCCACCATCGCTCACCCACCCAGGCTCATTTCCAAGGGCCCTTCCCTCCGCATCGGCTCTGACTCAGGACCGTGGCAACTCCCCCTGTTCCTTGTGGCTCAGCAGGCATGGGCAGCCCCAGCCCGAGCAGCCGTCTCCTGGCAGGTGCTGAGTCAGCCCTGCCCCTGAAGTGGTGACACACACATGTATGTCGCAGCTAGTGTAACACACATGTGGACACAGTCACAGCCGAGGGCCTGGGGGTTTGAAGACAGCCTCAAAGGAAAGAGACAGATGTTCAGACTTTGCTCACATCACTCCAGGAGCTCTGACAAAGCCCCCAGCCCAGAATGTTACCTGGAAATGTTATTGACCAACGTTGCTTAGCCTGAGTCTGACCAAGTCCCAAACACACATTCCCGGATTAATGCGATGTGACGTAAGGCAGCATCTCACACATCCATCAGGTGGACCAGCTGTGGATTCGGATCAGCTCCAATCTTCAGCAATTTTAAAGGTATACTTTCTTGAAAAGAGTTACTCAGTTTCTCTAAGCCTCGTGTTCCTGATCTGCAAGATGGGCGTGTTAATTTCCTCACCTATAGGGTCGCTGGGAGGGTTATCCGAGGTACTGAGTAGGGCTCACCTAGCACAGCCTGGCCCATGACATGACAGAGGGGCAGTAACGGGACCCTCATCTCATTGGTCCCTTCCAACGAAGAGGACAAATCCACTGCACAGCTGACCTTTTTCCTTCACCACTAAATTCTAGAGCAGAGGGGTAATGCTGAGGGTGGCAATGCCTAAGTTTCTCCTTCTTTCCCCATGACCTCCCTGTTTGCCAAAGGTATTTCGCAAAATTTCTCTTTTGAATCTTCCTCGCAAAGTGGAAGCGATAGCTTTCCTAACTGGCCTCTGTGACGACACTTCCAAGATCCTCAGAGAAAGCAAGCTCATGCCTGACTGGGGTTGTGCTGAGCCCTGGAGATCCTGGCGCTGCCTTTGCAGAAGGAGAAATGCTCGCCTCGGGGGACTGCCTTCCGCCCGTGGAAGCCAGGCAATTCGTTTTTGAGGAAACTTCTCCAGCTAAATGATCAGTGCCGCTCTCTCCATATCTCCAGCTATTGGCGCCCCTCTGCTCTGTTGGGCTCAGACAGTGTGAAACTGAACTTGTGCGAAACGAATTTTTCAAATCCATTTTGATTCTGGTAGAAAGCCACGTTCAACAGCAAGGAGGAGCACCCCGTGTTCCCTGGGTTCACCAGCCTGTCCGAGGTGAGTAGGTGACTCATCCGCTTTCCCCTCCATCTGATGTGAAACACCAAAATCCGTTCATGCCTCTGCACCAGGGGCTGCCAAATGGCAGCCCTGGCCCCTCTGCCTATTTTTGTAAATAAAGTTTTATTGGAACACAGCTATGCTCGCTCACTTACATGATGCCCATGGCCACTTCTGCACAATGACAGCACATCTGAGTATTTGTGACAGAGACCGTATGGTCCTCAAAGCCGAAATTAGTTTCCATCTGGCCCTTTACAGAAAAAAGTTGAAATCCCTGCTCTGCTCCAAATATCCATTAACTGTTTTATTCCTCTCTCTCTCTTTAGGGACTTCCCTGGCGGTCCAGTGGTTAGGATTCCACACTTCCACTGCAGGGGGCACAGGTTCAATCCCTGGTCGGGGAATTAAGATCCCGCATGTGGCGCAACAAGGCCAAAAAAAAACCCCAAAAAACAAACAAAAAAAACACTAAAATTTTAAGAACAGTTTTAGTTTTCAGAAAACAAAAAATGTGCAGACATACTGAGAGCCCACATCCCCTGCCCCCAATTTGTTTCCCCTGCTAGTAACATCCTCATTTATATGGTGCATTTGTTATAACTGATGAACCAATTTTATTTGACACATTATTATTACCTAAAAAGTTCATCATTTACATTAAGGTTCACTCTTGGTTTTGTACAGGTTTTCCCATATTGTTTTATTTCTTCATTAATTTTTTTTTAATTTAGGGAAGTAATTACCTGTTTAACACAAGTTGGAACGATACAAATGATATAAAGAAAGCAGTGGAAGACTCCCCCACCTGCTTCTTCCCTTCCTGAGGGCAATACCCACACGGCCGACGTGCGTCCTCCCCGACCTGTTCCTGGGCGCACAGCAAGTACACGCACAGAGGTCTGAGATTTTTCTAAACACGCCGTGCTAGACACGGTATTTCCCACGACACCGTATTCCATGGATACTGTCCTCAGATTTTATAATGGCTGCTGAATGTTCTATTGAATGCATGTGTCAAGGTTTATTTATTATATTATTATTATATCTAGAATTATATAATCAGTCTTCTTGTCCACCCACCTTGGAGCAGTTTGGGGAGCATCTCTTCAGAATAGATTCCAGCCCAGCTCGAAGGTATGGGCATATTTAACTTTGAGAGAAACAGAATAAAAAGCCATCCAGAAAGCTTGTGGCATTCGCACGCCCATTCTCTCGCAGGCAGCGTGGGGCTGAGAGGCGAGAGGTAGATCCCGGGGCAACGGGGGCGCTAGAAGGAGGGTTCCCACGGGTTAGAGCAACCCAGGGAGGCTTCCTGGAGAGGTGGGTTATGTACGGGAAGGCGAGCAGGACCCACAGCGTCTGGAGGAGTAGAAGGGGGTCAGCCGGGCGAGAGCCCCCCGAGCAAAGAATGAGGAGCCCTTTATGGGGCCTGAGGTCACAGGCTGCTCCTTACAAATTGCATCAAACGTACACCTTCTGGGAGGAAAAGACTCGGTAGTCAGGGCCGGAAAGTGGGTATGAAGCGCGCCTTCACCGGGGCGGAGGGAAGAGACGCTGGGAAAGGGCACCATTGCGCGCGCGTTCATGAGGCCAGGCACGGCCTTGCCGTCGGGCCCCCGCCCAGGTGCCCAGTGTCGGGGCGGGGGGGGGGGGGGCGGGGGGAGGAGAGGGGAAGAAAGCAAGGGAGAGAGAAAAGTGGAGAGGAGGGTGGACGGGAGAGAGGGAAGAGGGAGGGGAGAGCGGAAAGCATTGGCCTCCAAGTAACCCCCGGAGCGGCCCCAAACTGCAAACAACCCCAAGGGGCATTTATGATAGGACGGACAGACCGCGGTGCGGGCGTGCACAGAGCACCACACAGGCGGGAAGGAGAGCCAGGAGCTGCTCCTCTTAACAGCATGGGGGATGAGGGCACGGGGGCGGCTCTGGGGGGCGCACATGGCCCTGGCTCCTCAGCTCTCCCCTCACCCGCCCCCTGCCTCCTTTCCACCATCCTGACCTTGGCGGTAATAGCCTCCTGGTCACGCTGTCCACCTAAGCACACCTCCCTAAGTAGCAGACTTTCATTCTCTTTTAGCAGGTGTTTCTTCTCCTCGAGGCGCTGGGAGTGGATTTCCCCAGGAGGTGCTGGGAGAGCGTCACGTGGGATTTCTCGACCTTGTGAAGTTTCATGGAGCCGGTGCTTTTCTGTTCTGGGCACGTTCTTCTATGCGTATCCTATTGCACAGTAAAAAAGGTTCTCCGGCTTTAAAAACCCGAAAACCATTGGTTTACTCCTTCTCTTTATGCTATTTCTATTATATGCGCAATATATAGTATCCTATATATATATATTGTGTGTATGTATATATACATAGAGACAGAGAGACAGAGATATATACTGATAAATACATATATATAGTATATAGTAGATTATATAGAGGTACCCTGTATATATAGGTATAGATGTATACCTATATATACACCTCTATTTATATGTATATATGCATATACATATATATAGTACAGATTACAAAACAGAGGTATCCTGTATATATAGGCATATATATATATAAATACGGTACCCTGTATATACAGGCATATATGTATACATATATACCTGCTTTTACGTATATACATCTAGGTGTGTATATATATCTATATATGTATAGATATATATACAGGGTACCTCTATTTATGTAATCTGTACTATATACAATAACAGAAACAACAAAACGAGAAAACGCCCCCAAACCTGTGGAGATGGCGGAATCGTGGCCTTCACGTTCTGAGCTTTGTCTGCCGGTCTGCATGGAGATGTCTCCTGAGTCAGCCCCGCAGCGGCCCGACCGGGCAAGCACAGCCATGATGGATGGTTAATCTTCCTGGGAAGCTGGCTCAGCGTCATTCATCTTTAAAAACCCTCGAGTGACTCATCCCACGGGGCCTGCACAGGACTAGGGCTGTCAAGACCTTTACGAGGCAACGCGTTTGCCCTCACTTCCCAGGCCAACTTAAGAAAGGGTGAGCAATTCAGGCAGCTGTGATTACAAAGAAAACAAAAAAAGAGTTTTCCCTCATCCCATGCTCCGAAGAAGCCGAGGCCCGGAGGGCCGCAGGCCACGTCGACGTGATCTTAGGCAATTCCTGCCGAGAGATTCAAACTCTTCCACAATCATTGGCAAAAATCATGACGGTCCCGTTCCCAACCACAGCCTGAGAGTCGAAATTATCAACCCGCTCAGGAGCCACGCGTGAATTGCGGACGGTCTAGATCACTCTCCCTGAATCAGTTTCCCGGAATTTTATTTCATTTTTATAGATCCTTCCTTCCCCCCACAAAGCACCACACGCTGGGGGGGCTTAAAGGAACAGCAATGGCTTCTCTCACAGTAGCTAGAACGCTGAAATCAAGGTGTCGCCAGGCTTGGTTCCTTCTGGAGGTTCTGAGGGGGATCATCCTTCACCGCACCCCCAGCTCCCGGCGGCCGCCAGCAGGCCTGGTGTCCCTGGCTTACAGAACCATCTCTCCAATCTCTACTTCCGTCTTCACGTGGCATGTGTCTCTGTGTCCAGGTTTCTCTCTTCTTCCCAGGGACACCAGGCGTGGCACTTAGGGACCACCCTAATTCACACCCAGTGCTATAGGACTGATGCTTATATGATTTGGGGACCCTCGTTGAGGAAAAGAACACAAAATCATTAAAGCAAAATTAGGTATAAATGTGAATTCATCTTTAGAATACAAACAAATTACAAGAGCTGCGGACATTCAGACGCCTTCCTTCCGCCATCTCTTTAGGTAATTTACCAGAAGTGGCCCTGTAGATTGTCTTCTGGCATTGCTCCCTGCCTATAACACTCTATAGCTCCCAGAAGCCCTGCACATTCTTAGGAAACGTGCAGATGAAGGCCCTGGAGCTTGAGTTCATTTATTCCCAGGTAAAGCCCCCTCTGCCTCTAAAAGGAGGTACACTTTCAGGCCAGGCGGGTAGGAAAGGAAATGGGGCCAGCATGGGTATCAGAGTCTCGACAGGAGGGGGCAGCATGCTGGCTCGGCCTGAATGTTGCAGTCGCCATGGCCTGGGAGCCTGGCCCAGCTGGACAGCTGTGACCATGTTCCTCTCTCGCCTCCCAGCCTTCTCCTGCTCCCCCAGGCACCCCCGCTCAGAACCAACAACCAGGAAGGGGGGCTCACTCCAGCAGCAATGTGCAATTCGTGCTCCCTGCCCCCCAGCTCTGAGAACTTCACTGGAAGCTCGTAAAGTCATGCCACAGCTTGAAAGGCACATCCTGAACTGCCCCAGATTTATGTCCCGTGTAAGATAGGGATGTAATCACAGCCCTCTGCTGTGATCCAGCCGAATGAAAGGTGTTAGTGAAAGGGCAAGTGTAATTGGGCCACCTGAAGCCCCTGACGACAGGGCGAAGCCAGGCCCCAGGTTAGACTCTCCCAAGGACCGCCAACCTGGCTGGGGCCAGCTGGCCTGATTTGGGAGGAAAGGAGAGCAGAGCTGGGTGTCAGGGGAGCAGGGAAGCCATGCTGCCCCAGTCCTCAGCCTTCCCCTTTGTCTCTCAGTCATTCTTCTCCCCTGCCTGCCACTTGTCTGTCCAAGCCCCACCGCTTCTAAAGGTAGAGGGTCGGCCCAAGAGTCCTGGGTGCGCTGCTTGTGTAAGGCACAGGGGGTCTTCTCCCTATACGCCCCATATTTAAGCTTGGCCCTTCTAAGTATGCTATTAAATGGCCTGCTACAATGGAGATGTAGTCAGGATCCCAAATCTCTTCCTTATGTCCTAGAATTCTGTTCATTTGTCCATCCACCCATCCATGCATTCATCATTCATCTTCCGTCATCCATCCATCCGTGATCCGTCATCCATCTACCCATTGCTCCATCCATCCGTCATCCAACATCCATCCATCCATCCATCCATCCATCCACCCATTGATCCATCCATCCGTCCTCCAACATCTATCATCCATCCTTTCATCTCGTAGAAAAGTATTGAGCACCTGCTACTCTGCCAGGGGCTATACTTGCTTCTGAAGCTACAAAGCTTTTCATGACCAGAGAGTCCTGCTGCCAGGGAGCCTTTGGTCTCTGGAGGAAGCAGACAGCATGCTTGATGTGTGTCATCTGCAGTCCCAGGGCACAAGTGGCATGGCTCAGCTGCTGAGTTGCCCCTCCACCATCACCGCCTTCATTCTCTGGCTCTCAGTCCTACTTCTTAGCAGCCCTGGCTTCAAGGTAGGGAGCACCCCTCCACCCGCACTACCCCCTCCCTGCTCCAAAGCCTGGGAGTCTGGGGGAGGACTCCTTGCCCCAGGCAGGGGTGATTAGCAGCCTCACCCTTGCCAGTCTGCACAGGACTGCCCTGGAGGCCACAGCAGCTCGAGAATGCTCTGCATTTTTCTCATTTCTATAAAGGTACAAAGCGTACTTCTGGAGGAGGGAAGCCAAGAAATCACGCCCTTTCAGGTACATTCTTGGCTGCCGTGTTGGGATTATGTATGTGTTACGCTTTTTTAATTTTTTTGCACGGGGGAGGTAATGCTTTATTTGACAGTTTATCTCTCTGACTCAGGCCTGAGGAATGCCTCCCCACCCGCCTCCTGACCTCTAGACCCCTCAGCCCTGCCAGTGAAGCCCAGGGGATGTGTAAGGGAAGGCTGGGAGGAGTGACGCCCATCAGAGGGGGTAGGGGGGCAGCTGAGGAGCTGAGGCCGGGAACAAGGGGCTACAGGCCCCAAGTGGAGGCGGCCGAGAGAGGATAGAGCCAGCCCTGCACATCTTCTGAGCCACGGCATCGCCGGATGGGGTGCTTTTTTCTGCCCAAAGACAATCCTTGGCCTCCCCCCCCAGTCCCGAGATTCACCCTGTGCCAGTTCTAGCCTTGACACATCGAGGGACTTAGGAAGAGCCAGGGTGTCCTCTGCCTGAAAACGAGGCTGGTAACATCCGTGACCTCACAGTGTGTCCTGAGACCCAGAGACTTAACTAATTCTTCGGAGCGCGTGGTCAGGCGCTCTCCGAGAGCTTGGGTCAGGCAGACCACACAACTCACCTGGCCTGGGAGGCGGCTGCAAACAGAGGGACCATTTTCCTACATGCCCGGCTCCGTCCCTCCTGAGCTGCCCATGACCTGGGAAAGACCCTCCACTTCTGTAGGTCTCCTTGCCTATTAAACAGTGATGATGGCAATAACAGTATCTCCCTCGATGGAAGGTCGTGCAGTTTCATAGTTATCGGTAAAAGGCTTTGAGCTCCCAGGAGGACGGCACCGAGGAGCTACAGGTGTTATTAGCAGTAACTGGGCTTGCAACTGGCTCACCTTCAAAGCTGCCAGACTCAGTTTACTTCCCACAGTTTTCTTCTTCCTTCTCAATCTCTTTTCTCAGTCCTGCTCGCTATTGTGTCCCTCTTTCCACTCCCCACAATCCCTTTCTCATTCTTGTCTCACCTGCAAGTTATTCTCACACTTTCCCTCCTAGCTTAAGATTCTCCACAACAAGCATTGTGCGTCCAAAATGATGGGACCCCAGCCAAACAGAACGTGCAAAGCCCTGGGGAGCAGCATCTAAACCTCAAGCCAGAGAAGTAAAGGTGGTCCATCCATCCATCCACCCACCCACCCGTCCAACTAACCAACTATCCATCCATCCATCCTTGTCTCCACTCACCTATCCATGAACTCACCCACACAACCAACCATCCACCTATCCATCCATCCATCCACCCATCTACCCATCCACCTGCCTAACCAATCAACTACCTATCCATCCATCCATCTATCCACCCATCCACCCACCTACCCACCCATCCACCCATCCATCCATCATCCATCCATCCACCCACCTAACCAATCAACTACCTATCCATTCATCCATCCATCCACCCATCCACTCATCCATCCATCCATCCATCTATCCACCTATCCACCCACCTACCCACCCATCCACCCATCCATCCATCATCCATCCATCCACCCACCTAACCAATCAACTACCTATCCATTCATCCATCCATCCACCCATCCACTCATCCATCCATCCATCCATCTATCCACCCATCCACCCACCTACCCACCCATCCACCTATCCATCCACCTATCCATCCATCCACCCATTCACCCATCCATCCATCATCCATCCATCCACCCATCTACCCATCCACCCACCTAACCAATCAACTACCTATCCATTCATCTATCCATCCACCTGCCTAACCAATCAACCACCTATCCATTCATCTATCCATCCACCCATCTACCCACCCACCAACCATCCATCCATCCACCCATCCATCCTTCGAACCCCTGCCCCACACCCAAGGCTGAAGCTGGCAGGCCTTTTGTAGGTGCTGGGACACGCGGATGAACTCAGACCTGCGTTTAGTTCCCAGTCGGGCAGCAGAGCACAAGGCTCACCTGGGAAGGTACGTGCGTGACAGTGCCCTGCTTCTCGCAGGAGCCCCTTGTCCTGCCCTACTCATCCCCCACAGGCCTTTCTTCATTCTCATCACCCCTGATCTGCACTCCACCCGCTCCTCTGCAGGGGTGAGGGTGTCAGAGGACAGACACAGGGGGATGACGCTCCCCCTCTTGGATTCCCGGATTTTCTCTGCTGAGGACATCATGCAGATGTGGCCATATGTGGGCCCAGAAGAAAGCATCCAAAGCTGGGGGCAGTTTCCTGAGGAAAGTCGAGCCAGGAGAGAAGAAGCAGAGGATCCGGGTGGCTCCTTGCCCACCGCCCACTGTGGGTTCTGGACTACACCCTGGGAGCCCAAGGGGTGGTCCAGGGACCATCGGCTTCAGAACCATCAGGCGGCTTCTTTAAAATATGCACGTTTCTGGGCCAGCCCTTTTGGATTAGGGTCTGGGAGAGCCCAGGCATCCGTGTGTGAACAAATTCCCAGGGATCCCTCGTGCATGGAGTTTGAGAACTGCGGCCAGACATCAGAAGTGAAGTGGCTTGTCCCAAACTCCCTACACCTATCAGCTCCAGGCCTTGCCTGTGTGGCTGGACTGGGGGCTGTAGGAGGGCCCTTGCTCCTGGGGCTGTGGGCTTTCATCCTCTTGCTCTCAATCCTGAGCCCAGGTCCACAAGCCAGCTGTGATGCAGGAGAAGCCTTGGGTTTGCAAAGGACAGGGGAGACAGCTTCTCCCACCTTCCAGGATGAGGGCCAGGGTTAGGGGCCCGGCCAGCCCAGGAAAAATCCAGGGTGGTTCAAGCCCAACTTCAGTGCTGTGCCCCCTCCTCCAGCCCTTCCTGCTCGTCATCTGCCTCCGTCGCCTCTGTTCTCACACCGCTTGCCTCACTTATTAGAGAGGGAAGTCTATGGAATAGGGAACTTTATTTTATGGTTCTTTCTATGATCTGCTGGGAAACCTGCCAGATGCTTTCTGTAACAACCTGTGACGTGAACCTGCTTTCCTTCCCTCCTTCCCTTCTTCCCTCCTTCCTCTCTCCCTCCCTCCCTCCTTCCCCCTCCCCCTTCCTTCCTTCCTTCTTCTTTCTTTCCTCCCTAAAATACTTCCCAGCTCAGTGCCTGCAGTGTGCCAAGCACTGCTCTAGACCCCAAGAAAGGCAGCACCTCACAGAGTTCGCATTCTTGTGGGAGAGACAGACACATACAAACAGGCAGTAAATCTGTCATATGTCAGGTGGAGGTAAGTCCCTTGGGAAAGAGGCAGCTGGGAGAAGGAGGAGATTGTTTGGGAGGGTGCCACAATGTTAAATTGGACATTCAGGTGTGATTTGAGCAGAGATCTATGGAGGTGAGGAGCTCCCCAAGCCCCTAACTGGAGGAAGAGGAGACCAGCCTGGAGGCCAGCAGGTGCAAAGGTCCTGAGGCAGGATCATGTTGATGGTGTCTGAGACACAGTGAAAAGGCCAGTGTTGTTGGAGGGGAGTGACTGGAGGGAACAGCAGCAGGAGCTGAGATGGGAGGGGAGCAGAGGGTGACAAATCAGCGACAACTGCACAGCCGAAAACAACGACCGCTTTATATTTTCAAGAGTCTGCAGTTTGGGCTGGGTTCAGCTTGGGTGGGGGGATGTGGACCTTCTGCTGGTCTTGCCAGTGGTCCTGGCGTGGCTGCATTTGGCTGGCATGTCAGACGGGGGGCTAGCCAGAACAGGTGTGCTGGGTGGCTGGGCTCCTCTCTCCATGTGGTCCCCTTTCTCTCCCTTCTGTGGACTCTCTCGTTCTCTCCATGTAGCTCTCAGGCAGAGGAGCTGGCCTTTTTGTGCGGTGGCCCAGAGCACCCAGAAGTGCCAAAGTGCAGGCTGCCACGTCTCCTTAAGGCTTAGACCCACAAACGGCCACTTCCGCCACATTTTACCGGTGCCAGTGGGTCACAGGGCCGGCCAGATTGAAGAGAAGGGGACCACGCGAGGCATTGTGGTTCACGGGGGACCACAGATGTAACAGACACCACCAGGGAGAATTGATCATGGAGGGCAAGGCCCAGAAGCAGCAGCATCACCCGGGGAACTTGCTAGAAATGCAGGTTATCACACCCAACCCAGACCTACCACAACAGAATCTCTGGGGGTGGGGGGAGGGGAGATGCCCTTAGGAACCTGGATGCTTGCAGGCTCTCCACTTGATATCACATGCTCAGTACCATTTGAAAATGATGGATCTATGGCTTTGCTGAAAGGACTTTGGCTTTGTTTCAAGCTGGAGGCCCCTGGGGGCTTGGAGCAGAGGGCTAGTAGGAGAATCACGTTAATAAAAGGGCGAAGGCACCTAGGAGGCCAGGATGGAGATGGAGGTTAATACAATGACATGGGCAACAGAGCGATGGGGGCCTGGGTGGTGCTGGAGATGATGAAACAGGCTGAATTCTGGTTCCGGCTTGAAAGCGGAGCCAGAACGATCGTCCCACTCGCTGAGCGTGGGATGTGAGTGCACTGGGGGATCCAGAGGCAGGATTCTGGGGTCCGAGAAAGAGTGGACAGTGAAAAGACCAGGGCCATGGCCGCGGAGTGACGGAGCCGATAAAATGGTGTTGTTTTCAGCCTTGACGTATTGGGGGTTTGGTTACCCTCTGCATCCTCTCGGCTGGGACAGCCAGGAGAGTGGAATTGCCGTCTGCTGCGTTGGGTAAGAAACAAACCTGGGGTGAAGTAGGTTATCAGGAGTTCAGTTTGGACCCATTAAATTTGGGATGCTCAAATAGAGCTACCGTATGACCCAGCAATCCCACTACTGGGCATATACCCTGAGAAAACCATAATTCAAAAAAACACATGCACCACAATGTTCACTGCAGCTCTATTTACAATAGCCAGGACATGGAAGCAACCTAAGTGTCCATCGACAGATGAATGGATAAAGAAGATGTGGCACATATATACAATGGAATATTACTCAGCCATAAAAAGGAACGAAATTGAGTTATTTGTAGAGAGGTGGATGGAGAGCAAAGTAAGTCAGAAAGAGAAAAATACCATATGCTCACACAAATATAGAGAATCTAAAAAAAAATGGTTCTGAAGAACCTAGGGGCAGGACAGGAATAAAGACGCAGACGTAGAGAATGGACTTGAGGACACGGGGAGGGGGGAGGGTAAGCTGGGACAAAGTGAGAGAGTGGCATGGACATATATACAATACCAAATGTAAAATAGATAGCTAGTGGGAAGCAGCCGCATAGCACAGGGAGATCAGCTCTGTGCTTTGTGACCACTTAGAGGGGTGGGATAGGGAGGGTGGGAGGGAGACGCAAGAGGGAAGAGATATGGGAACATATGTATATGTATAGCTGATTCACTTTGCTATACAGCAGAAACTAACACACCATTGTAAAGCAATTATACTCCAATAAAGATGTTAAAATAAATAAATAAATAAGTAAGTAAGTGAATTTGGGGTGCTCACAAGACATGAGGGCAAATATACAGGTTGAGAATTTGGGGAGACGTCCATTCTGGAGAGAGAGAAATTTTGGAGTTGCATATAGTTCGGTCAGGTTCTAGGACTGGATGGATCTCCTATGGGGTGAGTGTGAATGGGAGGGGAAGGAAGTTGACACAAGGAGGGATACGCAAGTAGATGGAAGAGGCATGGCCGGTGGGACAGAATAAGAGCAGAGAAGGATGCCTCCAGGAAGTAGAACTGCTTAATGGTCAAAGGTATGACTCATAAAAGGTGAGCATCTGTCAATGACTTATCGATCTCAATAACCAGGACAGTAAAGCTGGTTCCAAAAGAACAGAAGGAAGGAAGGACTGAGGTCTGTGACAGAAGGCGTGCTGGGATGCTGCTGCATCGCACAGGGCTCCACAGCACAATAAGACTCTCCCATTGGGTGGTGATCTGTTGGTTGATAAACTATTAGCATCTCTACGGGACAAAATTCAACTGTGTTGTGATCAGATAGAATCATTTGCATCACTCGCAGTTTTCTACAAGCTAATATGAACCTAGCGGAGTTGTCCAAAAAAACCCAAGTTAGAAAATAGTCCAGACAAAAGGCACCTGCCCCGGTGGGTCCCTAGTGGTCTCCAGCTTGTCATTGGACAGTCCTTGTGTGGTCTCCTGAGACCTTGCTCCACCGGAGAGACAAGAACTTGGCCGCTGGGTCCTGGCCGTGGACGCCGCTTGTCGCAGAAGAGAAATCCAGGCTGGATTTCGGGTTTTCAGAAACCTAAACCTATCTGAGATCACACAGACAGAGAGTGACAAGTCAGACGCTGGCTCGGGTGTCTGACACCGAGGCTCCCAGGTCCTGGGTCCGGTGAGCAGATTTCCCATGAGCTCACTCCCTCCCAGGATATGGTCCCAAGGGGAAAGCAATGCCTCACCCAAAAGGAATGATCCTCGGGCAGGGACGTGCCTGAGCTGAGGGGGAAGACCTCAGATACCCTGCCTGAAAATGCAGTTTCTATCCACTCTCCTTTGTACGATTTTCATTGCTCTCAAAGAGCATCTAGAGACCTACGGACTGTGATATCGCTTATACGCGGAAGCTAAAAAGAAAGGATACAAATGAACTTAATTACAAAACAGAAACAGACTCACAGACTTAGAGAACGAACTTACGGTTACCAGTGGGAAGGGTGGGGGGGGGAGGGATAGTTAGGGAATTTGGAATTGACACGTACATCCTGCTATATTTAAAATGGATAACCGACAAGGATCGACTGCAAAGCACAGGGAACTCTGCTCAATATTATGTAACCACCCAAATGGGAAAAGAGTTGAAAAAGAATAGATACATGTATATGGATAACTGAATCACTTTGCCGTACACCTGAACTTTTCACAACGTTGTTAATCAACTATACTCTAATATAAAATAAAAAGTTAAAATAAAAAATAAAGACAGACCGAAGGCAAAGGACCCCAGCCCCGACGAGCCCCTGCAGTTCACCGGAGTGAGGTCTTCATGTTCCCCGTGAGCAAAGCCAGGCTCATGGCTAGAGGTGCTTCCCCGGGGGATCCCCTCACTGAGGTGGGTGCTAACATTTGGGGTAACAGAGCAAGCCACAGACTTCCACCGGATCTGTCTTTTCAGCAGAGGTAATGAAGATGCAGAAGGAAAGAAACCATCCTATGGGGGTTGCGGGAGAGGGTGGTGCAGGGAAAGCCAGAGCAAAGTGCAAAGGGGGAGCTCCAGGGGCTTCTCACAGTTTAATTGCAGGACTTTGAGGCAGCCTGGGTCTTACTGGAAACCCCAAGATGAACAATAACCCCATTGATCCACCTCCTGCGGTGACAATCGGACACTCAGCATCGAGGGAACACAATATTCCTGTTTCCTGCCTCTCCCATCCCCCCACCCCCTTCTGAAGGCTGACTGGCGTATCTGTTGGTCACAGGCCGACAAGCAAGGCAGCATAAATGTTCATTTGAGATTGTGTTTATCGCTGTCTTTTCTTTTCATACAAATGGAGACAGTTCCCAAGTTCTAAAAAGCGAAAGTGATAAGAGATAAAATAGCTCCAGAAAAAACACCCAAGTTAGTCACTCAGCGATAAACCTTCCTGAGTTTTAGTAACTTCACCATCTTTACCCCTAGAAAAGACCTTCCTACAGCTAATTCCTTGGAGGTGGCAGAAGGGGCTGTCAGAGAAGTGGTCCCTTCTCTGAGCTCCAGGGGCTTAAATTCTCTCATAAGCTCATCCATGCCTCTCAGCCTGGGATTTCCTGGGGGCAGAGTAAAGGGGCTACTGATGCTTCTCCAAGTGGCCCGACTTTCAGGTCAGGATGGGAGTGTCTGAACCAGCCAGATTCACAGGGAAAGGGTCTATTTTCTCAGAGAAGAACCGTAGAGGAAGTCAACCAGGAAGCTGTATTTCCCACTCAAAACCACAGGGCAACTATCCATTGCCCATGGAATTCCCTAGGATGAGAGGTGAGACCCCAGGGATGGTAGGGCTGGCCGAGACGCAGTGGAAAGGATGTGATTAGGGTGGTCCTTGGAGTCCTGTTCTGCAGGCTAAGGTCTGAGCGCAGATGGGAGAGGAGAACCGTCAGTGAGATTTTGGGTGTCCTTGTCTTTTTTTTTTGGTTGCGCTGGGTCTTAGTTGCAGCAGGCAGGCTCCTTAGCTGCGGCACATGGGTTTCTTAGATGCAGCAGGCGGGCTCCTTAGTTGTGACATGAAAACTCTTAGTTGCAGCATGCATGTGGGATCTAGGCCCCCTGCATTGGGAGTGTGGAGTCTTAACCACTGCGCCACCAGAGAAGTCCCGATTTGGGGTGTCTTTGAAAGCAGTTTTTGTGACCAAAAAAAAAAAAAAAGACCACTGTTTGTTTTTAATTTTAAATGAATATCAAATCAATATGATTTTAGATTAACGTTGATTCACATGTTAATATCTGGTTTTCCTTGGGTTTTGTAGTTCAACCTGTACATTAAATTTTATTTGTAAATCCAGGAAATTCTAATATCACTTTCAGGGAGCCTCATTCGATTACTATTTGAACAGTTCAGTTTGAACTGTTAAACTGCCTAATGTAATCAGTCACATTTACAAACCTAATAAGTCTAATCTCCTTAAACATTTTAAATTGCATTTGTAAATTTATCATTTTCTTTTAAAATTACTTCAAATGTCTCCAAGAAGCAGAAGCCCCCCAAGCACTAAACTCGTTGCACTAAATCTAACAAAGAGAGTTTGAATGGGGTGAATATCAAGTGTCCTTGACCGTCCCAAAAGTTTGTACAAGTTTAGCAAAATGCTCTTACACTTTTCCACTTAAATCGCACTTAAATCAATTACTCCACGACACAACTTAAACCCAAATGGCAAGGCTAATCTGACAGTTATCGTTGCCAAATTCTCTTAGTATTTCATGTTAAATACCAAACACACCTAGTATTTTTGTTCTAAACTTAATCCTCCAATACTAAAATTTGTGGTTGATTCCTCCATCATTTTCATATTTAATTCTAGGCCTTCCTGGTGTTAAAAGACTCTTGCCAAATAAGAAAGTAATTCTACCTTCCTAGGCAGACTGGGGTGCTTCTCCAAGAGACGAAGTTGCTTATTAACCTGACTTTCAACTTGGACTCCAGATCCGACTTTTCCCTAATACACAGGCGGCCATGTTGAGCCTTTCAGAGTCACAGTGGCACCTGGCACCTTGGGCCGGGCAGTCTTGAACCCAGGCCCCTGCATTTTCCTCAGCCCCACTTCTGTCCCCCCTGGAGCCACCCCCTCCCGGTGGCGGTTCTCTCACTGTCTCCTCTTGCCTTCCTCGGTCATCATCACCCTCTGCTTTCTGGCTGTACGTCCCACCATGCGGAATAAAGATGCATTCCCCCCGCCTCCACTCCCTGTGACCAAGGTCTAGGCATGGGATGTAAGTGGACGTGGAATGGGCAGTGTCCACACCGTTTGGCGAGGTGGACTCAGCCTCCTTTCCTTTCCTCTTCCTTCTGGCTGGAGCTAGAGCTGCCATCTTGGACCACAAGATATAGGCCAAATGCTGGGGATGCCAGAACCAGGCATCACCACTGGATCAGGCCCAACTAATTGGCTTTCTTTCTGATTTTCCCGTCTAGTTTTCAGGACCACAATGCATGTGGGTATTAACATGGCCTCCCCTGGATCCGGCACATTCGCATAGCTTTGTCTGGCTCCACATTTACGACACTAAAGTCACACTGTCAACAAGAGCAATGGGTGAAAATCGAAGGTAAAAGGATGCTGATGTAGGGTGACGTGTCCGTGGATGTTCCAGGCCAAAAGATGGGAAACAGCAGTGCCAATGTGGGGAGCAGAAGATGTATGTTCATTATTTAAGACAACAAATAAACAACTGAGCACAAGGAGAAAGCAGAGGAAATCAGAAAGAAAACCCCAGCGCCAAGGAGAAAGACCCCCAGTGCCAGGGCACCTCTGCACCTCCTCTAACCAGAGTACTTCCCAGGTACAGGTGGAAGGGAGCCGTCAGGCCACAAGACCAAACCTGTATCGCAGGTACCAGAATTACTCACATATGGGACCCTTTGTTTTTATGTAACCCTATATCTACTTTAGTGCAGCCAAAATATTGGCTTCTTTCCCAAAATTTCCTTGTTTTTCAAAAGTCCAAAGTGAAAAAACCTCATTCAGGTATTGTTACAACGATTTTACAATTAAAAAAAATTGTAAACAGTTGAAAACCACCACCAAGTGGACGCTGATTAAATAAATTATGGTAAATCCTCATAACAGAACCCTTTGCAGACATTAAAAGTGAGGCAGAAGATTTCATGAGGGGAAATGCTTGTAGTCTGTGAAAAAAATTACGTAACTTTTTATATTGTATGATCCCAATTTGGCATAAATACATATTTGTAGCTTTTAAAAGCTAAATTTTAAGCAACCAAAAAAAAAAGTCAGCAGTAAATCATTAAAAAATAAACAGTTTTAATAACCAACAAGGATTGTATTGCATTCAATATTTTGTAATAACATATATGGGAAAAGAATCTGGAAAAGAATAGATATATATATGCATAACTGAACCGCTGTGCTGTACACCTGAAACTAATACAACATTGTACATCATCCATACTTCAATAAAAATAAGAAAACATAAGCAGATTGAATCCAGATTCACCCCTCATTTCTCCTGGTTCTAGTGGAGACGGCCTTGATCGAGTCTATTAGAAACCAGCGCAGCCAGAGGAGAGCTCTGCTCAGCTCAGCTGGAGAAGGAGACGTCACACCACCCATGCGTGGAGTAAGCATTTTAAGTCTCCCGATGATAGGACGTACAGGAAATGTGCTCTTTCTTTCTTTTTTTTTTTTTTTTTGGCCACACCGTGTGGCTTGTGGGATCTTAGTTCCCCGACCAGGGATTGAACCTGCGTCCCCTGCATGGGAAGCACAGAGTGTTAACCACTGGACCACCAGGGAAGTCCCAAAGTATGTTGTTGTTTTTTTTATTTTTGGAGATGCACTGTTTCCACCATCTAGCTCTTGCAGGATGAATGAATATCTGATGTGGATTCAGAAAATCTGGATTTTTACTATCCACTTGACCTTGAGCAAGTTCTTCCATCTCAGTTGAGTGAAGTGGGCTATGCAGCTTCCCTATAACTCAGTGCAGGACCACCGTGAGGATGGAAGACAAGGTAGGGGATGCGGCCTGAAGGTGTCCAGGGAAGTGGGAAGGAAGCTTCCTTCTGAAGGTTTGTGTGGTCTGGGTCTTCACTTCGAGGAACATCTCTGCTCCTCGTACATCGGTGTTGCCCTATTAGAGAAGAAAGTCTGTTTTTACCCTGCTTTCTAAAACATGTTTATCACACTGAGGCCAAGCAGAAGAGACTCATGAACTCCATATAAGCCCCATCAATTGATTGTGTGTGTGTGTGTGTGTGTGTGTGCGTGCGCGGCTTAGACTCTAGTTCCTATTTATGGATGTATGTATTTATTTTATTGAAGTGTAGTTGATTTACAATGTTGTGTCAGTTTCTGCCCTACAGCAACATGATTCAGTTATACATATATATACTCTTTTTCATAATCTTTCCCATGATGGCTTATCACAGGATACTGAATATAGTTCCCTGCACTCTACAGTAGAACGTTGTTGTTTATCCATCTGCTAATCTGCTAATCCCAGACCCCCAGTCCCTCCCTCCCCCACCCTCCTCCCCCTTGGCAACCACAGTCTGTTCTCCATGTCCGTGAGTCTGTTTCCCTTTCGTAGATAACTTCATTTGCGTCGTATTGTGCCGTATAAGTGCTATCATATGGTACTCGCCTTTGTCTTTCCGACTTACTCAGCTGACTTTTAATCATGTACCCCGAGCCGGCGCCTTTTGGCTCCCAGTGAGGTCTGTCCTGAGCCCTCTCCGTGCATCTGGCTGTGTGCGGCTCTCACACCTGCTTGTGTGCCCGGGGTCCCCCCCGAGGGGCGAGCTGGATGGGCAGGAGGTCTGGAGAAGAGCAGCATCTTCCTCCGTGTTGCTGAGCTGCACAGACGCACGTCTTCAGGGTACCAGCAAACAAACTCCTCTGCTCTATTCCTAAGACTCACGCCAGGGCCTGGACGCCAGGGCCTGGACGCCAGGGCCCCGAGCTCAGAAGGGCCCAAACTTGGTTTAAAGCTCTGCTGTCGATGTCTTGAAATTCCTAATACTTTTTGAACAAGGAACATCGTGTTTTTATTTCGCTCTGGGCTCTGCCGAGTCAGTGGCCGGTCCTGCCTGTCCCCCGCTCCCGCCTGGCTCCCTGCACCCCTAATCTGTCATCACCTCTGCAAGGATGAGGTGTGTCATAAGGAAGGAGCCTTGGAGGAGCAGAAGGAAGTAACAGGGTAACAATGCGGCAGCTAGAGGAACAGGTGTGGGGAACCTAGAGGGCGTCTTACTTCATCCCTGCATCCTTCTTTCCAAATTCCAGGAAGGGGCAGCGAGCTGCCTTCTGCTTTGCAAAACGCAAAGGAGAAACGGCTCTCTGGTCTTCTGATTCGGCCACATTTCTGAAATGCAATAAGGGGTAAACATGATCATTCCGTGTGGATCTCAAAATCCTTTACAATCCTCTGCAATCTCTCCTCTCCTTTCCTGGGGGTCGTGCTCTCAGCTCTGCAGCCAGGAGTAGAGGGCTCTGGCTGGAGTCCGGCAGGCTCTCCCCATCAGCACTGCCCCGCTTGAGGGCCCCTGAAGGCTGCTCAGTCCCTCAGCGAAGTCATTGAAAGTCACTCTTAGTCGTTTAAATTTGAGAAACAGGACCTGATAAATGTCTTATTTGTTCATAAAGCAATGATTCTAAAAGCAAAAAGAAATTTCTCATTATTTCCTATCAGACCTTTAAACAAAGCACACATTTATGAATGGCTAAAGCCTTAAACTCAAATCAAATGATCTTAGACCTAGGGCACTGCCTGTAATTTACAGGTGAAGAAAGAGAAGACAGACCAGAGAGGCGGAGTAACTCGCCCAAGATCACACAGCAGAGCCAGGGCTAGAATCCAGTTCTTCTAGTTCTTGGGCCAGGGCCTGACAGAGCAGCCAGAGGGGAGGGAGACAAAGAGTCAGAGGCAGACATGGCAGGAGACCCCGCTGTGGGCCCAGGGACTCGAAGGGGTGCCTCTTAGGCCCATCTCCCAGTCCCCAGGGAGTCCTGGCCCCCTGGCGGCGCTAACAGGCAGCAGAGAAGGAGGTCAAGGATGGAACCAGTCTGTATTCGATCTGAGATGTCAGCACCTGTTAGCACATTAGTGTGGAGGTTTCTTTGTTGTGGTTACTGTTTTGCATTTTTTATTACACAACATTTTAAAAAAACAGTTTTATTGAGATTCAATTCACGCACCACACAGTCTACCCATTTAAAGTGTACAATTCAGTGTGGCTTGGTATATTCCCAGGTGTGCACCCATCACTACGGTCAATTCTAGAACATTTCCATCACCTCAGTACCCACTTGTCTACATACTCTCCGTCCGTATGGATTTGCTTCTTCTGGATGCTCCTTACAAATGGAGCCAGACAGTCTGTGGCCTTTTGTGTCCGCTTCTCTCACTGAGCATCATGTCCTCCAGGTTCATCCGTGCTGCACCTCGGGTCAGGACCATTCCTTTTTCTGGCTGGCTAATATTCCATTGGTGGATGTTCCGTTGTCTGGCTGTGTCCCACGGGCAGATGTCCTGTTTCTCCTAAGGCCTGGGAGCTTTCACCCCAGAGCCGCCTTTCGGATGAAGGGCCGTTCTCCGCTGCAGCTGAAATGGCCTCGTTCCAGGACTCGGGGCTCTGCCCTGCGATGCACCTGTCTGGTGTTGCTGGAGGCTTCACCTGACACCTTTCTCTAGCTCAGGCGCCTCTAATCACAAGGGCACTGCCATGTCACGTGGCCCGAGAAACAGGGCCCCATTTTACATTTGGGGAAACGGATGTTCAGCAAGGCCAAGGAACCGGCCGTCCCATGGCTGGGAGTGGAGACCTACGGACCCCAAAGCTTTGCTTTCCTCCCCACCATCCTCAGCCTCACCAGGTGGGACACCTTGGACACATGTGCTCACCCGTGTCACCCCTGACGTAGGGAAGCAGTGACGGAGCCGACAGGGTAGACCGTGGACGGGAAGCCCACTTGGCCAAAGGACCCAAGGGGCATCCCTCTCTGCCGAGGCTGTCCCTGGAGTCGGGGGGGAAGCCCTCTTAGCTGCCCCTCCACCTGCCCCCTCTGGCTCCAGCGTGGGTCAGGCCCGTGGGCTCCCGCACCACAGCGGGCAGGATCTGATAAGGCTGTCATAGGCACGCTCCATCCTCTACTTGGGGAGTTCCAAGGATGACCTCACCCCTGCCATCACCTTGGGCCAAGAAAACAGGGCTGCGCCTCTCCTTCTAGAAGGATCCCGGTGGGGGAAGAGTAGGACCTGGCCTCAGGCCCTCCCAGGCACAGCCAATCCCATCCTGGTTTTGACTACCGATGGCTAAGCGTTCACTGGGTACCTTCTGCATGAAATATGACTTCCTGGGGACAGGTACCAGATAAATCAGATCAGGTGATGGGGGGTGTAGGGTGGGTGGGAAGCTCACAGGGCCTCGAGTGCCAGATTGAGGGGTTGGATTTTCTTTTTTTTTTGGCTGCATTGGGTCTTCATTGCTGTGTGCGGGCTTTCTTTCATTTTGGCGAGAGGGGGCTACTCTTCATTGCGGTGCACGGGCTTCTCATTGCAGTGGCTTCTCTTGTTCCGGAGCACGGGCTCTAGGCGCGTGGGCTTCAGTAGTTGTGGTGCGAGGGCTTCATTGCTCTGCGTCATGCGGGATCTTCCTGGACCAGGGCTTGAACCCGTGTCCCCTGAATTGACAGGTGGATTCTTAACCGCTGCGCCACCAGGGAAGTCCCCGAGGGATGGGATTTTTTTGTAAAGAGCAGTGCTCTGTGCAAAGGCAGCTGAGTGGGTCACAGCCTGGAGGACTGGGACAAGCCAGCCAGGAGGGAGGAGGGGGGCCCCCAGCAGAAGAGGCCATCGGGGGAGGGGGCGGAGATGGCATTGATATGAAGCAGGGGTTCCTGACCTTTTCATGCTACAAATATTTGTCAGGTTAATGTGTTAAGATAACACAGGAGTTAAGATAACAAAGGAAACCAAGGATGTTCAAAGACAGCTATCAGAATGTGAAAGATCAAAGCTAGATACAGTAGAATCTGCTGCTTTGGGAGCACGTTTCCTTGTAGGACCAGCGCTGGATCTAATAACCACGATCATCCCAAACTGGTGATGCAAACGGTGCTTGGAGAGAAAAGAGGCAACGGTGAAGTGATGTGGACGGTCTGTGACCGCTGCAGGAGACGCGGCCCCAGCACTGCCGACACCCCGGTGGTGGCTGCTGTCTGTCATTTGAAAGGCAGGAAATGCTAAGTTCATTCAGAAGTTAGCAGAGATAAGATGTGACTCTTTCCTCCAGATTTTTTTTTTCTAAGAGTGTCTGTAGAGAGGTGGGGTCAGCAGGCCTTAGTGAAGGTCAGGGACATGAGACACACTGAGATTATCCTGAAGCCTGAGTGTCGGGGTACAGCGTCGAGGCAGAACCAACCAAAATAGGAACGGGCTGGAATTCTAGACAGGGGTGGGGGGCACTGACTTCTGAGACATCTAGTACCTTCCCCATGGTCCCAACAGGAACCCAAGACGCAGCATGAAAGAGGAACTGGTTGGAATGATTTAGACGCTAACGCAGAGCCCTTGATTCTTAGACCCGTTCTTGTCCCCGGGAGTCACATCCCTGTTGAACCGAGTGGATCAGTCCAGCAGGTGTTTCCGACAAGAGAGAACACCGTCCGCCATGGCGCCGGCATTCACAGCCCCAGCTCAGACCACGATGCCAAGGGTACCAGAAGCCGGCTCCGTCTTGGGGCGTCATCACCTGGCTTCAGAAGAATGCATTCTCCATGGGGCAAGGGAGGAGGGACCTTCAGACACATCAGGCTCTTTTTCAAAGGACGACGCCTGGGTAAGGTGGGGCTGACCTGCCCCCCGTGGCCAGCTGGCCGGCCCACCCAGTCCCGGCTTGAAGACCTCCAGAGCCTGTCCCATTTCACTGCACTCCCCACCAGCCCTGATCAGTGCTGCCTAAAGCACCCCACACCCCTACAGGAGCACCCCCAAGCCCTCAGCCACACAGGGAGACCATCGGGGTCTTCAGGGTGTCTGTGGAGGGAGGGGCAAGCTGGGAGGCTGCCTGGGCTGCCGCGTTGGAGGCTCGGAGCTCCTCCTTGGGGCCGTTTCTTACGGGACAGGTGCTCCCGGACCCGGGTGCCATGAAACCACACGTGAGTGGGGAGCACGGTGGCCCCGCCACACGCCGCCCCCTGCTCCGATGAGGCCCTGCACTGCCGTGTTTCCAGTCATTCCTGGGCCCTTCTCAAATCAAAGGAAGATGGAGCTTCAGTGAGGGAAAAGCAAGGCTCCCTAGATTTCTGGAGGAGTGTGGCTCCCCAGCCCTGCCCCTCCCTGCACGACCTGCAGCACTGCTGACCGTGCCCCCTGGATGTCCAGGCGGGTCCCCGGACAAGGGCCCAAGTGCCCCTCCATGACGCAGCTTCTCCTTGTAACAGAGCAGCACAGACAGCGCAGCTTAGGCCACAGACACCTGTTTTCTCACAGACGACCATGTGAGGCCACAGAGGGACACAGAAGAACTGTTGGGAGTCAGAGACCAAGGTGTTGGCAGGAGTGGCTCCTCCTGAGGTCTCTCCTGGCCTTATGCACCGCTGTCTCCTCTCTGTGTCCTCACATGGTCGTCCCTCTTTGAGTGCCTGTGTCCCAATCTCCTCATCCTATAAGGACACCAGTCACATGGGGTCAGAGTCCACTTTAACGATCATTAACTTAGCTACGTCTTTAAAAACTGCATCTCCAAATACAGTCACTTATGAGGTACTGGGGGTTAGGACTTCAACACATGAATTTGGGACGGAGGGCAGTGACACAGTTCAGCCCATAACACTCCCCAGCAGAACACTACACATTCTTCAAGGGCAACCATCCCCCACCTCCTCCAGGAAGCCTCCCGAGCCTGCAGCCCATGGGGAGAGGCCCTGTCAGCCTCAGCAAACGTCTGTTAAAGCCTCTGGGTAGGAAGGACATGGTGCTGGGCACGGAGGGCCTGCACAGGAGCCGGGCAGGATGCCTGCCCTCGGGACATCCATTCTCACTGTGCTCATCCCTGGAACTGTTTCATTCATCCTGTGATACTTATTAAGCGCCTACAGTACGCCAGGCATACACTGGCTGCTGCAAGGTGGTGAAGGATGCGCAGAAACACACCCTCTCCCTCCTGAGCTCTCAGTACCCACATGCCCTCTCTTCGCCTCCATTAGATGGCAAATTCGGGGAACACGGGCGACATCTTAATGCTTTCAGAGCCCTCACTAATAACCAGCGCCCAGTGTGCACAGCTGGCTTTTGTCGACTGACTGTCAGAGCGTAAGGCAAGTGACTCCCTGCCACCAACAAGAGGTGAGGCAGCCAGAAGCAGCCGCCATCTGCTGGGTGAGGGCTGCCGTGGGGGGAGGGGCATGGCAGGAGAGGTGAGGGGGACCCCACCTGTGCTGACCCTCGAGAGCTCTGTCTTCCAGCGGGGAGCTCTGTGAGCCCCGGCATCCCACTGCACCCGCCAGCCCCCGTGAGGGACACAGAAGAACTGTCCTTCCTCCCATTTCACTGAGGCAGAAACTGAGGCTCAGACAGAGCCATTGGCTTGTCTATCACAGCTGTTCTCAAGTGGGAGAAATTTTGTGCCCCCCTCCCCCCAGGGTCATGGGCAACGTCGGGAGGCTTTGGCGGTCACAGCTGGGTAGAGGGCTGCTCTGACATTTAGTGGGCAGAGGCCAGGGACGCTGCTCAACGCTCTGCAATGCACAAGGCAGCCCCCAAACAAAGAATTACCAACACTACAAAGTCATAGTGTTGAACTGACAACACCCAGTCTATCAAGTGATGGATGGGTTGGGTCTGGGAGACAAGCATCTTCACCCCAGTCATCATCTCTCTGCTGAGGCTGAAAATAACCCTGGTTATTGTTATCTGTGATGTTGAGAGATAATCTATATAACATACAGTCATAGTGATCCATTGGGCCCTCTGTGCCACTAAGCATCCTTTGCAAACACGATCATTTAATCTACCATTAAACATGTGTTTATCATTATAACACTATCATTAATCACGTGTCTTTGCACAACAAGGCTGTGTCGTGGGTACCAGCATCACCTGCTTTTACATTCGGGCAGATGGGCCCAGGGCTGACCAGCTCCTGTTCAGTCCTTTGCCAAGAGTCCTGTGAGCCAGAAACTGCTCAAAGCCAAGTGAAATCCCTGAGTATAAAGTGCCTGAGAAGCTGGAGTGAAAACTTGCCACTCTGTGACGGGGGAAGTATGTAGCATTTTGTCAGCAGCCCTCCTTTCAGAGCCTCCTAAGGGGGGAGAACCTAAGAAAGAGCTTTATCCTGTAGAACGAGTACGCAGGGCGGGGGCCCGTCTGCTCATGGATTCCGGGCTGCAGGGATTCCTCCACGTCAGGACCAAGGAGAAAGTTTGCAGAGAGAGGGAGGGAGGGAGAGAGGGAAGCAGCTGTCTTGCGGCTGATCCCAGAAAACCCCCAGGTGGGGAGTTGTGAGTCATCTGTGGGTGGGGTTTTTTGGGGGAGGGGAAAGGGGTTCTTGTCTTTCTTTTTCTTTTTATGAAAAGAAGCAGCGTGTATCTTGGGTGGAAGACCTGATGCAAGTTTATTGGTAGGGTTCCAGGGGCGTTAGTTCTTTTCAAACGTGTCTCTTTTGTGCTCACCGGCTTCCCTAGCCCAGCGACCTTTCAGAACTTTCCAGAGAATCACCATAAGGAGGCGGCAACCACCTCTGCGCCTTGTAAGACCTTGGGTGGCGATTTTGAGGGAGCCCACGGGAGCCATCTCGGTTGACGTCCCTCTAGGCCCCGCTCTGCACAGGGAATTCGAGGCCATGGTGCAGGCACATGGCATCCGTGACCTTCGAGGATGTGGCAGTGACCTTTACCTAGGACGAGTGGGGGCAGCTGGATGCTGCCCAGGGGAGCCTGTACTGGGAGGTGATGCTGGAGACCTGTGGGCTCCTGACCTCTCTGGGATATCTGATTCCCAAACCAGATCTGATCCATCCACTGATACACAGGCAGGAGCTGTGGGTGGTGAAGAGAAGCCTCTCCCAAAGTGCCTGTCCAGGAGCCAGAGAAAAATCAGAGACTAGAGAGTCAGATACTTCTCAGCTGCTCTTGTCCGAGGGACCCTCACTTCAGGTGTGGCTGAGACAGGGAGCTTCAAGGGACTCCAAGAGTGGAGAAACCAAAACTAAGGAAGGGCCATCAGAAATGCAGGAAAGAATCTTAAGTCCTGTGACAGATCCCCACGAGAAGACCGACCCTGGAAAGGTGAGCCCTAAATGTGATGAGTTGGGGATAGATGATAGTTTACAGTCAAGAGTTTTACAGGAGCAAGTCTCTCCAGTAGGTGTTCTCCATGAAAGTGACTCGCACAGACTAGTTAAAGACCCCAAGAATCGTGCATGGAAGAACCAACATGGATATAGTGAATGCAGGAGGATCAGGAATCAGGATCTTGCACCGCATGACTGTACTCATGCTGAAGTGAGACCCTATGCGTGCATACAGTGTAGGAAGACCTTCAGCTGTACCTCAGACCTCATGCTGCACCAGCAGATTCGCACCGGAGAAAATCCTTTTGAGTGCAAAGAATGTGGAAAACGCTTCAAACATGCATTCCAACTCACAAAGCACCAGTGGATTCACACCGGAAAGAGGTTCTATGAGTGCAGTAAATGTGGAAAGGCCTTCATCCAACAATCTACTTTTATTAAGCATCATAGGGACCCACACTGGAGAAAACCCCTTTGCATGCAAAGAGTGTGGGAAAGCCTTTTGCTACAGGTTTAATTTGAGTCAACACATGAAGATTCACACTGGAGAGAAGCCCTATGAGTACAGTGAATGTGCGAAAGCTTTTTCTCCCAAGTTACACCTCACAGAGCACCGGTGGATTCACATTGGAGAGAAGCCCTATGAATTCAGTAAATGTGGAAAGTCTTTCACCTACTGCATTTTGTCCAACATAGTTGGATCCACACTGGTGAGAAACTCTTAATGTGCAAAGAATGTGGGAAACCTTTTGCTCCAAGTTTAATTTGAGTCAACACATGAGGATTCCCATTGGAGGGAAGCTCCAGGAATGCAATAAATATGGAAAGGTCTTCGACCAGCAGTCATGCTGTATTCATCATATGACCCACACTAGAGAAAAAGACACTTGAATGAAAAGTCTGTAGGAAAGCCTTTCGCTACAACTCTAAGTTGACAAATGAATATTCACACTGGAGAAAAGCTCTATGAGTGCATCAAGTGTGGGAAAGCTTTCATTCTCAAGTCACACCTTACAAAACACCAGTGGATTCACATGAGATAAGCCAGTAAATGTGGATCAGCATTTACTTAACACTCATCTTTTATTCATCATAATAGGATCCTCACTGTAGGAAACAATGTTTTTTACTACTTCATGAAATACCAAAATGGCCATCTATTGCTCTCCTGTTCCCCACGGTTAAATCCTCTCATTCAGCTTTCCCTCACACCTCCATGGCCTATTCTCTCCAAGGCTGGTGGCTCCTGACAAAAAGCTATGAGGTGTTTCTGCTCCCTGCAGTGCTCTGAGCCCTGTCTCTGGAGCCATTACACCTGGTGTCAAATCCCAACTCTGCTGGCTCGGAACTATACTGACCTGTGCAAGTTATTAAATCTTTCTCTGCCTCAGTTTGCTCATTGGTAAATGGGTAATTTTATAATATAGTATTTACTTCACAGGGCTGTCGTGAGAGTCAATGGTTTAATGTATGACAAAAGTGAGAACAGAATCCTTTGCACCCTGAGGGTGTGTGAGTTGGCAGTTAGGATCCCTGCTGACGTTGCTACTTAATATTGACTACATCATGATTATTATCATCATCTATGCCATTGCCTGGATTTAAGGCTTTTTGGCAGTTTTGTGAACGTTTGTGGTTAAATACTGTAGCTACCAGAGACAGAGCCAGATTCCCACCTTGGATTACTCCTCACCACTTCTTTCCATTTCAGCAAATTAGATTATTCCCTTGACCTTCTTTATCTTCATTTAAAAATGGTGCCTTTCAAGGAAGCTGCATCATTGGATGCCATTGGGAACACCTAGAATGAATCATTTCGTGTTATTTTATTTAGGATGTAAAAAGACTTTGCTCAATTTAAGACTTATACAGAGTGACACCAGCAAGAGAGTGGAATAGGAGGTTCTAGCCTTTATTCTCTCACACTAACTCCAAACTGACAATGATCTGCACACAAAGATACCTTCTTGAAAACTCTGGTATCCAGGTGAGAGATTATAGTACTCGGGTGAAGCATAGAAATGAGAAAAAAAAATGCATTGAAGGGGTTGGGGTCAACAGTTTCAGTTTACCTGCATCACCTCTTCCTCCATTCCACTTCTTCACCCATTTACATGAGTGCTGAGAGAGATTCCCTCCACTCAGGAACTCTTTTGTGAGGAAAAAAGTGATGTGAGTGTTTGACTTTGTCACAGATCCAGGGTTCAGACTCACTCTTGCAGACCTAGATCCCAGCAGTTTCCAAGGCCACTCCAACCCCATTCCAGCCCCTACTAACCCACCGTCATGTGGTAACCGTATTTTTGTTTTTTTGGGAGCCTCCACGCTGTTCTCCAGAGTGGCTGTACCAGTTTGCATTCCCACCGGCAGTGTGGGAGGGTTCCTTTTCCTCCGTGCCCTCTCCAGCTGTGTTGCTTGTAGATTTTTTGACGGTGGCCATTCTGACCGGTGTGAGGTGGCACCTCATTGTAGTTTTGATTTGCATTTCTTTAGTGGTTGGTGATATTTAGCACCTTTTCATGTGCCTTTTGGCCATCTGTGTGTCTTCTTTGGAGAGATGTCTATTTAGATCTTCTGCGCATTTTTTGATTAGGTTGTTTGTTTGTTTGTTTGTTTGTTTTGGTATTGAGCGGCATGAGCTGTTTTTATGTTTTGGAGATTTGTCCCTTGTTGGTTGCATTGTTTGTGGGTGTTTTCTCCCATTCTGTGTGTTATCTTTCTGTTTTGTTTGTGATTTCCTTTGCTGTGCAGAGCGTTTAAGTTTAGTTGGGTCCCATTTGTTTGTTTTTGTTTTCATTAAGCTAGGAGATGGATCCAAAAAGATATTGCTGCAAAAAAAAAAAAATGGAAATGTATTGGTAGGAAGGATGTGGTGCTACCCGCTTCAGGGATCCCTGGGCCACAGGTCAGTGACAGCTGTCCCACAGGATGCAGAGTGGAGTTCTGCCTGACTCAACTGATGGGACATTCTCTCCACCTCCTCCTAAGACCGTCTTTGCTGTGGGGTTGGGAAGATATCAAATTGTTTCTGAACCAAACTTTGGTCTACTCGCCCATGCGCAGTAAAGCCATCTATGGACACCGGGTTGTGGTGAAGGAAGGTGTTTATTGCAGACGCCAAGCAAGGAGTCCAGGCAGCTAGTGCTCAAAAGGCCCAAACTCCCTGATGGCTTTCAGGGAAAGGTTTTTAAAGACAGGGTGAGGGAGGTGGGACATGGGCTGTGTGACCAGCTCGTGGACATTCTTCTGATTGGTTGGTGGTGAGGTAATCGGGAGTCAGCATCATCAACCTTCTGGTTCCAACTGGTCTGGGGTCTCCGTGCTGGTGGGCAGCATGCAGTTAACTTCTTCCACCTGGTGGGGGTTTCAGTATCTGCAAAACAGCTCAAAGGACGTGACTCAGAATATTCTTTATAGCCCTTGAGGAGGAACTTAAGTCCTTGACTTTGGTTAATGGCTAAACTATTATTATTTTATCTTGCCTGACTGTTTTCCTTTCTGCATTTTCTCACTTCTCTGATTAAAGTTACTCTTTGGAACTTGGGGAAGGCCTAGGAGGATAAAGTTTGTCCACAAACAAGAGGCAGGTGAAGGACATGGGGTTGGGGAAGGTTCTGTTCCAGGAACGTTCAATCAATCAACCCCAAACTGGGGGAGGCAGCAGAAAGGCAGTCCTAGCCTCGTGGGGCTTCCAGGCCTGCAACTGAGAGCAGAGGGATGGCTGGGTACCCAGCAGACAGCAGCACCAAAATAGAATCCACATCCAGCCTTAAAATCACACCCGTCAGCCAACCCCAGGTGAGACAGAAGCCAGTGCCACAGATGGCGGCCAACATCTCTCCAAGGTACAGACCCAACTTCTGTCCATTAAGAGGGCCCGTCCTCAACAATCTGATGATCTTCTAACTGGCCCCTGCTGTGGAGGCCCATGTTTTATTATAATGACAGCTTGGATGCATAGAGCATTAATCTGCCCGAAACACCAGACACTCTGAAGACGTTACCTTAGTTCTCATGCCAAATCCCTATGAGGTCTGGAGAGGGTCAGGGAGGGGTTAATTGGCCATTAGCGCTAAGGAAACTGAGGCACAGGCAGGTTAAAAGACTTTCCCAGGGCAGGAAGTGGTCACAACCAAAGAACAGAGATTGGACTTTGGGGTCTGCTCCCGGTACTTTGTCCACAGAGGTTTCTGAAGATGGCCAGGATCATTTTGGTGGGGGAGGGTGCTGGTGGCAGGCCCCAGGATGCCCAAGGACATGATGCTGTGCTGGCAGGTGGACCCCATTTCTGAGACTGCTCAGGGGGTCCTGGGCCAGCCCATGACGTTAGTGTTGGTCCCACCTGTTCTCCTGGCCCGTCTAGGAATCTCTAGCAGATGCAGGGTGTTTACTATGGGGAGGTCGAGAGCTAGCCTCCACCTGGACGGATCCCTGACCAAGACTAGAGGTGACACTGGCCAGAGCATCAGCAGCCCCTTTGAGAGAATCCTCTCTAGCAACAGTGACATCTGGTTCTCCTACTGCCGCTGACCGTCAGTGACACATTTTCAGAACAAAAGTGGGACACCCATTTCTGGTGTATTTCCTTCCTTTCCAAGGGGGAGATGTGGCCTGGTGATTGTGTCCTCCGAGCCCAGGCCGGCCCCCACTCAAGTGTGAGCCTGTGGCCATCACCCCACCGCCACTGCCTTCCCCACGGGGCACACACTGAATGTGTGAGGTCAGGAGGCTAGATTCACCACAAGCCAGCCAGGTGTGACCTCAGGTAAGTGAATTCACCTCTCCTGCCATCCAAGTGAGGGGGTGACACCCTGACTGTGGAATCTCACATACCACGGCCACTATGAGCTCCTAGAGGAATGACCAACTCCACGTCCAGTGACATCACTGATCATGTGAAAACCAGAAGACACAGAACTGCTAAATAAATCAGCATTTACTTCAAAGTTCAAAATTATTTTGAGACTGGCAAAAGACAAAGACTGAGCCCAGGCAGCTGAGTTTGGTGGTCACTCTGTGAGATATGAACTCATTTAGATCAAATGGCAATTCTAATTAACTGTGCTCATTTTCAAGTTTTCTGGTTAATTTACAAGACGAAGTGATAGCTGTTACTGTGTTGGCTCCAGGAGCAGAAGAACTTTACAAAGAGTTAAACGACGCCAGTTTAATACTTGTGTTATCAGATGTTTCAAATAGAAAAGCCGATTAAGTTAATTTAAATAATTGCTTAATTTTTATTCAAATCATTAAATAAATGTACAGCTTTGAATATTTATTCTGTTGAAGACAAATGTCACTGATGTTTTTGAAAATGCAAGATATAAATGTAAAATCAGTGAAATAGTCAATATTAATGATATCCTTATTTGTTTTTGTTATAATACAAATACAAATGCTGATGCCACACGGTGTCACGCTAAAAATGTGCTATTATTAAATTAAGCAAGTATGGAGATTGGCTATTATCAAAAAGACAAGAAATAAGTGCTGAGGAGGATGTGGAGAAAGGGGAACTTTTGTGCACCGTTGATGGGAATGTAAATTGTTCAGCCACTGTGGAAAACAGTACAGAGTTTCCTCAAAAAATCAAAACTAGAACTACCATACGATCCAGGAATCCCACCTCTGGGTATTTATCCAAAGAAAACAAAGCACAAACTCAAAAAGATATATGGTCCCTCCATGTTTACTGCAGCATCGTTTACAATAGCCAAGATATGGAAACAACTTAAATGTCCATTGATGGATGAATGGATAAGGAAAATGTGAGATAGATAGATGATGAAATATTATTCAGCCATAAAGAAGAATGAAATCTTGCCATTTGCGAGAACACGGATGGACCTTGAGGGCATTATGCTCAATGATATAAGTCAGACAGAAAGACAATTATCTATGATCTCACTTATGTGTGGAATCTAAAAAACCAAAACCAAAAACCAAACCCATAAATACAGAGAACATATTGGTCGTTGCCAGAAGTGCACAGAGGGTGAGCAAAATGAGTTACAGGCATCAAAAGGTACAAACTTGCAGTTATAAGATAAATAAGTCATGGGGATACAATGTACAAGATGGAGACATCAATAATACCATAGTGCATATTTCGAAGTTGCTAGGAGAGTAGATCTTAAAACTTCTCATCACAAGAAAAAAAATTCTGTAATATTGTATGGTGACAGATGTTAACTAGACTTTTGTATGTCAGTTACACCTCAATAAATTAATTAATTCATAATTTTTAGAAAGAAAGTATGAAGCAGAAATATGGTTGGAATTTTTGTAGTAAACACAATTCATACATGAATCTTAAGCTGCAATATACCTGCAATTGAAATACAGCTATAGATAGCAAAACGTATAAACAGTTTTATATATACAGATTTAGAGTAACTGAACTACAAATTTTCTGTGACAAATCTTATATAGATTACAAACAAGAAGTCCTTAATCAGGGCAGTACGAACTTTCTCCCTCTGACATCTGCATCTGGTCAGATTTTAGAAACGCATAGCCTTTGAAAAAGTCACTTGCAAACAAATCTAAATGACTTGCAGTGGTACTAGATTTGTGTGTGTGTCCCCTGGATTTTGGTTGAGTTTTGTTCAAAATCTTTAATCAAACTAGTCAACAAATGGATCCCCAGAAACTTCTTTGATGCTTATGGCGAATTATCGCAATTATTGAAAACAAGATCAAAAAGAGAAAGACTATTTAAATGTATTGCTTCAGATGAAAGAGAGGAACTGAACAAACTGAAGATGCCTGCCCAAACGGTATATGAGAAGGACTTTGGAATTCCAGAATGGCTCCTTGGAATATCTCCATTTGTGGGGCAGATTTTTGATGAAGTTCATATTTTAGTTGGAGGTGTAGATAGATATAGATAGATAGATGATAGATAGACAGGTGGATACATAGGTAGACAGGTAGATACATAGATAGATACATACATAGGTGGATGAATAGATGGACAGATAGAAAGAAAGATAGATAGATAAATAGATAGATAGATAGATATTGATATAGATAAGAATGGAATAAAACTGAGAAAACCTATGATTTTCATCATATAACTTTGACAAAACATTCAAAACAATCATACACACACACACACACACACACACACACACGAGCCTATTGATATATTTTGCCTTATAAAAATATTTATGAAAGAAAGATTCTTGGAATGGAAACCAAAACACAGAACCTCTAAAGTTGCCCTGCGTCCTTTCCCTGCCCCTGCCCCTAATGACCATCAATCTTGAATACATTTTTAAACTTTTTTCATAAATTTATTTATTTATTTTTGGCTGCATTGGGTCTTCATTGCTGCACGTGGGCTTTCTCTAGCTGTGTCAAGAAGGGGTTAGTCTTCATTGCGGTGCGCAGGCTTCTCATTGCAGTGGCTTCTCTTGTTGCGGAGCACAGGCTCTAGGTGCACGGGCTTCAGTAGTTGTGGCACACGGGCTCAGTAGTTGTGGCTTGTGGGCTCTAGAGTGCAGGCTCAGTAGTTGTGGCGCATGGGCTCAGTTGCTCCGTGGCATGTGGGATCTTCCCGGACCGGGGCTCCAACCCGTGTCCCCCACATTGGCAGGCAGATTCTTAACCACTGCGCCACCAGGGAAGTCCCCATTTTTAAACTTTTAAAACAGCTTTCTTGAGGTATAATCGCCATGTAACAAACTGTGCATATTTAATGCATACAATGTGATACGTTTTGACATGTGTTCCCACCAGTGAAACAATCATCTCAATCAAGAGAGTGAACGCATCCATCCTTTCACTGAATGGAGAGACCACAACTGGTTTATCCATCTCATCTATTGATGGACACTTGGGTTGTTTCCTTGTTTGGCTTTGCAAGTAAAGCTGCCATGAACACTTGTGCAAAAGTCTTCCCACGGACATGTGATGTCATTTCTCTTGATAAATACCTAGGACTGAGTCATCCGGTAGGTGTATGTTTAACTTTTTTTTTTTTTTTTTGCAGTACGCGGGCCTCTCACTCTTGTGGCCTCTCCCGTTGTGACTCCGGACGCGCAGGCTCAGCGGCCATGGCTCACGGTCCCAGCCGCTCCGTGGCATGTGGGATCTTCCCGGACCGGGGCACGAACCCGTGTCCCCTGCATCGGCAGGTGGACTCTCAACCACTGCGCCACCAGAGAAGCCCCTATGTTTAACTGTTTAAGAAATTGTCAAACGGTTTTCCAAATTGGTCGTGCCGTTTTACACTCCTAGCAGCCGTCATGAAAGTTGACACACCCTTGCCAGTACTCAGTGTGGTGGCCTCTTTAATTGTAGTTACTCTGACCTGTGTGTCGTGACAGTCCATTGTACTCTTAATTTGCACTTCCTTAATCACTGATGCTCTCCAACATCTTTCGGTGCACTTATTTGTCATTCGCATATCTTCCTTGATGGAGTAATTTTTCAAAAGATTTGCTCTTTAAAAAAAAAAATTGGGCTCTCTGTTTTCTTATTATCAAGTTTTGATAGTTATTTGTATAGACTGGATACAAGTCCTTTATCAGGTATGTGACTTGCTAGTATTTTCTCCAGCCTGTGGCTTGTCTTTTCATTCCAATAACTGTGTCTTCCAAAGACCAGAAGATCTTAATTTTGATGAAGTCCAATCTGTCCATTTTTTCTTGTACAGGCCATGCTTTTGATGTTGTAGCTAAAAGAAATCTCTGCCTAACCAAGTCCCTAAGAGTTCCTCATATGTCTTTTTAACAGCTTTTGGTTTTATATTTAGATGTATGAACCATCTTGAGTTAAATTTGTATGCAATTCAAGATATGGTTCTGAAGTAGAACTATAAAATGTTGCTCTATTTCTGGATTCCAATGCTCTGTTGTCCATCCTGAAGCCAATACCATCTTGATGTCCATCTTGATGCCTTGATTACTGTAGCTTTATAATAAAACTTGAGGTTGGACAGTGTAAATTCTCTAACTGTTCTTCTTTTCCAAGTGGTTTTGACTGTTCTAGGTCCTTTGCATTTTCATATGAATTTTAGATTTGGCTTGTCAATTTTTACAAAAAAAAAAAAAGGCCGCTGAGATGATGATTGGGAATGCATTGAATGCACAGATCGATTTGAATAAAATTATTTTGTAGGCATACAAATATAAAATTAAATTTCCAGTCTAGGCATAAGTGTTTAAAAATATACAATTCTAATTGTTTATAACCCTCCCTTTTATTCTTGAAAAAATGGCCTGATTTGGAGAATGAATTTTATGGTGACTGACCCTGAGTTTGACGTGACCACAGAGGGATCAGGCTGCCACTTCCTGAGTCCAGTGATCCGGCTTAACTTTAGCAAAATCAGGACAAGACAATCTATGCTTTTCACGTGACACAGTATGGAAAGACCATCACCTTGACACGCTGCCAAACACTTGAACTGAACTTAAGTTTGCAGAGCTAATTTCCATTTACAGGAAATATAAGGCAAGAGGAAGAGGTTAAATGACATGACAAGGAAAGAGATAGATAATTCCAGAATCTAGAGCATTCTACAGGTCCGTCCACCAGTTTCTTCAAGTCAATGTTTTGTTTTACTTTGTTCTAAGTGAGGGGAGAGTCTCTCTAGATTAAAAGAGAACTAAGAGATCTTATAACCTAATATAATGGGCAAGTCTCATTAGAATCCCAACTCACCCAACAAACTGGAAAAAGACATTTCTGAGACAACTGAGGACATTTGAATATGGATAATATTCATTTTTAGATAATTTTTAGATAATACCCAGAGACCAGCCTTAACTTTGTTAGTGGTGGAAATGGCATTGTGGTTATATAAGAAAATGTTCCTAAGTTTTTGCATCGCTGTGAATAAATGCTGAATTATGTAGGGGGTGAAATGACATAATGTCTGGTTTGCGTTCAAATACTTCATTGACGAGAAGAAGAAAGAAAAGAGATGGCTTTTTTCAGCATGGCAGAATCTTGACAGTTGTTGAACCTGGAAAACAGGGCCATGCATGTTAAATTTTCTATTCTCTCTACTTTTGAATAGGTTAGAAATTTAAAGAAAAACGAAACTAAACTAAACTAAAGAAGGGATGAGTAGAGGGAGGACAAATTTTTTGAGGGTAGTGAATTACTCTGTATGATCCTGCCATGGCAAATACAGGTCCTTACCTTTGCCCAAACCCACAGGCTGTCCAACACCAAGAGTGCACCCTGATGTAAACTGTGGACTCTGGGTGGTAATGAGGTGTCCATGGAGCTTCCTGGCTTGTGACAAATTCCCCAACTGGTCGGGGTCTGGATAATGGGGTAGGCTGTGCATGGGAGAAGGGCAGGGCATCTGTGGGAAATCTCTGTACCTTCCCCTCAATTTTACAGTGAACCTAAAACTGTTCTACAAAATAAAAGTCTGTCTAAAAAAAAATAATAAAAATAAACAGGCATGGGCAGGTGATCAATTCTGGCCCATGAGACATAGAGAGGTCTGCCGGGGGCTTCTGGGAGAACGTTCTTCCCCATAAGAAGGAACGCAGGAAGGAGACTTCCTCTTCCACTCTGAATATTATTGTCTGCATCTGATGCCAGGAACGATGACAGCTGTCTCGGCGTGGGGGGAGGGGATCCCGTCAGAAAGAACGAGCCAACCGCAGGGGGAGTGGCGCAAAGGCGGGGAAAGCCTGGTCCTGGGTGCGTTGCTGACGCCCGGTAGTGACTGTCCTGCCGCGAGGCTGCGTCCTGTAAGATGACAGTTCCTCCTGCTGTGTAAGCAGTAAGTATTTCCTATTAAGCTACCGTCTGGCCAGGTTTTTTACTGATGTATCACCTCATTTGGCACTTAATAAATCGAGTATATATGTCAATCTTCTTCCAACTTCTTTGTAAATGACCAAAGGGCTTCTTTTTTTATTATCCTTCCAACTCCTCTGAGATGCGGAACAATCGAACCAGCATCTGTTAATATTTCTTTATTCAAACCTACATCCAAAAGCCTAAGGGCAGAGACAAGATGAGTAGGTAATAGTCACAGCTCCTCCCCGAGCACGCACTGGAGGAGTGGAAGGAAGCGTGCACAGCACATGACCACCGAGAACCAGGACAGGGTTGTGCAGGGCGCGGAGGCCCCCGGAAGACTTCCTGGAAGAGGTGTCTACAAACCGGACTGCTTGTGCTTCACTGGGTAGAGAGAAGAATGGAAGTGGGTGTTGAAAGTTCCCAAGGTAACTGAAGCCAAACAAAGGCCTAAAGGAAGGAAATCCTGTTTCCTTCGGGGCATCTCGGCCCAAGTACTGTACAGAATTCAATGACAGAAGTCTGGAGATATAGACTCAGATTGCGGAGGACCTTCTAGGTCTATGAAAGGCACTGTTCGGTCTTTCTATTAACCAGGAGGGGAAAAAAATAATGTGATAGTTAACCATTTCATGCCCTTCATTGTAGGAGTAACCAAGTGTCCTCCAGGGGAGCGATCCACCCAAGGTCGCAGGCCTGGACTCCCGGCTTCCCATCCAGGGCCCTGACGCATCCTCCCAGGGGCACGTGGCCACCTCAGGGTGAGGGTAGAGGTGATGCCTCCCAAAACCCTGAGCTGAGAGTGCGGGCGGGATGCTCGCCAGAGGAAAATGAGGATTCTCACCTTCCAGCGACAAACAACGGAGGTCCCGTTCACTTTCTGTAAAATGTAGATAACCCCCAACTGAAATAGGAACTTAAAAAATTAAATTTTAAAAAATATCTAGTGCCCAGTTATAACTCCGTAAACGGTAGTTATTCTTCCTGCAAGATCTGATCAACTGATCAAGGCAAACCGAAAAAGTCACTCTTTCTGTGAAAAGGACTAACAGCTCACTTATTAAATCCAATTAAAATTTCACTAACCCCTGCCCTCCTCCACTCTCTCTCAACTGAGCTTCTGCTTAAAACATCCACTCACCCACTGGCTCACCAACTGAGGGCAAGCCACTTAAGGGCCGTTTTATAATTTACTGTAATTAACTCACTATGCCAACTCTGGGCAGTAAACGTGCCCCAGGACGCAAACGTCATTGGAAAGGTGATGAGGCTGAAGGGACGCAAGCCCAGGACACTGGCCAGGCAGAGGATTCGTGAGGTCACAGGTAGTGCACGGGACAGAATCCTGTCTGGGAGTCGGGGGGACACTCTGGGGCACCATCCAGTCACCAGCCTGTGAGGACTCGGGGTCTCCGCCCCTCGGAAGGTCTTCATGGGTGTGGCTCCCCCCAGAGGAGGACCTCTGCTGTCCCTTTGAAAACAAAGTCCATCTCAAAACAAGAAGTTCAAAGTGACTGTGTTCTGTCCTGCAGGGACCTCTGGTTGTGTCTGACTGTCCTTCAGAAGAGGCTCTCCATGTCACGTCATCCGATGGCACAGGTCCCAGTTCACGTGGGGTCTCCAGGGGAGGACGCAGGACATAAACGGACTCCTCCAGACTGCGAGGGAGGGGGCGACAGGGGGCTGCCAGGAGCCATCACACCCCATGCAGGGGCCCTTTGACCAGAAGTTTGAGCAGGGTATATTCACTGTTGGAAGGTTTGCTCTTCTTTGTTTCTGCTGGTTATTTTCAAGCAATTTGGCAAAGATTAAAATAACTCTTCCTAATGCAATCTGCATGGGAGAGTTTCTGGATCAAAGGTAGTTGGATCTCCTGGCATATATAAGGTATTTGATAAGCATGATGTATGACTGCATGACTGCATGAATGAATGAATGAATGAATGGGTGAGCGAGCAACAGGAAGGAAGCAACGGGAGGGAGGAAGGAGGTCGGATTGCCTGTAATATCGACGTGGATTGAGCACCTCTCGTCCAGGCACTGACTGAGCACAAGAACCCTGCTCTTAAGAGGCTGCCTGCTACCTGAAGAGAAGAAAAAATTGTACATGTAAACATAGTGCACGTAAAGGATTGTGAATGTCCCAAGAGGCAACAGAGACAGAGCTATGACATTTACAAAAGGAAAACCTTATAGTGTTTAGTAGCAGCTAACAGTTCCGCTCGGTATATTCTGCACATCAACACACTCGTCAACCCTCCCAACGCCCAGAGCAGGGGAGCACTGCTTTAGACAGGAGGAAGCAGGAGAGTGAGGCCAGGTAATGCACGGAGTCACACGGCATCTGCGTGGTGGCATCCCTGTCCATGTCCCCACCCCCAGTCCACAGTCCTCCGACGGCATCCCGCACTCCTGAGAGGCAGGGAGGATGCCTGACAGGGCGGGCACACTCTGGGTGGGAGAACCTGTTTCCTCCGCCAGGTGGATCCCTGCCAATAGAGGAGGTAGATTTCAAATTGGCCTTAAGGATGAGAAAGACTCGCACAGCAGTTAACAGCTGTGCCCAAAGGTTTAAGGACATTTCAGTCTGCAGAATATCACGGGCTAGAAGCCACGAGAGTCGTCACGTGTACAACGTGAATGAGCTTCTCGTGTGCTACGCCTGAGACCGGGCACTTCTGCAGTTTCTTTCTTTCCTCTTTTCCCATGTTTCTTCAAGCTGATGGTGGTCAATGGGAGGAGGGAAGTCCTACTACTAGATGGCTAAGTCTAGAAGCCTGAAAATAAACTAGGCAGAAAACCATGAAGGTGGTGCCCAGGACAACAGAAGGTAATTGAACAGCGGCCAATGCTTGGCCCCAATGAAGTGAGCAGAAAGAAAAACATGTCAGGTTCTTGCCAATTACTCCCGCCGTGGGTTAGGATGCACTGGGCTGCAAGTAACAGAAGGACCCATCAACCACGCCTTTGACAGGTAGGGGCTGTCTTCCTCCCATGACAAGGAGACTGGAGGATGTCCCCAGCTGGAGGCTCCTGGGGTTCACCTCGTCCCCTTTTCTCGAGGTCACGGGATGGCTGCTGCCGAGGTGCAACTGAGCTACCTCTGGCCGAAAGGGAGGCTGGCGTGGTGAGTGTTTAGCTTTCCGTCTTCCTGGGTGGAGGCTGGCAAGGCAGGAGAGTGCTGGGGCGAGTGCGGGGCTATAGCCAGCCCACCGCCTCTTGGACCGCCCTTGGGGCCCAGGCACGCAGCCTCTGCAGGCCAAGTGTAGTCCCAAGCCCACCTGGGAGGCAGGGAGGCCTGGCACCTCTTCATGAAGCCTTCCAGCTTCTCCACCTGCACACATGACTCACCCTGGCTCTGGTCGTAGCCTGCCCTGGCTGTGAGCGCCGGGGTTCACTTCCTCCCTACATAATTGTCGGCCTGAATTGTTTATGAGCCTATATACACACTGATGGGCTCTGCCCAAGGCCACCGAGGGACCAGCCCATCTTCAACCCCACATCAGGCATGGGGTGAGAAGGCCTCGGGGGAAGGCCACAGACCTCCTCTGCAGAGCAAGACGGGGAGGAAGGGCCATGGACGGCCACTGCTCTGGGGGTAGGAGACGAGGCCAGGAGCAGACCCCCCCTCTGCCCCTCGCTCTTTCCAGGTGCCTGGGGGCAATTACAGTGACCGGGAGGTGAGGGCTGGTGCGGGCACGTCCTGGGGTCCCCAGCACATAGCCCAGGCCTAGAGTGTATGGAGTGGCAGCCCAGGCCCGGGCTGATGCCCCGGCTCTGCCAGTTCCCGGCCGGGACAAGGAATTTAACCTCTCTATGCCTCGGTTTCCCCATCTGACCGGTGGGGTTGCTGTGAGGGTTGAATGCAGGAATCCCTGTGCAGTGGATCATTTGCAGAAATAGCCACAGTCGTTCCCCTCCGAACACACACCCCTTTGCTCTTCATTCCCAGGTGGAAAGTCTAGTCCACGTGCCTGGAATCTAGCTGGGCCTGTGACTCACGCCAGCCAATAGGATGCCGTGCAGGTGACGTCACCCGCTCTGAGCCCTGCAGCTTCTGCTGGTGGATGAAGTAGCAGAGCCCGGAGAAGGGGTTGGGCAACAGGCCAGCCATCAATGCTGGGTGCCAGAGGTCAGAGGCCACACACCACTTCCCACACAGGAACGGCCCCGGAAGGGAAGGTGGGCTCTTCAGAGACATGGAGGGGTAACGTCCCTCTGCCAGGGACTAGACTTTGAGTCAGAGGGAGCGCCTGCCCACAGATATACTGGGGTTACTAAGTGGGACTGTGGCATTTCCAGGTACAGCCGGTTCAAGTTTGCCAGACTTAGCAGAACTTAAGGAAGCCAGAAGGAGTCCCCCCTCCCTCCCTTGGGAAGAAGGCACTGGGGTCTGGGAAGGTGTTTGGGGCCAGGGCTGGGGTTAGCCTGACTCTTCCTTGGCTGTCTTTATAAAAAGCACAGATTGGAGGGTTTCTAAGTCTGTCTGCTTCTCTGTTTTTAGGTTATTCCTACTCTTGGAACAAGTGAGAATTTTTTTTTCTTTTTGTAGCAGAGGGCCAGCACTTTCCTTTGGGTCTCCCGTGACCCTGTGTGAGTATGTGGGGAGGTGGGAACAGCCTAGAGGCTCTCGGAGCCCCCGGGTCCTCCCCGCACAGGCTTCATGTTCTAGCTCTGCAGCAGCTCCCCAGCCTGGAGCCTGTGCCTCAGGTCTTTAGGCCACCACATAGTCCTATTTTGTTCTTCAAATCACACAGTAGCCTAAATGCTGGAGCAAAGACACGGGTCCGCAAAGCTATCATTGTTGATCTCCTGTTTGCCTTTAAATTCAAATAAAGGTCCCCTTATCAAACATACATAGGAGTATCTGCGGGCCAGCTCGTCAGCCTGGAGAGCCCAACTTGAAATGCCCACGTCTACCCTATGGACTCAGCCCCCTTTAACCGGTGGTTTCTGGGGATCCTGCAGTCCCTCCAGTGTTCTGCAAAGAACACTCTGGAACTGCCCAGCAACCGAAGATGCTTTAGCTGTGTCTGTGGCTCTTCCTTGTAGGTCCGAGGGGGCAGGCGACATCTTTGGTTTTCATCATGGTCGCATGCGTCTTTGGCGCTATCTCCTGTGACGGCTTGTGCAGGAAGATGGCTCAGCAAAGGGGGCAGGTCGGCGAAGAAACCCCAAGGCATCCAACTCCCCAGGTCGGCTGGTCCAGGCCTGATTGCTGAGCTCCACCCAGACTCCGTGGCTCGGCCGCTGAGCCCACAGCCAGGGTCAAGCTACTCGGCCAATCTCTGCCTCAGTTTCCTCATCTGTAAAACGGAGTGTAGAAACACCTTCCCCGCATGGCAAACGCCATGTAAGCGTTATCTGAAACATAAGTACCCGGAGAAGAGAGGACAGAAGACGCGAAATGCTCCCGCCGCTGAGCTGGGGTGACGGGACCCTGGCCCTGTCCCGGGACCTGGCTGTGGGCAGCAGACCCAGCTCCCCCAGGTAAGAAGATCTCAAGGTCACATTTAGACTCCCGGGCCCCGAGCTTCAATCAGCTGGACCTGCAGAACCAAAAGAGCTTGTTTCTCTGGGTGCAGAATGAAAGGGGGGGAAGAGGAAGACGAAAGATATGTGGGGAGCCCAGGGCCGCCCTGAGAGGGTGAGGGTCCCACACCTGGGCCTTTCCCACGGCCCTCCCGGGCTCCAGAGGGAGGGCAGGGTCCCTCACAGGAGTCTCCGCTCTCAGGCTCAGGGTCCAGCGCCAGGCGGACAGCACACACTCCCCGAGGGACCCTGCACCCACGCTGCTCCTTTGCGATTCCCCCGGAGAGATGAGCGCCCTGCCCAGGCACCACCACTGGCCTGCACGTCTCTCTCCTCAAAACCCCACCAGAGCAGCTGGAGAACTCTCTGGAACGTGGGTCAGATCCCCTCACCACCCTCATCATTGTTCAAGTTCACCAGATGGGTCACAAGCCGGCCCCGCCCACCACCTCATCCCACCCCACTCTGTCCCCACCTCCCAGGCAGGAAGCATCGGACATGCGGGCATCTCACGCCCCCATGCCTTTGTCCCGCTCCTTCCTCGGCCGGTGAGGCCCTTCTGCACGGGACCACCTGGCAACCCCCCAGGCAGCTTTCCAGCCAAGCACATCTCTCGCCCCCACCCTGTGCTGTGTCCGCATCTATTTATGTAGCTGTGACCCTAGTTTAGAAAATGACCTGCTTGCTTGCCTGGATCCCGGACTCTGAGCTCCTGGGAGCAAAAGCCTCCACAGTGATCCTCAGGCCAGCTCAGAAACTCCGGGCCCCTTTGATGCAGGCAACTCGCCTGCGCCGCTGGAAAGATGAGCTCTGGGCCCGAGTTCCAGCGCCCCCGACACGCTGGGGCAGGTTAGTTTACCTCTCAGAGCCTGATTCCTTATCAGCAAAATGGGTCTAACCTCTGACTCAGAAGATTAAGAGGATCCCGGCCCAGACACACCCGCCAGAGACTGAGTGGGGCATAAAGCAGAAATCTGTTCCCTAGAATGAGACAGACCAGCGTCGGCCACCCAGAGAGTGAGCCACTTGCTAGGTTATCCGAAGCCAGGTGGTCACAAGGAAGTGGGAGAGGCCACCCACAGGGAGGGAGCAGTAAGGGGCAGCCAGGCCAGCGTTTCCCCAGCAGAGGGGCCCAGCCCGGCCAGGGCTTCCAGCAGCTGTTCTGGAGCATTCCTTCCTCTTGCCTTTTCACTTGGGGGCAGCCAGGCCTGCCCTCCTGATGGGAAAGACCTCGCTTGGACGTGCTAACACCTTAGATCTGATGCACCCAGCCTGCCAAGGAGGCGGGAGCCGTCCAGTGGGAGAGAGCTTGGCCTCTGCCTGGACAGGTGTGAGTTTTGTAGTTTGACCTTCCAAGCTCATGAGTCTCCGTTTTCCTTCTTGGTGGCCAGGGATGTGGGGGGGGGACACCTCTGGTCACTCCCTTGCCCCCCATGCTGTCCTCAGAAGGCATCCAGTACTCGTCAGTGGACTGGGTAGAAAGCTGGGTCCGTTGAAGATGGGTGAAAACCGGAAACCATCCTCACTGGGCTGCTCACCTGAGCACAGACCGCATCCTGTCTGTGGAGGGACAAAGTGGACGTCCTGCATCCATCAGGGTTGCATTCCTGCTCATACCGTCTGTCCCTAAGGGCTCTGGAAGTGTACTGGAGACAGCGATCAGACAGCCTGAAGACACAGGGGCATGCACACACACACGTGTACACACAGGTACAAGCACACACAGAGGGAGGCATACACAAGTGCACACGGATGTACAAGCACACACGTGCACATGCACACACAGAGGGAGGCATGCACACACACATGTACAAGCACACACACGCGTATGCACACACAGAGGGAGGCATGCATACACACACAGACACCACGCAGGCACACACACATATGCACAGCACACGCATACACACCAACACATACAACACTCACATGTATGCAGCACACACGGACACACACATCCACATGTACACACAGGTGTTGCAAGCCCAAACAACAAGCACACCACCTTTCATCATTTTTGCTTCAGGTTTTCACACAGTGGAGACTATTTTAGGCTGAAGAAAGTTAAGACTGAAGGTAACTCCTGGTCCGCGTGTGCACAAGTACACGCGTGCGCACCTACACTCAGAAACCCACAGAAAACTGTGACGGAAGAGCTCACTCACCCTCTCCCTCTGACGCTGAGGGAGAGAGAGAGCATGGCCTTGAGCCACCACAGAAGTGGACGCGGGGGGTCAAAGGTGAGATGTCACTGCCGGAGTGCAGGTTCTAGACACGAGGCACAAATCCTGTGCACACATCGGGCATCAGAAATCAGCCGAGGTTACTGCCCTGGGGTGCACTCCCCGAGGGAGTGGGTGGACGGCTGGAGGAGGGCTCCCCGACTGAGTCCCCGAGCCTCGGGGCGCCGGGCCAGCGGCACACATCTTCCAAAGCAGGCAGAATGCACGGGGTGAGCTGGCCTCGGGGTCAGACGGCCCCGGGAAGACCCTGCTCAGCCGCTGCCGGCTGTCGATTTGGGCGTGTATCCGAAAGTTGCAGTTTTGTCACCTTTAAAACTGGGGTAAAACCAGCCACTTGATGGAGTGATTGTGAAGATGAGAGTAAGATCTGTAAAGCCCTGAAAGCATTGCAGGGTCCAAATTAAGTGTGCAATGACTGTGCCCCCCAAATGACCAGGAGGCAGGGCATCCTGTGTAGAAAAGGAATTTTTTTGTTAGGAAAGTGCACCTTTAGGAAGGTACCTGAGCACCTGCCCGCCCTAGACAAGAGGGGGGTTCTCCAGGCACGGAAGGGGAGAGGGGTGCCAGGAGCAAGAGGGAGGAGCCAGGACAGACTGAGATGCTCAATGCCCCGGAACAGAGTAGAAGCCTCTGGAATACAGCACGCACTAGGTGGTGGGTGTGAGAGTTTTCCTTCTAACACAGACAAGTGGAGACAAGGACACACAAAATCTCCCTGCCTGGATAATTCCTAATGGCATTTTTAAAAAATAAAGCCATCTATGGGTAGAAGACCCAGACAGCGCAGGCAGGTGCACAATGAAAATAGAGCCCTCGCACGGCCATTCCATAACGTTGCCCTCATACCTTCTGTTCCTGGGATGACTGGGAGGGGCGGTGTCGGCCTGACTTCCTGCCCCAGCTCCCCCGATGGCTGCCTGGGGCCCCTGAGCCCCTGGCCCCCCGCCCTGGACTGTTTGAGTTTCCCACAACTGCTCTAACGAATGCCACACACTTAGTGGTTTCCAACAACAGAAACGTAGTCTCTTGCCGTCCTAGAGGCCAGAGTCCAAAATGAGTCTTTAGGGGCTAACGTCAAGGTCACGGGGGAATGGCTCCTTCTGGGGGCCCCGGGGGAGCACCGTTCCTCACGTAGCCCAGCATCTGGGGCTTCCGTGTTCCCGGCTCGTGGCCACACAGTCCGGGCTCTACCTCCCTGGCCCTACGCCGGCCTCCTGTCCGCAGTCAGGTCTCTCTCTGCGCCCCTCTCAGAAGGACACTTGGGATGGCGTTTAGGGCCACACAGATAGTCCAGGATCGTCTGCCCGTCTCGGATCTCACCTTAATCTCACCTGCAAAGCCCTCTTGGTTTCTCCGTACAAGGTCCCATTCACAGGTTCCAGGGGTGAGGACACGGCTGTCTTTGGGGGCCATCATTCAGCCGACCACTGGGACTTTCCAGGACACCACTGAGGGAGGGAAAGGAGAAGAATGAAATGGAAGAGGTAGAAATGTGTTTATTATCCCAGTTTCCAGGTAAGAAAGAGCAAAGGGAGACGGCCAGCCTCCTTGCAGGAGGAGTTTGCAGGGAGTGTGTCCACTGGATACCTCCGAGGGGGGGGGGGGGTCAAATCTTTCTCCTTGTGAGAGACCCAGGGCAGCCCTTCACCTGCCTTGCGAGTCCTGGGTCCTCAAACTCAGGGCCGCGTCATGCAGAGCCAGGCTCTGTGCATCCATTTCCCCCCCACGAGACACAGATAAGGAAATTGTGGCTGGAGGGGTTCCCAAGCCACCGGTCCCAAGTCACTTGTCCTGCTGAGGCACTTCCAGGGGACCACCCACATGCCGCCGCGGGCCAGAGACCCATGCTGCTGCACCTCTGCGTGCCAGGGTCCTGCTCACCACTGCTCTCACCTCTGCAGGGTCACTTGCCATCTTCAATGACAATTTAACGGTCTCGCAGCCTGAATCCTGCTTGCTCCGGAGTGGCAAACGCTCTCTTGTTTGCTGAACCTACCTAAACCCAGGATTTTAGACAGCAGGACACCGCCCCGCCCGACACGTGAATTGATGCTATTTTCAGAAGCATGAATGTAAAGGAGTAGGGGCGGGGAGGTTGTGGCCAGAGGACCGAGGGCCTTGTGACCAGTTGAGGGAAGGAGGACACTGCCCTGTCCAGGCAAAAGCAAGGGGACACTGGAAAATGAGGGCGATGGAAAGACCCTCTGCTTGACGCTCTGGAGGCAAACTCGCGCAGGATCAAATGAGCCTTCAGACGGCGCTGGCTCACTTACTAGGAACAGTAACTGTGAGCCAGGTGAGGCAACGGGAATAGCGCAGGTCAGATCCAGGTGTGTGTCAGGAGCAGAGCTGCCTCGTGCCAGCTGCTCACAGAGGGTCTGTGCACTTGCCCAGTCCTCAGAAACGCAGAGGGTATGAGGAGGGCCACTGTGTCGGTGGAGGGGTTGCATGGGGTCTCAGGGAGGTCAAGTGAGGCTGCGGCGGGGCAGGGCTTACCTCACTAATCCTCTGGGCTCACACCTGCCTCTGGCTGGATGCAGTGTCCGTGAGCCTTCCGTTATTCCATCCTGCCGGATGCAGTGAATTCCCTTCGCGCTTCACCTCTGCCGACTTGCTGGAGTGCAGGATGCTCACGCCTTGAGTGCCTTGGGCTTTCCTCTCACTGACGACTTAATCACACCTCTGTGCTTCTTCAGGAATCGGATGGCTGTATTGTTAAAGCACCTTCCCCAGCCTGGCTGGAAAGGAAACTTTACTCAATGTGTGCGTCTAGGGAACAGGCGTCCCAGCATGAAGTTGGGGGGAATCTATTTTGTTTTTTGAGATTAGGCAACAAGAAGCATCGTGGTGTGTTGGTTAAGAGCATGGAGCCTGGAAGCAGAATGTCTGGGTTCAAATTCTGGCTGTGCTCTGGGTCCTGGGGCAACTTAATTAGCTCTGCGTATCTCAGTTTTCCCATCTGTAAAATGGGGATAATCGAAGCCCCACACCTAAGGGCTGCCCTGAGGCTCAATCTATGATCGGGTTGACGTGTGTATCAGCAGAGCGGAGCTCATCGACTGGGTTTCACGCGCCGGGAGCCTTCCATACTGCACCTGCACAGCCCTCTCCACACGCCTGGGGCAGAGGTGTTCAGAATCCTTGGGTTTCGGGAATGTAATTCCCCTCCCCAGTGGGCCTGGCTCAGCACTCTATTAGTATTTCTGCAATAGAAACTTCATGCTGAGAGGAATCAATAAGTGGTATAAGTAATGGTTCTATAGTCATTTCCAGCCAGAAACTGCTCCCCATGGGCCCTATGTCAGTCAGATTTAACCACCAAATAAGTTCCAGAAAAAGCTTTTCTGTTTTTTTTGGATTTCAGCACTGAGGAAGAGGTTTTCATCTTGTCTCGAATAACACGCGTTCCTGGTCCCAGCGACAGGGGTGGGACAAGTTGGAAGGCCATATGGGAAAGGGACAGGGGTATTCACTCCAGTGAGGCGCAGACACATGGGCAAGTAGTTAAATGATTCTTTTTTTTAAGATCAAGCCAAGAAAAGACGGCTGGTGGCATCGTCCGGCCCCCCAGGGACTCCACTTGGGCAAAGCAAACATGGTGCCTTGTAGGAAACGCTGACACCTGCTGACACTCACCTGGCCCTCCTGGGAAGCCCCGCCCTGCCCCCTGGGGCTTCCTCCCTCCTCCGAGTGGCTGAGAATCTGAAGTGCGTGGCCACACCCAGACCCCAGGAGAGCCTGGGGAGGAGATGGCTGGAGTCTGAGGTGCTGTCCTGGACAGGTCACCGGCCCCTCCTGTGGCAGACGTGAGAGATTTCTGTAGCAAAGCCAAAGGCGAGGCTGGAGCCTGAATTACCCACTGGAAGGCCTGACTGTAAAATGTTATAAATAGGTGGAGTATTAAAAGATAACGCCAGGCTTCCCTGGTGTCGCAGTGGTTGGGAGTCCGCCTGCCGATGCAGGGGACGCGGGTTCGTGCCCCGGTCCGGGAAGATCCCACATGCCGCGGAGCGGCTGGGGCCGTGAGCCATGGCCACTGAGCCTGTGCGTCCAGAGCCTGTGCTCCGCAACGGGAGAGGCCGCAGCAGTGAGAGGCCCTTGTACCGCAAAAAAAAAAAAAAAAAAAAAAAAAGATAACGCCAAAAGTCTTCCATTACATTGAATGAGGGTGAAACTTCCGTTGCTCACTTCCATTGCTGCTACGCTTGGCCCTGCCTGGGTCCCAATGGCCTCTTCTGCGGAGCTGGAATAACAATCACTCATCAGGTATCTCGCCGAGGCAGCTTTTGTCCAAGCTCTAAAATGTCTGCTTTCCTCTTTTTTTTTCCTCTTTACTACTTGAGAGGAACTATAATAACAGGCAGCCTTCTAACTGACAGGTGGCCTCTATTGCCACACCCCGGATGTTTTAAATGCAGGAAAGCCATCCGGATTATTCTGGGGAGCTGGTCTCCCCACAGGCTGCCGACCACCTGTTTCCCTTCTTTTCCTCCACTTTTTTCAGTGCTGCCTCACGCTGCACCTGACAGGCGCTGGTGAGCTCAGGGAGGGCACGGAGGGTCAGGTCTCTACCCCGTTTCCTGACCAGAGACGTGCACCAATCCACACTGGGTGGGGGTGACTCATTACTTCTGAGTCAGAGAGCATGAACACATCAGAGCAAATGCACCCTCATTACTGGAAAAACGCCCCCAGTAGCCAGCGAACCACGCAGCACATTTGTCCACCAAGAACGGCCTATTTCTTATCAAGCTTGAAACACCTGTTCCCCTGGGCTCACAACAACACTTCCCAGGGAGAGAACACCAGCCTGCATCAATGTCAGGACAGCGGGTGTCTGGGAGGGACCCCCAACAGATATGCAGGCAAACATACTCCTGATTCAGTACTCAAACCCGGTTGGATGTTTGGACACTAAGAGGCAGCGTCAGACCTGCAGGTCCCTGCCCTCTGTGTGATGCGATACTCCCTGGGCCCGCAACCTTTGCGGGTGGGGACGCAGAGAGAGACGTGTTCCTCTGTTGCCAGGTCTGCCGCACTGGATTCGGTTCTAGGAAAAAGTTTGTTCCTTGGTACTATCTTTCATCGGAAGGCTCAGGCATGCCACTCTTTTGGCCTTAATTTCCGCTTCTTAAGAGCTATTCCTGGGACCACAGGCACCATCAGATGCTGTGCTCCACCCAAGCATGGTCATTCCACTAGTTACACCTCGAAGTCAGATTTGTCGTTTTTCTCCTTACTTGGTGGGCATAGTAGACAGAATAATGACACCTCACCCCAAAGGTGCCCACGACCTAACCCCGGGACTTGCGAATATGTTACCTTATGTGGTAACAGGGACTCTACAAGTGGGATTAAGTCAAGGACCTTGAGGAGGGAGATTTCCCTGCGTCATCCAGGGGTGCCCAAGGCCATCACAAGCGCCCTTATAAGAGGGAGGCAGGACGGTCAAGGTTAGAGGAAGGCAATGGGACAACAGACGCCGTGCTTGGAGTGATGTAGCCATGAACCTCTAGAGCTAGAAGTGGCACGAATTCTCCCCCCGCCCAGCCTCCAGAAGCCACGAGCCCCGCCCACGCCTGGGTTTAACCGCTCTAGGCCTCATTTTGGAATCTGACCTCCAGAATGGTCAGAGAATAAATTCGTGCTGTTTTAAGCCACTGTGTTCGTGGCATTTTCTTACAGCAGCCACAGGAAATTAATAGTGGCCGTACTCGGAACACTGAGGGTTGTTTGTTTGTTTTTTGGTCTTGGGGCGCGTGCACCGCGTAACGCAGCTTGCGGGATCTCAGTTCCCCGGCCAGGGATCGAACCCAGGCCCTGGCAGAGAAAGCACCAAATCCTAACCCCTAGACTGCCAGGGAATTCCCCGAACATGGAGTTTTAACAGAAACCTGCTGGGCATCAGGCTTTATCCGTGGGCAAGTGTGGGCTGAGAACGCGACCACGGAGTGCCCTCAATCCAGATTTGAAGCCGTCTCTCCCCCTCACTCACAATGAAGTCATAGATGAGGTAACTGGGGACCCTCACCCATAAGGTGGCGTTAGCCCTACCAGCTCAGTGCCTTCTGGCAGGATAAAAATTCAGATACTAGGTGGAGGGCGCCTCCCTGGTGCTAAGCTGAGGCCTCTCCAGACGGGAGATTTGCTACGGGCAAGCAGCATGCGAGCAGGACGCGGTGTCTGTGAGCTCCCCCAAGCCCGGCAGCTGGACGTCTGCACCCCGACACCCTGAGATGCTCGCCCGTGTCTCAGAGAGGGAAGGGACGGGCTTCAGAAGAACTTGACATTCGCATTGTTTTTACAGCACGGCTTCCGTCATTCCACATCCACCAGCTCCGAGAGGGAGGCACGATTATGCCTCCTGTCACCCAAGGCAAAGGGAGCTCCAGAGTCTGCAGCCAGCCAGGCCAGGGTCCTGGACGAGGCCACAAGACCCACAGGACGTCATGTCCTCAGGGACACCCCCCCATCCCCCAGCGTGTCCTCCGGCACAGGTGAGTCACCCTGAGCTTTCCCAGAACCTTATCCCACTTCCTCCCTCGTCTCAGCCCTCGGGTGGGAGCTGGCAGCTTCCCTCCTTTCCATTGATGTGGGCAGATAAGCCTACAGATCTTCATTCCCAGCCGCCCACTTGGCCTTTGGATGCCATTTTCCAAATGCCTTTCCCAGGCTCAGCCCTAGCCTGGAGCCACGGCCTCCGGAGGGTGGGCGATCGGTGAGGGAGCAGCAGTCCCAACAGGCTTCCCGTCCTCAGCCCTCCTCGGGGCTGGGCCAGGGCCTTAGCTGTGCTCTCCTTCAAGTCCACACGGGCCCTGGGAGGCAGACACTCACCCCAGGCCCGTTTTAGTGACAAGCTAAGTGCCTGGGGAGGGTTAGAGATGGGCAAGGCTGGTGTGTGAATCTAGCTCCAAATCCAGAGCCCAAGCGTGTAGAAGCTACCGTGCAGCTACTCCCGAACTGCCCGAGCACAGTACCCCTGTCCCTGCCCCTCTGCTGAGCAGCTGCTGAGGAGAACAGCATCTCCAAGAGTACTGACACCTGCAGACCTTCTCCAGTGTGTCAGAGACGCCCGCGGGGGGCAGAGGGGGCTCCTGGGATAAGCCTCCTGGTTCCCGGCCAGGGTAGCAGTTACTGTCCGGGGCCTGAAAACGTGTGAAGCCACTGCTACCCCAGAGCGGTGTTGCAGGAGAGAACGGTGGGGCGTGGGAGGATGCTCACGTCCCTGGAACGGCCGCCGAGCATGGGTTCTTGGCTTCGCACAGGAAAGAATTCAAGGGCGAGCCGTAGTAAACTGAAAGAGGGTTTATTCAGGGAGATACACCCTCCGCAGACAGAGTGTGGGCCACCTCAGAAGGCGAAAGGTCCCAAAATATGCGGTGGTTAGTTTTTATAGGGGTGGGTCATTTCCTAGGCTAATGAGGGGGAGGAGTATTCCAACCATTTTGGGGAAGGGGCGGGTATTTCCAGGAATTGGGCCACCGCCCACTTTTTGGCCTTTTATGGTCAGCCTCAGGACAGTCATGGTGCCTATAGCTGTGTCATTTAGCTCAGGGGTCCCCAACCCCCAATCCCAGTCCGCGTCCTGTTAGGAACCGGGCCGCGCAGCAGGAGGTGAGCGGCGGGCATGCGCGGAAGCTTCACTGCCGCTCCCCATCGCTCCCTGCCGCCGGCATCACCACCTGGACCATCCCCCACCCCACATCAGTGGAAAAATTGTCTTCCACGAAACCGGTCCCTGGTGCCAAAAAGGTCGGGGACTGCCAAGTTAGCTTGCTGATGTATTACAATGAGCATATTCTGAGGCTCAAAGTCTAGTGGAAGTCAATCATCCTCCATCCTGGACCTAGTTGGTTCTAACCAGTTTATGTTGTGTCCTCAACGGCTGTCATTCTTTTAAATGTTGTGTGCTGCCCTTCTTGTCTCAGTGGGAATAAACGAAGACCGCCCAGAAGAGAACAAGCAAAGGCTGCCCATTCAGAGATGGGCGTCGGCCACCATCACTTGTGCTTGACGGACACTCACAGGCAGGCAGGGGAGGGGGAAAGCTTTATTATTATTATTAAAAAATATATTTGTTTATTTATCTTAGGCTGGGTTTATTTATTTTAGGCTGGGTTCAGTCTTCGTTGCGGTGTGCGGGCTTCTCATTGTGGTGGCTTCTCTTGTTGCGGAGCACGGGCTCTAGGCACGCAGACTTCAGTAGTTGTGGCACATGGGCTCAGTAGTTGTGGTTCGCGGGCTCTAGAGCGCAGGCTCAGTAGTTGTGGCGCATGGGCTTAGTTGCTCCATGGCATGTGGGATCTTCCCAGACCAGGGCTTGGACCTGTGTCCCCTGCATTGGCAGGCAGATTCTTAACCACTGTGCCACCAGGGAAACCCAGGGGGAAAGCTTTAGAGTGGAAAACAGGGCAGGCTCCAGGGGGCCCTGATGGAGGCTGTCACCACGGGGACACTGGGGCAGGTTCACCTCCTATGTGATAGGCTAGTGGAGCAAAGTTGACTTTCTTTGATTGGTCCTAAATTAGAGGTGGGGACAAAAGTCAGGGAAGCGGACTCTCATTGACCAAGTTGTGACCATTCTTGGTCCCAGAGGTTAGGGGTCATTCTCCTGTCCTCTATGGTCGGGCCATTATCCATATAGAGGAAGAAAAACTTTTTCTCTACCTTGTTATGTTCTGTTATTGGGGCCCGATACTAAAGCCATCAGCAGGAGGTCAGCGTTTATGTCCTATGTGTACGGAAGTCAGTTCACAAAGCAGCTGGCTCGGTAAATGGTTAAAATGAAAGACTGGTACTCCTAACTTAGTAGGGAAAATGGAGAGGGGAGAACAGCCCCTGTGGGCTTCCTTTTCTATGAAATAGTTTTCTTTAGGAAAGACAAGGGAGTTTGTTTTGTTTCAAAGTTCTAATCATCACTCCTCCTTCCCATTGTCTTTTTTGTTTTAAGGGAACGCTATTTATTTTTGGCTGTGTTGGGTCTTCGTTTCTGTGAGAGGGCTTTCTCTAGTTGCGGCGAGCGGGGTCCACTCTTCATCGCGGTGCGCGGGCCTCTCACTGTCACGGCCTCTCTTGTTGCGGAGCACAGGCTCCAGATGCGCAGGCTCAGTAGTTGTGGCTCACGGGCTTAGTTGCTCCGCGGCATGTGGGATCCTCCCAGACCAGGGCTCGAACCTGTGTCCCCTGCATTGGCAGGCAGATTCTCAACCACTGTGCCACCAGGGTAGCCCGACAAGTGAGTTTTTAGGGGAACCGGATGGTAGAAAAATTGTGATAATATTTATTTGTTTAAACAGGTATAAATGGTCTTTCTGTCTTCAGGGCCATAAAATGCCCCCAAAGAAGGGATTTATGGAGCCTCATTTCCCAGAAGTTGCTGCTTTTAGCTAGGTAAGCGGAGTGCCAAGGAGGCTTTTTTCTGCATCTGTTGAATCTCAGATGTCTGCAGCTTAAAATAACGTTTATGCCGACTCTGGGGTCCTGAGCCGGTCTGTACATCTGTTTGTATATGCAGTCCCTCACCATCCTCAAAACGAGGAGACCAAAACTCAGAGATGTGAAACATCCTTACCCAAGTTGTCCATCCGCTGGGTGGCGGAGCTGTCTTGCTTCGGGATCCTTTCATGGGGTCAGCCCTCTCTCCCAGGGTGCAACCGGGATGGTGTGAAGATGGCTTCACAGAGAAGAATCCTACCCATCCATCCACCCACCCACTCATACACCAGGGTTTAGCAGGAATCAATATGACACAGGCCCTGATTTTGAGTTGTCCACCCTCTAGTCTAGTGGGAGACAGACTCCTAAAGAGTTATTGATGTTATATTTAAAATTCCAATCATTTCTTTTGTAGAATATCTGCCCATCCATCTACTTCCTAGAATAGAATATTCATCCAATGGTGATAAACACTCACCAAGTTAGTTAAGTTCGGAGCAATCTCTATTTTCCTATTTATTACATTCTGTACTTTCCAAATCGTCTACCTTCAGAATTTATTATTTTTATAATGGGAGTAGGGAGGTTTTTTCTTTCTTTTTTTTTGGCTGCGTTGGGTCATCGTTGCTGCACGCGGGCTTTCTCTGGTTTTGGTGAATGGGGGCTGCTCTTAGTTGCAGTGCACGGGCTTGTCATTGTGGTGGCTTCTCTTGTTGCGGAGCACGGGCTCTAGGCGCGCAGGCTCAGTAGTTGTGGTGCACGGGCTTAGTTGCTCCGCGGCATGTGGGATCTCCCAGGACCAGGGATCAAACCTGTGTCCCCTGCATTGGCAGGCGGATCTTAACTACTGTGCCACCAGGGAAGTCCTGGGAGTGTTTTTGCTTTTTTTTTTAACTCTTCAATATCTTTTTATTGCCTGAAAGTCTGATTGTTTCTCAAGCCCCTTCATCATCTGATCTAACTGACTCTTCCATGCCCACCTGCCCTCCCCAATACTCCCTGCCCGCCCCGTCACCAGGGTTTCTCAAACTTCCTGTCCTTGCTTACCTTGAATTTTGTATGGAGCGTCCTTACCTCCACCTTTGCTTGGAAAATGCCCCCCGCACCACCATCCCTCAAAACCTAGTTTAAATGTCTTCCTTCCTGAATCTCCTAACTCTGTCTGTCTGCTGCTAAGATTTTATCAGCACTTCCCACGATCTTCGAAAATGTGCTTTTTAATGAATGCATAATATTCCCCTGTGGGTCACTATCATTTATTTCCTCAGTCCTTGGTTTGGGAGTATTTGGTTGTTTCCAAAATCTGAATTATACATAATGTTGTAATAAGCCTTCTTGTTCACTGACTTTGATCTCTACTCTTCTTCTGTAAGGTAGATTTCTAGAAATGAGGTCTCTAGGCCAAAGAGTAAGAATACTTCTTAAGGCTCTTCTTTCATATTTCAAAATTGCTTTCCAAACAGGTTTACAATTTACCCTCTAGCACCCGTGTGTAGGCGTGCCTGCCCCTCCCCCAGCTTCACCAGAGTGGTGTGTCATCAGTTCAAAAACGAGTGTCAATTTGATACCTGATTCTTCACTGTTTTGATCTGCATTTCTTTGACTGTTAGTGAAATTGAGTTTTTTTAAAGTAGCTTATTTTAGCAACTAGAGATTATCATACTAAGTGAAGTAAGTCAGAAAGAGAAAGACAAATACCATATATCACTTACACGTGGAATCAAAAACTGACACTAATGAACATATCTGTGAAACAGAAACAGAATCATGGACATAGAGAACAGACTGGTGGTTGCCAAGGGGGAGGGGTTCAGGGGAGGGATGGATTGGGAGGTTGGGGTCAGCAGATGTAAGCTTTTATATAGAGAATGGATAAACAGTAGGGTCCTACTATACAGCACAGAGAACCATATTCAATATCCTATGATAAACCATAATGGAGAATATTTTTTAAAAGTATATATGCATATGTATATACAGCAAAAATTAATACAACATTGTAAATCAACTATACTTCAATAAAAAATTGATTTAAAAAAGTCAAAAGAAGCTTATTTTAAAAGTTTATTTAGATAGCCTAGTGGTTAGGGCTTCAGAGTCCAAGACGGGCTCAAATTTCGGCTCTGTTGATTAGGAGGTTCCATTCTGGCAACTTAGGGAAAATTTCATAACCCCTCTGATCCTCTGTGTCCATCAGCAAACAGGGAGTCAGGCTGGGGCCCACCTCCTGGAGCCCTTGTGAGAACTGAATGAAGACATATATGTAAATAACTCAGCTTGATATCCAGGACCTGACTGGTCCATAAACATTACCCATATTATTATGAGTTCTTGGACCTTAATATTTCGTGTCGAAATTGGATGCTTTTTAACTGTTTTTCTAGTGGTGTATATTGTTCATAATAACTTATGAAAAACTTTTCTATATATTGAGTTCAGTCCTTTGCCTGCCATATTTATGTTGATATTTTTGCAATGTTTACTGTTCATTTTTGCTCCCATTATTTTTTCCCCAGGAGATTTTTATTTTATGCAGACATATTCCTGTCTTCGTTCATGATTCCTTCCATTAATTTTATGCCAACAATTCCTTCCGAGAACGGAGATCAATGAAATATTTTTCTCTCCAATTTTTTAAAAATCATTTTCATTCTTACCCTTCTCTCTTACATCCACAGACAATTTTGGTTTAAGTTGTCAGGGAGGATCAAATCTAATCCTTTGGCCACACCATTTGGAGAATAATTCTTTGTGGATTTAAAAGCAGAAGGTGGGACTTCCCTGGTGGCGCAGTGGTTAAGAATCCGCCTGCCAATGCAGGGAACACGGGTTCGATCGCTGGTCAGGGAAGATCCCACATGCTGCAGATCAACTAGCCCGTGTGCCACAACTACTGAGCCTGCACTCTAGAGCCCGCGAGCCATAACTACGGAGCCAACGAGCCACAACAAGTGAAGCCCATGTGCCTAGAGCCCATGCTCCACAACAAGAGAAGCCACCGCAATGAGAAGCCCGTGCACTACAACTAAGAGTAGCCCCCACTCACTGCAGCTAGAGAAAGCCCGCACGCAGCAACGAAGACCCAATGCAGCCACAAATAAATAAATAAAGAAATAAATAAATAAATATAATAACTCTGGCAGAAGTCATTAGCGTGTGTCAACTCACTCAGAACCACCCGATGAGGAAACCAAGGTGTAAGCTGGACTCTAAGTAACTTGCCCAAGGTCTGAGCCAGGGATGGAGCCCGGATGAAGGAGGGATCAGAGTCAAGGAGATGAATGTATCCAAAGTAATGGTCCGGATGAGAGATAGTGGGGTCCACCTACACAGTAGCAGGGGGAGGAGAGGAAAGGAGGGGAGACGGCAGCTGGGTGATGTATTTAAGAGATGAGGCTGGGATTTGACAATCAACTACCTTCTGGGGTGTCTTAGTGGGAGGGAGAGTTGAAGAGTCCCATTTCTTTGGGAGCAAGAAAGGCCCTCAAAGGGTTCCCAGTAAATTTAAGTTTCTAGCCTCACCGTGAAATAATTTGGAGAAGAAGGGAGGTTAAGAAAGTAAAGTGAGAATTTATTTAAGCAAGAATACTCCCTCAGCATAAGAGCAGGAAGACAGGTGAGGAGCTGCTGCCCTGGGGTTTTTGTTGTTGTTGTTGTTGTTTTGTTTTTTGTTTTGTTTTTTGTGGTACGCAGGCTTCTCACCGCTGTGGCCTCTCCCATTGCGGAGCACAGGCTCCGGACACACAGGCTCAGCGGCCATGGCTTATGGGCCCAGCCACTCCGTGGCATGTGGGACCTTCCCAGACCGGGGCACGAACCCGTGTCCCCTGCATCAGCAGGTGGACTCTCAACCACTGCGCCACCAGGGAAGCCCTGCCCTGGGTTTTTTTGGTAAGCCGGTTATGAGGGACATACAAAGGAGGGGACGGAATATTCACTGGGGAAGGAGGAGTTTGGGGATCGTATTCCCTGATTTTCATCCCAGCTCCATTTTCCCAAGGGGAGGAGGGATTTTTATCCTTATTTAGCTTAGATCACAAGTATCATGGTGTCAGTGCATGATGCGTACTTCTCTGAAAAGCTAATTTTATTGTAATGAGAGCAAAATGAGCAACAGATTATATTCTCTGATGCAGGAGATTCCTGCCTTTCCTCATCTTCCTTTTTCAGCTTCCGGGACACTTATCACCCAAAATATGTGGTTTCCTGTTAGTCTGAAATTTCCTGCTTTTCTCTATCTGCCTATGGACGCCTGCTGTTTACAAGATACACGATTTCCTGTCACCTGGCCCCACCCCCATTTCTTTCCTCATATCTATAGCTACCTCCGAGGTGTAACAAAAGGAGACTGCAAGTGCCTTAGAAGCATCCCCTTCCTCTCTCCTCCCTGTGCCCAGCGTGCCCGGCTAGCACACAGCATAAAAGCCACGCCATCTTCTTTCTTTCCAAATGGCTCAGACTCGGCAGGCCTTGATGTTGGCCAGGATGGCCTCATCTTTCTCTTTCATCAAAATCCCCTCACACCTCTGGGACAACAGTAAACATAACAACATTCACATTATAGGGGTCCCAGAAAGAGAAGAGAGAGAGAAAGGACGCAAGAAAATATTTGAAGAGATTATAGTCAAAGACTTCCCTAACATGGGAAAGGAAAGAGCCACCCAAGTCCAGGAAGCACAGAGTCCCCGGCAGGATAAACCCAAAGAGAAACACACCGAGACACATAGTAAGCGAATTGGCAAAAATTAAAAACAAAGAAAAATTATTGAAAGCAACAAGGGAAAAATGACAAATAACATACAAGGGAACTCACATAAGGTTAAGGGCTGATTTCTCAGCAGAAACTCTACAAGCCAGAAGGGAGTGGCAGGATATATTTAAACTGATGAAAGGAAAGAACCTACAACCAACATTACTCTACCCGGCAAGGATCTTATTGAGATTTGACAGAGAAATCAAAAGCTTTACAGACAAGCAAAAGCTAAGAGAATTCAGCACCACCAAACCAGCTCTACAACAAATGCTAAAGGAACTTCTCTAAGTGGGAAACACAAAAGAAGAAAAGGACATACAAAAACAAACCCCAAACAATTAAGAAAATGGTCATGGGAACATACATATCAATAATTACCTTAAATGTGAATGGATTAAATGCTCCAACCAAAAGACACAGGCTCGCTGAATGGATACAAAAACAAGACCTAGAGACACATACAGACTCAAGGTGAGGGGATGGAAAAAGATATTCTATGCAAATTGAAATCAAAAGAAAGCTGGAGTAGCAATACTCATATCAGATAAAATAGACTTTAAAATAAAGAATGTTACAAGACACAAGGAAGGACACTACATAATGATCAAGGGATGAATCCAAGAAAAAGATATAGCAATTATAAATATATATGCACCCAACATAGGAGCACCTCAATACATAAGGCAAATGCTAACAGCTATAAAAGAGGAAATCGACAGTAACACAATAATAGTGGGGGACTTTAACACCTCACTTATACCATGGACAGATCATCCAGACAGAAACTCAATAAGGAAACACAAGCTTTAAGTGACACAACAGACCAGATAGATTTAATTGATATTTATAGGACATTCCACCTGAAAACAGCAGATTACACTTTCTTCTCAAGTGCACACAGAACATTCTCCAGGATAGATCACATCTTGGGTCACAAATCAAGCCTCAGTAAATTTAAGAAAATTGAAATCAAACCAAGCACCTTTTCCGACCACGATGCTATGAGATTAGAAATCAATTACAGGGGAAAAAAACGTAAAAACACAAACATATGGAGGCTAAACAATATGTTACTAAATAACCGAGAGATGGAAATCAAAAAAAACCTAGAGACAAATGAAAATGAAAACACAACGATCCAAAACCTATGGGATGCAGCAAAAGCAGTTCCAAGAGGGAAGTTTATAGCTAAACAAGCCTACTTCAAGAAACAAGAAAAATGTCAAATAAACAATCTAACCTTACACCTAAAGGAACTAGAGAAAGAAGAACAAACAAAACCCAAAGTAAATAGAAGGAAAGAAATCATAAACATCAGAACAGAAATAAATGAAATAGAAACAAAGAAAGCACTAGCAAAAATCAATAAAACTAAAAGCTGGTTCTTTGAAAAGATAAACAAAACTGATAAACCTTTAGCCAGACTCCTCAAGAAAAAGGGTGAGGACTCAAATCAATAAAATTTGAAATGAAAAAGAGAAGTTAAAACAGACACCGCAGAAATACAAAGCATCACAAGAGACTACTACAAGCAACGCTATGCTAATAAAATGGACAACCTGGAAGAAATGGACAAATTCTTAAAAGGTATAGCCTTCCAAGACTGAACCAGGAAGAAATAGAAAATATGAACAGACCAATCACATATAATGAAACTGAACCTGTGATTAAAAATCTTCCAACAAACAGAAGTCTAGGACCAGATGGCTTCACAGGTGAATTCTATCAAACATTTAGAAAAGAGCTAACACCCATCCTTCTCAAACTCTTCCAAAAAACTGCAGAGGAAGGAACACTCCCAAAGTCATTCTACAAGGCCACCATCACCCTGATACCAAAACCAGACAAAGGTACTGCAAAAAAAAGAAAATTACAGACCATTATCACTGATGAATATAGATGCAAAAACCCTCAACAAGATACTAGCAAACAGAATCCAACAGCACATTAAAAGGATCATACACCATGATCAAGTGGGATTTATCCCAGGGATGCAAGGATTCTTCAATATATGTAAATCAAACAATGTGATACACCATATTAACAAACTGAAGAATAAAAACCATATGATCATCTCAATAGATGCAGAAAAAGCTTTTGACAAAATTCAACACCCATTTATGATAAAAACTCTCCAGAAAGTGGGCATAGAGGGAACCTACCTCAACATAATAAAGGCCATATATGACAAGCCCACAGCAAACATCATTCTCAATGGTGAAAAACTGAAACCATTTCCTCTAAGATCATGAACAAGACAAGGATGTCCACTCTCACCACTATTATTCAATATAGTTTTGGAAGTCTTAGCCAAGGCAATCAGAGAAGAAAAATAAATAAAAGGAATGCAAATTGGAAAAGAAGAATTAAAACTTTCACTATTTGCAGATGCCATGATACTATACATAGAGAATCCTAAAGATGCCACCACAAAACTACTAGAGCTAATCAATGAGTGTGGTAAAGTTGCAGGATACAAAATTAATGCACAGAAATCTCTTGCATTCCTATACACTAACAATGAAAGACCAGAAAGAGAAATTAAGGAAACAATCCCATTCACCATTGCAACAAAAAGAATAAAATACCTAGGAATAAACCTACCTAAGGAGACAAAAGACCTGTATGCAGAAAACTATAAGACACTGATGAAAGAAATCCAAGATGACACAAACAAATGGAGAGATATACCATGTTCTTGGATTGGAAGAATTAACATTGTGAAACTGACTATACTACCCAAAGCAATCTACAGATTCAGTGCAATCACTTTCAAACTACCAAGGGCATTTTTCACAGAACTAGAACAAAAATTTCACAATTTGTATGGAAACACAAAAGACCCCAAATAGTCAAAGCAATCCTGAGAAAGAAAAATGGAGCTGGAGGAATCAGGCTCCTGGATTTCAGACTATGCTACAAAGCTACAGTAATCAAGACAGTATGGTATTGGCACAAAAACAGAAATATAGATCAATGGAACAGGGTAGAAAGCCCAGAGATAAACCCACGCACCTATGGTCAGCTAATCTATGACAAAGGAGGCAAGGATATACAATGGAGAAAAGAAAGTCTCTTCAATAAGTGGTGCTGGGAAAACTGGACAGCTACACATAAAAGAATGAAATTAGAACACTCCCTAACACCACACACAAAAATAAACTCAAAATGGATTAGAGACCTAAATGTAAGACCGGACACTATAAAACTCTTAGAAGAAAACACAGGAAAAATACTGTTTGACATAAATCACAGCAAGATCTTTGTTTACCCACCTCCTAGAGTAATGGAAATAAAAGTAAAAATAAACAAATGGGACCTAATGAAACTTAAAAGCTTTTGCACAGCAAAAGAAACTATAAACAAAACAAAAAGACAACCCTTAGAATGGGAGAAAATATTTGCAAACGAATCGACGGACAAAGGATTAATCTCCAAAATATATAAAGAGCTCATGCAGCTCAATATTAAAGAAAGAAAAACAACCCAATCCAAAAATTGGCAGAAGACCTAAATAGACATCTCCCCAAAGAAGACATACAGATGGTCAAGAGGCACATGAAAAGCTGCTCAACATCACTAATTATTAGAGAAATGCAAATCAAAAATACAATGACGGGGCTTCCCTGGTGGCGCAGTGGTTGAGAGTCCGCCTGCCGATGCAGGGGATACGGGTTCATGCCCCAGTCTGGGAAGAGCCCACATGCCGCGGAGCGGCTGGGCCTGTGAGCCATGGCCGCTGGGCCTGCGCATCCGGAGCCTGTGCTCCGCAACGGGAGAGGCCACAACAGTGAGAGGCCCGCGCACCACAAAAAAAAAAAAAAAAAAAAAAATACAATGAGGTATCACCTCACACCGGTTAGAATGGGCATCATCAGAGAATCTACAACAACAAATGCTAGAGAAGATGTGGAGAAAAGGGAACCCTCTTGCACTGTTGGTGGGAATGTAAATTGATACAGCCACTATGGAGGACAGTATGGAGGTTCCTTAAAACACTAAAAATAGAACTACCATATGACCCAGCAATCCCACTACTGGGCATATACCCTGAGAAAACCATAATTCAAAAAGACACATGCTCCCCAATGTTCATTGCAAAACTATTTACAATAGCCAGGTCATGGAAGCAACCGAAATGCCCATCGACAGATGAATGGATAAAGAAGATGTGGTACATATATATACAATGGACTATTACTCAGCCATAAAAGGAACGAAATTGGGTCATTCGTAGAGACATGGATGGACCTAGAGACTGTCATACAGAGTGAAGTAAGTCAGAAAGAGAAAAACGAATATTGTATATTAACGCATATATGTGGAATCTCGAAAAATGGTACAGATGAACCGGTCTGTAAGGCAGAAATAGAGATACAGATGTAGAGAACAAACGTATGGACACCAAGGGGGGAAGTAGGGGGTGGGGATGGGTTGAATTGAAGATTCATATATACACCAATATGTATAAAATAGATAACTAGTAAGAACATGTTGTATAAAAAATAAATTTATTAAATTAAATTTTTAAAAAATCCCCTCACACCTCTCCCTTCCTCTTTCTTCTCTCCCGGTCACCGTCTTCCTCGTACAAAACATGGCTCTGGCCATGGACCCCTGCAGAGGGAGGAGAGGCATGCCTGGTCATGCCTGGTCGTGCCTGGGCTTTCCCGTCACTTCCAAATTAGCCGACGTCTCCCAAGCCACAAAGGCCCCTGGCTGGGCTTCCCTTAAGGGGGCAGCAGGGGGACCTAGCGTTCCTGTAGTTGACCAGCTCCTCAAGCTGGGGTCAGCCGTGACCAGGTCCATCACTGATGGGTATGACTTCCTGGCCGTGACATCCGAACCTTCCCCTCAGGCAATGAGTCCATTGTTCTGAGACTTGCAGCAGCTACTGAGCTAAGGGTAAATCTCCACGACACGCCACGGCCGTGGCCGCAGTCACACCACCTCTCAGCACTGCAGTAGCCAGGTCTCAGGATCCAAAGGCAAATTAGAAACTGCCCATACTTTGACTTCTCAAAACAGTAGGAGAGCAACTCTGGAGTCATACAGAGCAGATGTGAGGTCCCCTCTCTACCTTCATCCATCTGCACGTACAAGTTTCTTCTCTGGCCTCTGCTTCCCCTTCTGTGCATGGAGCCACTGAAGCTCACAGCTCGGAGTGACTCGAGGGAGGCTGATTGAGAGAACACACCCACAGAATCGAGTAGCCCAGGCCCAGGAAACACTAGTTTTTTTTTTAGTTTTTTTTATTATCATTATTTTTTTTGGCCACGCTGCACACCTTGTGGGATCTTAGTTCCCTGAACAGGGATCCCACCCAGCCACTCAGCAATAAAAGTGCAGAGTCTTAACCACTAGACCACAGGGGAATTCCCAGCACTAGCTTTTTAAAAACAGAGCTCAGGACTTCCCTGGTGGTGCAGTGGTTAAGAATCCACCTGCCAATGCAGGGGACACGGGTTCAAGCCCTGGTCCGGGAAGATCCCACATGTGGCGGAGCCACTAAGCCCGTGCGCCACAACTACTGAGCCTGTGCTCTAGAGCCCGCGAGCCACAACTACTGAACCCATGTGCCACACATACTGAAGCCCGCGTGCCTAGAGCCCGTGCTCCACAACAAGAAGAGCCACTGCAACGTGAAGCCCGTGCACCGCAACGAAGACCCAACGCAGCCAAAAATAAATAAATGTATTAAAAACAAATAAAAATTAAAAAATAAAACAGAGCTCCTTTCACAGCTCTCCAGGTTACCAATTTGCAAAGGTATGTAGCATCCTGCAGGGAGAATTTAAGGGAAACGCATTTGAGGGTGGGGCTGTTGGGCGCTAGTGCACCCAGCCAGCCCCTCTCTCTACCTGCAGCTCACCTGCTGCATGATTTTTCACATGAATTCTTGCCTGTGTAGAATTCCTCACCTGGAAAAAGATCAGAATGACCATCTCACTTGTCTAATCAGGGGAAAGTGAGGTCAGGACACGCTGGAACACAATGTAAGTGTGCCACTGGTGCCCTAGACACTTGGAGACTGCCTGGGTCTCGGCCCTTCTTTTCCAGCTGCTCTTCCCAGCACGCCGGCCCCTCCGCTGAGCTGCTGGAGGAGGGGTGCAGGCCTGGATTCCTGGCCGAGGGCTTCCTGTCGCTCTCTTGCAGGCAATTTCCCTTTCCTTTTCTGCCTTTTTGGGCGGGGCGAGGACCATCTCTCTGAACCGGGCAGTTGGGCCTCTCTGACGTCCTCCTTCGCTGCCCTTAGAACCCAGGGTCTGTCCTGTTAGACTGTCTTAGCGGATTGCTGGCTAATAGCTGCTCTTGAACCTCAGGTATGTCACTCAGCCTGCATTTCCTGCTGAGGGAACCTGATGTCAACAGAGCAGCTCATACCTGCTCCTCCACACGGCTCCTTCCTGGCCATCCCTGCCCCCGCCCCCCAGCCGGGCTGCCTTTGTGCTGGGAGCAGGGCCTGCCCTGGGGAGAACCACAAAAAAATGAACGCGGGCTGCTTGAAAAGAGCCAGGTCAGCACATCTGTGAGGTTAGGTCAGCCCCCGAGTGGCCAAGATGGGAGGCCATGGAGATTCATAGAGATCTTGTCTTTGGGGTTTGACGTCTAAGCCTCCTGTCCCCGGGAAACTGTCTTTAGAGGCATGGGAGGAGCCTCCCACAAGTCAGAGCGCATGCACCTCCATGTTTTCTGCTGCAGACCGTCCAAGAGGAGTCTGTGTCTCTGCAGCACGAAACTAAGCCCCCTCCCATCTCCCGCGTCCCCCGCCCCCAGCCACGGGCCTTGCCTCGAGGGCCACCCACTTCATCCTTGGTTCTTCCAGAAAAGATGGTCTGTCTTCCCACCTCTTCCCCAGAAGGTCAGTGATTCTAATGCCCGCCTTCTTAGGTGCATCCTCCATTCGCCCATTCTCTGCACAGTAGAAGACCCCGCGGTATGCCGTCCCGGGTCAAGTCCTGGCGACGTGAGGCAGTAACGGTGAGCTCGAGTGAGCACTTCGGTCTCACTGAGAGCCTCAGTGCCTTCATCTGTCAAATAGGGGCAAAGCCTCCTGGTGGGTTATTACGGGGGTCACCTGAGAGAGTGGAGTTGAGGCATTGGTCACCTCGGTAGAGCTGGGCTGCTGCAGAGGGTGGCTCCAACGCCCTGAGGACACTGCAGCAAACAGGACCCGTCATCTCACCGCCTTTGCTCAAGCAGGTGTGGGGACCAGTCGGGCAGGTCCCGGGGAGCTGACCATGTTTGCCTTGGGTCGTGGGGCTGGTCTGCAGCCCTTCCGGTGCCACACCCCGTGTGTCAGCCTCCAGGGAGCACGCTGGTCTTCTCCACTGTGTTTCCCGCTCTTTCATCTACCAAGTTTGGGGCAGAGCTGGTGCCCAGAGCACAGGCCCCCGAGAACCTGCACTGTAGGAAGACCGGCCCCCCCCCCAGGTACCCGGGGGTCTCGCGCCAGCCCAGGGCTAACTCTGTGCTGGGTACTCACCCATCCCACCACCGTCTCAATGTCCTTCGTGTGTTAACTCATCTTCTCCTCACATTTCCCTATGGGGTCTGAATTCTCCCTGCCCGGGTGAGCCTTCCATCCTAGCTGGGGAGACAGACCACACAGAAAACAGGAGACACGTTACAGAATGTGCTAGAAGGAGCAAAGCATGGCCGTGTTGAGCAGAGACTTGACAGATTAGACAATAAGCCACGGGCGTTGTTATCCCCACTTTACAGATGAGGAAACCGACGTACAGATGGACAGAGGGACTTGGTCAAGGTCACGCAGTTTGTCCTTGAACCCAAGTACTCTGACTTCAGAGCCTGTTCTCTAAACGACGCATCACAAACTTTTTCCTAAAAAGGCCCGGGAGTAAATATTTTAGGCTTTGCCGGCCACATACGGACTCTGACACCTGTTCTTCTTCGTTTTTTTACAACCCTTAAAAAATGTGGAAACTATTCTGGCTCTCAGGCAGCACAAAAACAGGTGCAAGGAGTGGCTTTTCAGTCCTTGCTCTAAGCCATTAGCCTTCCCAACTTTCCTAATTAAGTTAAAATTTCTCAAAACCCAGCATGACGTGAAGTGGGTGGCATTGCTCCCATTTTACAGACGAGGAAATTGAGGCTCAGGAAAGTGAAGTAACTTGGCTGTGATTACAGAGCCAGAATTCCAGCCCCGGTCTGTCTGGGTTGGCAAGATCCAGGCACTTTCTCCATTCTGCTCCAAGCGTCTTACCTGTGATACCGTGTTTTTAAATCCCTGCTTTAAAATGCAGCATTGGGATAAATTAGAAGGTTGGGATTAACATATACACCCTATCTATCTATAAAATAGATAACCAACAAGGACCTACTGTGTAGCACAGGGAACTATACTCAATATTTTGTAATAACGTATAAGGGAAGAGAATCTGAAGAAGAATAAATACGTGTGTGTATAACTGAATTGCTGTGCTGTACACCTGAAATTAACACGATATTGTAAATCAACTATACTTCAATAAAAAAATAAACTAAATAAAATGCAACATTCACGATTCCTCAAAAAATTAAACATAGAACTACCATATGGCCCAGCAACTCTACTTCTGGGTATATACTCAGAAGAATTGAAAGCAGGGACTCAAACAGGTATTTACACCCTACGTTCATAGCAGCATTACCCACAATAGCCAGGAGTGGAGGCCCCTCGAGTGTCCATGGATGGATGAATGGACAAGCAGAACGTGGTCCACCCACACAACGCAATAGTGTCCCGTCTTAAAAAGCAAGGACATTCCGACACCTGCTACAAAGTGGATAAACCTCGAGGGCACGATGCTTAGTGAAAGAAACCAGACATGAAAGATCAAACACTGTATGATTCCGCTTACGTGAGGCCCCAGAGGTGTCCAATTCATGGAGACAGAAAATAGGATGATGGGGGCCCGGGGCTGGGGGGAAGATGGGAGTGAGTGTCTCATGCGGGCAGAGTTTCAGGCTGGAAAGATAAAAGGGTTCTGGAGACAGACGGTGGTGATGGCTGTAGACCCATGTGAACGGATTTAATGTTACCTGTACGCTTAAGAATGGTTGAAATGGTACATTTGTGTTTTGTGTATTTACCACAGTTAAACAAACAAAGCGTCCACGGGAGGCACAGTTCGCCAACCACTGACGTTTCCCTCCCCCGCAAGTGAATGTCCATCCCCGTGTCACCAACTTGTCTCGGGAGCGGAGAGACCCGGAGACAGAGACCCACGTGGGAGGCAGGTGATGGATGAAGACTCACCGCGGTTCTCTCCCGGCAGCGGATGCCCCAGCGCCGGGCGTGGGAGGCGGACGCGGGCAGATCAGGCCCACGGGGTGACCTGGCCGCCCCCGAGGCCCACCCCAGGCCTCCGGTTCTGAGCTCTGAGCTCTTTCCGACGACCCGAGCCCATGGCCGCCGCCCCTCATACGGGGAAGCTGTGGAGGGCGGGGCCCACGTCCTGCCAACTGCCTGCTCCCACCTGGGTTTCCCGGGAGGACCTGGCTGAGCCTGGCTGACGGTGCCAACCTGTTTGTCTTCATTGTACCTGGGAAGCACCGTTGTCACAGCCCAGGGAGGAGCGGTTGGCCCCGGCGTAGCCCCTGCAGGAGGTGAGTCATTGCAGGTGTGCCCGTCAACTCACGAACTGACCCTGAACGCACACAGCGGCACCCTGGGAGGCCACCACTTACCGGAAAACTACATTTAATTGCTAATTATAGTCACTGTTTATTGAGCTCCTATTAGATGCCATGCACTAAGCCTGAGTATGTGGCTTGTGTATTTCATTTAATTCCCACAGTCACCCGAGGAGGAAAGCACCACCATCCCCACTTTCCAGATGAGGAAGCTGAGGTTTCAAAAGGTCAGGGGCCCCTGCCCAGCATCAGTCGGTCAGTTGTGAAGCCCACTCCGTGGGCCCCTCTCAGTCTCCAGCACACTGGCTTGACCTCTGACCTTTGAGGGTGCAGTGGACTTTTGAAGGAGACAAAAGTTGTTCAGAGTTGAGGGGTGCTGGGCACGGGTGCTGGAGCATATAAGCAGGAAGAAGGCGTGGGCTGGGTGGGTGGTAGTCATGGGGAAACAGAAGGATGTTTTCAAGATGTTTGGTGACAAGGGAAGAGGGATGGTGACAGGAAGGTAGCTTCTAGGGTCACAGCATGTGGAAGAAAGGGTTTTCCAGGGTGGGGAAGTCTTGAGCAGCCGTTGAGGGTGAAGCCAGCCAGGAGGGTGTTGAATTGTGTCCCCCTAACAGATATGTCCATCCCCTACTGCCCAGTGCCCGTGAGTATGACCTTATTTAGAAGTAGGGTCTTTGCAGATGTAATCAACTTAAGATCAGGTCATACTAGGTTGAGATGGGCCCTAAACCCGATATGACTTGTGTCCTTATAAGGAAAAAGAAATCTGGACACAGACACAAACGGAGGTAGGACAATGTGATGAGATATCAAGAGACAAAGGCCATGCGAAGATGGAGGCAGAGACTGCAGTAAACATGTACAAGCCAAGGAGCGCCAAGGACTGCCGGCAACCGCCAGAAGTTAGGAGACAGGCTTGGAAGGGCGCCCCTGGAGACTTCAGATGCAACCAGCCCGGCCGACACCTTGATCGTGGACTTCTGGCCTCCAGAACTGTGGGAAAATAAATTTCTGTGGTTTAAACCACCCAGTTTGTATAATTTGTTATGACAGCCACAGGAAAACTAATACACAAGTTAAACAGATCGACTCCGATTTCTCAGAATTGGACACAAAATCAGATGTGACCTTGTGATGTGAGCTGAGGGATGAGAGCGGGCTACACCCCCCTTCCACGCTCTCCCCTGGGGCACCAGGGACCTCAGGAATCCCTGGTGGGGTTGGAGGGAGCGGAGCTGGCTGCAGGAGAATCTCCCATCCATCACTAAAGGAGGCATGTCAGAGTGTCAGGACAGGACAGGAAATCACTGTCTGGCAGGAGAAGCTCCCAGGCTCCTTTAATGCTTGAACACCAGCATTTGGGTTCCACTGGGAAAAAAAACAAAAAGACTCTGAAGAAGACAGTAGGGAAAAGGATGATACAATAGCATTGGGTGGACAGTTTCCATGTTCCCCACTGTCTCTGTTGCCAGTCCAACATGTTGGAACCATTCGTTTGTTACTGGGTGGCTGCACGCACAGCTATAAATCCACCTGTACCAACCCATGAACCTGCCAAAGGCAGGAGATGATTCTTATCACGTTAAGCCTGTGCTCAGACTTCAGCCAGCTCTGCGGCAAGGTCAACTGGGGCCACTGGACAACAGCATAAAGGAGAGTCTCAGGTGACCTAGCCTGCCTGACCTGAGGTCCACACAACTGGGTTTGGGTTTCTAAAACTAGCTCAGAGGAAGTGTCCAGATTTTCTCCTGAGAAGAGAGGTTGTAATTTTTATTAAGATTATTGTTTCTTCCGTTTTAATTAATTTTTATAACATTGTTTTATAAGTCAGTGTTGCAAGGTTTCTGTTTGTCACCACACCCCTTCCCACCTCCCATTCCCTTCCCCTTGAGTTACTTACTTTCAAGTCTCTTAACTGTTTTATTTTTTAATCTATACCTCCACTTTTTTTTTTTTTTTTTTTTTTGCGGTACGCGGGCCTCACTGTTGTGGCCTCTCCCGTTACGGAGCACAGGCTCTGGACGAACAGGCTCAGCAGCCATGGCTCACGGGCCCAGCCGCTCCGCGGCACGTGGGATCTTCCCAGACCGGGACACAAACCCGTGTCCCCTGCATCAGCAGGCGGACTCTCAACCACTGCGCCGCCAGGGAAGCGCTATACCTCCACATTTTTACCTAAAATGACTACCGTATTATTTCTTGGTTTCTTCCATTTTAGCGCACTTACACCACCACCCGCCACATGCTCTCAGCCTCTTCCATCCTACCCACCATCTTCATAATTTACTTATATCGTAATCTTTGGCCAAACCAACGTTTAGGGTTGGCATTATTATGAATCCATAAATGTCACAACTCAGCCCTTATGGCACTAAGATTACTTTTTCTTTTCTTGTGCAACATTTTGTTTTTCCTGGAGTTAACTATTGCCTCAATTTTTGTATATACTACGGACCACTTATTCCCCAACTTTATCTGACAAACCTGAAAAACTCCTCTCAACAAAATCACACACATCAGGTAATCATTCACATTCTGTTTTGTTTTGTTGTTGTTTGTTTTTCCAGTGGAGACATCTTTCTGGAGCTCTCGTCTTCCCGTTTGTATCTGGACAGTTGACCTCTTGGCTTGTGGCACAGCTCTCCTCCTGAGAGTTCCCTTCAACTTCAGTGAGAATCTCTTTGTATTTTTCTGTGCTACATACAGTGTGTCCTGTGTCCCACATCTTTCTCTTTCTGGGTTTACTTTCTTGCTCAAGTGAAGCACATCCTCCAGTAGCTTCCTGAGAAAGAATGCATGTGAGGTACAATTTTTAAATCTTAAAAATCTTACATATTTTTTGGGCTTCCCTGGTGGCACAGTGGTTGAGAGTCCGCCTGCCGATGCAGGGGACACGGGTTCGTGCCCCGGTCCGGGAAGATCCCACGTGCTGCGGAACGGCTGGGCCTGTGAGCCGTGGCCGCTGAGCCTGCACGTCCGGAGCCTGTGCTCCGCAGCGGGAGAGACCACAACAGTGAGAGGCCCGCGTACCGCAAAAAAAAAAAAAAGAAAAAAAGAAAATCTTACATATTTTTAAACATCTTTATTCCACCCTTTGATTGACAGTTTGTATAAATAAAGAATTCTAGATAAAACTTTTTTTTTAGAATTTTGAAGGCATTGCTTCATTATTTTCTGCTTTCTAATATTATTATTGAGAAATTCTGATACTTTGAATTTATCCCATTGTTTTTCCTCTCTTAATAGAAAGGATTTTTTAAATCCCCAGTGTTTTGAAATTTCAAGATGAAATTGTTTCATGTTTTGTCAGGAAACTTGGTTCGCTCGTTCAATCAGGAAAGCTATGTCGTTCAGTTCCAGCAAATGTTTTGTATTGTTTCTTTCGTAACTTTTTCTTCTTTCTGCTCTTCCTCGAGTCACCAAGCCCAGAGCCTGTCTGGTTTAATTTCTCTGCAGTGTATACATCCTAAGTTCTCTTCAATGGAGGTGGGACAGTTGTCTGTCTCTGTGGGACGGGGGAGGAAAGCTTAGGGTCTAAGTGTTTCTTATGACATACATTCTGCGCGTCAGCTCTGCAGTGTTCAGCTAGCCCCTCACTCCAACCTTGGTGCCTCCAATTCTTCAGCCATTCTGGAGCTTTGCACGTCAGTCGCTTGTGTAGGTTGGTGGTCATTTCGGCAGGTAGTCTTGCTTCACTTTTCACTGCTCTGCAGTGCCAGTGCATCACCTACAGATTACATTTGGCTTCATGTGGCAGAACCCCATCAATGGCTCGACCGAACAGCATTTTTTTTTTTTTTGGTGGTACACGGGCTTCTCACTGTTGTGGCCTTTCCCGTTGCGGAGCACAGGCTCCGGACGCGCAGGCTCAGCGGCCGTGGCTCACGGGCCCAGCCACTCCGCGGCACATGGGATCTTCCCAGACCGGGACACAAACCCATGTCCCCTGCATCGGCAGGCAGACTCTCAACCACTGCGCCACCAGGGAAGCCCCGGACAGCATTTTACTGTTCTTACCCAAACATCCAGGGCTAGGACAGCAGCCTGTGACGTTATCACTGTCCCAGTTTCCTTCTGTGTTTCTGCTCTGTCATCCTCTTCGTGTGGCTTTCATCCTCATGTTCACAAGACAGCTACTCCACTCCAGCCTCAGGTCCACATTCCAAGGAGACAGAAGGAGGGCAAAAAAAGAAAAGATGGGGGGAAGGAGTGGCTCCGATGGAGGAATGCTATTTTCCCAGGATCTCCAGCAGACTTCCACTTACACAGGACCACATGGACACCCTTAGGGACACGGGCTCTGGGACACAAGGCAATTGGGAGCATGATGGCCCCAGCCAAAACTGGGGTTCTGTCGGCAAAAAGAAGGGAGAAAAGATACTGGGGAGGCCGCTGGCATTGTCTGTGCATCGAAATTTTCATGGACATCTCTGCCTGCTGTTTTTTCTCCTCTTCTTCTCCCTGTGTTCTCATGAGGTGACTTCTTACTGTTGCCGTGCTGGTGTTCTGGAGGATTTTTTAAAGGACCTGATGAATGTATATCTTCAGTCTACCATGTTTAACCTGAAGTCCCTTGAAGAGCTCCCAGACAAGGTCAAGGGCCACTGAGCTAACTTTTTTCCTTATAAATGGGGGTACTTTATATTTTGAGTTGAGGAGAAAGAGAAATCTTTCTCAGTTGCTTTGGGGTTTATTCTTCTTCTCTGTACATTGCAAGGAGGAGAGCCGCCTGCAGAGCCAAGTGTGAGTTCTCCTCCCAGCAGTGCTGCTACTGAGTAACGTCAGGCAGGTCACATAACCTCTCTGGTGATGACTTTCTTCTTCATCTTTAAAATGAAGAGATTGGGTCAGAAGAGCATTTCCCATCAAATACTCCAGCAGGGGAAAAAAAAAAAGGTATTGCTAAAAGAGATGAATGGGGCTTCCCTGGTGGCGCAGTGGTTGAGAGTCCGCCTGCCGATGCAGGGGACACGGGTTCGTGCCCCGGTCCGGGAAGATCCCACATGCTGCAGAGCGGCTGGGCCCGTGAGCCATGGCCGCTGAGCCTGCGCGTCCGGAGCCTGTGCTCCGCAACGGGAGAGGCCGTAACAGTGAGAGGCCCGCGTACTGCAAAAAAAAAAAAAGTTGAAGTCAAATACACCTGGGGCAATGCTGCACCCATACCCCTGTTTATTGAGTCCCTGAACAGGCAAGCAATGAAGGCCTTGAGCAGTCCTGCAGGGCGTTTAACCAAGAGGATTCAGCCTCCAAACCTTTTTCCAAGTAACATGCTTGACAAACGTCAAGATAGATGATCTCAAACCCCTGGCACAGACAGTCTGTGATCTTCAGGCGGTTTGGGCCACGCCCTCTCTGGAGGCGGCTCCGGGCAGCGGTCACCCAGCTTGGCATTTATGTTTCTTTGTGGAAGGCGGTCTCCTCTACCATGTTCACAGGCTGACTCAGTCTTCTCCAGCCCAGGAAACGAGGAAGGAGGGCAGGATACATGTGGGTCCACACCCTCGGGGAAAGGGCAGCTCCCACTGGGGAGGGACGCTGAGTCCCTGCCTGGGTACATTGCCACCCCACCCTCGGAGTCTGATGCCAGCCAGGGACCATGGCCACCGTCACGAAGGTGAACGCTGGCAGGCCACTTACTCATGGGCTCAGACTGTGTCCATTTCACAAGACCCCTTGAAGGAGGTGTGCGTGGTCTCCGTGTGCAGTGCGGGGCTGCAAAGCCAGGACTCAGCACGTTTCCTTTAGACCCTCACCCTTGCCATCAGGCCTCTGAGGGGGTCAGAGCCGGGTACCAGACAGGCCAGGACCATCCTTCCCAAGGTTTGGGCCACCCACCATGTGGGATCGGAGCAGGGCAGGGTCCAAACCCCCTGTCCACTTCCCAGTTCAACACCCTTCCAGGTGTTTCCCAAGCACAGTTGGGGAGGTGACTCAGCCCACGCAGGGGATGCTCACACAGACGCAGGCTGCGAAGGAACGTGCCAGAACGTATGGGCACTGTTCCTTCTCTGGCTTCACTGGACTGCTGTCGGGGAGGCCCTGCCCCTCCCCTGCCCCACGCGGAGGCAGCCCCTGGGCCTCCTGCAGGCCAGTCCAACTGCTACAATGAGTCCCAACCTGCATCCGGAATCAAGTGTGACAGAATCACATTTTCCACACCAGGCATCAGCACAGGGTGACCATGGAGATCGCTGTGACTTCCCCCATCTTCCCTGTGCAGCCTTCCATAGACAAAGGGAAGCTTTCCCAACTGGACGGCAGCCCCTGGAACTCACACCGTGGCTCCAAACGCTTTCCAAAGGCAGGTCGGGCAGGACCACGGTGGCGGCTAAGACCTGAGAGAGCAGCTAACCTCATCCTTTTTTTCAAATGCCAAGACATTTATATCCGTACTTTTCTTATTTCTGAGAAAACCAAACCAGTGACGATATGGATAAAATAAGTCTATAAACTTGGTCTACAAAGGGATTCTTTCTTTTACAGGACAAGTTCTTAGCAAGCAAACCTTTTGAGCTTTGAAAATACACTCAGTTTCTCAAGATCTTGATGGACGTGCAACTATTTCATAAAGGAGAACAGATAACGGGTGTAATACGAGCCCCTGATCAAGGCAGTATTTGCAAAGCTTATTTCCCCCACTTTTGGTGAATTAACTCTCTGTATCGTTTCCTAGAGCTGCCTTAGTAAAGTACCACAAACTGGGGGCTTAAACGACAGAAATTTATTTTCTCGGGTCTAGAGACTAGAACTCCAAGATCAAGGTGCCGGCAGGGCCACGCTCCCTCTGAAGGCTCCAGGGGAGGGTCCCTCCTCGCCTCTTCCAGCTTCTGGCGTTTGCCAGCATCCTGGGCGTCCCTTGGCTGGCAGATGCATCACCCAGTCCCACCATAACCGAAAGTGGGGTCCGGCTGCTCGCCGCTTAAAAGCCAATCAAGAAGCAAGTGGTGGAAAGGAAAGTTTGCTTTATTTTCGACGCCGGCAACTGGTTGGGGGGGTGAGAGGGTGGACTCCTGTCCAAAGGCCGACTCCACCCCGACCCTGCCACCAGCTGACAATCAGGGGGCAAGAGCTTTGATAGACGGAGGGAGGGGGCTGCATGCAGAAACAGAACAGCCAGCTCGGACCGTCATCTTGAAATTGGTCATCGGTGGTCTGACCAGCGTCGTCTGGATTGTTTTAGGTACAGTTAGCCTTCAGTTCCGGGGTCGGCTTATTCCCATTTCCTTGAGGCCAGTTCTTGGAATTGCGGCAGCTGACGTCATGGCTACAGCCTGGTCATCATGTAGTTAACTTCTTCCATCTGGTGGAGGTTTCAGTCTCTATAAGACAGCTCACAGGACATGGCTCAGAATACCGTCTATAGCCCTTGAGAAGGAGTTAAAGGTCCCTGACTCTGCTTAGTGACTAAACTTTTATTGTTCTGTCCTGTTTGACTGCTTTCTTTTGCTTCTGCATTTTCTCACTTCTCTAATTAACCTTATTCTTTGGCTAAAGTTTTTCCACAGACAAAAGGCAGGCAGAGGACATGGGACGGGGGGAGGACCATAGGGTCCCGCTGCGTTTCATCACGGCCGCCTTCTCCCCGTGTCTTCACACCGTCTCCCTCCGTTTGTGTCTGTCTCTGTCTAAATTTCCCCTTTTTATAAGTCATATCGGGTTAGGGCCTCACACTGATGCCTCGTTTTCATTTGATCACCTCTGTAAAGACCCTGTATCCCGATAAGATCACATTCTAAGATACAGGGGTTAAGAACCCCAGCACATCTTTTGGGGGTCACATAATTCAACCCATAGCATTGCCTGTTTCGTCCTGGACGAGCTGGGGCGGGGGGAAGGAGGGGAGAGATGCGGGAAGATGCAGTGGGTGGGAGGGGTAGGAGGGAAAGCCCAGCTCGCTCCAGGCGCGTCAGCTTCATGCTTGGGCCGACAGAACAAAAGTAGTGAAATGCGAAGTCAGGGCACAAAACCCTGACGGCGCCAAAGCTGAAGTGGTGAGAGCGATATACCTGCGGGAGCGCTGACTTTTTGCGATTTGTCTAGAAAGCGATTGGGGTCTAACCTCGGTCCAGTCTGGGTCAAGTTCCTGGTGGGGCAGCAGGTCATGGACCCAGGAAGAGCATCTGGCTCCCCGGGGAACAGTCCTGGGGAGACCCCTGCAGGTGGAAAGCCGGTGACCTTCCCAGGGGGCAAGCAGCGTTCGTTCAAGGTTAAAGGTGGCAAGTTCCTGACTGACGGCTGAGCACGCCATTTACCATCTGTGATGAAGCGGGTCCTTTCAGCAGCACCGCCCACGTTTTACAGTCCAGGAGGCTGCCGGCCAGGTCTCGGGCTTCAGAGCCATGGGCCTCTCTGAGGTTAGGAAGCCTCAACCCTAAAAACTGGTACCAGAGAAAACACGTACAAGCAAGGTCGAAGGGGCCCGTCCGTCCTCCCTGTGCTCGTGTGACTCGGGAAGCACCATATGCTGTGAGTGCCTTTGCGCAGGTGCAGACCTGAGATGGCAGCGGTCTCGGCCTGCTGGACACTCGTTAGAAATGGTGACATCTGAGCATCAACACACCATCAGTTCCCGAAACTGGGCTCAGAGGGGTCACAGCTGATCCAGCTTCACGGACCATCTTGCCTCTTCCAGGCTCCTGACCGGTGTCCTGTGTCCTCCTGGAAGGCTGGCTGGGAGCAGTTGTCCACACCTCGTTCCCCCATGCAGGGCCTGGAAGAGGACCCGTGTGCAGGCGCTGTTAGGAGGGGACTGCAGGAAGCCCCAACGATGGGGTGAAGGAGGGTGAAACAGGCGGAGGAAAAACGATTCAAGACATGGGCGTGGAGTGGGTCAAAGCGGGCGTGGAGTGGGTCAAAGCAGGCGCAGGCCTCAGAGGTGTCAGGTGAGTCTGGACAGGCAGCAACCCTACCCGTCCATCCCCAGCTCCCATAGTCGAGGGGTCACTCCTGCAACTCCAGGGGGGAACTGCACACCAGGTGGGCTCCTTGAGGAGAAGCCGGGGGCAGACAGTGAACAGGGAGCTGCAGCTGGGGCCCCCCCAGACCTGCTCGCACAGCGGCGGCTGGGATCGGGGGACAGGGCGCAAGAGGCGCTGGGCACACCAGTCACCCACGACGGCTCTTGCGGGCAGGGGTGGAGGTGGCAAGGAGCTGGGTGGGCCCGGCCCACCCCCTGCAGCACAGCCCCAGCCTCCTGGGAACCGGGCCTCAGCCAGCAGGGAGGCCAGAGTGAGCAGGTGAAGGCAGGGCGGGGAGTGGGGTGGCCGCCGTGTCCCTACTGACTCATCAAAGCAGGTAACGCCCCTTCCTGAAGCCACAAAGGACCCGGGCCTGTGCCCCACTGTCAGCAGCTGACCCCCCAGCCGGCGGTGGGGGGGCTTCCTGCCTGGTCTTCCCAAATGAGTGCCCACTGGATACGTGGTGACCGAAATGCCCGTTTATTCCGCACCTGCTACACGCCCAGGGCTCCTCCCACGGTATTTCACTGATGATCCCACATCCCTGCAGGGCAGGCGAGTGTGGGCCCCAGCTTCAGAGGAGGACACTGCGGCTCAGAAGGGCTGGCATCTCACCAAAACCCACACAGTGGGTACAAGGCCGGGCCGGTTCAGAGCGCAGGGCCGTCCCTTCCCTCCACGCTCCAGGCCCAGCGTTGACTTGGTTTTCCATGCCTTGTCGACACCCTGCCAGGACACAGGCAGAGGGAGCGCACCGTGGGAAAGCTTGTGAGGGCCCTGCCACGGTGCGCATGTGCGTGTGCATGTGTGTGTGTGCGCACACGCACGCATGTAGTGGGGCGAGGAAAAACAGCATAACCTCAGAACCACGTGCTGTGCTTTGGTTCTCATTCAAACCTCCACAGGCACGAAGATCTCACAGACAGCCATGTGTGGGTGTGACCGTGACCCAAAGTTCAAGTTCTTGTCCGTGAATAAGCGTGTTCACGGCGCGGCCCAGGCGTCATGTCCCTGGTGTGTCTGATGCCTCCCAACACCTGGGTATGTGGGGCAGCCTCTACCCAGACCTTAGCAAACTGCTGGCAGCCTCGGGTTAGGAAAACAGGAGGGAGCCCAGCCATAGGGCCACTGAAATCCTCAAGTGCGGGTCTTGAAGCTTCTCTGCAGCCCTCTGCCCCGCAGAGTCTCAGCGGGAAATCATGGTTCCTAAGTGCACAATTCTGCAGTAGTCAAGTACACTATAGAACTCTGTACTCTGGGATATTACAACTTCTGAAAGTTACACACTCACAGAAAGTGTGCGGAGCAACGCATAGGACCCGGGCCTTCTGCTGTGCAGTCTCACGCTGCATCTGCCCTGGCGCCGCCGGCCTCTCATCTCGGGGCTGAGTCCCGCAAGCCACACCTCCCAGGCTGCCTGATAGCTGTCTGGGCTCAGATAAGGAGAGGCACCGGCTGGAGCTGGAGGGCGGAGGAAGGGAGAAGCATTCACTCTACAGCACACTCCCTGGGCTCAGCTCCAGCCCCGCCCAACAGGCCTCTGTTCTAGCTTTTCCGGGTGGGGGGGCGCGTGGAGGGGTATCTTGCCTCTTGGTCCTGGCGACACCCCTCCCTTCTCTCCAGCCAGGGGAGGGAAGGGGGGCAGGGATGGTGCTCCCTGAGAAGCTGGTCTCCGGGCTGTCTCTCCATCTGCTTGCCAGATTTAGGGGAGAAAAACAAAAGCAGGATGCCTGGTTAAACTTGAACTTGAACGTCAGATAAACAAATATTGCCTAGGATATACTTGTACCCCCAAATTATTTGTTGTTTATCTAGAATTCACATTTAACTGGGTGTTCTGAACCTTACCACCCGCCCCCACGGGCTGTCAGCTCTTCTATCCTCATGCAATCAATTCTCCACATTAAACATACCATGTTTGAAACATTTAGAGAGGTTTCTGCATACCTAGTGGGATGCTGACTGAGTTATACTCAGGAAAAACACCTGGATAGAAATACACTAAATTGTTAATAGCTGTTATCTCTGGCTAGTGGGCTTACAGGTGGTTTTTATTTTCTTGTTTATACTTTTCTGTAGCTTCTAATTTTTTCAACCACTGTCTATTTCCCAGAAACTATTTTAATGATTCCAGTAACAACTGCTCTCTCCTCCTTGGCACCTGAGTCCAAAAGGGCAGCTTCTGCAGGCGTGGGGGAGGGGACGGAGTGGACTCTGGCAGCCGTGGGTCCCGGGCCACATGAATAATTAACCCTCAAGAGGGAATCTCAGGGGTCTGATGATGGTCTGAGCACCCACAGAGATGGGGCTGTGATGAGAACAGTGATCGGAAAAAGTAGTTTGGGTGCAGTTCCCAAATGGGGCACTTTTGGATGAGGGGACTGTGCAGGTGGCAGCCCTGCCAGGTGGCCCCATCACTCAAGCAGAGGCTGCTGCCCACCAGGAAATGAGGAAGACTCAGGATGTGCAGGGGTGAAGTGGGCTAAGCTGCACCAGCCGAGGCACGTGTGTGCGGCAGGGACGCGACTAACATCGGTTGCAGAAGAATATTCCCTGACGAAGTGTCCCCATCTTCCCAAAGGAAAAACGGAGATCACAAGATGGGCTGTGGATTACGACCTCATTTTTATTTTTTTAAAGGAAAAGGGTACGCATTCATCTGCTTAGAAAAGAGTCTGCAAGGCTATAAACAAAATGTGGACTTGTACTGTCTGGGTGCCTCACAGACTGGCTGCGGGAAATGGGGAGCTCCTAAGCCATGGGACTGGGGTTGGGGGGGCGGCGAGGGGGCCTTCTAGGGCGCTGCCTTCACACAAAACCCATCCGTCTGCATCTTCTAGCAAAATGCTCCTTCCACAGTTTGGGGCATTGATCATTTTAATCAGCGCTTCTGCTGTAAATCTCTTTATTGCTCTGTAGTCTGATACATTCTCTACTACTTGCAATGCTTGACAGGCATCCCACAGAAATCATCAAAAGGAATGATGTGTTTTTCACTTGTGGGCCAAAGTCAGTTGATAAAATGAGAATTGAATATTTGTTATTCACTTCGCAAATTCAGGTAGTTGATCCAGACGTCATAGGATTAATTTTTCACTTATTTCTATATTAACCTTATAATTTCCAAAAAAAATTGTATGCTGTTGCTTTAATTCAATAAAAAACATTAAAAAAAAAAAAAAAGAGCAGGTGGCCCTGAAGCTCCCGCTAGGTCCTGGCCACTGGCTAACTCCAGTGGGCACCTCCTTCCAGACTGTGCCAGGAAAAGTGCTGGGCAGGATCTCAGAGCCCACCCCTCACTCATTCCTCAGGGCCTGGTGGGGGAAGCCCTGATGGAGTCAGGTCTTGCTGGGGTGTCCACTCCTGAGAGGGGGGTTAGCCTCGCCCCTTGGGAACTGCTTGGACCAAAAGTGAGTGTGTGCATGTGTGTGTGTGTGGTGTGCATGTGTGCACATGGGGGTGGAAGGGGAGACAGGCTGTCCACTGCAGAGACCGGACACTTCAGGAAGCTCCCTGCTCCCTGTTCCCTTTTCTTTAAAGTGCTTGAGTCCGGCAGTGGCAGTGGGACTCTGTCTGGTCAGTGGTCAGGAAGATGAAGTCCCCAAGGGCTTCTGGACAAGGTAATAAAAGAGCTGTGAGGAAAGAAGCCCTTTGCTGCCTGCCCCTCCCTGCACTGGCTGTTGTCCTAGGAGGGTGTGATGACTGGAGCCCCTGCAGCCATCTTGTCACTGTGGGGAAAGCCAAGAAAATCTCTTCAACTCAGTGCCCTCCCTCCACAGTTCATGAGGCAATTGAAAGTATTGCTAGCAGCTATACTTCAATTTTAAAAATACACTCAAAAAAATTTTTTTAAGAAAGTATTGCTTTTGCCTCTGAGAGTTAGGGATTCGATTATTTATGGCCAAAAGCACTAGAGTCATACTGCTGACAGACAAATAAATGGCCAGGAGGCCAGCTGAGTCATTCTGAGTAGAATCTAGCTGACACCTGGCCTAACACCTACATACACAGATGCTATAAATGAAAACTTCGCCCCTTGACATTTCCTCAACTCCCCATTCCCACAAGACCATAAACTTCTGTTTGTGAAATGATTCCCAGTTGCCCTGGGGACCGAGACACCTGCAGTGGAGGCGGATTGTCCAGTGGGGTTGAAGGTTCAGTCTGGGGGTAGGCAGTAGGAAGGCAGATCCATCTGGCCCTTCTCTTTAATGGCCTAATTGCTATTATTCTCACACAGTAGTCACTAATTCTTTCCCTAAGGTCCGGGACAAGGGCCCTTTTCGTGTTGTCACAGGTCCTTTCTTTCTGACTCCTAGGTGTGCCTAGCAGGCAGCTCCAAGGGCAGAAGTGGATACTGGCTCAGCACCCCTAGGACAGCAAGGAGGGGGCCAAGGGGAAGCCTGCCCCCAACCTCACCCTCTGCAGGACCAGACCTGGGCAGCAGGTCTGGAGGTGTAAAGGTTCTGTTTATAGAACTCTCCGACCTGCCTGCCGACCTTCAAGCCACGAAGCAGGCAGGCAGGTGGGCAGAAACACTTATGAGGCACCCACTGAATACATCGTTCACCCGGCTGCTCCCGGAGCAGGAGAAGGTCTTGTAGCATCTCCTGCATTAAATAACAAGCAAGCATAGACTCGGCTTCATCCAACCCCTTGTTCTTTCACTCAGTACATGTACGGAGCATCTTCCATGGGCCATTTCTCTGCTCTCAGGTGGAGGTGCCCATGGTGGGCAGAATAAAGGCCGCTCCCCCTCCCCCTGCCAGGGATGATGATACTGGTCCTGGGACGTGTGAGTGTTAATTTATCTGCTAACAGGGATTCTGCAGCTTCAATTAAGGATCTTTGGGCTGGGAGATTATCCTGGATTATCCGGGTTGGCCCACTGTCCTCCCAGGGGAGGACAGTCAGAGGAGGAGACCTTTGGGGAAGCCGAAGAGGGAGGGAGGCAATGGCCGGCTTTGAGGACGGAGGAAGAGGCCACAGGCTAAGGAAGATGGACAGCTTCTAGGAGCTGGAAAAGGCAGGAAAGAATTCTCCCCTGGGATTTACAGAAGGAACCTGCCCTGCTGCCACCTGATCATACCGCAGCGGGGCCCGCATCAGACTTCCGGCCTGCAGCACCGCGAGCTGATAAATGCGCGCTGTCTTAAGCCGCTGAGCCCGCGCTAACACTTTACAGCAGCCACGGGGAGCCAGCCCGGCCGCCTTCCCACTTCGGCTCCGTCCCCAGGCCCCGCCCACCCCAGCCCCCAGGGCCCGGCCCTCCCCCTCGTGCTTGACATCTCCCTCCTGCCACCTTCGACTTCCAGACTCTTCTCTCCGGACACGGCCTCTGAGCACGATGGTCCAGTTTTATGCCTAGGGGGAACCTTACAGGCCCCAAATGTAACTGCCTGGATTTACAGCTGAGGACACAGAGGCCAAGACAGGGAACTCGGCAGAGCCCGAAGGCCTTCACTTCCCCAGGTGCACACAGACACAGGGCTGCCTTCAAGAAAACCCGGCCCAGGGAACGAGGCTCCACTCGTGTCCCGAAAGGCCTTTCCCCGCTGGGGAGCACCCCTTCCCCACTGGTCGCTCCTCAGGAGTAAAGACCAGGCTACTCACATCTCCAGGACCTGAACGCCACCTGCTCTCTGCAAGGGGCTGGTGGGCCTGATGCCTGTCCATTCACACCCACTGGACAAATGGCCTGACCCTGCTCCTCTCACTGGCTCTGGGCCCAGCAAACCACAGCAGGACATGTCTCTCCATGAAATACAGCCCCGGGGTGGGGGTGGGGGCGGGGATGAGGATGGGGGTGGGGATGGGGGGGTGGGGATGGGGGAGGGGGTGGGGATGGGGGGGTGGGGATGGGGGAGGGGGTGGGGTGGGGGCTGGTGCAGGGATGGGGTGGGGATGGGGGTGGGGATGGGGTGAGATGGGGCGGGGATGGGGATGGGGGCGGGGACGGGGGCGGGGTGGGGATGGGGATGGAGTGGGGAATGGGGGTGGGGACGGGTGCGGGGATGGGGGTGGGGATGGGGACAGGGGCGGGGGTGGGGACGGGGAAGGGGGTGGGGATGGAGTGGGGGCAGGGATGGGGATGGAGTGGGGAATGGGGGTGGGGATGGGGGCGGGGCTGGGGGCGCGGCTGGTGCGGGGATGGGGGTGGGGATGGGGGCGGGGATGGGGTGGGGATGGGGATGGGGCGGGGATGGGGGCGGGGGTTGGGGTGGGGACAAGGGCGGGGATGGGGATGGAGTGGGGAATGGGGGTGGGGACGGGGTAGGGGCTGGGGGTGCGGCTGGTGCGGGGATGGGGGTGGGGATGGGGGTGGGGATGGGGGCGGGGCTGGGGGCGGGGGTGGGGTGGGGGCTGGTGCAGGGATGGGGTGGGGGATGGGGGTAGGGATGGGGGCGGGGATGGGGGCGGGGATGGGGATGGAGTGGGGAATGGGGGTGGGGACGGGGTAGGGGCTGGGGGCGGGGCTGGGGCGGGCAGCGTTACCCTCCTTGCGTGGGCTACACAAAAAAGGGTCACGTGGACTTAGGGCGTTAACTCTCTACCCCCACCACAGCCCAGGTGGTTTGTTAGTTGAACTGAGAACAGGCGTGGGGTTGGGGCCGCGGCCCCGCCTGCAAAAGCACAACTTTGTCATTGCGGAGGCTTCCTTTCAGCCAGACCTAATCCAGCAAGACAAGTCATGCTCTTTACCTAAATGGTATTTTAAAAATTTAGGCTGTGTTGACTTTACAAGTTTGCTTTGCTTTTATGACTACGTGAGAGCTATAAGTAAGGTAGCTTAAATTGGCATTGGTAGTTTGCAGGACTAGCTTTCCTCTCACCCTGTCTTCGCGCTACCCGAGAGTATGAGTTAACCAGAGCTGCTGTAACAAAGCGCATTTATTCTCTCACTGTTCTGGAGGCTGGAAGTCTGAGGTCAAGTGTCACAGAGCCAGTTCCCTCTGGGGGCTCTGAGGCAGGGTCTGTCTCAGGCCCCTGTCCAGCTTCTGCTGGTGACCGACAGGCCTTGGTGCTCCCCGGCCTGCAGATGCATCACCCCATCTCCACCTCCGGCACGTGGCTTTCCTCATGGGTGTCTGTCTCCGTGCTCCTCTTCTGGGTGACTATTCCCCCTCTGCCTCGGTCTCCTAAGGACGCCAGTCGGTGGATTTAGGACCCACCCCAAATCCAGGATGATCCTTAAATATTCACTACATCTGCAAAGCCCCTGTTTCCACATAGGTCACACCCACAGGTACCGAGGTGTAGGACTTGGACGTACTTTGGAGGGGATGTTGTTCAAGGCAGGACACCGAGGTTGAGAAGTGACGCCCCAGCCCAGCCTGCCATCTTTCAGAAGCGGGAACAGGACCGGGGAAGGTAGCACGGGGGGCCTGGCACCGACCAGCTGTCCTCAGACCTCACCCCTGCAGCCATTGCCCATGCAACTTCCTGGTGCTTCCTCCTCACAGGACTGTAGAATCCGTGTCTTCTGTTGGTCCAGGGATGTCCCTCTTGAGGCCAGGCCTGTGGCCCGAAGCTCTGGGCAGAGGGTCAAGAATGACAGCATCAGAGACCAGGGTCGGGTCCTGGCTCTGCCCCTTTTTGGTGTCATTCAACCTCTTTGCCACCGAGGCTCTGAGGGCTCCCCTGGGGAGCGTATAAACATATCTGCTGGGCTTGGCTGTGGCCACAGTCCACAAACATGTGTCCTCTGTCTCTACAAGTTCAGAAAACAGCAGTTAGCAGTTCACCCGTGGCCTAGAAGCTGGAGGCCAGCCCTCCCCGTGAGGATGGAATCGAGAACGTCAGGCCCGAGGCTGCACGCAGCCCGTCTGTAGAATTGGCAGCTAAGGGCGGGGGGAGGGGGCCCACATCCCAGACAGAATCTGTCCTGGGAGCTGCTGTGTCCACAGCTCAGCTAAGCTCACTTCACGGCGGGGAGGGGAGTGGGGCTGGTTATCAAGCAGCCATAGTTTCTTTAAACAGCTTCACTGAGATACAACTCACACACCATACAATTCACCCCTTCCACGTGTTCAACATAGTGGCTTTTGGTACCTTCCCAGAGTCGTGCGACCATCCCCACACTCAACTTTAGCTCACTTCCATCACTTCCGAAAGAAACACTCTACCCTTTCACTAACACCCTGCAATTCCCCCCCAGCCCCTGGCAACCAAAAATCTCCTTTGTTTTTCTATGGACATGCCCGTTCTGGACATTTCTTATGAATGGGATCGTGTAATACATGTTCTTCTCGCGCCCTCATTTTCCTCCTTGCCACCCCCAACCCTTCACCGCTACCTACACCCATCTGCCTGGCATCTGCCAGAAAGAAAACGACTCCTCTCCTGATGGGGTGGGGCACCTGTTATGAGTGGTACCTGTTACCTGTTCTTTGGTGGTTCTGGGGAGAGGTGTCTGGGGAGACGCCCTCAGCGGTTCCTTCGGGGCAGACCCGTGGGAAAGTACCACAGGCAACGAAGGGCATCCTCCGACGGGGTCCATGCGGGGACCTGACACTCCTGGACGTGGGGCACAGAGGCTTCCTGGAGAAAACGGCCAGGACTGTGTGGAGGACGGGGAGGGCGGGAAGCAGGCCCAGCCAGGAAGCCCCAGGGGGAGGGGACAGATGTGTGAGTGGGGCCGCTGGACCCTCAGGGGCCGGGAGGGAGGTCCAGGATGGTGACCGGAAGTGGGGCTGGACAAAGGCTAGAGTCTAGCTCCACCCCGGGCGCTTTGCCACCGTGTCCTGTCCCAGCGCCCACTGGGGGCTGCAGCCTCTGCAGACGAGGGCCGTGTCTCCTCTGATTCTGTCACCCTCACGCCTCCCCCAGAGTCCTTGGCCCCGAAGTGGCAGCCAAAGACAAGAAACCGGGCTGGAAAGAGTCCTGTTCCCCTCCTTACATGACTGGTGTTGCAAATGGCAAAGCATGTTGTCTTTGTAACGCAAGAAATGTTAACCCCTTTTCTAATAGAATTATGACATCTGTGGGTTGCAGTAAAACTTATGGAATAAACTTACATGGGAGAAATCCAAGTTCTGAAGTATATAAAAATAATTTTTGGGGGGGCGAGGGATAAATTAAGAGTTTGGGATTAGCAGATACACACTGCTATATATAAAATAATAAGGACCTACTGTATAGCACAAAGAACTACATTCTATATCTTGTAATAGTATCTTGTATAATGAAAAAGAATCTGAAAACTAACACACATATATAAAACTGAATCACTTTGCTGTACATCTGAAACTAACACACTGTAAATCAACTCTACTTCAATAAAACAAAAAACAAATTAAAAAATGTTTAAGTTTTATAATTTTCAAACAATCAAGAATTATTAGGAAGATGTTATATAAATAGGGTTGCCCATATAATATATAGGGCACCCAGTTAAGGGTGAATTTCAGATAAACAATTTTTTTAATCGTAAGTAGTCATAAATAATAAAGTACAAGTATAAATTATAAATACCCATAAGTTATTCATCAGTTTTTGTAAGTCTCACGCGATATTTGGGGTATACTTATGCTAAAATTATGAATCATTTTGAAAATTTCAAATAAAATGTTAGTAAAATTGAGAAATGTAAATTTTAATTAAAAATTAATAAACTGTGTTACGGCTAACTTTTTTTTTTTTTTTTTTTTGCGATACACGGGCCTCTCACTGCTGTGGCCTCTCCTGTTGCGGAGCACAGGCTCCGGACACGCAGGCTCAGCGGCCATGGCTCACGGGCCCAGCCGCTCTGCAGCATGTGGGATCCTCCCAGACCGGGGCACGAACCTGTGTCCCCTGCATTGGCAGGTGGACTCCCAACCACTGCGCCACCAGGGAAGCCCCACGGCTAACTTTTTAGCATAGGATGTCTCATGCAATATTTGGGATACACTTTCACTAGAAAATGACCTTGGGCAATAGGTTCGCCTCTCTGGGGCCCCGGTCTTCCCACGTGTAAGCTGTCAGTGCCGTCACCCACCCCCAGCCCCATCCAGTCAGGACCCTCCTCATCCCTGGGCTGTGGCGACAGTGGCCTCAGTTTGAACCAACAAGGTCAGGGCAGTAGGCCCCTGGCTGTGATGCTCTGACTCAGGCAGGCCAGGAAGCTTCCCTCCGAGGGGCAGTGGGAACGCAGGGAGCCCTTCCCCGGGGCTGAAGGTGGAGGGAGAGCCGGGCTGTGAGTGAGGACGACGCGGAGGCCACCCAGGAAGGCGTGTTCGGGTAGGTCGACGTGATGATTTCCTGTGGCAGGTCCCAACGGGCCATCTCTGACTTTGATGAATGAAGGAAAAATGTGCCTGGATCAGCAGAAGCGGGTTCCCGTGATTCGGCGTCCTCAGCAGCTGTGTGGTTGTCTATTAACCTCTTCCCTCCTGCTGTTTCATCTCCAGAGAGGAGGCGTGCTCCAGGCCCCAGCGGCACTGCCAACCCACCCTGCATCCCTTGGGAAGCCAGCACCTTCGGTTCTGTGGGTTTACCTGGGTGCCAGGTGGGGCCACTGATGTTCACCCAACTGAAGGGGGCTCCATGGGAGCTGGTGACGCCGTGCAGAGCCCTCAGAACCCAGAGCTGCTGGTGAGGGTGGGGGGAATGTGATGTTTAATTTTATTCATCAGCTTGTCTGCACCACGGTGCCCAGACATTTGGTCCAACATTATTCTTGATGTTACTGAGAAGGTTTTTGTATTTTTACATTTTTATTTATTTATTTTTAAATTTTTTTTGGCCTCGCTGTGCGGCTTGCGAGATCTGACCAGGGATCAAACCTGTGCCCGCTGCAGCGGAGGCACAGATCCTAACCACTGGACGGCCAGGGAATTCCCACGAGGGTGTTTTTGGATGAGATGGGCATGTAAACTGGTGGATTTGGAGTAAGCAGATTGCCCTTTGTGATGTGGGTGGGCCTCGCCCAATCAGTCGAAGAACTTAATAGAACAAAAGGCCGTCCTTCCCTGAAGAAGGGGGCTGCTGCAGCAGACAACCTTCAGACTCGAGCTGGGTCTCCAGCTTGCTGGCCCACCCCACAGGATCGGGACTTCCCAGCCGCCATAATTGCGTAAGCCTATTCTTTACGGTAAATTTCTGAATTTATGTATCTCCACATCCTCTTGTTCTGTTTCTCTGGACAGACCTGCTCCCTCCCCCAAGACCAGGAGGAGCCGAGCATCAGACACGCAGCTCCCCAGGCTCGGCCAGGGCTGGGAGGAGCCTTTTGGAGGGGGCCAGATTTGGGCCAAGTAACCCAGCAGAGCCCCCAGAACTCCCCCAGCCCCTCCTGCATGTGTCAGCCCCACCCCTCTGTCCTCGACACTGCCACGGCCAGGGCGTGGAGGTCATTCTTGCCGCTGCCGCCGGCGGTAATCACCGGGAAACTCCACCCACCCCTGCGCCCACACAGCCCATCAGACCACCCAGGCCTCCTCCAACTTCTTGGGAGTATCTTTGTTTTGCCACTTTAGAAGCTCCTACAGAAGGTGTGGTTCTGGGGGCCCAGGTCTGAGCTGCCCCCTCCCCAGGAAGACGTGTCCTGTGAGTGAAGACTCCAGTCACGCAGAGGGTCGTGTCGTGGAGATTTCCTCCGGGAGCGAGCCCGGCCACCCACGAAGGAAACGGTGGAGGGCAGGTTGGGAGGCGGGGACACCTGGACAGCCACCCTGGCCTGAAGCCCATCTCGCCAGCCCACGAGACCTGGTCCTAATAGCTCATCCTATCTGTTGGGAAGAGCCCAGGCCGGGCCAGGATGCTCCGTCCTCATTCCCATGCTGGGGCCACAGGAGGGGACAGTGTTCTGAGCCACTGCTCAGCTGACTCCAAAAAGGGGCCAAAATTCACCCTGAAGGCAGCACAGGCTGCTTCCCGCAGCCCCTGTTTCTGGCCAGCATGCAAGTCCCTCCCAACGTCCCAGCCCATGACACACCCCAGCTCATTGTCTGCACCCGCAGGGGGCTTCCTGGTCTCCCTGACCTCCCAGTACCGTCACCCAGCGGCCACCTGAGGGCTGACTCCTCAGGCTGGGGACCTCTGGGCCTGTGGGCTTGGCGGCACTGCCCTTTGTGACCCAGAGGACAAGAGGTGGCCCAGGCTGCTTGGTGGGAATGTGGTCGGTGGAAACGACGTCGGAAATGAAGGCGTGAAAGATGGACTGAACGGATGCTTCAGTCCAACATCTTCACGCCGCACAGCTTCCTGATACCTATAAAAGCGGCAAAGCATAAAACAAGACGGAAATCCGGGTAAAGTGTGGGCGCACCGGGCACCACCCACCTCATTAGCGGGACTCGAAGAGGAACTCGGACAAGCAGCCCTTTGTTGGCATTACTTCGGGTCCTGGCAGCCATGGACTTGCTTCTGTTGAGGGACCTTTTTTTTTTTTTTTTTTAATTTATTGAGGTGAACGCACACAACATAAAATTAGCCATTTTACAGTCATCGACTGGAAGCATCCAGTACATCCGCAGTGTTGTGCTACTCCAGCGTTTCCCGCCCTCCGAAGGAAGACCCTGGACCACCAAGCAGTTTTTCCCCAGCCCCTGCCGCCAGGCCTGACCACCACATCTGGGACATTTCCCATCAATGGAATCACGCAATATGTAACCTATGGTGTCTGTCACCTTCCACCAAGTGTAGCGACTTAGAGGTTCATCCCCGTGGTAGCAGACATCCGTCCTTCCTTCCTCGTTATGGCTGAATTTGGCTCCACACATTCCACCGTGTGGAGATGCTGCATTGGGTCGATCCAGGCATCCGCGGCTGGGTCCTTGGGCTGTTTCCCCCTTTGCTGGTTGTGAACGTGCTGCTCTGAGCGTGGGTGTGTTGCACTTCTCTGAGTCCCTGTCTGCAACTCTTTGGGTATATACCACCCATAGTTCTTCACAGTTCATGGACCATTGGACCCTCAGTTTTCAGGCATCACAGCTCGACCAAGAGCACGCAGGCAGGAGCAGCAGGCAGGCCTGGGACCCAGGTTTCCGGCTCTCCCAGCAGAGGTGAGGCCGCCGTGATGGGAAAGGAGGGAAGGGAAGGTGCGTCCACTCGCCTTAGCAGATTTGGCAACACCCACCAGACCAGGCCGCAGGTGGTGTTCTCGGCGGTGGGGCCCACGTTGCTGCCACCACCCACCCAAGCCACGTGAACTACCCAGGTTGGTCCACGCGCTGGGGCAGCTAGAGGAAACCTGGTTAGGGTCTCAGAGAGCGATCGAGGTTCAGCCTCCCACGGACAGAGGGAAATCCTGAGTCTGGGTGGAGGAAGGGAAGGGAACGGGAGGAACAGGTTCACGAATGAAGCCTGACCCAGTGACTCAGCACCAAGTAAACACTGCTTATTCCCACTCGGGCTAAAGGGACGAGAGGGAACGCTCCCTGGTGATGCCACCTTCCCAAGAAGCCACCGTGAGCCTTTGAGGGTGGGTTTGCATAGAGAGGAAAATCTGTGTGGATTAATTACAAAGTCAGTGTGTCAGATCTAAATCAACGGAGCGAGTCTTTGAGGTCGATTGGGTGGGCATCACGCGCGTGCATCTCCCATTCTCCCTCGTGAAAGCCGGGAGGTTCTCAGCTCCTAATTCAGGCACCGGCCCTTGGGAAGTACTGAAGAACGCTTGTTGAATTGATGTTGAAAGTCAAGGCAGCTGCCCTAAAAAGTGAAAGCAGAGCCCCTAGATTTGGGATCCTTCAGAGAGAAAGGTCTCTGCCGTGACACCCTGCCTTCTGCTCTTTCCCAAGCCCCAGGGGCCCCTCTCATCGGAAAACCAAGTGTCAGCAGCGTTTTCAGACTCTTTCATGTTAGCTTGTGTGTTTTCAAACTCAAATCAGTAAAAATACACAGTGTAAAAAGTAAAAAGCTCAAGACAAGGAAACAGAAATCAGCCGTCGCCTGCCCTAGCGGTTGCCCACCACCCGGATCCCGGTCTCACATAGCGGGGCAGCCACGTTCAAATCTTGAAGTTCAAAGCTTCAGTGTTCACCCCATCACACATGTTAACGCTCCTGCTGGTCTGCTTTTTCTGTTTGATTTTAGGTCTTCATTTCTGACTGTGGAAGATGAAGCCCCACCCATACCCACAGCCACCCAAGGGAGTTATGTCACCATCCACCATGAAATCAGAATTCACTCTTTATATATCACTATGACCAGGTCAATATGATTGGACCTGCCCCTTTCCCGTGTGGACCAAACATGAAGACTTTCCTACTACACAGCTAGAAATGCTGTGTAAGATGTGAGAATCCCTTTAAATGACTAGCTAAACATACCAGGAAGAAAGGGAACAAAATCTCTAGGGCCAAAAGAGAAGAGAGAAGTGAAGACCAGCCTGGTGAACATAGCTGCTTCAGACAGTGAGATGACACCAGTCTCCATACCTGGGGAGTTGGGTCAACATCCCAAGACACTAGATAAGGCTGGGGGCCCATGTGAGGCAGCTGTTATAAGTGAGACCCTTGAAGCCCCCCCACCCCAACAAAGGAATCTATCCACCTACCAGCAAACAGAGAAGACCTGAAAGCCTGTGCCACGGATGGTTAAAAAAATAAACAAAAAACAATAACAAAACAAAACCAACCTAGAGAACTTGTAATGATGGGCCAGTCCTCTTTGGGTGTGAGTTTCAAATGTGTACTGTCTGCATAGTCGGGGACCCACGGAGCCCTGAAATTAGCATAAAAATGATCACAGGCTGACAATACAACTGAGAATCTTGCAAACACAACACCCCTCAGGAAAGACCAACCCTCAGCCCAGGCACAAAAGATTCCCCCAGGTAGAGCCCTACTGAACATGAGCTCACAATCTGAAATTGTAGGACACAAGGAAACAATCCACCAGAAGACCCAATAAACAGAGAAATGAGATCCCTAAGAACCTCAGGTAATGGGCTTATCAGATAATAGGTTTAAACGGGCATGTTTAAAATGATTATAGATGTAAAACAAGGAACTGAACACAGGTACTACTGAAAAGAAAAAGAACAAGACATAGTCAGAAGGAATGAAATAAAACTTTTAGAAATAAAAAATAGAGTGAGTGGAATAAAAACGTCAATGGATAAGTTAACTACAGATGAGACACAGCCCCACTGTCACAAAGTCAGCTCCACTCAGCAGCTAGAAGATACAGCTCCTCCTGTTCAGGGGTCAGTCATGCAGACTGTAGCACAGGGAGATAAGAAGATGGAAATACACACAGAAAGTTGAGAATTAAAGGAGAAAATTCACAGAAGTTCTACATTGAAAAACCACCTTCCTTAGAGTGTTGACAGCACTGTTCTCTTGTCTTCTAGCTTGTCTTTTGTTGTCTAGCAGTCCAATGTCATCTGATTTAGAATCCAGCCCCCAGCCCCCGGAAGCTTCTAGGACCACCTCTTCATCCCCATCCTGACTTTCCAGGGTGCTGTGCTTTGGACAGCTGTCCACCCAGACACTGCTCTGCACCATGTGACGGGCCTTCTCTAGCTGAGGGTCACGTCCTTTACTTTGGGCATGTTTGCCTCCTTCTCTATTTCTGGAACTCCTATTATTGGGATGTTGGGCCTCCTGGAATGATTCTGACCTTTCCTTCTTTTAAGACTTTCATTTCTCCCATCACATTTTAAAGATTTTCAGTTTCTGTTCTTTAAATGTTTACACACACACACACACACACACACACACCTGTTCTGGTTTCCATTTATTTAAAATCTTCTGTTTTTGGAACTTCCCTGGAGGCCCCGTGGTTAAGACTTCACCTTCCAATGCAGGGGGTGTGGGTTCGATCCCTGGTCAGGGAGCTAAGATCCCACATGCCTTGTGGCCAAAAACCCAAATCATAAAACCGAAGTAATATTGTAACAAATTCAATAAAGGCTTTAAAAATGGTCCATATCAAAAAAAATCTTCTGTTTTCTCTCTGAGATAATTGTAGATTTTTAAGTTTTCTCTCCATACTTTGTTTTCTGTGATTGTTTTCTCTGCTTGTTGGGCTGGTTGGGGGTGGTGTCTTTGTCTTTCTTGTGAGGGTTCACTGTTTATCTTCCTGACACGAGTAAGTAAGTGATGTTTGGAAGCCCTGTGTGCGTGGGCCAGGTTTATCAATGAGCAGGTGTCTCTGCAGGATGATGGAGGGTGGGGACCTTTAACTGTCAGGGCCATAGATCTTTTCCTGCCTAGAGGTGCTGGGTGCTGAGAGAAGGGAGAGAGGCTAGAGGGGCAGGGGAGGCGCCACTCTCACCTGCGAGGTTAGAGAATTGGCCTAATTTCCCCTCACTGAGTTCCTTCCCCCAACACCACTCCAGACACACCGGGGGTCACTGGGTCCAGGCACGTCTGGTTCAAACGTGTCCCGCCTTTGATGGAGCAGGGGGCTGGGAGAGGTCTGCGTCTAAGGGCCCCCAGGAGGATGCTGAGGATTCCTTGTGTCTGTCTATGCCCTTCAGAATCTGGTACCTTCACCCCTGAAGACTGACGTTTTTAATGTCAGATCAACACATTCAGCTGGCTTTGTTCCCGGAAGCATCGGGAGAGGCTGAGAGATGGGGAGATGCCTCCTGTCCTGGGGAGCTGGTTGGTTAATTAGCAGGGCTCTCTCCCCACAGCCACCCAGGAAAGACCAAAGGAAAAGGAGGTCCCGTGGCCACAGCCCACGGAGGAGGCAGCAGTGTCCCCAAGAGACAGCTTTCTCCCGAGCGGGGGCCACCTCCCCACCGACCACACTCACTGTCCCCGCCAGGTGCCACTTCAGCTGGGGCTCGCTTGTCCGGTGGCCCGACCAGCCCAGGCAGTGACTCAGGGAGGGAGGAAGGAGGGAGACCTCATCTTCTTTGGTGGACACCGAGGGACCACAGCTTGAGGAAACCTCCAGGCTCTGAGCACCCAGCTCAGACACGTGTCATAGAAAGTGGGTGTCCTCCCCCAGCACCCTGGGCCCTCACGCTCCGGGGCAGCACCCTGCAGACTGACGAGCATCTTACTGGAGCTACACACAACTGTCCATTTATTCTTTTCCGTACACGTGCTCGTAGGTGTGAAATGACCAGCAGGGACGCCCCCTGCCCTGGGCCGTCTTGTCTCCCATTGCACTGTTTTCTCACCCTCATCCAGCAGCCAAACGTTTTTCTTTTCTTTTTAATTCGAGCTTGCTTCTCGTAGCATAAACATCTTTATTATACATGTTAGCGCTTTCCAACAGTCAGGCAGGTAACTTACTCTTTGTGTAACCCTTTCAGGACCATGGTCCACAGCAGTTACCTGGGAGGCTCTGGAACGCTCTTCCCTCCCGCAGCCCCCAGGGGCAGTCACCGGAGCAAGGGCATTTTTCCTACAAGCCTTTCCGTTACTCGGTGGCTTCGTCCCCTTCAATCAGGTGGGCACCCTCTCAGGTCCGGCTTGGCTTGGGGAGGGCAGGGGTCCTGGCTCTGTACCTCCCCTTCCAGGCAAAGTTCAGGAGCTAGGGATGACTCCTGTTCCCTCCAGAGGTGGTGACGACCTCACGGAGCCTGGGAACAGGGGCTCTTCCCCCACTTCTGATGCATCTAGTGGGTGACCCCAAGATTTGCTCTCTGACACACCCACTGTGTCTGGGAAGCCACTGGGTACTGTCTCCACGGCCTGGCTGACGGTGGTCCTTCCGGGACATCCCTGCCCTTCTCCCGGGGTTCTGAGAGGGGCCTGGATCAGGGATCCCTCTGTCCCATTCCTGAGAAGATGCCCAGACACCCATTCCACATGCAGCTCAGGTCCCCAGGTGGTTCCAGCTCTTCCGAGGGCTCTCTGTGGGGGTCCCTGTGTGATGACACCTGTAGCTGTCACTGCCCAGCCTCTAATCTACCTTTTTCAGCAGAAGTGTCCTGATTTTGCTTTAGGAAACTACCACCCCCATGTTCCGGGCTGAGATTGCCCAGCCTGACCCAGCCTGCCAACGAGAATGTTCTCTTCCCCTGGCTACCACAACTGGTCTTAGGAATGGCACTACCAGGCACAGAGGCCACCATATTACAGCAATTCTGTGATGCCACGAATGATAAAATGTACCATTACCTAAAGCACCTCCAAAAGAGAAAAAAATGCTGCCAACTTCAATTGTAAGATGCCATCTACTCTCCCAGGGCTGTTAAAATGTGGGGAGAAAAAAAAGTGTCTAAGTTTCTATGAATGATGTGTAATTTGGGGGTTGGGAAGGGGCAGATACTGGGGGAAATAAGTCCTCTTTCTACTGGGATCCTCGAACTGAGGTTATTTAAGCTTGGAGAGGCCAGGGCCTTTTTTTTTTTTTTTTTTTTTTTTTTGCAAGGGGTCTGCCTGCCCCTTAATGAAACCAACACCGGGGAAGGGTGACACTTGTGAACACCTGGATCCAGCCATCCCTGACACTGGCACATGAAGCAGTATACTTTTCTTTGCCAAGGGGGCCCAAAGCTATGACTAGCACCACTGCCTGGAATACTGCCCACCCGGTGCCTCTTCTCACTCAACAGTCACCATCAGGGCCACTGTCCCCTGATCACGATGTTGGCGCATATGGACACAACAGAATGCCTAGAGCTCCGGCACCTGAGAAGGTCGTGCAGGTCCTGTGTGGCAGAGCCTGAGCCCCTGACCTCATAGGATAATCGTAAAGGAAAGGAGGAGGAGAAAGAGGAAGAGAGGGAGGTAAGGATGGGAGGAGAGAGGAGGGAGGGAGGAATGGAAGGCGGGAGGAAGGGGAGAAGGGTAAAAGGGGACGGGAGGAGGGGAGGCCGAGTGGGGAGGAAAACTTGTCCAGGGCCAAGAGTCAAAGTTTTCCATAAGCCGGCCACCGAAGCGTAAGCTTAGGGGCAAGGACTCTGCTGAATGCCAGCGTCTGCAAAGGCCCACTTTCTCTCTGCTGCCGTGTCAACAGGAGGCCTTAATCACACTGCCTGCCTCACCCAAGATACTGGACAGTGAAATACCTCCAGCAGACAAAGGCCCCGGAGAACTGGAACCAGGTTGAGAGACCTGGAAGGTGGTGACTCCTGGCGAGTCAGTGCTGCAGAGAGGAGGGCTCAGGTGGGAAGCCAGCTGTCTGCCGAGGGAGCCCTCCGCACCCAGACATCTCGGGAGCGCACCAGGAGCTGAATGGCTGCCGCCCTCTGCCCGGCGGGGATTCAGGAGGAATCTGCACCCGCCCACGATGTCCTAACGCTTTTTGGACGCGGAGTCCTGAAACCGTGGAAACAGAAGGGACACACCAGTCACGGTCAGGTGTCCGACCTCTCTGCTCTGGAGTGTGGCTGCAGGTGTGTCTCTAACAGTGACATGGTGGCAATAAAGTCAAGCGGCACCTGAGCCCAGGGGACTACGTCCCCGAGGCTGGGGTTGAGACCTCTGCTACTACGTGCTGGGTGGTTCCCGTGCGGGTGGTCCTGGGTGGTGACAAGGGAATGTTCGGTGCAGTGTCGCCCCTGGTTCTGACCTCATTCCCAGGCTGCGGGAAGGACTCTGCAGTGAGCCGGGTCATCTGTGGACCTGGATGTCAGTGCTGGAGGGCGCTGCCCTGGGCATCCACTTGCTCCAGCTAAGAGCCTCTTCTCTTCCAGAACCTACCATCTCCACTTCTCAGAGCTGCTGAAGAAAAGGCTGGCATGTCTTTCTGATATTGCCCCAGGCCAGGCCCCAGGGGGCACTATCTGGGGGTGTCCCAAGGGACCCTCAGCCCCAGAGCAACAGCAGAGCATCTGAAGTTTAAGATGCACTCTTGGGGCTTCCCTGGTGGTGCTGTGGTTGAGAGTCCGCCTGCCGATGCACGTTCCGCCCCGGTCCGGGAAGATCCCACGTGCCGCGCAGCGACTGGGCCCGTGAGCCACGGCCGCTGAGCCTGTGCGTCCGGAGCCTGTGCTCCACAACGGGAGAGGCCACAACAGTGAGAGGCCCGCGTACCGCAAAAAAAAAAAAAAAAAAAAAGACTCAACTCTTGTTTTCTCCCAAGAACAAAGAGGCTTTTTTTTTTTTTTCTAGAGCAGAAAATCTAAGAAAAATTCATGCCGTCCTCAAACCAGAAGATGCTCCTAAATGAAAAAGCGTGAAATAGGGATCAGAGAAAAATGGCGGAAAGGCCCGACTTCTATGGGAAGCGAAGAAGGAAAAATGTAATGTTGTTAAACTATCTCAGGACAGGAAGGGAAGTGAAGAAGGTACACACCGGAGGAAAAGGAAACTTAAGCCAAATGGCAGAGGCTTAGTAAGTGAAAGTTCCTGCGACTCCTGGCGCAAAAGGATTTTTAAAAGAATCCTCGTTCCACGGACCAGGGAGCTCTCAGCTGGCGCACTGCTGGGCACAGGCAGGGAGGGACCTGCTGGCTCAGGCGGCGAGAAGGGACAGAGGCTGAGGGGGCAGCCAGCACAGCAGGGAGATTTGTTACACGCATGGGAACGGGGCGAATGGGCACAATGTACTGAGGACGATGGGGACCAACCTCCGCACTGTCAGAGGAAGCAGATACAAGTACGGAGAAGCTGGAATACACCCTGGGGTGTCGGGCTGTAATTGAAGGCATCGATGTGAAATCATCGTTCTCGAGAAGACATGGGGACATGTATGTGTATATACATGAAAGTTACACACACACGCTTTCCCCAGATCTGTCTCCTGAGGGACGGGAGGCAGTGGCACTCCAGGAACAATGAGCACGTCTAACGCCCAGATCTCGGCTTCTAAATACCATTCTTCACTGAAGGAAACGGGTTTCCTTGGAGAAATGGCTGCTTCTGAGGCTGGGGTGAAGGAAGTACAGCATGTGCCTGGACCACCTCATCGTGTCAGAAAGCAGGAAGTGCTCAACGACTGATGGGGAGGCATCAAAGGGACACAAGAGCCAGTGTGAACTGGCCAAATCAGGGATAATTCCAACATCAAAATAAATGATAATAAGCGTTCAAATAGGAATTCGTGAGCACGATACAAATCAAAAAATTAAGAGGTAAGCTATATTTCATACACGGTGTCACGTCTGTGGTATTTCTGCCAAAAGTGCTTAGCCACCATTGTAAAGCAATTATACTCCAATAAAGATGTTAAAAAAAAAAATGCTTAGCCTAGGTCAAATCCAGAAGAGAACTAAGACAAACCTACGCTGAGGGCAGTCCACGAAATTACCGGCTGTACCTCCCTGAAGGCAAGGTCATGAAAGACGACACTGAGAAACGAGGGCTGAAGCCTGAAGAGTCTTAACAACGCAACACAGCGAGATCCTGGGCCAGGATGGAACGGAGCCCTGAGACTGTGGCTGGCTGGTTGTTTCCTATAAAGGACACTCTGGGGACAGTCAGTAAACCCTTGAAAAGGATTTGTAGATTAGATGATGGCATCGTATCAGTGTTCATTTCTTGATTTTGATAGATACACTGTGGCTACAGTCCTTGTTTTTAGGAAATACACACTGAAGTACTTAGGGGTCATGAGGCATATTTTCTGCAACCTACTCAGACAGATGGATGGATGGACAGATGGACAGGTGGATGGGGAGATGGATGGGGCGAATGGATGGATGGATAAGTGCACGGGGGACGAAGAGATGAATGGATGAGGGGGTTGGGGGATGGATGGGTGGGTAGATCCGGAAGAAAAGGGAATGACGAGGCAAGAGAATTAAATGGAAACAAAGGGAAAATCTACGAAGGGGACACCAGCGTTCTATGTGCTATTCTTACAACTTTTCTATATTTTAAAATTCTTTCAAAATGTAAAGTTAAGGGGAATTCCCTGACGGTCCAGTGGTTAGGATTCCACGCTTCCACCGCAGGAAGCGTGGGTTCAATCCCTGGTCGGGGAACTAAGACCCCACATGCCATAGGGCATGGCCAAAAAAAAAAAAAAAAAAAAAACTTACAAAGAAATAAAAACTCTGGTGTTGGGAGCTTCTTCCCTAACGGTTCACACATGCAGGGGGAAGGTCCCGGGCTAAGGAGGCAGGAAGCCCGGGTCCACCCTTCCACCTCTTCCATCCCCCCCAGATCACGGGTAAATTCAGGGCACACAGATTGCCCTTCCAAAGGGCATCTCCACCCCACGTGTGACTGCCTCAGATCTGGTTTTCAGAAATCAGATTCTTCGAGCTCATGTATATGAAAACGTAGGCTCATCGGTTTCAAAAAGGTCGGAAGAGAACTTAGCTTTATTGACATCAAACAGAAGCTTCTTCTTCCACGTGTTCTACATACAACAGTAGCACAACACATTCAAAGCACAAGGCATATTAAAACATAGCCAGTTCTAAGCAGCCCGGATATTTCCTGTCATAGAAAAGAAGTATCCTGCCCACAGATTCACATTAACATACATGGTACGTTAACATCAATCTCTGTTTCACACACCAGTCCAAAGGGCATGTTTGCATACAGGGTCGGGGCCTGCAGCAAACTGACTCTAATCATAGTATTGGGGGGCGGGTGCATGTGGGACACAGGTGACAACAAAAGAACGGGGTTTTTACATCCAAGACCGTGAGGCTGTCTCCTGGAGCTGACTCGGGGGGTCACACCCCAAAAGCTGAGGCCCCTGCAAAGAGTAGCCGTTTGTAAGGCAGGTCAGAAACCCCCTTGGAGACCCTAAAACAGCCTCACTCGGCACAAACCGCTACCCGGCCAAGGCTGACGGCTGAAAACGGTGAGGAAGGTGGTGCATCTAGCTCGCTAACACTGTTCTGAGTCCAAAACTGAGGCCGTCAGTGAATTTTTCTTGACTTTTAGACACTTGACTCTAAAGTTCAAACATTTTCTGCAACGAGAAATGAATTAGGGCAGGTAGCACTCACGGCACACGTGTGTGGCCACCCACGAGGACTGAGTGACGGACAAATCTGGGTATGAAAGGGCTGGTGAGATGACTGTTTTTGCTTCAAAAACCAACCACCAGTTCACACTCGTTGCACAGAAGGCAGACTATCCAATGAGATGGAAGTTTTTAACGGATCTAAAGCGACAGCTGACACTGTTCATCTATGAAAGGTATTCTTCCGGAGAACAAGAATTCCACGAAAGCCTTCTGGAACAGGCTTCTTTGCCTGCCGCTGCAAATGGAGAGAAAAGACGCAGCTCTTCCTGCACACCACCTTCCCAGCCACAGGTGGCTCCGCTCACGACGGGGTGGGGGGGCTCGCGGCCCTGTCACTGAGGGACCGACGGCAGGAGCGGGGGGTGCACCCAAATGCCTCCGACCCCCTGTCCCTCCGACGCCAGGCGCACCCGCGGGCAGTGGTCACGCACGCTCTGACCAACCTCGTCAGGGGGGTGCGCAGGCGACCCCCAAGCAGACGCCGGCGCGAATCCCAAGTCGGCGGCCACCCGCCTCTCGAAGGCATCCCGCAGGCCGCAGACAGGGCGAGCGGAGCACGGCGCGGGGACAGGAACCCCGCGGAGGCCCCGTCTCCGGGGGCGGCAGGCTAGGTCTTGCTTCGCCGGAGGAGCGCAGCGGAGGGGCCGGGGCCACCCTGGAACTTGAGGCTCTGCAGGTTGACGTGGGCCCCGTGTCTGAGCAGCGTCTCCACCGTCTTGGCGTGCCGGCCCCGGGCGGCCAGGTGCAGCGCGCTGAGCCCCTGCTCGTCAGACAGGTCACGCACGTCGGCGCTGACTAGCTCCGCCACCACCTCCGAGTGCCCGCCGGCGGCGGCCAGGTGCAGGGCCGTCTGGCGGCGGGGCCCCCGGGCCAGCACGTCGGCCCGCTCCTCCACCAGCAGCCTGACGGTCGCCAGGTGCCCACCGCGGGCGGCCAGGTGCAGCGCGGTGCAGCCCTCAGCCGTCACGGCCTCCCTGCGGGCGCCCCGGTGCAGGAGCAACCTGGCGGTGCTTGTGTGCCCCGTCTCCGCGGCCACGTGCAGGGGCGTCTGCGCCAGCAGGCCGCAGACGTTGACGTCGGAGTGCAGGTCGATGAGGACGCGGGCCACGCGGTAGTGCCCGCGCTGGGCGGCCAGGTGCAGGGGCGTCCTCCCATCCAGCGTCTGGGCGTCCACGCTCACCCCCGGCTGCTTGGCCAGCAGCTTGACGATGGGCAGGTGGCCCTGCCAGGCGGCGTAGTGCAGCGGCACCCAGGCGTCCTTCCCCGGCAGGCCGGCGTCCACGCCGCGGCGCAGCAGGATACGCACGATGCTCTCCTGGCCGTGCTGGCAGGCCACGTGCATGGGCGTCCGGCCCTCGCAGTCTGCCTCGTGCATGGAGGCGTTCTTCTCCAGCAGCAGCCGCGTGCTGCCCTCGTCCCCGTTCTGGGCCGCGAAGTGCAGGGCCGTCCACTGGTCCTCGTCCGCGGCATTGACGCTGATCTTCCGGGCCAGCAGGAGCTCCACGACACCCCGCACCCTCTTCTCCACGGCCACGTGGAGGGGGGTGGAGCCCTTTCTGTTGGTGAGATTGGGGTTGGCGTTGTTAAGCAGCAGCCACTTGACGCAGTCTTCCTGCCCAGCCTGCACGGCCAGGTGCAGCAGGCTGGCGCCGCCGTCCAGGACCAGGTCGACGTCCTGGGGCTGCAGGATCTTCATCAGCCTGCTGGTGTCCCCGTTCACGATGGCATCCACGAGCTTCTTCTTCTGGATGTCGGTGGCACCGAGATCTGCGGGGAGAGCAGGTGCAGGGGTCACGTGGGGCTGCCTCCCCAGGCCCGGCCAGTGTTTTCTACATGGCCCCCAACTCCCCGTGGCCTCCAGGCCGCTTTTTATCTGAAATCGCTTAAGTGCTGTGCTGTCCATGCTGGTTTAATTTAAGATCGAGTGGGGAGACCTCGGGCAGGGCAACGAATGTCTCCAAAGTGCTCTTCTGTCGATGTACAAAGTAAAAATCATTCTACCCATCCGGTAGGGTCGCGATTAGATAAGGGATGTAAAACTCAGGCCCCAGCTGGTACTCAGAAACGGCAGCACAGACCAGGCAGCAGCCCCCAACCCACCGGAGAGCTGGCAGCTCCTAGCCCAGGCCACTCCTCCAGGGCCCACCACCTGCTCCCAGCCCAACCTCCAAATGATGCCTCTTGTCTCAGCAATATCATGAAGGACGCTTTCTAGAATACTCCTTAAAGGACTGAGTCTCCCATTTTAGAAGGACTGTTATTCACGATGTAAAGGTTAAATTTAACATAAAAATCCTATTACATTGTCGGGTTCCGATTTAAATGAAACGAGACGCCCGCACGTGAAACATTTTCAAGGGGCCCTGCGTAGGAGGAGGGGGCATGGGGTGTATTAAGAAAATGGAATCAGCCCAATGGGGACTTAGTGTTTTAACGCTGGCTTCTGAGATGGGCCAGTGATTGGTCCTCTCCAAGCATGAAGATGTCACTTGAGGGTAGCAGGACCCGAGAGAAAGTTCCACATCTTTCTCCGTGGGAGACGGGTGCTTCTTTCTCTTCAGCCTCATCGCTGGCTGCTAACCTCCAGTCCAGCCAGGCCTTCCCCACCTCTGCGCCTCTGTAAGGAGTTTCCTCAACCCTAAGTGCCCCCTTTCATCCCAAATATTCCACTCTAAAAATTCCAGGAGGTCCACGGCATCTAGGAAAAGTCCTCATTCCAGGAGGAACTCCCCGATTCCCCAGGAAAAACAAGTTCCCCTTCCTCCTGGGGTCTGTACCCTTCCCGCGCCCCTCTGGCCACCCCTGCACTGTAGCCCTAAGCGTGAGCAGGCATATTTTCCTCACGGAAAGGAAACCTCATACGTCATCCTCACAGGCAGCAACGAGGGGGCTGTAGTTGGCACCAGGCCCCCACCCGAGGGCCAGCACCTGGGACAGGGCAGGGGCAGGGGAAAGCACCTTCTAGACAGAAAACCCAAGGTATATAAACAGGACCAGGGAGTCACAACCTCCAAGGCCAGCTTGCCCACCAACATGCACGGCTATGGTAGATGGGAGCGCACGAACAAGAAGGAATGCGGGTGTTTTCCCCTCACCGTCTGGGAAAGGGGGTACAGGGCTGACATTACAAGAGAGAGAGGTCTCCAGGGAGAGGGGTTCCATACATCCACTGGGCTCCCTGATGCAGCTCAAGTTCTTCAACCTGCAAACCGGAGGTCAGCCCCTGCGTGCCGGGCTGGCACGGGTGAGACCCACCCGCACAGCCAGGGGTGTGACTCACCCCTCTTACATCTAAGTGACACCTGCTCGGCCCACGTGCATCTCTGCATTTGCACTGACGCCCAAACCCAATCAGTGAAGGGCTGCAGAAAACACAGGACAGCTACCGTGAGGTCAGGAAGCCCGTTCAGTTGCTCACTCTCTGCCCGGCCCCCCGGGCCCCCAGTTAAGCGCATTATTTCCCAGGGATGGGCCCTCCACTCACCGCCCGCTGAAGACTCCCGCTCGAAGGACAAGGACAGCGACCCTCTGGAGGAGAAGGCAGAATCCACCGAGGACACCCCCGACAGCCTCTTGCCGCTGCTCGCCGACGGAAGTTTGCACGCGGAGGAGCTGCGGCCGAGCTCTTCCGGGCCCTCGAGGGTCTGGGAGATGCCCGAGTCTAGCTGGGACAGCAGCTCGGAGAGGCTGTAGTCATTGTCAAAGGTCGGGGCAGAGGCTCGCTTGAGCGGGGTGGCCACGGGCGCCTGCAGAGACAGCACACGGAGGGGATGAGGCTCCATCTGTGACCTGACGGGGCGGGCGGAGGAGGTGGGGAACACGTGGGTCCCCCGTGAGCCATGCAGGGAATTTAACTCCCGTTACCATGGTTCTAGGGGGCCCAGAGACCCTGCGCTGGGTCTACCCGGCCGGAGGACATGGTAAGAAAAGACGACGACGGGGACGGAATGCCCGTCACCATGCTGGGCCCCATCTGCGCAGTGACGTGGCCCTGAGTTATCCGGACAAGACGTGAATAAGCTGCAGGAGGTGAAGCCTGTGTGCTGGCCGTGTCCACCCAGGACAGGTCAGCGCTGATAGAAACGGAGGAAGGAGATGGGCTGGGGTCCTAACAACCCGCCACCCTCCCCAGAGCTGTGCGAGTCTAGCTGGGGGGCCGCACGTGTACAAGGGTGGGGGGCAGGGGCCGAGCTACAGGGACAGCATGGCACTCCACCCCAACCCATCCTAACGGGCCCTTCCGAGGGCCCCCTCCTGCCCGGCCGCGAGAAACGCAGGTTGTGCCGAGGGGTTAGAATCTGCAGGTGACTCGTGATTCCTCCCGGTTCCCGCCCACCTGTCCCCAAATCTTCGCTCTCCTCGGGAACTGGTGGCCTGGCGCACCAAGTCACACCACGCGCTGGGCCTTTCTTCCCCTTGTGGGGGTGGTGGGGACCGGGTCGCCTTCCCTGCCCCTCTGCCCTCTGCCCTCACGCACACGCCCCTTCCTGCTCAGACAGCAGACACGCCATCAATGCTTACTTATCTCCCGGCCTTACAGCACAGCCTGGGGTGATAACACCAGATATCACCCGATAAAGTTAGTTTAGCAGGCTCCACTTCACGAGTCTTCTTACCCGAAAGGTATTTATTTAGTTAGCGTAGTTAGAATTTATCACATCTCACCTAACCTGTGTGGCACTCATAAAACAAAACGTGTATAGGCAGTTAGAAAGTGGACAGATCCCCAGCCTCGAGGTGCAAAAAGACCCCCAGACCCCCAGAGCCCAGACCCCCTCCCCAGTCTGGCCTGCAGGCTTCCGAGTCCAGCTCGCCAAGGCAGCAAGCTCGAGGCCGAGCAGCCAGGGGCAGGGGCAGGGGGACGGCCCAAGCCTCAGAACAGGGGGCGAGTGGTCCAGGCTGGCAGGGCATCTGCAGAAAAGAGAGACTCAAACCCCGAAGCCAAGTTAGGGGAAACCAGGCCCCCGGGAGGGTCCCCATTACCTCGGCCTCGGCCTCCGGTGGGTTTCTCACATCCGGGTCTGGAGTTGTCTCTTTCACCTCATCATCAGGTTTTTCGCACAGGTCCTCGGTTTCAGAAGTGATTTCTTTGGGGGACAAAACACAAAAGGGTATATCGCCTCGACACTGACTCACACAAATGCTCTAGTTAAACGTGTGACCTCAGGCCGGGACAGAAGAGGCAGCACCTGCAGGGTCCAGCCTCTTGACCGGTCAGCACTGTGGCCTCCCAGGCTGCTGGCCCCCGGCCAAACTCATGGCAACCCCGCAGGGGTCCCCATCGGCAACCACATGCAGGGTCTGGCCAGACTCCAAGCAGGAGACACCGAGGCCCCGCTTCCCCAAGAAGCCAGACCCGCCGGAGCGCGTACCCCGACGGCCCGGCTGCCAGCTCCTGGCGAGAGGCTCCCACCGCATTCACGCTGGTTTCCCCATACGTTTTAAACGTCGTGATCAATTTCAAGTGCGTCAGGATCACTCTCCTAACCAAAGGACACAGCCGTTCCCCAGGGACAAGGCGCCATGAGAAATGCAAAGAAAGCCGCAGGCCAGCGGTCGCATCGTCCCTAAAAGATGCATTGCTGCACCTGAACCTGCAACACCAAGAGGAGGCTGCTGAGGGCAGCGGGCCACAGCCGGGGGTGGACAGCTGGAGCTGACCACGTGGCTCCAGCCTCCTCGCCCCCGTCACAGGCAGGGGCCACAGGCGGGCACAGCCTGCGGGTGCTGGGCTCGCCCTGGCGCTCCTGTCTCCGGACAGCCTCCCCTGTCCCGGCCGTCGGCTCCGTCCCCTGGGACAGCGGCACGACCCTCGAGCAGCAATACTCCGGGCGCCCTCTGGGGGCACTCACCTTGGAAGCTGGGCCGCTCCCGGGGGTCCCCGTGCCAGCACCTCTGCATGAGGCGCAGGAGACTCTCGCAGGCGCGGGGCCTGGGTCTGCAGACAGGCGGCAGCTCGGGGCGGTGGCCCTTCACCACTTTCACCATGATGTGCAGGATGTTCTTCTCATCTGCAAAGGGCAGGTGCACAGGTCAGGGCAGCTCCGTGGGGCTGAGGCAGGATTTCTTATCTTCGGGAGGAGTGACAACCGTGGGAAAGTGTGGGGCACGTCACCACCAAGCGCCCAGGAGACACGGTATTTCCTTTTCAAAGCACAGAGCATTCTTTAATCCTTCACCTTGTGGGGCACATCTGTCCTCTGTTTTCCAGGTTTTAGAAACTATCTGTGATCTACCAAATGGAATCACTGCCTTGTATCACAGAGCAGGTCTTTCTGGGCATCGAACTCAAAGGAAAACCAAGTTCAAAGGAGAAAAATATGGAACGAGATCGGTTCCAAAGGGGCCCACGCCCACCAAAGGGAAGAACGCTAAGTCACGGAGTCACATCGCCCAGCCCCAAGTGGCCCAAACTGCCCTGCAGTGACGAAAACGTCCTCCTGAATTTCTACCCCAAAGCGCAGGCCCCCGGCGGCCCGAGCGACAGTGCCACCTGGCCACGCTGAAAAGAATCCAGACCACGGACCTCCACTGAGGAGGAGATGGCAGGGAGACAGGGTAACGACGCACAGACAAAACCCTGCAAAAGACCTGGGGGCCACGTGCTGACTCTGATCTGCATTCTTAGATCTTTTTGGTCAGACCAGAAAAGAGTGCGTAGCCCAGGTACTTGACTTTTCCAATAAATCCAGTCAAGGTACTGAGACCTCGGGGCCGGAAATCAGCATGGTGGGTGCGTGGCAGGGGGAGGAAACCCACAGCCCTCGGGCCGGGTGTGCTGACCTGGGGAGCATCCACCCAGTGATTCTGGAGGCTGGTTGCCCCACAGTGGGAAGACACTTCACGTGACCAAACTGTACACTTCAAAACGGTTCAGATGGTCATTTTTAAGTGATGTGTGTTTTACGATCAAAAATTAGAAAATTAAAAAAATATGTATCTGGAAATCACTACAACGGACAAACCTACAGAGACAGAAAGTAGATCAGTGGTCAACAGGGGCTGGGGTGCGGGGAAGGGAGTGACTGCCTAAGCAGCCCGGGGTTTCCTTTTGGGGTGATGGAATGTTCTAGAACCAGACGGTGGTGACTATACAGCACTGTGAATGCACTTAATGCCACAATGTACAGTTTAAATGGTTAAAATGATACATTTTATGTTACGTGTATTATAGCACACACACAAAACAATGAGCTAGTACCTAACAAGAGTCACTGAACAGACCCCATCAGATCGGTGCCTTTCCCCGTACGTGAGCTGCACGGCAGCGCGCCTCGTCGGCATATATGAAAGCCTGCGATGAGGTGGGCCGTGGGTCTCTGTGCGTACCTGCTGGGGAGGACAAGGCAGCCCTGCTCCCCACCAGACGGCCCGCCAGCACCACGGCCCAGAGCGGCCCCGACTGTGATCCGTAGGCACTTCCGACACAGAGAAAGGACCACAGAGCACGCCCTCCACTGCTCGGCGAGAGGCAGCTGCATCACCCCTAGACATGTCCACTCACCCGCAAACGGCTTCTTCTGCGTGAGCACGCCCCAGATCACGATGGCGAAGCTGGAAGGGAAGAGGCGCGTCAGTGTCTGCGTGCCGGAGCCTCAAACACAGCGACGAGCTTGAGGAAGTCCACCCAGAGCCTTCGAGAGACTCCGAGACAGAGAGGGGACACCAAGGTATCTTTCATGCAGTTTTTTAAACGGGCAAATACTCTTACTGTGGAACAAGGCATGTGGAAAGCTCAAATGTCAGACAACAGACAAAACTCCATCCACTGAACCGTCAGTCCCAACGGCAGGAGGGGTTCCCGAAGGGACCGCCAGCCTGTTCCTGGACCGCCAGCTCGAGGGGAGAACGGCGGAGTCTGCTTCTCTCACACCATCTTCCTGCAAACGCTGGGCCTCAAAATACCGACGACAGCTCTGGGCGTCTCGAGCCCACTGACGTCATCTGAGGGCGTGGAAAAGATGCGGGGGCACCGGCTGAACCTCCCAGAGCCCTTTTTGGTTGTTAGAAATTATATACACTTGTGTGTAATATATATATGTGTGTGTGTGTGTTACCTTTATATCATTTATATATTAATTATATATATATGATTACTCTGGATATACCCCGAAAGAGCTCAATCTGGTAAAATTAAAAAAAATAAAAACAGAATCAGAAGTCCAAGCACTGAGCTACCAGCCTGCACTGGGTTAAGGGCAGCTGTTTACCGAAAGGCAAGAAGTCCCCATTGAAAAGTAACTGAAATCTACAAATTCAAAAGTTGAAACTCTCAACTCCGAAATAAACAGAGAATCTTATTCTCCCCAAACCCTACAGGCGGGTGCCCAGCGCCCTGTGCACCACTCCCCGACAGACGTCCTGCTCAAAGTCCAGCAAAGCACGTGCACGGGCGGCTACGGTCAAACCAGTCGGCCAGGACTCCAGGCGGCGGCCGTGACCCGAAGGCGGGGCTCAGGGCGACAGTCACCGCGTGTGAGCCAAGAACCACAATGAGGGGCTTACGTGCCGGCCGGCACCCGCCCTCCTGCTTTCCTGCTCCGAGAAGGCTGCGTGATTAAGACCTTCACCATGTGGGAAGGGAAGGCGCCAAATGATTCACGCTTGCTCTCCAGCACAGAAATCCCCGGTGCCAGTCTGTGAACAGCCTCTAGGGTGTCTGTGCTCCTGTCACGCGTAAGTGACATTAGGAAGTGAGTTCCGGGCCACAGGGGACTGGATTCTGGAGCCGGAATCCACACGCAGACAGACACAGAGACCACTTGAGGTAGCAGGTTCTCTCAGCAGACAAGCAATAGAGCCCATGTTCCCTACATCCTACAAACACCAAAGCTTTCACGGTGTGGGAGCTGCCCGTCGGGTTGCATAACCGGCTCTAACTGACACCAACCACTAATGTTCTCCATCCTGGGCCAGCAGCGCTCACAGCAGAGAACTCCCTCTTGTAAGCCAGTCCTGGGGTAGCCCGGACCCTCCGCCTAAAAGCCCTTTCCTTTGGACTGAACCTCTTATCTGGCGGCACGGAGGAGCCCCTGGCCAAGCCCCGCTGCAGAGCACGAGGAATCCAGGCGCGGAGCCCCTGGCGGCCTGGGGCTGCGCACCTGACACACACCTGTACACGTCGTGCTTGGTGTCGAAGAGCCGGCTCTTCTCCCGGATACGCTCAGGAGGAAGGTAGGCGATGGTGCCGAAAAGGCCGTCCATGCTGAGGTCCTGCGAGTGGGACAGCCCGTTGCACTTGGCTAGCCCGAAGTCGGAGATCTGCAATGCAGTGGCGGGAAGGAGCTCATCAGGCTTGGCTGGCAGCTTGCTGAGTGAGGCAGCCGGGGCTGCTGCTTCGGGACGTTTTATCAGCATGCCCTCCCCCAGGACCCTGGCAACGTCGGGGGCAGGGGCGGTACCCCCACCCCCCACCCCCGGCTGAGCAGCTGCGTTCAGGAATCGGCACCACGGCTCTCACATCACCTGCGCTCCCCGGCGCAGGCGGGAAGGCCCAGCCAGCCTGGGAAGAACCATGCCTGAAACCATTAGGAGCTTGATGGACAGGGGAAAAGATTACACTTGAAGGAAGGAATTCACTGGCAGAAGGAAGGCAAGGGAGGGGGCACCCTCAGAGGCAAAGCAGTTATGCAATCGCACAGCTGGGCCGGCGGGCAAGCAGCAGCTGCTTCTTCAAAGGGAAACGTGCCTTCAGAAGCCCTTTAAAGCGAGCAAAACACAACTGCCAACCTCGGCGGGGCCTCTGTCCTCCATCTGGAGCGTTCTAGGAACAGACACCTGCTGGCTCCAAACACAATACCCAAACGACAGGTGTGACATACATCCCCTCCGCCGCAGGGCCCACCGGCCCAAGGGGCACCTGGACCCAGCAGCTCGGGCCCCATACACCTCTACCTCCACGTCTCCTTAGGCCAAGGCGTCCTGAAGGCTCAGGGGAACCCACAAGGGGGAAGTCACTGCGGGGCGCCCGCCCTCCCCCCTGCAACCCGGGGTGTGAATCAGAGCCCTCAGAGGCGGTGAAACGCTGTGTGGGATTAGGCCACACTCTCTGGCATTAAGGGACTCAGGATCCGCGTGGAAAACGGCCCCTTCGTAACTTCTCCTCCGAGGCGCGTGGGTTTTTCTAAGCCTTCTAATTAACTCCGGGCTCCCCTCAAACACGCCTCTGGAGGATGGGAAATGCGGCCGAGTCAGGCCTTTGGTTCTGGGCTCACCTGCCCACAAGGTGAGCCAGGGGCCTGGCGTCATCACCGCTGAGCAGGGCGGGTTTAGGACTGGGGACTCGCTCCTCCAAGGGGTCTCTGACCACATCTGCCAGGCGGGGGGGGGAGGGGCGTGGGGGATGGAAGAAAGCCTGTGACACTGGACCCGGCCCCCACTTCTGCAGTCAGGCTCTGCCCGGTGGGGGGGCGTGGGTCCACACGAGTGAGGCCGGCCTGGCCATTTCGGGGTCCCCAGCAGCGGTCCATTCTCTGACCTCCAAGAAACTGTCCACTTGGGAAAGGGAAGTGCTAGCTCCCCAGAACGAACCCATCACCCCGACCCTGCAGCTCGGGACCAGGGACAGAGCAACGCAAGGTAGCAGGTGGACGAGCGGGAAAGTTTCAGTACCAAACTCCCAGCAGTGTGGACATGTCAGATTCAGGACTGAGGACAGACGGGGATGCAGGGATCCTGGCACCTGTTGCCCCACCCCCATGTTGGCAGTCTTTTCTTCTTATTTCTGCTGCTTCAAGATACACACTTGACGAAAAGAAAATAAGCCTAAATTCTACGTGAAACCTCCGGCATCAAAAGGCAAACCCAGAAATGATAATTCTCTGATGGCCACCGACCCTCCGGCCCACAGGATCTCTCCACCTGCTCCTTCTCACCTGTCCTGCCCAGGGAGGGCCTGCCTCGTCTGTCCCCGGGTTCCCAGACAGCAGGACAGTGTGGCAATCCCTGAGGACAGCAAGCGCCCTATAATTTACAAACGAACCCGCATTCAACGTCCGCCTCGGTACTGCCCAGAGCCAGTGCTCACAGGGGCCCCCGGGACACGGCCCTTCCCCCGCCGGGCCCAGCTGGATGAGACTAACAGAGACTAACGAAGGGCCGGGTCAGGGCCGTGCCACCTTGGAGTGAAAGGCCATTCTGGACCACAGAGAACAGGACCCTGGGTATCCAGCCCTCTGAATACAGCCTGGTCTGGGCAAAGTGGGCCCCAAGTATAGCTTGAGATTTTAAATCGAGTTATTCCATTATCAACTTGAAATGCGTTTACTACTGTCACTAGAATTAATATTTTAGTAGTGATATTTAGCATACTTAATATTAACCTCACATATTAATTTAATATTAAAGTGTCTTGAATACACTTTCCAAAAACAGGTGGTTGCTGTGAAATTTTCAGTTCCAGTCATCCTACGTATGGACAAAAAATGTAGCCTCCAGGGACCAAGGGAAGGGGATGGAGTGACAACTTAGGATCTTATTTCAAGATTCCAGATTAAAGTTGTATTGCTAAAAATAACCATCAACTAAAAACTGCCCAGAAATCGAGCGGCCGACTTAGAACCTCAGATGAGGCTCCCGCTGAGTTGTTCCTGAGGATGAAAAAAACGCGTCCTGTGAATATATTTTCTGCTTGTTTGGGGCTGTGCAGGGTGACTGCCCACCTGGTTAAGGAGTCACAGGGCTTCCCTGGTGGCGCAGTGGTTAGGAATCTGCCTGGCAACGCAGGGGACACAGGTTCGAGCCCTGGTCCGGGAAGATCCCACATGCCGCGGAACAGCTAAGCCCGTGCACCACAGCCACTGAGCCTGCACTCTAGAGCCCGCGCGCCACAACTACTGATGCCCACGTGCCTAGAGCCCGTGCTCTGCATCAAAAGAAGCCACCACAATGAGAAGCCCACACACCGCAACGAAGAGTAGCCCCCGCTCGCCACAACTAGAGAAAGCCCGTGTGCAGCAGCAACGAAGACCCAATGCAGCCATAAATCAATCAATAAATTTATTTAAAAAAAAAAGGAGTCACAGAAGTGCATTCCCGACCTTTGGGAAAGAGGGGCTGGTGGCCTGGCCACCTCCTCGGAGCTGCAATGTCCCCTCCCTTCCTGTCAGTGGAGACTGCTCCCAGCCACCCCAGGTCCTTATTAACAGGCCCCTTGGTCCTTTAAGGAATGTTCACCCACTTCCTAAAACTGCCACGAGTGCCAGGCCTGCCAAGCCCGGGGTGGACAAGCGGAGGAGGAAGAAAGCGCTCAAAGCAAGGAGCCCCGGGAGCCAGCGCAGAAACGACCACAAGGACATCAGCCCCGGGGGCCAGCGAGCGGCACTCAGCGTCCTACGGGGCGGGCGTTCGGTCCTACTGTGTACGCAGCACCGGCGACCATCCCTGGACGCAGGTCAGCATCGCGGCGTGGACAGGACAGGAGGAGACTATGTGCCGGCCACTCCCAGCACCCAGAGCACCAGCCCTCGCCGACACGCCCACAGGCCAGGCGAGGAGCCCCCCAGCAACAGGGCCACCACCCCACCTGCCAGGGACAGAGTGCGCGAGGGCTGTGCTGCCCAGGAGGACGTCACCGTGGTCCTCAAAGGGCGGGCCTCCTGCCCCAGACATCCCACATGGCTGTTAGGAGAGCGGCCGGACGGTGGGAAGGGAGTGAGCTGGATACAGGCCCCGTTGGGCCAACTGCACTCCGTGACTCTGAAAAGACCGCTCAAAGGGATGGGGTGCAATCAGTGGGGTCTCCCTAAGAAAGGCACGTTCTATTACAATGGCATCTCAGCATCCTTAAAGACGAGTGGAAGGCCTCCCCACACCCTGTACCCTAATCCAACTATGCCTCCTGCTTCTCCTGCCCCTAAAAACCCAGAACTTGCCGTGACTTTTCTTGGGTTGCTTCCTCCTCCGAAAGGCCCTTCTGCAGGTGCCCCCACTCCCGACTGGTCCTCTCTGAAGACCAGTCCCATCCAGTGACACCCTCACCCGAGCTGGAGTTCCAGTGACTCCTCTCCCACTGCACCCCCAGGGGCTGTCTGGACACCTACCGCCCGCTACCCCCGTCTGCCCTCGTGCGCCACTGCGTGCCACCCGTGATGTCTGTGAGCATCTCACGTACGGCAGTGGGGCGGGTGGGAGACCAAGGGCTCCAGGGCCGCAGAACCCGGTTCGAACCTCTGCTCAACCACACACAGCTGGACAACCCTGGCCTCGATTTAACCCCTCGGAGCCCCGGCTTAGCAGGAGCCACCGTCCCCTCGGAACCTCCCCTGGCAGATGGGGCAGCTCCCAGAGACAGGGCCTTTGCGCACAGTGGGGACCCATCCTCATCTCCCCTTGCTTGTGCTCATTCAAGTTTGAGATCAAAGGTTTCACTCTGACTTGGTGCCCACGGACCCCACGTTGGTCGTCACAACTCTGCAATGCTCGTCGGGGACAGAGTCCACATGTGAAGCCAGCACCCCAACCAGAAGGAAACAGGACTGCAGGGCTGCTAGAACTCAGGAAGGCTGGGAACCACCCACTTGTTGTTTGTTCCCTCAATTCCCCGCTTCACTTTAGCGGGAGGGTACTTCCAGCTTCTGATAAAATCTTATTCTCGAAGGACACCGCCTTAAGGACACCTTGTCGTTAAGTGTACGACGTGGAAACTGATTCCCCCACCGGCCACAGGCCGGCTCAGCCGGAGTGCTGTGCCTGCTGCAGAGTCGGGGTGCAGGGGGGTGGCTGTGTGCGACCCCGGGCCCAGCCCTCCTTCCACGGCGCCGAGGAGCCGGACGGGACCCCGGCCACGGCGTGTGGCCCTTCCTGACCCGCCCTCCTGAGGGACAGGGTGACCTCAGCAGGTGGGCGAGCCTAGAACCCATGTCACTGAGTGGGAAAGCCACGGCTAGTGCCCCCCACGGTGTGACACGATGGCCTTCCAAGGGAGAGACATCTTCAAAGAAACACAAACCTACCACACTAACAAGGGCCAGTTCCAAGGGGACGGCACCCGATTTTAGTTATATTATCCCTCGTGCTTTTCTGCTTTATAAACTTATCAAAGAAAAAAGATCAGGGCTTCCCTGGTGGCGCAGTGGTAGAGAGTCCGCCTGCCGATGCAGGGGACGCGGGTTCGTGCCCCGGTCCAGGAAGATCCCACATGCCGCAGAGCGGCTGGGCCCGTGAGCCATGGCCGCTGAGCCTGCGCGTCCGGAGCCTGTGCTCCGCAACGGGAGAGGTCACAGCAGTGAGAGGCCCGCGTACCGCAAAAAAAAAAAAAAAAAAAAAAAAAAAATCAGAACTCACAGGCCTTGAAGGAAGAGAACAGAATGAGTCCCTCCAGGGCCCCTCTCCACAGCACTCCGCAGCCCCCATTTCCGAGCACCCCGAGACTCCCATCACCCTGAGCCCGGGAACCACCAAGGGGAAACAGGCTGACCCAGCCCACACGGAGACGGCCAAGCCGAGGTCCGCTTCAATCTGATTGTGTAAGATGGCCAGTAAGACCGGAATCCACAAACCCACAGCCTCTTTTTCCGGGGTGCCCAGAACCTAGAGTCCTGATCCAGGACTTGGGGGCGTGACCCTTGTTCATAAGAGTCCATTTTCCAGTTACACATCTGTGGCGTTTTTACCAGCCACACACGGCAAGACTGGGGATCCTGATGCTGAGAGAGGCCTCTGCTTTGAGTTCTTTCCCGCAAGGGAACCACCTCCTCTTCGGCCCCCTCGCTGGCCCTGAGGTTCCAGTCCCGCGGCCCCCCACCCGGGGCATCCATCGCTCCGGCCACCCGGTCCCCTCACGTCCTTACCTTGACGTGGTAGTGGGCGTCCAGCAGGATGTTGGCGGGCTTGAGGTCCAGGTGGAGGAGAGGCGGGGCCATGCAGTGCAGGAAGTTCATGCCCACGGCCGTCTCGTGGACGATGCGGAAGCGCAGGTCCCAGGGCAGCGGCTCGGAGGCCAGCAGCTTCTCCAGGGAGCCCGTCTCCATGTACTCCATGACCAGGCCCACGGGCTCCTGGCAGATGCCGTACACGGGCAGGATGTAACGGAACTTGGCCATCTCCATCTTCTTGGCTTCCTCCAAAAGTTCCATGCGCTCCCTGGAAAAGTTCAAAGACGTGAGGAATGTGTGCGTAGTGGTCACCTGGCCACAGGCACAGGCACTGTGGCCAGGAGATCAGCAGCTCCACACGGCTGAGAAAATTACTAAAATGCATGTACACGTGTACAAGGGCACGTATGTGTGCGTGCGCACGCACACACACACACACACACAGAGCTCACTTTAATGTCACATAATTAAATTCTAGGCCTTCCCATGTCTTCAGTCCGTGGTTATTCAAACGCATCTACGCGTCGTGGGGTTGTTGTAAGCAGGGAGGAGAGAGCCTGCAATCATTATCTGAAAACCCTCCGGTAGCACTGAGCCAATGCAGGCTCCGAGCTGCAGATGACGAGGCCACACTGACAATCCCTTCCCTTGGGATGACGGAAGGGACGTTTAGGTTTGACCAAAAGCTTTAACGAATTATCCATCCAGAGAGCCCAGCCCCCTTCTCTGTGAAGCCCATCACTCTGGCTGGCCCCATCATTCCTAAACCCTAACCCCACGCTGCAATTAACGGAGCCTGGTCTAAAGCAGGGTCTGCAGACTGCTGCCCAAGAGCCACCTTCTTTTTAAAACCATTATTTAAACTGTAGTAAAATGTACATAACATACTATCTATCGCCGTAACCATTCCCAAGTGTGCAATTCACGGGCATCATATCCGTTCACGACATTGTGCAACCAACACCACGCACTCCACCCAAAACTTCGTCTTCATCCCAACAAGAACTCTGTGCCCACTCAACAGGAACCCCTCCTTCCAGGCCCCGCTCCCACCCTCTCTTCCCCTTGCCGTCTCTGAATCTGCCTGCTCTAGGGACCTCACATACGTGGCATCGCGTGGCATCCGTCCTTTAGTAACTGGCTTATTCCACTCATCATATGTTGTCCAGGTCCATCCACGCTGTAGCACAGACCAAAACGTCACCCCTCTTACGGCTGAACATCATTCCATTGTATGAGCATACGCATTGTGTTTACCGCTCCTCTGCTGATGGACAAGACCCTTGGGTCGTTTTCACCTTCCGGTTACTGTGACTAATGCTGTACATTTATACACACAGGTGTTCAAGTCCCTGCTTTCAACTCTTTTGGATACGTGCCGAGGCGGAGAGTTACCTGGTCACGTAGTGCTTCAGTGTTTAACCTTTTGGGCGACTACCAAGCTGCTGTCCACAGCCAGCCCCTGTTCTGTAAAGGAACTGACTGCATGGCAGTCTCACCCATCCACGTCCAGCGGGGCGGAGGCTGTCTCCGCACTCGCGGCAGAGATGCGTAGCTGCGACGCAGACCCCGTGGCCTGCAGAGCCCCAAAGGTCTACTCTCTGCCCTTCACGGAAAGTCTGCCAACCCCTGGTCTAAGGCCACTTCCTGGTGCAGCCTTTACAGACTAGTATCCAGGGCCTTGGTCGGCGTCAGCGTGATGGGTCAAAGTCTCAGAGTACATTCAGGAGAAGAGGCCACATCCCACAAGGCCAAGCTCTGGCCTGTTCTCAAACACGGCCACCGTAGAAAGCACCCGGGGAGACGGCTGGAACGCAGACTCCCGGGCTCCGCTCCCGGAGAACAGGCTCTAGGTGGGTGCCAGGAACCCGCTTTCTAGGAAGCTCCTAAAGGAAGAGTCTAGAACCACACAGCCTATGGGAGCTGGGAACTGAGGAAGGAAGCAGCCGGGGCGGCCTCAGGGACCCCCAACCCCCCGCCCGAGAATGCAGATTCCCACACAAGCCCCCCGGCCCAGGACCCAGGACGGCTCCGCTCCCACCACGGGGGCTCTTCCGGAGCTTGGGGGGAACCTGCCCGCCCCACTGCGCCTGCGCCTGCTTCCCAGCCTGCTGGAGAGTCAGAAACTACCACGGAAATGAGGCTGCTTCTTACTGATCTGACCTCCTCTCTGAGACCGCAGCTCACTCCCAGGCCTCCTTTACAGGTATGAAAACACTTCCCAGGGAGGAAGCCACCTGCAAGGAGGAACCACGCCGCACTGTTTACCAAGGTCTGCAGCACCCAGCTCTGCCTGCGGTGGGCTCAGCTGGACAGGACCACAGCACCCCTGCCCGCGCGTCCGGCCCCTGCATATGGGAGGGGAGTTCCCGCCCCTCCGCCCTCCCCAAGGTGAGCGCTGGCCAAGGCGGGTGTCTCAGGGAGAGGATCCCTGGGTGCAGACCAGTGGTTCTCCCCTGGGGGGACTTTGCCTCCGGGGGACATCGGGCACCGCCGCTGGCATCCAGTGGGTAGAGGCCAGGAGCGCCACCCTGCACCTTGCAGCACACAGGACAGCCCCCCAGGCAAAGACTTACCCAGCCCCAAAGGCCAAGAGTTAAGCCTGACAACCACTGGAACACAGCTCACGCATTTTCAGCCAAATTTAAAATAAACCACTAAAGGGATTTCCCTGGCGGTCCAGTGGTTAAGACTCTGCACTTCCACTGCAGGGGGTGCCGGTTCGATTCCTGCTTGAGGAGCTAGGATCCCTCATGCCCATGCCGTGCGGCCAAAAAAAATTTTTTTTAAATAAACCCCTACAGTCTGGAATCACCCACCTAAGTACTCCCAGCAATTACTTTAATTTTAATCTGCACCCAATTAAAATTCATTTATTAGTAAGTATTTACTGAGCATCCTCTACATGTTAGAACTGAGGACGAAAGAGACCCCTTCCTTGCGCCTTCAGGGTATTTACCTTCTAGGGGAGAAGGTGGAAATCACCCCGAAAAAAAGAAGTGTAGTTGAAAATCCAAGTTCTTTGAAGGGGAAGTACAGGGACCTGGGGACGTTTAATAAAGGGGGTCCCTGACTCAGGTGGGCAGAGGGCAGCAGCGAGGGCTCGTAAGGTCTCAGTCCCATTCCTACACCAGAGCCCCAGGCTGGAAGCAGCAGGGGCAGAGCGGCCATGAGGCACTCAGGGTGGTCACCGGGGCCCCGGCTGCCAGGAGTGCAGAAGCTGGTGGATGCAGGGCCCATTTTCGAGGGAGAACCATTAAGTCCTGGTGACCGACTGGATGTGGAGAAGAGGGAGGTAGCAAGGATGACCCTAGACGTCTACTGGGAATCACTGGGTGGCTCCCCATTTATGGAATCAGCAGGAGCGGGGCAGGCAGGGGGCAAGGGGATCAAGACTTTGGCTCTGAACAGGCTCAAGGAGCAAAAGAATTCCCCTGGCGTCAGGAAAGAGTGCGACAGGTATCAGGAGTGAATCATGACATGACTATAGGACAAAACTGAGCTCAGCATGACATGCTCTCTTAGCACTCTGGTCAAAGATCCAATGAATGGAAAACACGATGTCCACAAGAGCCCCCGTGGAGGTCCCCGGGCCGGGCTGAAGAGTGGGTTCAGGTGCCTGGCCCAGGCCGGCCAGCGCCGGCTGCAGCCACAGTGCTTGCTGGGTTCCAGGGTGACATGCAGGCAGACCCCAGCGCTGTGCCCGGTCCCGAGGGACATCTGAAAGAGGAAAGGGCTGCATCAAGCAACATTTCAAATAAGGGTTGTCAGTTAAGAAGAGAGAACGGCGCCCTCGGGCCCATCTCCTTTCTCCTCCCCGGGGAAGACCTCACGTCGCCTACACTAACCAGTTCAACTACACTCCTAACACTCTCTCCCGAGCTGTCATGGCGGGGATCAGTACCGCTGCCGCTCTGTTTCCTATTTTAAGAAGCAGTTTTGCGACCTGTCTGGTCCCACTGCCTTTATTCTCTGTTAAAGTGGCCGCTGGGCCGCCGCTCCCCACCAGCGTGAGTCCAGCACACTGCGCCCACGTGGCCCTGGCACAGGTCCGGCCGCAGGATGGACAGAGACCCGCTTCCGCCGGGAGACCACGGGAGGATCCCTCCAGGCCCGCAGGCTTCCAGGCACTACAGGTTCCGGAGTTACAGGCCGGCCACTCACAAGGATGGCTTTTTTCCGCTTTCAGCAGACGTTCTGAGAGGCAGCCGGACCGACAGCTGAGGAGGATGTCTATGCCGCTGAAGCTGAAGGTGTCGTTAAGTGAGGCTCCATTCGCCCAAAGGGCTGCATACGTCAGAGCCAGGTGACTTCTGACGGCTGAGCTCACTAGACTCAGGGGAGCAGCTGGCGGGAGAGCCCCACCCCAGTGCACCCAGGTCAGCAGGTTTGCGGCTCTCTCCCCCGTCCCGGGCCCTCCCCACCGCACTGAGAGCCCATTTACCTTAGTTTAAAAAAAGGGGGGGGGCGAGCCACTGCAGCTGTCTGCTCCAGAAAGCTGGCCACAGCCGGAATGTTCTCAGACAGCCCGCACCCCTTCCGGAAGCAACACCAGGCAGCTCGGTCCCGCGGACCACGCATCCCAGGACAGCTCGTGGAGGACGGCCAGCTATCCTGGAAGATAAGGCCTCGTTTCCAGGACAAATCACCTTCTCCGTGACAGCTCAATCAGAAATGCCTAAGAGCCGAGGACCCCGCCATGGCTGCATCCCTGGGGCGAGGAAGGAGGTCCTGGGATCACCCAGCAGGGGGTTCCAGGGGACCCCCCCCCCACCCGGGGAGCCCCTCACTCAGGCCTGGGGAGTGGGTTGGCCGGGCCCCCTAACCACCCTCTTTGGTAGCGTTCAGAAGGGTCGGCACAAAAAATGTTCATCCCGTTTACATTCCAGTAACCACTGAGCCGAAATCCAAGCCACCCCATCCTCTGGGCCTTTCTTCAGCTGCCCCTAGGATACCCTCCAGTACCCACTCCCCCCAGCTCCGCAGCTGGCAGCATCAGCAATTCCATAAGCCTGGACTGGGCCCTCTCCGGGCACTGCTGGAGGAGACGGGAAGGTGCTTCTCACCCAGAATGAAACCACCACTGTGTCAATTATTTTTTGTTAATATATTTTCCTCGACGCGGTGTTCCCGGTTTATGCTCACAACAGCACACGGGAACTGCAGGTGGACTGACTGTGATGACTATTATCCCTTTAGCACCTGAGCGATCTTCAAGCCGGTCCCAGAGCCCAGGTGCAGGAGGGGGGCCGGGGGGCTTCAGGAGCCCAGCCTCTTCACAGCCACACCATCAGCATCAAAGCCCACGCCACCCGGTGACGAGTGACTTTCAGGCCACCCGAGTCCACGGACATCAGATTTCATTCATACAACCTAAGAATGGTGACGTGCTAAGAGCCTGTCTACGATTAGGCACGATTCAGTGGGGCTGGCGTCGTATTTCTCCTCTGTAATCGTTCCCATCACACCTCCTTTCTCCCATTCGGGGAAGGGTTGCTAATTCCGTTTCCCAGTAGGAATGGGACAGCACCCCTGCCCCGCCCCTCTTGGTCGGAGATGGAAAATCTAGGCATTAACAGGACCAAGTCGGGGTAAAATTTGTTAAAGACACTTTATCCACAGCACTTACATCCATTCAATGTTTCTTCCCAATTGAGGCTGGCTAAAGCGTTATCTCCCCCACCCCGGGGAGGGCATGGGGTAGGGAGAGATATGAGGAATCTCACCAGACTGATTATTTCTAAAGGACACTTTCTGGAGAAGCAATGGGGTTCTCCTCCAGGCCCAGCCACAAATTCCAAAGACATCCAGCGGGCGAGGGAAGCTTTCCGGAGGCATGTACCTTGGAAGGGGGAGAAAACGGGCCCTGGGACAGGCCTGCTGAAAGAGGAGTAGCAGGAAACTACAGGAAGGGGGAAAAGGGTCAGGCTGTAGGGAAGGGTGCCCGGTAACAAAGTGCTCCTCAGAGGGAGAAACCTGGGAACCACTTGTGGGAAAAGGCAGCAGGAAAAACGGTTTAATCATTTGTTACTGATGCCTCCCAGCCAGGCCTTCTCGCTGCGCACCAATCCATTATGTCCCCAGGGAGCCTGCGAGGGGTTCCCACACTGCTATTTTTAAACTGACAAGATCCGGGCTTGTCCAATTGTCAGCTCTGTGCTTACACACCCGGGGTTTGCTCGGGCTCGCCCTGACTAGCCGCGGCCAAGCTCCAGCAGCTGCAGGCGCTCAGTTATCCTGGGCTTCCTGAGCCAGGGGCTGGGGGCCGGAGGAACGGGCCTCCAAGGCTTAGTTCCCACCTAAATGGGAATGCCCCCCCCCCCAGCTAGACTCCGGCCAAACCCTCGTGATCCCCAATGAGGGTCAGCCAGGGTGGCTACACGTCCCCCAAAGCTCCCAGATGTGCCCGTAAGGAGAGCGAGTGCAGATCAATGGGGTGTCACTTGGGAACTCCCCGGGGGTGCCCCTTGGAAGCCCCTGGGCAGGTGTCTCTCTGCTCTCTGGGAACTTCAAGGGGTGTCTGGGACCGGGCAGCCCCTGACCTTCCCCACCCAGAAGTACCTGCTCACGTGGCCTGGGGCAGCCTGCTGCTCTGAGGGCCCGGGGTGCACGCTGGGGATCAGGCCCTGCTGTGGTCAAGGGGTGGCATGAAGACTGGGGCCTGCCCGGAGGGAGAAGCAGGCGATGAAAAGGACCCACACCTGTACTGGCGGTGGGTCCCTATGTAACCAGTGCAGGAGGCCCCGGGAAAGAAAAGGTCAGGCCCTCACGGCAGGGGTGAGAGGCGCCACCCTTCAAACAGCTGAGACGAGGCTTAGCCGGGAGGGGTTTGGGGCTGAGGGCTGCACCTAGGACCCCCAGTAGAATCTTATTCCCCACTCCAGGGAGCATCTCACAAATAGAAGGGTCAAGGTGGGAGGCAGCTCATCAAAAGAGCACCGAGGCCACCTGCCAAAACCTGGGAGGATGGGGAGCGCAGCAGCCACTTCCAGGCCTAGAGGCAATGCCGCAGGGCAGGCAGCTGCTTCTGCACCGCAGCGGGCGCGACACAAGCGCCTAATGGGCGTCTCAAGCCAGAGAGTCAGTAACGAACCTAGAAGACTCTTCTTTACAGGGAGCAGGGGTGTGACCACCGTCTCAGTCAGAGAGCCCAGCTCCTGCCGCTAACGCAGAGCGCCAGCCTGCCCCGCCCAGCCTGGCAAAGTGCAAGAGGTGAATCTCTTCCTGTTGGGCAATGCTGACCTCTACCCAGCTGTCCAGTACATGCCACCACCTGCCTATTTGGGGCAGGGCAGGAAAGCCTTCCAGGTAAAGGACAAAAAGCTTTGCAACGAGGCAATGCAAGATCCTAAGTGGCCCGCCTCACGTGGAGAAACCCCACCTCCACCTGGGCCACCCAAGAAACGAGGGCCTGGTCGCTGGAAATAACAGACCCTGAGGGTGCGGGCTGCTGAGTCAGCCCGGGGACGTGCTTGTTTACTAGGCTCCTCCGATACAAGACGCTGGTGCTAAAACCTGCAGCTGATGAAGAAAACTCGGCCAGAAGACTCCAGCAGGCAAATAAACGTCCCCGAGAGCGTAAAAACACCCACACACCGGCAAGAGTCGCGCCTTTCAGGCTCTAACTAGGGACCGGCGTTCAAAGAGGTTTGGATTTCATCAAAATAGCCAGGGCGCCCCTCCCGGCCTGGGAAGTTCCTGGGATCCAAGGGAGGTACAGCTTCACAAGCAGCTCCCCTGCGCGTTAGTGATATTTGCGCGACACTCGCCACCACTCTACTGAAGTTTCCAAGACACACTGTGCTCGAGGCTTGGAGCAAAAAGCCACCAACAGTTCTGCTGTATAACCTCCCAGGCCAGGAGGAAAACACAAAGCCACTAAGTGCGCGGGGGCTTCCTCCCCTCCGGGACCTGAGGGGGCACACGCTGCAATCCTCTGTGCACCTCAGTCCAGGGACACGCGCACCACCATTCTGGGGGTGAAAAGCTGGAGTTTGGAGGCCCCAGCATTCAAGAAGCCGAGGATTAGAAACCAGGTCTCTGAGGCAGCAAAGGAGCTGCTTTTCTGAGTCTGTGTCTGTTCGGGGCTGACTGTACAGGGCGCTCTCCACACAGAACACAAAACACCACACACCTTCCATGTAGAACGCAAACGTCACCAAAGGATAGGCAATTTAAACGCGCTCAACCGAAGCTTATAAATTATTAAAATGCAACCGTAAATAGTGAACACCCCTCACCCCAAAATAGCTACTTCTCAAGACCCTCCTCCCACCCCACCCCTAAAATTATATACACAGACCACAATCCATCGACCGAATTTAACTGGGGCAGCTCCGGTCCTTTCCAACCGTCTTCTTTAACTTGAGCACCTCTGTTACCGAGGGACAGGCAGGTGGCCTCCCAGTTTGGGGATGGGGAAACTGGGGTCCAGGAGGGCACTATGGTCCAACCATAAGTGCAAGGCCGCTCCGCAGAGGCTCGGCCTCTAAATTAAGTCAGCTAAAACGAGAGGGTACGGCCAGAGAACGCTAAATGTTGGAACCTGGCACCCCGGGCCGCCTGCCGGACCCCACGGCCAGGCCCAAGCCGGGTAACGCCGACGCTCAAGTGCCCGGGCGCCGAGGAGGCCTGGCCAAGCCAAGCCAGGGCTTCCGACCGAAATAATTACCGTCTTACACCAATTTGTGCTCCAAAGTAAATTACTAAGTAAGTCGAACGGAGTCTAACTCACTCACAAAGCCCAGATCCCACACGGCACTTTTTCTAAGCCGGGCGCAAACCGCAGCGCCCGGGTGGGTCCTGGGCGGGCCGGACGAGCCTCCGAGGGGCGCGGGTCCAAGGCGCAAGGTGAGCCCGCGACCCTGAAAATCCGGGGCTCACCGGAAGCCAGGTAACAATGCCGGGCGCTGAACACCGTCTTAGGCAAACGCGGCTTCCCGAGGCTCCCCGTAGGAGCCGCAGCCCGGGGCACGGGCGTGAGCAGTTAGACCCGGAGCTCGCCAAACCACCCCCAACGTCCCTCCGGCCGAGCAAAAGGCGCAGACCCCGCCGGGGGTTCACGGCCTCGCCCGGCGCTTGGTTCTCCTTCCGAGGCTGCTCCCGAGGCGACTCAGGTGGAGAGAACGGGAACGCCCGGAATCCAAGCACCCCGGCCGCGGCCCGCCGCCGCGCGCCGCTGCGAGGCCGGGCCCCGCCGCCCGCCCCAGCGCCGCCGCCCCCGCCCGGGCCGCTGACCTGTCGTCGACGTGCAGGCTCGGCGAGCACTTGATGGCGAGCCACGTCTTCCAGTGGACGTGGCGCACCTTGTACACCTGCCCGAAGCCGCCCGAGCCGACCTTCTCCCAGCCCGCGAACTCGTCCGCGTCGAACGTGCGCAGCAGCCCCAGGGCCCACGGGCTCCGGCTCTCGCCCTCCATGGCGCGCGTCTAGCCGCAGCTCCGCGCCGCCGCGGCAGCCCAGGTGCCCAGGTGCACGCCCCGCCCACTGACGTCACGTCCGCAACGCGCCCCGCCCCCCGGGCCAGGTCGCAGCAAAAGGACCCAAAGACCGGTGAGGACCCAGCGCTGTCTCCCCGTGTGCTCTGCGTGAGAAGGCGCCCGGGCGCCGTGGGCGGCTGTTGACCTGCGTGTGCGCGTGTGTGTGTTTAGATGATTGTAGAGTCATATGCAGTTGTAAAAAATAATTCACTCCGCCAAATGCTTCCCCAGTGCTATCACTTTGCAAAACTTTGCCAAAAAAGAAAAAAGTAGATACTTTGATACAATCCACCGGTCTTATTCAGATTTCCCCAATGTTATTTGTCGTTGTCAGTGAGTAAGAAGTTCTATACAATGCGATCACCTGTGTAGGTTCGTGTATCTGTCACTACAGTCAGTTTATGGGACATTACATCACGTGAGAACCCCTCCCGTGGCCCTTTGATAACCGAACTCCCAAGCCCCGTCCGCCACTAATATTTCTTCTATTTCTAAAATTGTGTTATTTCAAAATACATTATGTTTGCACACAGGAGTCGCATAGCGTGGGAGATTTTGGAATTGGCATTTTGCACTCAGCGTAATTTCCTGGAGATCCATCTTTCGCTTTTTTACACCGAAGTTTCCACTTTGAGAGTAACATTTTTTTTTCCAGTTACCCCGACAGCAAATCTAAAGTGCATTCCAAAGACAGCAGGAGTTCCCGTTCTTTCCTAGAGTAGGGCTTCTTTTCACTTGTAGAACAGACCATTTGAGAAGATGTTTTTCCACCTTTGGGAGGAAAAAAAAAATTCCCAGCCTGAATGCAACCTGCTCTTGGAAAGATATCTGGGTCAGAGGTCGGGAAGTGTAATTGCGAATTTCTACGCCTAAAAAAACACTCATCAGTGTAGACTGTGCAGTGAAGGAAGATTTATTTTTGGCCAAATGAGATGAATAATGGGGGCAGGATGGGGGAGCATTCTAATGACGTCATCTGTATTTTTATGTTAGTCACGGAAAAGGAGAGGTTGATCTTAGCCAGCACACAGAAGCCTCAGACTCAGCTTCCACCGACCTTACCTTCCCCTGGGCACGTAATCGAATTTTACAGCCAGTAACTGAACCCATTCTCTCCCGGGGCTTCTCTTCCGCGGGTGCGCACACATTGGAACAGGACAGTGCTTGTTCCAGGGCCTCGGGAAGATCAGGCAGCCGCGTCCTTTTCCATATAATCTTGAAATCACAGTTGGTCTCCTTGAGACTGGAGTGGCAAATGGTTATTTCAAGCTTGTTTGTGGCAAATGTAACTAACATTTAAACTAACATTTTAAAAATAATCGGATTTAAAATATATAAAGATACCTTGAAATATATAAACATAGTCATTATTTTGGTGGGAAAAAAGCAAACTGAGTAGAAAATGAGTCATCGGTGCTGTTTGTGGCACCTTTCTCTGGACTTGCTTTCACATCCAGAGTCTCATCTACAGGAAGTTTGGCGGCATCGGTGACTAACAGTCCACACCAGTCTAGTAATAAAACACACCAGTTTCATTTCTTTAATCACCTGCTTGCTCCACTCGACACATATTTACGGAGTGTCTGCAGCAGGCTCAGCGCTGGGCTCCTGGGCCAGCCCCCAGCTGCAGGAGGATGGGTCCAAAGATCCAGGCCACAGCGGGGCGGACTGGCCTCCAACTTCACTAGCGTCCTCATACCGGCCACTCAGCCCACTTTGAGGGTCAGGTTTTTAATCTGTACAAGGAAAACAAAGTCCCTTGCAGGAATCGTGAAGACAGGTGGGTTCCAGACCCTGTGGGGTTATAGGAGAGTAATCGTTATTTATGTTAATGGTCATTGGTCGTTGGCGGGTAAGGTTGACATTTCCAAGTATAAAAGTAACTTCCAATGAGAAAGAGACTGATAGATATAGAGAACAAACTAGTAGTTACCAGTAGGGAGACGGGCAATATAGGAGTAGGTGGTTAAGAGGTACAAACTGTAACGTATAAAATAAGCTACAAGGATATATTGTACAGCACAGGGAATACAGCCAATATTTTAGAATAACTATAAATGGAGTATAACCTTTAAAAATTGTCAATCACTATGTTGTACACCTGTAACTTACATCAACTATACTTCAATAAAATAAAACAAATCACTGATTTAAGAAGTTATAGTTCCAATATTTTAATGGTTATTTTAGCATTGTTTATTTTACTGTGTGAGGAGATAAACCTTCATGGTTACTGCATGGCCATCTAAGAAACTCCAAAGATGGTTTACATATAGAAGATATAAGATATGAGACTAAGGAGTCTAAAGGAAATTTTTTATAGTCATTTTCTTGTGCAAATATTTAACCTAAATACATGGCAAGTAACAGCGACGAACTAGGTGAAAAGATTTAAAATCAACACAGCAAGTCACTTAAAAGGCACAAAATATAAAGATGCATCATTTTTAAACTGTAGATGTTTTAGCACTTGTAAGCTTTAAAAAAAATTCCTAACATGCCGTTTTATATGTGAGATCAAGCATATACAATTGAATTTCAAAACTTTTAACGTTAGCTTTCAAATACAATAAATCTTATTAGACTATTACATAAGAAAATGCATACTGGATTGAATTTTGCATCTTAATGAGCTATATAGCAAGTTTCTTAGTAAACAAAGAAACCTTATCTATAATTTTGTAAACATTCATATTCGCTGAAATGATTGAACCCACTCCAGTGTCAAGAATTTTTATATCACTGAAAACTTCTTTTTAAAAATTTGTTTTATTTATTTATTTTTGGCTGCGTTGGGTCCTCTTTGCTGAGCGCGGGCTTTCTCTAGTTGCGGCGAGCGGGGGCTACTCTCCGTTGCGGTGCGCGAGCTTCTCACTGCGGCGGCTTCTCTGGCTGCGGAGCACGGGCTCTAGGCGCACGGGCTTCAGCAGCTGTGGTTCGCGGGCTCTAGAGCCCCGGCTCAGTAGTTGTGGCGCCCGGGAGCGCTGGTGAGCAGGGAAGGGGCAGAGAGGAGCGCGACCCCGGGGATGCTGCTGGCCCTTCTCCCTAAGAATTCCTAGGTCCGCTTCCTCCTCCCTCGGGTCCTCGGCCTGCGCATCTCATAGGCGGTCCCTCCGGCTGTGCCCGGCTGCCATGGGATGTCCCCCCCTCCACGTGGCCATTTAGCACGGCGCGCTGACCCCGCGAGCCGACGAGGGGCCGGGAACTGCCTCTCCGTCCCACCGTGCGGTCAGGACGACCCTGCAGGCCAAGGACAGGCAGGTGCGAGGACTCTCAGGGGGCAGGGTCCCGGCGCCTTGACTCTGGATGAGTGTGCCCGTCCCTGAGGGCGGGGGGTGGGGGTGGGGGTCCCTGCCTCAGGATGGCGTCGGGCTCCAAGGACTGCGCATGGCAGGCACCAGGATATGGAGAAACAGTGTCGGTGGTTTATTACTTCTGGGACGTGTGTCTGCTCCGTGGGTTTAAACCTATCTTTGTCCTCCTTGGGGGTCCCCTCCTTGGGAGCAGTGCGCCCCCTCACACAGCCTTCGTAGGCGAACGGCTCACCTGGGTTCTGGAGCCAAGCTGACCGTGTTCCCGGGGTCCAGAACGAAACCAGCGCCTTTAATGTCCTCCCGCTGGAGCGGCCCACAGGGAGGGGCCAGCGGAGCCCAGGCCACTCGGCGGCGTCCTCCCGGCCCCGCCCCTCCCCTCCCCTCCCTCCCCACCCCCTCCCCGCCTCCTCCCCACCCTGCCCCTCTTTCTCCTCCCCCTTCCCTCCTCCTCCCCGCCCTCTCCCCTCCCCCTCCTGGCCCCTCTCCCCTCCCCCATCCTCCCGGCGGCTCCTCCCAGCCCTGCCCCCTTTCTGCCCGGCAGGCTCCTCCCTAGGAAGGTGGCCTTGCTCTCCTGGAGCTGCAACTCCTGCAGCAGCCTGCATGGCTGCTTTCGAGAATTCTCTGCATGATTTGAACGCTATTTGCTGAAAGAACATAACTTGTTCACTGCTGCAATTCTGCCTCCATTAATTCTGAATACATTTTATTACATTTTATTTAACATGTTGTTAGCTTGATTTATAATTTTCACCAATTTTGACAATTAGCATGTAGATTTCAGTCTGTACCCATCCCCGGGAGAAATGTCTGCACGGTCTGATCACCAAGACACTAGCTCTTCCCTACTGACAACCTCCTGAGGGAACTTCTTTTCCCATGCCAAACCCGGGGCCATTTGGTCATTTCCCAGCGGGGTCATTACAGCCTCTCTCCAGTCTTCACACTGCAGCTGATGTTCTGAAAACACAAAACCCACCTCACTGTTTTAGTCTGGAAATGGGCCTGCCTTTCTAGCTTCATCTTCTGGTCTCCGCTGCTCTTGTCCTTGGAGGGTGGCCCTCCCCCACCCTGCTTCTCCCAGGTCCTCCGACTCAGGCTCCCCAGGGCCTTTGCACAAGCTGTCCTCTCTGTCTGGGAAGTTCAGCTGAAGCCTGGTTTATTCCCACTCAGCGCATCTCTCCGTTTTCCCGGTCACATACTTCTGTTACAAGCTCATGAGGCACGTGGCTGGGTGTATCATCGTGTTTACCAGGGGGCTGCTGATTAATACCTGGTTCCTCCACTCTGGGCCCCGAGGGGACAGGGCAGCCTCTCTGCCTCCCCGGGCAGAGGCCCATGTCTGACGCTGCCCCGCCCACCTGTCCTGGCTCATCACTGATCACCACCCCCTGTCTGTCCCAGCCACTGGCCTTTCTTCCCCAGCCCCTCTGTGTGGCTCCTGGTCCTCGGACACTCTGGCCCTAATCCTCGGTGGGCCTCACCTGCCTTCACCTCTTTCTGTTCAGTGTCACCACCTCCCCTTCCTGTCTACAACAGCACTGACCCACTCTACCCGGACGGCAGCCCCCCGAGTCATGCGGGAGGCTGGGGGCTTTGCCATCTCTCTGCTGACACTCACCCTTGGTGATTTCGGTGACTCAGGATGAGTCCTGCTTGGCTGGCCTCCAGAGCCCCCAGGGTCTGGGTGGTACAGCACGGGCTCCCTAGGTCAGGAAGTCCCCAGACGTCCTCCCCACACGTACCTTTAGTATCTCAGTGCGCCTAGGCCCAAAGAAGTGCCCGGAAGTTTTGTTTGTTAAGTTAGAATCAAACAACTTGAAAAGTATTTATGGGAAAACGGTCTGGAAGGTCCTCAAAGAGTTAAGCAAAGAATTACCATATAATCTAGCAATTTCCCTCCTAGGAGTATCCCCCCAAAGAACTTAAAACGGGAATTCGAACAAAACTTGTACACAGATGTTCACACAGCCAGGAGGAGGCTAACCCCTGCCTCCCACCTCGCCCCCCGCGCCCCCCCCCCCCGCCCCTCGCCCCTGAGCCACGCCCACCCCAGGGCCTGGGTCCTGCATGCACGTCGCTTGCAGGGTCTCTCCTATCGCTGCTCCAGGTCAGCCCTCACCAGCCAAGACCTTCCTCCCCAGGACGTCTATTTGTAAAGGAATCGTCCTTGGGTACTTCTCACACACACCCAGGTGGCTTTACCAAGTTCTCAAGGGAGCGTCTCGGCAAGGTGGACTTCTGCCACCTGCGGGCCGAGCGTGGGAATTGCAACGGCGGCCGCTGGGGAATCAGGTTCCCAGCCAAACGGTCTGCCGGTCACTCGGCAGAACCTCGTGGTTCACAGCTTTGCGCCGGGCACCGTGTAGGCAAGGGTAGCCGTGGCCTGGCTCTGGCCCCCAGGGTCCATCAGACTGGCCTACAGCGGGCAGCATGGTGGTGCTCGGGCTGCCCGTGGTGGCCAGTCCTGCCTCGCCACCTCCCAGTGGGTGAATGAGCTCTCTTGCCTCAGTTTCTCCCTCTGTAGAAGGAGGAAGGTGGAACTGAGGGTCCCGACTTCTCAGGATTGTGGGAATTAAACAGACAAACGTGTCCCCAGGACCGTGTCTGCCTGGCCTGTGCCAGCGTCAGCACGACTGTGTTTTTTCTTCCTGTCTGGGCTGTTTTCATGGGCTTTCAGTGATGCACTGAAAACTTCTGCTGTTAATTCCATCTGGTGTACTTTCCCATTGAAAATACATTTCTGTTAAAATATATACAATTTGTGAAAGCAAAACAGTGAAAGCAACCCAAATCCCCAGGGATGGGGCCCTGGGTGAACTACTGTCACTCATCCACATGGAGGAGTAGCTGGCAGTCGGGAAGAGGCAGGAGGTCGGTCCCTAGGGGTGGCGCTGGGCGATCACACAGATCTCTGTGGACAGAGCAAGGGGGAGGGAAGCGCGAAGCGTGCATTACAGCTTGTCCAGGACAGGTGGGGGATAGGAAGGCAGCCAGCCACCCATCTATCAATCAACAGCTGTTCAATTATTTATCTGTCATCTACCCATCATAATCTATCAGCTATCTGTCATAATCTATCAACCACTTATCAACTATGTACCTATCTAGCATAATCCAGCTATCAATCAGCAACCATTCAACTATTTATCATCTATCATAATCTATCAACTGTCAACTATCTGTCATCTATCTATCTTCTATCTATCTATCTATATTTTAAAAATAAGCAATAGGATAATAATCTATAAGTATCGTTGAAGGATACCTATGGTGGGGGGGCAGGAAGACCTGAGGTGGAAACCCACCATCTTTGGACATGCCTTGTTTTAAAGGTTTCACTTTGGAACCGTGCAAATATTTCACTCACTTACAAAACAAATTAACTTTTAAAAAGCAATCCCTAAAGGTCAAAAATAAAATAGGACCAACCATGTGTATATCCTTTTGGAGGCCTGACCGACCAGAGGGGAGCTATCTCAAGTGACTTTGAAACATGGAAATTTGAAAGTCACTCCTGGGGAAAATACCCGAGGACCAAAAGAACGATGAGAAAGAGAGAAGAATCTTAGACCTTTCCCGATAATCATGCTGTGGGTATTATTATTCTGGGACTGGTGTATGTTGAGGAATAAGGCAAATGAGGTATTCAGAGTCTGTTATTACCTGTGTTGTGGAGTTTTTTCATTTTGAGAGAGTGGAAGTTAAGGAGCTCTGAACGTAAAGGGAATATTAGCTCAGAGTCGTCAGCAAAACTGATAAAATTAGACAATGTAAACGTGCTGTACATTGGGCTGGTTATCCATCATTATCTAAGTGCGTATCTGCGGGGATAACGTGCTGTAACTTGGGCTGGTTATCCATCACTATCTAAGTGCGTATTTGGGGAGATTGTTCCTCCAAACAGCAAAGGTCTCTCCTCCGCTGCACCTTCTGTCGACTATTTTTATATAGACACAAAATTCCCATTTCTACCAAAATGAGAGGCATGTATTTATTGCAGTGAACCTTTAGGCCATCCTGAGAATAAAAGGTGAAATAGATTATTCAAAGTTTACTTACAGTCTCTTAAAATGCCAAAGCCCTCCCCGCCTGATCAATTGCTTCCGTTCATGATCAGTGATGAGATTATCAAAATTTTGTGTTTTTCACTATTCATTCTAAAGGTCAACAAAACATATTCGCTTTCTGGAATAACATCGCGTTTGAAAGTTATCAGACAACAGTAGGTCCAAGTTATACACACAACGAATAAAATCATTCTGCAGAAATCCGGGTTTTCATGCTTTCGGTAACCGACTCCCGTTCGGACTCCGGATCCAAAATTCTGGAAGGTGATCGGAGTGAAATCGCACCTGCTGATCCTGGGAGACTGGTCACGCGAGGTTCCCACGAGTTTACCTGGAGAGGCACTGGCAGTGGTAAAGCTGGAGAGAACTCAGATGAAGGTGACTTCCGTCAATGTCATCCTTCGATTATTCTCAAACACACCTCTGCTTTATGGCTACTCATTTCATTTGTAATTTAAAACTTAAACAAACAGTGCATTTTTAAATGCTCCTTTTTAATTTGCAGAGATAAAAGTCAATGTTTATTATTAAAGAATGTGGCTGAAATACAAGAACTGTCTAGAGGGAAGCAGAGAAAAGATCAAAGGCCTGACTGCAGAATACATGGCAAAATTAATTAACTTTTATAAAACTTGATTCTGAAACTGCATTCCCTCCTAAGGTCTAAAGCACTTTTCTTTACCCTGTGTGTGTGCACGTGTGTGAACCTGAACCAGGGTCTCCCCACTCAGCTGCACCAGACCCCCTCCCCAGGGCACCATCACCCAGACATGCCCGCCACACCCACTGCCCATCACATAGATGACCCCACATTCTACACATGGCATTTGGGGGCCTCTGGGCAAGGGACTGGTGAACGTAGCCCTACCCACACCCAAAGAACCAGCAAGCCTGGCAGAGATTTGAGGAACATCTCCAGTGTGAGAGGCAGAAAATAATCAGAAAAGGGGAACTCAGAAGAAACAGAGCCAGTCCAGAGAAAACCGCGGGAAACTTAAAACAAGAGACCTGCACATAATCTCAGGGGAACAAGATATTTGCACCTATGAAGTTAGAACAAGATGGGGCGGTGGGGAGAAAGATTACTAGAGAACCAGAAAGAACTCTTAGAAATTAGCACACAATCGTAAAACCAAAAACTTGAAAAGCCAAGGAGGTCTACCAGAGATTTCAACAAAAGGCAAAGAGATGGAAGGAAAAATTAGAGTAGATCAGCAGGAAAGGGCCAACGTCCAACTCACAGGAATTCCAAAAAAAGGAGGAGAGAGAAATGGAGAGATCAGAAAGTTATCAAAGAAAGAACACCGGGACCTTCCAGGAATGGCCTGCAGTATGTGCTCCAGGTCCACAAAGTAAAAATTCGGAAGAGAACGAAACCAGGGAGGACAAGGCAGTAGAGCACCCTCCCCTTCTCACACCTCCTCTCCCAGCCCCGGTTGGGGCACTCACCTTGAGACACCCCCGTCATATGATTTTATTTCTCTTGGGTAAATACCTAGGAGTGGGATTGCCAAACTGAGGGGGAGATGTACGCTTAACTTTAAAAGATACTGACAGACAGTCCTCCAAGGCAGCTGAACCATTTTGATCTCCCACCAATGCCAAGTACACACACACACACACACACAAATGCACACATACATACACACATATAGACGTATGTACTTACATACATATATACACACATACATATATATACATACCTATCTTATTTTATATGTACATACATATATATACGTCTTTTAACAAAATTAAGACTTCATTTATTTAGAGCAGTTTTGGGTTTACAGAAAAATTACACAGAAACTACAGAATTCTCATATACTCCCGTCCCCCTGCACCCCTACAGTTTCCCCCATTATCAACATCATTATTTGTGTCCTGCGTTGTTATAATTTATGAACCAATACCGGTAAATTAGTCTTAACTAATAATTAAAAATTAACATTTAAATTAAGTAAACTAATGTTAACATTTAAATTAACTACACATTAAAAATAGGTGAATGATTTTTTTTAAGTGTCCCATTTTTGGATCAATTTTAAATACTTTCACTTTCTGTGGAAATAATTTCTTCTGCAACCAGCTAATATCTGCGTACAAGTCAATAGCGAGCAGAAGGGGCAGAAGTGCGTACGTGGGCTGGGAGCCAGGTGCACCTTAGCCAGGTAAATATTGACAGGCTGGAGCCCGGAGGAGAAAGCAAGATTGGGCTGTCAGTTCCCTGAGAGCCACGATACAACCTAGGGTTAGAGTTCAAGGAAAGATCCCTGCCTTTCACGCCAAAGCCTTCTATAAGCTCTCCTGGAGTTGCTTTTGTATCTATTACATAAAAAACTACCCGTTTTTTTTTTAGGAGTCTGGGATTAACATATACATACTACTATCTATCAAATAGATAATCAACAAGGACCTACTGTAGAGCACAGGGAACTCTACTCAATATTCTATAATAACTTATATGGGGAAGGAATCTGGAAAAGAATGGATATATGTATAACTGAATCACTTAGCTGGACACCTGAAACTAACACAACATTGAAAATCAACTATACTCCAATATAAAATAAAAATTAAAGAAAGGTATGGCATTTAAAATAAATCACCATTATGAATTTGATGGAGAAAATATTAAATTATATAGCCTTTTGTCTTTCTCTTTTCTGTTGGCTTTGCTCCATATTGGTGTAAGATGTTAAGCAAAAATTTGATATTTTATTAACTCAAATTCATATGATCATTTTCGTATTTTAAGATCGCGTAACATAAATCAGAAATGCTTTTCAACCTCTCCATCATACCTGAAACTTGAAGTGCTGAAGATCATTCTTTCATTCATTCAATAAAGTCTTATTTAATTAAAAAAAAAAGCAACTATCCCATTTACTTTTCTTCAAGCTGGTAAGAAGATTCGTGCCATAGTTAAGCATATGACACCTCCCAGGTGTACGTTTCCTGGCTTGCCACCAATGTTCCCTGCGGACAACCAACCTCAGTTACTTTCGTCCAGCTGTCTTCTTGATTTTGTCCAGTTGTCACAGCAACCACAGTTCCAGAGACATTTGTCTCAGAGAGGAGACATTTACACAAACCGCAGGGCACAACAGACGGCTTGCGTAGCTACCGAAAAGGAAATCGGTAGAAACGCGGAAACGATCCGGTTTATCTGAGGCAAGATTTTACCTCTTCAATGTGCAAAACCAAACAAAAGGCTTTGCAAGCCACCGCCGTAATATTGGCATTACTTATTAAAAGGTAATTTAGTAGCAAAGATGTTTAAAGGAATGTCAACTGTCTTGAATACATATACATTGTTTCCAACAAGCCCCAGCTATTTGCAGGGCGCTGTGGCATGTGTTAAAGCAGTGGTTTAAAATATTTTAACCTACAGCCCCAGTGGGCCCACACTTCCAGGACGGTCTCTACTTCAACGATGATGGGGGGTGGGCTCTGCGGGCCCCCTTCCTCCTCAGCCCGCCCCACCCCCATGCTGGCTTCCTATTCCCTTCGGTGCATTGACAAGGGAAGGTCAGACTGGATGGTCCCTACTGACTGCCAGGGGCTCTCCCCTGGCCACTCAAAGCTGCAGGGAGAACGAAGCGCCCCCAACACTGCAAGCAACTGCAGATTGCCTTGGTCAGAGGCAGGAATTGAGAGAAAGAAATCGTAGTTGCTATGGAAACCATACATTTTTCTATGCTAAACGATTCAGCATCAAATCATGGGCCAGGTGCCAAAAAAGTGAAAACCACCATTAAAAAAAACACCTCATTACCAGGAAATTCAGAATATAAAGAGTCCTTTTCTTTTTTTTTTTTAAGATGAATTTGTCATTTTCTCTAGGGATTCATCTCGGTCTTTCTTTCCTCAGCTTTGGTAGCCTCTAATTAATCAAATTCAGAAACTTGACTTATTCTTTACCCTTTTCAGAATAGACTAGCACATAGTTATAAAGTGACATATCTTTTTGAATGTAAGTTTAAAAATTTCCATAAAGTGATCTGTGCCTTATCGGAAAAGTACAAAGCATTCTAGCTCACCAGGAATTCTAGTTTGGCTCCATAGAATTCTCTTATTGACAAAGTATTTGCTACAATACTGATAAATACATGCTCTAAAACTAAACATAAATGCACCAAAAACTGAAACATAAACTTGTTAGTAAAATATGGTTTAATAAAAGATTCTTTAAAATCATATTTTTCCTGAAAATCTACATGAGGTAAAAGTACATACCAGTAAGGTCCACACAGAAAGCAGAGTTGAACACAGATAGAAATAATTAAAACAAAATAAAATTGCAATTACAACATTTTAAATATAAATTGTGATAATGGATCAGCAAATATAAGTATTTCAGAAGACATTTCTACCTACACTCCGATGTACTGTTAAACACTCATTTGCAAAAACACGCTAAATGAATATGAAGAGTAAAAACTTATTCTAGGTTTTCCCTGATGGCGCAGTGGTTAAGAATCCGTCAGCTAATGCAGGGGACACGGGTTTGATCCCTGGTCCGGGAAGATCCCACATGCCATGGAGCAACGAAGCCCGTGTGCCACAACTACTGAGCCTGAGCTCTAGAGCCCGTGAGCCACAACTACTGAGCCCGTGCTCCGCAACAAGAGAAGCCACCGCAATGAGAAGCCCGCTCACCGCAACGGAGAGTAGCCCCCGCTCGCCGCAGCTAGAGAAAGCCCGCGGGCAGCAGCAACGAAGACCCCACGCAGCCAAAAAAAAAAAAAAAAGAATGTGTATATGTGTATAACTGAGTCATTTTGCTGTACAACAGTAACTAAGACAACATTGTAAATAAACTACACTTCAATTAAAAAAGAAAATTGAAACCCTTGAAGGTTCAGGGGGAAGTCCGAGAGGAGAAAACATGAAGAGAAAAGGCTGAAGGACTAGGGCAGGTTAAGAAGTGAGTTGGTGGGTTTAAGAAGTGAAAGGCTATTAGACAAAAGGCTATAATCCCCTCTTCTTGATGTTTACCACAAACAGAGCAGGAATGAATACCCTCAATTATCCGACACGAGGATGTTTTTAGACAGAAACAATTACATTATGAAACCTCTTCCACTTGCCTCATTAACAATAAAATACATCATGTCTGGGGGAGTTTAGCCACGTTTCTGTTCTTGGTGTGAAATCGGTTGCCGAATGGCAGCTCAGGGCTGTAAAACCTGCGTCGTTCCCAAGTTGAGGAAAAGACGCTCTTCTGGGCTGAGTCACCGGAGCCAGGGATGAGCCCGGGATGAGCTGGTTCCCAGTAGGAGCTTTGATGGTAGGAGTGGTCGTAGATTTGCACAGCAAGCTAGAGGCGACGGTGAGCCCTGGAGAGTCAGAAGTCTGACTGCGGCTGGTGACTAGTCGCTTAGACAGTTTAGGCTTCGACCCCCTTGAAGGCAGATGGGGGGTGGGGTGAGCGTAATTACAGCCAGAGCGGGAAAGCTGAGCCACGGCTGACAGACAGTCAGACGGGAGCCAGTAAAGTCATGTTTTGTTACATCTGCAGTTAAAAAGATGAAAAAAAACAGCATGGAGGTTCCTCAAGAAGCTAAAAATAGAGTTGCCGTATGATCCAGCAATCCCACTCCTGGGCATGTATCTGGACAAAACTGTAATTTGAAAAGATGCACGCACCCCAGTGTTCATAGCAGCACTATTCACAATAGGCGAGACATGGAAACAACCTGACTGTCCACGGACAGAGGAATGGATAAAGAAGACGTGGCACATATATGCGATGGAATACGGCTCAGCCATGAAAAGAAACGAAATAATGCCCTTTGCTGCAACATGGATGGACGTAGAGATGATCATACTGAGTGAAGTGAGTCAGACAGAAAAAGACAAATACCATATGACATCACTTATATGTGGAATCTAAAACACGACACAAGTGAACATATCTATGGAACAGCAACAGATTCACAGACATAGAGAACAGATTTGTGGTTGCCAAGGGGGAGGAGGGGTGGGGGAGGGAAGCACTGGGAGCTTGGGGTCAGCAGATGCCAACTATTCTATATAGAATGGATACACGACAAGGTCCTACTGTAGAGCACAGGGAACTATATCCTGTGAGAAACCATAATGGAAAAGAATATGAAAAAGAATATATATAGGTATAACTGAGTCACTTTGCTGTGCCGCAGAAATTAAACACAACATTGTAAATCAACTATACTTCAATACAATTTTGTAAAAAATAAAAAGGAAAAAAATAGGCCTCTGTTTAAAAAAAGTCTCTACTATTTGGTGCCACAATTCAGACGCTGGTTATTTTGGGAACGTTCTGACGAATCCCTGGGGGATGCTCTTAGAAGCCTCAGAATGCTGGCTTGGTGTGGGCCAGCTACACTGGCGTCTTCTTTTCTTAAGAGGAACTGTTTGGCCCTTCAGGCAAAAATTCACGATGTCTCCAAAAGTACGGACACGGTCCTAAATATAAGCGAAGAAACCCAATTCCACACACATGACGTTACAGATCCATTAAGACAACGTTTTCTAACAATATTTCACTGGCAGTGAAGTCTACCCTTTGCTTGAGAAACCCTGCGTCATGTCACAATGAGACGACAGCCATCTCAGGGGGCCGTTGGAGGGACTGGCTGAGCTGACGTTGGTGGAGCCCCGAGCAAGCAGGAGTTCGGGCTGTCACTCTTCTTATCTGAAATGGACATGCAGGGTGTTTAAATACGACTCCTTTCAGTTATGTTTTTGCTGATGCTTACGAGATGTATGCAAGCTGAAAATCTAGGGGCACGCACTTCAGCTCCGTTTCTAAAGAACTCGAAAAATCAATGTCCAACCCACCAAAAAGATAACCAACCGCGTGAAAAGACCTTTGCTCAGGATCCTGAGATGCTAAGAACACGGGGCACGGGTTTTTTTTTTTTTTTTCGCTATAGCATTTATTAGAAATTTCCAGCGGGATGGCAGGGGATGGGAGGGAGGTCCAAGAGGGAGGGGATATACGTATACATAGAGCTGATTCACTTTGTCGTACAGCAGAAACTAACACAACATTGTAGAGCAACTATACTCCAAAAAAACAAAAACTTCCATTGTTCTATTCCATTCATCACGTGTGTCCCATAGACTGTTACAGCGAGGATGCTAGGAAGTGATGGAGGGATGATTGGCATGCTGGGGGCAGTCCAGGGAATAAGATGTTTGAAAACCATAGGGTGCCTGCTGACATGTACTTCAGGGTCTGCAAAAATGTACTACAATGTTGGACCTGAAACCTATATGATTGTGTCGAATGAGTGTCTTCTTTACTGCCATTTCCATCATGTGATCATTTAACATAACGAAGAGCACTTGTTGTAAAGAAAGGACCATTTTCTGCTAAATGGTCCCCTGCCATTAATCACGAAGCAGGAAGAATCGAAAGGCTTGATTACGTTTTACTATTTGCTAACAAGGGGCAAAAATCATAACTTAATGAACAAAGTTGAAGAAGTAATTAATAATCTTATCAATAAAATTGAGTCATTGGAGATGAGGATTTCCAAGAGTCTCATGAAGACAGAAATTTCAAGTGATAATTCCAACTGGATACAGCAAAGTTGGGTTTTGGGGGGGAGCGCTTCAAAGCGTTGGTGGCCACCCTTGGGGAAAACACTTGCCTATTAATCTCTGTGGCTCAGGCTTACTGTCGGGGGGTGGGGGGGCTCAGGGGAAATGATGAAACGATGAGAAGAAGCACAGTCCCCGCCTTTCCGGAACTTACTGAACAGCAGGGAGGCACAGATAGGAATAAATTCATAGAATGAGTAAACAGCCAGTGTAATTGCCAGCTGGAGCGCACTGTGCTTGCTTTGCTATCAGAGTGGGAAATGAGGGCTTCCGGGGGATTCCAGGAGGCTTCTCTGAGGAAGTGACGTTTGAGCCGCGATCTGAGGGCCAAGCAGCATTAACCAAGCGGGGGGTCAGGGCGCTGGGCGTGCGGAGACCCTGGGAGAGAACGGGGAAGAAGGAGGCGGGGCAGCTCCTGCAGGCTCGAGGCCGCAGAAGGGATCGGCGTGTCCAGGGAGCACTTAGGATCCGTTGGAGGACGCTGACCTTGGTGCGTGGGTGACACATAGAATGACACCTTTACAAGGGCCAACGAGGCCAGCGTGTGGAGGACGGGCTCCTGGGGACGAGCGGGGGCCGGGTGGCCCCTTAGGGGCTGTCACCTGGGAAGGTGGTCATGGGGATGGTGACACCCGGACAGACCCAAAGGCACAGGGGGTGTAAGCATGGGATGGCTCTGGGCTCCTGCCCGTGCGACTAGGTGGAGGGCAGGGCTGTGGGCCGTGAGTGGGGACAGTCGGGGAGCGCCAGGTTGGGGGCCGGGGGTCATGAACTCCGGGGTCAGACGTGAGAGCTTGATGGTCCTTGGCGACACCCAGGTGATGAGTCCGTGTGCCTTCCCGGAACAGAGGATGGCAACGCACAGACGAAACGGCGGCCGCTCCTGACGGCAGCAGCCTCACCCCCAGCCCCGGATCATTCTGCAGACTCCGGCAGGGCAGCTTTTGGATTTCTAGAGCATTTCCCGCAACACTGCGGCCATGCCTTCTCTTTCCTTTGTGACCTTGCCACCCTGTTTTGTGCCCTCAACTGGGGTTGAGGGCAAGCTGCAGATGGTCACGCGAGGGGGTGATGCACTGCGCCCAGGAGGAGCTGAAAGGCCCAAGTGGAACAGACAGTGAACAGCGGGCCCCAAGCCCCGGGTCCTGCACCCTCACTCTCCCCGGGAAAGTATGCTGGGCCGGGCTCTCTGCAAACACTCAGGGTGGGTCTGTGTCCCATCGAAGGGACACCTTCCCATGGAGAGGGGGGTCCGTCTCCCTCCTTATGGAGCAAATGTGGGCAGACAGACCGGTCATCGAGGAAGAGCTGGAGGCTTGGTGCCAAGGCAGTCTGGATGTGGGGCGCCTGCCCTCAAGTGTTGTCTGGATGCCAGCAGCCTGCACCTGGGACTGCAGGACCCCGGGGAGCCACAGGTCCCGGCTCAGGGAGGAGAAGCCTCAGGTCCATGGGTACCAGGGCTTGGGGGGGAGGGGTGGTCCCAGCCAGCTCGTTGTGCGGGTCACCCAGGTAATTCTGCTGCCTGCAGCACACGCAGGTCAGATCATTGGCTGTCATTCCAGGACTAGGACCTCCTGATGTGGGGGCGCTCAAGCCAGGTGCAAACACCCACAAAGGGAAGCAGCCAGTGGCCCAGCGGTCTCCCCCTTTCTATTGGAATTTGCTGCACATACAAGAACATGCTCACAATTGGTTGGACGTTGAGGGGGTGAACCCTATTCACTGGCAGAAGAATTAGCTGCTACCAGCTCTTCTCTAAGATACAACTGAAGTACCTAAAACAAGGTTCTCATAATTCAAATCCTTAGAAGATCGGATGATACTCCAGGTGTTTCATAACTTTAAGATGACTCTTCCTAACAAATCGGAACATATCATTATTTGATCAATAAAATGAGGGATTCTTCCAGACCACATGCCCTAAGGAACGCCTTGCTTACTACCGTTCTCTCCATCTAAGCTTTACAAAAAAATGCTACAACCACTGCTTTGTTGCTCTTCTTTCTTTTTTTTTTTTTTTTTTGCGGTTCGCGGGCCTCTCACTGCTGTGGCCTCTCGCGTTGCAGAGCACAGGCTCCGGACGCGGAGGCTCAGCGGCCATGGCTCACGGGCCCAGCCGCTCCGCGGCATGTGGGATCCTCCCGGAGCGGGGCACGAACCCGCGTCCCCTGCATCGGCAGGCGGCCTCTCAACCACTGCGCCACCAGGGAAGCTCTGCTTTGTTGCTTTTAAACAAACAGACAAACCCTTGTGAAAGCTTCTGATATCTCAGTATCTTGTTTATTTTCAATGTTTGGGTCATTTAAAATAATCCAAACATTTCACAGGGTCTGAACTACACGGGAATTACAGCCATTCTCAAAATATACCGTGTGTCCGCTACTTGGAACGGGCAGTCTAAGCAGACGGCCAGCAATGGAAAAGCACAGCTCATGGCAACTTTTGTCTGTCGTTATACAAACTAACGGGACACGAAATACACGTGACCTCTCAGCCTTGATGCATTTCAAAATCCAACGGGAAAGTCACTGACACGGCCCTGAGCTGGGAGCCTCGAGCTCTGGCCACTGTGACTGTGAAGTCCGTGCATCTGCCTCCCGGGCCCCGAATCCTCCAAGGCAGGTCCCTGTCGGTCACAGTGGAGCGGCACCCGGCACAAGGAACACATCCCACTCGGGGCCCCCGTCCCCTCCTTGCCTCAGGGACATGCAATCCCGGGGACCTGCTCTGCAAGGCTCACACCGTCAGGTGGCACAGAACGACACAACTTCACAAATTCACCGGCCAAAACCAAGCATCTTATGTTTATTAATTTAGAATAACCCCGAGGGATTCACAGAGCTCAGTGGTCACAACGGCTCCATCCAATTTCCTCCTATGGATACAGCTGTGCACTGGGATCAGTTAAAAAAAAGTAAATCTTTTCCATCAGGAAACAGCGACAGAGGTGCGGAACAGTCTACAGCTGGTAACTCTTTGGGCTGAGTAGTACTTTTTATTTTTTGCTTCCCAGTGTCTTATATGCAAATTCATAGCAACCGTTTTAAGACAACACGAACCTATTTTGCCTCAGACAGTGACCCTATTAGACCAAATATTTCTTACAGAAAACTCAGGAGTCAATTTGATTTTTATTTAGCGTTCTTACTTATTATAACAGGAAGTATGATTAAGCATCTGTGTAGTTAAATAAACGGCGGGAGGTACACTGGGGCCACACAACCTAAATCAGGTTCTTTAAAGACATCTGATGCGTTCTTACTCTAAGCATAAAAACAACTTCTCTTAAAAAAATAAAATTGTGATTTAAAAGGCCTTTGTTTCATAGGGGAGAGGAATAAAAGATAGATGCTAGCGGGTGTTCAATCATGTTGGGATTTTTCACTTGGTCATTTCATCCCTCACATTCTGCAAATGCAAAAGGACGGTCAGCGATTTTTAAGAAAATACCTTAGGAACCTCGGCGCTTTTGATGATGCCACGGATACCTGGACCACTTACATTTGGAGAACAGAGACGATACTCAGAAAGTATATCACCCCCAGCCCAAGTTCATTTGATGAAATTATTATGTATAAAGCAGTTAATTATATACATAAATAACATAAAAAATAATTATCATAAATTAAAAGTCAAACAATCCCCCACTACCAATTCAGAGGTGCGAGTCGTCGGGAGTTACCGGTGAGCTGGGTGTGGAGGGCGAATCCTGAAGCCCCTTTCACATGCCGCGTGGGTGATGAACTTAGTTCATGAAAGCATGTATTGCACAAATCAAAGCCTAGCCCCCTCCTCAAAATCGTGCGATTTGGAATGAAGCGAAGTGCTGAGAACGTTGCATTTTGCATAACAGGTCGTCTGTAGCCTCACTAGCAGCGTAAGGTTATTCTGCCTCATTTATCTGCTACTGATGGTCTCCCAAACAATGCAGGATCGGGGACAAATACTGATCAGGACAAAGTAAGGCAAACAAACGTATCATTTCATTCTGGACAGCGTTAAAGCATCAGGAGGGTAGAAATCAAGCCTCTTTGCCCGCCTCTTTGCTTCCCTGGCTGCGCCGTGGGAGGGCTGGCTGCTGGCTGCCACCTTGGTGGTCCAGAGCCTCACCTGCCACTTCTGAAACGGGCGCACACGTGTGAAAGCGCGTCCCCCGGAGGGGCAGAGCTCCCGTCGCTCAGAACATTTATTCACTCATTCATTAGGGGCACTGACGCTTCTACTGCTCAGCTAATAGCCTTTCTGCTTTCATACTACTTGGCAGGAAATAGCACTGTCTTCACATTTCAAAAAAACCTGTACCTTTCTTGGGGGAAGAGCCAAGTTCATTCAACATTTTATAGAAAACTGGTCTTGAAACACACCAACCTTTGGACTTAAAGTTTAAACCGAAAAAAGACATGAATTTCTCCCCTGTTCTCTAGTGCGGGGGATTCCGGCTGCGCCTAAACCATAATAAATACATTTGGTGGCAGGGAATCCTGAGACACAACCCCGAGGTGCCCCCAGAGGGGCCAGCATGAGGCTCACGGCCCCTGCATCGGGGCAGCCGCGTAGAGCTGGACGTGGACCCACAGTCCCACAGTGCAAACGACTTCTGTGTGTTAGAGGAAAATAGAGAACGACGTGGCCTCCGCAGTCTCGATCACACAAGGCGTGCTCGAGGTAAAGTTTAAAAAAAAAAAAAAAAGGAAAGAGGCATATTGAGAATCGATTCACGAATTCTACCACTAAGGCGCCTTGGTCGGCAGCCTCACGCGACCCCTTGCCCGAGAGCAACTCGTGAAGGCCAGAGGAGGGGCGTCCGCTCCCACAGGGCATCCTCCCACATGGTTTCAGCCCAAAGGTGCAGAACGAATTCGACTCAACTCAGATTTCAAAGAGAGTCAACGTGACTTGAACTCCTATCTGCTCGTTAGCAAAAACGTGCAGGAGCCACAGGAGAAAAGCGGCTACGTTTCCACACAGTAGCGGAGCCCTAAAGGGAAACATGAAACACGCCACTTACATCCCTGGTGACATACGGGTCTTACCACGCTGCTCCTCCCTGGGTTTCCTTTTCCCAAACCCTGCGCCCATCCGCCTTCCGGGAGGGACGCCTGGGGGCCTGGCCTTGCCGGGCAGAGCACATGGGGCCTCAGGGGGACCTGCTCGGGGTCACTCGTGAGCTCAGCTGACAGACTGGGATGGCTGTTGGTGAATTTGGAGATGACGCTGCAAAAGCTACGTCAACCTTCCTGATGCTGCAACGTGCGGTGTTTGTTTTTTCGTTTGGTATCCAGCAAACAAATCTCAAATAAAAACAGAACCGGACCGCCTGCCCGTGGTTCTCCCCCCAGGTCCCCGCAGGGTGACTCAGTAGCTGTACATCTGCGGCTGCTGCTCGGCCGGCACCGGGGGCTGGGCGGCCTGCGGGGCGGGGGCGGGGGCCGGCAGCACGTCTGTCTGGGGCACCGCCCGCCAGGTGAGCGGCGGCTGCTCGCCGAGCTGGCTCCCCAGGGGCGTGATGGAGTTGACCAGGGTGGTCAGGTTGATGAAGTGGGCCACCGACTGCGGATTCGAGGCTTCCGGCTGGGGGTGGATCTGGAGGTCGTTCTGGCGGTTGTGCAGCATGGCAGAGCCGCTGACAGTGTCAAAGGTCACGGTCAGGATGGAGTTGTCCAGCTGCAGCTGGCGCTCCGGGGTGGTCAGGTGCCCGACGGCCACCGGCTGGAGGTTGGTAAACTGAGTCCCGGCCGCGGTGGTGATGGGGGTCACGGTGATGTTGGTCAGGCCGACGGAGCTCGACGGGGTGGTCACATTGGGGTCGCCCAGCGTCACCACCACCTGGAAGAGTCACGCACAACATGGGACCGTTAGTTCCTGCAGAATTGAGACCATGAGCAGCTTCCTGTGCTGTACTTTGTCACGGAGGCCATCTCATGACGCTGGAATCATCACACTCCTGGCCCAAAGGAAGGAGTTAAAACACCTGCTGCTGAGAGATTAAACCAAGTTCATTTTTCCTGGAAAAAGAATTCTAGTGAAAGAGAGAAACAAGATACAGACACCGTCACCGAGGCCATCAGCTGGAACTGAAAATCAAAGGGTTTCCATAGCAGAAAAAAAGCAGAAGAAAGTAATGAGAAAAACAGAGCACATTCTTCACTGTCTCTTAACTTCTGTGCCATGATGATGGTAAATGGAGATCCCAACCGTAAAGGTCAGAAGGGCAGTGAACCAATGTGCAGTGCCAGAGCTGATAAATGAAAGAGCAAAGCCATGCTCCTCCCCACAGACAGGGCTGAAACGCAGGAACGTCTGCAACCAGGATAACCAGGGCCAGTCAGGGGAGGGGTGTGGCGTCCGACACACGCCGACCAGGAGCTGGGGGCCTCGAAACCCCAGCGGGGAAGCCTTGGTTAAAAGCAGCAGGCTGGCCGGCCACACGCCCTGGCATGCAGAGTCGGGCCCTGCCTGACTGGCCGGCATGCTCAGGCCATTGAGAACCTCCCCAAACTAGACGCAGCCCCGTTCCCAACCCGGGAGGATGGCGGTGACTTCTGGGTCTAAGCTGGGAAACGGGGCACGTGCTGGCCACGGCCAGAGTCCAGGCCCCCCACGCCCGGGGCCCCCAGCCCTGCACGGGGAGCGGCGACCTGCTGGATGCTCTGCACAGCGGAGCTGGTCTCGTCCCCGACGCTGCCCGAGAACGTGGCCTCCTTCTCCGAGAACTCGCTGAAGGTGGCCTCCTCGGGCCCCGTGGCCCCGGCCTCGTCCTCTGGCTTCTGCTTCCTCTTGTGAGTCCTCCTGGCGGCTTTCACGTGCTTCCCTTCCGCCAGATCCTCCTGCCCCAGGCTCAGCTCAGGCTGCAGGAAGAGAAGGCGCGACAACGGCGGGTCAACGGGCCGTGGCCCCGAAGCGGCCAGCGCGGCCCGGCCCTGTTCCTGGACACCAGGTGACCAGGCTTGTCTGCTAACTTGCACTTCTAAGGACGGGGGCAAGTTCCTGTTGGTTTCAGTTGCTTTTCTTTCAGGTGAAGGATTTTAGATACCAGTCATATTTTTAAAAGCCACATTTTGTGCTGAAATAGAAACACCTCTAAAAGCAGATTTTTTGAGCCCCTGTTTCAGCCCTGTTGAGCTCAGTCTGAGACTGAAAAATGCTTTCACATCAGGACTCTCATCCCCTGGCTGAAACAGATTCACTGCAGACACAATCTTGGATCAAAATGAGGCTGACCGCAAGAACTGTGCAGTCACCTTTTCTGGGGACAGCAAACAGGGCCCGGCGGTAATGGCGACCCCAGACGGGTGCCCTGCACACGTCTTCTTGAGCTGCTAAGTGTGGCCTGTTTTCCGACCTACAGCTGGGCTGGCCCAGCATCACGGAGGCCGCTGAGTCACGGTGGCCAGCAAGGCTCTCCTCCCTCCTGGTTCTTGGCACCATCCATGAGACTTGCTCCCACCCAGCGGCAGGCACACCCTGAGGAGGGGTTGCCCCGGCCAGGGTGGGCGTGGTCCTGGCCCTCCGGGGCTGCTGAGGCGTGGGGCACGGCGGTTCAGTACAACCCGGCCGCTGAGCGCCGCGCCCAAAGCTCCGTTGCAAAACACAGAGGTAGAAACGTGATTTTAAAATAACCGAGAGCATGACACGTTTCCTTTAAAAGAAGAGAAGCTGGGCTTCTCTGGTGGCGCAGTGGTTGAGAGTCCGCCTGCCGATGTGGGGGACGCGGGTTCGTGCCCCGGTCCGGGAGGATCCCACGTGCCGCGGAGCGGCTGGGCCCGTGAGCCATGGCCGCTGAGCCTGCGCGTCCGGAGCCTGTGCTCCGCAACGGGAGAGGCCACAACGGTGAGAGGCCCGCGTACCACAAAAAAATAAAATAAAATAAAATAAGAGAAGCTCTTTATATAAAGCTACTGACTAAAAATTCCTTTTAAAAGTAAGTTCACCTAATACGTTGAAAGTTATTTTGCTCCTAATAATCTAATCGTGCTAATAGGCTTTTCTGGAAACCACCTGTGATGCTTAAGTTTAAGGGTCAGCGTGGCTGGGCTCGGGCGCCCGGCTGGGTGGCTGAACACCAGTCTAGAGGCTGCCGTGAAGGGATCTTTCAGATGTGATTAACGCTGAAATCGGTGGGTACTGAGTCATGCAGAGCACCCTCTGCAATGCGGGTGGCCTCGTCCCATCGGGCGAAGGCCTCGAGAGGAAAGCCTGAAGCTCCCAGAGGAAGCGGGAACTCTGTCTCCAGATGGACCCCGGGCACAGCATCAACTCCTCCTGGGCCTCCGGCCCGTCCTGAAAGCTCTGGACTTGCCAGCTCCACACTCGTGGGCACCCAGTCCTTAAAATAAACCGAATTCTCTCTGTACACACACGTACGCACGTGTACACACGCTCTCTATTGACTGTTTTCTGTGGGGAACTGTGACTTAAGAAACCATCTATTCTCTAAAAGGAGATATGTCAGGATTCAGAAAACTGAAATTCTAGAAACTTTTATAGAAACTAAAAGGCTCCTGGGGTGACGACCAACCAATAAAACAGGCAAACGAGCGTGAAACGTGGGGTTTTCTCCCAAAGGCTGCTCAGGACACCTGCCGGGGCCCCTCGGGTGAGACGTCCCGGGCCCCGCGTGCGCCAGGCTCACCTGGACGATACCGATGGAGGAGGCGTCGATGGTGGTGGTCTCGGGGAGGTGGTCCAGGTCGTCGATCCTCACGGCCAGGACCTAGGAGTGACCACAGGGCGGTGAGCCCGGGACACCACGCCCGAAGGCCGAGGCTCAGGTCAGGCGGGACCCAGACACGCGCCGACAGGCAGCCACCCTCGAAGGCGCCCACGCCCTCACGGGCCCTGCTCGGGTCTTGAAAACCTGGATTCCACAGTCCCGTCCGGGCTCTCCTTCCCTCCTCCCAGGCCCCCTCTCTTCAAGTTTCTGCTGTGCTCTCACACACGGGGGTGTTACCTCGCCCCTGTCCGTGTGTCACCGCACTGTCCACCGCTCGAGGGTGGAGACTATTCCTTCCCTTTTAGTTTAGTGAAAACACTAACATGCACAGTGCATAGTGCATAGTGCATTCTCACTCCATCTTGTTCTTTCAAACCGAGAGCGGAGCGGGATAAGATACAGGAAACCTGTTCTACAAGGAACCATCGAGAATGAGACATTTACACTGTACACACGTGACTTTTCTACCTGAAAAGTAGAGAAGTCCGGGTAGTTTCACTGGTCATTTCTGATGAAGTGCACCTGTGAGCTGCACCGGCCGGTCCCCAGCACGCAGACCCTTACGCCACGACACACGCCCGGGGTCCACCCGGTCTTCCCTGAACCTGACCCACACACCTGCTGACGCCGGCCGTACCGTGACTGCGATCACTTAAGTGAACAAATCACAGGTGGGGCGACGGACCCTGAGCGCAGAGAGAACGGAATCCCTGGGAGGGAGGTGTGGAAACGGGGAGTTGCTGAAGAAGGGAAGTGCTGTGCAAAGACTATACGAGAGCAGGGAGACCAGGAAAGTGTCTGTACGGGCTCTTCAGCCCAATGGCTCTGCAAGCATCTCTACATTCTTTGTCAAAAAAAATTAAGAACCAAATTATAGGCTATACATAGCGGGTGTGGCTCATTTAAGCAGAATGACGGGGAGCTGCATTTCTGGACTTAGGTTCCGACACCAGGGCTGGGCGTTCTCTGAAAGGACGGGCAGCAAGGAGGTCGTGGTCATGTGTGTTGCAACGGAAATGCTGACGTGGCGCTGAGGACCCAAGTGTGACTGTGATGCCGCAAAGCTTAGTCACAGCGGCCAGATGCCACCGTCCTCTCCCACCCTCACCATCAGCGCCTCCACCGCTGTCACCACCGTCACTGTCACCCCCACCTCCATCACTGTCACCACCACCATCACCTCCACCACCGTCACTGTCACCCCCACCTCCATCACTGTCACCACCACCATCACCTCCACCACCGTCACTGTCACCCCCACCTCCATCATCAACGACGACATCATCAGCATCCTAGTCACACGGTCTGGAAGCTCATGCCACGAAGAACAACCACAGAAGCATCTGCTGGCTTCGCTCTTATTCGCAGAGAAGACCACGCGTGCAAAGTACTGTGTGTGTTTGAATTTTTTTGAATGTAACGTTCACTCAAAGCAGAGGGAAAGACCATACCTTGAAGTGATAAAATCGCATCAATTCTGAAAGGTCTCCAATGTGTGAAAGCAGTTTACGCTGAACACCTTAGCCGGCCTCCATGGGACCCCTGCCCCCGAGTCTGTGCCCAGCACTGCGTGGCCCCCTGCCCCGCACCCCTGCACAGCCGGGCCCCAGGGTGGCACCCACACGGCAGCAGAGCCCTCCCTCGGCCTCACTCCATCTCTTCCTCTCTGTCTGACTTGTCTGCGTCCTACCCACCCCCCGTCTCCCACCCTAGACGGTCGGTCCAGGAGGACGGGGCGCACCCTGTCCGGCTGGTCACCAGCGCTCATCCCTGCAGGCACTTAACTGCATCTGTTTGAGAAACACAGGAGGAAATGACAGAGAAACAGCAGAGGATCAACGGGGGAAGAGGCTGAAGGCTTCAGAGACAAAAGGGACTGAGAACAGAGCCCCGACAGGGGAGCCCTCCGTGAGCTGGAGTCCCCTCCAGAGCGCTGTGCCGCCGGCATGGTGGGCGTGAGGAGGAGGTGGCCGCACAGAGGGGCTGGCTAGGAAGTGACCGTCAACCAGACGGAAGCGTCTGCCGAGCTGCTCCGCGCCCGCAAGGCCTCCCGCACCCAGCAACGTGCATCACACAACCCGTCTGCAAAAACTGCTGTGCGCGCTGTTAGCACGTGTAGCTACAAACACCCACACGTCACCAAGAAATCACTCCCACACGTCCCGAGCCCCCGGGGAGCCTGCAGCGCCGGCCCTGGGCCCCGAGGCCTGGAGGGCGCCGTCTGCCGACACTGGGCAGCGGGTGGATGCTGACACTTCGGGCTCCTGCTCTCCCAACTTTGTTTTTCTAGGTGGAAACGCTAGCTGGCCACTAGGTGGAAAAGGCCAGGAGTGAGGACAGCGAAGCTGGTGGAGCCCCAGCTCCTCGGGGTCCCCAGAGCTCAGGGTCAAGGTGACGCAGAAAAAGACGCACTTGCCACCCAAACGAGGCAGAGGGTGCTTGTACGATTGCGAAAGTAACCCACGTTCACTAGAGTAAATTGCTTAAAACGGAGAACAAGCGAAGCAATAACCAAAACTTCAACGCCAGGAGAAGACCACCGTGTAATGTTTCCGTCCTTTCTCGTTTCGCCCACCCCATTTATATTACATACGTGAGTATCCCATAAACACACAACGTGAATGACATAGTGTATACACACGTGGTACACGCACGGTGTGTACGGCTTTCTTACAGCAAACACTCCCGCCTTCACTCAGGGTTCTCCGCAAACACGTTACATTCAGGCACGTCACTAAACTACCACTAACTTAATCACATTCCTCTTGCAGGACGCTGAGGGGTCCAAGTAGTCATTTATATAAAACACTGGAGGGATGGTCACGCTACCCCCCAGAAGGACACGCCACGGCCGGGCGCCCGGCTCACGCCCGCCGCACAGGCATTTTGAATCTAAGAACCTCCTCTAATTCAACGGAGGAAGGATAGCACCTCTGCTGTTAAAGGCTTTCTCCTGTGTCTTAACCACAGGTGTTCGCTTTCATGAATCTCCGTGGACACACTGGGTTCTTTGTGTTCTACTCATGGAATGTATATTACCTTTAACGTTAACAGTTTCTATCTGTTAACGGTAGTAATATCTTACCACATTTTTTCCGTTTTCCCTTTGACCTACAGAAGTTCTAAATGTTATGCCGCTTAGTCAAATCGTTTGTTCGAGACTCCTCTCACCGCTTTTGCGCTTAGGAAGTTTCCACCCTTCAGTGATATAGCTATTTTCCCGTACTTTCTTCTAGCTTTGTTTTTCAGTTTACTTCCTTTTCAAAAGCATTAAATTCTTCAGTGCACTGGACCTGCCTTTAGAACCAGCCCACGGGTGAGCCAGGGTCTACCTGCCTCAATACAGCTTCTCCCCGTCGGTCCCCAGGGCCACCTTCTATTCAGCCCCTAACACCACACGGAGGCTCCCGTCCTGAATCTTTTTTAGTTGCCCAAAGGGAGGAAAGGGGGAGGGGTCAGGGTCGTACTCCCGTCTCGCTGTAATTCCAGCGAGAATGTAATTTATAACCTCAGCAAAAAACACGTTCCAGGCTCTTCTGTTCACTCACTCGTTCAGCGCCGTCGGCGCGCAGGCGGAGGGGAGTTGCCAGGCCCGGGCCCCGCCTGGAGGAACCACGGGCCTGCGTGGGGGCAGGGATGGTGAGCCAGCGCGGCGGGGTCTCTGGGCAGGAGCCACCACCGGGCAGAGGGCAGAGGGGCCGGGCCTGCGCGGGGAGGCGGGGGGAGGCAGGCAGGGTCGCCCGCCCAGGCTCACCTCGGGGTGCTTGCGCCGCATGTGTCTGCTCATGGAAGCCCTGGTGGACACCTTGGTCCCGCACAGCTGGCAGCTCTGGGCCTCTACCTTGTCGTGGGTGAGCTGCACGTGCTTCTGCAGCATGTACTCGGTGACGTACTTCTTGTCGCACACGGAGCACGTCCACTGCTTGCCCACTTCCCACACGCACGGGGCAGAAGAGAAAGCACGGGTGGTGAGCGGGGTCAGCCTCTGCACGTGCGGCCAGGGTCGCCGGCCGGGTCACCCACCCGGTGGTCAGGCCGCGGGACAGGCAGCGCGGCCTCCTCCCCTCCTGGAGCCCAGTAGCTACTCCAATATCCGAAAATTCAAGTTTCGGACAATGTCCGAAAATTTTGATGGGCTGAGGTTTTGGGGGCAAGGGGCCATCGTTAAGGCAGAACAGCACCAAAACATCTGAAAAGGTCTACCAACAGCATCACAGCCATGCCATCCCCACCGCGCACGCTCCGATGGCCTCAGCGGAGCCCGCGGCCGGTCCCCAGGTGCCCCGCTTACCCGTGTGGATGAGCTTGTGCGTCTCCATCGTGTTTCTCTCGCTGAAAGTTTTTCCGCACAGTTCGCACATGAAATCTTTAATCCCTGCAGAAAAAGGCACACTTAATTTCACGTTTCACGAGTGTTTTAACTACACACAGAAGCTGTCTCGTCCTTGACACATTTCTGTATTTGCAGAAGCTGCACAGGAGGTAAATTACCAGGAGAGAGCAGACAGTTAAGTGTTCATTCCCACACGCGACCGGCACACTGTGGCTTGAAAGCTACCCTATGGCTGGCACCCAGGCGAGCTCCTTCCGCAGAAAGGGTGACAAGGACAGTTTCAGCCCGAGGCCCTCAGACTGCCACAGTCTCAGCAGAATCCGATTCAATGAGCTTACTCTGCACAGCTCGCGACCAGGGAAGGCAGGGCCACGTTTACGACACGTTTAAGGCTTCCGCCCGCTTCACTCCAGTCCTGAGTGTTCAGATCAGTCACTCGGTCTGGGGTGACCACCTTGCCTGCCTGCAACCCGGCCAGGAAGCATCCAGGCATCGCACTGTTTCCCTCCCCAAACTGACAAGAAAGTGGTCCTTAGAACGCCTTTTAAATAAAGGTTTCCCCCCAAATGGAAAACTAGGTAAGTGATTTTCAGGGTCCACTCATCTTGGACTTATCTTGGCCCTGTATTCAGCGAACCCCTTGTATGCTCACTGTGGCTTTTGGAGGCCAGAGGCCACTACAGCCCAGCAGGTGCAGTGTTGTGAGACCCGAGAGGTGGTGCAGGACCCAGTCCCGGGGGAGAACGCTTCCCAGAAAAGGGGAAGTGAAACGGATGAGCTTCCCCAGGAAGAGAAGGGCAGCACACTTTTGTGAAAGCCCAGTGCCCTGGGGGCTGGCACTTCCAGGGGGACCCAAAGCAGACCTGCGTGGTGGCCTGGACAGCCCTGGGGTCAGTGAGAGAGGTGGGCGCACGGGTGAGCTGGGCCAGGCAGTGGCAGGACTCAGGTGCGTTTTAGGGAGAACACGGAACCAACCAGAGACTCCTACCAGAAACTTGAGACACAACTCCATCACCCAGGGATAACCGTCTCTCACTCCGCTGTCGATCTTAATCCTCTCATACACACACGTTCATCCACACACAAATGTTTTATAAGACAATGAACTCATTTGTTGTAGAGGCTGGTTTCTCTCCCACTGGACCACGAACGTCTGCGTAACTTAACATACGATTCCATCACTTGCAGGGGTGCACCGTCCCTCATGGTGAACACACCATAATTTAGCCACTGCCCTACTGATGGACACATCCAGACGACAGGATGACCGGCGTGTACACACGCCCCGGGCCCTCGTCTGATGGTTTCTCCCTCACACGCTCCTGCAGGGCAACGGCTGAGTGGATGGGAAGGCGTTGAGGACAGCTAGCCGGTCGGTAACCCGAGCTCCGTGAGGGCGCACAAGGATGGAGCGCGCTTGCAGGGACCGGGAGCTTCTGAGAAACCGGCCACCTAAGCAACCCACCTCCGAGAACTCGGTCAGGAAGCCCGGGGCGTGCCGGGAGCTAAAGGCCACGAGGGGCAGCGGCGGCGCTGCCCCGAGCTGCGCCTGCACCGCTGGCCTGGTCCCTCCGCGAGGGCGCCGCGGCCGGGGCTGACTCACCCGTGTGCCGCTTGTAGTGCTTGAGCATGTTGACCTTCTGCGCGAACTTGCGGTGGCACTCCCTGCACTCGTACTCCTTGATGCCCTTGTGCAGTTTCATGTGGTGACGCAGCGCGTGCTTGGTCTTCATGCCTGCGGACGGAGCGCGGCGGCTCTTCGGGGGCCCCAGCCCTGCCACAGACCCCAGCGGCGCACGGACCCCAGCGGCGCACGCGCCCCGCCCCCTCGTCCCGGCCCACACAGGTCGGGGTGAGAGCAAAGAGGGACAGGGCGCGGGGGCTCGTCTCCGACGGCCCCCTCCACCCGCGGTGAGGCGGGCCCTGTGTCCTCGGAGGCCACTTCCAGACAGCCCGTCTCGGCGGGCGCCCGCCCAGCCTGCACGGTCAGCGCTCCCAACAACAGGAGCTGCGGGTAGCCGTGCCCATCTAACCACTGTGACCCAACTGACTCAGCTGGTAGGCGGCTCCAAGTCTCCTGAAGTCCAATGTTGATCTTGGTGATGTAAGTGTTAATTAAGATTAGATACTTAAAGGTCCAAACACAGACTTTCCATCTACCTTCAGGTTAATGTAACAAAGTCAACACTGGCGGAAAGGAGCGAAATATGCTAAAACCTCCCTAACTCAGGCGCTGAAGAAGGAAAGACCCTGGTTTAGGGTTTGAATCAGTGGTGGAGGGTCTTAGGCCAGGAGACCCACCAGGTGAGCAGTGCTGGACAGGAAGGGGGGCTGCAGGGTCTGTGGGCAAAGGGCGCCTGGGGGGCGGCCTTAGCATCTCATGGTGCGTGAAGTGTTTTGAACAAATCTTCCCGTGTACCCTCGGCTACTAGTGCTATATGTGGAAACCCACCAGGCATGGCACAGGGGTCTCTGCTGCCAGGTGATGGGACTCTCATTACCTCTACAGCCTCCCATTTGAATAGGACCCGGTCAGGTCCAGAATTTGGGGGGGAAATGTAAAGTATTGATAATAATAAGGGCATTTCCTGCAACATCACTTGGAATGATAGAAGACTGCACACCAAAAACCCCGGAAGATATAAATTGAAGGGTCTGGTTGTAGGAATCCACAGGATGGAATCCTATCAAGGTTTTGAGAGGAAAATTAGGGCAATATTTTTCTGATATGAAAAGGTCACCACGATGGATATGGAAGTAAATAAAAAGTAAGGGATGGAAAGAACAGGTAAGCACAAGCATCTGCTTGTATGTGCCAGTGATCATAATATGAAAGTAAAATGACCACTGATAGTTTAGGATTATGGAAAATAAATACGGTAACCCAAGTGTTAACACCTGCATTGTATTTAAAGTATTCAGAAGTCATGAAAGAAATCATGAAACTAAACATTAAATACACTTTAGATATAAAAATGTATATAACACAAGGTGTGCCACTGACCTCAGCGCCCACCCTGGGCGCCCCTCCCTGACCTGCCAGGGCTCACTGAACAGCACTCAGGTCTCAGGTGTGGTTGCCCCCTGCCCAGCTGGGTGGACGGCCCACCACACCTGTCTACCTACAACCCTTCCCACCTCTAACTGGCTCTAGCTCTGTGGGAAAGGGGCTGGACTTGCTGCAGCAAAGACGGGGGCTGCAGCTGGAGCTCCAGCCAGCAGGGCCAGTGCTGACATGCGTGGAAACTTCTAGAAATGTCGGTGCACAACAATCAAATGCTGCTTTTGAAGGGTATAACTGAGGTCCGAGGTGGGAATAACTTTACTTTGCATATCCATTTGTGTCAAAAAAATTTTTTTTTTGGTTTTTGGCCTGGGTTACTTTTTCAATAAAACAATCTACACGCTGCACACAGTTACTCTGGAGAACAGACAAGAAACTGTCACCTGTGCAGAGAGGGACTGGGGGCCAGGGGTGGGGGACTGTGCACTTTCTGCTTTTCTCTGCAGTTCTTTTAGCCTTCTGCGTGTAATCTTATTTTATGAGTCTAACGGGTTTATCCAGTGAGTGGAATTACGGGGCATTTGTGTTTTCTTCGTACTTTCCTAAAAATCACATAAAGGAAGAAAGTAAAAACTTGATGGAATATTAAATTTTTTAAAAGACCCTCACAGCAAGGCAGATGAACTTGACCAGTCCCATATCTGAAGGAGGGCGGCACTGCCGCTCTCTACCACACAGAACACTGGCAGCCACTTGAAAGCACCAAAGATCTGCTGCCCCAAGTCTTCCTGACAGTTCTGGTTTGTTTTCAAACAGAAATGAGTTAAAATTTTACCATGGACTGCAATTACCTTTTTTTCCCTCATTCTACTTACTGATGTGAGAGATTTTATTAATGGACTTATTATCATTTAACTCATTTCACCTGAGTCAAATAACGGTCACAGTCATCACTGATAACAGTACTCACTGTGCACAGCTGGTCCTAGTTAGTGGTTCCAGTCGGCAGTGAGGATTTTGCACCTACACTCAGGCCACATGAGGACCCGCAGATTATTCTGTACTTCACAGAGTTCTGTGTTGCACTCTTTCCCTACTTTTAAAACGATTTGCTTGTGCTTTGATTTCACCCCATCTCCCTGCCTTTGGACGGCTTTATTTTTCTCGCTGATCCCCTTCGGGTCTTACCTTTCTTGAGTAAATGACTCGGGTCTGGGCGACCCCCCCCCCCGCCCCGTGTGGCCTGGCCGCCCCTCCTGCCTGACGGCCAGGTCCCCCCCACCTCCATGCGCCCGCTCTCGCCTTCGCCCCTCCCTCCCCCTCCCCCCACACTGAGCACACAGCCCGGGTCCCCCCCACCTGCCCTCACCTTTCCCACACTCTGCGCACAGGTACTCTCGGATGTTGTCATGCACGCGCATGTGCTCCTTCAGCATGTCCTTCCTGGCAAAGGACTTCCCACACTGCTCGCAGGCGTGGCTTTTCACACCTACAGACAAACAGGTCAGACTTTCACAGCAGGAGATCCGCACCCACGGTCACCGCGTGACGGCAGTGACGGGAGAAGTGCGGCCCCACGCCTGCAGTTGGAGCAGTGCCCGCTGAGCCCTCCTTCCCCAGTCTCCGCGGGGACCCAGAGTGGGGAGCGGTGGCAAAGACGGACAGAGAAGCGCCGGCAGGGAGGCAAGATGACCGCTGGGCAGGAAGCAGCCCGGGCCCCTGCGTCCTCCCAGGCACAGCTACCTGTGTGGATAAGTTTGTGCCGCTCCAAGTTTCCGATGCTGTTGAAGATACGCCCGCAGATCTCACATGGGTGGATGTACCTGAAACCAGGCACAGGCTCAGGACGCCCCGCACAGCCTCCCGGGGCCGTCAGCGGCCGAGTGCACCTGCCTGAGCGCCTCTATCGGCAGGTGGGGCATAAAAGGTGCTGGGTGGGGCACAAGGGACCCAGACACTTCAGCCTCCATCTGGGCTGAATCGTCCCCCTCAAGATTCACACGTTGGTGTCCTGATTCCCAGCACTGCAGAATGCGACGGTGCTTGGAGATGGGGGTCGTCACAGAGGGTCTAAGTTAAAATTGAGGTCCTCACGACAGGCCCGAATCCAGCATGACTGGTGCCCTCATAAACAGGGACACAGAGACACGCACTGAGGGAAGGCCACGAGGACACAGGGAGAAGATGGCATCCACACGCCAAGGAGGGAGCCTGGGACAGATGCTCCCTCACGGTCACAGGAGGAAGCAGATCTGCTGCATCTAGAACGTCCGGCCTTCAGCACTGAGATAATACATTTCTGCTGTTCGAGCGGCCCAGTCGGCAGCCCGAGCAGGCTACTCGGCTCTAAGCAGGGCTGTTGCCTGACTTGCTTGGACACACAGCGCTGATTACGGGCTGTAGCCAGAAGTGGGACTGACATTCACGAAACCTAATTACTGCGGGGCAAAGGGGCTCTGGTCGTATGGAGGCAGGCCTGCGACGTGGCCCACTGTGCCGGGGGTCTGGGAAGGCGTGCAACCTGGGAGAGGCCTGAGGACCCACGAAGGAGCGAGGCCAGTGCCTCCCCCAGACCCGCCCAGGGCCCCCGAAGGAGGGAGAACTTGCTCTACGCTCCAGACGGCTGATTTGGGCACCTGCCTCTCTGCAAGGAAGCCAGCCCTCCCTCCGCACCACCCTAGACCAGGGAGCCCCTGCCCGGGGGGGCCTCACTTCTGCACGTTGGGGTCAGGCAGGTTCTCGCGGTGGATGACCATGTGGGCGTGGTAGGTGGCCTTCAGGGCGAAGCGCCGATGGCAGGTGCTGCAGCCGTAGCCCTTCTCCTTGTGCACCTCCATGATGTGCTTCAGGTACTCCTTCCCGCGGCCGAAGGTGAGCTGTGGACACGCACACTGCTCTCGTGCGCACGCAGCCCGGATCCCCGCGGCCAACGCTGCGCTGCTGCCACCCAGGCGCCCTGGACGCCGGAGAGAGCCCGCTTCCCAGCAGGAGAGGGGGGACTCCCGAGAGCAGGGCCAGCGGTGGGCAAAATCACGAAGCAGGGGGGGCACAGGAAGCAGACTCCGGTCCTCCTGGACCTGCCGGCAGGTCCCGCGGCCCCCACCCCCCCCAGCCAGCTTCCAGAACGCCCCTCCTCTCCGCCCACCTGACCCCATCTCTCTCCCAAGCCTGAAGGCCCTGACAGGTGCACGGTCAGGTGCTGTGCCGAGCCCACAGGTGTGAACGCCCAGGGAGAACGCAGGGACCTGCTGGGCCGTGGTGAACCACAGCTCCCAGAGCAGTGAAGCCGTACAGCAAAACTGCTGAAAACTCACCGCGCCCCCAGCCTCTAAGCAAGGGTCCCTGCCATGTGGGGGGCAGGCGGAGGACAGAGGAGCCCTGGCTTGCGCCCACCTTTGTGGACACGGATCCCCACCGGTCAGCCACACAGGCACGTGTGGACCACACTGATTCTGAGACAGTGGTCCCCTGATGGCGGTGAGACCCGTATCCAACATCCCTGAGATGTGACGAGACCTGGGGCGCCTTCCGGGACATCTGTGAGGTGCCCCCCCATGCCAGAGCCCTGCAGCCCCAGGGCCGGAAGGCTGCAGGTCCAGTTACCTGACACCTTTTGCAGCTGTACTTGTGAGGCTCCGAGTCTGCGCTCTCGTCGGAAGTACCATCGTTTTCTTCCGAGGAGATCCCGATCTTGCCGATGAACTCCTCCCTCTGCTGGTCGTCCATCAGCGCGATGTCCTGGCAAACAGTCACCGCGTCCAATTTCTGACACGCTTGGCGCGAGCTTTAACCGGGGATTTGTAGGCCGGATGCAGAAACCGTGCCCTCGGGTCACCTGGGACACCCCACCCCCTGACGGTGGGGCCATCAGGCTTTGCTCACGTCCAGGCGACTGTGAACGCCAGGGCTGGAGCTGCTGGGAACAGTCACCGAGCTGGGACGCGTCTGGAGGGCGTGCTCTGCGTCCTCACGTGGGCCTCGTCACCACCGACCCCTCCCTCCTTTTCCCTGGATCGGCACTTCTTCCCCCGCCCAACCCTGCAGCCATGACCCCGAATCCTCACTCCTCTCCCCACCACACCCACAAGCTCCCGTCTCACGTTCCTCAAAGGCAGGGAGGGAAGCAAATGCCTCCCGTCCCGACCCTCGACCCTCATTCTTCTCCCGGGAGGTGCCTAGCACGGAGGGGTTTTAACGCGAGCCCTGCAGGTGGGCTTCAGGAGACACGGCAAGAAGACTCCAGAGAGCTCACCGGAAGAGCGGCAAGGCGGCCACGCTGACCACGAGGGCCGGCCCCGCCCCCCCGTGCAGCCCGGGAAGGGGGACGCTAGCCCACCTTGAAGTGGACGTGGATGTGATCCCGGAGCACGTCCACGCGGAAGAACCTGCGCCCGCAGATCTCACAGGTGTACTTCTTGTCGCCGTGCGTCAGCAGGTGTTTGTTCATGTTGCTCCTGCAGGAGAACACCTGTGGGGAGGAGAGCCGGCTCGGAGAAGCCTGGGACCGTGCGTGCCCGGCCCACGGGGAGGCCGTAACCGGGCACAAAAGCGCAGCTTCCCCCCAGGGTTTGAGCTGCAGCAACTCCTCAGTGTTGGAGACACAAATAGTCACGTGGTGCTAGAATCCTGACCGTTTGACCGTTTAAATTGGTGCTTACATTATAGTACAGAATTAACCGTTGTCTAGTCTTCACCATAAACAGTATTCTGCTCAATTTCATTCAGCTCACTTAAATATTTCACTAGGATGGGGCCTACCAAGAAGGCTGTCACAGAAACAGCTGCAGTTTTCCGAAAGCGGATGTCAGAAGAGTTATGTCCTCAGTGGGTGTTCCGTATTTCATGCACAATTCACACCGCCTCCCCCAGTTTCTCAGCGCTTCCTGTCTAAAGTGATGAGTGTGGAGACTCGGTCATTCACCTAGTACTCATCCACTGGGTGTCCCCTCTGCTGCCCACAGGCCAGGTGCAGCTGTGCGTCCACCAGCAGAGCTCAGTGGACAAAACCAGCAGCAGAGATGGCCCCCAGGGCCCGCACTGATCTGAGAGAACGGCCTTCGCCCCAGTGGCCGAGTGACCTGGAGAGCAGGCCTCCTTAGAGCTCAGCCCGACCACGCGTGGTCTCAGGAAGAGAACACGCCATGAACGAAAGGGACACGGTTCACGGGGAACAGAGGCTAATGCCTTCACGGACACTGCTTTTCAAGATCTGCAGGTGACTTGCGGCCAACAGCCCTGAGACCACAGCCCAGGGAGGCTGGGCGGGAAAAGGAGTCAGCAGGGCAGGAAGATGGGCCTCCAGGGAGGGATGGAGGTTGCAGGTGTCCCCCGGCACCTGTGTTCTCCAGGCAGACGGGGCTGGAGACGGGATACTTGGAAGCAATGAAGAATTCAGTTCTAGAGACATTCAGGCTCTGGTCATCTGCTCTCTTGCTGTGGAGGAAGGAGCTCAGCCTTGTCTCCCTTCAGCCACGATTCTCCACTAGTGCCACCCCGGCACGAACACTCCATCTCCAGCACCCCGAGCCATGTGCCACTGAGAGACCTTTCGCCTCTTGCCTGGCCCCTCCGTGAGTGTTCAGTGAACATTTCACAGAATAAAATGTGTCTGAACGTCAGTCACACGGCTGGCTGGTTTCATGTACACCATCTCCCAGGGACATGGAAGGGACACGGTGCCACCACTCCTCAGAGCCGGTGGTCAGTGGGCAGAATGAGCGGGACACGTGAACACGGGGCAGCCTCCACCCACCCCTGCCCGGGAGCGGCCCGGCCTGGCCACCCGGGCTCAGGCGTGTGTTCCGTTACCCCAGCTCCACTCCCCCCTCCAGCCCCCAAACCCACACTAAGTCAGAGCCCCAGCGTGGAGCCCACAGGCCACGCTACCCTGCGGACCTGTTACTTTGCGGTTTGAAAAAAATCAGGAAATTTCCCATAAAAACACGGGTTTCCGTGTTCTCTTGAAAAGGTCAAAAGATCTGGCAATGCCGCCACGTGCCAGCTGGCTGGGCCGAGTCACAGCTGGCCGTCCACCGGGCCTCCACTTCTGGTGGCTGCTGTCACTCCAGGACCATGTGGCTCACGTGGGCTGCGCGTGGCTGAGAACCCGGGAGAGCCGAGTCACGGGAGGTGAGCCTAAGGGAACGAGCAACCGCACCTCCAGCCGAGACCAGGCGTCTGTGCGCCAAGACCACCGCGATCTCACATGGTGAGCTGCCATGGCCTGGACGGCCGCGCCCGGACAGCGTTCCCTGTGCAGGGCTGACGTGGCCCGGGGCTGCTCGGATGGGGAGCGTACTCCGGACGTTTAGGGCCTGCTGAGGAGTCAACGCCCTCTGACGGCCAGCCCGACGCCCCGGATGGATCTGCTCGCTCGGGGCACCGGCATCCGTGGACTGGGCACAGAGCACGCGGCTGTGGCTCCGTCAGTCTCTCACCGGGAAATGCTGCGGGGGGACCAGTGCTGACCAGGAAAATAAACCCGGACGTCCCGTCTCCGCCAGAGGCATGTGGCTCGGGGCGCTGGAGGTGGAGTGTTCGTGCCGGGGTGGCACTAGTGGAAAATCGTGGCCGAAGGGAGACAAGGCTGAGCTCCTTCCTCCACAGCAAGAGAGCAGATGACCAGAGCACCAAGTGAGGGGACGCCGCGGCTCGGGACACCAAGTACCCCTCGATCTTAACCTTCCCCCGCCCCCGCCACACGCCGTGCATAGAGCTCTGAGCCTTCCCGTAAGAAAAGGTGAGCTGTGTCCGGGCCCCGGCCCCAGCCTGCGTTACCTTGCCGCACACCGGGCACCCCGAAGGCTCCTTCCTGTAGCGCACCAGGTTCTCGGCACCGCCGGCCTCCGCGTCTTCCCTCTTCACCCGCCGCACTCCTGAAACGCCCCGCCCCCCGGCCGAGAGAGTCAGTACACAGGAGACCTTCCCGCATCAGCCAGGGTCACCTCCAGCTGATGGAGGACAGGGCTGCCCACGGGTGGGACAAAGGAGCGAGCGGGGTCACTCGTCCATGACGCACCGGCGCTCCGACACGCGACCCGGGAGGGAGGGCAGGCGGCCCGCACCACCAACTCCGGAACCCGGGCCGCACCTGAAACTTGGAAATCCAAGGGCAGCAAGTGTCTTGAGCTTTCCACGCAGAGAAGTCAGAATGAGCTACTGGTAAGGGAGGTATCTGTGCTCTATCTAAAGCTCAAGGGAAAGGTGGGGTTCTCAGAGGCGTCTGTACGTAGGAGGGCATTTTTATTAAAAAGATACTAATATTCATCCTTCAAATTAAATCAGCCCAATAAGGATCAAGGTAAAAAGTCAGAAAATAATAAATTTCTATGGTTTTAAGGCAAAAGGGATCATAATTGGGATCGAAACAGACTTAGAAGTTCTCAGGAAACAGGGAATCTCTGAATAAAAGAAAGAGAGAAGTTCCTTCCCACGGTCTCTCTCTACACCACTGACCCGTCCTTCTGGGACATTCCTGCACAGCTGGGCTCAAGAACGGCCAGCTCGCTGGCCTGGAGACAAGTACGTGACTCCCCAAAAAGCCCCCAGCGGCGTAAAGCACACAGGTCTGTACTGGGCGTGGATTACGCTTCAGGATAGAGGGAAAAACCATGGAACGGCCACACAGCATTCGCTCATTCCCGAGGAAAATGATCTGAGTGCGTCAGCTGTAAAATGTTGTAAGATAAAGTTGTAAGATGCAACCCACGTATCTGTCGATCAGGAAACACCTGACTTCCGGCAGTAATGGTGGCACTTACGGGCCCGCCTGGGGCTTTATCATCAGGGTCCAGTTCAACCAGCCCAGCAGGTCGGCACAATGGCCATCCCCACAACACAGGTGAGGACACTGAGGCCCAGCAGCATGACCAAGGCCACCCGGTCACTAAGTGGACACCAGGCGCTAAGTGCAGCACCGGATCACAGATGGAAGGGGGTGGAGCTTATGAACCCACGGGAAGAAGGGCCAGGTAAAAAGGCAGAGTGCAAAGGTGATGCAGGACGTGACCTGACTCCAGGCTTGTTTTAAAAGCCATGAAGACACGTGTACACGCACAGCTGCATGCAATGGTCAGACTTCGCGTACAACTTCGTTTTCTGACCTTCTTCCCCCGACAAGCGTATACTTCATTTACAGTTCTTTGTAAAACGATTTTTTTTTCAAACTTTTATAACAAGCTGCTCTGGTCAGTGAGTGCTTCTTACAGAGGCTGGTCAGCAAGAGGGCAGTGGGTTTTAGGGTAAAAAACTAAAATGTCAAGATCACTAAAACAAATGCTATTTTGAAAGAGGGTCTGTCTGAGCAGAGGGTCTTTGAGAAAGCCTCCCAGGTAGGGTAGGTGCTCAGGACACACCTGTGGCCCAAGGTCCCGGTCTCTCTCTTCTCTCGGGGCCCCTGCCTTCCCCTGCACAGCTCAGGGTCTGCCCTGTGGGGTCGCCCGCAACCCCACCTCATCCCTCACTGTGCTGCCTCCCACCTTCCCCCCGATTAGCGACCCCACTGAAGTCCATCTTTCTCCTGCGCTGGCCTCTCGTAAACCCACCACACGACAGGCAGCCCCTAGGCACCCCAAGCCCACCGCAAATGGCGAGGGTCATCGGGGGTCCCTGGGGAAACAGGAACAAGGGCAGAATCACTCACGGCCCCAAACAGCCTCCGCCTGAAACGTTCCGTCCCACGCACACGGCTGAGAGTGCACCACACCCCATGTGACATTTCATACACTGCTTTCCTCCTACTTTCGTATGGAAAGCATTTTCTCACAATATTAAGCTCTCTGAAAACAAAAAGATTTTGGTGACTGATAAAATTCAGTCCTACAAAGAGTCTGGTTTTCCTAACTTTCCCCGCTGCGGAGCGTTTGGGGCGTTTCCAACCGTTCCCACTCGCACGTGATGCTCTAATCCCCCATCAGGACCTCTGGATGCCTGAGCCAATTCCCATCAGGTGGTGCCTCGCCAACAGGCGCCCACAGAGACGGGGCCAGCGTGAGCCCCGCCCCCTCCCCGGCAGGCGCATTCACCTTCCAGGTGCCTCCTCTGGTGGTCCAGCATGACGTCCTTGCGGTAGAACATTTTGTTGCAGACTTCACAGGCAAACTTCTTGTCCCCGTGCTTCTTCTTGTGCTTGGAAAGGTTGCTGTTGGTGGAGAAGAATCTGAAACACATCTCACATTGGAACGTCTTATCATCTGTCGAGGAAGCAGGGAAACACACAGCAACTTTTAGGTACATGACACCGACTATAGGCTCAACATCATGGCCGTGGGACCGGCAACGAGGCACCGGAGGAGGGCGGGGCCAGGAAACAGCACCACCTGAGCTGACGAAGCCCCCCGGGCCATGCCAGGCCTGAGCAGCGTGCAGAGCAAACAGGTAGCTCACCTCCTTCCTCCCTGGCGCCACAAGTCTCCCACAGCATCCGGGGATTCGTGGCAAGGAAAGCGGCTGGACCACAGCTGTCCTTGGCCCTCACCCCCTCAGCCAACCTGACCGCGGCGCTGGCCCCTCCTTCCCGCAGCGTCAGATGAGCGGCCTCCTGCCCCGCCCCACCGCTCCTCCGAAGTCCACCCATCGCTTGCCCCTCCCCTCCCACGTGCCCTCCACAGGCTCCTCCCCCATCGCACAAAGACATCCCCAATGTCTCCCACCTGTAAACAAAACCGTCTGGTCCCTAGGTCACCTTTGGGAGAAGTGCACCCACCCCCAGCAAACACCCCCTCCCCACACTGAAGCCTTCAGAGATACCCACAGCCCGGTGTCCCTCCCCAGTCCCTCCCCAAAGGTGGCCAGACTGCCCCACCAGGGCCTCGGACAGGCCCCACCTGCTCTCTCCCTCCAGGTGCCCAAGGCAGACCCTGGGGTGTCCTGTCCCCTCCCCCCAGGCCCGGGGGGTCTGCCCCCTATGAGCACAAGCACAGGGGCCATCAGGGCATCTGCCCCGCCCTGGCACCTCTCCAGCTGTCTGCCTTGGCCCCAGCCACCCGGCCTCCGCCCCTGGTTTAGGGGGTCTCGGGGCCTTGGTTAGCGCTCTCCACTCAGACTTGTCCTCTGCCCTCAACCCCGCCACGCCCACCCTGCTCCTGCCAGGACACGTTAACTGCCCACGGGTCCGTCACCTACGCCAGCCCCGAAAGTCAGCCCTCACTGCCCACGGCCGTCCTGCAGCACCGGGAACACCGTCCCGTGTCACCTGAGCGGGTGGGCATGACAGTGTGCGTCCCGCTCCAGAGCGAGGGCCTGAGGTCACACCGTGTCACCCTCATTTCTGGGCCTTTGGCTAAAGCCCACTGACCACTTCCCATAGTCAGCAAATGTTTGCTGAATGCGCAAATCCCGGAGGCCGGAGCCAAGTTTCGTTTTCTACAGTGACTGATCGCGGTCCTCACTCTGCTGCACAGCGGACTCCCATGTCCGGGAATCGCAGCCTGGGCGCTGCTGACACTCTGGCCGGATCTCTGCGGGAGGCTGTCCTGTGCCCTGTACGTTGGGCAGCATCCCCCAGGCAGCTGTTCCAACCAAACCGGCTCCAGACTGCCCAGCGTCCCCGGGGACTCAGGCCTCAGCAGTTTAACTTCTGCCAGGTGGACCCCAATGTGCAGCCCCAGGTGGAGGCCCCGGGGTATCCACACTCCCTGTACACGCGTTTGTGTGTGTGCGGTACCTGTGCTTATCATGCAGACATTTCCATGCTGATTTTAGTGGTCACATAATTTTCCACCCAGTTCATACATCGTAATTTACTCCATCTTTTTTTTTTTTTGCGGTACGCGGGCCTCTCACTGCTGTGGCCTCTCCCGTTGCGGAGCACAGGCTCCGGACGCGCAGGCTCAGCGGCCATGGCTCACGGGCCCAGACGCTCCACGGCATGTGGGATCTTCCCAGACCGGGGCACAAACCCGCGTCCCCTGCATCGGCAGGTGGACTCTCAACCACTGCGCCACCAGGGAAGCCCTACTTCATCATTTTTGATATTGTAGGTAATGTAATGATGCTCTTCCTACTAGATGTCCTCGGCGTGGATCCTTAGGAATGAGACCACCAGAGATGAGGGCGTCTGCCATCCCGCTCTGCTCATCAGAGATGAAGGGCCGCGCCTTACAGGGCCGTTCCACGGGATCACTGGAGACCCCGCCCACTCTGGGCCTGCTAAACCACACAGGTAAGCCTCCCTCCTGGGCGGGTGGCCCACACGCCCAGGAACCCGACAGCCGTGGAAGGTGCAGCACGGCCCTTGGACTTTCGCTTCTTCTCTCTAATGGGTCGAGTCCCTCCCAGCGTATGGAGAGGACCCACCTCTAACCATCCCCAACAGCTCCGGTGTGGCCTTCGCCGGGTGACAGCAGAGCTGGAGCAGCCGTCTGGGCCAGGCTGTCACCACGGTGGCTCTTCCTGCCATGGCGTCCACATGTCACCAGTTCAGGAATCCAGGCAGGTGCTGGACGACAACCTTCTCGCCCCTCCCCCCGCCCCCCCCCCCATAATCCCTGCTGCCCTCGAGGCCTACACTCATGTTTTAGCAAAATGCAGTAACTGAGAACAAACACCTGTTATGTGGTGGATGGTCAGGCCTCTCAGCATGGCTGTGCCCCGCTCTCTGTCTGCCCCCTGCCCAGCCAGTGCCCGCCTCACCTCTACACGCTCCCCTGTACTGCTGCCCCCTGCCCCAGCTGGTGACAGTTCTAATCCTCAGGCCAGAAGGCTCTGCCTTTCTGCTAGTTCATTAAAGGGAGACACCTGCCCTGCTGGTGGTCCTTGACCTGAGGGGATGGGAGGGGTGTGCCCCAGCCGCTGGTTTCCCTGGTAACTGATGAGCCAACCTGATATCAGCTGCCCCTATAAGCAGCCTCCTTCTCCCCTGAGGGGGTAAGATCTCTGCCTGCCATGTGCTGCCTGCCCTCTGCACGTGGCGGGGTGAGGCTTCAGGACCTTTGTTTCCGACGTGTAAGGTTCCCCCGTCCAATAAACCATTGATGTCTCTGTCGCTGTCTCTGGGCTCTTTCTTTGGTCTCGAGGTTGGGCAGCTCCAAGGCTTGCAGGCCTGGGGGTGCAGCCCAACACGTGGGCTCCGGTGAAGGAGGGGGCACAGGGTCACCCAGAGGCGGGACAGGGGATTTCCGGGGAGACCCTGTCTTGCCTGAGGGCCTGGACATGAGCCTCTGCTCTCCTCCAGCTCCCTCAGGAAGGTCGAGGGCAGACGAGGGCCACCTCACACCCAGGACAGGCCCTGCTGAGTGAAAGCTTGAGAAAAAGCCCAGCAGACCCATCATTTCAAACCTCACACAAATCCCTGACTTCATGGTCTACGGAAGACACATTCTCCTAACATGAACACTATTATAAGAAAGTACAACAGCCTGCAAATAATATATTACACAAATGACCTCAGCTCCCAGGTTTATCCTTTGTCTTCCATCCAAAACTTCTGACCTTTGAAATTGTGGAGAAACTGCATTTCAATTCATTGCTGCTCTGTTAACTTCTATATAACGAAGACAGACAAACGTCTGGTTTAACAGAACTTTTTGCTGACATGTAGCAACTGCTGCTTTGACTTAGTACCTTCTGTTTCATTTGTGTCTAGAGAAATAAAGATAAAAAGAAGAGAACTTCTCTGCCTCAGCCTCCAGCGGGCCTCAGCAAACACCCGGGCCGGGACAGGGGCATCACCCTCCACTCTGATGCCCACCCACTGAGCTCGTGCAGAACCCAGCGTGGCCTCATGGAGCGCCATCCTGCCCGGCGATAAGCACAGCTCGAGGGTCCTCTGACTGATACGGCATCAAGACTGGTGGATTTTCCCCGGGTTTTGGGAACACCTGGGCTGTGGAATGCAGGTGGTGTAGCCCCTGGAAGTGCACCCGGAAGCTTCCAAGGCCACTTCCTGCCGTGACTGACGCTCGGGGCAGCTGGAGCTCAGGTGAGACGAGACTCACCTGCCACTCAGAAAAGCCCCGCCCTGGAAGCGAGGCACTGTGGACGGAGGAAACCAGCCGCAGTTTCCAACAGGAGCCCTCAAAGCGGAACAAGCAGATGAACCAAATGAAGGGACACTGCAGAGGCTGCAGGAGCGGGTGCTGGCCACCGGCAGGGAGGGGCAGTGGCCATTTAGGTGACGGGGTAAGGGTGCCCTGAGATGCGGGCCGGCCCCCCGGCACCCTAACGAGAACCAGCACAGAGATACAGTGACCGGTGACACACACAGAGGGCTCGACAGGAAGGGGGTTCGGAATCAAAGGTTAACCTGGCAGGTCTCTAAGCCGACTGCCACTGGTATCCACCCCCCAGGTGTGCGACGATGCCTAGAAGAGGGGGCCGAAAAGACAACAGCGACCCTCCGCCAACCCCATCCTCCCTGGTGGGAACGCAGCCGCCTGCCTTCCCCCACGGGGCACAGGGCAAAGAGCCGCGGGGACAGGACACGGGCCTCCCCTGCCGGCTGGGCTCCTGCACAGCCATCCCCTGGCCGTCCACGGGGATTTACACATCGCGTACACTAGCCAGCTGCGCGCTCGGCCAGACACGGGGCCTGAGACCCTCGGCCAGGCCCAGAGACCTGTCCCGGCCACCGGCTGGCCCAAGCACGCCGGCCTCAGCTGCACGCAAGCAGACGGGGGTCCGTGTCACGAGTGGGGACTGGGGACAGCGGCAGGCTCAGCGGAGGCCGGAGTGTGCGAGGGAGCGGCAAGGCCCTCACCTGGACCCAGGCGGGGTCCTCGGAGGGAGGGGAGCGGATGGCTGAGGAAGCTCCTGCCGAGAGCGAGGCGGAAGCCCAGCCCTCCAGCCGCGACCCCATCTCTTCAAGGACTTCTCACCGGGTCCCAGAGCAACCCTACCACTCACCATCCTCGGCGATGACGAAACCCCCCTGCTTCACCACGGGCTCAACTGTGGGCCATATGTGGCTGCTTCGGAGGAATAACAGGATGTGAAATAAATCCCCGTCTATAGGGCAAGTTTCGGTCTCTTGAGAGTAAGTAACAGCTGCTTCAAGCACCCCGAACGGCGGGGAACGTTACAGGTGAGGACACCTGTTAAATCCACCTTCACCCTCTGCCGGAACACCTGGTCCCCACCCCGCCAGGTACCCGCGCCTCAGCGCCGGGCGGGGCCCCTCACCTGTCCGGCAGTTGTGAAACTCCAGCGCGCTCTGGATGCGGAAGGTCTTCTCGCAGGTGCCGCACCGGTACCTGTACTCGCTGTCGACCTGGTGGGGGGGGGGCGGGAAGCGGGGGCAGCTGGGACGCGCCCCCTCAGGGAGCGGGCCCTTCCCCCGCTACCCTCCTGCCCAGCGTGGAGCGTGAACCCTGTCTGGCCGTGCCCCTGCCCTGAGAGGGAGCCCCGCGCCCGGGTGAGCTCGCTGCCCACGCGGGCCTCTTGCTCGGCCCGAGCCCTGGTGGCACGCAGCCAGGCCCAGACCCACCTGGGCCGCTCCGGCTCCCGCTGCCCCCACCCTGTGACTCCTTCATCAGCGCCAACGGGCTGCTCTCCTCTGTCACTGGACAGCAGCGGCCCTTCACCCACCTCGTTCCTGCTGTGCTTGTAAGAGACGTGCTGCTTCAGACTCTCCTTGCGGCTGAACAGCTTGGTGCACTCCTCGCATTTAAACAGCTTGTCGCCTAAGGGACGAGCAGCGACAAGCCGCGCGCCACTGCTCCAGGTGCCCTGAGATCACACGCCCGCCTGGGGCGCGCCGCCCGGCTCCCAGCCGCCCGGCGCCGACGTCGCGGGGACTCACCGTGGGAGCGCACGTGCCTGCTGAGGTTGCTGCTGTTCTGGAAGACCTTGCTGCAGATGCTGCACTGGTAGACCCGCCGGTGCTCCCCCAGCTGCCGCACCAGCTTCCGCCGGATGCCGTGGCGGCTCGAGAGAATCAGGCTCCTCTTGAGGGTGATGCTGCCGCTCTGATGGTGCGGGAACCTGCTGGGTTAGACACACCAGCCGGTGAGACCGGTGGGAGACAGGGCGGTCGGAGGAAAAAGTTCAAGGTCACAGTCACCTTGGAGAGAGGCCCTGGCAAATCCTCCTAGCCGGACACAGGAGCGGGGGGCCGTGCTCAGGCACACCCCTGCAGCTTTGGGGCACCTGGAAGGGACAGACACGCTGAACGCGCAGTGCCATCCGTTAGCTTTTCCCGTACCGGCCACTCAGCTCCCTGGGCGTTAACTCCGGCCACCGGGAAGCCTGGAGCTCAGTTGGTGTGCCGACCGGAGTAACCATAACTGTTCTCTTTTTTTTCACTTGCCTCTACCCTGTTTCATATTTTCCCCGAACCTGATTTTTCAAACTTCTTCTCCCTATGAAATGTGTTTCTGACGGTAAGTTACCGAAACCCTCTGGGCAATAAGATGGAGTATAAGTAAGTAGGTCAGGTTCACCATTTCTGACATTGCTCTGCTCTGTTTTCAGTTTTTCCACAGCTTCCCGAACCCTACAGGACCAGCGCGTTTTGGCCCCGTGGGAAAAGGGCTGGAAAAAAAATACTGCCACCAGCTTATTCAACTCCAGGGCAAAAAACTGCCTAAGAATAATAACTAAAATACAAACATTTTCCTCGTTCATAAAAAGTGGAAACACACAGAGCAAGGTGTTAAATTTACAGAAATTTAAATACAAACTGTCCTATCATAGCGGCATTTGTTCACAGCAGCCAAGGCAGAAGCAACACAAGTGTCCTTGATGGAAGAATGAATAAACAAAATGTGGTCCATCCCACATGATGGAATATTATTCTGCCTTAAAATGGAAGGACATTCCGACACCTGCTACAACACAGATGAACCTCGAGGGCGTCACGTCAAGTGAAATAAGCCAATCACAAAAAGACAAACACCGTGTGAGAACACTTATATGAGGCCCCTGGAGACACAGGTACCTCCTCTGAGCTCTTCACAGAGAAAGAAGGCAGAATGGTGGGTGCCAGGGGCTGGGGAGGGGCTGATAGGGAGTCAGTGTTTCTCGTAAGTATGGAGTTTCAGTTTGGGGAAGATGAAAAAGTTCCAGAGATGGGCGGAAGGCTGCACTGCAAGGTGAATGTATTTAAAACCACCGAATTGTACACTTAAAAACGATTAAGATGGTAAATTGTGTACTATGTGTACTTTACTACAGTAAAAAATAGTTTTTAAAATTTTAAGCTATTTCACAGTGGATGCGCTATTAACCCCCTGGGCTCCAGAGTTCCTGCTGCTTCCCAAGCACATATGTTTCCTACAAGAAATAAACCATCCCCTCTCATCCGGCCTTCCCTCTGGAATGGATTAGCCGCCACGGCGCCTTTGCCTGTGAAGCCGGGCCCACGCGCTGCTCTGGGACATACTTTGGCACTGAGCTCGCGTCGCTGGGGGTGGCGGCCAGCTTCCCCAGAACCAGCTCCATGATCCGTTCGTCCGGCGACGCAGCCACAGGCTCGACCTCGCTCATGATCTCTGCCACTTGTTCTGTGTGGAGGGGACAGGACAAGCCGTGTCATCACCAGGGCCGGGGATGGAACGCACCCGAACCAAGATGACAGGCCCGAGGGGCCAGAGCCAGGCCAACGCTGCAGACACAGATCACAAGATTGACACGGGAAAAAAAAACACAAAAAAACTAGCGATAGTTTAGAATCCACACATTTACCTGCAGATTTAGAAAAGCAAAATATTATTCTTAGCTCAAAACTGGAGTCATAATCTGTGGTTAAGTCACGACACTATCTCAATCCCTTTCGTACCACCTAAAACCGAAACACTTTGACATACGGTGGGACCTTATAACCTAGTTAATTCTGTCCTGACAGAGATTTGGAAATATTAATTTTTGTAATCACACAAGCCATCTTGAGTATGTTCAAAAGCAGATCATCATTTTGTACAAGAGTCAAATATCAAATAACCACAGTGATAGGGACCCAGGCCTGAACCTCTGGACAAGTGAAATACGGGAAGGTTACGTGAAAAGATTTAGCCACTTCACCTACTGTGACGTCTTCCTGATGCAACTTAGAATTAGTGAAATAATCATTTAATAAGCTTTTCACCTCCTTCTCCTCTACTTGTTTATAGAGAAGTAGGGAAACTGTCCAGGGGAAGGTTAAACCACTTCTCCTGAGAACATTATGTGAGGGCTGCTCCTCTGAATTCTCTTTAATTCCAAGAAAGGATAAAAATTTCTTCTCACACTCGCAAAAGCAATCCTGGGCTACGGCAGACGGTGAAATGAAAAACTGCCCAGTGATCAGTAAGGAAGGTAGTGAGGGGACTCGCTAGTGTCTGAGCATCATGTCTGGTCCTTACGTGCGAGACCCGCCAGGAATCCTCTGGCACCAGGCACTTCTGGCAGAGGCCACGTGAGGGCCGAGGGGACATGGCATTCTGGGAATCCCACACCCGAGAATGAGGGCCCAGGGTCCCTCCAAGCTCAGCTGAGGCTACTGTACAGTCGGAGAAGCCAGCTGCACGACCGTCCACAGGGGACACGGGGGCAGACGGTGGGGCGTCCACATGATGGACCAACACGGCTCGGCAGCAAAGGAGAAGAGGCAGCGGGGACCCGACTGTGGACGAGCCTCCCCTACACGCCGTGCGGGAGATGCCGGGCACAGAGACGGTGCCCAGGACGGGAACGCCAGTCCACGCGGAGACAAGCCGGGAAGCGGCTGGGGGGAACGGACATGCTCTCTGTCCTGATATCTGGCTACACAGGTGGACGCGCTTGTCAAAGGTCACAGCCGGCACAGCCTGCCAACCGCACTGCGAGTCGCCGTGCGTGAAGAGCTGCTTCAGCGAAAGAGAAGGGCTCTGTGCCAAGTTTTGCTACCCGGCATGGAGGCAACATGGCCTCAGGTCCCTCCCCATTCCCTTCACTGCTACCCCAGGACCGGGACCTGCGGGCCCCTCCCCCTCACCTGCGGGCCCCTCCCCCTCACCTGCGGGCTCCTCGCCTTCCACGATAACTAGAGGCTGCTCTGGCTTGGATGCTTTGGGTTTTCTCCCCCTTCGAGGCTTTTTCTTCTGCTCTTTGGCGGCACTGACACTCTTGGGAACTGCGGGAGGCTCCCCCCGGGGCACGTCTGCTTCCTTCTCCGCCGCCGAATCCTGCTGGCCGGCTGGGGGGACGCTCCTGGATTGTTCCAAATGGCCCAACAGGTGCTCTGCAGGACAGGGGAGCAAAGGCATATAAGGCAGGGCGTCCACTCCCAACCTCCATTTTGTTTGTTTTCAATTTTATTTGCTAACAGGGTGCCCTCTGCAGAGGCAAATAAACGTTATTTCTTCTGCCTTGAAAATGACAGCATTTCCACTGCACCAAACACAACCACCATTTTAAAGTCAGTCAGGCGACAGAAGCCGGGCAGTTTTGTAATATCACGTACAGTTTTGTAAAAACTAAAAGCCTGGGTACGCGTGTATGAGCAAAGAGAAACTGTGGAAGAGCACAGCAAAAAGGTAACGTGGGTCTCTCTACGGTGACCTTACAGGCAACTTTTATATTCTTCTCAAAGCTCATTTAAGCTTTCTAATTTTTCTACGATGAATATATAATACAGTTATTTTAAAATGTAGCCTTTGAAGAGGAATAGTGATAAACATTCAATTCATAATGAACAAAATTGTCTTTCAAAACACTGCGTGAAGGCCAAAAACCTTTATTTTCAACGGAAGAAACCTCAAAGACCTCCCAGGGAAAGATAACTGGGCCACACACAGGAAGCAGACAGAGATGGCCATGCTCCCTGAATGAAGGTGAGCTGGGCTCAGGCTGGCTGGAGGGCGGGGCACCAGCAAGAGGACGGAGGAGTGACCCATGAGACAGATGGGGACCAGCGCCCTCCAGTGACCACTGGCGCCCGCCTGCACATTCGGCCAAGGAGCCATTCTTCCCATCGACAACCTTGACTGGCTCACACAGGCCTCGGTGTGAAGTGGCGGCTGTCTCCCCACTTGTTCCACGCTCAGGGCCACTGTGCAGCGCGAGTGCCCTCGAGGGGCCAGGGAAGGAGAGGGGTGAGGGATGAGGGAAGGAAAGTTTTAAAGCAAACAACGTTACGTGCTGCGTGTCACGGGAAGCGTCTGGAAGTTTGGCCACGTAGCAGAACAAGCTAACGATGAGGCCACCTGGCTGCAAATGCTTGGGAAGGCTACAGAAATAGAGACTGCCCCCCACACCAAACTAATGCTCTGCTGAGCTTCAGAGAAAGGAAACAAGACCCCTCGCTGCCAGACACACAGAGAACTTCAAGCCAAAGCACAGACCCCGGGAGGAGGCCTGGAAGACACAGGCTGGGAGCTGAGCTGCTCCCGCAAAGCCAGGGAACTCCCGTGTGTTCTGCCACCATCCCAGAGGGATGGCGTGGAAGTGACAGAGCACGTCAGGGGGAGCGCAGCGCGGGACTCGCCGGCGTCTGGCTGGGCAGGCACCTGCCCCTTACCATTCAGCAGCTGCAGCTCAAGGAAGGCGGCCGAACACACCTTGCACACCCACCGGCTGGGTTCCGCCTCCACTGGCGTGCTGCTCTCTGGGGTGCCTGCAGCTTCAAAAGACAAGAGGGGGAGGTGGTCCAGCAGCTGCTCTCCCTGTGCAGCCCAGCCCAGTGCAGGGCACACCTGCCCTCGCAGGAGGTGACAATGACAGCGGTGACACCGCTTGGGAGCAGGTCCAATGCTCCAGGCACCGTTCTCGGCGTTTTACCTGCACGGACTCGCTCGTGCCCGTGAATGTCCCCATTTCACAGATGAGGAAGCCGGGCACAGAGCACTGGAACCAGGGCCTGACGCAGGGCTGTCACCAGTCACGGAAACGTGGCCTCCTCCCAGAAGCCAGTCTGGTGGGACCAGACACCATCCCCCCCATACAACTTCAAGAAAAGAAATAATGCATGCTACGGCCCACATGGAATTCCCCAACCTCTCACTGGCTCATGTGACAAGAAAGGGCGGAACCCCAAACAGCCAGGCCATGTGCCCTGGTGTGGCCACGGCTCCTGCCCAGTGCTGGCCAGCAGAGCTTTCTGCAATGACAGAAATGTTCTGTAACTGCCGGCCAGGGGGGCAGCCACGTGTGCCGAGTGCCCCTGGGGAGCTGGACTTTCACTTTTATTGAACTTAGGTTGAAACAGCTGCCTGGGGCAGGTGCTTACTGCGGAGGCAGTGCCCCTAGCCCTCCCGGCACCCCCGTGGGAGTCTGGGGGTGGGGGGAGATGACCAGGGTCCATGGAACACAGAGGAAGACCCTGGTGGCTCAGGGTCCTTTTCAAAAAAAAACTACCGATGCTCTCGTGAGACCTCAAAGTTGGGGATGTAATGGAGAAGAACCTTTGTATTCTGCTACAAGTTAATCACTAAAGGGATGTTGCCTATAAGCTTAAATTATACCTAATGGCCCCTCACTGGGAACCCTGCCTCCCAGGTAAAGACAGTAAAGCTAAAACACCTTTGTTTGGCTCACAGGAAACATCCTGACCAGGCTCACCTGTGAATGGCTGCAGGAAGGAGGAAATTAACATCCCCTGACCGGAACCAGGAGACGCCTGATTTTACTCCCTCCCCTTTTAGCATGAAAGCAGCCTGAATGCTAACTCAGCTGGTTCTTTGGGACACGGGTCCACCATCTCCCCGGTCTGCTGGCTTTCCAATAAAGTCGCTATTTCTTGCCCCAGCTGGTCTCTCGATTTACGGGCTGCTTGTGCGGTGAGCAGTGCGAGCTGACTTGGCAACAGGGACATATTCTAAGTGAATGTATGTTCGTGATGTCCTGGCCCAGGAAGCTGATTCGCTAAACCCCACGTGGCAGCCTGTCAGGGCTGGACGGGGGCCACCAGCCCCCACCACCACCTCCACTCCCGTCTCTGTGCAGCTTGTGTTGACACGCACGACCCATCGCAACCCTCCAGGGCCACTTGCAAAGCAAAACCGTCCAGAAGAGCGACTGCACACGCGTTCAGAACCAGGAAAAAGCACGCCTCTGTCTGTGTCAAAAAACAGCGACAAGGGCTTCCCTGGTGGCACAGTGGTTGAGAGTCCGCCTGCCGATGCAGGGGACGCGGGTTCGTGCCCCGGTCCGGGAGGATCCCACATGCCGCGGAGCGGCTGGGCCCGTGAGTCATGGCCGCTGAGCCTGCGCGTCCGGAGCCTGTGCTCCTCAACGGGAGAGGCCACAGCAGTGAGAGGCCCGCGTACCGCAAAAAAAAAAAACAAAACAAAAACACAGCGATAAGGTTGCAAAGGATGGAAGAAACAGACGGAGACCACTGCTACAAACGTTTGCAGGCATTTTCTGAGTCTCCGTAAGATAACAAGAAGAGAGAAATGTAACTGCAGTATGAAATTTTTGGTTATACCAAAGCCAGAGCAGAAAGAGTGGAGAGTACGCAGCCCAGAAGCAGGGCGCCGTTGTGGGGTGTGCCCTGCAGCCCAGCCTCCGCTCTCCTCTGTGCCCATCTCTGGGAATCCACAGAAGAGAATCAGCAGGAGATCAGGGCCAAATTCCTGCATCTCACTCACCTTCCCAAACACACACGGTTCTAAAGAGGGCAAAGCACTCTTGCACAGGAGTTTCAGAGAAGGAGGCTGAGCAGGGGGTAGCTGGCAGCGGACACTCGGGAATAAACACAGTTTCTTTTCATCTGAGTGAGCTGCTCTCTCTCCACCACGAGGTCCCTGCCCAGGAATGGAATTCACATAGGCCTGACCTGTGACCTGACCTTCGGCAGGAAACCCATCTCTTCAGCCTGGTGTCCTGAACGCTAGGTCAACGGGACTAACTAGAAGAAGCAGTCATGACTGCTGTCCTCCCACCGAGGGCAGTACTCTATTTTCCAAAAATTAGCTTTCAAAGATAAGACTTGGGCTTCCCTGGTGGCGCAGTGGTTGGGAGTCCGCCTGCTGATGCAGGGGACACGGGTTCGTGCCCCGGTCCAGGAAGATCCCACATGCCGTGGAGAGGCTGGGCCCGTGAGCCATGGCCGCTGAGCCTGTGCTCCGCAACGGGAGAGGCCACAGCAGTGAGAGGCCCGTGTACCGCAAAAAAAAAAAAAAAAAAAAAAAGACTTAAGAAAAAATTAGCCAGCAGTCAGAAGGCAATTCTTCATCCCAACCACTCACACGCCCAGCAAAAGAGGTGTCTATGCAAAATGAAACAGGAGCTGGCAGTGGAGAGACAGGGAGAAGGCCCACAGTAGGACGGTCGGCAAAACGTGTGATGAAGATCAATGACGTGGTACATCAGCATGTACAGCAAGACCTCAACCACGCAGAAGTGCACGGCTTTTTAAACAACGGAAAAGAAACGGCAGAACTACAGGGACAGAGGGTAGATGCTCGCCGCCAGGGCTGTACGAGGGAACCGTCTGGGGTGCCGAGAACGTTCTACATCTTGACTGTGGTGGAGCTCACACAACTGCAGACGTTTGTCCAAACTCTGAACTGTCCACCTAAAATCGCTATTTTATTGTTTGTTAACTACACGCCCACAGTGCTGGTTTTTTAAAACTATTAGAAAATGCTAATCAAAAATGCTAAGAGTCGTTAAGATGGTGATGTTATATGTGATTTCAAAGTTCCCCAAATGTTATGAAATGTACTTATATTTCATTTTTTTCACTAGAAAGGTGATTTTGAAACTCTGATGCTGGCAGCCGACCCTGAACCCCACGCACCCGCCCGCTGAGACCACTGGGCTTCTGGGCCTCCTCCTGCATCTGCCAACGGGCCCAGGTGTGTGTAAAGAAGAAGAACCAGCCTTAATGGGAGCTCAAGGAGAACACGTGATTAGAAAAGTAAATCCACTACCAGAAAAAAAAAACGGGTTAATTTTGAAAGGAGTGTGCCAGGAAGAAGGAAACCCACTTCCCTCTGTATTTAAGTCTCCTCTACCCGTCTACAAACTGGCCGATCTCTATGGCAAACATCTATGACAAGGATGTCTGAAGCAGATTCATAAAGAGAGAGAACTAATGAGTCTTGGCAGTTCCGATGCTCACCTAGAAAGTTGATAAATAACGTAGAGGCAGACTGCTCCTTGCCCACGGGCCCCCTCAGGACCCTTCTGGAACAAACTGCTGGTTCCTAAGGCCCCTTCACCTTGCTCTGACCCACCCGCATCGGGCTAAGGGTGCAGCGCTGGCCACAAAGGCCCCGTGTGATCTCACGGGTGCGTCCAGACCAGAGGCGGGATGGGGAACGGCCTCATCTCAGGAGGGGCAGAGGGGAAGCCACCTCCCTACCTGGCAGATCTGGATAATGAGAATCCTGCAGAAAGCCAGCTTTCCACGGGTTTCCAGGCCTCTCCTCACAGGTCTCATCTGCTCCCGTTACTGGGAAGTGGGCACTCGGTAACCCAGTACTCCCAACGCACGGCTGCCGATGGGTGAGGTGTTCAAAACACACACCTGAGACCGCCCTGGGCCCTGGGCACCCGGATGGGTGGGGCTGGAGCAGCGTTCCAGAGCCTCTCTGTGCCAGGAGGGGACGTCAGGGGAGGGGAGAGGGGCTTGGGGAAGGGGCTGGGCAGGAGGCCAGGGTGGTAGGAGACAACGCGGGGGTCCTAGGGCGGCTGCCACGTCCCTAGGTGCAGCAATGGTACTGGCGCCAGCAGCACTGCCGGGGCCAAGCGGGCACTCAGCAGGGGGCTCCCCCAGGAAGAAAAGAAACAAGGAACCCAACTAAGCAGCTAGTTAACAGTAGTCAGGAACTTTCATCACGTCGCCAAGAAATATGTGCTTGACATTCGTCCCGAAACAGAAAGTGAAAAAGATCATAAAAGCTATTTCTAAACTTTTCGAGTACCTAAGTTGCTTATTTATTTCCCCAATTCAGAAGCTAGTTTAGGGTGGCCACGCTGCTTGCCTGGTTATGAACAGCGCCCTACATTCTCAGAAGCCCAGAGGAGGGGCCCCAGCTACCCTAGTGTCCTGCTTGAGAACGGTTAGAACGGAATCCGGAGGCAGGTATTGGACAACACGGTCCTGGGCTCATTTCATGAAGATCTATGCTCTCCAACGCAGCCCCAGATTCAAGAGCCCTCCAGAGGCAAAAAGCCAACAACAACTGGAACTCTGATAAGGGGAGGTGACCTCTGTGTTGACTTTGACCTTGAGAGCCATGAGGGGCATGCATGCCACCTCCAGCACACAACTGACAAGGTCAGACTCTACAAGCCAAACCCTGACGTGCAGTCTGGGCTGGTCCCGGGACACGCACAGGGTAAGGAATCGACGACACGAGAAAGCCAGGTCAGGAAGATCCTGGTGACCCTGGCCAGCACCCAGGGAGGTGGCCTCACCTCGGTGCTTGAAAATGACTCCTGACCCCGTGGAGTGCCACTGCAGGTGCCTCCCAGGGGCAGGGGCAGGGCCAGGTACCCGGTTTTAGCAAACCCTAGGGGCTAGAGCAGTCTGGTGAAAAACGCAGGGTCTCTCCAAATTCTTCCTGCCCCCTTTACTATCAAAATAAAGGGCCGTCAAACCCAGTCTCCCTGCAAATATCCCTGCGAAGATGCAAACCCTCTCCTGCCACCAGACCCCGCCTGCAGCCATCTGTCACCCCCAGAGCACCCCCCAGAGGCTCCACGGGCCACCACCACCCAGCCAGCCTGCAGGGACTGAAGAGGGGTCCTGGAAATTCACGTCCGCCTGGAACCTTTGGGTAGGGTCTCTGCAGAGGTAACCAAGATAAGATGGGTCAGACTGGTTGAGGGTGGTCCTAAACCCAGTGACTGGTGTCCTCATAAGGAGAGAACCCAGAGACACAGGGAGAGACCCAGGCAGGGATGGGGAGCTGCAGCTACACTCCAGGACCGCCGAGGGCTGTCGGCAACACCAGAGCTGGGAAATCCGCATCTTGGACTCCAGGCTTCCAGACTGTGAGACAACACGTTTCCTTTGTTTTAGCCCCGGTTTGTGGTGCTTCGTCTGGGATGCCTCACGGATACCTCCCTCCCTCTCTCACACTGCCACGTGAGCCCACCGGAAGCAGCTCCCAAACCTCCGCCACGATGCCCACGTGGGACAGACCAGCACCTCCCAAGCCTGTACGGAGCTGTCTGTACCCCACGGTGCTCATAATAAGAGGGATCATCTCCTTGTCAGAACCCTGTTGTTCGGGGGTCGGAAGGAAAGTCAGTGTCAGCTTCTCCCTGCCACAGGAAGTAATCTTCGTGGCAGCAACAAGCATGTCTGCCCCGGGCAGGACCAGCTGGAGCCGTATGAAAGCCCTGCTCTCCCAGGTTGTAGTGCCACGTGTGAGCCACCTCACGTGGTCCCTCAAGGCCAGGTGGTGAGGATGAACACCCCGAGGACCCAGAGCGTGGGTAGAAAAGGCCCCCTTCACGCGGTGATCCCCCGACCCCAGGTCAGCAGGACAGGCATTCTGATTTGCTTTTCCAAAAGGATGTGGGTGAATCACACGTGACTCCACTGGGTCTTTCTTTGACGACACATGCTACACAGGCACACACATGCGTATACACACGCGCATGCACACGCACACCCCGACCACCGGGAAGAGGCTGCTGAAAGGTGGCTAGCACCAGCACTGGAGCCAGAATCCGGGTTCAAACCCTGATTCCGTCACTCTTTGCACTGTGATTCAGGGAAGCTTCCTTAACCTCTCTGTGCTCCGTTCCCTCTGCCCAAACCCAGGGGCCACAACCTGACCCCCAGGGACCAGGTGGGTGAGTGACGCGTGTGAAGCCGCAGAGCTGGGGGCAGAGCTGCCCGCCAGCAAGCGCCTGGCTTGGGGCAAGCTCTTCTAACGGTTTCTCGACCCAGATGTTCAACCAGCAGACCTACAGACCCACCACGTGGTGTCAGGACCGAGCCCTCAGTGCTCCCCACGCCCGCGGGCCTGCCCGGCCCGACTCTTCTCACTAACACCGGGCTGCTGCGTGCAGCCAAGGGGCCGTGGGTCCCTGCGGGGTGGCAGGACGGCAGGTGCGCTGGGGACAGGGGCCCCCACGTACCATGGAGCCCAGGGCAGGCCTGCCTCAGCATGGGCTTGTCCATCCTCTTGGCGTAGAAGGCCGCGTACCACACGCGCAGCTCGGTGCCCGGGGGGATGTCACGCGAGGTGGTGAAGTACACGTCGCTGCCGTGCTGGAAGGCCGTCAGGTTCTGGTGCCCGGGCTCTGCTGCCGGCCGCACCAGCATCATCCAGTTGCAGTCATCCTCATTGGAGGTGTCGAAGCACACGGGGTGCCCGTCCTTCTGGAACACCTGGGGGTGAGCGCGGCCCGCCGAGGGGCCGGGGCGGGGGCTGGTTATCCACCGGTGTGCGTGTCAGCGTGTGTGTGTGTGTGTGTGAGAGAAGGGGGGCTGCTGAGTGACCAGTCTGGACGGCACCACATCAGAGGCCAAACCGTGCTCCATACGGACATGTTTGGGCATTTACAGTGGTGGGAGGGCAGAGGTAGACCCCCGAACAGGTCAGGCTGACCACAAGCAGAAGGGAAGCAGGAGACACAGCAAAAGGTCAGGTGTCACCGGGAGACCCTAGTTCTCCGCATGGCTCAGGTGGGAACTGGGATGCCTAATTCCACCCGTGGTCCAGGTGGGCACCCGCACGCGTGCATTCTGCTGCATGGGGAAACCTGAGTTCTGCTCCTAGGCCAGGAGTTACCAGGAGACCTGAGCTCTATGCGTGGCCCGGCTGGGAACTAGGACATCTGAGGTCTAGGTGGTCCAGGTGTAGAACCTGGACACTCAAGTTCTAATCAGTTTTCAAGTGGGCATGAAGGTGCTTCTTGAGTTCTACTCCCGGCCCAGGTGTCATCGGGACACCTCAATTCTAGGCATGGCCCAGGTGGGAATCAGGACACCTGAGCTCTACTCCAGTTCCAGACGTCATCGGGACACCTGAACTCTATACCTGGCCCAGGTGTCATCGGGACAGCTGAGTTCTACTCATGGCCCATCTGGGCATCAGGACACCCAAGTTCTTCTCCCGGCTCTGTTGCAAAGTTCCTCAATCTCTATAAGCTGCGCCCTCCTCTGCAAAGCAGCACCACTGCTTTATCCATTAACTGCAGGCAGGGACCAGGGGGAGAAGCTTGAATATTTTGAAGTTCAAAGTAACCACATGGAATAGGGGGTTCCTGTCCGCCATTTTCTGATGCAATCATTGCTTCCTCGTTGTAGGAAGAAATCTCCCCCCTCTCCTGGGCTTTTCCTGTAGGGGCTCCCCACTGCTAAGAGCTGGAGGCCCCCTTTGAGGATGGAGCCCTCAGAAGCAAGAGGAGGGGGCAGAGGGGTCCACCAGGTGCCTAACGACCCTGAGCCGGTGTGGGAACTGCTCCCTTGCCCTCCCTCCACGGGCATAAAGCTGCCCCCAGCACCCAGATAACCAACGCTGAGCCTGTGCTGGAAACAACTCAATACGAGACACAGACCTTCAGAATCTGAGTGGCTGAAAGAAACCAAAACAGGCACAGAGGACTTTTTCAAAGGGGCCTCGGCCGACCTCGGGCCCATAGCGATTACGTGCATCAGCCCCAGGCCTCTTTACCGCACTCCTTCACATAAAATAACGTCTCCTTCTTTCCTTTCTTTGTAAACAAACCAAGTGCCTTTCCTTCCGCTCTGCTGTGCTGAAATCTGCCTTGTAAACTCAGTTCTCCAAGGACTGGCAGAACTCCGCGGTCACCTAGATCACCTCTGTCCTGAAACACGTGGGTCTCTGCTAAGGGTCTCCAGGAGAGCGCACCTCTCGGGGTAACCATTGCCCAACCAGCACCTGTTCCTCTGTTTATGTCACAGATGTTTTTGAAGGCTGGCTGAGGCTGGGGGCGTACTGGGTGCGGGGACAGAGCTGTGACTGACACCCACGTCCCTCGCCTCACGGCGCCTCCGTGGGTCTCACTTTAAGTGATCCAAGCCCTCCCACCGATTTCCTTCCATTTTGGTTTTCTCAGTGTCATAGAAAAGCTGTCATTTTCCAGCCTGATGTGCTTTTCAGAGCTGCCAAATTTTGCACTGGCCTCTCATCAAGGCCTCGACAAGACACCTTCCTTTCGAAAGAGCCTTGCAAGGTATCCTGCACTCTGCACTGGTGTGAAAATACTAAAGCACCCCTGCAAAAACACTAACGCACCCCTGCAAAAACACTAACGCACCCCTGCAAAAACACTAACGCACCCCTGCAAAAACACTAACGCACTCCTGCAAAAACACTAACGCACCCCTGCAAAAACACTAACGCACTCCTGCAAAAATCCACAGAAAGCTCCCCTCCTAAAGCCTGCACTGGGGATCTACTCTTGCAGATGTTTTAAACAGACTCTCTTTAATGTCTTGCAAAATACTAACTTAACTCTGATGCTCTTGTGATATAAGAACAAACTAAAAAAAAATCTGAACATTGTCTTGGAAATTCAGCAGAACTATAATACCTAGAGCTGTTTCTAAGACATTTATGAATCACTGGAGCTCAGCGGGCATTGCCCCATCTGCACGAGGAAGGTCACAAAGCAGGGGTTCTGCCTCCCCCACTGGCCCCAGCTTTTACCTTCAATGGAAACGCAGACTCCTTCTCCCATTTGGCGACTCTCCTCGACTCAAATGGGCCAAACTGCGTGCGCTTGACGAGCTGGGTCACAGCAAACACCCCCTCAGCTCCATCTTCCAGGCGTCTGATCTCCAGGTTGGAGGGAAGGGACGACCTAGAAATAGAACAAAGCAAGAGACTCTCGGCCCCAGGCATCCACTGACCGAGGTGCCACCCACACCAGGGGACAAGAGCGTTAGGGTGACGGAAAAGGTCGCTCTCACTGGCCCCCAGAGTGGGCGATAGAGGGGCGTTGACTCAAGGATGCGTTTAAAATCCCCGCCCAGGAGACAGAGCCGATGCGTGTGTGTGCGCGCACACACGCACACACACACACACATCCTAAGTGTGGGCTTCAATCGGCCACCAGAGAGAGGAGGACCACAGAGAGACCACAAAGAGGGGCCGCGTGTAGAGTACCACGGGGAAGACGAGAACTGCCACCGCATTCCAAAGACCAGCAAAGCGCTTCCAGCCAGGCCGCACTGGGCCGCTTTCATCGAGGATGTGGCCTTTCTAAGTAAACTCAGAATATCAAGGATGGGGCACGCGTGCCAGCGGGAAGGCATGTGGGCTGGGGCCCTGCGTGAAGGCCAGGGCCAGCCTGGCCCACGTCGGGAGTGGGGCGGACCCCCAGGGCGCCTGGAGCACACACCCCTCCCAGGAGCGAGCAGGGGGGCTGAGACGAGGAACCTATCATAGAGGGACCGATGGCTCCCACGGGAACTTTGTGGGCGACAGGCAACCACTGAAGGTTTTTGGAAGAGAGCTCATCAGATCTGTACTTCAAGCGAAATTAGTAATCTCTGCTTTGTGCAGGGAAGCAACAGTAAGACAAGGAAATAAAGAGGCTGGGAAAACCAGTTGGGCAGCTTCTAGGAACTGCGTTGATTAGATGACAATTTTAGTGCCACTACAAGCCGGGCCCTGAATCAGGTGTAACGATCACAGCAACTTTCCAAGGGGTAGTTATTCTCTCCACTTCACAGATGAGGCAACTGAGGTGCAGACAGGAACACGTCTCGTCCGGGTTCAAACAGCTACTACGTGGTAGGTGGGGCTGTGCCCCTCCCCCCCAGGGAAACGTGCACTGGCAGAGCCACGGAGCCCCCTCACCAGATCTAGGTGCTCGTCCAGAAGCTGCCACACCTTTGCCTGGCTGCCCGCATCCCCGCCCCTTGCCCACAGTGGGCGCCTGTTAGACGGCAGGCCTGGGCTCGGACCACAGGGGAGACAGAACAAGCTCGGCCATGGCCGCTCAACGCATAAACCGACCCAGCCCATCAGCTGAACCAGGAACTAGATAAAAGACATTGACCCTGAAGTGTCTGCAACCAGCCTCCGCTCATCCTGGCGGCAGGAGACTCAGCTCACGGTGGGACGGAGATTTCGGACGGCCTCAAACGTGAGGACAGCCCTTCTCACCGAAGTCTCTCCCACTTCTTCTTTTGCTGTTCCCCCCCCTTTTCGTAGACACCCAGGCCACCAGGCTCTTGCAGCAGGTGACATGCCGAAAACCCTGTTTGACAGGCAGGACGATAAAAGCAGCTCAAGACGGTCACTTACCTCGCCCTGCTTAACACAAAGGAGTCTTTGACCATGACCACTGGGCCCAGCTCGGGACATTCAGAGTCGTGGTACTGGCTGCAGTCTTCACACCCTGCAAACAAACAACCCAGCGTCAGAGGGGGCGCTGAGTGGGGAGGGAGACGCCCACAGAGCATCGCGCGGCCTGGGGGTAAGCGACAGTGCTCCCCACGAACGCAAAAAGAGCGCAACGCAGGACGTGCGCCCCCAGGAGGAAACCCTGCTCCTCGACATGCTGCAAAGTAGGCCAAGCCACCTCCATGGGGACAGAGGACAGGGGTGTCCCCAGGGAACGAGCGTAAATGAAAATTCACCAACTTAACCCGTTTATCATAAATCTAACAGGTTGTGAGCCTCTTTCTAAAACCCGGGGTTACGTATCTGAGTCAACTGCCAACCCTCCGAGTGCCCTTTGCCGGGAGTTCTCAGAAAGATGCTCCTTTTAAAACGGTACCCGGCAGCACGTTTCTCGTGTAATAAATCGCGGTTCTTAAAACAAGTAAGACCCCGTCTAAAGGAGAGAGCTCTTCTCTACTACAGAAACCAAGCGTGGACGTGGCTTTGCCTTCCATGGTGAGGACGGGCCACGGGCCACTTACAGATGAACATGATCTCCTCGTTCCCATCTTCAGCCATCACCACCACCTGTCAGGACAGAGCGCCGCGTTAGTGATCAGCTTTGGCCAAAGGCATTTTTAGAATTGAAGTACAGTTGATTTACAGTGTTGTGTTCATTTCTGCTGTACCGCAAAGTGATTCAGTTACATTCTTTTTCAGATTCTTTTCCATTGGCGTTTTTAAAGACAGTCCCTGCTAATGGCCCCCTCGAGCCTGTGTAGGGACTGACTTACTTTGTGCTTTTTTGTTGTTGTTGTTTTTTGTTTGTTTTTTTGTTTTTTTGGCGGTACGCGGGCCTCACTACTGTGGCCTCCCCCGTTGCGGAGCACAGGCTCCGGACGTGCAGGCTCAGTGGCCATGGCTCACCGGCCCAGCCGCTCCGCGGCATGTGGGATCTTCCCGGACCGGGGCACGAACCCGTGTCCCCTGCATCGGCAGGCGGACTCTCAACCACTGCGCCACCAGGGAAGCCCACTTTGTGCTTTTTAAGAAATTTTTTATTTTATTTTATTGGTCCTGCCACGTGGCTTGCGAGATCTTAGTTCCCCGACCAGAGATTGAACCCGGGCCCCTGGCGGTGGAAGCGTGGAGTCCTAACCCCTGGACCGCCAGGGAAGTCCCTGACTTTGTGCTTTAAAGGCAACAGGCAGCAGGGTCCCCTTTATCGTGGGTTCGCGTGGGGGCCCTGAAATGTTTTCTAACCGAGAATGATGCTTTTTCATAAGCCATTGATGTGAATGGCTCTGAATTAGGACGTCTTCATGAACTCAGGCTTTCATCTTTCATATCAGCCATCCATTTCCAGTTGTAAAATAAATACACCACTATTTTAAAAAGCCCGTTTTCTCACTGCCACTTCTATTTTTTCCTCCCTCATGGGACTATGACTTCCTCCGGGGCAATCACATCACACGTGACCTCCATTTTCTTCCACCTGCTAACCTGTGCGTGACACCGAATTTCTCTTGGGGGGACTAAGCACTGCCTGACATCATGGAGGAGAGCCCGCCTGCTCTCCACAAAACCTTTATCACAACTGGTCACTTCTATCTCCTATTCAACCTTGAGGTTCACCTCCACAGCAAGCGGCTGTGCTCAGGCCCCCTGCATATTCGTGGGCAATCTGGACATGTTCAGATGGGGCCTCAGATTCCTGATCTATAAAATGGAAATGAAAATGCCCACCTCATGTAGTTTTGGGGGGGAGCATAAAGTGAGACACACCCCGTATGTGCCACTCAATAATCGTTCCTCTTCCCTCCCACCCCTCCACCCCCAATTAAGCTAACTCAACACATCCTTCCTGCATCCCACTCCTAGCCAAGCCCGAGTGTATCACTAGGTACCTTTCTGGGGAAGTACACAGGCCGGCGCTCCACGAATGCCGATTCCACACGCCCTCTGCCCCATTTCCACCCCGGGAGCTTGAGAAGAATGAATAGCAGACAAATGCAAAGTCCCAATGAAAACTGATTTGCTGAACACGTGATTAGTTGAAAGGTCCACCACAGAAGAGTGAATTAGTTATAAGGAAACAAGGCAGAGAGATGGCGTTTCCAATTTGCCCCTAAAATGCCAAGGATCGACAACCAGGGCATATTTTTTCCCCAAACACAGCACAGTTTTTTCTGTTCCTGGGGACACCCCTTTACATTACAAGATGCCTCATGTGGCCTCAGCACGTTTAACTTGGTGTTTCCTGGTTGATGGGCTCCACAGGTGGGGTCAGGGGCCAGTCTGGAACAGGGGCAACGGCTGGTCACGGAGCAAAAGGAGAAGAGGGACAAAGAGGCAGAGGAAACACGTGAAAACCCGCTTTCGTGAGCTGCTGAGGTGCCCCCAGGAGCTTGAGAGCCGTCCGCCCATCAGCAGGAACCCACTCTACCCACCAACACCAGCTCACAGTCAAGGAAGTTCTACAAGAACAGTGGGCTCTTAAGGGAGCCCTCAAACTGCTTACAAAGGTGGCAGCATCAGAGGGTGCGGACAAAGGGAACCGTTCTGGCCTTCTCCGTGGCCCAGTGTGGCCGCCTCCCCTGTGCCTGCCTCTGGTCTGGCCTCTCAAGGCTTCCATGTCTTGGCTACTGTAAATAGTGCTGCTGTGGACACTGGGGTGCATGTATCTTTTCAAATTAGAGTTTTCTCCGGATATATGTCCAGGGGCAGGATTGCTGGGTCATATGGTAGCTCTATTTTTAGTTTTTTAAGGAACCTCCATACTGTTCTCCATAGTGGCTGTACCAATTTACATTCCCACCAACAGTGCAAGAGGGTTCCCTTTTCTCCACACCCTCTCCAGCATCTGTTATTTGTAGACTTTTTAATCATGGCCATTCTGACTGGTGTGAGGTGGTACCTCATTGTAGTTTTGATTTGCATTTCTCTAATAATTAGCGATGTTGAGCATCCTTTCATGTGCCTGTTGGCCATCCGTATGTCTTCTTTGGAGAAATGTCTATTTAAGTCTTCTGCCCATTTTTGGATTGGTTTGTTTGTTTTTTTGTTACTGACTTGTATGAACTGTTTGTGTATTTTGGAAATCAAGTCGCATCGTTTGCAAATATTTTCTCCCACTTCATAGGTTGTCTTTTCGTTGTGTTTATGGTTTCCTTTGCTGTGCAAAAGCTTATGAGTTTGATTGGTCCCATCTGTTTATTTTTGCTTTTATTTCTACCGCCTTGGGAGACTAAGAAAACACTGCTATGGTTTCTGTCAGAGAATGTTTTGCCTATGTTCTCTTCTAGGAGTTTTATGGTGTCATGTCTTATATTTAAGTCTTTAAGCCATTCTATTTTTGTGAATGGTGTGAGGGTATGTTCTAACTTCACTGATTTACATGTAGCTGCCCAACTTTCCCAACATCACCAGCAGAAGACACTGTCTTTTCTCCATTGTATACTCTTGCCTCTTTTGTTGAGATTAATTGACTATAGGTGTATGGGTTTATTTCTGGGCTCTCTCTTCTGTTCCACTGATCCATATGTCTGTTTTTGTGCCAATACCATGATGTTTTGATTACTGTAGCTTTGTAGCATTATCTGAAGTCTGAGAGTTATGCCTCCAGCTTTGTTCTTTTTGCTCCGGATTGCTTTGGTAATTCTGCATCTTTTATGGTTCCATATAAATTTTAGGATTATTTGTTCTAGTTCTGTGAAAAATGTCACAGGTAATTTGGTAGGGACAATTAATCTGTAGATTGCTTTGGGTAGTATGGCCATTTTAACAATATTAATTCTTCTAATCCAAGAGCATGGGATATCTTTCCATTTCTTTAAATAATCTTTAATTTCCTTTATCAATGTTTTATAGTTCTCAGCATATAAGTCTTCCACCTCCCTGATCAGGTTTATTCCTACGTATTTTTTTTTTGGGGGGGGAATGCGATTTTAAAAGAGATTGTTCATTTTTTACTTTCCCTTTCTAATATTTCACTGTTAGTGTGAAGAAATGCAACAGATTTCTGTTTGTTAACCTTGTATCCTGCTACTTTGATGAATTCGTTTATCAGTTCTAGTAGTTTTTGTGTGGCACCTTTAGGGTCTTCTATATAGTATCATGTCATTTGCATATAATGACAACTTTACCTCTTCCCTTCCAGTATGGATATCTTTTATTTCTTTTTCTTGTCTGAGTACTATGGCTAGGGCTTCCAATACTATGTTGAACAGAAGTGGTGAGAGTGGACACCCTTGTCTTGTTGCAGATTTTAGCAGGAAGTCTTTCAGCTTTTCACTGTTGAGTATTATGTTGGTTGTGGGTTTGTCATAAATAACTTTTATAAAGGAGCCTCCTGAAGTCTGTGCTGTGCTGGCAAAATCCCTCTGGTGTGCAGAATGCTCCTTTGCAGAAGGGAAGTCCAGTCTCCAGACTTCTGCAGCATGTAAGAAATCTCAGACCAAGGGATTGTAAATAGTACTGTTGTAGGGAAAATGACAGAAAAATATTCAAAGTGTGATATTCAGCCATTTTAACCACCGATCCTGGGGAAACTTACTTATATCAGTGGTACTCAGTGTGGTCCCTGGACCATCAAACAGTAGCACCAGCAGCACCTGGGAATTTCTCAGAAATGTGAATTCTTGGGCCCCTCCCCAGACCTGCTGGGCTGGGGCCCTGCACTCTGTGTATTTGCAAACCTCCAGGTTATCCTGATGTGGCTCAAGTCTGAGAACTGCGCTTAACCTTCAATCTTTTTAACACTTACATGATTACTACTGCAAAAAGCACTGGGGGACCACAGCAATCATGTCAGGAAACGAGATTTGTCATGAGGGTCGGTTAGGCTTAGACCAGGAGTATCTGTGTGTAACTTGGTGGGAAATGGGGAGCAAGGGGAGATCTGGGGCAGATGCTCTCTGTGACACCTGAGGTTTACTCGGCAGCCCCCATGATTACAACTGTTAAGAACAATTCTGAAAAAGAAGACTAAAGTGAGAGAAATCAGTTTACCTGGTTCAAGCTTAATTATAAAGGACAGTAATAAGGACTTTGGTATTGGTAGAGGGATAGACACACATATCAATGGAAATGGAGAACAGACTCACAGAAATATGCTCGACTGATTTTGGACAAAGGGGAAAAGCAGCTCAGTGGAGGAAGGATGGTCTTTTCAACAAACGGTGCTGGGGCAACTGGACATGCAGAGGCAGAAAAAAAAAAAAAAGAACTGTGACCTCACATCTCACACAAAAATTAATTCATAATGGATCAGAGACTTAAAACATAAAACAGTAAATTTTTTTTAGAAAAACAGGAGAAAATCTTTGAGATCTAGAACTAGCCAGTTTTTAGACTTGTCACCAAAATCATAGTTTACTAAAGGAAAATTGATAAATGGGATTTTACCAAAATTTAACATTTTTGCTCTACAGAAGATGTTGTTAAGAGGATGAACAATGTAAAGACCAGGAGACATTTTTGCAAACCACGTAACCATATGCAGAATATGCAAAGAACTCTCAAAACCCAATAGTAAAAATGCAAACAAGCCAATTAGAAAATGGACAAAAGACATGAATAGACATTTCATCAACAAAAACACTGGAACGGCAAATAAGCACATGAAAAGATGTCCAATGTCATTAGCTGCCATGGAAACGCAAGTAGAAACCGCAAGGACACCACTCCACACCTTTCAGAATGGCGGGATGCCGGTGGGGATGAGGGGACTGGGGCATCTGTGTTCGCTGGTGGGAGTAGAAATCCATTTGACGGTTTCTGATAAAACCAACATGGCCTATGACCCAGCAATGGCACTGGTGGGTGGTTATCCCAGAGAAATGGAAACTTACATCCACAAAAAACCTGTACATGACTACTGAGGGTAGCTTTATTCCTAAGAGCCTAAACTGGAAACAACGCAGAGTTCCTCACTGGGTGACTGGTTAAACAATCTAATCTGTGGTCCATCCACAGCCTGGAATACTGATCAGCAACTAAAGACACGAAACTACTGACACACACACAACCGATCTTGAATCCCCAGAGTGCTGCTGGGTGAAAAACGCCAGTCCTCAGAGGTTACGTGCCGTATGACCCCATTCACATAACATTCTTGAAATGACAAAATTATTGAGGAGGGGACTAGAGCACTGGTTGGTGGGGGTAAAGGAGGGAGAGGGGTGGGAGGAAAGAGGGGGAGGCTATAAGGGGGCACCAGGGGGCTCCTTGAGGGGCTGGAACATTCTGTATCTGGACTGCGTCAAGGTGACCATCCCTGCTGCCACCCGGTACTGGAGTTGTGCAAGACGGTACCACTGGGGGAAACTGGATGAAGCATACACGGATCTCTCTGTGTTCTTTCTTATAACCACCAGGGAACCTACAGTGATCTCATCAAAATCAGTGAAATCAAATCACTGGAGTTCAAAAGCAACTTCCGGCGCAATGCATGGGAATGGTCCGGATCCTGGTGGAATAAAGCACACATGACTTTTATCGGACCACTGGATATCTGAACACCGACTGGATATCTGACCAGATTTTGACCATGTTAAGGAACCAGTGTTAAATGTTTTAGGTGGGTAACAGTATTGTGGTTATTTTTAGAGTCCTTCTCCTGTAGAGACACAGACTGAAATATTTACAAACGCAATGATGTGAAAAGGGTTTGCCTCGAGGTCCTACCGGTGGGGAGTCCTGGACGGGGTGGAGGGGGCAGTCAGACCTGGGCGACAGCAGCTGAGCTGGTGATGGACTCGTGCGGTCGGCCGTTGCCTGCGGGTCCACTGTTTTGTGTGTTCATACTAAAGCTATTTGTAAATGGTGCCGACACACTCTTCCCAGGTCCTCCTCTTCCGCTGACTCTGCGTCCTGCCCCCAAAGCTGGCCTTGGACGCATGCCAAGTCCACTAAACAGCTTTTTCTTCACCTCACTTGACCTCTGGGTCACACCGGATGTGGCTGACTGCTCTCCTCTCCTCCACAGCCACTCCTCTCCCAGCCAACCGCCCCGAGCTGCTCTCTCGCGGTGCTCCGGCCCCTGGGGTATCCTCCTCTGCCACCCGGTCGCTGTCTTAGCTCCCATGGGCTCCGCACCGGCCCCTTCTCATCCCTCCTCGTGCTGCACCCTCTTCCCAGGCAGTCACACCTGCTTCTGTGGCTGCTGCTAATACCACGTGGACACTGGTGACCCTACTCGGGGTCCCACATGTACACCCAGCTCCCCGGCCGCACCTCCGCCTGGAAGCCGGCGGCAGCTCACGTGCCAAAAACGAACTCCGGGCCACTCCCAGCTTCCCTGCCTAGTGCTCTGAGGGCCACGGGAGGCCGAGTCTGGTTCTCAGGCAGGTGGTCAGGGACCTCCTACGGCTGCGAACATTCATCACCCAGAACTTGGATGCAGGCAGACACCCTGCCGCCACCCTCAGCTCAGACGGCCCAGAAACCTCATTGGTCTGTTGTCAGTTTCACACAAATTTTCTATAAAAACAGTGCAGTTCCACAGATCGCCTGCCGCTGGGAGTGTTCCCCAGCCTGCCGCTGGTCAAACACCACCTGGAGAGGAAAGAGAGGGTAAGACGAGCCTCCCCCACGTCCCAGCACAGACCAGCTCGATCCAGATTCCCCGGGAAACAGGTCCTGGAAGGGGAACCATACACCAAACGTGGGACAGAACACTCTTTACCACAACGATCGCTCAGATTCCAAGTCCTCAAAGTACCTCCTGTAGGTGGTCGGACAGTGTCTCCTTCTGAGACAGGCTTGTCTCACTCAGCATCACGTCCTCAAGGTTCATCTACATTGGACTGTGTGTCAGAATGGCCCTCCTATTAAAGGCTGAATAACACCCTATCGTTATTCACCTGTCAATAGACACTTGGGTCATTTCCACGTTTTAACTACAGTGAATGAAGCCGCTATGAACAAGGGGCAAATACCTCTTCGGGTCTCTGCCTTCGACTCTTTTGGGTCTATACGCAGAAGTGGACTTACTGGATCATACAGTAATTCTACATTTAATTTCTGAGGAACCACCATACTGCTTTTCATGGCAGCTGCACCATCTTCCATTCCCTCCACACCTTCGCCAACGCTTGTTATTTTCTGGGTTTTTTGACAGTAGCTGTCCTGGTGCATACAAGGTGAAAAGGATTTTTTTTTTCCCGCCTTGCTGCGTGGCACGTGGGATCTTAGTTCCCCAACCAGGGATTGAACCCTGCAGTGCCCCCTGCAGTGGAAGCAAGGAGTCTTAACCACTGGACCACCAGGGAAGTGCCGATAAGGATTATTTTTAAGTGTGATCTGCAGAAGCTGGGGTTTAGAAAAAACAATCAGTTTTGAAACACTGGAAAGTGAAAACTTCACAATTTTAAAAGACACGTAGCTTAAAATAACTCAAAGAAAAAGGCGCTTTCAAGAAGGTTGTTGATATAAGTATGAAACGAAGGTTATCGCTTGTTTGTTGATCTGACTGGGCCTTCCCAGGCCGTCCCTGGCCTGCCTATGTGATGGAAGGGGACGGATAAAGGACAGAGGTGATGGAGGCTGAGGGCCTGCAAGTTTGCTCTTGGCCCAGATGACTTAGAAGTCCCTCCTTGTCAGTGGCCAAAGCAGTGGTCTCAACAGAAATGTAAGGTAAGCCACACATGGAATACTTCCTAGATCTTGAGTTTTGAAATAATTACAGGAAGTTTCAAAAATAGCACAGGAAGGTCCCCTGAACCCTTCACTCAGTTTTCTCCAAGGGTTATATCTTACATAACTATGTATATCACATACACAGTTTGAGAGCGTAACTACAGCACACTCTCAAAACCAGGATATTGACCTTGGCACTGTGCGTGTGCACGTAATTCAGTGTCTTCTCATCACAGGTGAAGGCTCATGGGACGACCTCCACAATCCAGATTCAGGAACGTTCTATCACTGAAAAGACTTCCCTCATGTGCCCCTCTATAGTCACACCCTGTCCCCTGACCATCCCTAACCCCTAGCAACCACTAATCTGTTCTCCAACTCTACAAATGTTATCATTTCAAGAGTGTCATATAAATGGGACCACACGGTATGTGGCCTTGTGAGACTGGCTTTTTTCTTCCCTCAGCATAACGTCCCTGGGTTGTCCACATGTCTCAGTAGTTCAGCCCTTTTACTGCTTCTCGCTCCATGATGTGAGTTTAACCACTCACTTACTGAAGGAGCCTGTTTTGTCCCCACTTTTGGCTATGACAAATAAAGCTGCCATGAACAATTGTGCACGGGTATGTTTGGACATAAGTTGACATTTCTCTGGGATAAACGCCCAAGAGTGTAATGACTGGGTCCTACGTGAGGTGGATGTTTAGTTTTTAAAGAAACTGCCCCACCGCCAACGTCTGAAAGATCCAGTTTCTTGGCGTCCCTGGCAGCATCTGGTGTCACCGTGTTTTATTTTAGCCATCCTCACACGTGTGCAGTGGTACCTCTGTGGCTTTAGTCTGCATTTCCCTCATGGCTAATGACACTGCACACCTTTTCCTGTGCTTATTTGCCACTCGTAAATCCTCTTCGGCAAATGTCTCTTCGTGTCTTTTGCTCATTTTCTAGTTGGCCCCTTCCTGTCCCACTGCCCTTCAGGTCTGACACTGGCTGTGTGGGCCTTCCTTCCACTGTCACCTGGGATTCGTTTGTCCTCTTGGGTGTGGAGCTCTTGTTTCCTGAGCCCTCGTTGCTTCCGTTTTCTTGGTTTACTCCTTTGATCTGGGGAGCACATTTTCCAGTAGTTTCCTTAGAATGGTGCCTGGGCAGTAAATCTCTTGAGAGGACTTGCCTGTCTGCAAATGTCTTTGCTCCAATCTCACGGGCCAGCTGCTTTGCCCGGTACGCGGTGGTTTTCCTGAGGAAGGTTGAAAGTGAGACTCCATCGTCTTCAGCTTCCAATGCTCCAGCTGAGGAGTCTGATGACTTTCCAGGAGGCAAACCCTCTGTATGTGACTCCCTCCCCCCAGATCTCTTAGACTGTTTTAGCTCCAGGGCCCTGAAGGCTCACAGTCTGCCTTGGTGCCGAGCTCGGGCTGTGGCCCTTTCAACCCGGCTCTCCTGTCCTGCAGTCCTCAGATTTTCTTGTGTTATTTCTTTTATAATTTCTTCTGTTTCCTCTTTCTGAACCTCTTAGTTTCACCCAAGATGACACCTGTTTTTCTGACTCTCACATCTGGTTCTTCAGGAGGGATTTCTGAGCAAAGGGGGCAAGAGAGGTTTGCATTCTGCCGTCTCAGAAATGGAAACTGAGCTAATTGGCCTTCTGAGGCTGATGAGAGCTCCAACGGGCAATCATCTTTTGCTTAACAGAAAAAAAAAGAAAAGAGGGGAATGTGAGGCCTGATTCTTACTTAACAGGCCTTGAGAGACAGACAAGATATTTTAAAACTAGGCACCCTGGGGCCTTTGGTGGTGAAAAGATCCTCACACATTCTCAGCATAAGGGCGAGAGCACAGTGGAAAGAGAAACCACAGAGAACAAAGTCCAGAGAAGTCAGATGTGCGGGACAAAGGGGCCCAGAGGGACGGGGCGGAGGGGGCGGGTGGCATGGAAGCAATGGATCAATGAACAGAATTGCAGCGGCTTGGTCAGAACAGACTTTGTAAACCTCTCGACTAATATGACCAAATTGCACTTACGTTTTTGGTCACAATAAAAGGCAAACTTACTATAACTAATTAGCATATATATTTTTAAGCTTACAAAAGGCCAAAGGCCTTGAGTTACAAAGCACTGGGAACCCTCCTTCCCCAAGACAGACTCTCTGTCCAGCAGGTAGCGTCCCTTCCCCCCGACAGCGAGCAGGGAGTGACAGTTCCGGCACATCATCCCCTGCAGGCCCTACACACGAATCACGATCTCGGGACACTCGAATGAGCACATCTGCCTCTGGCCTCATCATGGTGGAAGGCCATTTATCGAGGGTTTGCTGATGGTACCTGCGATATTTCAGCGCTTAAGCTGGAGACGCAGATGGTGCTGAACATTGAAAACAAGTCAAACGGAGCCCTAACACCCAGCACCTCTCAGGTAAAGAAAGCCGTCATGTCTGGGAAGCCCACGCTTCAATTTGCTGTAAGTTTGCGGAAACATGACCCCACAGGCTCTGGGAGACTCCAGGGGAGCATCCAGGGTTGGGCTTCCTCAGATGCTATTAGGATGAAAGGCTTCAACTGGGCCCCCACTGTGACCCTGAGCTGTCCCCTGCCCTGTGACAGCGACAGGTTCCTCACCACCCCAAACCATCCATGACCAGCCTCCCAGCTTCCACGACCCCTTCCTCTTGTTTCCTCCTCCAGAAGCTCCCTCCACCTGCCAAACTCCTACCTAACCTTTAAAACCTAATCCAAATGGCCCCTCCTCTCCAAAGCCCTCTTGGCCACACCTGTCACTCACCACACAGGCACACTGCAGCCACGTCTCCCCGGGAGGCCCCGCCCCACCTGCACCTCCCTTATTACACACCTGTCTCTGCTGCAGAGTTACGCCCCTGGGTTATTCACACCAGCCTTCAACAGAGCTCACTCGTGAAAACAAAGAAGCTTTACCTGTGGCTCTAATGCCGCACTTCTGTCTCCTTTCATTGCAGAAGTCCTGGGAAGGACTCTGGCGGCTTCTCTCTTGAATGGGAAGACCTGCCCTCCTGGCTCCACCAAAGCCCTCCACTGTGGACTGCCTCCCCTTCATCCCCTAGGCAGCATTCACCCCCTCCCCCTGGAAACCCTTTCCTGCGAGGTCTCCTGGTCTTCCCATCCCAACCGCTGCTCCTCCCGAGGCCCCTCTGTGCTCCCATCTCAAGCCGCCACGGTGGGGCAGCCCAGGCCGGCCCTTCGGTCCTTTCTCCATCCAGATCCGGCCTTTACCCGCCATCACCTCCCATGCCCGAGTCCACCCAGGCCCCTGAGCCCATCTGACACATGGTTCCATGACCGACCTCTTTGCCAACAGTCCCACAAAAGTGTTTTACAAAATGCTATTTCCTGCCCTTCAGCTGACAGTGTAAGCTGCTCAGCCTTACTTTAAACAGCTGCAAGGGACGTAATCTCCAGCATATTATGAATATTAACTTCTTAAAATAAAACTGCTATGTGGCTCTTCTAAACACATCTATTGGAATCGAAACACCACAGCGTGATACCCACTGCCATCCGGTCACAAGGCATGTGGACAAGCTCTTCATCTGTCAGGAGGCTCACGGCGCTTCTGTCTTTACCATCGTCTGTTTCCATCACCACAGATGTTAAACCCAATGTGTTATGTTTGTGCTTGAAATGACTATTGATCACCGTTTACGCATACAGATCAAATTAGTCTTGATTTCCTATGACCGTGAGTTTGTGCTAATTTCTCCTGGACTACGCTATCGTTTCAATAACTGGGACACCACTGATCAAAAGGGAAATACTGCCCACACTGGTAAACAGTCACCTAGCACAGAAGCTGGGTTTAATGAGATAAATAGGACCTTTCCGCCAATCCAGTCACGTATCATGAAATTTGATTCAACTCTGTTCCTACCCTTCGTTTTTACAGATGTGAGTGCAGGAAACCCTGCTCCCACAGACAAGTAGTTGGGACGGAAGAACTTCGTTATAGTCGCCACTTAGCAACGACCACCTGCCGAGGTCTCCCATGCACCGTGAGAGCCACGTACTTGTGAGCTGACCACGGCCCACACCAAGACTGGGGCTGGGGGGTCACCATCTTCTGGACAGTGGGAGGGACCCTTCCTTAGTAAGGGAGCACTTAAGGAAGGTGATGACCAGGACCACGGGCCCTGGGCAAGGGTTTCTCCCACCCGAGGGGCAGTTTGAAGATGCTGCTGGTCTACCAGGTCCTGATTCCCTGACCACCCCTCAACCTGCACACCTGTCACCTGCACCTCAGTGAATGGCCCCTCCTGTCACCTCCTGCACATTCCCCACCCAAACCAGCAGCAAGGCCTGCCTCGCTCTAGAAATACGCTTTGTCCTGTCACCTCATTTCCCCTCTGCCCCCACCCTGTTTCTAGGGGAACCTTGTTGGGCAGTCACGGGGTCCTCTCTAAAAAGACACAGATCCTTTGGACCCCTGCCCCAAACCCCAGTGGTGTCCGCTTGGCTCTCAGGGTAAACTCTGAGTAGAGTACAGCCTGTGCCACCCTCCTGTGCTACCCCAACTCAGCCACACAGAGCTTGCTGCCACCCCAGGGCCTTTGCACTTGCCACGTCTGCCTGTGACAGACACCCTCACCCCAGATCTCCACTGAGGGCCTCGCAGCACTGGTTTCCACTGGAATGTCACCTTCTCAGACAGACCTTCCTGGTCCCCGCTGCCCAAGTGTGCCTACTCCTACCCATCCCCCGCCTCCACCTGTCACCCTTCCTGCCTTCTTCTACATGCTCTAACCACTGCCCACCTCCCTCCCTCCAGAGCATTCGGTCTACCAGGCAGGGCCTTCTCTCTCACCCTCTGCAGCGCCCGGCACGTGAAAGCTGCTGGGTGGACGGCCAGTGAACATGCGCACGCGTGAACCATGTGAGATGAAAGACAGGTATTGTCATACGTCACAACGGTGGAAAGGAGGCTGAGAAAGCATTTGAGTCCTTGCCCACAATCTCAGCCTCTCAAATCACATGTGCAAGAAACAGCTGCCTTCAGTCTCCCTTAAATCTGCAAAATGGGAGAAGTGTTCCTCCCCTGGCCTTCTACACAGACGACGATATCAAAAGAATGATACATGAGAGGTATATCCCAAGCTAATGGAGTTCTTTCTCAAATATAATTGTTCCCAGAAAAGCTATTAGCCTTGTAATTGGGGGCGATTTTTAAATGTATTTATTGGTCTTCTGGAAATAATAACTATTCCTTCTGCTTGCAAAATCGAACATATTGTATTCTTTGTTGGTAGTTTTGCAAAAATATGAATCAAAGATATAGGAGAAAAAAACTTTATACAGGATAAATCTTACTATCTTTCCCTTTCAAAATTCAAACTGTAGTCCTATTTCTTAACCATTCACCATAAGGCAGTGATGTCAAGGAAATCCAGAGAAGCAGAGTGGAGTCATGAAAATGTGGAAAACGTGAAAATGTCCAGGTTTGAAACAAAATACGGTGGTGTTTTGTGTGTACTGGGTGGCGGGGGAGGCTAACTTATAAAAACAAAGTGTCTACATCATTACACTCTCCAGGGAGAGTTCTCACTGTTGCCTTTGAAGATCTGTCATAAAACCACTTGCTCATTTACTTTTCGTCCTTAAAAATACGTCCAGGAACCAAGCTGGGTTTCTCCAAATTTATCTGGTGAGTCCAGATTCTATGAGTGGCTTAAGCAAACGTGGTTTTTGTGGGTTGGCCGCTTAAATATGTACACGGGCCCACGTGTCTCTGATCACACACTTGTTTCTACCATTTTAATCTACCCTTGGTGGGGCAGGATGGCAATTTCTGAGCTTTTGAGGAAAAAAAGGAAATCTCATCTACTACCTTAATAGAGATTAACACATAACAACTATAGCTATCAGCACGGTGGATATTTCCATAATGCGTTTTCACTTGTCTTCTCAAAGCTGACCTTCATCGCGAATACCCGTCCCCTCGCCAGAGGCCACATGGCCGGCTGGTCCACCTGTCCGCGCCAGGGCGGGGCCAGCGCGCCGTTTTCCAGCACAGCCACCCACCCCGAGGGCGGGCACATGTCACCTGTCCACGGATTTCACTACCTTGCCTCTGCCACCCAAGGGTTTACACAAACAGGATGCAGGGTGCTCGGGGCGGGGCGGCGGCGGGGGGAGGCTGGGCAGCCCCGTCGCCCGAATCCTGGGGTCTGCCTTGCTAACCGCAGGAGCGGGGGGTCCAGGGACCCTCCCCATTCGCCCCCGGGGGCTGGGCCCAGGACGGGGGAGAGTGACATCACGAGGAACCGTCGGCGACGAGGGCGCCCGGGGGCGGGACCGCGGGCCGGGGGCCGGGGGCGGAGGACCCCCAGCGCCGCGCCCACGGGCGAGCGCGGCCCCGGCCCCGCGCCCCGAGCGGGCGGGCCTGGGGGAGCGGGCGGCGGGGCCCGCGGCGGGGCCGGCGGCGGGCGGGCTGGCGGCGCGCAGGGCGATCCCGGAGCGGCTCCGGGAAATCCAGCCGGGTTTTGACTCCGATCGCCCACGGTGCCCGCAGCCGGCGAATGTAACAAAGAACAGGCGGCATGGCGGCTGGACCGGGGCGGGCGGCGGGCCGGGCGGGGCCGGGGGCGGCGGGCCAGGCGGGGGCGCGCGGGGGCGGCGGGCCGGGCCGGGCCGGGGCGGCGCGTGCGGGGGCGGGCGGAGGGCGCGGGGCCCGGGCTTTACCTGCCTTTGGAATGTGCAGAGCGGGATCGGATCCGGACTCCGGGTTGCGATCCGCTCCGGAAACTACGCAGCACCGGAAGCCGGGGGGCGGTGGCGGGGCATTGTGGGAGTTGTAGTTCTCCCGGGGCGCGGGCGGCGTGGACGCGAGAGCGTGGGAGCGGACGGCCTGGACGGGAGAGCTGGGGAGCTGGCGGCCTGGACCAGGGGTGGGCGGTGTGGTCGCGGAGCAGGCGAGCGGGCAGTGTGGACGGGAGAGCCTGGGAGTGGGCGGCGTGGACGGGGAGGCGGAGGAGCGGGCGGTGTGGACGGGAAGCGGGCGGCGTGAACGCGGAGCGGACGGCCTGGGCGCGGAGGCGGGCAGTGTGGACGGGGAACGGTGGAGCGGGCTGCATGGACCAGCGAGCAGCAGGGCGCGGGTCGTGTGGACGGAGGAGAAGGTGGCACAAACCAGTGGAGCGGCAGCGGCTGCGGTGGTCGCGGCAGCGGGGTTGCGGACCGCGTGGACGAGGGGGAGCCGGAGCGGTGTAGACAGGACTGTGGCGGGGCTTGGGCGGCGTGCACAGGGCAGCGGCGAGGCGTGGACGGGGCGCGCGGTGAGCGAGTGGCGTGGATCCGGATCGGCGAGTAGAAGCGGGGCGGGTTCCGGCTGCCCTCTCCCCGAGACTGGAGGGAGCGTCGTGCGGCGACGCGCGGCCCCTTACCCGGTGGCGCAGCCGGGTCCCGCCACCCCCGGCAACTTTGCGCTGGCAGCTCGCGCAGGGCCCCTACCCACACCCAGTACCTTTCTTCTGATGGCTCCGTCGAGCCTGAATTCCCTGGAGGGGGCTGGAAGGGTTAGGTGCGAGCGGGGGTCGAACTTTTCTTTAAAACAGTTCTAAGATTTGCTGCCCAAGCATAATGATTTCTGAATCTAGCCCATGGACTGCTGCCATTCTTGGTCATCTTTCTGTCCACACAGTGAACGCTTGGAAGCCCTTGCTCTGCCCCCCAATTTCATGAATCAGAGCAGCTCGCTGGTGAGCGGAGAGCGGAGCATTTCAATCCAGGCCCAGTGAGTCCCCGAAGTCCCCGCCGTAACCACTACCCCACACTGCTCTGTGCAAAGTTTGCACACAGACCCAGGCAGCGAAATTGAGGCCAGAGAGCTCCCTGGCACTGAGTGTTTCTGCCCCTCACTCCACCCCAAGCTTGGTGGCTGGTGTGGCCTCCTGACCCCCACCAGTCACAAAGTATTAGAAATAGAAGGGACCAAAGGGATGGCTTATCTAGTCCTGGCCTCTCATATTCAGAGATGTAAGCTGTCTTGTTCATTTATGCCTGGCAAAAAGCCTTCGTTAACAAAGTCAAAGAGAGGGGCCGAACTGAGGGAAATGATTTGAAATTGATATTAGAAAGGGCTCGTTCCCCTCATATATGTAAAGCTCTTAAGAACCATTAAGAAAACGATAAAGAACCCAAGAGAAAAATGAACAGTCTATGGACAGTGCACAGAAAATGCAATGGCTCCTATAAGCATAGGAGGTGCTAGTCAACTGTATTGTTGCAGCCATGTATGTAAAGCAAAATCACAGTGAGATCATTTTTATCAATTACATTAGCAAAGAATTTTCGAAGTTGAATAGCATGATTTTGGAGAGACTGTGGAAAAACAAATGTTCTCATCCTTTCCGGGTGGGAGGTTTAACGGGTACAGCCTCCATCCAGGCCATTTGTTGATATCCACAGAAATTCTAGATGCACGTAGCCTTTAGCCCAGCAGTCCCGCCTGCAGTAATTTATCCTTCAGCCAGACTCACTTGTATTGGTATGTGTTTGAGGTTGATCTTTTTGGCTTGTGGGACCTTAGTTCCCTGACCAGGGATTGAACCTGCGCCCTCGGCAGTGAAAGCGCGGGGTCCTAACCACTGGACTGCCAGGGAAGTACCCATCAGCAGGGCACATCCTCAGGGAGTGGGGAGGGAGCCTGCAGAGTGTGCAGTGCTGCCGGGGCTCATTTCGCCGCCCCCCATGTTTGATGTTCTGCAGTGGCTTCCCAGTGGCATTCACAGTAGGTCTGCACCACAGCCTCCTACACCTAGATCACCTCACCTGTGTCCCCTCACCTCCACCCTGCTAGTGGCCCCCACTCTGCCTCCAGTGGTGAAATCCCAGCCCGCCGCCAGGCTTCTGTTCCTGCAACACATTCCCAAGATCTGCACTCAGTCCCACTATCTTGGAACACGCTCCCAGGTTCTCCACCACCATCTCCCCGTCATTCAGGTCTTTGCCCAAATGTGCCCCAACTCCCAAGAGCCCCAAACTGACCACGACAGCTAATGTGCTCCCGCCACCTACACACCCACCCCTCTGGTGACATCACTCACAATTCTCATCCCAGATGGCTGGTTCTCTGGTCTCTGCACACTAAGTATCTACTGTCATATAGGCACAAAAGCAGGTCATTTATAGAAAAAAGTGTCAGGTCAGAGCCAGAGTGGAAGAGCAGACAAGACCTCAACCCCGCTAAAGCCATTTCTCATAGCAACACATGCAGCCCAGGGCTGGGTCCACATTCCCCAAGGTCATTGCATCTTCAAAAGAAATCTCAGCCTGTTCATTATATTCTGTCTGTGAGGGCTGGAAATAACTCCTTTTAAGGCAGGTTTGTAGCCAAAATTCTAAAGTTAAAAAAAAAAAAAGGTTTGTTGCTGAAAGTGTCAAATTCTTATTGTTAACAACTAATGCAACAGGCCTTCACTGAATTCCAGGCAGAAAAAAAGGAAAACCACCTATAAAGGATGTCATGGAGGCAGTCGGGGAAATGTGAATATAGACTGTGATACTAGATAATAGTATTGCATTGATGTTAAATTGAAATTTTTAAACATTAATGTTAAATTCCCCAGACGTGATCATTGCATTGAATTATGACATGAAGATGTCTGTGTTCTTAGAAAAAGGCTTCTGAAGAATTTACAGTGAAACATGATGTCCTCAAACAATAATTGATCGATTGACCGATAGATGCTGGATAGAGCAAATGCCGCAAAACTGGGGAATCTAGGTGAAGGGTATGTAGGTCATTCTGTAGGTTTGGAATTTTTAAAAATAAATTGGGAGAATTTAAAAAAATCATAAATAGGGAAGAGCCTCCCTTATTGTCAGTGGATTTTCCTTCCTGAACAGAGACTAGCTGTGACGTTAAGATGTCATCAGTTTACCGCGTGGCCCCAGATTGGGTGTCATGCTCTCAGTCCTGACATTGGCTTGCCTGACGTGTACTTTCCAACTAACTTGTCTCATCAGCTCTGGTTTTTTGTTAATTTAGATATAAAACTCCTTTGCTAGGGGACATTATGGATGTACATATCCTAAGCTTCACTTCTTTACACCACCTTTAGCTTCTACTTTCATTCTGGCTAATTCTTCCCATCCAGATAAAGAGAGAAGTAATCAGCAAATAATCTCATTCCTACTGTGTGCAAAGCAGTGCATCTCACTTTCCATCATTCTCACCCACAACAGGGAGCATTAAAGTTCAGGAGAGACTGCATAAGGCCACAAGTCCTTGGTCTCTCCAGTTGACACAAGGCAGTAGAGACTTGTGGTCGCAAACATGGAGTCTCCAGCTGGACAACCTGGCTTCAAATTCTGGTTCTGCCACTCATCAGCTGTGTGATCTTGGGCAAGTCACCTAACCTCCCTGTACCTCAGTTTCCTAATCTGTAAAGCAGAGATAGATCATAACTCATGGGGTTGCTTCAAAGAGTATAAGGAGTCAGTATCTGTTAAACACTTTGCAAAATTCCTGGCACATAGTAAGTGCTCAGTTAGTACTGGCTATAATCACTGTGATCTCGAGTCTTTCTCTCCTGGTATTTCTCTAAACTACCAAGTAACCCAAGGCATCTAGGCAAGCATCCAACTTTATAAATATTGATGACATCAATATAATGAATAGTTTTTTTGTTTTTTGTTTGTTTTGTTTTTTGCAGTACGCAGGCCTCTCACTGCTGTGGCCTCTCCCGTTGTGGAGCACAGGCTCCGGACGCGCAGGCTCAGCGGCCATGGCTCACGGGCCCAGCCGCTCTGCGGCATGTGGGATCTTCCCTGACCGGGGCACGAACCCGTGTCCCCTGCATCGGCAGGCGGACCCTCAACCACTGCTCCACCAGGGAAGCCCCAATAATGAATAGTTTTGAGTGCCTGGCACATGCAGGGCACAGCTTGGCGATTTGCATTATGGACAGTCATGGTTACAGAGCCAAGGTGAGCAGTGGACAATGGTGAAAGTTGGTGCTTCAGGGGGTCTGGCCTTGGCAGCGTTCTCTTGAGGGCGGGCACCGCGCAAGGTCCTTCGTCCTGGTGGCCAGCCCTCTGTGGTGAGCGAGTTGCATTTTCTTTTAATAAACGATTTATTGACATATACTCACAGCACCCTATATTTGTAGGAAGTGACCGAGATCAAGAGCAGCACGTTTTTTGTCACGTGCCGCCCCTCCATGTCTGGCTCTGTCCCCTGACCCTGGGCCCTGGTGAGTGGGGTAGGATGGGAGGAAGCAGACTTCCTATTTGAGCTTATATAAAGCTGTCTGCTGATGTCCATCGTTGCTTAAGTGGGCACCATCCTAGACCCAGGGGATACGGGCACCTACATTCTTGCTGGGGTGCAAGTCTAGGAGAGAGTGAGGTGAGGCCAAGTGACAGGGACTGAAGGATGCCAACGGAAGTGCCCTGGGGCATCCGAGGTGCCGAGCACTTCATGCAGAAAGCAGGGCTTGTGTTTGGTTAGATCGTAAGAACAGGGAGAACTGCATCCTGGGGCCGAGGGGTGTGCATTCCAGAATGCCCAAAGGTGGTTGAAGTGGATACATTTGGGCTGTACAGAGGGGATTGGCAAGAACAGTGTGCACCTGCAGGTGACCGCAGGAGATCAGGCTGGGAAAGCTGGCCATCCAGCAAGTCCCTCCAGATTCCTAGAGTGTCAGTGCAGAGTGGACCACCGGCCACACGGGAAGCAGCAGTTCAGTCCCAGGCCCCAGGATACCTTAATCCCAAACCAGTCGCAGCACCATCGCCACCTGCCACGTCCAGAGCAGAGAATCCAGGGTCTGAGCCCCGCTAACACTGGGGCTTTGCGTGGGCAGAGTCTTCCTCTGAAATGCAGAGCTGTGCGTCAGTCTCGGCCCTCAAGTGACCACTCCACACCCGAGAGGACAGGCAGGGTCAGGACAGCGGAGAGGAAGGGTGGGGGGATGGGCGAGGGGCTGGGGTGGGTACCAGTTTTCTAAGTGCCAGGTGCTTGGGTAGATGAGTGGGATGAAACTGCTGAAACAGGGAAGCTGATGACCAGGAGAGACGTGAGGCCTGCAGGGCTGGTGCAGGACGCTGTCTGTGCACCCCTCCCGGCCGACCCGTCCCCACCCAGTAACCGTGGAGGAGCCCAGGCCAGCCTGGATGCCAGCCACCACAGAGCCCCACCTGGCATATGCCCCTCTGACCCCATGCAGGTGTCCACTGTGCACCCACCCTCGGGCGACTGCTGGGATGGGGCGATGACAACGAGGGCGATGGATGGATAAAGGCTTCACGCCCCGAGGGGACAGCACTCCTCATAAGGTCCCTGGGGATCATACAGGGTCACGTGGCCACTGGGGGACCCAAGCCAAGCAGACCCTGACTGGCAGCACCTACAATTCACCAGAACCCCAAAGTTCATGGGAGACATGGACGGTCTAGTAAATGATTTTCGCCCCAGGCCTAAAGCAGGTGCTAAGTGACTTATGAATCACCTAAGGAGAATGTTAGGAGGACAGCTCCCGGGTTAGCCAGCTGACCAGGGTGGCGCCTGACAAAGGCAAGACCAGGATTCCGGCGCCTCAGAGAAGCCGCTGGACTTCGGGGACAGCGCAGGACTCGGCAAAAACGACTCAATGTTTAGTGTTGCGTGGGCACGTTTATTTCCTTCAAAGACCGTTCGTGTTCCAGCCACAACTTCCCCGCATGAACCCAGCTGCACAGGGCTGGCGCAGGACTGCAGTGTGTTTTTAAAGTGCTTCCCAGGGATACAATCATCGTCGGGTAAAGTCATCGCCACACTTGGTCATCAAGCCAAACCTCTCCACATACCTGGAAAACCTCTTATTTTCTTCTTTAAAAAAAAAAAAAAAAAAAAAGTAGCTTTGATACGATATCGGGGGGAAAAACCCTACAAGCCTAAATTATAAACGGCACGTCACTGACCAGTTGGCAGCTGGGTGAATGGGGCAGTTTGTTGTATTTCAAATGCGTCCTCATCCAGAAAGTAGGAATGTCCCCCCCAAAAAAGGAACCAGAGAGGTGTAACCTGAGTTTGCTTCGCAGGATTAGCAGTGCTGGCGTCCCTGTGCCGCCTGCTTTGGTCATCACGCCTTCGCAGGTATGGGGCAGCAGAGGCAGGGTCTGGCGTCAGGTCTAGGCCGGCGCTGAGATCTGTTTTTCATCTGATGGAGTTAAATGTTCTGACTTCGAACATCCACCAACTTACACCGTCAGGTTTCAAGAGAGCCGAGATGGTTACTCAGAAAACACTTGAATTGAGTGGCAGCAGCGTAAATGAATCTTTCCCTTTCTGTTCGAGAAGAAAATCTGCACTGTTCTTCTATAGGTGTGGCCAGCGGAACAGTCAAACACCTGGACAGGCACCCAGCTTGTGACGGGTCGGCAGCGGCAGGCCAGGTAGCCCTCTCTAGGAATCCAGGGCCACTTGTGAACTTAAACTTGAGACCTGATTTAAATAAAGTGCTCGGTCTAAACCTTCTTCCTCACGGCAGGTTTTCAACTGGAACGATGAGATGGGTACTTCTGTTGACGCTACATGAAAACATACACGCACCCCTAAAGGTCCATTTCATTCCTCCGCAAAGAACACAGGCTCGTCCTTAAACAAATCCAGGAGAATTGTTGACAGCTCATTAAAACCAACGTGACCAGCTGGTTCCGGACATACAGACGCACATTAACATTAGTGCTCGCGAGAAACTGCTTTCAGAACACCACTCTGCAAAGATTTCATCGAGACAAAACAGAAACCAAACCAAAAGCCCTCAGAACAGTCCAGCATGTGGAAAAGGTAAGGGAATAAGGTGGCTTACAAATGAGTACGTTTTGCATTTGGTGTATAATCTAGATTGATGTTATGACATTTACTTTGACATAAATATCCTACATCATTAAAAACCAGATCTGGATAAACAGCTTGGAAAGGAAACATTCACAGTATCGATACAGCCCCTGTTCTCATGGTGCGACCCTGACCCTACGCTTCTTTTCTCTCATCCTATTCCCTGCTACGTTAGTGTCCTCCGCAACTTCAGAAAAAGCCATTTGATGGTGACTGTGTGTGTGTGTGTCTGGAGGGTAAGCTCTGGGATTGACTCAAATGTACAGGGCTCTTGATGTACATCCAACAGACACCAAGAAATACACATCTCCCAGCAACACTGTCCCCCTCGTGTTAATCCACGCGCTTCTCACACACGGGGTGGACGCAGCCCACCTGACCCATGCCCGGGACCCTGAAGAGGTTTCAAGTCACGAGGAAGCTGAGAGAGCAGAGCCCCGGATAAAGGGATGAAGCAGAGAACAGAATGCTCATGGGGTCATTCAGGAATGGGAACAGCTAAGACTTCTTTTCAGAGCGAGAAACTTGAATCTAAAACTCTTGACACCTTCACGCTTGAATAAATCAAGTCCATCTGAATTTCCAAATCAAAAACAAATTGTACTAACTACTTCTGATCAGTGCCTGAAATTCGACACACAATATCCTCTTAGAATTAATTCTGGAATGTCACAGGTTCTGTCGACCACATGAGAGAGAACAGTAATCCTTCAAGTAGAAGAGAACATTAATGAGACCATCGGTTCCAAAAGACTAGTAGCGATTACTAGCCTATGGGGACTAACTTGGTATGAATATACTATATTTTGGAATACCAGGTGCTAACTTACAGCGATTATAATTGGAGTATAATCTTTGAAAGCAAACTATGCTGAAAAAGTCATTTTACAGTTACTCGATAATTCTTGGGATACCTAAGAATTTTAAATGTGCATTTTACAAAATTCTTAATGTAGTTTTCTAATCTCTCCCTCAAAAAAAAGGAAAGGAAAAAATTCTATAATTTTGATTTTTATAAAGGTTTTGCTCATCCATGGCTCTCTTACTCCTGAAATATATGTTTAAGGATTCACAAAAGCAGCTATAGGAAGGAACTCACCCAATTTCACATCTGTGACAGGAGCCAAGTTTTCATTGTAGCCTTTAAATCTTATTGGAGGAAAATGAATCTTACTCAAAACCTTTCACCCTGATAACAAGTGCTTTTTTTTTTTTTTTCGGTACGCGGGCCTCTCACTGCTGTGGCCTCTCCCGTTGCGGAGCACAGGCTCCGGACGCGCAGGCTCAGCGGCCATGGCTCACGGGCCCAGCCATTCCGCGGCATGTGGGATCTTCCCGGACCGGGACACGAACCCGCGTCCCCTGCATCGGCAGGCGGACTCTCAACCACTGCGCCACCAGGGAAGCCCAACAAGTGCTTTTTAATAAGCATGTCTCCTAAAAGTGTTTCATTGAGAAGGAGTGGACGATGTGAAAATTGTGAATGAACCCCAGGGTAACGGCGTACAGATGAGGAAAGTGGTTTGGAAGACACGTAGGGATATTAACATCGTGTGCCGAACTGACTGTTTTTTCCACTGGAAATCAAAACAAGGGCATCCCAAGAGTTGCTAAACACAGTAGAATTCTGAAGAGCTCACAGAAGAAGTGTGACGCATGTTTGGCTCATTTGTTATTAAACTTCCATTCCTAAGACTCACATCTGAGACATGAAATAATTTCCTCTTTTGCCCTAAAAGTACTTTGTTTCGGCTATGGGCAATATTTGGCAAAACAACCTCGGACTGCAGAAAAACCATATGTGTGTGGTGCCCGTGTCCCTCTAGCTGTGGCCTATTGCTCCTAACTTCATCTTCTGGCGCTTCTGTGAACAAGGAGGCCGGACGGGAGAGAAACATTCCCTGTGTTGGCTGCTCTGTTCGTATTATTACAGCTCTGATGCTATAGAGAAAAATATAAAAACCACATAAGGATTTATATATCTCCCACTCGTAGATAGGCTCAAAGCAAACTTAGAAAAGTGTTCAGCATAATATGCATAGGATATATTTAGTATTTGCATAATTTTTCAAGTTATATGGCTAATATCAAAGGCAAATGTCTTCCTACGTTTGTCAGTGTTTCCATTCCCATGGTAATTTCTCTTGCCTGTGTCCCACCTCTCAGTACTCAGGGCCGCCTGCACTTTTTATTCTGAGCAGCCAATTAGGAGAGGTGACCCATCCATTCCGTTCACAGTGACAGCACAGAGGCGGCCTCCTCTTTGTGATGTGGTCCAGGCACGGACCAAAGTTAGAGCATGGAGGGCAAAGCTTGTCCCCCTCCCCTGCCCATCCACAGCCCCTTATGGTAAGTTCCGTAGTTCACACAGTGGTAAATATCCTTCTCCCATTTAACTTCAACTCTTAGACGTGAGCACCGCCCACGCTGCAGAGCCGTCGGGTCTCGTGGCTTCCGGTGGCAAACTGGGCTTTGTAGGTTCTCTCCGGGGGAAACCTCCTGGCTGGAGACTCAGAATGTTTTCTGTTGGGTTTTTTTCCCCCTTTAAAAGATGAAATTGTTGGAAAAAAACCCAGCTAGACTGGGGACAGGGAGGCCGTCCACAACTCACGGGCCCTCTGGCTGTGTCCTGGCGGGTGGCTACGGAGGGTCCACGTCTGCAGCATCGCGGGGAAGGAGGCGCGCGCCGGCCTATGGGCAGGGGTCCAGGGGGGCGCCGTTTGCAGTGCTCTGGCCCCGGTGTCTGGAGAGCAGCTTCTTGTTCAGGAACCGGGCAAGTGTCGACCCCTTCCTCCGCAGCCCCGCCGGCTGCTGCAGGAACACCAGGTCGTTGTGGGACTGGCTCAGGCCGGGGTCTTTCTGCTGGTGCCGCCGGCGGAAGAACAGCTTCGCGCCCTTCCTTAAAATCCCTCCTGCAAGAGCAAGGCACGGGGTCAGCGGGGCTGCGGGTGAAAAGCCCGGTGGGCGACGCGTCCAGGAGGAAAGGAAGGAAGGCGGCTCCCTCCAGCGACTCTAATAGAAGGCAGCCTGTGACTGCAGCGCGCCTCCCTGTTGGCACAAGAAAGGCAGCTGGGTCTGGCCTGAGCACAGCACAGGTGCTTCCAAGGCGCAGTGAGCAGGTAGGTCACTTGGAGTCCATTCCCAGGCAGGCGTCTAGATCCCTGACTTTTAGAGACTCCCCATCACGAGGAGGGGTATAAACAGCAGAGTGCTTTGTGCCCCAGAAAGGACGCTCATGCTATTAAAACCAAATTAAGGACTCTGAGAACAACGGTATTCACTCTCTTAGGAAATTTAAGTCACATTTATTCTTTCGGGGAGGAAGATCTTTTACAACTTCAGATCCAGCACGTGTGTTTCAGGCTAAGTCACATGAAATGTCTGTTACTTGACCACTTTAGACCTAAACCCCTCAATTTTGTTTGCTTCGACCTATCTGTATATGACATCAAGTGGTGCAATATGAAATAGAAAAAAAATTAGCAGCGCCAATGATTTCCACGGCAATGGTTCCTTAAAGGTTAAATGCCAGCTAACATATCGATGGCCAGAGCCCACTAACCTGCTTCCATTTTCACAAACTAGTTTCACATCCTATGAACAAGGCCCAGGGGGATCAGGGGGCCCTTCCAGCCAGGCTGGGAAACCCATGACCACGTGCATGTAGGTGTTAGTGACTTTGAAAGAATGGCCTGACCATCTCAATAAGGAGCTTTACAGCTAATTTGGCAAAATCCATTCTTTTCACGACAGATACAAAGAATACTTCAACACCTACGACATACGCAGAAACCATCCTGGTTTATCCAGACGGGAGGCTGGAAGGCGTCACTTGCTTTTCTACGTGAAATGTATGGACAGTTGTGGAATCTGACTCAGACTTATGCACAGACCCTTGCATAATCAGCACTTACCTCGGGAAAACCAGCACGCCCGTGAGTTTAAGAGGCCATTTACTGGACCTGAACTTAAGGATGCATGTCCCAGGGGATATACATATATATATATATATATATATATATATATGTGTATATATATATATATATATATGTGTATATATATATGTATATGTATATATGTATATATACATACATATATGCTGGTTCACTTTGCTGTACAGTAGAAACTAACACAACATTGCAAAGCAACTGTACTTCCATAAAAAAATTTTTTAAAAAGAAATTTTCCAATTAACAATGAAGAAAAAAAAAAGGATGCATGTCCTTCTTGCTCTGCCTGGGTTAAGCAGCAGAACACAGCTCAAAGCTCCAGGAATGGGCCGAATTTAACTTGGTCAAAGCTGTCCAAGAGATTTGTTTTTCATTTGCTCTTTGGGTCCAATCAACCTATTGCGAAGACTCACTCGGACATTTTCTACCATTGTCTAAAGCTGGGAGGCGGTGTACGGGGGGCTGAGGAAGGCTGCAAAGGGATGAAGCAGAAGGGTGAGTATAAAAGTGTCGTGGCTTTAGGCTCAACGGGCTTCTCCTTGGGCCAGAAAGGTCTGTTCCGGGAGCCGTTCCAATCCCTGTAGGATGCAGCGTATCTCAAAAAACCACCGGGTAGGGTGTGTTACGGCAGGGGTCACCACCACCGACAGGGCTTGACTCTGGACTCTGGCCAGTCCCGGGGGCAGATGCAGTGATGCCCACCGGTCAGTTACCCAGCATATTGCAAGTCCCGGGGCCTCCCAGCCTGACCAGGTTACCTCAGATTGGGGTGGGGGGGGTACCTAGGAGGTATTTCTGATCTCCAGGTACCTGCTTTGGGTTAAGCTTGGAGCCCCCAAATAGCACGTGAATGGGGGGCTGTCACATCGGAACAGAGGAGAGGAAGGAAGGTCTGATGGACCTACTCCGTTAACCTGGACCCTAATGCCACACCCCACCCCCATCTCCCCGGGGCAGGGGGCAGGGGATGGAAGTGTGGAGAGGGGAACAGACCAGTCCGTCCCCCAGGCCAGCTGCAGATCGAGGGATGTGGAAGCCCGGCAGAAAGAGGATCTCCCCTGGAAGGCTCCATCTGCAAAGCCCAGGTCATACATGTCCCTGTGCTGAAATTCAGTCTGGGGTCTGCAGCCAAGGTCTGAGGTGTGAGCAGGGGTGGTGTCATGGGTTGGATCGTGTCCCTCCAGAATTCTTATGTTGGCGTCTGAACCCCAGCACCTCAGAACGTGACCTTGTTTGGAGATACGGTCACTAAAGAGGCAATTATAGTGAGGTCATTAGGACAGGTGCTAACCCAGTATGACTACTGTCCTTATAGAAACGGGAAATTTGGACAGAGACACACAGGGAGACGCCATGTGACGATGAGGGCAGAGCTCAAGGTGATGCGTCTGCAAGCGTCGGAGTGACAACGATGGTTAACAAACCCTCAGGAGCTGGGGGAGAGCCTGGGACAGATTCTCCCTCGTAGCCTCAGGAGGAACCAGCCCTGCCACACCTTTATCGTGGACTTCCAGCCTCCAGAGCTCAGAGAGAAGAAATCTCTGTTGTTTAAACCACCCCATCTGCGGTACTTTGTTACAGCAGCCCCAGGAATCTAACACAGACAAGAAAGGGCAGGGGAGGATGTGACTTAAGATGAGCGTCCTGAAGCAGCGGCCACGTCCTCCTGTTTATCCTCGGACCCTGGACGCCCCGTGTTAGATCAGGGCAAGGGGCAGATGCTACAGCAGTCTTCTCAGCCCCAAGACACGCTGGAGTCAGCCAGCAACCTGGAAAAACTCCAGACGTTCAGGTCCCAGCCCTGGGGAATCTGATGTGAGGGGTTCTGGGGAGACATCTGGACATCAGCATCTTTTAAAAAATCCCAGGTCTTTCTAACATGCAGCTGGGGCTGGAAACCACCCACCAAGGTCTGGTCAAACCGCCATCAGTACTTGGTACGTGGAAAACTGCTAAGGACACAGACGTCAGCACCGGGGACCAGACCAGAGGGCAGAAGGTAAGCAGGGCGTTCACTTTCTTCTACATTGTTTCCTGATGCCCCTTCACGTTTTAATATCTCAGGGCCGTGCGGGACAGGGGATGGGGACATGGCAGCCTAGCCTGCAGGGCACAGCACCCGGTTCTGAAGGTCTGGCTTTGCACCCTGGATTGAGCGAGAAACCAGAACACAGGAACAGGCAAGGGGCAGCTGTGCTCAAAACTCCTTAAAAAGGGAGTCTGCACACTTCTGAGCGGTCGCTTTCTCTCGTTTAGATGACATTGCACCTGAAACGCCTAAACTTCAAATTCTCGTCACATTAACATAAAACAGCAAGGACTTGCGTCCTGGAGCAGAGCTGGTAGAGATGTGTTGGCCGTAACTGTTTAAACGGCCCTGCTGGCTGTGCTTTGTTTCAACAGCGTCCCCGCCCCAGCCAGCGCCATGTCGGCTACGGACCTGTGCTGCCCCAACAGGCCTGCCACGCGGTGTTTCTGTTCTTGGTCCTTACGCCCACCCTCTGGAGCAGGTGTGCTGTGCTGTTAACTTTGCCTGTTCAGCGTCACCGCCTGAACCGGATGCTGTCATGTGTACCCTGGTGTGCTTCGTCCTGAGGTCACGTGCACGGCTCACCAGGTCCGCGTTTCCCCTAACTTGACACCACTTGTCATGGCTTCTGTGGGGACGTCGGCTTCTTGGACAGAGGACAGTCATGTGAGGGGAGACACAGAGGTTTGCAAATCTACAGGCTGGGGCCCCGGTTACGTCTCCCAGCCACCTCTGAGGGTGCTCTTATCTCTTGCTTACAAATAGGAAAGCAGAGACTCGGAGGGGTGACGTGCTCGCCCTACAAAGCCGTGCTCTCGAGCCTGGCTCTTCTGTGCCGCTAAGGATGGCATCTGAGCTGGAAGTGGCCAGTAGGCGTCTGGAGCGCCGGTCTGCGGGTGGCCGCTAGCGAAGCCTCTGGAGGGCGAGACGGATGCAGCTCCCAGAGGGATCGCAGAGCACAGCCCTGCTCTCTGGGAACGACTCTGACAGGCTTTCCAGAATGATGTAAATCTCCCGAGAGGCATGCTGGCGGCCTGGGTAGGACAGAACATTCTAACAATGTGAGCCCATCTCCAGGGTCCACAGACTAACTCGGCAAACATGAAACATAACCAGCACAAACAGAGGTTATTCCATTTTCATGACTAAATAAAAATGTTATCGTCCGTTTAAACTTGGCCAGTAAAGCACACGACCTTTGGGGTAAGTAATGCCGGAAGGACGTGGCCACAGGTGGGCTCAGCGGACGCTGATGTGGCCGCACCACAGGTGGGCGTGAGGTCGTAGCTCAGACGGGCCAGGGCCCCCTCGGCTGCTGGCAGGTGGCGCCGTAAGGCGCCGCTGTGACCAATGGACATCAGAGCTCGGTTTTCTGTGCCAGTTTGTCCCAGAACGCCCAGTGACTCCATCCCAGTACTGAGCTGAGTGCCGCAGGGCAAGGCTCCTGGTCGATGTGGTCCAGATCTCCCTCAGTGCCTGAGCTCTAGGAGATAACCCGGAATGAGGTGGGTGGGCTTCATCCAATCACTGAATACCTGAGAACAAAAAGGAAGGTTCCCGGGGCAGAGATTCTGCCCCAAGACTGCGGCGCCAGCTCCTGCCTGCCCTGCAGATTTCAGACTCATCAACATGAACCGGTTCCTTGAAATACAGAACCTATTGGTTCTGCTTCCCTGGAGAACCCTGGCCGAAAGAAGAACTCCAGTTTGGTATGTCACAGTTGACTCTGGGCCCACAGAATCTGTCACCCTTTGCTGAAAGGGAAATTCACATCAATGGGGCAAGGCCACTGGGGCCGTTTGGGTTTAATAAGCCCACCTCCTTCACTCTGGGCTACCTCATCCGCACAACAAGCAGCAAGACGCAGGCCTCACTCCCAATCTTAAAGATGCCTGAAGGTAAGATCTGGAAACAGGTTATGTGAAATTTCAGGCAAAGAACCAAAATCTTAGATGGGACAGGGAAGAAAACAAATCTTTCCCGGGTTCTAAAAACAATCATAAGACTAAAGGTTAATACAAAGACATCATAAGGCTAAGGTATAAACAGATATATGAAGGAATTAAAAATAATTATTCTAAATTATAGCTTTAATGTTGCAAACATTCCCAAATTTATTCCCACTCATCTCAGTTCAACAGACGTAAATTGCTCATTGAAGAATGCATCTTAACATCTTATAGGTAGGAAAACAGTGACCAAAAGCAACCTTATAAATTATAGTTTGCTGCCCAAAGAACAGCTTTAGACTACAAGGGGAACCACGGAAGGCCCAGTTACAGAAGTGACGACTTTTTAGCACCAAGGACGATTAAGGGAGTCGGTCTGTCTGAATTTCTTGGCGAGGTGGTTTTGTCACGTCAGCTAACACAGGGATGCCTTCCCCTGAGATGATGACCCTCTACTACCAGACCAGGGCACTTTGAAGGAGGAAGATGGGAAAACTGGCACCCAGGGACGGTCCAAGTGGAAAGCGATGGGAGGGAAAAGGAAGAGGGGGAGGGGTGAACTTCCGGCTTAGTTACGATATGTGCTCTTCTCATAGCAAGGCTATACTTAATTAAAAATATATATATAAAACAAAAATAACTTACTGTGTAGGCAATTAATTCTGGTTGGCATAGCGATCCTCTTAAGTTAAAGGGCATGAGCAGGGATGGAGAGAAGGAAGAGGTGAAAAGTAAAGTTTGCAACAGCAAAATCAGAACGAGAGACGTAAGAGTTTGAAGCATTTGCGTTATACACAACATGGGACGTTACTGCGCAGTTTGCTTGGAGAGGTTTGTTTTTTCCTTTTTAATGTTTTTCAGAGTCTCCACCAATGCTTCTGTTCTTACTTGTGGTAAAATACACATAACATAAAATGCACCATCGTAGCCGGTTCTAAGTGTAGAGTTCGGTTGTATTAAGTACATTCACGTATTTGTACTAGCACATCAATGCTTTGTTAAGCTAAAAATGAAACCAAATTTGAGGAATGCATTTCCTGTCCCGGCTGCATCATGACCACACGTACATTTCCAATCAGCAGGGTTCCAGGGGAATGCTAAATAGGCAGTCTTGGAAAGCTAGAGCCAACTCCTTCCTATGACAGGGGATGCAGGTGGTTCTTGAACTGAAAAATAGGCTTCAGTTTACAAAGGAGAGAAAACTCCACAGAGCTGCCCCCTAGATCACCAGTTTGGAAGAAATTCTGGTGGAAAAGGAAAACTATTTGGTACCCATAAAGCGTAATCATCTAAGGTTCTGACAGTATCTCGTAGAGATGCCGAGTGCAAATCTCTCAGGAAACAATGGAATGAAAAGCAATTTTTAAAACGCTGCCCAGTGTGTCCCTTTAAAAGCTCCCGGATCTGTGCAGCGCTAAGAGTGAGGTGCATGACCGCTGGCTCAGCGTCCGTGCCCGGCCCCAGCTGCCAGGCCTCAGGGTGGAGCAAAAGGCACACCTGCCGGCACCAGGTCCCCAAGAGTGAGGGTGTCATCCACCTGGCCGGTGACGGGAGAGGAGCGGGGTGGCCAGGACACAGCAAGGACGGAAACCCAAGGGAAAGAGCTCCCCGGAAGGGACAGCAGAGGGAGGGAGGGGGGCAGGGCAGGAGGGATGGGATGAAGGAGCAGCGGTCTCCGAAGGGGCCCGGGGTGGTGAGGCTCGGCCTTCCAGAATGAACGGACGGCGGGCGGGAGGGGGGGCGGGTTCTGTGAGAAGAGGAGGTGGCCTGCTGGTCCATCAGGTCACAGACAGGGCACCCCACCTGCACTCCACCCTGCCCAGCGCCCACCTGCCTTCCTCAGGTCCAGGGAAGCCCCCTTGGGCTGCTCTGGCCCCAAGACAAAGCCCAGGCCGGGGGCACGTGCCGGGCTGTGTACCAGCGGCCGGGCCACCTTTTCCAGAACAGAAGGCAGGGAGCCACCACAGAGGGCGGTGCTCACTGCCGTGCTGCTCCCGGCCCCCCGACAGGGTCCTCGGGATGAGGTGCCAAGCCCGGGAGGCTGGCAGACAGAGCCCGATCTCCATCGCAGGGTCTGGAAATCACACCCAGGAACCTGCTTCTTCCTCTCTCTCCACCTCTTCCTTGGCCTCCACCCCGTCTGTCCCGCTCTGCTCCGGCGAGGGGGTGGGTCATGGGGGAGCCCAGGAAGCGAACGGGAAAGAGGAGGGACAGGCAGGCTGCCGACCTTCCCCGGAGGGGCTCTCGGCTCGGCCCTGGGGACGCTGGGGCCACGGGATGCTGTGGTGGGGTGCTGAGCGCCACCCCTGGCCTCCACCCACCTGAACCCCCAGCACCCTCTGCCCCCAGCTGTGCCAACTGAAACGGTCTCCAGCCATGGCCGGTGCCCCCCGGGGAGGGGGCATGATCACCCCACGTAGGAACCCCTGGTCCGTGGCACCAAGAACAGAGCAGCTCCCCAAGGCTCCCGACCCGAGTGGCCGAGACTCCTAATGTCCACACTCGCGGGGGAGCCGGGACCTGGTGCAGAGCTGCACCCAGGACTGCTGGCTTGGCTCCGGCCCCTGCCTGGGCTCTCCTATTACCGCCTGGCCGGTGGGGTTCTCGGGGAGGTGGGCGCGCGTGGTGGGCACATCCCCATTTACAGAGGAGGGAGCTGAGACTCAGTGAGTCTTGAAGCCTCATATCCAGAACTGGCCCGAGCCTCTGGACTACATTCCCTCGGCAAGTATCTTCAGGTCACCATCGTGCCAAAGCACCGTCTGGGAAAAACTGCACGCGTTGAAGACATTTACAGTCTTAGAGCACTGATTGAGCGCTAACGGGGAACGGTCGCTTATTCCAATGCAATGATTCGCTCACTACTGCACACATACTAAGTTAATGGCTAATTTTCTAGGGAGCTCCTCTCCCCGTGGACCCTGTCAGGGTCGAGTGGGGAAGTCTGGTTTGCTTTCCGTTGGGCGGGGGGAGTCTGAGAGGCACACAAGGGGAGGGGTGCCCATCTCCGCAGCTGAGGGAAGCCCAGTCTCTGCCCGGCTGGTCTCTTTGGCTCAATCGTGGTACCTGGCTCTTGGTGACCCCCTCAATGCTCTGGATACTTCTACTCCTGCGGGGAGGAGTGCCCAGACAGAGGAAGGGGCGCTTCTAGCCATGAACGTGAGTTGCCTCCACAAATGAAGAGAGATGACCCGGCCGCTCACACTGGGAAGGATTCTGAATACAGCCCGCACCCCCTGCCCCTGCCCACGGGCTCTAAATGGGCTCGGATGTTCAGCGCAGGTGTTTCTGCAGGTGTAGGGGCACTGAGGGTGAGGTGCCCTTGTAGAGGAGAAGGGAAGGAAAGCAGAAGGTGAGAACTGGCTTAGCTTGGAACTAGTAGGAGAGCAAAGCCGTGGGGCGGAGGGGAGTGGTGGGGAGTGAGGAGGGGTGGGCAGGGCGGGCACGGGAGGGGCTGGTACCTTTACGCTTCTGGGAAGTGCCCGGCTCCAGCTCAGACACACTCAGGGAGTGCTCCGACAGCTCATCCCCAGCAGGGTCCCGCGGGGCCTGGCCACCCCACGCGCCGGCCCCGGCCGGTGGCTCCTCTTCCAAGTCCCAGGAATCCAGCTCAGTCTCCTGGGGCTCCAGGGCCAGCCGGGCCCCTGCGGGGGTCTCCTTCCCCTCCTTGGGTGGGGCAGGGGCCACGGCCGCCCCTGGCTGGTCCGGGGCACCCTTCTGGCAGGTGCTGTCCATGGAGGCTGCGTAGTCCAGCATCAGGGAGGCGTCGTTGTCCTGAGATAGTGAGGTCTACCCGGGGGGTGAGAGACAAAGTCAGGGTGAGGAAGATGCCAAGGATACTTGGAAGAAGCAGCGGGCGAGGAGAAGCCTCAGCAGCCCTGTCCAAACATCCTGGCTGGCGGTTTCAGCGTCAGAAGGCACCCCGGCCCTCCAAGGAGGCAGGTAAGGGAAGCATGGGCTGAAACGCAGTGGACGAAGGTCTCCTGTGGCAGAGGGTCGGCCCGAGGTCGCAGGCTGGGGGGGTCTGGGGGAAGAGCATCCTTCCTACGTATGGGATGGCAGACAGGGTGACAGAGGATGTGAGCTCCGGGGTGCCAGATTCGATTTATCTTTAACCTTTGTTCCTACAGCATTTTTGTGTTTCCTGCAAGGAGGAACTGACCGCTATGCACTTTGTATCCTAAGAGTTATATTTATATGTAAAAGAGATGTAGGTGCTTGGGGGTGGGAAAGTGGTTCACTGGAGGGCAGGAAAGTGACTGCAGGGACATGGCGGTGGCGGGGGGGGGGGGGGCGGGTACCTGGGGGCCGGTCTGCTGTTCCTGATCTGTGTGGCAGTTGCACAGGAGAGTCTGCTAAGTGACAGGTGACAACTGCCCTTTTCTGAGCCAAGTCAGAAGTGCCCACTGACTCAGTTTGGGAGAATTTTGTCATCAGCAAAGATATTAACTGCAGTTGGTTGGATGGACTAAATGATCTAGAATAAAATCTCAGAGAAGGCACAGAGGAGGAGACGGTCACGAGCCTTGCCCTTATTTCACTCATTTATTCATCCTAAAGAAAACCCAGACATTGGGCCAGGCGCTTCCAGGGACGCCATCGCCCCCTGCTGGCTGCCTCTGGAAGCGCACGCAGGTAAGCCCAGAGACTCACCCGGCCCCTGGAAACTAAGGCCACATTGGTGACTCACCTCTGGCGCCTCCCAGGACCTGTTCTGGCCCCTCTCCCAGTAGCCAAGGGGTCAACTGTCATCATGCCCTCCCGCCCCACCCTCTCATGCCCTCAAAGTATCAACCCACCCTCCGTGTCCAAAAATTCATCTTCCTCATCCTCTCCCAGCTACCCAATGTCCCACCCGCCCCTCCATTGCTCACATTCTCCTTGCTTGTTCTGAAACGTTAAAAAGGGGAAGGGACTGTAATGTGGGCCCTTGCCTGCCCGGCGTCCGCCAGGGACGCCTCGCACCCGCCAGCTGCTCTGGACAAAGGTCACAGAGCAGGAGAAGGAAGCAATGGGGCTCAGGATAAGTTTTAAAACAAGCTTCGTTTCTCTGATCGTGAAAGGCATACACATTCACTGCAGAATGGAAACGGTTTGGAAACATGTAATGTGTGAAGTGAAAGCTCCCCAGGATGGGGCAGCCACGAGGGTGGAGGTTCTGCCCCAAAGGGGAGTTGACATCACGCTGGTCTTTTCTCTTTCAATAAGTTTTCTTCACATGATTCACCAACCTCTCGACAACCAAGGCATCCCCGGTCAGAAACTTTCAAGTTTCCTTCCTCAGCAGGATAAGCTGCGTCACGAATGACCCCTCGTGGGTGAGGGAATGTAAGCTGACATTTGGGGGTGGAGCTCGCCGGAGCTGATCTCGGGCTGGGGCCGGGCTGACGCGGGGCGAGTGGCAGAGGCTCACCTTGGAGACCCCAGATATGACGATCGTGCTCTTCTTCCGCGGGGATTTGAGCTTCAGCTTCGAGGACTCGCTGAGCTGTCGGATGGCGACTTCGGCCACCGGGTCGGCACCGCTCAGCACCAGTAGCTCTGCCGGAGGAAAAGCGGGCGTGAAGCACGTTAACGAAATCTGAAGCTTTGGCAGGAACTTCTGCAGCGACAGATTTGGTCCTTAAGCAGGGGTGGCAAATATTTTCTGTAAAGGGCCAGACAGTGACTTCGTGGGCAGCCGGCCCGTCACAAGTACTGCAAGCTGACTTGGAAGCTAGGAAGCAGAGGCCGGATGTCAAAGTGTCCACGGCTGGGTTCTGGGGAAACTTCATGAGCAGGACAGGTGACGCCCCTGGGTCTGGAGCTGATGCTCTGTGGTTACACACACTCACCGAGGTGTACGCTTCAAATCATGCACCTTAATGAATGTAAATATGCCTCGATTGAGGTGAAAAACAGAAACCTCTGAGCTTTGGGGAGACTGTGAACTTTGAAAGGCAACGCAGCTACTCCCTGGCCCTCCCAGGAGTGGTTGAACACAAAAACTAGTGTTCAGGGTGACCGAGGGCTGGTTCACAGAAGCTGCTTCTTCCCAGGGTTAATTCCACACCCGGGCCAACATCCGGGGAGGGCTTACACGGACCTGTGCCCTGCAAGGAGCTCCGTGCACATCATTTCAGGTAATTAACCGCAAGCCCTCTGAGGGAGGTGCCTTTCAGTTTCCATTTGAGAAATGGGGCAGGTAGGAAACAGCCAGGTGGGCGGCGGAGCTGAGATGCCCCGCCAGGTCTCTCCCACGCAGAGCTGCTGCTGGAACTCACACTAAGGTGTCTGCTGCGGCAGGAAGATGGAAAGGACAATGGGATTAAGGGGCAGGATGTTACCAGGAACTTTTTCTCAGTCTGGCCTCGACCCGCTGACAACAGATGCTACATTTTGTGTGTGTGTGTGTGTGTGTGTGTGTGTGTGTGTGTGTGTGTGTGTATTTTAACGACTTAAAACATACATTGATATCCCACAAAAGGAAGATCAACTTTTTTTGGTCAACATATACACATAAAACTTTATGATAACTTTCAGTTAAACAACAAAAAAATTTATGATATCAACTCAAAGTAGTAAAGGAATTTTAATTCCTGAGAATGATTTTTACAGAAAAAGATTTCTCAACTTAGAACTTCCTAGAAAATGTCTAGGTCAATGCCAGGAGGGTTTAGAAAGGCCCTTAAGAGAAGGCCAGCCCAGCATCTTTCTCGGAAGTAGAGGTGGATTTGGTTTCAAGAAACTAGGCCTGTTGGAAGTGATAAAATGGAAGAAATCCTTTAGGAATCACTGGATGTAAGATACTATTAAAATCTCTCTAAAAACACAGACGCTACATTTCCCAAGGCAGTGGCGAGGGACCAAGCGGCTGAGAACTCTGTGGCTGCCGACCCCGGGGGGAAGAGCGGGATGTGGTGAGGACGCCTGGGGAGAGGGCTGCGCTGTGAGTCCCAGGCCGTGGGACACCAGTCGGGGGGGCGCGGAGCCCAGAGCTTCTGTCCCTCCTCGGCGAGCCTGTCCAGGTGCCAGCTGTGCCTGAGGAAGCTTGCAGGGCTCCTGGCTGCACAGTGCGGGCTGCCAGCACCCACAGACCAGAGGGGGAGCCACAGCAGGGACGTCAGCCCGCGGTGAAGGTGCCCCCGTGGTACAAAGCAGAGCTGAGACAGGGCCCCCAGGAGCGGCCAATGAGGGGCACTGCTTCTGTCTAGGATTTTGCAGCTGGGGGGGCCCTGCAGCTTCCAAACAACCAGGGAAGCTCCCCCAGGGAAAGAGGCAGTTTTCCACTTCCGCCAGGTTCGGAGAACACACGGCCATCCCAAGACAGCAGGCATCACGTGAGAGCTGCCTGCCCACTGCCTATCCCTCCCTGTCCTGTCCTTGACATTGGCAGGGTCAGAAACAGGACTCAGTGGACGGCGGTGGGGAGAAGCTGCCCACCCAGCCCTTCTCAGACTGCAGGTCACACGTGAGCGAAGGGAGAAAATTTAACCCCCCAATTTAGATGATGCTCTGATTCCAAGAGACAGTGACACAGGTGACCATAAAAGTGGGAAATCTGCTTTCAGAGTTCCAGGGGAGACTAACCCTATTAAACAGGTTTCAGGGGACAGTGGGGGACAAAACAAAGTTGCCTTTATGATTATGGCCCCCGAGTCCTGCTTATTTTATGACATCCGTGGAACTAGTAGGTTGAATATGAGAAAAAATAACATTCAGAAATTATACACAGTGAGGCATAGCTGGCTTTTTGTGCTTCCTTTGTTCAAGTGTTCCCTAAGACGTAAGGCAGGGATGCCCACGCCACACCTGGTCTTCCGTCGACTTCCATTTCCCTTCTCTCCTTCCAGTTAGTTCCTCACTTACTTTATTAAAACACCTCTCCCCAAACTCTACAAAGGAAAAGCGTCCTTCTCACCAGATGCGGGGCTCGAGGGCAGAGCCTGAAGGAGCTGAGCGGGGACCATCTCGAGTGGCCTTGCGTTACCTGTATCTGAGGAAGAGAACATCTTGCTGACAGGGGCGCCGTGGCAGGAGATGGCCTGGATGGAGATGTCCTTCTCGATGACCTTCACCTTCACAGGTGTCCTCAGGGGAGATTCTGCCCGGGAGACATCCTGATTACAACAGCCCTCCGAAAGCTCTCTGACTCTTACAGTTACCGGGAAGTGAAATCACACCTCACTTCAACTCTACATGCAGTTGGAAAAGGTAAGAGGCAAACCCTAAGATATTTTTAACAACCTCTCTGATTCTTTTTTTGGGGAGGGGAGGAATGCCCAAAAGGGGCATTGGAAGCCCAGGTTTAAATAAAATTTCAGAAACCTTTTGATTAAATTGGAATCTCACTTTCTGTTTTGCATTCAAGAACAGTGCCAGGTGATTTATTCTGGGATGATAATACTCTTGTACAGGCAGGAACACATTATAAATTAAAAAAAATAATAAATCATACACTTATACAGAAGTTGTCTCCAGGACAGTGGCCATGGGGACAGGTACAGAATTCGGCTAGATCTAAAATGACTGCACGTCAAGCCTTCGAATGAATGGCTTTTACCATAAGAAACTCTATGCTGGCCGCTCACATCTAATGTTTCAAGATAGTGTGCTGTCCCCACGTAAACCTCATGGAGTACTTAATGGAACGGGATATTTCATCTAGTATCTAGATTTTACCTTCAGAATTCACTACAGGTTTGAACCTTGCTTTGGCTTGTCATGTGTCTGACAAGATAGAAAGATAATTGTCTGAAAAAAAAAAAGCTATGCAGAAGCCTTGCCAATTACCATTCTTCCCGCACCAGGACGTTTTCTTACAGATAATCCTGCAGCCTACAGCGCTCTGCAGTTTACAGAGGCAAGACATTTACAGGGGAGGCGTGACTTCAGAGTTTCTGCGGGGAGGAAACTCACCGGAGCTCAGCGGGGACGCCCTCCCTGCATCGAAGCGAGGCTTGGTTTTCACGGCAGTGACAGTAGTGACCACGGTCCCGCACGGCATCACTGTGCGGTCTTTTTCTATCTTTGCAGCAGGAACAGATGGAGGCAGTTGCCAGGATTTCGCCTCACCGGGTTCTATGTAAGAAAACTGCAGAGACGGCTGGTTACATGCTTTGTAGTCAGCGCAGACGGACACCCCGCCACGGCGCGCTGCCTGCCTTTGCAATAACCTCTGATGTCTTTAGCTGTCGCTTAGTATCATAAGTAACTTATAATTAACCGATTTCCCCGGAACTGACACAGGATGATGAGACCCGGGCTCAAACCCAGCCACTCAGCACACAATGATGGGAACAAAAGCTGGAGAACCAAACGAAATAAAAGAGCCCTTTCTGGGTTAGGCCTGCGTGAAAGGGCATCACGGAAAGTTACGTCAGGTAGACAGTGCAACGCAACCCTGGGCAGGAAGCAACCCATTCATGTCTAGAAATGCCTGGGAGGAAACATCAGGTCTTGGACAAGCTCCTTGCTTTACGTTGAAGCGAGAGCAAGACCCTGACAGACATAAATGAAGATGTCCCTTTTCTTGAGTGGGTTGAGCTGGGCCTGGGCATCGTAGAGAATGACGTCATACCTCTGCAGTGACCGAACCCAATGCTGAGCTGCCTGAGGAGGACCCGCTGGTCAGCGTAAAGCTCTGTGGACCAGAAGGCTGCTTCTTGAACAAATCCAAGGGGACGGTCGTCATCGCCAACAGAGCTAAAGAGACAGGGGACAAACAGGGAACATCGGGGGTGTTTCCATGTGTTCCACAGGAACAGGATGCCCATGAGCGGCTGCAACCAGAACCAACTCTGGACACACGCCCCGCTCACTGGGAGATGCTCCCATTTCAGAAAGTTTTAGAAAAGTCAAGGTCATAAAAGACAAAGGAAGGCTGTGGAACTGTTCCAGACCAAGGGAGGCTACAGATGTGACCATCAAGAGGTAGTATCTGATCCTACACAGGACGGGGAAATACTGCCAGGAAGGACCTCAGGGGCTTGGCTGACGGAAACTGGAATCTGGGCAGTAAAGAAGTGGACCAGTGTAACTCAGGAAGCTGATAACTGTGCTGTGGACAAATAATATCCCTACTCTTAGGAAATACGCACTAAAGAATTGAGGGTAAAGGGCCAGGATGCCCGAAACTTACACTCACATGGTTCACACATTTACCCTCGGGGTGTTTGTGTGTGTGTGTGTGTGTAGACAGACAGAGAGAGCAAAGTGAGAGCAACCAGCAATTGTGAGTACAAATAATAAAGGAAATGGGGCAAGATGTTAAAAATATATGAGCCTGAGGAAAGGTTATATGGTTGTTGTTTGTTCTGGGTTTTGTGTTTTTTTTTTAAGTTTGAAATTTCATAGATCCCATCAGGCTGGACTGGAATGAAATTCCAATGGAGCCAACAGGGGTGGTGCCCCAGGAATGGATTAGGAAAACAGTGGTTCCGCCCCGTGTTCAGACCACACGCCCTCTCTTGGAATGTCAGTTCTTATCTCAGGGGCATCTGAGTTATCTCTAGACTACAGAACCAGGGAAACTGCCTCAAAAATCCTTGCCACTACCTAGGAGCTTGAATTGTTTTTCCTATGCCTTTGTAACTTTAGGAGGTAACCAGATGGCTAGGTTTCACAGCAGAATAAGCCAGGGAAGGGTCACCTTTCCCAATTCTGGTACGTTCATAGGGATTCCTAAAAACCTAATAAATACTGAAACTACTGATTTACACACATACACGCCAGGTCCATGCTCACTAGTGATTTTTACCTCTATTTGTTGCTGACTTGTATCTAAAGCATGTGTCCAAGTTAAGCTGCTATGGCTTATTCTACAAGGAAGAGTCAGCTGTAATTCATGGAGACAGAGAGCAGAAGGGTGGGGGCCAGGGGCTGGGGGAGGGGCCTGGGGAGCGAGTGTCTAATGGGGACAGAGTTTTGGTTTTGTAAGGTGAATTCTGGAGATGCACGGCGGTGATGGTTGCACAACCATGAGAATTCACTTAATACCACTGAATTCTACACTCAAAAGTTGCTAAGATGGTAACTTTTAAGTTATATGTATCAACACAATTAAAAACTAAAGAAAAAAAAAAAGTAAAAGGGGGCTTCCCTGGTGGCGCAGTGGTTGAGAGTCCGCCTGCCGACGCAGGGGACGCGGGTTCATGCCCCGGTCTGGGAAGATCCCACATGCCGCGGAGCGGCTGGGCCCGTGAGCCATGGCCGCTGAGCCTGCGCGTCCGGAGCCTGTGCTCCACAACAGGAGAGGCCACAGCAGTGAGAGGCCCGCGTACCGGAAAAAAAAAAAAAAAAAAAGAAGTAAAAGGTCTATTAAGGCTGAGAGGGTTGAGAACTTCTCTAAGCCAAGAACTGCTGAATAAAAGATTTTTGATATTCGTTTAAAAAAGAAAAAGAAAAAGAAAAGAACCAGTTGAATATACTCTTTCCCAAAATGTTTGACCTTGCTAATAACAGAATGGACTTCCAACCAAACATTCCCTTGGGAAGACCTGGAGTGGCTTAGGGGGAGGGGCCAAGGCTCTGCGGGGTCTCCCACCCTCCCCACCCCAAGGCCCTGGTCAGGGCCGCTGGATGACCCTCCCAGAGAGCAGGGTCTCCGTCTGCCTGCTGACCACCCACCTTCTGAGGATTGCCCATCCTCTGAAATCTGCAGGTGCAACTCCCTCGACTTGGCATTCAGCTCACTGTGGAAAGGAAGAAGGGCCATGAATCCTTAAAAATGCTTTACTGTTTTTTTGAAATTTTTTTTTTTTTCCTGATGATAGAAAGGAATGCAAATCACCATCAAGATTTAAGAAACAAAGAGATATATAACCAAATTACAAAGATTATCTGCAACTTCACCATCCAGAAATAGTTACTGTTAATATTTGGTGACTGGTCTCCTAGGGTAATCCAATGGGACTTTCTGAATGATGGTGGAAAGGTTCTGTAGAGCTGCTATCAAATTCGGTGGCCACTAGCCACATACAGCTATTCAGAACTTGAAATGAGGCCAGTGCAAACTGAGGAACTGGGTTTAATTTTGTTTGCTTTTAATTAATTGAAATTTAAAGAGCTACATGTGGCTAGTAGGTACTGTATTGAAAGATATAGCCATATAATTGTCTGAAAACAAATATAGAACATAACATACCTCTCTCCTCCTTTGTAACCTATTTTTTTCACTTATGATATCATGGACATCTTTCCATGTCAATAACTACAGAGCAACATCCTTTTTCATAGGTGTCTAGTATTCCACGCTCTGGCCTTAAGAGATTTTATTCAGCCAGTTCCTTAATAACCAACCCTTAATAATGGGTTGTTTCCAATATTTTGTAATTATAAACAAGCTGAGATAAATATCCTCATACATATATCTTTGCACACACTGTGTGATTATTTCCTTAGGAAAAGAGCAACTGTCAATCAAAAGGTACGTGCATATAAGAGATTTTCTTTTTTTATACATATTGATGACCTCCAGAATGATTATTCTAATACATACAGTATTTCCACTGGCTTTTCTCACTTTTTCTTTACCAACCTATAAGGCGAAAAACAATCTCTTTTGTTTAAGTTTGCATTACTTCAGCTATTACTGAGATTGAACATCGCTTCAGATGTTTCTGGCTATCTACGGCTCTTACTTATGCTTTTCTAGTACAGAAGTTTTGCCCAGTTTTCTAAGAGAGTGCTCATATTTTCATTAATAATTTATAAGGCTCTTTATATTATACATGGGACACCTTCTTCCATTACTTTTTCTAATTATGGTTTACGCACCAGAAAGGGATTGATTTCTGTATTTTTGTACTCAGCTACTTTACTGAAATATTATTTACATTAGTTTTTATAATATTATTATTTCTACCCTATATTCATCATTTCTAATAGCTTCAATTGATTTTCTGCAGTAGTCTAAAGATGCAATAATATTATCTCCAAGTAATGATTAGTTTTGCCTCTTACTTGTGTACTATTTCTTTTTCTTATCTAATTGCATTAACTAGTACTTCTAGAACAAAACAGTTGGTATCCTTCTCTTGACTTTAGTGGGACTGTTCCTACTACTTATCACTTACAGTGATTTTTTGTTTTTAATCATATGAAAAAAGTGACCATAAATCTTGTTCTAATTAAGTTTTAAAAATTAGAAATGGTTATTAAATGTCACTGAATATCTTTTGGGCATACAGAGAAATAATAAGTTTGTTTTCTCCCTTGATCTAGTGACACAGTGGATTTCATTAATAGATCTCATCACATTAAACCATCCTTGCATTTCTGGTATGAACTCAGTCGGTCTTGGTGTATTATTTTTAATGTGCTACTGGATTCTATTTGATAATACATTAGTCAGAATTCCTACATCATAATTTGTAAGTGGTCTACAATTTTCCTTTTTTTCCATTCTCTTTGTCAGATTTTGGTATCAGTTGGAAGTTTCCTTCCATTCTGCTCTGGAAGGTGTGTGTTTCTAAAGTGGAAGGCCCAACGACAGATCTCTCGTCACAGCAGGGCGTGGGTACGTAGGTGCGGAGTGAATCGATACTAAGAGCTGCCTTCAAAAGAAATCCGTGTCTGACTTACAGCTTCCTCAGATGCTTAATGTACTTCTTTTTAATTTTTTACATTTTCTTTTTTCCTCCCTCCCTCCCTCCCTTCCTCCCTTCTTTTGTATGAACAGTGCTGCAGAACGGTTTTAGAATTTGGCAGTCTTGAGTAGGTGTGGCCATGGAAACCCGGGCCCCTTACGCACAAGGTGAATTCTTCTTCCCAGGTGAGGGTGGTAGTGTTTCTCGAGAGGGTGCTGGAGAACTTCTGGATGGGATCATTCAGCTGAACTACACATACTGGGTTAATGTTGCCTGTAATCAAACAGAGGGGCACCATATTGGCTTTTATTTTTGTTTTCTAGTTGCATTAAGACATTTTGCATCTAAAAGAAAGGCCGAGTTAAATGTCTGGTCTTGGCTCACTGGACCTGTGGCTCAGAGGGTCCAGTGTTCCTTTCATTTGCCATTTACAAACTCTCAAAGCACCTCATCTGGGGATACTCACTGGATGTCCACAGCCCCGGGCTGCCCTAAGTGCCCCTGCTCCCCCCTCGGTTCTGACTGTGGGCACAGCTCTCTGGTGAGGGCCCTCCCTGGGGGCAACATTACTCAAGCAGAGATGTGGGCCTCACTTTGGACAAAACTAACAGCTTGGAAAAGGAAGGGCATCTGGGGTAACTGCTAAATCTGGGGATACCTCCCAGAGAACCCATTTCCCTCTTACAAAGATGTAGGTTTGTTATTTTTGCTTTTGTTTTTTTTGTGGTACGCGGGCCTCTCACTGTTGTGGCCTCTTCCGTTGCGGAGCAACAGGCTCCGGACGCGCAGGCTCAGCGGCCACGGCTCACCGGCCCAGCTGCTCCGCGGCACGTGGGATCTTCCCGGACCGGGGCACGAACCCATGTCCCCTGCATCGGCAGGCGGACTCTCAACCACTGCGCCACCAGGGAAGCCCAGAGGTAGGTTTTTATACCTAACTCAGCTCAGTCAAAACTTTTGGAGGTATTTGATCCAGATAACAGGACATTTCACTAGTGAACAGTTGTGTCTGCTTCGAGGCAATGCTTGCCCCATGGCAGAAAGCCGTGAATATACTGTGTAATCAATAATCAACGGTAGGGCTTCCCTGGTGGCGCAGTGGTTGAGAGTCCGCCTGCCGATGCAGGGGACACGGGTTTGTGTCCCGGTCCGGGAAGATCCCACATGTGGCGGAGCAGCTAGGCCCATGAGCCATGGCCGCTGAGCCTGCGCGTCTGGAGCCTGTGCTCCGCAACGGGAGAGGCCACAGCAGTGAGAGGCCCGCGTACTGCAAAAAAAAAAAAAAAAAAAAAAAAATTCAACGGTAAAGGACTGGAATATGTTGGCCCTTTACTGTGTACCAGGTGGTGTTCGGTGTTCTACACACATCATCTTACTAATCACCACAGTCACTTTCAAGGAGAGATTCTGACTCAGATGGGGACCTGCTGGCAGAGGTTAGAAATTGGGACCCCGACCTTGGCCGACTGGGTCCCGGGAGCCCCTCCCGGCTGCTAAGCGGTGTGGCCTCAGGGGGCAAGGTGTGAGTTACCAAAACACCACCCATACCCAGCTTCATTCACAGAGTTTCTAGGTCGTTCAGTGTGTCCTACCTGCACTTCTGGAACAGGAGGAAACTCCCCACAAATAAATATAAGTAACCCCGATGTTCTCAGACAATACAAAGAACTCATCGCTACTCTTAGCAAAAACCACACCACAGTGGAAAGATGTGTCCGGTCCCAGGCTACTAGGCATCCGGGGTCTCAGCACTGACTCAGAATCACCGAAAAGGAATCACCCATTCTGCAACGTTTCTGTCTTGTCTCCATAGGAGTCTCTCTGGGCAACACAGGGCTCCCGGTGGGCCCAAAGCCTTCCGGACACCCATAATCCCCCCATGTGGCACCCCCCTTCCACAGGAGGAAGCAAAGGCCACGGACAACCCACAAGGCACCTCCTCCCCTCTGCTCACACCGCAGACGGTCACATCCACAGCCAGCCGGGTGCCCTGCCCTCACCTGGGCGCCCCTGCCGCGCCACCACCCACCTGAAGCACCAGGATGGCTCAGCAGCGAGGCTCGAATATTCTTCACCAATAGCTTGAGCTCATGAGCCCTTGGAGGTTTGGGGGGGCAGGATTCCTGAGTAGATGAAGTGCGCTGCAGATGCTGCAAAAAGGAAGACAAAGAACGGTGAGCCGTGGCACAGAGGCAGTGGCCGCTGGACACCTGCTCCACGGAAGGAATCTTCAAGAAAACCTCCAGAGGGAGCCTGGCTCCCAGGCCTGCTCTGTAACAACTGGGGAGGGAGGGTACCAGTCACCCACAGCTGCTTCCCCTCCTTGGAAGCCTTGTACATCCCACAGAAAGCGAGCGAGGGAGTTAAGCATTCGCCCAGAGAGGACTCCCCTGAACCTCACTGTGGGTGGAGATGGGGCCACGCGTGACCCAGGGCAGGAGCTTGAGACAGAGTGGGGCGCCCTCCCTGGGATGCAGGGGCCCACTGCCCACTAGCACTAAGTGTGACACCAGCCAGGACACTGGCTACTTCCCACCTCCTGGCAGACCTGCCATCCATGTGGGGAGGATCTAAGTGTCATCCAGGCGCCACGCTAGGGACAAAGCAGAGGCAGGTACCCCTTGAGCCTGCTTCATCCCCATATCCTCAAAGGGGCATCAAGGTGTTTCCAACAGAGAGCTCCCCAAGCTTGTGGGACCTCACCTTCAGACCAGCCTTTCTCAAGCTAGCTTCCACCTCCCACTCATGGCTACGAGTGTTAGTTACAAGGGGCTCCTTAGGTACAAACATTTGGGAATCCTGGGAAAGCTTCTCAGAGACATCACAGGCCTCTGCACAGCGAGCGCCTCCCAGGGAGGGATCCTAAGAGCTGATCTGACCTCAGAGTGCTTTTGTGGGGGGGGGATGCTTACTAACATCTCAAGCGACTGTAGTGTTCTTTAGGTCACCACGTAGAAAACATGATTCTGAGCCAGGGCAGGGCCTTGCCCACTGTGAGCTGCAGGTGCTGGGAGGCCAAGAAGTAATCACAGAAGTCCTCAAGACCCAGGTCCCTGTGCACTGAGGACAGAGCAGCCCACATGTCTGGGGTGGAGATGCAAGGTTTTCTCAATTGCGTATGCGTGATGGCCAATCTTATGTGTTGACTTGACTGGACCGTGGGGTGCCCAGCATGTGGTCAGACGTGATTCTGGGTATGTCTGCGAGGAGGTTCTGCCTGAGATTTACATTTAGATCAACAGACCGTGGAAAGCAGATTGCCTTCCCCACTGCGGTGGGCCTCGTCCAATCAGGTGAAGGCCTGAATAGAACAAAGGGCTGACTCTCCCTCAGATAAGAGGGAATTCCTCACGCCTGACTGCCTTAGAGCTGGGATATCCATTTTTCCCTGTCTTTGGACTTGAGTGGAAACATCAGCTCTCCTGGGTCCCAGCCTGCTGGCTTCTCCTGCAACTCTTGGGGCTTGTCAGCCTCTAGCATGAGCCAACTCCCTAGAATAAGTCTCCTTATATGTATAAATATATATATTTTATACATAAATATATAGTTGGCTCATGCAGTTATGGAGGCTATTTTATACACACACACACACACACACACACACACACACACACATCCATTGGTTCTGTTTCTCTAGAGAACCCTAATATAATATGCGTGTTATTTTGATACATACAGTCTACAAATTTATTTAAAAGCATTATTGAATTTATGGTAGTCCCGGTCCCTTTATTTTCTGAATCAGTGTATTCTAAAAATGCACTACTATTTTGTGAAGTTTCTCAAACGTTGACATTAAAAATGTATAGTCATATTCAAAACAGGCAGCTCTGATCTGAACTAAGCCACCAGGATAGAATTACTGAAAGAGAGAACAGCCAAGCCTCTCTGCTCTCGCCTCTGGGAAGCCTGGCCTGACCCCCCGTCTCTGGGCCGAGCCCCACCTGGCGGCACAGCCCTGGGAACCCTGCGCGCACACCCACGAGCCCCTCCCTCTGCTCGGCTGCTTACTCAGCTGCTCCTCTGCTGCATCAGGTTTCTCCTGTTCTGATAACCTTCAACCCAGAGCGAACCACAAAGCACTGTGATCCCCCGATATCTGTGCAGTGAATCAAAGAGATTTTGTCTCCAGGCTCTACACATTCACAGTGGTGATGCCCTAACAGGAACCAGAGACCGAGAGCCTGCATCAAAAAATCATATGAAAAGTTATACTTTAGGGACTTCCCTGGATCTCCAGTGGTTAAGACTTCGCCTTCCAAGGCAGAGGGTGAGGGTTTGATCCCTGGTCAGGGAGCTAAGATCCTACATGCCTTGTGGCCAAAAACCCAAAACATAAAAAACAGAAGCTATACTGTAATAAATTCAATAAAGACTTAAAAAAACAAGAAGTTACACTTTCACACTGACTTCAGCCCCCACTATATAATAACAGTGGCTATTCTACATGCCACATAAAAATACTGGAAAGACATAGGAAAAATAACTTTAGGGACTGTAAGTGTATGTTTTGCATAGTCATCACGAAAAGATCTGCTCATGACTAGGAGAATTAATTGACCTCAAGCCAAGGTTTTTAGATGTGTCGCCAAAAGAGATGTGCGGGACCAAGCCCAGGGAGGCTGTCCTGGGCGAATGCCCTAGACGTGAATTTAGCCAGAGAATTGGCACCTAATTGGGCGGGGGGGAGGTCGCCAGCGGGGGAAGGACCCCACAGAGGAGATGGCCTCATGTGTCCGCACTGCCTGAGGGTGACAGACCCCTGAGAGGCAGTGTGGACGCAGGCTGTCCCCGTCCTGGGCTAAAAGTCTGTGGGTCCAGTGCGCTCACTCTGCCTGCCTCGGGGCAGTTCCCAGGTACCTTAGTTCTGGAAGGGTGCGATCCCAGACAACAGTCTCTGGGGGCACAGCAAAAAGTCAAGTTCTGGTTCCTAAAAGGAGAGGATCTGGGCTACTTCGGCTTGGACTCTGCTGAGCGGGCCAGACTCCTCTTCCTTTCCTCCCATGGGGCTTCGGAACCCTGTGCCCTGAACTCAGAGCTTTGCCCCAGACCGTGGTCATCACCCACCAGCAAGCGACCATGCAATCTCGCTCTACCGCGGGGGCGGGTGGGGGTGGGCAGAGGCAAGGTGCAGGGATGGGGGGCGAGCGTGGGAAATGCACACAAATTCTCCAGGCGGGTGGACCACAGTCCTTCAGGGGGTCATGAAGCACCCACAACCCGGTGAACTGGTTTACCTGAACTCCCCTCACATCCGTAGGCTTTGTGCTCAGAACCGCTGATGGGGACGCAGAGCTAACCAGGTGCTTCACAATATCCTTGAGACTTTCAGAGACTGCATCTGCCCCAACCGCCTGGTCCTGCCGAAAGAGGAGGGAGTCACCAAACCATCTCGTAACCAGGCACATGTACGAGTGGGCAAGCAAATGCATGGCTCTCCAGATGTCCCTGGGACCAAACAGACTTGGGGGTCACCAGGGCTCCAGGAGATCAGACTAGGACAGTGAGACACTCACTCACTCTTATCTTTGCTGATCTCATAAGTCATTCATCCTCCTTGTTTTTTTTGTTTGTTTTTGTTTGTTTTTTTTGCGGTACGCGGGCCTCTCACTGCTGTGGCCTCTCCCGTTGCGGAGCACAGGCTCCGGACGCGCAGGCTCAGCAGCCATGGCTCACGGGCCCAGCCGCTCCACGGCACGTGGGATCTTCCCGGACCGGGGCACGAACCCGTGTCCCCCGCATTGGCAGGCGGACTCTCAACCACTGGACCACCAGGGAAGCCCCATCCTCCTTGTTTTTAAAAGTTAAAGATAAGACATGTGCAACATAGACATGTGTTAACATTTCTGTGTATATCTTTTCAGTCCTTTCCTGTAAACATACAGGCACATGTTTTTTCTTTCTTGCCTGATGTTTGATTTTTTTTTTATTTTTTATTAAGAGGTAGTCAAGGGACTTCCCTGGTGGTCCGCTGGTTACAACGTCACCTTCCAATGCAGGGGTTGCGGGTTCAATCCCTGGTTGGGGAGCTAAGATCCCACATGCTTTGCGGCCAAAAAAAAACCAAAACGAAACACCAAAACATAAAAGCAGAAGCAATCATGTAACAAATTCAATAAAGACTTTAAAAATGGCCCACATCAAAAATAAATAAGAAGAAAAAAAAATAAATGGTATTCAAGTAAATGGAAAGGCTCAATAAAAATGAAGACAAGCTTGTAGAAGAATAACACAGCAGGATGACTTGCATCACCAGGTGTCAAGTTCTATAAGGCTACAATAATTAATACCCAACAGAAACGCGCTCATGTGTCCTAGAATGTTCAGAGCACCACTATGCATAATGACCCCAAACTGGAAACTACCTAAGTATCCATCAATACCTGAACAGATACACAAGTTCTGGTGCAGTCACACAATGGAATACCACAGGGCGATGAGCACAAACAATGTTACAGGCACACACAAAGACACAGATGAATCTCACAGACATAATGTTAAGTGAAAGAAACCAAACACGGAAAAACACATACACAGTACTGCATGACTCCTTTATTTAAAGTACCAAAACAAGCAAAACTAAGCTAATGCTGTTTGTGGGCAGAATCCTAAGATGACCCTCAACGAGTCATGTTCTGCATCATCCCCTCGCCTGGAGGGCAGGTGGCGCCCGTGACTTGCTTCCAGCCAACGGAATACGGCAAAGTGATGTGATGGCCAAAGGTTATGGTATATACAGCTCCCTCTTAGCAAACCAGAGCAAGAGATTCTCCTCCTAACCTTGAAGAAGTCAGCTTCCACGTGTGAGGGGGGCCACATGGCACAGAACTGCAGGGCTTCAAGGAGCTGAGAGCAGCCCCAGCCCACAGCCATCAAGGAACTGATGACCTCAGTCCTACAACCACAAGGAACCGAGTTTTGCCAACAACCATAGGAGACTGGAAGAGGATCCCGAGCTCTAGGAAGGGCAGTCAGCCCAGACCATGATGACAGCCCATGAGACCCTGAGCAGGGGGCCCAGTTAAGCCTGGACTGACTGACAGATACTATGAGGTAAATGTGTGTTGTTTCACGCTGCTGGGTTTGAGGTAATTATTAGTTGCAAGCATAGATAAGTCATACATGTTAGAAGTCAGGAGCATGGCTACCCTTTGTAGGGGCTGCAGGTAGTGAGTGGAAGCGGGTAGAGGGGGTTTTCTGGGGAGCTGACCCTGCTCTGTTTGTGGCGCTGGGCGCTGGGCACTCATGAATGGTCAGTGTGTGAAAGCTTCAATCAGCTGCGCGCTTACAATATATGCACTTTTCTGCATATCTTATCTCTCAATTTTTAAGCAAGGAGGATCTATTTTTTAAAATCTCAGTTAAAAGCCTTGTTTAAATATAATAGCTTCTGTTTTGAACGCTTAAAAGCTGGATCTGGCTGGACACTTGCTAAAAGAAAACGTCGAGCCCTGCCAGCCCTGCTGCCATCCACGCCATCGTTCGTGGTTTCAGGAGAGCAGCTGCAGTGTGGTGGGTGCCGGTGCTCGGCCACCCTGGCCACGATTCTGGCTCTGCCATTGACGGCTCCAGGGCCCTCTGTGTCCCTCGTCACTTCTGGCGTAAATGTCCCCACTGTGGGGCTCCAGCACCCCCTGCGCAGGGGGATGGACACTGGCAGGACTTGATTTCCACCAGGACCACAGACCTATTGAAAAATCTTCCAACTTGCGGGGCTGGAAGTGATTTCAGAAATTGGTCTGTGGTGTCCCAAGGACAACCAGCTGGCCAGGCCTTGTTACAGCAAACTTAGGCCAAATCTGCCATTTACTGAAAATCTACTCTCTGCCAGGAACTCTAAACTAATAATAATCAAAATGGCTCACACTTATGTCACTCTTAGGATGTGTCAGGCCCGATGCTACGCACTTACACATATTAACTAGTTTAATCCCCACAACCACGTTGAAAATCATCATCCCCATTTTACAGATGAGGAAACTGAGGCACAGAGAAATTAATTAGCGTGTGTGGGGTCTCGCAGCTCATAAGTGGCAGAGCTGAGAGTTAAGCTCCAGGGTCTGCACTGAGAACCGCTCCGCCATCATCTTTCTCTTATTGCAATAGGTTCTTGATACCCTTATTTTTAAACTGAGGTGAATTCACATAACATAAATGTAACCATTTTAAGGTATGCATTTCAGTGATGTTTAGTACATACATACACGGTGTTGTAAAACTATCACCTCTATCTAGTTCCAAAATATTTCCATCACCTCCAAAGTAAACCCTTTACTCATTAGCAGTCACTCCCCAATCCTCCCCACGACAGCCCCTGACAGCCACTAATCTGCTTTGCATCTTCATGGATTTGTGTATTCTGGGTATTTCATAGAAATGGGATCATGTGACATGGTCATTTATGTCTGGCTTCTGTTACTGAGCACAATGTTTTCAAGGTTCACTCCTAATCTAGCACATATGAGTACTCCAATCTTTTTAACGACTGAATAATAGTCCATTTATGGATGTACTGCACTTGGTTTATCTATTTCTACCTTTTTTAACCCGCACATTTCTCCTCACTTGACAGAGGAGGAAACCAAGGGGGAAAGATGGGTCCTGGGGTGCTCAGAGACCATCACATTTTAGATCCACAGAGCAGCTGACTTGGCGACCTTCCTTTATAGCTGTCCCCCTGCCCCCATGCCATCTCAACTACCAGGGGTCCAAGGGGTTACTAAGTCCACAGGACCCAGCTCCAAGGGGCTACTAAGTCCACAGGACCCAGCTCCAAGGGGCTGTTTAATCCCACAGGATTACTTCATTGGGAAAGTCACGCTTCTCGTTAATATGGGGAGCCCATGGTTGGCAGAGAAACGTACAGGGCCTTGTGGGGAGCAAGGTGTGAAGAGTGCGCACAGCATGCCACTGAGTGGGTGAGAATGGGGGAATAAGGTCCGTTTTGCAAAAAGAAACCTAGGATGGGTAAACGAAAACGAAAGAAACAAGTGAGCAGAGAGCAGGGCATGGATGGGGTGGAGTTCATGAACAACAGTTCATGTAATTTTGACTTTTGAACTGTGTTAATATTCTGCACGTTCAAAAACTACGTAAATCAACAAAGATGGGGGACAAAACCTGAAACGGTACTAACAGAAGCAAATGCTGACATCTGCTTACATGAACTCACATCCGGTTGGTACCATAACCACACAGAGGAAAACACTTAATTTGAGTAGTTTTGGAACACAGAACTCAGTACCCCCTCGGCGGGATACACTCTGCTATGAAGACCAGCAGAGCAATCTTGAACTTAGGAAGTCTGATGTCAGAGGTGGCAGGGGAGCCGCTTACAGAACCGTTCTGTGTGTACTGTAGGCCTGAAAAAGCAGTGCCAGGTGGGGGAAAGCAGATGCAAACGTGGGCGGGAAGGAGAAAAAGAAAATAAAGCAGTGACTAGGGAAACACTTAACACGCGAACTTTGTACAACTAAACGGTCAGGCCAACGATTCCACTTCTGATGTATGCAAGGGAAAAGAATTACCGTTCAAACTTCTTAGTCTTAAAAACAAACTGCCTACACCTATATCAAGGCACAAACAGTTATACTATTTATGGACAAATTATTACATTTTGCATGATCTTTCCAGCAACTGAAAGCGACAGCACCCATGTGACTCGGCAGGCCCCTCCTTCTCCCAAATTCACTTCCTCGCACCCCCAGGACCACAGGAAGCGGGGAGATCACCTTCAGACTTGAGACACAGCTATGCAAAAGCTGTGGGGAGAAAGGAGGTGGTGGCCTTGGAAGCCAGGCTTTGGACTCAGGCTGAGCTGTAGGTGAGTCGAGCGCCCTCACAGTGAAGGAAAGCATCTGAGGGTCAGGTGTGATAGAGCGGTGAGGAAAGCCTAGGTTCCATCACTGCCATGGTTTTCAACCACTGCACACAAGTGCTTTAAAAAATCCCCGGTCCAATTAGACCTGCCTGGGGGACAGGGCAGGCTTCAGGATTTTTAAAAGCCTGGGGGACAGGGCAGGCTTCAGGATTTTTAAAAGCTGCCAGGTGATTGCAGGTGCAGCCCAGGTGAGAGCTGGCATTAAATCCACGGAAGGCCCTCCCCACCTCCCCTGCCCCCCACCCCGCCCACCAACGCTGCCCCATCACTGCCCTGTGCATTCCCCGGGATCACACATCAGACACGCATTAATCAGAGGCCCCATCTCCCAGGGCAGGTGGTCATAATGTGCGATGTTTGCGCGTACACGAGGCAGGAATCACAAACACTCACGGACTGACCTCCCCCGGCGCTTTGGGCCGGATCGTAATGGCCATCTCTGGCGCGCTGATGAAGGACCACTTGACCTGAATGTCTTCTCTCTTCTCCTTCATGTGGAGCTCCAGCTATTAAGGAAAAGAAAAAAGATTATTGGAGGACTGCTCTCTTCACTGGAGCCTCAAAATGTGTCTGTGTGTTCATTTGTTTTCTTAGACCGTTATTTATCGCCTCCTTGGCATATGGTGTGCTTTCAAAATGGAAAGGAGGGTCCCAAATCCCCTGACCTCCCTTTCCCTGTTGTGTAGCCCACCCCGCCCTCCCCGGCGCCTTCCTCTGCCCCAGCCTGTCACTTGGAGAGGAACGTTAGGGTCGGGGCTAAAGGCCAGGTGCCATGGAAACCCTGCAGCCTCTCGATGGCCAGCCCTCTGCCTTGCAGCTCTCTTCTGAGAGCACCACCAAGGCATAATGGAGCCGGAGGGACAAAAAGAAGGGAGCCGGACGCCTTGTCCAGCCCCACATGCTGACACAGCCCCCGAGGCTTGTGTACAGAGCCGTCAGCATTCTTACCCTCTCTTGCCGGGGCCACTACACCACCTCCACTTGGACTCTGAGCTCTCCCGATGCCCCTTCCGGCCCTACCCATCTGTTGTGGGAGAATAACGCCTGCCCCCCCAAAGATGTCCGCACCCCAATCCTTGGAACCTACAGGTGTGATTAGGGTAAGGACCTTGGGGTGTGGTGACAACCCTGAATTAACCCAGTGATCCCTGGGGAAGCACAGGAGCCCTTAAAAGTGGAAGAGGAAGACAGACGAGCATGCCAGGGATTTGTGACTGGAAGACAGAGAAGGATGCCAGGAACCCAGGAATGAGGTTGCCTCTCGAACCTGGGACCTTGCCCTTAGCTGACAGCCAGCAAGGAATTCGACCCGCAGTCCTGCAACCATAAGCAGCGGAATCCTGCTGATGACGGGTGAGCAAGGAAACAGATTCTCCCCCAAGAGCTTCCAGAAAGGAAGGCAGCCCACCAACACCAGGATTTTAGCCTGTGTTGGACATCAGACCTCCAGAATGGTGACATGATAAACGTGTGCTGTTTTCAGCTGAGATTATGGTGACTTGTTTCAGCAGCTAGAGCAAACTAATACGCCATCCTCCTCCTTCAGCTGGAGACTCATTCGAAAGCCAAAATCTTGACCCTTCCCACCTCCACGCCTCTGCCCCACCACCCAGGGAAAGGGAAGGAGAGAAGGGCTTTAGACTTGTTTTCTTAGTACTCAGTACTCTCCCTCACACTAGCAACTAGCATGAGGTAAGAGAAATGATGCTTCCCTTGCCCTATAATTCTGGGTGACTCTCGCAAAAGTGCACTTTAGGGCTTCCCTGGTGGCGCAGTGGTTGGGAGTCCGCCTGCCGACGCAGGGGACACGGGTTCGTGCCCCGGTCCGGGAAGATCCCACATACCACGGAGCGGCTGGGCCCGTGAGCCATGGCTGCTGAGCCTGCGCGTCCAGAGCCTGTGCTCCCCAACGGGAGAGGCCACAACAGTGAGAGGCCCGTGTACCGCAAAAAAAAAAAAAAAAAAAAAAAAAGTGCACTTTAATTTCATTGCCACAGTCCCCGAGTCGCTCCCACCAGGTCGGGGAGAGGGGTTAGCCACTCGTCTCTATGCATCTTTTATCTGAAGAACAGCGGAGGACGGGATGCCTCCTGCCATGAGCATTAATAATTCACCAACCTCTAGCAGCTGCCCCTGCTCTGAGAGGTAATCCACAGGCTGCTTTTAAACTATGGTAAGAGATCAAAGATACAATTGTGTTACCTGTATCTGAGCTGCCGAAAAGGGCACATAAACAGTATCTCAGAAACTATGTTTCCTCAGTGAATGTTTGTGGTCCTTGCTGGACTCACCCCATCCTGAAACACGTGTCATGCTGGGTACGTGTGTCCCAGACTTTAAAATAATCTTCTGATCACACTGTCCAAAAAACTAAGTGGGGGGAGCAGCAGGGCTTTAACATCTGACAAGTCCACGAGGTCAACTTAACCTCTTCGACTCTCGGAAAGGGAATGTTACCAGGGTAGGGCTGGGGAGGCTGGGTTTCAGAGAAAAGCCATTTAGGGAGCCAGAAATTTTTGTGCTTGCTCTGGTTGTTCCAAACCATGTCTTTTAAGCAAAGCAAATGGAATATAATCTTCCCCTGTGGTTGAGAACCCTGAATGATTTGCGCTCGTCCCCCAAATTAGCAGTCAAGCACAAGGACAGAGGAGAGGGAACGGCCTGAATCAGCAGAGACCCCCGACGCAGACTCAGAAATTCACAATTTTTACACACCGGCTACACAAGAGCTTCAGTGAACTCCTGCTTCTGTGTGTGTGACATGCACAGCTATCTGATGGTTTAGGCATCCAAAAGTTTCACTAATAGGTCTATTATAATATTACATATGTCTCTACTTATAATTGCTTTATGTATAATTATTAATGTTACATATACAATATATAAATGTATCAATCATAAAAGTTATAATTATGTAAGTCTAATATAATTATTATAACAATGTCTATTATCCAAAAAATAATGGTAATACTCATCCTTTAACATATAAAAATAATAAGGGGTCTTTTAAAGCTGACTTTTTCGAACACTAAAAGGAGGAATGCCAAGTCCAGCCCCAAGCTGTTTTCCAAGCTGCAGGAGACTTCTGAGGTCTAGTACTTGATCCTGAAATAGAACCACCTGCCTTCTCTCAGATGACATTTTCCTTAATCTAACAGTCGACACACCCTTGATATGCTTCAGTGCCTTGAAAAATACCATATCTCCCGTACTGGATGGTTGGGAAACTCTGAATTCGTTATATATACGTGTACATATGTGTGCGTGTATATATATGTGTCTGTGTATATATCTATGTGTGTATATATGTGTGTGTGTGTGTATACATACACCTATTTCACACACACTTTATTTCCTACGGAGACAATATGGAAGGTGACAGTTCGAAACTTATGAAATGAACAGTAATTAATGAAAACAGGAGCATGCACGTCTGATTGCACCCCTCTCACCCTGCAGGTTTATGAGAACTGTTTTCCTAGGACTCGCTCAGTCTCCCCAACTTTACCTGTAGATGAAGCGGGGAGAGCCGCACACTGTAGAGCGGGCGCCCCGTGTCCTCGGACGAGGGTAGCCCCACGCTGACCAGGAACTGGATGGTCTCGCCCACGACATGACAAAACACCACCTAGAGAAGGGGCCATAAAACAACGGAACTTTACGCAAGAGAGAGGAGAGCTTGCACCTTACCCATCTTCATTTCACTGTACAAAATAATCTGGACTCTATAAATCAGCAAGGACAAGAATTCAGAGTTTCAAATATGGATGAATACCCAGATTCACACCTTTTCTACTATGCAGTCATTTGAAAACTAGAAACAATATTTCAGATCTCTTCTTCCTGGTGGATTCCTGGGAGCTAACTCTGGCTTGCCCAAAGCTAGCTAGGATCTTTCCACTCATAAAGATCTTTTTCTTTAAACATGGCTTCGCTCTATTTCTCCACGCAGCCGATTTTAAATTGCCCAGACAGTTCCACATTCACATGGAGTGAACGCCATTAGCCACCGTCTCTCACTAAAAATGGGCCTTAAAAAGAAAACGTCTTATGGATGTTACAAGGAAAAAATTAAAAACGTACCGAGAACGCAAGAAATTGTTTCTATTTTAATAAATTTTAACCTATTGTGGTTTTCAAAGATGCAGGGATAATTCAAAGAACGAATGAAATATTAAACAGTTACAAAATGATATAGCCTTAACAAAAATAGAATTATAAAATGAGCTCAGGGCTTCCCTGGTGGCGCAGTGGTTGAGAGTCCACCTGCCGATGCAGGGGACACGGGTTCGTGCCCCGGTCAGGGAAGATCCCACATGCCGCGGAGCGGCTGGGCCCGTGAGCCATGGCCGCTGAGCCTGCGCGTCCGGAGCCTGTGCTCCGCAACGGGAGAGGCCACAGCAGTGAGAGGACCGCGTACCGCAAAAAAAAAAAAGTTGTAAAATGAGCTCATTTAAAGACCTATGAGACAAAATAATTACATCAGGAATAAACCTGACCATATTCCTGACATAAATCTCAAAGCATTTTAGAGGGATGAGTGTGAATGCTGCTACCGCACAGAGAAGTATAGCGTTTCTGTCACAGAGTCCCCCTACTGGAGCAGACCTTCCAGAACGAGGGGTCGGCCACCCTCCTGGCAAAGATGCCAAGCAAGCCCAGTGTGGGAGGACCAGAAGGCCAGGTGCCAGGTGTGCAAAGGCAGAGGGAGGAAGGGCAGTGGGAGAGGATGGAGGGGGTCCAGTAGGCGGCCCGTGCGTCCGGCCAGAGCCGGGTTGGCAGAGGCTGAGGGTACGGCGGGATGGATTCCACGTTCCCCAGGGAACTGCTGACCCCATATTGGATGGTGTCACTTGGGAAGGAAGGAAAAATTCTTTTAATTCTCTGGTGGATTTAGAACCTAAAATACCAAGCAGGAAGACTGTCAAAACATTTACTTTGTCAGGATAACTGCTATTTCACAAAGTTCAGACTAAAAACATGTCCCCCTGCTGATCCCTGGCTAACCCACTCCGCTCGGGGCCCACCGCCCCTCCAACAAGAACCTGAGCTGTACCATACCAGGCTGCCTGCAAGGGGCCCATTTCCAGTGTCCACTATAAATGCTCTTGACAGAGCAGGGTTAGAAAAAGGAAATCTTGCCTTTTCCAAATACTGGCAGAAAACCGCACCACCCTTATTTTCATCCGTTCTTGTCAAGTCCCTCTCAGAGGACTGATTTATGTGGGTTATTTCTACATCTTCATCATGTTATTGCATCTCCAGAGCTCATCAAAGGGTGGCACAAAAAAAGTTTGTATAAGAAATGTCATGTATTCATTTTAAAAATAAATGCTCTATAAACAACCCTTCTAGAAGGAACTTGTTTTTGGCAGAGCCACGTGGCATGCGGGATCTCAGTTCCCCGACCAGAGATAGAACCTGGGCCCCCTGCATTGGGAGCGTGGAGTCTTAACCACTGGACCGCCAGGGACGTCCCAGAAGGAATGGATTTTGATGTCGGATGAGTTATACACACAAGTGACACGACTCTCTGTACTTTGTCTCACTGCTTAAAATTAAAAACCAGACGGTGACTGGTTGACTTCTTCTTTGGAAACGTCTACACTAAGCGAATTAGAATGTTACCGAGAACACTGACAGCTTCCTTAGCGCCCTGACTCAAGAAAGAGTTTGGTTTCCCTTTGTACCCAGTTCTACGAAAAGCTACCCCACTGCTCCATTCCCGATACACAGATAGCCCAAGCACCTGGTTAAAAGCAAATAAACAAATAGTCCAACAAAGATTTTAAAAGACTTTAAAACTTCTAGAATGCAAGCCTCCAAAGGTCACAATTACCATTCAAGTCACATCAGGAAAGTAAGTGGAGTCACTAAAAATGGGACATCGAAGGGTCTGAACGCCCTTTCACAGAGGCCCCCCTGGAGGGTCTTCCCTGGCCCTATGGCTTTCTGACCCTCTAAATAACACCTGTCATATAAACCGACCATTTCTTGGCCTCTCTTTAGTATATTCAGCTGGAAAAACGAATCACATCAACAATCTGATCAGTTTTGATACGGCCAAACAAAATGCCACCAGTGTTCCTAGGGGTTCAGCTGGAGGGATATGACCATTAGGCCAAATCCGGGTCCAGGGCCAGGCTCTGCCCCTGCCTCTCTGAGAGTAATAATGTCCCATTTGCCAAATGGATGAGAACAAAATGGAAAGCAGGCTTTAAAAATAAGTAATCTTCTTTTAGTGCATTAAGGTGTCATCCACAACGGGGATTAAATTCTCTCACCCAGGCAAACAGCGGCGAGGCCGTCCGCACCCCCAAGGGGTCCCCTCTTGGAACAGCAGAAGGCAGAGTCACCTGATGCCAGGTCAAGCAGACCCTTCCAGCTAGTGCCAGAGTGTCCAGGGTTGACTTCTACCTACATATGGACGAGCGGGTAGAGACCCTGGTCTTGACCCTAGAGTCTCCCTGCCCAAACACAGTCATGTTCATGGGCTCCCTTCTGAAGTTTACAGGTCAGCTCCTTGGGGCAACCCAATGATACAGAGCTGTTTAAATATGGCTGTCAAACCTTTCCTGTGTGGGCCTCCCCCCGAAGCAGTCTGATATCGGTACTGGATTTTTAAAGTTAAACTGAAGCAATATCTAGCTTCCGTGGTGGAGGCCCTGAAGCAGGACTCCACAAAGCCAAGATCTGGACGCACAGAAGCGAGCTCCCTTGAGAGCAGCCAGCCACAAATCCACCTGCTTTATTCTTGAGATTCTTTTCCCAAAGCAAGCAAAGAGATCCTCGATTACACAAACCATTTCAAAAGTCACACAACAGGGGCTTCCCTGGCGGTGCAGTGGTTGAGAGTCCGCCTGCCGATGCAGGGGACGCGGGTTCGTGCCCCGGTCCGGGAAGATCCCACATGCCGCGGAGTGGCTGGGCCCGTGAGCCATGGCCGCTGGGCCTGCGCATACGGAGCCTGTGCTCCGCAACGGGAGAGGCCACAGCAGTGAGAGGCCCGCGTACCGCAAAAAAAAAAAAAAAAAAGAAAAAAAATCACACAACAGAAGGCTGAACCGTGTATTCATATAAATCCCCTTCCTCCCTCCTCTCTACATACAAGAGCCTTTCATGGGGGGTGGGCTCCACATGGGGAGGGTTTCAAAGGTGCAAGTCTTTAGCCCAAGGAGCAGCTGCACTGACAGGTGAAGGGTCAGGGTCCCTGGTACACCCCCAAGGGTCAAGAGGGGAGGCAGCCGGTGAAAGTGGGCACGTTTCGTTATAACGGCAGGGAGGCCATCAGTCAAGGGTTTTTTTTTTCTCTCTAGCCTCCAGACCTTAAACTCAGTCACATACCTATGCAAATCGGTCTTATCTTCAAACTATATTCCTTTGTTTAGACAGGGGCCTAAAGAATTCCAGGCCTAGGTAGTCCCAGGTTTTGCTATTGCCTGCCAACAAGAAAGTCCTCAGATATCTGTCAATCTCACCACACTTTTCCACTTTCCTTTTCAATTAAGCCTCTTGTATGATTGCCTCAGCTCCTCCTCTGAGAACACTCTAGAGAACCGGAAATAGTTTAATTACTTTTGTCTCCAAAAGAATCAGGAATACAGCTGAGAAAAAGGACCTAAAAGGTTTATGTCACCCAATATATTTCACTTCAATCACGCTATATGACATCGTGTGGGAAAGAACTCCAAAATAAAAATGGAAGTAAAGACCCTTCGCTAACCCTTCAGAGTTCCCAGTCAGATTTCTTCCCCAACTCTGCAACCCAGTCTTGGCCCTGTAAGTATTCTTTATGATGGCACGAGCCTGATAGAAAATATTACTTCTACTCTGGAACAGACTCAATTTAAAAAGTAAACTGCGTCAGAGCTGACTATTCTCAGAACATCTATAAAGTTAACCCTACTTGCCCGCTTGTTCACAACACCTGAGTGAAGGTGTATTTCTAGAAGGACTCTCCCAGTGGACCCAGGTGAAAAATGCTGGAAACAAGATGGCAGCCAACCCCAAGGAATGCTGGGTACATGCTCTATTTCATCCCCTCGAGGGGTGTGCCTTGGACCACACGGGCTCTGATACCCCACCCCCAACTACACCCTCCATCCCTTCTCTTGTTGGGATACTTTAAAAAGAACAACGAGGCTTTTCCGTAATAGTACACGACCAGAAGGTATTGTTACTACATCATGTGGTTTAATGGGAGCATTCCTTGGCCTAAGAATCCAAGAATGTGCTGTGCTCCTCCGTGGACTCTATGCATTAAAAGACATATACAGGACACTTCCTTTAAAAGGAAGGCACTTGGTCACACCTCCACATAATGCCGCTGCTGCTTGATGTGTTCCAACTCGCAAACAAAAGCCCAGCTTACCCGGGGGTCCTTTTACCTGGTCTTCACCAGGCCAAGTACCTGAGGGCTGACTCAGCCCGGAATTCCACATGCCTTTATCCAAACAAACAGGTGGCCCTCCCAGAGACACTGCTCCCATTCGCATCTCAAAGGGCGGGGCCTCCAATGAGAAACTTTGCACCTGCCCTTGGAAAGACCTGGCTTCAAAACAATTTCACAACCGGTTAGTATTTTAGCATAAATACCAGGCTAACGTCGTACCTGGAATTTCAAGACATGCAAAGTCAAAAGAGAGTCAACCAAATTTCCTATTTGCAACTACAACTTTGCGTGCTCTACCCTTGCAAAGTAAGGGGTCCACCAAGGTCTGGAAAGAGCACAGGGGTGCCCAGAAGCTCCCAGGGTATATTTTAGTATATGAATGTATAACAGCCTTAGGTAGAAAAAACCCATGTGCTCACAATATACAATTCATCCCAGTGACGGCTGTGGGGTTCCCCGACAGACACTGTGGAATGAGATTCCGGGGGAAATTCCATGCAGTTGCCCGACGTCTGTTTGTTGCTATGGTTTTACGGAAGCAAGGGTTGGTTAGTGCCTTTCAGTTCCTTTTTTCCCATTTTCACCGTCTCTTTCCTGGTGGGGGTGGGTGGGAGCTTAAGTGAAATGATAATGATAAACATGTAAAGAATAATAGTAACAGGGCTGTTTATGGTGTATGGCGGCTGGGGCTGGTTTCTGGAGGCCGACGTGGGTTCAGTTCCAGCCTCTGTTATTCAGCAGCTCTTAGTTCCCTTGCCCGAGTGCCCCAGCCTCTCTTGGCCTCAGTTTCCTCCTCCGTACAATGGGCACAATGCTTCCTTGGGCAGAGAAGGGCTGTGGGCACTAATGAGGACGGACACGGCCCTTATTGCCCGACGGCATCAGAGCTACCACGTGGCAGGGGCCCTGCAGGTGCTGCACAGGCCGGGGCCAGGGAGGGATTCATCCTCTACAGACACAAAGCCTGTGGCTCAGTGAGGGCCTCACACCGAGAAGGCCAGCGTCACTGCAGTCCCCCAGCAGCAGGCGACCCCTGCTTTGCCTGGCAAGCCGTCCACATATACATCCTGTTCACAGGGACACTCGCCACGCTTGCTAAGTACATGTGTGGCCTTTGCAGCGAGTGCCTGTCCCAGCACAACACTCCTAACCCTGCTTCACGTTTGGAGAGCTCCCACGCTGCCCTTGTAGACCTCACGCCTTCACAAAGCTTCCGAACCCACGCATTTGCCCTGGAGCGGTTACAGCTGCACCCCAAGAAGGAAGAGCTGCTCTCAGGCCACTTGGAAAATTAAGTCTGCTCCTTCTGGGTCAAACATTCTGGAGCAAACCTCTCCTAGGACATGAGGAAAGAGAACATAGCTTACACTCTTGTGTAAGAGCGCAATTACAGTCTGAGAGAGAGAAAGGGACTGGGGGCGTGTTGAGACTGGAAGGGAGGACACAGAGAGCCCCGGAGAGAAGGTGAAGGGCAATGCTCTCCTCCGCAAGAAGTGTCCCACCGAGAATGCCTCTTGGTACCGAGCCCTTGCTGGGTCTGCCACCCGGCTAAGCTGAGCGTGTGTCTGCAGACCATGAGCCCTGGAGACCCAGGGGTGCCTCCAGTCGCCACCTGAAAGGATGCCCGTCCACACGAGCACGGGCGTCCTGCCCTGCACGGGGAGAACTCCTTCGGAAAAATGCCCCTGCCCCGGCACGGCTTGCCTCTTGGGATAAATATCTCGTCTTTGTCCTCAGTTCCTGGCACACAGCTCCTAAAGCCCGAGGAATCTCGAATGTCTTTTGTATACTAAGGAGATGACTGGTGGTTGCGGGGCGGGGTGGGGGGGAGCTAGATAACATCAGGATGGAGACTGGGGGCCAGAAAGACCAATGCGTGGTTAGAGGGTAGCAGCTTTGCCACCTGGACTTCAGGGGAGGGGATGGCAACTAGAGAGGGAACACACCCATGCCTGTGATTTAATCAGCCATGCCTCCGTAATGGAACCTCCAGAAAACCCCTAAACAATGGGGTTCGGAGAGCTTCTGGTCCTGGGAGGGCGGCACACGTGGAGAGTGTGGAAGCTCCCCACCCCTTCTCCCTTCCCTGTCCCAGGTACCTGCCATTTGGCCGTTCCTGAGCCACGTCCTTTATTAGACACTGATAATAGTAAGTAAAGTGCTTTCCCGAGTTCTGTGAGCTGTTCTAGCAAACGATCAAGCATTTGGAAGGGGTTGTGGGAACCTGCCGCTTTATAGCCAGTTGGTGGGTACAGGAGGCCCAGACTTGGGGTTGGCGTCTCAAGGGAGGGGCAGTCTTGGGCTGAGCCCTTAACCTGTAGGGTCTGTGCTGTGTTAGTGCCAGAGGCGAGTTGAATTGCAGGACACCCTGTTGGCGTCCTGAGAACTGGAGGACTGCTTGTTGCGTGCAAGAAAAATCGCACACAGTTGGTGTCAGAAGAGTCATGAGTAAACTGCTCAGAAGCCCCCAGTTCAGCCACAGCTGCAGGGTGTGGACTGTGCGTCTCCCACGGGTCCTGCAGGGTGACTCAGATGCTCTAAGCTATGCAAGACCCCACTCTCTGTGCAGGACGGGGGGCGGGGGGCTTGCCGAGGAGCCAGGTACTTGCAAAGGGAGCTGCTCTGGCACACGGGGGTCTTCGGGGGCTGCAGGAAAAAGTCCGAGCACATGGCAACTGGAAGGCAGGGGAGACCCGGTTCTGTTCTGTGAGGGTCGTGCCGGGAGACTCAAGACCAAACCCAAGCTGGGAAGATGCTCACAGAGGGAGACCAGAACCCCATCCTCATCGACTTGATCGAAGACGTGACTAGACACCAGACCCCAGAGTCATCCCTTTCATTACCTCAAACGTCATCCACACGTCCCTTGTCAGGACTGAGTCAGAGGGGTGAGAAACACAGACCCTGACATTCCGGAGGGAGCGTGGAAAGGGGAGGGCGATGTCATTGAATCTCCTGTCTGCATTCCTTGGACACCTTCGGAGTCCTCAGACTCTGCTACGGTTCTTCCCTTCTCAAGAATTACACAGAGCAGAGAGAGCACGTGACGTTGCTGGCACAGGATTCAACCTAAGTTTGGAACCCATGGCGGGTGTTTAGATCCTAAAAGGAGGAAGACACCGTCATAGTGTCCTGCCCGACAGGCAGTCCTAGAGCACGAGCTCCTGGGACAACGCCTGTCCTTCGCTTAACGCAGGGGCCGGTCTGTGGCCTAACAGGAACCCACAGCAGGAGATGAGGGGTGGGCGAGCGAGCGAAGCTTCATCGGCCGTTCCCCATCGCTCACATTCCTGCCTGAACCATCTCCCCTCCACTGCTTCCCACCCCCATCCGTGGAAAAGTTGTCTTCCACAAAATCGGTCCCTGGTCAAAAAAACACAGGAGTCAAGAACTACGAAGAAACTTGTAAAAGAACACAAGATCGTGTGCACTTTCCCAGTAGTTTACTGGGTAAAAAGCTTCCTAGAAGATAGCGTGGACAGCCGTCCATGGTCCTATCCGGGGGGAGCAGAGGAAGGAAGGCTGAGAGCAGAGAGGAAGGGGGCAGACTTAAAACAAAGCTTACGCACTTCTATATATTGTTTTTAACTTTTTGACGGGTATGCACAATTTCTGTAATGGTATTAAAACAAACACAGTTTAACTGTCCACTTTCCAAGGGATGCTTTTCCGGCACTATATATCAAGACCTTTAAAAATAGTCTATTGCTATTTCCAATCTCTGCTCCCTCCTGGCACCTCCAGGCCAGCCCCTGAGATCTGTCCCTCTCTTAACGCTGACAGTGTCAGAAATCAGCAAACAGAAACTGTGCACCACAAAGGGACCTGGGGTCTATCTGTAATAATAGGGCACTCACTGCACAGGGGCACTTCCCAAGCAGGGGCCTTGGGTAGGTGAGGCCAGCAGCAATCTTTCCCTCAGTCCCCCAGCCTTTGAAACTTAGGCACTGGAGCATCTGCTCGCAAGGTCCCTTCCAGCTGTTACGGGCTGTGCCGGTGTCAGCATCCTGCCTTGTGGCCACCAGTTTCCTCCCAATATCTTCCAGAGACTTCTCCATGCTTGTTGCAGGGGTTATGGAACTCTGTGACCCCCGTATCGGCCAAGGGTGGGGAAAGAGAGCTTCCCTGCGCTGCCCCGGCAGAGGTAGCTGGGCCAGCCCCTGGGCGACCAATTCTGGAATCCATGGTGGAGCTGAAGCGTCCTACAACCTAGGAATGCCACTCCCACCCTGGAGATACTCCCGTTCTTGTGCCTTAGGACTCAGGAGACAGTCCACGGCAGCTCTGCTGTACTTGAGAAAAAGAGAAAACTACCTAATTATCCATCAGTGGAAGGTGGAAAAAGCAGCCCTGGTCCACCCAGAATCCTGAACTGTAGTTCCAGCTAATGAACTAGAGCGACACAAATCAACCTGGATGAACCTCCAAACTGTCACGTTCTATTAGGAGAAAGCTTCTTGTGAAATTGTGCACACAGAACAATAAACGTTTGAAATGCCCCAACAATGCTCTAGCTGAGCCAGGGAGGACATACACAAGAGGTGGGGTTCCAGGGGGCTACATGGGAGCTCCTTCTGGGCCGGGGGGCCACCCAGGTGTCCCCTCCTTGCTGTCTGCTAAATGATATGCATTTAATTTGATAATAAAATATACAGAGATACAAGGGTAAGCCTTGTACCTAAGAGTTTCTCAGCACTTCTACAGATACCTTTTGTTAAAAAAAAAAAAAAGAACTTACAATTATTTATGGTATTTGACCAGTCTAATAAGTAACTTCAGCATGTGAGCTCTTAGCAGCTATAAAATAAACTCTATATAATATCTAAATGACTCAAATCTATATATTGTGTTACGGAAATTATTCACATATTATTTATATAACTATATATATATATAGAGAGAGAGATAATTCACCCATTTAAACTATACAATTAAATGGTTTTTAAATATATTTCACAGCATTGTACAAATATCACCAGTTTAGAACATTTTCGTCACCCCCCAAAACCCTGTCCCCGTTCACCTGAGCAGTCAATGTTCACGTCCCCGCAAGCATTACCCGGCCCCAGCCCCTGGACACCACTAATCTACTTTCTGTCTCTACTGATTTATCTACTCTGAATATTTCATATAAGTGGAATCTTATGTGTCCTTTCATGTCTGGCTTCTCTCACTTAGTGGAGTGTCTTCAAGGCTCCTCCACGTGGGAACACGTGTCAGAGCTGCATTCCTTTAGGAGGCCAAATAACACTCCATCACGTGGAGAGGCCGTATTTTATTTATCTAGTCATCAAGTTGATGGGTCAGATTTATTTTTTTGATGTAAGGTGTCTGGCGTTTTCAATAATTCTAAGACAGGATAAATTCCCCCACCCCAGCCTTTTTTCTTTTTTAAGTTGAAGTCTAGCTGATTTACAATGCTGTGTCAATCTCTGCTGCACAGCAACGTGACTCAGTTACCCAACCCCACTTTATTTTTATTTATTTATTTTTTTGCGGTACGCGGGCCTCTCACTGCTGTGGCCTCTCCCGTTGTGGAGCACAGGCTCCGGACGCGCAGGCTCAGCAGCCATGGTTCACGGGCCCAGCTGCTCCACAGCATGTGGGATCTCCCCAGACCGGGGCACGAACCCGCGTCCCCTGCATCGGCAGGCGGACCCTCAACCACTGCGCCACCAGGGAAGCCCTCCAACCCCACTTTAAATTCGCTTCCGCGGTGAGGAAAGGCCCAAGGTAGGTGACGGTGCCCGGCTCACCTTCTCCTGGGCTGACTGGGTCACGCTGGACACTTGTCCCATGGCCAGCTCCAGGGGCTGCTGCAGCGGGTCCTCCTGGAAGCAGAGGAGTGGCGGGCCCTGGAACGGAAAAGCACAGTGAGGAGATGGGCGCAGTGCCAGGCAGGGTGGCTACTTTCTAAAGGCAATGACGTACTTGCCGCAAAGCTCGGCAGACCTCAGAACATGTGGTCTGACTTCCTTTGGTTCAATCCATGCCTCTAAGTAGCAGCAATGGGCCAAAATCAGTAAGGAGCGCAGGGACGAACCCAAAGATGTTGCAATAAAGTCGGCAAAGGATATTTTGAGAGTTCGTGTTTACGGTGTAAGGGGAGAAGCCCAGGCTCCTGGGGTGGACGGTGGGTCTGGAGTACAAACACAGCACCTGGCCAGGCACAGCAGGTTCAAGGGCTGTGCTGCCCTTCTTCTGGGAAAGCACTCTCTCCGGTTTCAGAGAATCACCTCTCCCTGTTCCACGTGGGCGCTGGCACTCTACTGTGGGCGGCCCCCTTCTCCTCTCCCACTGCCCAAACGGCGCGTGACGGGGGACCCGGGGGCGGGGAGTGCAGTGGGAGGCTGTGGCTGCTTCTCCCTGGGATTTGGGATTCCTTGGCTGGAAATGAACTTGGGCCGGTGGCCATGCCCAAGGATCGGGTTCCTCCAGAGCTGCCAGGCTCCTGCCCTCCAGGATCTCCTGGTTCAACCCCGCCCTCGGCTCTGTGCATCCCCGTAAGCTTCCAGAAAAGTCCTCTGTGGCTTGTCGCCCTATGTCCATTTTGGTTCTTGCAATTAAAATCTCCAAGTGCAAGACGTGCGAGTAACGAATATGACCACAAGGCAACAAGATTGATGTTTTATAAAAGAACAAATCAGGCTTGGATTGCCAAGCAAGTCTTGGCCTTTTAAAACTAAGTTCTCTTGAGAAGCTGAACACTTATGCCTACAATACGACCCCGGAACGAAACTCTTCTTAAACTCTTTTCCTGACATGTTCCAGAAAGTACATCATCGTCAAGTGAGCTCCGATCGACTGGCTAAAAAAGAGATTCAGACCCACAACTTCCCTCCGTATCTCATCGATTTCTGAGACTCTCAGCTGTGACGTGCTGGTTCCAACTACAAGGCCAGATCAAGGGTAGGGAATTAAAATGGTACAAAAAGGCACCAAAGCTCTGCTGGCAAGTGCAGTGCAGAGGAACAAGAATGAAGTCATCACGGGGCTGTGTCTTAAGAATTCCTAGTGATCCAGAGTAAACCTACAGGGCACAGAACATTGTCACTGACATGCTTCTAACCTCACCCTGTCTTAGCAACACTGATCTCACCCCTAAAAATCATCAGGGAAGAATTAAATCTATTAAATCTTCTCAAGCGTGATGAAGTCGTGCTTTGGGGGCTGCTCTGCTGACATTCTCCATGGCTAGAGCTTGTTTTGGTGTGACCTGCTAACCGGGGGCTTGGGGATGACATCGCCCTGTGTGCCAAGCTGCGTGGCTGAAAGCGCAGCACCCAGCACAGAGCCTAGCACCAGGCAGGGAGCTGACCCCTTGCGGGAGTCGCTACAGCCGCCGGGACTGCGTGTGAGACAACGCACCTTCTGCACCAGCCTGAAGACACCACGTTGCCTTAAGCAGCCCCAATGCCACCTCCTGCCCCTGCCCGTCAGGAGATGCCATCTATGCCCTCTTAGGTATGACAGCTTCTGAATGAAAACCCTGGAAATATTTTGCTAGGGAAGTTAATGTCAAGGGGCAGTCTCACGAAGGAAATACATTATGAAATTAAAATAAGGACCCAGAGGTTCCCCTTCCCTTTCTGCTTGATCCTTGAGTTTCAGGAAGCCCGGCGTGCATGCGGCATAACCACAAACTCCCACATCTCTGCACCCTGTCCTTGGGAAGGCAGCCCTGTTCCGGACTCAACCCCACTCAGACTAGAGCAAGATTTTACATCCACAGGAAAAGCAACAGGCAGGAATTGCCAGGAAAACACTGAGAAAGCAAAAACAAGAGACTAGCTCTCCTTGACGTTAAGACGCACTCTAGAACCTCTGTGATTCAAAGCGTGAACATACAGACGACTAGTAGGGCTGGAACAGGATGTCCAGAATAGACCACAACACGTGTGGACACGGTATGTGACAAAGGTGGCATCCCAAATCACTGGCGAAAGATGGATTTTTGAAAAATCTGGATATGGGAGGAAACCCAGATAGAAGGCAAACCTCACTCCACCACAAGTAAAGAACACGACCACGCGAAGGGGTGGGGAACAGATCTAACCTGAGAAACTGAAGAAAACAGTATCCTGGCTGCACATAAATGCTAGAATCTAGTCAGTAAATGTGTTTCTCATGGGGGTACAGGTCAGCAATTCAGAAAGTAAGTTATGTGTAAACTAGAATTGGCCAAATAAATATGCTACAGAGAGTAAGTCCCAGATACCTCACTTCTGGAGGAAGAAGTTCAAGATAAGGAAAGGGGAAGATGAAAATGAACTCTGTGCCGTTGACCTGGAATCCAGGATGTAGGTATAGTCGTGGTTTTGAAGATGCAGACAGAGAGCTGTGTGCACATGAATGTGTTAGCGTCCACATATACATTTCCTAGGTCTGTCCACTAAGAGGGTCTAGAAGCAATGAGACCCCAGCAGTAATGAGCACACCTGATGCCCAGATCTTGTTTTCTAAACACTTCTCCAGGAAAAGGAATCAGAGCTGCTTAGAAAAGTGGCTGAATCCAGGGCCAGAGAAGAGGAAAATACAAGCCGAGCTCAGAGCAGACACCTTGTGGAACCGTCAAGAAATGAGATGCTAAGAAAAGAAAAAAGCTATGTGTGTGTGTATATATATATATATCGATGGAAGAACACAAAAGAGCTTCTAATGGCCAAAACAAGAACAGTTTAAGCAACAAAATAAATAGTGATGGTACTGAATTATAACCCATGGAATAAAATAAATACCCATGAGTCCATGCTGATGTAAATAATCAATTACATATATAGATGGAGGAGAAGTGGCAGCTCTTTCTTGCAGTAGGATTCCAATGAATAAACGCAGAAGGAGAGAGGGAAACAGAAAATCATCATTAGGCAAACTCCACAGAAGCCAATGGCTGCAGACTAGATACACAGATGGATGCCAAAATCAGTGAGTGGAAGTATGAGGGGTGACAGGATTTGTACAACCTCAAAGTATCTCCCCAAGTTATGTGGTAACTATAGCAGGAAAGGATAAGAGGAGACCTAAGACGTAAGAAGAGAAACAGGCGGAAATCACCTTAACCAAGGAATGAAGGCCACTGCTTCTCCCCAGCGGTACGCCACACTGCCATCACGCACCCCGCATGACGCAGCACACTGAAAGGGGCGCATCACTTCCGTGGTTTGTATAACTGCAGTCCACTTGTGTGAAAACACCAAACTGAGGGATATTTGGCAAAATAACAATCAATAGTCCTCAGAGTTGTCAAGGTCACAAAGAAACAAGGGAACACTGGGAAACTGTTACAGCCTGCAGGAGACAAACGCAAAGCAGCAACTCAATCCATGTAGGACCTGAATGGGACCCTGGAACAATAAAAGAATACTGGCGGAAAGCCGGTGAAATTCAGGCAGTTGCAAAGTCACCACGGCCTCTGCTGTTGCAGGCTTGCCCCGCATTCCAATTATAACTACCGTACCCCTCCCTCCCCACCCCACCCCCCTGCCCCGCCGCCCCCGGCCTGAGTGAGCCAGAGTCCCCTAATCTGCCACTGCTTGAACCCTGTCCTGTCTGGGCGGGAACAGATGCCTGAGGGCAACCTACACGTAGAGGCGGGGCCAAATCCAAAGCTGAACCCCGGGAGCTGTGCAAACAAAGAACAGAAGGAGCTGTGCAGCCTCAGGAGCAGCGGATTAAATCCCCACAAGCGACTTGAGGTACCTGCATCTGTGGAATACCTGACTAGACAACGAATCAACCCAAAATGGAGGCAGTGGACTTTGGGAGCAACTGTAGACTTGGGGTTTGCTGTCTGCGACCGACTTGTTTCTGATTTTTATGTTTATCTTAGTATAGTTTTTAGCTCTTGTTATCATTGGCAGATTTGTTTATTGGTTTCGTTACTGTCTTCTTTTTTTTAAAATACTTTATAATTTTTTTATTTTAATAATTTTAAAATTTTAATTATTTTATTTTATTATTTTTTTTCTTTCTTTTTTTCTCTCTTTTCTTCTGAGCCATGTGGCTGACAGGGTCTGGCGCTCCGGTCCGGTGTCAGGCCTGAGACTCTGAGGTGGGAGAGCCGAGTTCAGGACATTGGACCACCAGAGACCTCCCGGCCCCATGTAATATCAATCGGCAAGAGCTCTCCCAGAGATCTCCGTCTCAACACTAAGACCCAGCTCCACCCAACGGCCAGCAAGCTCCAGGGCTGGACGCCCAATGCCAAACAACTAGCAAGGCAGGAACACAACCCCACCCATTAGCAGAGAGGCTGCCTAAAGTCATACTAAGTTCACAGACACCCCCAAAACACACCACCGGCCACAGCACTGCCCACCAGAAAGACAAGATCCAGCCTCATCCACCAGAACACAGGCACCAGTCCACTCCACCAGGAAGCCTACACAAGCCACTGAACCAACCTTACCCACCAATAAACAACGGGAACTACAAACCTGCAGCCTGAGAAAAGGAGACCCCAAACACAGTAAATTAATCAAAACAAGAAGACAGAGAAACACACAGCAGATGAAGGAGCAAGGTAAAAACCCACGAGACCAAACAAATGAAGAGGAACTAGGCAGTCTACCTGAAAAAGAATTCAGAGTAATGACAGTAAAGATAATCCAAAATCTTGGAAACAGATTGGAGAAAATACAAGAAACGTTTAACAAGGACCTCGAAGAACTAAAAAGCTAACAAATAATGATGAACAGCACAATAAATGAAATTAAAAATTCTCTGGAAGGAATCAATAGCAGAACAACTGATGCAGAAGAATGGATAAGTGACCTGGAAGATAAAACAGTGGAAATAACTACCCCAGAGCAGAATAAAGAAAAAAGAATGAAAAGAATTGAGGACAGTCTCAGAGACCTCTGGGACAATATTAATCACACCAACATTTGAATTACAGGTGTCCCAGAAGAAGACAACAAAAAGAAATGTCTGAGAAAATATTTGAAGAGATTATAGTTGAAAACTTCCTTAACATGGGGAAGGAAATAGTCAATCCAGTCCAGGAAGCACAGGGAGTACCACACAGGATAAATCCAACGAGAAACACACCAAGACACATACTAATGAAACAATAAAAAATTAAATACAAAGAAAAAATATTAAAAGCAGCAGGGGAAAAGCAACAAATAACATACAAGGGAATCCCCATAAGCTTAACAGCTGATCTTGCAGCAGAAACTCTGCAAGCCAGAAGGGAGTGGCAGGACATATTTAAAGTGATGAAAGGGAAAAACCTACAACCAAGATTTCTCTACCCAGCAAGAATCTCTTTCAGATTCGACAGAGAAATTTAAATCTTTACAGACAAGCAAAAGTTAAGAGAATTCAGCACCACCAAACCAGCTTTACAACAAATGCTACAGGAACTTCTCTAGGCAGGAAACACAGGAGAAGGAAAAGATCTACAATAACAAACCCAAAACAATTGAGAAAATGGTAATAGGGACATACATATCGATAACTACCTTAAATGTAAATGGATTAAATGCTCCAACCAAAAGACACAGACTGGCTGAATGGATACAAAAACAAGACCCGTATATATGCTGCCTACAAGAGACCCTCTTCAGACCTAGGGACACACACAGACTGAAAATGAGGGGATGGAAAAAGATATTCCATGCAAAGGGAAATCAAAGGAAACCTGGAGTAGCAATTCTCATATCAGACAAAGTAGACTTTAAAATAAAGACTATTACAAGAGACAAAGAAGGACACTACATAATGATCAAGGGATCAATCCAAGGAGAAGATATAACAATTGTAAATATCTATGCACCCAACATAGGAGCACCTCAATACATAAGGCAAATGCTAACAGCCATAAAAGCGGAAATCGACAGTAACACAATAATTGTAGGGGACTTTAACACCTCACTTTCACCAATGGACAGATCATCCAAACAGAAAATAAATAAGGAAATTCAAGCTTTAAATGACCCATTAGACAAGATGGACTTAATTGATATTTATAGGACATTCCAACCAAAAAACAACAGGATACATTTTCTTCTCAAGGGCTCATGGAACATTCTCCAGGATAGATCATACCTTGGGTCACAAACCAAGCCTTGGTAAATTTAAGAAAATTGAAATTGTATCAAGTATCTTTTCTGATCACAATGCTATGAGACTAGATATCAGTTACAGGGAAAAAAAGTGTAAAAAATACAAACACATGGAGGATAAACAATATGTTACTAAATAACCAAAAGATCACTGAAGAAACCAAAGAGGAAATCAAAAAATACCTAGAAACAAATGACAATGAAAACACAATGATCCAAAACCTATGGGATGCAGCAAAAGCAGTTCTAAGAGGGAAGTTTATAGCAATAAAATCCGACCTTAAGAAGTAAGAAACATCTCAAATAAACAACCTAACCTTACACCTAAAGCAATTAGAGAAAGAAGAACAAAAAAACCCCAAAGTTAGCAGAAGGAAAGAAATCATAAAGATCAGATCAGAAATAAATGAAAAAGAGATGAAGGAAACAATAGCAAAGATCAATAAAACTAAAAGCTGGTTCTTTGAGAAGATAAACAAAATTGATAAACCACTAGCCAGACTCAACAAGAAAAAAAGGGAGAAGACTCAAGTCAACAGAATTAGACAAGAAAAAGGAGAAGCAACAACTGACACTGCAGAAATACAAAGGATCATGAGGGATTACTACAAGCAACTATATGCCAATAAAATGGACAACCTGGAAGAAATGGACAAATTGTTAGAAAAGCACAACCTTCTAAGACTGAACCAGGAAGAAACAGAAAATATAAACAGACTAATCACAAGCACTGAAATTGAGACTGTGATTAAAAATCTTCCAACAAACAAAAGCCCAGGACCAGATGGCTTCACAGGTGAATTCTATCAAACCTTTAGAGAAGAGCTAACACCTATCCTTCTCAAACTCTTCCAAAATATAGCAGAGGGAGGAACATTCCCAAACTCATTCTACAAGGCCACCATCACCCTGATACCAAAACTAGACAAAGATGTCACAAAGAAAGAAAACTACAGGCCAATATCACTGATGAACGTAGATGCAAAAATCCTCAACAAAATACTGGCAAACAGAATCCAACAGCACATTAAAAGGATCATACATTATGATCAAGTGGGGGTTATTCCAGGAATGCAAGGATTCTTCAATATATGCAAATCAATCAATGTGATAAACCATATGAACAAACTGAAGGATAAAAACCATATGATAATCTTAATAGATGCAGAAAAAGCTTTCGACAAAATTCAACACCCATTTATGATAAAAACTCTCCAGAGAGTAGGCATAGAGGGAACTTACCTCAACATAATATAGGCCATATATGACAAACCCACAGCCAACATCATTCTCAATGGTAAAAAACAGAAACCATTTCCCCTAAAATCAGGAACAAGACAAGGATGCCCACTCTCACTGCTATTATTCAACACAGTTTTGTAAGTTTTAGCCACAGCAATCAGAGAAGAAAGAGAAATAAAAGGAATCCAAATCAGAAAAGAACTAGTAAAGCTGTCACTGTTTGCAGATGACATGATACTATACATAGAGGATCCTAAAGATGCTACCAGAAAACTACTAGTGCTAATCAAAGAATTTGGTAAAGTAGCAGGATACAAAATTAATGCACAGAAATCTCTTGCATTCTTATACGCTAATAATGAAAAATCTCAAAGAGAAATTAAGGAAACACTCCCATTTACCACTGCAACAAAAAGAATACAATACCTAGGAATAAACCTACCTAAGGAGACAAAAGACCTGTACGCAGAAAACTATAAGACACTGATGAAAGAAATTAAAAATGATACAAACAGATGGAGAGACATACCATGTCCTTGGATTGGAAGAATCAACATTGTGAAAATGACTATACTACCCAAAGCAATCTTTGGGTAATATCAATGCAATCCCTATCAAACTACCAATGGCATTTTTCACAGAACTAGAGCAAAAAATGTCACAATTTGTACGGAAACATAAAAGACCCCGAATAGCCAAAGCAATCTTGAGAAAGAAAAACGGAGCTGGAGGAATCAGGCTCCCTGACTTCAGACCATACTACAAAGCTACAGTAATCAAGACAGTATGGTACTAGCACAAAAACAGAAATATAGATCAATGGAACAGGATAGAAAGCCCAGAGATAAACCCACGCACATACGGTCACCTTTTTTTTTTTTTTTGCAGTACGCGGGCCTCTCATTGTTGTGGCCTCTCCCGTTGCGGAGCACAGGCTCTGGACGCGCAGGCTCAGCGGCCATGGCTCACGGGCCCAGCCACTCCACGGCATGTGGGATCTTCCCGGACCGGGGCACGAACCCATGCCCCCTGCATTGGCAGGTGGACTCTCAACCACTGCGCCACCAGGGAAGACCTATGGTCACCTTATTTTTGATAAAGGAGGCAAGAATATACAATGGAGAAAAGACAGCCTCATCAATAAGTGGTGCTGGGAAAACTGGACAGCTACATGTAAAAGAATGAAATTAGAACACTGCCTAACACCATACACATAAATAAACTCAAAATGGACTAAAGACCTAAATGTAAGGCCAGACACTATACAACTCTTAGAGGAAAACATAGGAAGAACAATCTTTGACATAAATCACAGCAAGATTCTTTTTGACCCACCTCCTAGAGAAATGGAAATAAAAACAAAAATAAACAAATAGGACCTAATGAAACTTAAAAGCTTTTGCACAGCAAAGGAAACCATAAACAAGATGAAAAGACAACCCTCAGAATGGGAGAAAATATTTCCAACCAAACAACTGACAAAGGATTAATCTCCAAAATTTACAAGCAGCTCATGCAGCTCAATATCAAGAAAACAGACAACCCAATCCAAAAATGGGCAGAAGACCTGAACAGATATTTCTCCAAAGAAGATATACAGACTGCCAACAAACACATGAAACATCACTAATCATTAGAGAAATGCAAATCAAAACTACAATGAGATATCATCCCATACCTGTCAGAATGGCCATCATCAAAAAATCTACAAATAAATGCTGGAGAGGGTGTGGAGAAAGGAGAACCCTCTTGCACTGTTGGTGGGAATGTAAATTGATACAGCCACTATGGAGAACAGTATGAAGGTCCTTAAAAAACTAAAAATAGAACTACCATATGACCCAGCAATCGCACTACTCGGCCTACACCCAGAGAAAACCATAATTCAAAAAGAGTCATGTACCACAATGTTCATTGCAGCACTATTTACAATGGCCAGGACATGGAAGCAACCTAAGTATCCGTCGACAGACGAATGGAGAAAGAAGATGTGGCACATATATACAATGGAATGTTACTCAGCCATAAAAAGAAAGGAAATTGAGTTATTTGTAGTGAGGTGGATGGACCTAGAGTGTGTCAAACAGAGTGAAGTTAAGTCAGAAAGAGAAAAGCAAATACCATATGCTAACACATATATATGGAATCTAAAAAAAAAAAAAAAGGTTCTGATGAACCTAGGGGCAGGACAGGAATAAAGACACAGAAGTAGAGAATGGACTTGAGGACATGGGGAGGGGGAAGGGTAAGCTGGGACGAAGTGAGAGAGAGGCATGGACATATATACACTACCAAATGTAAAATACATAGCTATTGGGAAGCAGCTGCATCGCACAGGGAGATCAGCTCGGTGCTTTGTGACCACCTAAAGGGGTGGGATAGAGAGGGTGGGAGGGAGATGCAAGAGGGAGGGGATATGGGGATATATGTGTACATATAGCTGATTCACTTTGTTATACAGCAGAAACTAACACAACATTGTAAAGCAATTATATTCCAACAAAGATGTTAAAAAAGAAAAAAAAAGTAGCGTCTTCAGTTTAGTTAAAAACTTCTGTTAATTTCTTGTACTGTTACAATGTTAATATCATTTCATTATAAAATATAGTAACATTGTGCCAATATTAATTTCTTATAGGTTACAATGATAATATGATTGTACTATGAAACATAGTAACATTATACCAATGTTAATTTCTCATATTTTTACAGTGTTAGTATCATTATACTATATTATAGTGACATCGTACCAATGTTAATTTCTTGGTTCTGCTCTTGTGCTATGGTTATGTAAGGCTGGCTGAGGAAAGTATGGAAACTGAATTATTTTTGAAACTTCTCTCTAAATCTAAAAGCAGTAAAAAATTTAAAGCTTTTTTTTTTTAAGGAAGATGTTACAAGAAAGCAGCCCATCTTTGTTGACTCTATTGACTAAAGGCCTCACACAGATCTCATCGCATCTGGAGTGGATGCTGCTTTCCAGACTGAACCCAAACTTATCCTCTTCCACGGATGAAGCACAGAGAGGTCAGGGCTTGCCCAAGGTCACACAGCCCCAGAGCTGCCTTCCAGCCTAAGCAGTGGCCACACAGCTCTTCCGAGTGGCTCAAGAGGTCCCTTCCCTCCTCAGCAACCCACTAGGGGCTGACAGGAGTGGATGCTGCATTTTAGTTGACACTAACACTACACCCACTCTTCCTTCCCCTGAATTCCCGTCTTGCTGAGAGAATGGGTGAATGCAAAGAACAACCTGAACTGGCATCTACTCCTCGTTTCTATTGACAGTTTGCAAAGTCATCAGTGAGCCTCCTTTAATGTTGATTCTTTAGAAGTGAAAAACAAAGCACATTAAACAGCTTGTTCGGCCCAGGCCTGGCCAGCTCCCAAGCAGGGGAGGCCTGTGTCCAGACGGGGTGATGCGCATCTCCACCGTTTGTCCCCTTCCAGCGACAAGTTTCTAACAGGGCCTGTTATTCATGCTCCAATCGCCACCTGGCCCAAGCCAGCCGTGCGCTGGGCACCGGGTGCGCTGTGCCTGGACGGACAGGGCTCTGGCCTCCCTCACAATCCCGGGAGCTGATGAGGGCACCAGTGACCACAGGGTCCTGCTGGGGAGAGGGTGGGGCAGCAGAAGGTCAGGGACCCCTGTGCTGAGACCTGAAATACTGACAGGAGTTAAATAAGGAGAAAGGTTAAATAATGTTGGAGACACAATAAATGCCTTGTGGGAAGATCCCACAGAGGAGAGAACACTGAATGTTTGAGCAATGGAAAGGAGACCGGTTTGGGGGTCAGGCAGAGAGTGCCTTCCCATTCTTACCAGCTGACTTAGACTGTGGCCAGTGACCGTGGGTGGTCAAGGAGCTTGAATTTTTGGGAGCAGCGCACGAAGGAAGCTCATTATAGAATAAGGAAACTCCCAAGTCTTGTCACTTTGTTTACTTTTCAAGTTGCCACACCTCCTATACGAGTCAGAGCTATTAATAACATGTTCTAAGTTCACAGGACATTTTTTTTTTTTCTTCCCACAAAGACCACAAATTGTCCTACAGTCTCAGTCATTTGCATTTAGAACATTCCTCTGAAAAAAATCCTGGGGCAAAAGACTAAAGAGACAAACAGCTCTGTTAACCCTCCCCACCCGGGGCCTGGGCCTGCTGGACAAGTCCAGAACGTGGCCCTCACTCTCAGAATGCTGTTCCCCGCACGTGGTCCCAACAGCAGCAGCCTTGGGAGGAAGGTGCTGTCCAGCCCACCGGGAGGGGGCAGGGGACCATGGGCACACTGGCTTCCATAGCTGGTGACCTGCTGTGGAAACGGCAACACTGGAGCCACCAGGTGTGGACCACTGCTGGGGTGACTGTCGCCCCAAACCACTTTGTAAATGTTCATGTAAATAAATGCAGGGGAACCAAAGGGAAAACCTCAGCTGTTGCCTTTAAATAATACAGCATTAGTTCCCAGTCTGGTGACTGAGCCAGTTCCGGGAACTTTCTGTTCTCTGGGACCGAACCGCCATCAGATCAGCTGGAATTAGGTGTTTGCGATGGCAGAGTGGAGAGACGTGGGGTGAGGGGGACCTGACTGACTGACTGGTGGCTGGCTTACGGACACTGTGTGTACCCAGCAGCTTCTCACTAGTGAGGGGCTAGCTCAGGGAACTTGTGAACAATATAGGAAGCTCCCTGCGCCCCCAACAACTTCCTGAGTCTGAAGCGGGGGAGGGAGCAGGCATGTGTATTTTTTCAAAGCTCTCTAGGCAATTCGCCAGTGTTCCCCAAACACCTGGCATCAGCCCGACCAGCTGGCAGAGCAGCCATGGTTTCCTCACCTGTCTCTCCAATTCACCATTCTAATTACTCAGAGTGAGGGTTACAATCCCAGGGGCCCTCTGACACAGGGAACCTGCAGTGCCACAGTCCCTGGTCATCCGGGGCCAAAGGAGACTCCACAAGCTACTGACCCACCCTCAGCTCCTAGGAGATAGGAGCCCCTTTGTTAGGGATGATGCATTAAACAATCGCACCCTTTTATCCTTGCTTGCTGGACCGCAACTAAAGGAAACATTTGGGTCTCAAAGTCAAGTCTGCTGCCCACAGGGGACCATGACTGCAGATGTGGATGGACCAGGAAAACCCCCCAGCCCAGGGTCTAGGTCAACCCTGGCAAGTCTCTCTAGCCCGTGGGCCTCAGTCTCGCCTTTCGGAGAAGCAAGAGGTGCTGCGAGAAGGGTTTAGGGTTCCTTGCAGTCCTAAAACACAAGCTGGAGTAAAACAGAATGGGAGGAGTCGCTCCATTCAGGAGAGAATCCCACCTCGCACGGAAGACGCTGGAGATGCCTGAGTTACCGCCAATCCCCCAGCGCGATAGGCAGAGAAGTGGTCTCCTCCCGGGCCAGGGCAGACAGATAACAGGACAGGGTCGGGGCAGAAGGGGGACGCTAAGCTGTGGCTCGCCGGGCTGAGTGCGGGCTTGGAGGGTCAACCCTAATCGGGGATTAGTGGAAATCGTGTTGGAGGCAGGGCAGAGGGAGACTCCGCAGGGCTGGCTGCCAGGTCAGGACAGCCGCTAACGGAACACCAGGGACTGCTCACCCACGCTGTCATGAGTGTCGCGGTCGGGATGGCCCAGGACAGGGGAGAGGTATGCCAAGGCCAGGGCAGGAGTTACCCAGATCCTATCAGCCTGCAGAACGTTCCATCTGAATTCAAATCGAGCAACATTTCCAGGCACCAGGGAGAGCAAAGTGACGCCAGCAATTCCCTCCCCCCATCACACACACGCACACACACGTACACACGCACGCACACACACGCACACACATGCACACACACGCGCGCGCGCATACACACACACACACACACGCACCTGACACCACAGTCAGACCCAGTCTACTGTCAGAGGAGACTCAGGGCTGCCTTGAGCTTAAACCCAGTACATTATTGCCCCTTCCGGGCAGGAGCTCTGGAAAAACTGGTGTCTAAGACTCTGCAGTGCATGGCGAATAGCAGAGAACGGAGAAGGTGCAAAGGAGCCAGATCTCTCCCCGCCCCCTGAGCCAAGGGCCCTCTCTCCTCCCACACGGATTCAAGTGAGTAGGGAGAAAGGTTTGCCTCCGAAACCTTCAGGTATTTGCTTCAGTTCTCAGCCTTACCCGACCGGCTGCAGAAAAATTCCAGAGCAGGGATATCCTCCTTTCTCTCTGAGGGCTCCAGGCAAGAGGGTAATCTGGAAGCATTATATCGAAGGCAATCATAGTTTCTAAGCCAATCAGGAAATGTCAGGGAACACGGCAGAATGGTTTAAGCAGGACTGTCCCAGACTTACAGGAGGGAGGCTCGTGCCTCTGCCTGACCCTCTCAGGAGTCCCAGGGGGACGACCAGGACCCTACAGATCATTCGCCCCACACCAACACGCATGTTACAGCTCACGAAAGGCTGAGAAGCAGAATCAGTGGCCCACGTCACGCGCCCTGTCTCATCCAGCTGGGACAAGACTTTCACCCGCTCACAACTCCAGCCTGCAGTGTACTCAGCCCCGGAACGCAGGCCCTGGACACCAGGTCAACCAGGGATCAATGACAGCAGCTTCGTGGGGAAACAAAGCTGTGTTTGCTCACATAGGTGAGGTCACGTGGCTTTAGGGGCTCCCACAAGAGGTGGGGTGGCCCCCCCGAAGAGCTGTCCGGTTCTGGCGGCCGCGGCACGGACTCCAGGCACCGAGGCAGACGGCAGTCAAATGACCTTGAAGGCTTTTTTCATCCAAAGGTTACGGTTATTTTTTTTTTTTTTCCCCAGGGTTCAGAACACGGTCTTTTGTTGGACTTATGCTCATTCACACTCAAAGCTATTTTGTTTTTTAAACCCGTGGCTATGTGAGTCAGTCAAGGTCATGCGCAAAGACCACACAGAGGGCCCACCGTGGAATATTTTGAAGGTTGATGGTCCAGACACACAGCATTCACTATTTCCAAAGCAAAGCGCCACAGCCTTCTCCACTGAGTTCCCAAGCAGGTGGCGGAATGTGGTACACCTGGGAGCCATGAGGACAGGCGAAGACTGGGAGGTACCCCAAACCCCCCAGGCCCCCATTCCTCCTACGGAACACCTAGAAATAGCAGACGCCAGGAGCTTGTCATTAAACCAAGACGTCTTAGAAGCAAAAATAAGTCACCCGGTCATTAACCAGACAAGAAACATAACCACAGGAGCATGAGGTAGCAGAGCTCCGTCATAAGCCCCTGAGCTTTGAGGTAGGAGATAGGTGGGTTCAAATCCCAGCTCTGCCACCCACAGGCTGTGACCTTGGGCGGATTACTTAACCTTTCCAGGCCTCAGTTTCCCCACCTGTAAAATGTTGACAACGCCTCTGTCGCAGGAGTTGCGAGGATTCAGAGATGACAGACGTACCTGAAGCCCCCAGTACATGTCTGGCGAGTGGCTAGCCCTCAACGGTCACTAATTTTAAATGCCAAGGAATGCAAACCTTCTGGAAATAACACGCTGGGCGAAATTCAGCTCTGTACGTGGAAGCATATTTGGTTCACAGTTATTCAGGTGCAAACGCAGTTCGGTGTCCACCTGAATACGGGAATCCACCTGGGACGCCAGGAAAGGCAAGTATGAGCCTGAAGGGGAAGGGGCACCCCGAAAAGTCTCTCCAACAGCCAGTCTGTCCCTCCAGTGGAGCCTAGGGCCTGGCACACCTCACGTCTGGTTAATAAAATCGAATCATTTTGTCTTGATTCCCCATCAAGGGTCCTCCAGTCTTCAGGGTCTTTCTCCTAACTTTCAAGGATGCTCTGCCCCTTGAATCAGTCAAGGGCTGTGGCGAGCCTCCAGGGAAGAAGAGCTCTGCTCTGAACCCGCGCCCCGAGATCACCGCGCCCGACCCCGCAGCACGACCGGCCCTCACGGAAACTCACCGCTCTCCGTTTGGCCTCGTCGTTCAGGGCGGCCACCCAGGCGGCCTGCCACTGCTTCCTCCAGATGCTCAGCGTCACGATCCAGGCGAGCAGCGCATCCGGCTCGGGGCGCTGGCCCTCGCCGGGCTCCGCCGCCCGCCTCGGGGAGCGGGGTCGCGCCCTGGCCAGCGCCCACTGCGCCAGGTACAGGCCCACAGTGCCCAAGGCCACGACGAAGAGCGCCACCAAGCCCAGCCACTGGACCTCACCGAGCCACGAGTCCAGGCGGGACATGGTGATGGCGCATACCCGGCGCGCCTCGCCCCAACTTCCCAGGCAGCCCCTGGCCGGGCGCACAGCCCGCGGGCGGCGAGCTCAGGACATCAGCTCGCGGCCGGCCGGGGCTCGCGGGGGGCGGGGAGGGGGCGCGGCGGGCGGATCCAGGCGGCTGGCGACGCGGGCCCCGGGCGCCGAGAGGCCGGCGGGCGGGGTGAGCGGGAGGAAAAGCCCAGCCACCTCACGACGGCCACGGCCCGGGACTGCGCCTCCCCTAGCAAATGGGGACGCGGCGTCCCGCGTTCCCGACTCGGGCGTCTGGTAGTTCCCGGGGCCGTGGCCGGGCGCCTTTCCTCCAGCGCGCCGCCCCAGGCGTCCCGCCCGCGGCCCAGCGGCGGCCGGAGGAGGGGCGGGGCCGCGGGGCGGGGGAAGGGGCGCGGCCTGCGGGGCGGGGCGGGGGCGGGGCGGGGCCTGGGCCTTTCCTGAGCCCAGGTCGTCCCCGCCGCTCCCCGCTCCCCGCTCCCCGCAGCCCGCCCCGCCCGCCCCTTGAAAGGCCCAGCGCCCAGCTCCCCTGCCGACCCCGCCCCCGCTGCGGCCTCGGCCCCCGCCGGCCGTGTGCGCGCGCCGCCTGCCACCTCCGGCGCCTTCGCCCGGACCATGGCTGCGCGGTGGCCGCGTGTGCGCCCGGCGCTGCATCCTCCTGCGCGGACCTGTCTCCGGCGTGGAGACGCGAAAGCGCGGGACTTTCCAATTAGTCAGCCCAACCCCAGGGCTACAGTGGGGCGGGCTGGCGGGGCTTCCGTGAGCCTGTGTGCGCGTGTGTGCACGCGTGTGCGTGCATGTGTGTGCGCGCGCCTGTGCGTGTGAAAGGGTGATTTCTAGGATCGCCATCTGCCCACCAGCAAAAGACAGTTGTCCGGTTTTAACATACTTGGAAAGCCCCTAGAAATCCACCACTCGCACCCTAAAGTCTAGAACCTCGCTTTAAGAGCTGCCATGATCACTCCTGGGAGAGTCTCAGGAAAATGTCCATTAAGAAGTTTGTGTGTGCGCATGTGTGTGGCGCGCTCCCTGCGCCCCTCACCTTGCAGTCCGCCCCCGTCATTAGGCAACGCCTCAAAACACTAGTCTGAGATTCTCCAAGGCCTAATGCAAAGCCTGAATCATAAAATAGTGATTTGCTTGTAGTTCTGCGGCTGTATGAAGGGGATTTGACCTTGAATTGGGTTGGTTAGACCTGAGCACTTAGCCTTCTCTTACCTAGCCAGGGTCTGCCTGTCTGGTTGGTAACATCAGTGAGGATTCTGGCCCCGACACTGCAGCAGAGGGTCCTCACTGGCTCCTCCCCAGCCCCTCCCTCTGCCACGGCAGTGGGTAAAGAGAAGCCTTCCAACCTGGCTCAGAGGAGAGATTGCTAAGAAGACGGACTAGTTGGGCCGATGGAGGTTAGGGTCTGGATCTGGTTCAGAGGCTAATGGCATTTATTGACAGCTATTTCATGAAAACCCTGGGAGCAGTAGAACAAAGAGAACCACAGATGCTGTGACGAATCTGCCCTGGATACCAAGTATTGAAGAGGAGGGTGAGGTGCCGGGCTGGAAAGGGGGAGGTTGGATGTAATGGCATTTGAAGAAGTGTGTGCGTGCAAAGTCCCTGAGGCCTGCATGTAGCTCAGTACCCTAAGCCCTAGAGTGTGGGCCCTCCCAGGAGAGGGTATTTCTGGCTTAGAGACTGGAGGCCAGCAGATGAAGGTGAGTGAGGGTTTGTTTTTTTTTAAATTTATTTTATTGAAGCATAGTTGGTTTACAATGTTGTGTTAAATTTCTGCTGTACAACAGGGTGATTCTGTTATACATATATACCTTCTTTTTCACATTCTTCCCCATTACGTTTTATCCCAGGAGGTTGACTATAGTTCCCTGTGCTCTACAGCAGGACCTTGTTGTTTATGGGGTGGGCGAGTCTACAGCAGTAGAGGGTGAAGGAGTTTACACCCGAGGGCCCGATTTTCTTTGAGAAGGAGGAAGGGATTGGGAGGTAGGTGGACTGACAGCCCTAGTGGGGAACAGGACCAGGGCTGGCAGGGAGGGGAATTCATCAGGTTGCCCAGGCGAGCTGGGGCCGGGGAGAACCAGCCCTTACTAGGCAGGTCTGATATTAGAAAGTGGAAATAGAATGATCCTATCAACTTCCTGCCAGTTATCTATCCTTTAAACTGTAAGTCGTCCTTCAGCCCCCAGGCTGTAAAGGATTTGGGAGGAGTGGCTCTGCTTTTCTCAGAGATCTCTTCTTATTTGGAAGAAACACCTTAATATTTTCTGACCTGGAGCCAGATCTATGCGGTTGAATAATCCAACATGCTGGCCCCGTTGCCAGAATAACCTGGATAACTGGATACCCAGGGCTCCTCGTCTCCCTGTTCGACGGTGAGTGCAGGTGTGCGCATGTGCGATGCCTAGCATGGCTGTGTGGCAGGTAGGAGACGGCTGTCCCCATCCCGTGTGACTGGTGGAACCAGTTTCATTCCTCGGCGGCAGTGTCTCCAACGCATGCTCACCCCACTGTCACATTTAGGGGCTTTGTCACACACTATAAACTAACAACCACCCAGGGTTTAGAATTTGTCACACTGCTGTAAGTTTTTCCAAAGGGAAGGTAAACATATAAATATTGAACTACTTCTGTGTAGAAGCCAAGTGAGGGGAAATGAGGAACGTCATGGGCTTACAGGAAAATGCAGTTGGCCAAAACGTGCAATAGGAAGGAACTAAAACACCTTGTAAACCTACGGAAGAGAACAGACTCCCTTTACTTCTGCTCCGGTGCCCAATCCCATTCATCCACTGCCTGGAGTGGATACTGGACAGCTCAGTCTCCAGGAAGAGTAGCATTTCACCACTGTCACACATGGTGACAGCCCCTGCTCCTAGTATGTTGCCCTCTCCTCCACCCCGTGTCCCTTCAACCCAAGGAGCCAGACTGCAGCTTTGCCCAGGAAGGACACTCGCTGTCACCCACCATGTCTGGTGGTGGTGGACCCCAATGGATTGGGGTCCATCACACTCTACACCAGCAGTTTGCTGCTTTTAACCAGTCCTCAGAGGAAACTACCATGCTTTGAATCCTCCAAGCACTCGCACTGAGCTTCTGTGAGCAGGTGGGGCTGGGGTCTAGGGTCTGGGTGCAGGGGAGGGGCCCACGGGTGCCAGTCACTCATACTGTGGCCCAAGGGAAACCGTCTTCACATCAACCTACTGGATCGCCCAGAGGCAGCCACCTGCCTGGAATTCTCTGGAAGGCATGACTCTGAACCTGAGACCAGGTGGGTCCCATTACTGCATGAGGAGACAGCAGAAACTATGTTTCCAAATTCCTCTCTGGAATGTTCCACGGTAACTGGTTGTGAGCCTGCACACAGGAAACAGGAGTAAAGGCTCCTTTTTCCCTTTGGTGGTTCATCTCTGCGTCTTCCGTGGAAGGATTTGTTTTTAATCTTCTTTATTATTATTATTTTTTTTTATTGGAGTACAGTTGCTTTACAATATTGTGTTAGTTTCTGCTGTACAGCAAAGTGAATCATCTATACGTATACATATATCCCCTCTTTTTTGGATTTCCTTCCCATTTAGGTCACCTCAGAGCACTGAGTAGAGTTCCCTGTGCTATACAGTAGGTTCTCACTAGTTATCTGTTTTATACATAGTATCAATCCCCATCTCCCAATTCCTCCCACCCACCCCCTTCCCCCTTGGTATCCATACGTTTGTTCTCTCCATCTGTGTCTCTATTTCTGCTTTGCAGACAGGCTACCTGTACCATTTTTCTAGATTCCACATATAGGCATTTAATATACGATATTTGTTTTTCTCTTTCTGACTTACTTCACTCTGTATGACAGTCTCTAGGTCTATCTACGTCTCTGCCACTGGCACAATTTCTTTCCTTTTTATGGCTGAGTAATATTCTGTGGAAGTATTTTAATGTTTCCCTCTACCAAGCCCAGGAGGTTCTATGATGATGTTACATTTTTTTAAATTAATAAATATGTCTAGGGTCATATATGTTTCATAACTACAAACAAAGTTATACTTGTCAATACTAGAAAATATCCATTATCATTGAACCAGATATTCTTATGGGCTTTTAAAAATACTTAACAAAAAATTGGGATAGATACTTAAACACTTACCAGCAGTGTCATTGAGTTTCCAGTTCCAATCTTACATTTCGAGAAGAGGAAAAGGGCAGATCTAGTTTGTCTCTGACTTGGTGGAGATGCTTCTCCCTCACGCTGCAGCCATCTGCGTGACTGTGAGGAAGATGATTGCCTGAACTATCACCTTGTGCCCGCACTGCCCCAATGGACCAATGGACCGGAGCCTGGGCCCCAGCGGGGCTGTGATGGGTGACCTGGGAAGACAAACACGCAGCTTCCTCTGGCAGTGCTTGATGGAAGACATTCCGAGAATTCCTTCTTAGCAAACCGCTTTTAAGATTTGGATCTGCGCCCACGCCCTCAGCAGTGGGGTCCGTGGGGACATTTGACCCAATCTCCTAGGCTGCATTGGCAGGACTTAGTCATTTCCACAGTCGGAGGCTCGGGGGCTGGGGGCCATTTCCTGTTGTGCCTGAGGGTCGAGGGGGGTGGGTGGACGGGGCGGGGGGTGGGGGGGGGTGGGGGGGAATGCAGGGAGCCTGCTCCAGGCATTAGAGGCCTTGGATCCTCTTGCTGGTTATTTTCGAGGTTTTGTGATGCTGTCCCTGGGAGAAAGGCAGCACCTCTGCATAACTGTCTTAACCCCAAATCACAGCATCACGAGGGCTGTGAGAAAGTTTTCTGAGTCTGAAGTTCAGACCACACGCAAGTCGCCCCGGCTGCGTGAGATGGAGATATGATCTGTCCTGCATGCCCCCTCCACGAGGTCATAACTGCACCTGGGAGTGGGTCTCCCCACATGCAGCTGGTGTGGCTGGGTGGCTGCAGGCACTCACAGCAGGCACACTGGGGAGCCGCTCCACTTGAGGGGCTCGCTTAATTTTCATGGCCATGTGAAGGATGGCATCATCCCGTGTTAAAGGTGAGGAAGCTGAGTTCAGAGAGGCTGAGTCACTTGCTCAGGGCCACACAGCGAGAAAATGGCAGCGCCAGAGGTGGCCCCCAGGTGGTGTCGACCCCAAAGCCCATGTTCTTTCCATCAACTATTATAAAGCAAACAAATTCTGCTAAAAACAGAAACATGTTAAAAGCTGGAAATGAAGGCGTCCCATTTCTCATGTGCTCCGGCAAAGATCTGTCTAAAGAAGATGAATTGCCCTTTGTGTTTTGAAGTCCAGGAGACACGGATTCTTTCAAACCCAGAGGGGAAGGAAGTTCATTCAGGGGTCATTCATACAAGAGGGACTTGTGGCGCTTCTGCTGTGTCCCAAGCCCTTTCTGGGGAAGATGGCAGGGAAGTCAGCCAGCCATCCTGCGCTGCCCATCAAGGAGGGCCCGAGCCCCTGCCCCCAGCCCTGCAGGGCCTTCCAGGCCGTCCACCTCCCACCCGGAGGTGAGCAGTCACAGGATGTGCCCTCATTCCCCCTGGTGATGGCCACTGAGGAGCCTGAGTCATCGGTGATTCAGGCGGGGCGGCCTGGGGGGCGGGGGCAGAGGCAGGGCCTGGCAGCCTAGAGCCTGCCCTGGGCCACCCTGATGACGCAGTCCGGGTGACTCTGTGTCCACACCGGGTGGATGGAGGAATGTGATGCAGATGGCAGCTCCATCGCAGCCAGGTGGCTCAGTTAAGCCTCCTGGGTAACTACCCAACGGCAAGGGGATTTGGCAAGTTTACTTGCACCCGAGGCGGGGACCTACATTGTGAATGAAAATATTTGACCTCGTATTTTTTTATACACTGAAAAAGTCCTTCGGAGGAGGCAGTCACCTACAGGGTATGTTTTCCATGACTCGGAAGAATGCTGCCCTGCACCTGTCCACTGAAGTCTGAAGTCACGCTGTCGGAGAGTCAGATGTGTCCGCAGTGTAGAGGTCAAGTTCATGGGGGGTTGGGGGGGCGGCCTGGCGGGAGGGCGTGCCAAGGAAGAGAGAGATGAACTCCCTGAAGACAGGCATCGCCCCCTCCCCCAACCTCGCTGGGACTTTGCCGTGGCCGCATCTGAGACTCCAACTGGAGGCGGCCACCGTGCGGTCTTCTTGCTGGGTACAGGCTCCTGGGCACCAAGGGGCACTGCTCCGTCCTTCTCAGAACCCTTGGGATCTGCTTCTAGGTCCCCCTGACCTGGCATTCCTGGCGCTGACTTCAGAAAAACGCGGACTTGATGTACGGGATGGTGCAGCCGCGCGAGGGCGCTCTCACGGCTGCTCCCAAGCCCAGCAAGCTGGAGGGAGGGCCGGGGCTCAGCCAGCCCATGTGAGACCTCGGAAAGCTTCTCCCATCCCCCATCAAGGCACGTGCCTATAATTAATATTTTGCCTTCATTCTGGCCCCAAATTTTCCTTTGTGCTATGTATTTTTTTGAAAAAGCCTTACTGGCACAAGGATAGAGGCAAGAAAATAACAGGAGGAATATTTAGTCTCTTTGGGAGTTAAAGGAAACCACTATTAAACGGCTTTTTAAAACAACCGAAAGACACCTACTTACCTACAAAAAATTGATGTTCTAATTACAAATGATTATTATCTATTCCAGCGGCTCACCGAGCAGTCCAATAAGACAAAGTGAACAATTTTGCTGGTCTGGAAAATACTGGAGTCTGGAAACAATTGATCTAGGGATTAAAAGAGGAAAACACAAATGCCTTCTGTTTGCCTAGCTCTCTGCGATGATTCCTATAGCAAGTAACTCGGCAAGGACCGCTTGGCTTGAGCAAAGCTAGACCTGGAATCCAGGTGTTCTCTGTGTGGTCCTTCCTGCTACACCTGTGGGCCATCCCTGTGCAATTAAAGAGCGATTCTTCACAAAGATTTATTGCAGTGTCTCATTTTTCACCGATTCTGATGGAGTCGTCGTCTTCCCTTGCCACTTGGGGTGGAAGGTGTAACTAACTGTACCTGTGAACACCTGAGATCGTCACATGCATCTCCTGTTGCATCATTTCCTGCAGAGTCACCTTCCAGAAGCTCTGCCAGCTGCCTCTCCGGGGGCCCCGCTGAGCCCAGGGACCGGGCAGCCAGCAGAGCTGGGGTGGGGAGGGAGACAACCCTGCGATTCCAGCTTCCCTCCACGTCCACTCCAATCGGCTTGACTCTCCTTGAGTTAAGGTGGGGGGGGGGGGGGCGGGGGTCACAAGGATGAAGCAGGAACTCTATGGAGGGAAGCAACTGAACCCTTACCCTTCAGGCTCTTCCCCAGGTGACGGGAAGAAGGCAGCTGATGGGTCCCAGCAGGAGAAACAGTCCCGCCTCAGCCCCACCCTTTCTGTTTGTGCAAACACACAATAATCCTGCCTCGAGGGTGTTTGCGGCACTGCAACTCCTGATTATTCATACATATACTGTTTTTTTAATATTTTTTCTTTATTGAAGTATTGTTGATTTACAGTGTTTCAGGTGTACAGCAAGTGATTCAGTTATATATATGTGTATATATATATATGTATATATATATATATATATTCTCTTTCGGATTCTTTTTCATTACGGATTATTACAAGATATTGAATATAGTTCCCTGTGCCATACAGTAGATCCTTGTTGTTTATCTATTTTATATATAGTACTGTAGTGTGTATCTGTTAATCCCAAACTCCTACTGTACGCCTCCCCCCTTTCCCCTTTGGTGACCATAAGTTTGCTTTCTATGTCTGTGAGTCTGTATCTGTTTTGCAGATGAGTTCATTTGTGTCCTATTTTAGATTCCACATATAAGTGATACATGATATTTGTCTTTCCCTGACTTATTTTGCTTAGTATGATCATCTCTAGGTCCATCCATGTTGCTGCAAATGGCATTATTTCATTCTTTTTTATGGCTAATATTCCATTTTACATATATCTATATCTATATCTATATCTATATCACATCTTTATCCAGTCATCTGTCAATGGGCATATAGGTTGCTTCCACGTCTTGGCTACTGTAAGTAGTGTTGCTATGAACATTGGGGTGCCCATCTCTTTTCAAATTAGAGTTATCATTTCCAGATATATGGCCAGGAGTGGGATTGTTGGATCATAGGGTGACTCTATTTTTAGTTTTTTAAGGAACTTCCATACTGTTCTCCATAGTGTCTGTCTCCATTTACATTCCCACCAACAGTGCAAGAGGGTTCCTTTTTCTCCACACCCTCTCCAGCATTTATTGTTTGTAGACTTTTGATGATGGCCATTCTGACCGGCGTGAGGTGATACCTTATTATAGTTTTGATTTGCATTTCTCTAATAATTAGCAATGTTGAGCATCTTTTCATGTGCCTGTCGGCCATCTTCATACATATATCGTTTTAACGCCATGCTTCTGTGTCCAGTACGATGGGGGGAAAATACACGGAGAACCGTCCTGCCTCCACACATGGAAGAATGCCGCGGGGAGTGACACCTGCTGCCTTTCAAACGCACGGCCCAGCTTGACCGGAAAACAGCCAGAGTCCGAGGCTTCCCCAGAGGAATAGGAAGAAGCCCAGGGTGACTTCCCGTGCAGGCACCGGGACAGGGCAGGGCAGGCTCTGAGGTCTTTGTCACCAAGGAGCTGGGGGTTTAAGGCCACGGGGGAGCAGGTGAATAAGAGTAGGTGGAAATGAGGCCCCTCCCCCCTTTGAAGGAGAACCAGAAAAAGAATGTTCTGGGGGGAAAGGATGATGACAAGGAAGCTAGTCTACATTTATATTAAGTGCGTGATCTCACAAATCCACGCAGACATTTCTATAAAAGGGTTGTCACCTGTGACGCCCAGGGCAGTCGCAGAGACCTCTCACACGGTGACGTCATTCATCATTATCCCGAAGACCCTCGGCTAGACTGCTTCATGGAACATAGATTCATAGTGAACAGAATCTTTGAGAAAGTTGTCAGCTGAAACCACCCAGAACCTTAGCCAATACGATGGAGCATAGACTAATCCGGGGTAAAAATGACCGGAGGCTCCTTAAAGGGAATCGAGACCATGAAGGAGGAAGAAGACGCGTTTTGATTTTAGCCCTCACGATGCTATGAGGTACACACGATTACCCGCATTTTGGGGTACGGGCCTCCAGTCCAGAGGGCCCTGCGTTTACTACGGACACAGCTGAGCAGTCGTGGGTGTGTCCAGGGCCCTGCTGCTCCCACACTTCCCCCTGCTCACTGAGAACAGCCTTGGGGAAGAGACGTGACCAGGAGCAGAGAACCTCACACATCGGCCCCCCTGGATGCACCCTTGGGACCCCTACACACCGGCCTCCCCCGGATGTGCACCCTTGGGACCCCTCGGTCTTTAGCCCGAGCTGTTGTAAAGGGCCGGTTGACGTTATTTGCTCCAACGATAAAGGCCCGCATATTCATTCCCAAAATATCATCAAAGCTGCTCTCAAGTGAAAAAGTGCACAGGCTTCATCGGGCGGGCTCCAGATGGCGGCGTTGTTTATGCATCGCTGTTCAAATGCAGTATCCACCTCGCCTGGGGATTATTTTGCCTTTTTATTTGTAAAGTTGATCTAAGAAGTTATGCAAACTTGAAAGAACAGAAAAGAGATGTGGTCTATGTGAAGTTCTGCCGCTGCCAGTGGCAGGTCTAGTGTGGAAATGTGCCCCTCTGAGGGGCAGACCGATGGGGAACTGTCCTTCTCTGTGTCCTGCTCTGAGGTCCAGAAATGATGGATGAGAGTGACCCAGATGCTGTCTCCTCACCGAAGTTTCCCCTCCCTCCCGGGACGAGGTAGGGAGTAGTACACCATGGGAGATGCTTCCTGACGCTGGGTTTATGAGATTGAGAGATTCTGGTTAGAGGTGGTGACAAAAAGAACATCCTTTTTTGCTGGGGAGAGCTAGACCGGCCATCTCTGAATGTGGTAAGTGAGAGTCCTGGACCAGGGGGACAACCAAGGAGGCCATTAACGGAATTGTCCTCGTGCATGTGGCCAAGTGGCAGAGCTGGTCCACCCATCGTTTTTAATGAGCTCTGTCCCGAGAAGGCCAAGGAAAGAGGGAGCAGGTGGGAGAGATGATGCCAGGTGAGCCTGGAGGGAACCTCTCCTTCACCCTGTAGCTCTGGGACCAGCCACAAGAAGGCAAGGACTCCAACCAGCTGAAACGACAGGGGAGACTCAAATGTCCATTGATAGATGAACGGATCAACAAAGGGGTCTACCCATACCATGGAATAGCATTCAGCCACGAAAAGGAATGAAGTAGTGACACATGCTACCACATGGATGAACCTTAACTCATGATGCGAGGTGGAGGAAGCCAGACACGAAAGGCCACATAGAGTGCGACTGCCTTGATATGAAATGTCCAGAACAGGCAAATGCGTAGAGACAGAAAACAGATTTCAGTGGATGCCAGGGGCTGGGCATGGGGAGGAACGCAGGCTGACTCCTAATGGTTATGGGTTCCCTTCTGGAATGATGAAGACGTCCTGAAATTAGGGTGATGGTTGCATAACATTGTGAAGGTGTTAAACGCCACCAAATTGTCCACTGTAAACTGGTGACTTTGATGTTATGGGAATTTTACCTTTAGTAAAGAAAAATCATAGTGAATGAATTAAAAGGAGAACATAGTAACCTATCCATGGTCAGTGATGGTTCTCTTTGTTAAACACGATCGAAGAAAGCGCAAAGGGAAGAGTCGCTCATTCATTCAGGCAACTCATGCTTACCGAGCACTTACTTTGTTGGAGAGGTAACATACAAACACGATTTAAAATGTTTATGCAGGGCTTCCCTGGTGGCGCAGTGGTTGAGAGTCCGCCTGCCGATGCAGGGGACACGGGTTCGTGCCCCGGTCCGGGAAGATCCCACGTGCCGCGGAGCGGCTGGGCCCGTGAGCCATGGCCGCTGAGCCTGCGCGTCCGGAGCCTGTGCTCCGCAACGGGAGAGGCCACAGCAGTGAGAGGCCTGCGTATCACAAAAAAAAAAAAAAAAAAAAAAAAGTTTATGCAACGACAGAAATATTCCCACCCTCCGACTTCTCTGTCTGTGCTCCAGTGGCATCATTTTCTCTCACAAATACACCAGAATCATCTTTACCAGCCTCGCTTCTCCAACCCTGATCCCATCCCATCCGATGGGTCAGAACCAAAATCCCATCCTTTTCAGTCTAAATGCAGCTTCTTGCTTCCCTCCTCCTGGAACCCGTCTTCAGGGCTCTCTAGCCGGTCCTCCCGCGGCTGTGTCGCTTTCTCCTCCATGCCACCCTGCTCCTACCATCTGACCACCTGCTGTAGCTACCTGCTCCCTACCTCATGCACCTTCCAGGCTGGGTGACTTGACACTTTTCCTGACCTTCCTTGAGCTCACCTCCCCTCGCAAAGCGGACACGTGGATGCCTAGCTCACTGGGCCGCTGGGGGGCCTGGAGACCCCAGCAGGGGTAGAGCTCCTGTACAGTGCTGTACAGAGAGTCAGGTGTTGTCCATGACTTCCCAGTGACCCCAGGATTACTTCCTGGCACTGAGGGCACCCTGTTCCCTCCAGGCACATGCTCAGTCCCCCTCCACTGCCGATTCCCCCGACCGGTCCTCCTCCAGGTAATAGCCCTCGGCCTGTGCTCCCTGCACGGCGTCCCTCCCACGTGCTGTGTCCTGCCGGGGACCCGAGCCTGCATGCCCTCCACTGTCACACCTCCTCTACCGTGCTGGACTGTCATGGGGATCTTCACAGAAGTATCTGTGTGTGTGTGCGCACGCATGTGTGTGCACGTGTGGCCCTGCTAGACTTCGAGTTCTTTTAGGACTGAGACCAGATCCTCTGAATTCTCTCTGCAGGAATCTGCAGGTATTCTGGAAACATCTCTTGATTTAGATTAGAGGTCTGTAGCTCGAGCCCCAGAGTTAAGTTGGATTTAGGGCTGCCGTCTGCACCTGAACCCAGGTGTGCACAGGTCCTGCTCCAGCCGAGTTCTCCAGGGCTGGGCTGGGTCGCTTTCAGGGACCAGAGGCTCTGCCCCCGTTCTTGGGCTTGGTCCTTCCCACTGCGGCCAGGGCTGTCTTTCTGTGATGCTGACGGGCAGGCAGAGCTGCTTCCCCTCAGCCTGGAAGCAATGCCAAATTGTCCCTTTCTCATGATCACTCTGGGCCCTCCCCAGCCATGTCCAGCCTCCTGCGAGGCCTCCACAGACCCTAGACCCGTCCGATGGTCTGCATAACCAAGGCCGTTCTCTGCCTGCAGCTCCCCCCGTCCCCTCTCCGCCTGCAATCATCTCTCCTTCTTCCAGGATCAGGTCAAAGTCGCCCCGTAACAGGAACTGTCACATGGCGGTTAAGACCTCAAGTTCCAGGTCAGACCAACTGGGTTCAAATTTGGGCCCCTGTGATTTTAGGCAAGTAATTTCATCTCTCCGTGCCTCAGTTTCCTCATCTGTACAAAGGGGTTATTATTCTTATCTCCAAGAGGACTGGACAAGCTAACCCACGCATGTAAACCACAGTGCTGGCAGGAGCCCAGCTCCCAGAGCCTCACTGCTGGCTCCGTCCAGCCCTCTCGGCACCTCTCTTGTGATGTGCAAAAGGGTGCATCTCATTTTCTGTGTCTCCTTCCCTCGGGAAGGACACAGAATTCCTGTCCTCTGCAGCGTCGTAGCCCAGCACGGAATAGGACACAGGTCAGAGGGCGCAGGCTCAAGGGATGCTTGCTGTATGACTGAATGTGTCGACTGAAAAAAATGCATGACCTACAAGTTGACAGTTATGTTTTATTCGGTGGGGAAAACTGAGGACTTAAGCCCGGGACACAGCATCTCAAATGGTGCTGAGGGACCACTCTGAAGAGGCAAGGGGGGAGCCACGATATAGAGGAGTTTTTGCAGCAAAGACCAGGTAGTCGGAACATCAAAAGGTTACAGTTAATGAAAGAAAACCAGACATCTCAAGTTAAGGAATTTAGTGCTTTTCTCTGTCTGGGAAGATGCAAGAGTCTGGGCTCACTGAAATCATTCCTTTGATGTGCACCTCAGCTCCCTGGGGCCAGTACTCTGTGCTTTCTCATCCTGAGTTTCCTCAGGGGGCACCATCCGGGATGGGGGCGGTGGCTGCAGCGTCTGATAATTTGATGGCGGGCATCCCGTCTCCATCCCGAGTCCCCTCAGGGCTCCCCATCTGGGCGGCTGTAATGTGATGGCTTGGTGGCTGCAACATCTTTATTTACTGATATGGCAATAGTTTTCATTCACAAATGAATGAATGAATGAGTGAATGAATGAATGCAAGCGATAAAAATCGACAAGCAAGCTTTCAAGGGAAATTTGGGTCGTTGGCCCAGAATATGAAGTTACCCTGTTGGTGCAGGACAGGGACGGCGCCTGTGTCTCCTTCGGGGAGGGCGCGCTGGGCGCAGGGCACCGCAGGGGTGGGTGGAGGAGAGTCCTCTGTCTCCTGCAGGGCCTCGGGTGAAGAGCAGGTGCCGGAACGTTCCAACGGAACCAAAGCCCAAATCCCAGAGTCTGAATACACACCAGTGGCCACAGGCACCCAGGATTTGCTCCCCAGAGGTGGATGGTGACAGGCCGAGTGTTGTCACTTGTTGCTTCCGGTCACTACAGGTGACTCCGTGTCCCTGTCCTCTCCTTACGAGCGTTCTTGGGGCTTCCTGAACAGGGACTCAAGTGCACGGCAGCCTTACTGAGCTGTTTACAGCCCCAAGTCCTGAGTTGGGGTGTTTCAATGCTTTCCCTGATTCGAAAGCTTCTGCTTAAGATACGTGTGATTTTGGCCTCAAAATCGAGGGTCGTGCCGTCATCCTGGCTCCTCAACAGGGGAAGTTTGAGGTTATGCATCTTGATGTAGCACGGACCATAAACATTTAAAAATCAAAGATCTCCATGTTACATTTATTTTACATCCATAAAGCCTGGAAGCTTTAAGTGAAGGCGCCAGCCTGTGGCTTCTCCGCTGTGTCTGGGTATTTGTCGCAGACTGACACACACTCCGTAGGAACTGCCCTTTTTCTCACTCCCGGGGGTTCTGGGTACCCCAGGGGCCACAAGATCCGCTCCACTGGACACCCCCTTCGTGCCTTTTTGCACTGCACAGAGGATACCCTGGCAACAGCCGTGGAGGCTGAGACCCCTTAGTGGATTCCTATGACTACCCCTGACTTCCTGTTCAGTTGCTCAGGCTGCTCACTGCACAAGGACATCGGGTGGAGAAGCACCTGGGGCTGCCGGGCATCCTGCCTGGAGGAAGGGGCATCTTTTTCTAACACACACAGAATGTCCATGTGGGCCAGCAGCAGCCCCTGCTCCCTGTCTCCCTGGGCTGCACGGGGCTCAGGGCCTCACAAAGGCAGCCACGCTGGCCCGGGTGGTAGAGACCCTCAGAAACTAAGGCTGCACAGTCTGTTAGCAGCCTCGGGGCAGGGAGAGTGTTCTCATTTTAAGGAAAGAAAAGCTATGCTCTGTTTCGCGCTGGGTACGAGGGGAGAGAGCTGGGTGGGTTCCACAGGTGAAGCTGCGAGACAAACAGGGTGGGGCTGGGCGGCTTGCTGGCTTTCTCCCGGGGACACTGCTGGGCGCCTCAGCTTCTAGGCACTCGTGGATGTCAGGTGCCCTGGGTGTCAACAGGTGCCTTTGTGGAGGCCTGGAGACCTGGTCCCACGCCTCACATGGCCTCCCCTTCATGGCCCACGGCTCACCCACGACCCCTGGGAACACGGCTCCTCCTTGCAGGTGAGGGTTCGTGCATTTGTTTTGGAAAAGCAGGCCGTTTCCTACGGGTGGTGCTGCCAGCAGCCCGCCATGCTCTCCGCGCCCCCTCCCGCTTTCTCTTCCTGCTGTGCGCGCAGGGTTGGTATCCTCAGGCCTGAGATGCTCTTCCCCACCCTCTTCTCCCGGCAACATTATGGTTTCTAAATCGGCCCCTCAAGAGGCCTCCTTCTGGCACGCCGGCCTAGCTGGGTCCCCTGGGGAGATCCTTTGGCCCTTTGGTCGGGCTCACTCCACGGTCACCTGCCCGTCCCCTTTGAAATCCTTTCCGCGCTTGTAATTTGTGCGGGTGTCTTTCCTGTGGCGGGAGAGCCACACCAGGCAGCATTTGTGTCTGAGCTGTCAATCACCCATCACGGGAGCCTGGGCCCCCATTACAGGCCTATACAGCCAGTCCCCTACATACGCATGAGTTCAGTTCCAAGAGTGCGTTCGTAAGTCCAATTTGTTCGTTAAGTCCAACAAAGTTAGCCTAGGGACCCAATTAACACAATCAGCTATATAGTACTTTAATGTAATAGGTTTGTGATACTTTTCACACAAATAATATGTAAAAACAAACACAGGAAAATAAAGAAAACATTTTCAGTCTTACAGTACAGTACCTTGAAAAGTACAGTAGTGCCGTACAACAGCTGGCATACAGGGGCTGGCATCGAGTGAACAGGCAAGAAGAGTTACTGACTGGAGGAGGGAGAGGAGGTGGGAGATGTTAGAGCGGAAGGATCATCAGCAATAGAAGATGGACGGCAAGCTGCAATTTCACTCACACCTGACGCTGACGGCACAGGTTCTGGTTCCTTGCTGGATTCAATTCTATCTACCCTCTTGAAAGAACAATCCAGTGATGTCTGGGTAGTAGCTCTTTTTTTCTCATCATAAATGACACGGTAGCACTGGATTGCATTCTGAACGGCTGCTGCAACCTTCATGTACTGTTATAGGTTTGGGTCCTTTGCCTCAGAAACTAACAGCGCCTCCTCACATAAAGAAAAACCCCTGCCATTTCCTGCGTTGTGAATCTCTTCGGTTCTTCCCTTACTTCTTCTTCCTCTTGTCCGTCTTCGTCCTTTCTCTGGGCCTCCAACTCCATCAGGTCTTCATTAGTGAGCTCCTTGTGCTGCACAGCAAGAGTGCCGTGCAGTATAGTACACGAAAGCACAGCCACTCGAGGATGCACGCATGTGACAATGTACGCCGGACACGTGAACGAACTTAGGTGATGGGACACGCGAACACACGTTCACATCTTTGAAAGTTCACAACTTGACGATTTGTATGTAGGGGACTTGCTGTAAATAATTGTGGACCAGATTAGAGATGCACTTGAGAGCGCCCCCGCGGGCCCCCTCTTTGAGGACAGATGGGCTTTTGTCTGTGTGACAACACAAGTCAGGGCCTTGAACTGTCACAGCAAAATATTGGTAGCAAATGTCACACAGAACTTGGTCCATCAGGCCCTGGTCCATGAAAGTCACCAGGGATGCAGGGAGACCTGCGGGGCGCTGGGGCTCATCTCGACATCCAGGATTGGAAAGACGACTCACAGAGAATCAGGCGCTTACCTATACCTCGAGCAGCCTTTCCTCTGGGATTCTGAAGCTCCGTCTTGTTTTAAGTTAAATGGTGAGAAAAAAAAGTACCTCGCTTCAGCCCCCCATGAGAAGAATCTCCCTGAGTTAACATGAATGACGGACCTTCAGCTTTTATTCTTCCAGCGCATGAAGTTGCTCTGCAGAGCCCTTGTTTTTTTCCTGCTCCCACGAAGTTGTTTGTTTTTCTTTTTCATTTTGGCCTTGCCCGTGATCTACTTGGTATTCTTCCAGCTTTTATTTTATCTGCGAATTTGATCAACGTCAGTCTGACTTCAATGTCTTTGGACAGAGAAATGGGGGCCAGCACTGGCTGAGGCCCGAGAAAGATGGAGAATCCCCCAGGAACGGCCTGGTCCCCAGCCTCTGCCTTGAGGCTGGTTCTCTGGATGGCGGTGGGTGTGGGCTGTACCCTCGGATCCACTTCTCCATCCTCCCTGCAAGCCCGTCAGGAGAGGTCTTGATTAGTTCCTGGTTGTCAACCTGACAACCGGATCCACAAAGAAAACGAAGCCATTTGTTCTCATCCATCTGTCCATCCATCATCCGTCCAATCCGTCCAGCATCCTCGCGCTCACAGCTGGCAGCTGGTCCTGAGCCTGGTGCAGCGGTCCGCGCACTAAGCTGCACCCGAGGGGAGCTGCAATCCCGCCCAGTGTCAGGTGCTTTGGGCCTCACCCACCCACCCTCCTCCCTCTCGCCTCAGCCCTGCCCGGCGCCCACTGTTCCCGGTGGGCACAGTCACCCTCTGTTACCTCCTGCGGATGGCACAACTATTCTGAACACATGTAAATCTTGAGATGACAGAACATCGATATGCTCCGGGCCAGCCCTGACCGGTGGTGACAGGAGATGCAGGGTAAGCACTCCCCTCTTCGTGTCTTCCTTTGCAGAGGCCCCGTCCGCCTGTCCTCAGAGGCGTCCCAGCAGGAGGGGCCCCTGGGCCTACAGTGTAACTAGCTTGATACCGTACCTTCTGGGCGGCGGGGGCGGGGGGGGGCCTTCTTCCCAGCCTCCACCTGTTCCCTAGAATAGCTTCCAAAAGTGAAACGCCAGGGGGCAGGCTCCTGTCCCTTGGGGAGACCTGAAGAAGCTGCACAAGGGCTCCCGGTCCAGAGGGATGGACAAAGTTACCCCCGAACCATTAGTTACGGAACAGCGTGCATGGGGGCCACAGAGGAAGGACAGCCCGACTGTTAGGGGTGGCTGTGCGTCTGGGAAAGTCTGAACAGGGTCTTGAGTGTCAGCAGAAGTCAACAGGCCTGAAGAGGAAGTGGGGCGGGAAGGCCGGGCACAGAGAGGGGCGGGCACAGCGGGGAGTTCAAAGGCCAGGAAGTGAGAGCAGGCGCTGGGCTTCTTGCTCCTGCAGCCCACGTTTAACAGGTTCAGTGGGACCCGATGGAGAGGGGTCTGGAGATGCAGGCAGGGCAGGGCCGGCAGTGGCCCTGCTGAGAGTCGGCTCTTAGCCCTAAAGGGACGGGGAACTGGCCAAGGGCTGAGCAAGGAAGAGTTTGTACAGTATGTCACCCAGAGCCTCGCTAGGCAGAGAGCGGCCTGGGACCAGCTGCTGCAGCATCACCTCGGAGTCTGTAGGAAATGCAGACTCTCAGGCCCTGTGGAAGCCAAGCCTGCACTTTAAGAAGAGCCCGGAGAATTTCAATGCACATTAAAATTTGAGAAGTCCCGTCGCAGGACACTTTGAAGCAGACACTCCTGGCCGGGTGGGCACCGCGTCCTGTGGGGCTCTGCCGGCAGAGATGAGGAGGTGGGCGAGAGGTCAGGGGCACTTGGTGAGGAATCTGGGGAGGCGGGGGCGGAGGCGGGGACAAGGCGACCGCCGGGCCTCCTCCGTGGCGGGGGGGTGAGATCCTTCATCGAGCCGCAGGGCTGAGAGCATGTTGGAGGATGGTGGGCCCCATGTGGCGGACGCTACATCTTAGGTGTCTGTAGTGATGGCTCGAGAACTTGGAAACCAGACACATGCAGTGGGAGTGGATGGTGGTGACCCGGGCTGCTTTGAGTCTCTGCTGTTTTCTAAATCCTTGCAAACCATCTGCGTAACGATCCGTCTGACGTGCTGTCAGCGGTCAGTGCCAGATCGAACTTTCTGGTAGCCACCTTGCGGACAATCAGGACGTTTCCGCTTCCCCTTTCATTGCACCTTATATTAGAATCTCTGAGTGGGGCCCCCTCCCTACATTAGCACCCCCCTTCTTCACTGCGGTTCTGAATAAGCTGGGAGTGAAGTAACCAGTAAACAAGGGGGCAGACTGGCATCGTTAGTGCCGGTGAGCCAAGTGGACCACTTGGCCCGGGTCTCTTAGCCGAGCCCCCAGATCAGGTAGGTCCAGGCGGCCGAGCACAGGCGGGGCTGGGACAGACCTGCTTCCTCCGGGGCAGCGGGCCCAAGGGCCGCAGGAGGCCGGGGCTCACAGGAAGGACACCTGGGGTTGGGAGATCTCCCCCTACACACCTGTCTCTGCTCACCCAGCTCCAAGGACAGGGATCCTGTTGTCACATCTGCCAGCTTGGCGGCATCTTTGTGTTGGCCCACCTGGGCCTGAGGACCTGACCCGAATAGTCTCCTGCTCCGGCTGCAACCCAGTCTGGCTGAATGCGTTTAGTTTGGGGACCGCTGTCGATGGTGAGGGATGAGAAGCAGATCAGAACAGAACGGGGTCCCTAGAGTGGAGGGGCGGGCGCTCTCCCAGGCTGCCAGCCTCGCTCAGGGACGCCCAGGAGGGCCCAGCTCTGCTTCTAGCTGGCCGGCCAGGGTGCCGTCATCGTGGGAGCTCTGTGGAACCTCCCTTGAGATGAAGGGGTGTCCCTACGGTCCCTGTTTTCCGTCCCCACCTGCGCAGTGCCGACAGCCCACTGCAAGCTGCCTCCCCGCTTGGAATGTGCCTCCTGCCCTTGGCTGGTTTCTCCTCCTTTTAAAAATCATTTTTAAAAGTAGCTTCTGGGGCTTCCCTGGCGGCGCAGTGGTTGAGAGTCCGCCTGCTGATGCAGGGGACACGGGTTCATGCCCCGGTCCGGGAAGATCCCACATGCCGTGGAGCGGCTGGGCCTGTGAGTCATGGCCGCTGAGCCTGCGCGTCCAGAGCTTGTGCTCCGCAACGAGAGACGCCACAACAGTGAGAGGCCCGCGTACCGCAAAAAAAAAAAAGTAGCTTCTGGGCTTCCCTGGTGGCGCAGTGGTTGAGAATCTGCCTGCCAATGCAGGGGACATGGGTTCGAGCCCTGGTCTGGGAAGATCACACATGCCGTGGAGTGGCTGGGCCCGTGAGCCACAACTACTGAGCCTGCGCGTCTGGAGCCTGTGCTCCGCAACAAGAGAGGCTGCGACAGTGAGAGGCCCGCCCACCGCGATGAAGAGTGGCCCCCGCTCGCCGCAACTAGAGAAAGCCCTCGCACAGAAATGAAGACCCAACACAGCCAAAAATAATAAATAAATAAATAAATAAAATTTAAAGGTAGCTTCTAAAGTCCCTTTTGCCAACTTTCTCATCTGAAGAAAAAGTGAATTCTAAGGAAATTCCACCACCTGATGAAGCAGTTGGGAACTTGATCGGTGTCTTTCAAACCTGCCTAAGAACCACGTGCTTGTTTAAAATGCAGGTCCCCAGGCGCCCCGGGCACAGACAGTGAACGGTCACTGCCTGGCTGCCCCCACGTGGTGCTGTGTCAGCAGCATTGGTGCCACTGGGCTCGTTCAAACGCAATCAGGAATGCAGAGTCCTGGGCCCGCCTGGGCCTGGGAGACAGGGGCTGCAGTTAACGAGATGCCAGGCGAGTTGATCCACTCTGACGTCAGAGAGGCACTGCGCTCGGTTCCCACGTCAGAACCTATCGGGGCGCCCGGAGAGCTGGCACAGCTGCCTCAGACCTGGGGCTCAGCCCCCAAACTCTAATTGGCCTGCTGTGGGCCCAGCATTGTGTACTTTATAGTTACGTTGTGAACGTTTGCTGCAGTATAATGTACCCGAAAAGGTGTACGCATCTTGTGTTCAGCTCCACGAGCTGTCACCAGTGGGCGGCCCCCACGTAACCCAGATCAGGAATCTAAACAGGACCAGCACCTGGGGCCCAGAGATGGACTCCCTCTCGGTCACACCCCATCGCCTCCTCCAGAGATAACCAGGTGATGACGGCTGACAGTCCAGGGTCGGCGGCTTGGGTTCTTCTAGAAGCTGCTGCGCTTCCCCTTCCACACAGTGGGGCTGAGCTGCCCCTTCCACACCGCAGTGTACAAGTCCATGATACGGACATATCAGGCTACCCTCGGGGGACGACAGGTCGCTTCCCGTTTGTACTATTGTGAGTGTGCACCTATTTCTTAACAGTTCCCGTGCTGATTTTAACGTAGAGCTAGGTCAGAGCCGCTGGCCTGCCCGACGCTTCGTCCCCTCCTGGCACGCCGTCCCCACCCCATTCCCATCCGCTCCACCTTCGGAGCCCACTGAGCGGCGCTGGCAGCAGCCCTTTCTTCTAGTCTTGCATCCAGCTGCCCAAGGATAACAAATGACCATTTCCAGAAGCCTCTGTGTTCCTGCAGGACAGCAGGAGCTGTGATACATTTTCAAGTCCAACCTCATTTTCTTTAAGTCAAGAGCTCTGACGAAGAACGATGTGAGCTTGTACCCTCAACCAAAAGGTTTCAAGCGTCTGGCCGGGGCAAAAGGCTGCAGCGCCATCTCTGCCCACTTTCCCTGCTCCTGGCAGGTGGACGGCTCAGGATGGAGGTTGGGTCCCAGCGCCAGGGCGAGGGTAAGGTGAGGAAGGCACTTGTCTGGGTGCAAAATTTAAGAGGACGCCAAACACTTAGTAATCAAGTATAAACACAGTTTTAATACAATATTTAGAAAAAAATCAAAATTCATGCAAAAAGTCCATGATGAACAGAATATCGACAATTTAAACAAAGGCCATCGCTGACCTGAGCCATATTGAACCACAGGCAAAAGAAAAAAATGTGCACCATACATGGTCTTACTTTTTCTTTTTTTTTAACATCTTCATTGGAGTATAATTGCTTTACAATGGTTTCTGCTGTATAACAGAGTGAATCAGCTATACGTAAACATATATCCCCATATCTCCTCCCTCTTGCGTCTCCCTCCCACCCTCCCTCTCCCAACCCTCTAGGTGGTCACAAAGCACCAAGTTGATCTCCCTGTGCCATGCAGCTGCTTCCCACTAGCTATGTATTTTATATTTGGTAGTGTATATATGTCCATGCCACTCTCTCACTTCGTCCCAGGTTACCCTTCCCCCTCCCGGTGTCCTCAAGTCCATTCTCTAGGTCTGTGTCTTTATTCCTGTCCTGACCCTAAGTTCTTCAGAACCATTTTTTTTTTTTTTTGGATTCCATATATATATGTGTTAGCATATGGTATTTGTTTTTCCCTTTCTGACTTACTTCACTCTGTATGACAGACTCTAGGTCCATCCACCTCACTACAAATAACTCAATTTCCTTTCTTTTTATGGCTGAGTAACATTCCATTGTATATACGTGCCATATCTTCTTTCTCCATTCATCTGTCGATGGACACTTAGGTTGCTTCCATGTCCTGGCTATTGTAAATAGAGCTGCAATGAACATTAGGGTGCATGTGTCTTTTTGAATTATGGTTTTCTCAGGGTATATGCCCAGTAGTGGGATTGCTGGGTCATATGGTAGCTCTATTTTTAGTTTTTTAAGGCCCTCCATACTGTTGTCCATAGTGGCTGTATCAATTTACATTCCCACCAACAGTGCAAGAGGGTTCCCTTTTCTCCACACCCTCTCCAGCATTTACTGTTTGTAGATTTTCAGCAAGATCCTTTTTGACCCACCTCCTAGAGAAATGGAAATAAAAACAAAAATAAACAAATGGGACCTAATGAAACAAATCTTTTGCACAGCAAAGGAAACCATAAACAAGACCAAAAGACAACCCTCAGAATGGGAGAAAATATTTGCAAACGAAGCAACTGACAAAGGATTAATCTCCAAGATTTACAAGCAGCTCATGCAGCTCAATATCAAGAAAACAAACAACCCAATCCAAAAATGGGCAGAAGACCTAAACAGACATTTCTCCAAAGATATACAGATTGCCAACAAACACATGAAACATCACTAATCATTAGAGAAATGCAAATCAAAGGTCTTACTTTTTTTTAATGGCTTGGTTTTTTTCCAGAAAATTAAGATAATTGAAAAATATTGATGAATGGAAAGTACGTATACTGAAATGCATGACATTATTTTAAGTATTTTACTAACACCATAAACAGAATTTATACGTTTCCTTTCCTGGTTTTAATGGAAAAAACCCTCATCAATAGTATTTTCAAAATCTACTTCTTTGCTTATCTCATTTTTAATTCAGTAAATGCTATGTCTGACAATCTATCTAGACCAAGTGATGATCTAAAATAATTTAAAATTAATATTAAATATTATTTTAGGTATTAAATAACATTAAACATCAATACTTTAATAATATAAAAATTATCTAAAATTGTCACTTGATCAAGAGAAATTACTATGCATGGCAATGCTCTCATTAACATTAAATATCATTATTATAAAGTATTAATGTTAAATAGCATTAAATACTTAACGTTTTAGTACCATTAAAATATTTAAGAGTTGTCTGTTGCTGGGAATCCAATGCCTTGAGGGCTGTAGCTATATTTTATCCAGTGTTTTAGTTGTTTTAGGTGGGGAGGCAAATCCAGTCCCTATTATTCCATCTTGACCAGAGTGGAAATCCTCTATAACTTTGAAGTTTTCCTCCATATTTTCAAACTTTTTGTCTCTTTGTGCTGATTCTGTGTAACTTTTGTTAGTTTTTTTTTAATTGAAGTATAGTTGATTTACAACTTTTCAGTTGTAGAGCAAAGTGATTCAGTTATACAAACACATACACACATATATATACATACATATATATATTTTTTCAGATTATTTCCACTTTAGGTTATTATAAGATATCAAATATAGTTCCCTGTGCTACACAGTAGGTCCTCGCTGCTTATCTATTTTATAAATATATAGTAGTGTGTATCTGTTAATCCCAAACTCCTAATTTATCCCCCCACCCTTTTCCCCTTTGGTAACCATAAGTTTGTTCTCTATGTCTGTGAGTCTATTTCTGTTTTGTAGATAAGTTCATTTGTGTCATATTTTAGATTCCACACATAAGTGATATCATATGATATTTGCCTTTGTCTGTCTGACTTACTTCACTTAGTATGATAATCTCTAGGTCCATCCATGTTGCAGCAAATGGCGTTATTTCATTCTTTTTTATGGGTGAGTAATATTCCATTATATATATACACATATACATATATGACATCTTCTTTCATCTGTCGATGGACATTCAGGTGCTTCCACATCTTGGCTATTGTAAATAGTGCTGCTCTGAACACTGGGGTGTATGTATATTTTGAATTAGAGTTTTCATTTTTTCCAGATATATGCCCAGGAGTGGGATTCCTGGGTCATACGGTAATTCTATTTTTAGGTTTTTAAGGAACTTCCATACTGTTTTCCAAAGTGGCTGCACCAATTTACATTCCCACCAACAGTGTAGGAGGGTTTCCTTTTCTCCACACTCTCTCCAGCACTTATAATTTGTAGACATTTTGATGATGGCCATTCTGTAGATTCTGTGTAATTTTCTTCTGATGTATCTGCTAGTTCATTAATTCTCTTTGGCCATATGAAATCTGTTCTTTGACCCAGTTGCCTTAGTCCATTTGATCTGCTATAACAGAAAACCACAGACTGGGTGGCTGATAAACAACAGAAATTTATTTAGGCTGCAAGTCCAAGATCAAGGCACCAGCAGACTCGGTGCCTGGTGAGGGCTCTTTTCCTGGTCCACAGATGGCGTCTTCTCACTGTGTCCTCACCCGGCAGAAGGGCTGAGAGAGCTCTCTGGGGCCTCTTTTATAAGGGCACTAATCCCATTCATGAGGGCTCCACCCTCATGACCTAGTCACCTTCTAGGGGCGCCACCTCCAAACATCATTACACATTCTTATGTAAGGCATCGGGGACACAAATATTCAGTCCACAGCACCATTCATTGAGGTGTTTTTTTTTTTTTAATTTCAAATTATTATTTTTTCTCTAGACGTGCCATTTGTTTCTTTCTCAAATATACCTGATCAGTCCCTATACTGTCCAGTTATTTGTCATCTTTATTATTTCACTTTATTACTTTAAAATGTTTCATAAGTATCTATTGTGTACCTGCCCTATGACAGTGTAACACTGGCAGCTTCCGGTGATCAAATTCTGTTGCTGGTTGTCACTGCCAAATCTCAGCCAGGGGGCCTGCCTCCTCACGTGTTCACTGTGAGCCCTTGGCTTGATCTGCTGGAATCATGAGCAACTATATTTGGGGTGCTTTCAAACAGAGGGGACTATTGTCTGATTCAATTGTGAGCCTTGGGTGACATGGATTTGAAACTGCGTATTGGGGGCCCCAAGACCACCCCCAGGTTGGGTGGTTTGCTAGGACTCACAGGATGCATGGACATGGTACACTGCAGTGAAAGGATACAAAGCAAATGCAGCAGAGGGGAAACGTGCATGAGGTGAGACCCAGCAGAAGCAGGAGCAAGCTTCCTGGTGGAGCCATGTTCCTTCAGCCCTGAGCGTGACAGCACAGCACACGTCACACCTACCAGGGGTGCTCATTAGTGGCTTGGTGCCAGTTGTTCTACTGGGAGCTGGTCATGTGGCACCTTCGGCCTGGCATACCAAAATTCCAGACTCTCCGAAGGACACCAGGTATTCAGCATAAACCGTATTGTTTGTATAAACAGCTGAGGCACAGGGAGACGCTCTGGCCCTTGCACACTTCCTAAGGAGGGCAGGCTGGCTGCGGTCACACTTTTCTGCACAGCCCGGCTGCCCCGCCCCACAGTCCCAGCTCCCCCACCTTGTCACTGCCCAAGGCTCAGCATCCCCGAGAGTGATGCCAGGGGCACCCACCCTCAGGCAAGCCAGCTCTCTCCAGCTCACGAGATTTTTTCCTTCTTGGGGGTGAGCTGGAGAGGGGGCTTGGAAAATCCCCCTATTTCTTACTGGTCTGGTAATTCATCAGAAAGTGCGTACTATCAAGAATCCAAGTGCTTCCCGGCAGGAAATCTCAGAGCATCCAATTCATCACGCATCAGAAATAAAAGTGTTTCAGAATTATTTTTTAAAAGAATTTAAAAAAAAAAACCCAGTAAGAATTCCTGATCTCAGGTATCAGTCTAAAAAGTAAACATAAAGTTGGGAGGTGATTACCCACTGCGTCATAACTTCTCTAACAGAAAGTCTGGAAGCCCAAGTTCCGTCTCCATCTGGGGAATCCAGCCTCTCAGCAGCCTGCATGGTTGCTGGCCTTGCTCTTCCTGTAATCAGGGTTGATTTATCCACTAGGCACAGGGTTTAGAGTCCATGGTACTTTTAGGGGACCACAAAAGTGTTTTTATGGGGACCACAAAAATTTTTTAATTTCTTTGAAGAGCAGAAGGAAAAAAATGAGGTTTTAGCGCTGAAGAAAATGTTTTAACTCACTTCAGCCAGTTATATTTTTCTTTTTTAATGAAAATGATATTATATTTCAAATATAAAATATAAATTTTAATCTATATGTTTCTATGGAAGAAAGGTTCTCCTGAAGTGTCTAGGGTCAACAAAAGTTATAATGTGTCCCTGTCTTCAATGTATTAAAAAAATCACTTATTGGGAACAGACTATATTCCTAGTATTGACAAAAAAAAATTTCCAAGTTGTATACATTGTAAGACTGTTCCAGAGCTCTGGTAACTCTTTCAACTGTAACTCTTTGGACCAATCAAAGTAAGTTTGCAGGGAAAGAGCTTCGGCTCGTGAATTGTGCAAACCTTTCCTTAGTGGCTAGCTACAGCCATTTCCAACTATTCAGTGCAACAAATCAGGAAAAGTTCCCTGGGTGTTTCTAACATTCTATGGGTGTGTAGGTGGCTAGAAACAGAGCTCAACTCTTCTTAGAGACCCAACAGCGCTTGATGAAAATGATTTTATTTTAAATGAGAGGGCTATTCAAGGCTATTTTGTACTTTAAGTTCTTTTACGTTGCTAAAAAACAGACAAAAATAACATCACATGTTACAAACTATTCAGTAATCCATCTTTGGTCTTTGATTTTGTGAACAGAAACAGGTTCTTTTTTTGAGGGGGGGTGGGCACACCACGTGGCATGTGGGATCTTAGTTCTCCATTCCCCGACCAGGGATCGAACCTGCGTCCCCTGCAGTGGAAGCGTGTGATTTAACCACTGGACCGCCAGGGAGGTCCCAGAAATGGTTTCTTGATAAGCTCTTTGAACTGAACTTGGAGACCCAACTTGAATGCCTGTGAACACCTACTTTTCATCACTGAGACCATTAGAACCAAATCTCTGCTTCCTTACAGGCCAAATTTCTGTTTCGAGGGGAACAAATTAAGGTGTCATCCGGATGTGTTTTTCACATGAGGGAGAAGAATAGGTCTGGCGTGCTTGCCATTTTAATTACTTATCACCTCTGCCACCAGAAACACTGAGGATTAAAAGGGACGGCTCTTCCCTCAGCCAGCAAGTTCCAGGTCCCCTGGCCTCCTCCTATAGAGGACACCTTGCCACCCAGTTATCTGCTGACCTGGGCAGGACAAAGCGTCTAACCGTGGGCTGTGGCCCATTTACCAGGTTAGGAAATTCACATAATGGGTTGTGACCTCGGTTTTTCACTATAAATGAACAAAACAGAGGCAGATTTACCGTGCGGCTGATGAAGCTTGGCTCCAGGGCCCCTCACTGGTGCAGGCCACCTCGTAAACTACCTTACTGTGGCAAATTGTATAAAAGTGCGACCAGGCACATACTGATCACAAGAGAGAGGTCGGTCTGTTTCCATCCTGACAACCCCTCCGCCATCATTTCTTTTGCAATAGTTGGTGTTGAGGTGAACATAGGCTTTTTGAGACCTGACTGAAAGGTAAGCTGAGGAGGGGACAAGTTTAGTTTGGATTTAGTGAGATGTATATGTGATTTTTCGGTCAAGTTGGAGAAAATTTCATTTATGAGCTGCTTAGAATTTGGAAGAATTTCTCAGACACACAGTGCTAGACACTTTAGGACATGTTAGCTAAGCTATTAATAATAAAATAACTAGTCTCAGTTCCCCTTCTGAGCAAGATGGAGTAACAGGACTGCATTTACCATCCTGCTTGAAACAACTGAATTCCAGACAAAATATATGAAAGAACGATTTTCCAAACATTGATCATCAGGCAACGAAGAACAGTGACCACTGAGGGATGAGAAAAACATGAGGCAAAGCAGCGTCTCTCTGACTGAGGAGCTGGGGCCACGAGTCCAGGGAAGACATGGTGGCTGGGGCTCAAGGGGAGACGACCAGAGAGGAGAAGGCTGCCCAGAGAGGCCACTTGACTCTTCAGTGCATACAGATCAACACACGTGAGGAAACTTCTGACGCCAGAAAAGAGCCACCCAAACATATTAGAGGGGACAATCCCAGAACTCATGCTGCTTTAAATAATTTATGGGACATTGGGTAGAAGGGGTGTATCTGCCTCAGCAGTGGAGCAAAATTAGCCCTAGATTAAATGCCACTTGGATCCCACCTAACATGGTTTAAAAACAAAACCTAAATGGATAGAGCTGTTTCCAAGTAAGCTAATTATGTCCCCCAAACAAAGTTCTAGCATATTTATAGGAATACAAAAATACCCAGCACCCAACAAGGTAAAATTCACAATGTCTTCCATCCAACAAAAAATTAACAGATATGCCAAGAGGCAGAAAACTGTTACCCAGAATGAGAAGAAAAAGAAGTAAATTGAAACCAAACCAGAAATGGAACAGATGATAGAATTAGTACACAAGGACATTAAAAAGTTGTTATAACTGTATTCCATATGTTCAAGAAGCTGGAGGAAAGATTGAAAATGTTAAGTAGAGACGTACAAGATAAATGTAAGATCCAAATCAAATTTCTAGAGATGAAAACTACACCAGATGGTTAATGGCAGATTAGACATTGCAGAAAAAAAAGATTAGTAAACTAGAAGCACAGCAATAGAAACCATCCAAAATGAAACAGAAAGAACAAAAAGGAAAATTTTAATAAAGCAACAGTGAACTCTGGAACAATTTCAAGTGGTCTAATAAATGTGTAATTGGAGCTGTGGAAGGAGAGAGGAGAGAGGGCAGGAAAGGAAAAAATATTTAAAGAAATAGCGGCTGAAAATTTTCCAAATCTGATAAGAACTATAAACTCAAACACCTAAGAAATTAAACGAGCCCAAGTGTGCATGGGCATACACACACACACACACACACACACACACACACACACACACACACACACACACGATAGAAGTACACCATGGTGTGTCATAATCAGATTGCATAAAATTGGTAACAAAGAGAAGAGGAACCAAGATGGTGGAGTAGAAGGACGTGCTCTCACTCCCTCTTGTGAGAACACCAGAATCACAACTAGCTGCTGGACAATCATCGACAGGAGGACACTGGAACTCACCGAAAAAGATACCCCACATCCAAAGACAAAGGAGAAGCCACAATGAGATGGTAGGAGGGGCACAATCACAGTAAAATCAAAACCCATAACTGCTGGGTGGGTGACTCACAGACTGGTGAACACTTATACCACAGAAGTCCACCCACTGGAGTGAAGATTCTGAGCCCCACATCAGGCTTGCGAACCTAGGGGGGCCAGCAACGGGAGGAGGAATTCCTAGAGAATCAGACTTTGAAGCCTAGTGGGAATTGATTGCAGGACTTCGACAGGACTGGGGGAAACAGAGACTCCACTCTTGGAGGGCACACACAAAGTAGTGTGCACATCCGGGTCCAGGGGAAGGAGCAGTGACCCCAGGGGAGACTGAGCCAGACCTACCTGCTAGTGTTGGAGGGTCTCCTGCAGAGGCGGGGGGTGGCTGTGGCTCACTGTGGGGACAAGGACACTGGCAGCAGAAGTTCTGGGAAGTACTCCTTGGCGTGAGCCCTCCCAGAGTCTGTCATTAGCCCCACCAAAGAGCCCAGGTAGGCTCCAGTGTTGGGTTGCCTCAGGCCAAACAACCAACTGGGGAAGGAACACAGCCCCACCCATCAGCAGACAAGTGGATTAAAGTTTTACTGAGCTCTGCCCACCATAGCAACAGCCAGCTCTACCCACCACCAGTCCCTCCCATCAGGAAACTTACACAAGCCTCTTAGATAGCCTCATCCACCAGAGGGCAGACAGCAGAAGCAAGAAGAACTACAATCCTGCAGCCTGTGGAACAAAATCTACATTCACAGAAACACAGACAAGATGAAAAGGCAGAGGGCTATGTACCAGATGAAGGAACAAGATAAAACCCCAGAAAAACAACTAAATGAAGTGAAGATAGGCAACCTCCAGAAAAAGAATTCAGAATAATGATAGTGAAGATGATCCAGGACCTTGGAAAAAGAATGGAGGCAAAGATCGAGAAGATGCAAGAAATGTTTAACAAAGACCTAGAAGAATTAAAGAACAAACAAACAGACATGAACAATACAATAACTGAAATGAAAACTACACTAGAAGGAATCAATAGCAGAATAACTGAGGCAGAAGAACGAATAAGTGACCTGGAAGACAGAATGGTGGAATTCACTGCCACAGAACACAATAAAGAAAAAAGAATGAAAAGAAATGAAGACAGCCTAAGAGACCTCTGGGACAACATTAAACCAACAACATTCGCATTATAGGGGTCCCAGAAGGAGAAGAGAGAGAGAAAGGACCCGAGAAAATATTTGAAGACATTATAGTCGAAAACTTCCCTAACCTGGGAAAGGAAGTAGCCACCCAAGTCCAGGAAGCGCTGCGAGCCCCATACAGGATAAACCCAAGGAGAAACATGCCGAGACACATAGTAATCAAATTGGCAAAAATTAAAGACAAAGAAAAATTATTGAAGGCAGCAAGGGAAAAATGACAAATAACATACAAGGGAACTCCCATAAGGTTAACAGCTGATTTCTCAGCAAAAACACTACAAGGCAGAAGGGAGTGGCATGATATACTTAAAGTGATGAAAGGGAAGAAACTACAACCAAGATTACTCTACCCGACAAGGATCTCATTCAGATTCGATGGAGAAATCAAAAGCTTTACAGACAAGCAAAAGCTAAGAGAATTCAGCACCACCAAACCAGCTCTACAACAAATGCTAAAGGAACTTCTCTAAGTGGGAAACACAAGAGAAGAAAAGGACCTATAAAAACAAACCCAAAACAAGAAAATGGTCATAGGAACATACATATCAATAATTACCTTAAACACAAATGGATTAAATGCTCCAACCAAAAGACACAGGCTTGCTGAACGGATACAAAAACAAGACCCATATATATGCTGTCTACAAGAGATCCACTTCAGACCTAGGGACACATACAGACTGAAAGTGAGGGGATGGAAAAAGATATTCCATGCAAATGGAAATCAAAAGAAAGCTGGAGTAGCAATACTCATATCAGATAAAATAGACTTTAAAATAAAGAATGTTACAAGAGACAAGGAAGGACACTACATAATGATCAAGGGATGAATACAAGAAGAAGATATAACAATTATAAATATATATGCACCCAACAGAGGAGCACCTCAATACAAAAGGCAACTGCTAACAGCTATAAAAGAGGAAATCGACTGTAACACAATAATAGTGGGGGACTTTAACACCTCACTGACACCAATGGACAGATCAGCCAAACATAAAATTACTAAGGAAACACATGCTTTAAATGACACAATAGACCACATAGATTTAATTGATATTTATAGGACATTCCATCCAAAAACAGCAGATTACACTTTCTTCTCAAGTGCACACGGAACATTCTCCAGGATAGATCACATCTTCAGTCACAAATCAAGCCTCTGTAAATTTAAGAAAATTGAAATCATATCAAGCATCTTTTCTGACCACAATGCTATGAGATTAGAAATGAATTACAGGGAAAAAGAAACCAGAAAAAACCTCACAAACACATGGAAGCTAAACAAAATGTTACTAAATAACCAAGAGATCACTGAAGAAATCAAAGAGGAAATCAAAAAATACCTAGAGACAAATGACAATGAAAACATGACGATCCAAAACCTATGGGATGCAACAAAAGCAGTTCTAAGAGGGAATTTTATAGCTATACAAGCCTACCTCAAGAAACAAGAAAAATCTCAAATAAACAATCTAACCTTACACCTAAAGGAACCAGAGAAAGAAGAACAAACAAAACCCAAAGTTAGCAGAAGGAATGAAATCATAAAGATCAGAGCAGAAATAAATGAAATAGAAACAAAGAAAACAATAGCAAAGATCAACAAAACCAAAAGCTGGTTCTTTGAGAAGATAAACAAAAATGATAAACCATTAGCCAGACTCACCAAGAAAAAAAGGCAGAAGACTCAAATCAATAGAATTAGAAATGAAAAAGGAGAAGTTAGAACGGACACCGCAGAAATACAAAGCCTCCTAAGAGACTACTACAAGCAACTCTGCCAACAAATGGACAACCTGGAAGAAAAGGACAAATTATTAGAAAGGTATAACCTTCCAAGACTGAACCAGGAAGAAATAGAAAATATGAACAGACCAATCACAAGTAATGAAATTGAAACTGTGATTAAAAATCTTCCAACAAACAAAAGTCCAGGACCAGGTGGCTTCACAGGTGAATTCTATCAAACATTTAGAGAAGAGTTAACACCCATCCTTCTCAAACTGTTCCAAAAAATTGCAGAGGGAGGAACACTCCCAAACTCATTCTCCGAGGCCACCATCACCCTGATACCAAAACCAGACAAAGATACTACAGAAAAAGAAAATTACAGACAAGTATCACTGATGAATATAGATGCAAAAATCCTCAACAAAATACTAGCAAACAGAATCCAACAACACATTAAACGGATCATACACCATGATCAAGTGGGATTTATCCCAGGGATGCAAGGATTCTTCAATATATGCAAATCAATGTGGTACACCATATTAACAAACTGAAGAATAAAAATCATGTGATCATCTCAATAGATGCAGAAAAAGCTTTTGACAAAATTCAACACCCATTTATGATAAAAACTCTCCAGCAAGTGGGCATAGAGGGAGCCTACCTCAACATAATAAAGGCCATATACAACAAACCCACAGCAAACATCATTATCAATGGTGAAAAACTGAAAGCATTTCTTCTAAGATCAGGAACAAGACAAGGATGTCCACTCTCACCACTTGCATTCCTATACGCTATACGTATAGGATCTCTTGCATTCCTATATGCTAATGATGAAAAATCTGAAAGAGAAATTAAGGAAACACTCCCATTTACCACTGCAACAAAAAGAATAAAATACCTAGGAATAAACCTACCTGGGGAGACAAAAGACCTGTATGCAGAAAACTATAAGACACTGATGAAAGAAATGAAAGATGATACCAACAGATACCATGTTCTTGGATTGGAAGAATGAATATTGTGAAAATGACTATACTACCCAAAGCAATCTACAGATTCAATGCAATCCATATCAAATTACCAATGGCATTTTTTACAGAACTAGAGCAAAAAAATCTTAAAATTTGTATGGAGACACAAAAGACCCCGAATATCTAAAGTGGTCTTGAAGGAAAAACACAGAGGTGGAGGAATCAGACTCCCTGACTTCAGACTATACTACAAAGCGACAGTAATCAAGACAGTATGGTACTGGCACAAAAACAGACACATAGATCAATGGAACAAGATAGAAAGCCCAGAGATAAACCCACACACCTATGGTCAACTAATCTATGGCAAAGGAGGCAAGGATATATAATGGAGAAAAGACAGTCTCTTCAATAAGTGGTGCTGGGAAAACTGGACAGCTACATGTAAAAGAATGAAATTAGTCTTCTCTTTGTTTTCTTAAGAGTTGGATAGGAGAGAGAGGGGGAAGATAGCAGAAGAGTAAGACGTGGAGATCACCTTCCTCCCCACAGATACACCAGAAATACATCTACACGTGGAACAACTCCTACAGAACACCTACTGAATGCTGGCAGAAGACCTCAGACCTCCCAAAAGGCAAGAAAACCCCCACGTACCTGGGTAGGGCAAAAGAAAAAAGAATAAACAGAGACAAAAGAGTAGGGACAGGACCTGCACCAGTGGGAGGGAGCCATGAAGGAGGAAAGGTTTCCACACACTAGGCGCCCCTTTGCGGGTGGAGACTGCGGGTGGCGAAGGGGGGAAACTTAGGAGCCGCGGAGGAGAGCGCAGCAACAGGGGGTGCGGAGAGCAAAGCGGAGAGATTCCCGCATAGAAGAACGGTGCTGACCGTCACGCACCAGGCCGAGAGGCTTGTCTGCTCACCCGCCGGGGCGGGCGGGGCCTGGAGTTGAGGCTCGGGCTTCGATCGGAGCGCAGGGAGAGGACTGGGGTTGGTGGCGTGAACACAGCCTGCAGGGGTTAGTGCGCCACGGCTGGCCGGGAGGGAGTCCGAGAAAAATCTGGACCTGCCGAAGAGGCAAGAGACCTTTTTTTCCCTCTTTGTTTCCTGGTGCGCAAGGAGAGGGGATTAAGAGCGCTGTTTAAAGGAGCTCCAGAGACGGGCGTGAGCCGCGGCTAAAAGCGCGGACTCCAGAGACGGGCATGAGTCGCTAAGGCTGCTGCTGCCACCCCCAAGAAGCCTGTGTGCAAGCACAGGTCACCATCCACACCTCCCTTCCGGGAGCCTGTGCAGCCCGCCACCGCCAGGGTCCCGGGATCCAGGGACAACTCCCCCGGAGAACGCACGGCGCGCCTCAGGCTGGTGCAATGTCACGCCGGCCTCTGCCGCCGCAGGCCCGCCCCACACTCCGTGCCACTCCCTCCCCACCCCCGGCCTGAGTGAGCCAGAACCCCCGAATCAGCAGCTCCTTTAACCCCGTCCTGTCTGAGCGAAGAACAGACGCCCTCCGGCGACCTACCCACACAGGTTGGGCCAAATCCAAAGCTGAGCCCCTGGGAGCTGTGAGAACAATGAAGAGAAAAGGAAATCTCTCCCAGCAGCCTCAGGAGCAGCGGATTAAAGCTCCACAATCAACCTGATGTATCCTGCATCTGTGGAATACATGAATAGACAACGAATCATCCCAAATTGAGGAGGTTGACTTTGAGAGCAAGATTTATTATTTTTTCCCCTTTTCCTATTTTTGTGAGTGTGTATGTGTATACTTCTGTGTGAGATTTTGTCTGTATACCTTTGCTTCCAGCATTTGTCCTAGGGCTCTATCTGTCCGTTTTTGTTTTTTTTCTTTAAAAAAATTTTTTTCTTAATAATTATTTTTTATTTTAATAATTTTATTTTATTTTTATCTCCTTCCTTCCTTCCTTCCTTCCTTCCTTCCTTCCTTCCTTCCTTCTTTTTCTCCCTTTTATTCTGAGCCGTGTGGATGAAAGGCTCTTGGTGCTGCAGCCAGGAGTCAGTGCTGTGCCTCTGAGGTGGGAGAGCCAACTTCAGGACGCTGGTCCACAAGAGATCTCCCAGCTGCACATAATATCAAACGGCGAAAATCTCCCAGAGATCTCCATCTCAACACCAGCACCCAGCTTCACTCAACGACCAGCAAGCTACAGTGCTGGACACCCTATGCCAAACAACTAGTAAGACAGGAACACAACCCCACCCATTAGCAGAGAGGCTGCCTAAAATCATAATAAGTCCACAGACACCCCAAAACACACCACCAGACATGGACCTGCCCACCAGAAAGACAAGGTCCAGCCTCATCCACCAGAACACAGGCACTAGTCCCCTCGGCCAGGAAGCCTACACAACCCACTGAACCACCTATAGCCACTGGGGACAGACACCAAAAACAACGGGAACTACGAACATGCAGCCTGCAAAAAGGAGACCCCAAACACAGTAAGATAAGCAAAATGAGAAGAGAGAAAAACACACAACAGATGAAGGAGCAAGATAAAAACCCACCAGACCTAACAAATGAAGAGGAAATAGGCAGTCTACCTGAAAAAGAATTCAGAATAATGATAGTAAAGATGATCCAAAATCTTGGAAATAGAATAGAGAAAATGCAAGAAACATTTAACAAGGACCTAGAAGAACTAAAGATGAAACAAGCAATGATGAACAACACAATAAATGAAATGAAAAATACTCTAGATGGGATCAATAGCAGAATAACTGAGGCAGAAGAACGGATCAGTGACCTGGAAGATAAAATAGTGGAAATAACTACTGCAGAGCAGAATAAAGAAAACAGAATGAAAAGAACTGAGGACAGTCTCAGAGACCTCTGGGACAACATTAAACACACCAACATTCGGATTATAGGGGTACCAGAAGAAGAAGAGAAAAAGAAAGGGACTGAGAAAATATTTGAAGAGATTATAGTTGAAAACTTCCCTAATATGGGAAAGGAAATAGTTAATCAAGTCCAGGAAGCATAGAGAGTCCCATACAGGATAAATCCAAGGAGAAACACGCCAAGACACATATTAATCAAACTGTCAAAAATTAAATACAAAGAAAACACATTAAGAGCAGCAAGGGAAAAGTAACATACAAGGGAGTCCCCATAAGGTTAACAGCCGATTTTTCAGCAGAAACTCTGCAAGCCAGAAGGGACTGGCAGGACATATTTAAAGTGATGAAGGAGAGAAAACTACAACCAAGATTACGCTACCCATCAAGGATCTCATTCAGATTTGATGGAGAAATTAAAACCTTTACAAACAAGCAAAAGCTGAGAGAGTTCAGCACAAAAAAAACAGCTTTACAACAAATGCTAAAGGAACTTCTCTAGGCAAGAAACACAAGAGAAGGAAAAGACCTACAATAACAAACCCAAAACAATTAAGAAAATGGGAATAGGAACATACATATTGATAATTACCTTAAATGTAAATGGATTAAATGCTCCAACCAAGAGACACAGACTGGCTGAATGGATACAAAAACAAGACCCGTATATATGCTGTCTACAAGAGACCCGCTTCAGACCTAGAGACACATACAGACTGAAAGTAAGGGGATGGAAAAAGATATTCCATGCAAATGGAAACCAAAAGAAAGCTGGAGTAGCAATTCTCGTATCAGACAAAGTAGACTTTAAAATAAAGACTATTAGAGGAGACAAAGAAGGACACTACATAATGATCAAGGGATCGATCCAAGAAGAAGATAAAACAATTGTAAATATTTACGTACCCAACATAGGAGCACCTCAATACATAAGGCAAATACTAACAGCCATAAAAGGGGAAATCGATAGTAACACATTCATAGTAGGGGACATTAACACCCCACTTTCACCCATGGACAGATCATCCAAAATGAAAATAAATAAGGAAACACAAGCTTTAAATGATATATTAAACAAGATGGACTTAATTGATATTTATAGGACATTCCATCCAAAAACAACAGAATACACATTTTTCTCAAGTGTTCATGGAACATTCTCCAGGATAGATCATATCTTGGGTCACAAATCAAGCCTTGGTAAATTTAAGAAAATTGAAATTGTATCAAGTATCTTTTCTGACCACAACGCTATGAGACTAGATACCAATTACGGGAAAAGATCTGTAAAAATACAAACACATGGAGGCTAAACAATACACTACTTAATAATGAAGTGATCACTGAAGAAATCAAAGAGGAAATCAAAAAATACCTAGAAACAAATGACAATGACGACACAACGACACAAAACCTATGGGATGCAGCAAAAGCAGTTCTAAGAGGGAAGTTTATAGCAATAAAATCCTACCTTAAGAAACAGGAAACATCTCGAATAAACAACCTAACCTTGCACCTAAAGCAATTAGAGAAAGAAGAACAAAAAAATCTCCAAAGTTAGCAGAAGGGAAGAAATCATAAAGATCAGATCAGAAATAAATGAAAAAGAAATGAAGGAAACAATAGCAAAGATCAATAAAACTAAAAGCTGGCTCTTTGAGAAGATAAACAAAATTGATAAACCATTAGCCAGACTCATCAAGAAAAAAAGAGAGAAGATTCAAATGAAAAGAATTAGAAATGAAAAAGGAGAAGTAACAACTGATACTGCAGAAGTACAAAGGATCATGAGAGATTACTACAAGCAACTCTATGCCAATAAAATGGACAACCTGGGAGAAACGGACAAATTCTTAGAAATGCACACCGTGCCAAGACTGAATCAGGAAGAAACAGAAAATATTAACAGACCAATCACAAGCACTGAAATCGAAACTGTGATTAAAAATCTTCCAACAAACAAAAGCCCAGAACCAGATGGCTTCATAGGCGAATTCTATCAAACATTTAGAGAAGAGCTAACACCTATCCTTCTCAAACTCTTCCAAAATATAGCACAGGGAGGAACACTCCCAAACTCATTCTACGAGGCCACCATCCCCCTGATACCAAAACCAGACAAGGATGTCACAAAGAAAGAAAACTACAGGCCAATATCACTGATGAACATAGACGCAAAAAATCCTCAACAAAATACTAGCAAACAGAATCCAATAGCACATTAAAAGGATCATACACCATGATCAAGTGGGGTTTATTCCAGGAATGCAAGGATTCTGCAATATATGCAAATCAATCAACGTGATACACCATAGTAACAAATTGAGGGAGATAAACCGTATGATCATTCAATAGATGCAGAGAAAGCTTTCGACAAAATTCAACACCCATTTATGATAAAAACCCTGCAGAAAGTAGGCATAGAGGGAACTTTCCTCAACATAATAAAGGCCATATATGAAAACCCACAGCCAACATCGTCCTCAATGGTGAAAAACTGAAAGCATTTCCACTAAGATAAGGAACAAGACAAGGTTGCCCACTCTCACCACTATTATTCAACATAGTTTTGGAAGTTTTAGCCACAGCAATCAGAGAAGAAAAGGAAATAAAAGGAATCCAAATCGGAAAAGAAGAAGTAAAGCTGTCACTGTTTGCAGATGACATGACATAGAGAATCCTAAAGATGCTACCAGAAAACTATTAGAGCTAATGAATGAATTTGGTAAAGTAGCAGGATACAAAATTAATGCACAGAAATCTCTGGCATTCCTATACACTAATGATGAAAAATCTGAAAGTGAAATCAAGAAAGCACTCCCATTTACCATTGCAACAAAAAGAATAAAATATCTAGGAATAAACCTACCTAAGGAGACAAAAGACCTGTATGCAGAAAATTATAAGACACTGATGAAAGAAATTTAAGATGATACAAATAGATGGAGAGAAATACCATATTCTCGGATTGGAAGAATCAACACTCTGAAAATGACTCTACTACCCAAAGCAATCTACAGATTCAGTGCAATCCCTATCAAACTACCACTGGCATTTTTCACAGAACTAGAACAAAAAGTTTCACAATTTGTATGGAAACACAAAAGACCCCGAATAGCCAAAGCAATCTTGAGAATGAAAAACGGAGCTAGATGAATCAGGCTCCCTGACTTCAGACTATACTACAAAGCTACAGTAATCAAGACAGTATGGTACTGGCACAAAAACAGAAATATAGATCAATGGAACAGGATAGAAAGCCCAGGGATAAACCCCCACACATATGGTCACCTTATCTTTGATAAAGGAGGCAGGAATGTACAGTGGAGAAAGGACAGCCTCTTCAATAAGTGGTGCTGGGAAAACTGGACAGGTACATGTAAAAGTATGAGATTACAACACTCCCTAACACCATACACAAAAATAAGCTCAAAATGGATTAAAGACCTAAATGTAAGACCAGAAACTATCAAACTCTTAGAGGAAAACATAGGCAGAACACTCTATGACATAAATCACAGCAAGATCCTTTTTGACCCACCTCCTAGAGAAATGGAAATAAAAACAAAAATAAACAAATGGGACCTAATGAAGCTACAAAGCTTTTGCACAGCAAAGGAAACCATAAACAAGACCAAAAGACAACCCTCAGAATGGGAGAAAATATTTGCAAATGAAGCATCTGACAGAGGACTAATCTCCAAAATTTACAAGCAGCTCATGCAGCTCAATAACAAAAAAACAAACAACCCAATCCAAAAATGGGCAGAAGACCTAAATAGACATTTCTCCAAAGAAGATATACAGATTGCCAACAAACACATGAAAGAATGCTCAACATCATTAATCATTAGAGAAATGCAAATGAAAACTACAATGAGATATCATCCCACACCTGTCAGAATGGCCATCATCAAAAAATCTAGAAACAATAAATGCTGGAGAGGGTGTGGAGAAAAGGAAACACTCTTGCACTGCTGGTGGGAATGTGAATTGGTACAGCCTCTATGGAGAACAGTATAGAGGTTCCTTAAAAAACTACAAATAGAACTACCATATGACCCAGCAATCCCACTACTGGGCATATACCCTGAGAAAACCATAATTCAAAAAGAGTCATGTAGCAAAATGTTCTTTGCAGCTCTATTTACAATAGCCAGGAGATGGAAAAAACCTAGGTGTCCATCATTTGATGAATGGATAAAGAAGATGTGGCACATATATACAATGGAATATTACTCAGCCATAAAAAGAAACGAAATTGAGTTATTTGTAGTGAGGTGGATGGACCTAGAGTCTGTCATACAGAGTGAAGTAAGTCAGAAAGAGAAAAACAAATACCGTATGCTAACACATATATATGGAATCTAAGAAGAAAAAAAAAATGTCATGAAGAACCTAGGGGTAAGATGGGAATAAAGACACAGACCTACTAGAGAATGGACTTGAGGATATGGGGAGGGGAAAGGGTAAGCTGTGACAAACTGAGAGAGTGGCATGGACATATACACACTACCAAATGTAAAATAGTTAGCTAGTGGGAAGCAGCCACATAGCACAGGGAGATCAGCTCGGTGCTTTGTGATCACCTGGATGGGTGGGATAGGGAGGGTGGGAGGGAGGGAGACGCAAGAGGCAGGAGATATGGGAACATATGTATATGTATAACTGATTCACTTTGTTATAAAGCAGAAAGTAACACACCATTGTAAAGTAATTATACTCCAATAAAGATGTAAAAAAAAAAAAGAATGAAATTAGAACACTCCTTAACACTATACACAAAAATAAGCTCAAAATGGATTCAAGACCTAAATGTAAGACCAGACACTATAAAACTCTTAGAGGAAAACATAGGAAGAACACTCTTTGACATAAATCACAGCAAGATCTTTTTTGATCTACCTCCTAGAGTAATGGAAATAAAAACAAAAATAAACAAATGGGACCTAATGAAACGTGAAAGCTTTTGCACAGCAAAGGAAACTGTAAACAAGACGAAAAGACAACCCTCAGAATGGGAGAAAATATTTGCAAACGAATCAACGGACAAAGGATTAATCTCTAAAATATATAAACAGCACATGCAGCTCAATATTAAAGAAAGAAACAACCCAATGCAAAAATGGGCAGAAGACCTAAACAGACATTTCTCCAAAGAAGACATACAGATGGCCGAGAGGCACATGAAAAGATGCTCAACATCACTAATTATTAGAGAAATGCAAATCAAAACTAAAATGAGGTATTATCTCACACCAGTTAGAATGGGCATCATCAGAAAATCTACAAACAGCAAATGCTGGAGAGGGTGTGGAGAAAAGGGAACCCTATTGCAGTGTTGGTGGGAATGTAAATTGATACAGCCACTATGGAGAACAGTATGGAGGTTCCTTAAAAAACTAAAAATAGAATTATCATATGATCCAGCAATCCCACTACTGGGCATATACCCAGAGAAAACCATAATTCAAAAAGACACATGCACCCCAATGTTCATTGCAGCACTCTTTACAATAGCCAGGTCATGGAAGCAACCTAAGTGTCCATCGACAGACGAATGGATAAAGAAGATGTTGTACATATATACAATGGAATATTACTCAGCCATAAAAAGGAACGAAATTGAGTCATTTGTTGAGACGTGGATAGATCTAGAGACTGTCATACAGAGTGAAGTAAGTCAGAAAGTGAAAAACAAATATCGTATATTAACGCATGTATGTGGAACTTAGAAAAATGGTACAGATGAACCGGTTCGCAGGGCAGAAGTTGAGACACAAGACGTAGAGAACAAACGTATGGACACCAAGGGGGGAAAGCCGTGGGGGGTGGGGTGGGGATGGTGGTGTGCTGAATTGGCGATTGGGATTAACATGTATACACTGATATGTATGATGATGTGTTTTATACATAAAATTGATGACTAATAAGAACCTGCTGTATAAAAAAATAAAATAAAATTCAAAAATTAGAAAAAAACACTAAAAAAACTAATACTAAACTTTCTTTGGGGTATTTGTATGGAAATATGTTAATATAAATGTTTCAGACATTACATGAAATTCCTAAAAATCTTATGTGTTCTGGTATAACGTTATAAGTCGTAATTCTAGTTATTACTTTAAAATGTATATCTCAGAAATAACTAAATTTCCTTGTCAATTGCATTATTATGAACTTTCTTCAAATCTTTAACCGTGGTCATTTTTAAGTCTTTTGTCATTTACAGATGGTTCTGGGTGTACTCTGATGCTTTTGCAAAAATGTTTCTATAAAAGGGTTTCATCTTCAAGGAATTCATGGAAAAGACTCTGACAAGTACAGGTTTCTAGTAACTGACTATACTGCTGAACTGAATGAATAAGCCTTTTCAGGACTGTAATGGAAAACTGATGAATTCATAAAATTGCTAACAAATGATCAAGATGAAAAAAATTAATTACATGGGACTGAGTGAGCTGATGAGGATGATTATAATTTTTGTGACTTTCTGTTTGAATAAAAAAAATGTGATGTAAATTTATGTAAGAAGAACTTAATGTAAAACAATGCCACTCTTCTCACACACAAAAACATTTGGTAACAAAGAGAAAAACTTAAAAGCAAAATTGGTATATTATGTATATGAGAACAAAGATAAGGAAAGCAGATTTCTCACTGGAAATAATTCAAGGTAGAAACAGCGAAGCAATATCTTTAAAATGGGAAAAAAATCCCTATCCATTCTAGAATTCTATACCCAGCAAAACAATCTTTCAAAATTGGCAAAATAAAACCTATAATGGAAAAGAATTTTAAAAAAAGAATATATACATATATATGTATAACAGAATCACTTTGCTGTACACCTGAAAGAAACACAATATTGTAAATCAAATATATTTCAATAAAAAATAAACAAAATTGGCAAAATAAAGATTTTTCTAGACAAGCTGAAATAATTTAGTACCAGTAGACCTTTTCTACAAGAAATATTAATGTTAATGTCCTTCAGGCAGAAGGACAATGATACCATATGGAAACTTGGATCTGCAGGTGAAATGAAGGGCTCAAGGCATGGAAACTTATATGGGCAAATATAAAGACTTTGTTTCTTATTAATTAAATTCCTTTAAAAATTTAATTGACTATTTAAAGCAAAATAATGACAATGTATTGTGGGGCTAATGACATACACAGACATGAAATGTATGACAACCAAGCACAAAGACTGAGAAGCATATACTGTCAATTCTTATATCACCCATAAGGTAAGGTAATTAAAAATTCATTAACGAAATCATAAAAACTCAGTTAATCCAAAAAAAGGGAACACAGAATAGGTGAAATAATTAGAAAATGAATAATAAGATGGTCGATTTAAATGCAACCAGATCAGTAATCACCTTAAATGTAAATGATCTAAATACCCTGATTAAAAGACAGCAGATGCCAGATTGGATTTAAAAAATCAGTACCCAAATACATGCCTACAGGAAATATGCTTTAAATATAATGACACAAATAGGTTACAAGTAGAAGGACGGAAAAAAGAATACCACGCTCAAATTAGTCAAAAGAAAGCTGGAGTAGTTATATTAATACAAACAGTAGGTTTCACAGTAGATAAAGAAGGTTTCAGAGTAGATAAAGAAGGTCATTTAAAAAATGTTAAAGGGGTCAATTAATCAACCCTGTACACATTTATGCACCTAATATCATAGTGTTAAACTACATGATATAAAAACTGATAGAACTGAAAGGAAAAAGAAACAATTATAGTCCTCCCTCCCTCCCTCCCTCCCTCCTTCCTTCCTCCCTTCCTTTCTTCCTCCTTTCCTTCCCTCCTTCCTTCCTTCCATCCTTCTCTCCTCTGTTAAAAGCCATAAGGTAGATCCCCACGTGGACGGCAGTCAGCCTGAGTGTGGAAAGCAGGCCCAAGGAGGGCTGGAGATTGGCTACATGGCAAGGAAACTGAGGTAATGGGAGCTGAGTTTCTCACCGTCACAGAGGAGAGATACAAACCTGGAGAGAGGCAGCCAAAGAATACATCGTGTGGTGTTGGATTGGAATTGAGGCTATGGATGTGAACTCATAGATTTCTGAATATGTCAGTAGGTCTACAGGATTCCCAGATAAATTCAGATGTGTGTGTGTGTTTCTCCCCTTTAAGCCTGTCCGCAGAAGGGCCTGGGAGCCTCCACACGTTAGTTAGAATCAGCATGCTTAAACGCCCAGATCCTGGTCTTCAAACACCATTCTCCACTAAAAGGAATCAGACTCCCCAGGCTCCGGCAGAGAAGGAATGAGATGGGTCTGGAACACCTTGATGTGTCAGGAAGTGAGAAGATAGTCAAGGAATGAAGGGGGCATGCCAAAGGTCAGAGAAGCCAGTGTAACGCTCCCACTGGCTAAATCTAGGATAATCTGAGCATGAAAATGAAAACAAAAATGGCGGCAACTAATTATAACCCATTGAATAGAACAGGAATCCATGAATCCACAAGACATAAACAAGTAAATGAACAAATTAATGTCTTGCAGTAGAAAGCCCACAGATAAATGAAGAAAGAATGAAGGTGTGAGAAAATCTCCCTTTGGAAACAATTGTAAAAATAATTCAGGCAAGACACAGAAACATCAACAGATGGCTAAAGTTAGTGGGTGAAACTGAGATGAATAATGGGATGTTACACAGTCTCAGAACGTCTCCCTGCAAAATATTAACAACAAAGGGGAAAAACATAATGAAGAAACCTGGTAGAAAAGATCTCAGTCGAATGATTAAAATTAACACCACCAGTAACAGGACAAACAGGCGTCGCACGCCACCCATAGGCTGACATGGAAAGAACACGGCCTCTGTGACATTCCGGTACAAAAATGCATGACATGGTCTCATCATGAGAAAACACCAGACAAACTCCAGTTGAGGGAATCTACAGGATGACTGGTCCACAATCTTCAAAATGATCAAGGCCATAAAAGTCAAAGACAGACTGAGGAATATTCCAGAGTGAGGGAGACCAGAGAGGACTGGGGTATCTGAGAAGGGGGCGGGGGAGCAGGGGACAGGAAGGGAAAGTCAAAAATAATATGGGAGGGCTTCCCTGGTGGCGCAGTGGTCGGGAGTCCGCCTGCCGATGCAGGGGACACGGGTTCGTGCCCCGGTCCGGGAAGATCCCACATGCTGCGGAGCGGCTGGGCCCGTGAGCCATGGCCGCTGAGCCTGCGCGTCCGGAGCCTGTGCTCCGCAACGGGAGAGGCCACAGCAGTGAGAGGCCCGCGTACCGCAAAACAAATAAATAAATAAATAAAATAAAAATAATATGGGAGGAAAACGAGCCTGTTGCTATTTTACAAACTCTCAGACACACGTGTGCCTGCTTCACATGCAGTGAGAGCACCTGCATCAGTTATTCCTACATTACCAGGAAGAGCTATCGATTAGCTACTGCTACTCCTAGGTTTACTGATGAACTTACCAGGCAACTGGCCACACCGGCGTGACCTAACGGGCACTTTAGCCGTGATGGGCCACACACTCAGAACTGCGAGAGCAGCACAAGGGTGATGCGTCTGCACAGTTCAAGGGGCTCGTTAACCTAAGACCTGCTAATTGAATATTTCCATTCCTCCTTGGGCTTACTGAGAACCATGGAAAAATTAAAATACACTCTGGGTCTCTTATTAAGTAGCTGAATCAAAATATTCTGGGAAATATATGCAGAAGTATTCAGGAAGTCTCCTAATATTAGCTGAAAATCATCAGTCTGGTTGTCTTTCATCTCAGACAAGATTTTGTTGCTGCATTTATGTATCAAATACTTCATAGATCCCTTCCCTTGCCTGGCCCTGGAGATGAGGATGGATAATAACAGCCCCTGCCCTCGGGCCCCTCCCAGTCTCGTGGCATAAACCATACAGGGTTAGACGGAGGTGGCAAGGGGAATGGCAGGACCATGTCAGGGTCTTATGGGAACACTTAGGAGGACGAGTTCTTTGGGCTGGAGTGAGGAGTGGGTGGATAGGGGAAGGAAGTATTTTCTGGAAGAAATGATGCCAACCGCAGTAAGTGGGACCTAAGAGATACAGCTGGCTGAAAAGCAGTTTGCATTACTGTGAGGTCAACAAACGGACCCAGGCACCCTAATGCAGTGGGTAGGGGCTGATGGCCGATCACGACAGCCAAGTTCACGCTACAGCAGGGCTACACCAGGCTTTATTTTTAAAGTGCTTCTGTGACAACATGGGGAACATTTTCCCCAGACAAATGCCGTGTAGGAGGAATACCTGCCACTCAACTTCCACGGTTCACAGAGCCAAGATCTGGCCTCTGGCTGGGGAAGTATTCCATGTTGGAGACATGGTTTTGTCACCACAAGCGTTTGCTGTCTTGGGTGTGTGCCTAAGACCGAGGATGCAACAGGAGTGCCACAACCCCAACCTCAAAAAGCCGTGATTACTAAGAACAAAAGGCAAACCTAAGTTTTTTAAACAAAACAAAATTTGGTGGCAAATTGAATAGCAGGGCTAAAGCAGATTAAAATAAAGATTAAACCACTTATTCCTGGTGCAGTGTGTTCAAGAAACTTTTAACCAGAGGCTCCCAGAAGAGGCTAGTTTGGGATATCAGGCGGGGAAAACAAAACCACGGGAAGAGGCGAGGGCAAGCCCAGATGGACGGACTTGGCTTTGGTCACCCCAGCTCTTCACTTGCAGGGAAAGCTAATAGCAAAGGAGTGAACACGTCTTGGTGTTTTGGAAGAGCTAGATTAGAATGATAAAAGATGCTGCTGCGTGGAAACCCTTAAAACATGAAACAAAACTAGTTTATCGATTGCTATGCTGAAATGTCAACGCAGGGTGCTAAACACATTCCTTTCATGCATTTACCCCACAATCAGCTTAAAAACTACTCATCTGAAGAGTAAAAAAAAAAAAAAAAGGTGGATAAAGATTGCCACTTATGTTTTTTATTTGGCCTCGCCACATGGCATGTGGGATCTTAGTTTCCCCACCAGGGATCGAACCCACGCCTCGCCCCCTGCAGGGGAAGTGCGGAGTCTTAACCACTGGACCACCAGGGAAGTCCCTGATGGGGTTTTAATTATCATGTATTTGTGATGTCCAAGTAATTTAAGCTTCAGTGCAAATTTCATTCTACAAGCCACCTGGAGCGGTAGGGGAATTAAATCTCTCTCATGATTCAAGGGGCTATTCGTACCACCCAAAGAGGAGGGCTTTATCTCATAAATTAAATTTTCATAAATTTAAACTCTATTCATTATATAATTAAAGTCCAAAACATCCCAATGAGACCATGATTCAAAACAAAATACAGTACAAATTTATTGACTCCAATCAACCTTAGTCAAGATTTAAGCAAAGTAAACAGATAATTGGATACAAATAAGCAATGGCTTAACATTAGGTAGAAGTCCTATTTTACTATGAGTTTTCAGTCCAAAAAAGCTTATTCCTAAATAAAATTGAACAATGATTTCTCTGCTGAGGCGTATGACAACAAAATACACACAGTTATAAAGCAGCCACATCTGTTTTTCTTTTAGCAATAAGCATTCAATGAAAATTTTGAAACTGCCTTGGATTAATGTCGATAAGAAATTATCACCTTTTGAGAATTAGTATTAACCAAGTATAACTTTGTGGAAAATCTGGACAGCACTAATAAATGACTAAAGAGCACTGAATTCAACTGTTTTAAAGATTTACAGTAAAATACTTTGGTTCCCAAACGACTGTCTCTAAATGGAATTTTTTAAAAACCTGACATTGACTCATTTTTTCTCTTCCAGAATCTAAACACGGACAGTGAGTTTTCTCCCCAGTCACGTGGCAACGGGGCACCCTAGTGCACACAGCCGGGAAGCGCTGAGTGGGCACACCAAAAACTATGCGAACGCCAAGCTCCTTAAAGTGCTAAAGCCACAAGAGAAAAACCTATTTGTAAAACTTAAAAAAAAAGCCAGTGTTAAAGAACTTATTAAAGAATATGTGCTAGCATTATTTAAATCAATAATGCTTTTCACAATTATTGCAAAAAAAATCAGACACATCAGAAATTGATAAACTGACTCGTAACATTCCAATATTAATTAGTGCAATTTATAAAGAAACCTGTTATGAATGACATTATTTTTGCAGTAAGAAAATGAAAATAACTTTACTTCCTAAAGTTCCAGATTTTGGCTGTACACACACACATCCCTACACACACACACATCCCTACACACACACACACACATCCCTACACACACACACATCCCTACACACACACACGCGCGCACACACACACACACACACATCCCTACACGCACACACACACATCCCTACACGCACACACATCCCTACACACACACACGCGCGCACACACACACACTCACAGTTTGAGGGAACAAAGGCCGACTTGGATCAGTCCATTCCTGTCCCTCCCTCATCCGACCGTCCGGCTGGCCTGATTACACTTCTTTCCTCCACCAAAGGGCACATTTTATTCTTGTCTCAGTTTCTACTCTTAGCACCAATCGGTGCTGTGTGTGGATCAGACTATCACCGAGATTAAGTGCTGGGGCATATTTTTAAAGAGAAGGCCATGATGATCTGTTCCCAAACAGAAAACCAGGAGCCACATCCACCTCCCTACGAATGCAGACAACATCACTGTCGAACTGTCAGCTGTATATTCTGACAAAATTATAAACGCATACTAACCACAACTAGTTTTAAAGGTGAATATTCTATTACTCTTTAGATATTTTACCTGTAAAAAATGCACACGATTTGTTACCTCCATTGCTTACTTGGATAAAAACACACTTTCTGTGGTGTTCCTCCCTCCCCCAAATGAAGAAAACGATTCAATAACAAGTTTTCAATTAACAAAGAATATATTAAAACATCTGACATTCTTTCCACAATTGCATAAAAAAGCAGGCATCCTGAATACTTACAAGGAATAATGAGCTTTTTACATTCTCAAAAATTAATTACAATCAGAAAAAAACATCTTCAAGAATATCTTTACTAGCTAACGTGTTTCAGCAAGAAAAGGCCAACTTGTCTTATACCAAGTATTTGCCTACTGGCTGAGATAAACATTCTTAAACAAAACTTTACTGAATAAAGCAATTTATGTGTCTTTCATTATTTTACATCTTAACATTTAAAATAGTTAAATGAGTGGAAGCCTATTTTTTGACCACCAAAATAAACTCTTTCAGCCTGATGCTTTTAAGGTACAGTATAAAAAGTAATAGAAAAACCAGAACTGCCTTACAAATGTTTTTGGTTCAAAATTTTCTTTGAAATCTTATGCTCCTTGCCTAGACAAAAATGTGAACAAGACCAAACACTGGCAAGTTTTAAAATCTAACAGATATGCAGAGCCTATATTTAGATCAAAAATATTTTTTATTCATTAACGTTGTTAAAAAATCTTCAAAAATGTAGCATAAAGGTTCAAGTCCTGGGATCCTGAACTTACAACGCCAAGATCCCATGTATCGTGGAATTACTAACCCATCCTTCCACAGCCATAAGTAATGATCACTCTGAAGGAAACCGGCTTGTTTTGAAGTGATAGCTACCAGGACGTTCAGAGTAAGAAATACCACATTATACAGGCAGTGAATTCAAAGAACAGTAATCCATCACATAAAATCACGTTTTCGTTTTGTCTTTAAAATGCATAGATTTCTTCAAGACAACATAAAGATGGCAATAATCAATAACTGCAACTTGATTTGACTTTACTTTCTCCATCAAATTTAAGAACAAAAATAGGAAGTAACCATAGTTGGGGACTTTTGATAGTTTCCAAATGAAAGAATAAAAGGCAAACTTTCATATGTAATTTCTACAATGTACAAAGTCAGTTAAAATTTTATAAAAATGCTTGTGTTTCAATAAAAAATAAGAATCCCCTTCCTACCGTCGGTATGGAATGCGGGTTACGAGACTGGTGAGTAGACTTCTCTGCTGCTAGAGCACCAATTTAGGCACTCAGCAGATTACTCCTTAGTCACAGTAGTTGACTTTCTTATCTGAAAGAACAGCTTGCAAAAAAATTAATAAACCTGGAGGCTTAATCCATCATTACGTTGAAAGAACTTAGGGGTTTCAACAATATTTCTACTTTTATATAGCTCACTTCCCCACCCCTGCCAATGAAATAAACTTTTCCTTTTGAAACACCCCACTGAACTTTGGATTACACCCACCGAAAGGCTTTGAATTACAATTTACACAAAACAATAAAAAAGAAAAGAAGCCCAAGCCCTATGGGCCAAAATAAGTAGCAAACACTAATTTTGGACCCTTGATAGTACTTTAATACATATTTATGGAATATTAAGCAGTGACTTAAAGCATAATGGTCTCACTGTGGACATCTTACCACCATCAACTCCAAAAAATTCTACCAGAAATCACAAGACAGAGAGGCAGGAAAGCTGATTATTGTATATATTGTTCTTGAAAAGCATGTGGAGACTGCAGTGTGGCTTCTCCCTCTGCTTCAAGTGTCTGAGAGTAAACGATAATTTGGGATTTAGAGCAGCTGTACTCACTCCGGAGGCTTGGGATCTATGTAAATATATGTCCTGACCTTGTTACACTAATGTTAAATTCAAAATTTGTGCCATATGCTATCTTTGTTCTCTGTCCCCAATACACTGAGAGTTTCCATTTGTGACAGCGCAAACCAGAGGAAAGCAAACACGCACAGCCCCTCGATGCTGGTCTGAATTCAGAGCCGTGACGGAGCACGTTTGATTACCATGCCCGCCACTACCGAAGCTTTGGAAACCGACGTGGAGGGCTTCCAGAAATCTTAATGTTTTCATTTCCCAAGTCTTCCATCACTAATTATATGAAATGACCCAAGAGCAAGTTTTTGTTATTTTATAAAAATCTAAGTGTTACTATTGCTGATTTATATCTCACAATTTTCATACAAAAAAAAGTTCTCAATGACCACAAAATACCAAATATTTATTTTTATCAAGTGTCAGGATAACTTATTAAAGTTGAGGTTTATCATTTTTTATTGCTGAAGTATTCTAAGATCTTAATACTGCAAACTACTCCACTTCGATCCGATACGTTTTGGACTTACAAACACGGCTGAGATTTAACCAGAACTTAGGCGTCTTAAGAGAATCAAAAGAAGAAATACTTGAACAGTGTTTCACTAATTGCAAATCAGTAAAAACAAAAAAAACCCAAACCACCTCAAGTAAAAGATTATACTGATACCATGGAATGAGGAACCATGCACACGACCAAAAACAAATTTCAACAGTAACGAAGTCAAGCCATCCTGTGACCGTAGGTCCAGAAGCACAAGGTGTTTTGGAGTTTTTCTAGGTTGAGTAAGGACATTGCTGATTAACATCAGTTTCCCTCAAACTTATATTCAAGCATGACAGTTCGCAACCTTTATTACTCCTTTCGGAAAGATGTTTTGTTCCTTATGACACAGCTCACGGCACAGGCTGAAATCCGGCGAGGGGCTCCGGTCTCCTAGGAGCGAAGCGGGCGGCCTTTTAGCTGTGGGTTTGCTCGTGGCTCCAGAGACTGAACGCCGTCTTGAATGTCCTATGGCACAGCTTGCACATAAACTGTCTTTTAAACGTGATCGCCGAGAGGGGTGGCGCGTGGTAGAACAGCGTGTCTGACTCCCGAGCCGCGAAGAGCTTGTCGGCGCTGGGAGCCGGGTTCTCGGGCAAGCCCGTGGGGCTGTCGGGCTCCAGGGGCTGGATCTTGGGCAGCGGCGGGGGCAGAGGGGGCGGCGATGGGGAGCCAGTGGGGCCCGGGCCCACCTCGGGCTCCCTGTGCACCGGGTCCTCGGCGGCCTGAGCCATGTGGGACTGGAAGTGACTCCAGAGCCGGAAGTTGGTGCGGAAAGCCTTGTTGCAGACGTGGCAGATGAAGGGCTTCACGGAGCACAGCAGCTCCTGGTGCCGCTCCAGCTGCTTGGGCGCCGGGAAGGTCTTGCCGCACTTCTCGCATGGCCACAGGTCCTTGGGGGCCGCGCCGGGCTCGGGCGCCTCCTCCTCGGCCCCCTCCGCCGGCTCCTCTTTGACCTGGACCTTCAGCGGCCTGGAGAGGCTGAGGTCTTCGGGGAGGCAGGGCGCGTCTTCCGGGTCGAAGTTCACGGGCTCGGGGCCGCGGCCGCCCGCGGGGTCGTCTTCGGCGGCGGCGGCAGCAGCTGTGGCGGCGTCGGCCCGGCCGGGTTCGGGCAGGGCCTGTGGCCGGGTCGGGCCGCTGGCCTCACCGTTGAGGTCGGGCCGGGGCGGGGAGGCGCCTGCGGCCGGGGCCATGCTGTTCTGGTTGTGCACCTCCACCTGGTGCCGCCAGATACTGAAGGCCGACTTGAAGGTGCGCATGCACTCCAGGCAGGTCAGCTTGCGGTACTCGCACTTGCCCTCGTGTTCGCGCTTGAGCTCGGGCGAGAAGAACCTGAGGCTGCAGTAGGGGCACACGGTGGCCGTGCGGCACAGGCGCTCGTGGCTCCCCTGCTCTAGAAGAGAAGAGAGCTTGGCGTTACAGAGGCGGCACAGGTAGAGCTCTGAGCCGCCGCCCGCCGGGCCCCCGGGCGCCGCGCGCTCCCTGGGCCTGGTGGCCCTGCCGGCCCCGAGGGCCTTCTCTCCCGGGTGCATCTTCACGTGCTGCTTGAGCTGGGAGAGGAAGCGGTAGGCCTTCCCGCAGGCCGTGCACACGTACGCGCCCTTGGCCCGGGACCGCAGGCTCCTCTTGATGGCTTGCACGGGGGAGCTGCCGGGGCCCTGGAAGCCGGGCCGGCCGCGCCGCAGCTTCAGGATCAGGGCCTTCTTAATCTCCCGCTCCCTCACGATGTCGATCAGCTTCCTCTGGAATTTCTCGTCCAAAACGGCGTGCGAGCTGGCGGCCGGGGACGGGTTCTTCACGATGCCGTGCTGCGTCTGGCAGTGCGTCCACACTTTGAAGTTGGTGTGAAAGCGCTTGTGACAGATGTCGCAGGCGTAGGGCTTCTCGGGGTTGTGGTACATGTTCACGTGCCGGTGAAGGCCGGCCGTGGATCTAAAGATCTTAAGGCAGTGTTTGCATTTAAATTTTTTGTTTGGTCTCGCACCCTCCAGCTCACCGAATTCGTCCTTGCTCAAGTCAGAACCCGGGAAGTCGGCCTCGAGAAGAGGCGGGCTCGAGCGCTCCGCACGGGGGTCTCCCGCGCCCGGCGAGCCCCGGCCCTCGGCCTTCGGCTGCTTGGCCGGCAGCCTCCTGTCCGCCTGGAACCGCCTCTTGGCCGGGAGTCGGCTTGCGTCTTGCCGGTCGTCGTCCGCCTGCGGGACCAGGTCCCTCGTGGTGGCCGCAGCGTCCCCCACTGTGACACGGATGATGTCGCCGGGCTCCGGGGGACTGCGCGGCTCGGCCTTGACCCGCACCTCGGGCCCGGGGGCTGCCCCCGGCCGCTCCGCCGGCTGAGACGCGCTGAAGGACCGGAGGCGATGCGGCTGCGGGGCCGGGGCCCGGGCGTCGGGGGCCGCCGCCTCGCTCGCGTCCCTGGAGGATGGCCCCTGAGAGAAGGCGCCGAGCGAGCTCCCCGCCGCGTCGCCCGAGCCCGAGCAGGAGCCCTGCGGGGGCTGCAGGTCGGCGGCGGGCGCGAAGACGGGGACCTGGCTGTCCATTGACAGCGAGCGGCGGAGGAGGCTCTTGACGAGCGGGCCGCTCCTGTCCACGCCCTGGCCCCCGGGCACCGGCCCCCCGGCCGGGATCACCAGCCCCAGCCTGGAGTAGTAGAGCAGGTTCCTGTCCTCGCCCGGCCCGCCGCCCCGGCCCGCCTCCTTCAGCAGGAAGGGCGTCTCCGGGGCGCCGCGCAGAGACAGCACGGGCGGCCGCGGGCTCCGCAGTGCCAGCTCCACGGCCACGCCTCGGGGGAGCGGAGTGCTGGCGCCCGGCCTCTCGTCCGCGGCCCCCCGGTCCTGCGGGGGCTTCGGAGGCGGCGCCGCGCCCCGCTTGGCCAGGCCGCCTCGGCTCGGCTCCTCCGATGGCCCGGCGAGCTCGGGGGGCCTCGCGAGGCCCGCGGGGCCATCTTTCGGCCGACTCTTCTCAGCTGCTGCCACGTGGTGCGCTGTCTCCGTGGGCTTGGGACCGGGGGCCTTACTGGCGTTGGCCTGGACGGCGATGCCGGGGGAGGGCCGAGGAGGGTGGCTGAGGTCGGCTGGATTCTGACTCACGGTTTTCCCCTGGGCCTCGTTTCTACTTTGACAAACGATGACGCTTCTCTTCTGAGAACTGTTCTCATCGTCTTCAGTGAAGGGCTTCTTTCTGTTGGGACACGTTGGAAAGGGGGCCTGGGGCGTCTTAGAAGCGATGTTGGTCAGAAAGGAGATGCCCAGGCTGTAGCCTAGCTCCTGCACAGCAGCAAGGCTGCCTTTCTCCACAAATAAAGACGAAGAATAGATGTAGTTCAGCACGTTGTCGAAAGCATCTGGCTCGCAAAAGTCCAGCTGGAACACAGTCTGTGACCCGTTCTCCTGACTTGTGAACAAGCTCTGGAAGTACTCGCTGCTGGCGGCCAGGACGTTCTTATGCGCGCGGAACTTCTGGTCCCCCACGATCAGGAGCACGTCGCACAGCTGCCCTCTGAGGCGCTCCTCGTTGAGGGCGCTCAGGAGAGAGATGGCGTGGGCTGGGTTGATGTAGTGCAGCAGCCCCTCCATGCTCGGGCTCACCTGAAAGACAAACGTGCAGTCGCGTGAGCAGGGTGGCGGAAGCTCCCCAGACGAGGGCTGCTCGAGGGCCGGGAACGCCAGCTGTCTTCTCACAGGTGCCAGTGCCTAGCAGACTGTGGCCCAACACGAGGTTTCTGGATGAATAATCTTACTTAAGTAACAAGGAAAATATACAGAAACAAGTCTCATGGCTTAGGTAGGTCATCAGTCATTAAAACTGAAGGATTTTAAGCACTAAGGTCTGTAACAGGCATTTCCATACCAGCAAAAAGGCAGCTAGAACTTGGCAGGTACGTAGAGAAGCAATATTTGAAAACAAGGTTTATTATCCATATTTACGGCCCACATCCGTTTGAGGCTTAATTCTATTCTTCATTGGCTCAGAGAGTAAGTATGAAGTACCGAACCCCATGAAGTCCGTAATTCTGAAAGGAAAGCAGTTTTATTACTGAATATGATTAAACACAATGTGAATTAACAATAGGCTGTAAAGTAGAGGTCTCAAAAATAGGTAAGAGGCCTTCCCTGGTGGCACAGTGGTTGAGAGTCCGCCTGCCAATGCAGGGGACACGGGTTCGTGCCCCGGTCCGGGAAGATCCCACATGCCATGGAGCGGCTGGGCCCGTGAGCCATGGCCGCTGAGCCTGCGCGTCCGGAGCCTGTGCTCTGCAACGGGAGAGGCCAGAGCAGTGAGAGGCCCGCGTACCGCAAAAAAAAAAAAAAAAAAATTTAAAAAATAGGTAAGAATTTGGAAAGAGGAAAATCATTTGCTAATTACGATTGCATCAAAGTGTTTAGCAAAGGTTAGAAATATTAAAGAATAAAGAAGTTTGTTTTCTTTCTTATGCTAAACACCTTGCAATCTGAACACTATTTCCTTACCAAATTACACTTTCAACAATAGCACAGTAGAAGCTTTAGCCTGGATCTAGACTTAATTATACTAATTCTAAACTAAGGGGTTTGACTTGAGATTTCACTGAAACTCCCTTCAAATCTAAAGGTGAGATCTAAAGGCCTAGTGGGGGGCTGGTGGCGGGGGTGGGTGTCTGCCAAGAGGCTGGGGTTGAGATCCTCCCTTGTGGTCCACTAGCATCTCAGATTAGCAGGTCCCTCACGTGAGACAGTTAACAACTGTGCCCTCCTTTAGGGTTGCTGCGAAAATTACATGAGCCTGTATGTCATACCTAGTAAGGACTTGACAAATGTGCAATTAATTTTCAGAAACTGCAGGGTTAATAGATATTTAATTCAGCATAAAAGGGTCCAGATTAACCTCTGACGAAGATGAAGCCATTTCACACAGAGAGGACACCTGACTCTCCAAATCTGACACTTCCCTCAGGCTGCTGCTACGGTAATGTCTCGTCTCTGCTTGGTTTTATAATGCCATCTTGTTCTTTAAAATAGTTACGACATTTATTTTTTAATATAAAATGGATTCAGAGTAACTAAGACTATTTGGACAGTTTTATCATTCCCTAGAGGGTGAGCTAGAGATACACCAAACAAGGTACCCGCACGTTTGCAGGTTCTCCTCGGGCTTCACAGGACCAGGCTTTGCTGGTCAACTAGCCTCTGCGCTCTTCAGGAGAATCTGCAGGGAAGAGTTTCCCAGGCCACCACCTGGAGTGACCAAGCGTGATCTCCGGTCTTCCCACTGATCTGGCTCCTGTTGAGGTACTGACTCCATTTGACTGACCTGGAGACGTGACTTTGCTTCCAGAGACAACGCCTGGAGCCCGTCCACAGACAACTGCCTTGGTCAGCTTGTACCGAGCTGCGGTTCATTCTTGCCTGGCATCGCTTCACCTCCATGGTGAGTGCTTGAGAAGGAGATTGTCCCTTCCTTTTTTTTGATTAGCCATTTAAATTTCTCCCTTAATCCTACTATACTGTCTTTGTAATCACACATCTATTTATGTGCAAAGAAACCCCTGTCATCATTTACAGAGGTCAGCAGAGAAAAAAATAAGCTTATAATGCCACCCTCATAACTCAGCCGTGTTGTGAACACTATTTTTAGTGCAATTAATTTTTGAGACAGCTAGTTCAGATGCTGCCACAGGGAAAAACAGCAGATGCAGAATCAAAGGCTTGGACAAGTATTTTTCAAAAGGGTTTCTTAAAATCAATTTAGTGGTCTGAAGTGAACAACTGAAAAAAATGACTAGGGCAGAGTAGAAAAGTCCAAATGTCTCAAATGTAGTAAGGCTGACTACGATCTCGTGAAACTTTCACAAGTTATACGCATACATTTCCACACATGTAAGCCGGCACTGGGGTGAGATGTACAGTGGTCCCTCAGTATCTGCAGGGGATGGGTTCCAGGAAGCCTGCGGATACCAAAATCCACAGATGCTCAAGTCCCTTATATAAAATGGTGTAGTATCTGCATATAACCTACGCACATCCTCCCATATACTTTAAATCATCTCTAGATTACCTGTGGGTCAGAGTTAAGACAGTCTGAAGGTCAGTGCTCTAAGCTAATCAACCTCTCTGAGCCTCAGTCTTCCCCACTGTAAAGCAGGGATAATAATGTTACTGTGAGAATCAGGAAAGAAAACCATAATCGCTACCATTTATTCAGCACCTATAACATACTACAAATTTTACCAGAACTTCACGTCATTCACCTATTCACTCACTCAACAAAGTGACATTTCAGAAGGCTTGAAGGACGCAAGGATGAGCCATAAGGATCACTGAGGGAAGAGCATATAGGCATAGGGAAGAGACGAGGTAACAGCAGGGCTGGAGCAGAGCTGAAGCAGCCGTGGATGATGACACTGAAGGAGCTTGGGGAGACACTGTGCAGGGCTGGGGGGACCACCGGAGGGACTGCACTTTTTACCAGGGCAGCTGTTGGAAGATTCTGAGAAGAGGAATGACAACAACCTGAATTTTGTTTCAGAAAGATTCCTCTGGCTTTGTTGCAAAGAATGGACCATGGGAGAGGGTGTAAGCTGGGAAGTCAGCTAGGAGTCCACCGCATTGATGCAGGTGAGACAGGACAGTGCCTGGACCAGCGGGGCAGCGGTGGAGGTAAAGACAGTCATTAGGATTTCTAACGGACTGACTGCAGAGGGTAAGAAGGTGAGGAGGTAAGGGTGTCTCCAAGGTTTCTGCCAGAACTGGAAGGATGTCCTTACTTGAGATGAAGCTTGAAAAATTGGTTCAGACTTTTTTCAGGAATTCAGTTTAGATATTCTAAATGTGAGCAGGAACCTGGTAATCAATGTACCCTTCACGGGCATCCTTTCCTGCTTCACTTCCCCTGCAAACTTTTTTTTTTTTTTTTTTTTTTTTTTTGCGGTACGCGGGCCTCTCACTGCTGTGGCCTCTCCCGTTGCGGAGCACAGGCTCTGGACGTGCAGGCTCAGCGGCCATGGCTCACAGGCCCAGCCGCTCCACGGCATGTTGGATCCTCCCGGACCGGGGCACGAAGCCACGTCCCCTGCATCGGCACGCGGACTCTCAACCAGTGCGCCACCAGGGAAGCCCTCCCTGCAACCTTTCTTATGCTTCCTGGGATCACTTCCCAAATAAACATCTACACTTGAATCCTTGTCTCAGGGTCTGCTTTTGGGGGAACCCCAACTAAGAAACCAAGCGACTGTGTGAGGACTAAACCAAGTGAGATTTTCTACATCCCTGGACACGAAGCAACGCTAATGCACATATCATCCGCTCCCTATTCCTACAGGCCAAGAAACCCGCATTTTCTCACTGTTCATTGTTGGGAAAAGTTTCCTTCTTTTTCTTCCTTCAAATTATCATGACCTCTATTTTTGTTCTAAGTAACTGCTTCTAATCCCTAAACCACAGGCTTCCATACTTTTTGAATGAAACAGGAAATTAGGGAAAAATAAGTCACTGAGAGTTGAGTTGTAAGAGGAATGGTCTCCGTCCCTGAAAAGTATTTGGAATTTAAAACCATTCATTCGCCTCTAGCCTTAATTTATAGTCATCATCGAGAGCGCCTGCTTGAGAAGTGGCTAAGCATGTCCAAATTCCTGATAACAGTGCAGAACAGCTCCAGGTACTGATTTTTCCATACCATTCCCGAGACACTGATTGGGCACGAACAGCAGCTGACATCTGAGCGCTTGCTCTGCCACGCAGCCCTGTGAACAGTTTTCAGGCTTTAACTCAATATTTACACCAACCCTAGGAGGTAGTACCATCATTATCCCCATTTTACAGTTGAGAAAACTGAGGCGCACAGGGTTAAGGCTATGTGCCTGAGGCTCAAGTTTGCACAGACAGTCAGGGGCACAGCAGAATTCACACCAGGTGACCTGGCGCTGGAGGCCATGCTCTTCACCTGCATACCGTACCTTTTAATTCCCACATAAACATCTGAGCTAGGTACTGCCATCATCCCTGTTTTACAAATTAGGAAACCGAGGCATCGAGAGGTCAGGTAGTGTGCCTAAGGTCACCCAGTCAGTTAATTGTGGGGCTGGGAGTCGGGCCCCAGAGCCTGGACTCTTGGTCATCACGTTACACACTTCTCATGGTTGGGCACCGGTCTAGTATGTGCTAGAACTGGCCAGACAGGGAGGGTGGCAGCCTGACAAGCATGGTCCTGCCTTACAGCTCCTGGCCTTGCATGGGAACGGGGAAGTCAAACCACCACACACTCCGGTGTGCCAAGCACCTGGCGGCAGGGCGCAGAGGTACAGGTGGAGTACAGGTGATGGCACTGGGTCCAGGTGAGAGGAAGGTCAGGGAAGGGATTCTACAAAAGAAGTGTCCTGAACAGGCAGGACTCAGAAAATATGGGCGTCAGGAAGGAAGGGTGAAGGACACTTCAAGGACAGGAGCAGTGTGTTCAGTACAGAGCCAAGGCCAAGTGCCTGGCTGGAGCAAAAGACACACGTAGGGGAGGGCGGGTCATGAGGCTGGGGAGGGGGTGGAGGCATGAGGCCCCCGGAGCAAAATTAAGGCCCCCCAAGGGTCGTCGGATGACAGTGACCTCTCCCATCCTCTTCAGGAGCCCAGGACAAGGGCTCTCGGTGTCTGGGGTGACAGGAGCACACAGTGCAGACTCCTCTCCTTCACGCAGAGGCCCTTGCTTTTACCTTTTAATTCAATCATCAAAGCTTAACAATGGCCCCTTTCCTGGTTTAGCTGCAAACAATTAACATTTTGGACTTCTGTGTTTTAATGACACAGTAGGTATATTGATTGAGCTTCACAACTTCATTAAAAATATAAAATGCTACACTAAGAACGCAGGCAAAAACGGGGGTGAGAATCATGACTGCTGCGTGTCATGACATAATCCAGAAAACCTTTTGTAGCTGGTGGATGTGCAGACTGAACGCTCAAAGCCGCGTGCCTGTCTGCTCTGCAGCCTCAGGGGAGGCCAGCTTTCGTGCTGGAGGTACCTTCTCCTCCATAAATCTGCTGGGTCATCAAACTCCAATCTCTCGTGGACACTCAGGACCTCTGACTCACGGAGGACAGAGCATCCCAGGTCTGAAGGCTCTGACGTGGACATGTGCGCTGTCGCTGCATCCCTGGCCCCTCCTGCCCACTGCTCGTCTGCATGAGCCTCCAGCGCCCAAGCTCCCGCCACCACTCAGTCACGGTGGAAACCTTGGTGCTCTTACAAGAAAAGTGGGTGAAACATGGACGAAAAGGTCCCTCTACCATAGAAGAGGCTGGGAGGAAACCCCCGGGGAAACCAGCTCCTGAAGCGGGCCGGGCTTGCCTTCCACTTGGGTCCCTGCACACAAGTATCTCCCCAAACTCTGCCTAAATTGTTTCTATTTCATGTTGTTTCCTGATATTTCAAATGAGAGAATCTTTATACAGTTAACAATTCATGGCCGTCACTGCAGCTCCACGGGAAAGACTGTCAAATGAGTCTACTTGTCTCAAATCCTGGCTTTGCCACCTATTAAGTATGTAACCTCGTAAAGATCACTCAACCTGAGCACACGTTTCCTCAACCTGTTCAATGGGGCTAACACTGCCCACCGCGCAGGATTCTTACGAAGAACAAAAGGCGCCGTATGTGTGCGAGCTCCTGGTGCATGTGGTGTTTCCCGTCTGCATGCGGGCACTCTACTTCTCTTCCTCCTTTCCTGAACGTTTCCACGGTAGGACAGACATGTGAGACTAAACATAACGAAGCATACGAAAAGTGCCGAGAAGACTGTTTACAGGAAGCAGTTACTTTGGCCGAGGGGTGGGAGGGTCGATGAGTGAACGGTGGGGACCTGCGGGAAGATGGGGGACTCATTGCTTACCGGACAATTATAATGATATCAATACTACAGGTTCCACTCTTCACCATTCTACCATAGATACTTTCCAGAAACATGCATCTAATAGTGCCAGGGCTTAAAAACTCCAGAAGCCCCTGGCCTGAATGAAGTTCCAATTCCCTAGAATGGCTGCGGCGCACTTCACAACTGGATTCCAGAAAACTATTTCATACCACCGCCTCAAAGTCCTCAGGTACCGAGTGCTAAGAGGGGCAGGGAATTCATATCTTAATATAACGTAATTCAGTGCAAATAATTCCCTCTTTATACCAACTGTAGGAAGTTACGATTTTTAAGGAGATGGAGGAAAGTAGGCAGTTCTGGACTATAGAACATTCCAGGGATATAAACAGAAGCAAAGCAGAGCTAGACACTCGGATAGAAGGACATCAGGAGGTGAACAGTGGGCGCAGAAGGGGAGATGAGAAGGGACCAAATAACCTCACAGCAGCTTTCGAGTTTTGGAGACGAACACTCAGGCTGGTATCAGAGCTAAGGTACACTGTAAATCAAACTTGCTCCAAGACCAGCCCACAAAACCCTTACTCCAGTTCTATAGGAAAATCTCTCTTTAATCCAAAACATTAACGTGAAACTGAACTCCGGGCACACAAGCCTTTGGAATGCTGGAGATCGCTTATATAGCCCTAACCATGACACCGGGAGAAAGAAGGAATGCATATAACACAAAGCAAACACGTAGTTAGAAAAACAAAGCATCTGCATTTGGCTTCGGAATATAAACACACACCCCGCTCACTCCCAAACCGTCACCTCTGGGTCTGGCCGGACTCTGTCCATTTGATTTTACTATGAGATGGTGGCAGGCAGTCAGCTCTGAGTTTACATCTCATCGTGGCTCACTTGGAGACAACGCAGATGTCCAGACATCCTCGAAAGCGCCTGGGCATTCAAAGCCAGCCTCGCTGATCTGACCCTTCAAGAGCAGCGATGTCAGCCCCTTGGACCCCATCTCACCACAGGTTTTGTGTGGAGAGGAGGTCTGATTTGGTCTTAGGGTGTGCGCGCCCCCTCACCCAGCAGAACGCAGCCTGGTTAACAGAGCAGCCTCCTGTTGTGCCCCTCCTGCTGGAGCACCCCCGTCCCGAGGAGTCTGAGGCGCTGTGCTCCCCTCGCTCAGGACTGGGCACACAACCAATGCCCAGCCCATTAGAAACTTTCTCCTTTGGAATATGGGCTGAGAACAACAAAGGCAGCAACTAGCGGAGCTGATTTATCTCAGCCCTGGCCTGGAAGTGCAGCCTGCAGTGCCCGCTACACGGGCTCCTGCAGTTACCTTGGTCTTCGTCCTTCCCGGCCCAATTCTTTGTCTTTCCTTCAATGTCAAGAGCAGCCCTCTCTCTACCTTTCAATTTCTTCTTCTATTCAAGCTGGCCTGGCAGTTTCTGCTCTTGTCACTAAAGGACCCTGACTAATAGATTTCCAAGTGGTACTCGTCCTTCCTATCATGGCCTCCAAATCCACCTTGACTGAGCTTCCGAAAGCAAAACTCTGATCGTCCGCTGGACGCACACATTAGGTATTACCATTATGAACTCAGCTTCTTTACCGAGCTCCTATTACAGGCAAGGCACAGACAGACACAGGTGAAATACAGGGTCGCACAGAACAGACAAGGCCCCCGCTTTCCAGTGGGGTAAATCAGACGATGAACAGGGAAACAAGTAAAAAAAGATAACTTCTGACTGTGCTGAGAGCTACAATGGAAATAAATAGGAAGCTATGACGGGGGGTAGGGAACCAGAGTTTGGAGGGGATGGTCGGGAAATGCCTCGATGTGACAGTTTAGCTGAGACCTAAGACCTGACTAAAAAGAAATAAAATGATAAAAACGATGGTTCTCCATTAGGTTAAAATGAAAAACTTTAAAAACATGGACTTCAAGGCTCTGTAAATCTGGTTTCAAACTACTTTTAAAATTTTCTTTCCTTTAGTTATCGCCTCGTGATAACTTCCTGCTTCAGATACTTTGTCTCTGAGACACCACCCGCAGGTCTTGCTTCTCCTGTCACCCAATCTGCAATGTCCCAGACCCCCCGCCCCCGCCCCCGCCCCCACTCAGCTGAACGTTACTCACCCTTCAAAGCTCAGCTCAAGGCCATTTCCTCCATTAAGCCTTCGGTCGTGGGCTGGACTGTCCCCAGCGATTCCTAGGTCGAAGTCCTAACCCCCAGCACCTCAGAATGTAAGCGTACGTGGAGACAGGGTCTTCTAAGAGACCGTAGGTTGTAATGAGGCCTTAAGGGTGGGCCCTAATCCAACGTGACTGGTGCTCCTGTAAGAGGTGGAGAGAAGGACACAGACACAGAGAGAAACTATGTGAAGACAGAGAAGATGACGGTCCACAAGCTGAGGGCTCGGGAGAAATCAAGCCTGCCAGAGCCTTCATCTTGGCCTTCTAGGCTCCAGAATTGTGGGAAATACATTGCTGGTGTTCAGGGCCCCCAGTCTGTGGTGCTCTGTTACGGCAGCCCTAGCTAACTAATATACACACCTTCCTCGACCACTGCAGTTTGTAACGAGCAAACGCCTTTCAACTGCAGCATTACAGAGGGACGCCATTTACGCAGTGTTTATTCAGTGCCGAATACTGTAAGTTGTCTGTCTCCCCAGCAGAAATGTAAAAGCTATTTAAGGACTAGGAATCTATTCAATGTCTTTTGACACTCTTCACAATGCCCAACGTGGTGTCTCACACAACAATAAGTATCTGTTGATTTTTCTGTACTCTGACACCGATCAGATGCAGGAGTGGAGACCGTGCCTTTTGTTTTCCTAAAGCAGAGCTGGTCCCACCGGTGCCCTTTAGAATACTACATTGATTTCTCTATTCCTCCCTAGATAAAATGCAAACTCTACGACTGGCATGCAAGAGTCTTCATATTCTGATCACAGTTCGTCTCTCCACCCTTACTGGACAGCATGAGGGTGAGCGTCTACCCTACAAACTTGCACACCCAATTCCCACCGACTGTCTTTCTTACCTTTCCTTTACTTGGCTAACCTCTACAGAAAGATCCAGCTCAAACGTCACCATCTCTACAAAGCTCTAGTGATGTGCTCCTGGCCAGTAGCTCAGCCATCTAAGCTACCACAGTACTTCGTCCCCTCTGCAATAACACATCTATTTTGAATGATCGGCCTTTATATCTACCCTCTCATGAGAGTCCTTAGAAGGAAGAAGCCTGTTGTCAGCTGTGTGTTCCTAATGCTTAGTGCAGGCCCAGCAGGTGCCTGAAGAGAGAAACCATTACCAAGGCTCGAGGCCTGGGCTGGCGCATCTCTGCTGCTCCAGCATCCGGCACAGATAGCGGCGCATGGCCGTGGTCTTCGCTTTGTGCGTGAGTGCCTGTGGCCTTAATTGCTACCGGCCTATGACTTCCAACTCTGTATCCCTGCTGAGGCTTCTCGGGACTCGTCCATCACAGGACAGCCCTCTTGTCCAGGATGGTACCTAGGACCCTACCCTCCCACATCTGCCGGTCCCCACGTATTTCCTGTTTAGTTCGGTGTGCTGCCAGCCAGCAGGTCTCCCAAACTGGAAACCTCTTCTCTTTCCTTTCTAGCCAGTGCCCACCGCCCGTCAAGCCTTGCTCGTGGTCAGCTCTGGCGTCTGCTCTCCTCACCCCCGCTGGCTTTGGTCCCTCTGGTCGTCTCCCCTCACCCAGAGACCCTCTCAATACCCTGGCTCCTCTCCTGTTACACACCTAACACGCCCTGCCATGAACACGGTCAGGTTCCTCAAGGGCAGGGGTCATATCCTTTGCAACTTTTATTTCCAGAGAATGAAGCACATTCTACACCGAACAGTGTAAAAAGGAAGAATAAATTAGATGCAACGTTATTTTGAAGTGAACCAATGCCCCCCATGTCTACTTTCTTTTTACCATTGATATTTACTGGTACTCATATTTAAACGTCATGACTATTAGTCATTAAGGTGGATGAAGGATTTACTCCAAGCACCAGCGGGTAAAAGTTTTCAAAAGTAACTGTCAACGAGAAGCCTTTCTGACACGGATTAACCCACTTTCTTCCGAACAAGGAATCAGACCACAACGCAGGCTCCCCATGGATGACGCAGGGTCACCGCTGTCAGCAGTCCTGGATGCTGCGCAATACCTGGCGCCCTCAGATGCCGGGCGTGAGCGGGGCTGGTGGCTCCCGCCCTAAGACCCCCAGGGCGCTGTGCACTGCGCGGGCTCCGGTCACCGCTTCCCCCACCTCCCACTGCCAGGCCGCCCCGCTGGAGAACCTGTCTCTACGGTCACCCCTCTGAACGGTGCTGCCGAAGCGGCGTCCTCCAGAACCGCGCGGCGCTGCGGTCGGAGCGCGCAGCAACCCGGGTGGAGGGCCGGGACCGAGGGGCGCTCCCGCGGTCACAGCCATGCTCTCCCGTACGGGGGCCAGTGAACGCGCGCCAGGTAAGCGGTCTGGGCGAGAAAAGATCTCGGGGAGTCCGGCCCGCGGAGGTCTCTGGGCGGGGGTCTCCAGCGCGGCCGGTCGGCAACCTACGCCTCCGGCTGCAGGTTTCAGACGGGGGCTTTCCCGAGAGGCGGGGGAGGCGCTCCGCATTCCAGCAGAGACGCTCGGGGCCAGCGCTGGAGAGTCGGGGAGACCGGTCCTCCCGGGGGTCTGCGGGGGGCCGGCCAGGAGGCAGGCGAGGCGGGGCAAGCAGTCCACTCGGGTCAATGGTTGGATGCGCCGACGGCCGCTAGGCGGGGCTCGAGGGCCGGTGGGGCGGGGGCGCGGGCCGCGGCAGGTGCGGGGGTCCCCCGGCCCCGCAGCTTCCGCGTACGCCCGCGCGCCCCGGCAGACACCAGCCGGCCTCTACGCCTGCCCGGGATGGAGCACGCGCCCGCGGCCGGAAGGCGCCCCAACCGCCCGGCGCAAGGGCACCGGGCCCGGCGAGGGAAGCCCAGTGAGGGACGGAGCGTGCGCAGTGGCGAGGGCGAGGCCAAGTGCGGGCAAGGAGCATGCGCAGTGTGAAGGCACAACGAGCTACGTGGGAGCCCAGGGCATGCTCGGTGAGAGCCGGGCCCGGCGCACGCGCAGAAGCGCTCCGAGCCCGCAACCCGCCGGCGGAGAGAAAAAGGAGGAGAGAAATCACCTCAGAGTTACGTCAGGAAAGGCCGCGTTTTGCGGGGAGGCTGTGGCCTCCCACGGGCCCCGCAGTTCTCCTAGGGCCAGGGGCCTGACAGTTACTCACCGGTCTTCAGCCCCGAGGCAGACGCCAGGCCCCTTCCCGCTCACACTCGACTCGCGCGCGCCGCAGCCGCCGCTGCCGCTGTGATTCCATCCATCTTGAATTTGACGTCATCCCACACCAGGGATGAGGTCATCGCAGGCAGCGCTCGTCACGTGCGCGGCCCTGTGATTGGCCGCCAGGCGCCGGGGGGCGGGGCGAGGGCGGTGCGCGGCGCGGGGGGCCGGGCGGGGGCGGGGGCGGGCCCGATGGCAGGCGGCTGGCCGCCACCGCCGCCGCGTCCTGCCGCGCGCGCCTTCCGCCCGGTGTTCCTCCTCCTGAGCCGCACGCGCCGGCGTCCTCCCCCCGCTCGAGGCGGGGCGCGCCTCCCCCGTGGGCTGCCCTGATGGGAGGCGGCGGCGGCTGGAGGGGCGCGTATCGCGGAGGCGCGGACCGCGCTCTGCCTGGCGGTCCCGGTGGGTTTGGCGCCGCGGGGACACGCGCCGGTGGGCTCGCCGGGTGGTGCCCCTTCCCGGTCCGGTGCGCTGCGGCGGCGCCTCCGCTCGGCCGTCGGAGGACTGTTTTCCGACGGCAGCCCCTTGGTGCGCGGGTCCAGGTGCATCTCGGCGGCGCGGACGCCTCTCGACGGGGCGTCCGACCTGCTGAGAACCAACCTGGGCGCTAACGCTTCCTCCCAGCTCGGCGTTCCGATCGCTGGGGACCGCTCGGTGCTGACTTGGGGTGAACGGGCCTCCAGGTTCACCCCGCCTGAGCAGATGGGGGTGGCAGCTCTGCTCTTCAGCCTCGCGTGGCATCCACTTGTCAGCTGCGTGTTCACAGACAAAACCTTCATTTTTTAATAGGCATTGGCTTAAGCGATCGCTGGGCAACTAACTTACTTTCTCTAATATCAATTCTCAATTGCTGTCTCCTAGACTGTCGTTTTCTTGCATGAGTATTACAAGCCCATTATTTAGAAAACTCACTTCCCTCTCATTCAAAACCAGAAAATTAGTGTAACAGAAATGCCAAACTGTAAACACTAACTCTACAGAAAGGTTCTGTTAGGCAAGGTAAACAAAACACATCAGATTGGAATGGAGAGGAGACCGCATGTTGTTTTGTTTTTTGGCCGGGGTGCATGCAGGATCTTAGTCTCCCGACCGGGGATGGAACCGGTGCCCCCTGCAGTGGAAGCGCTGAGTCCTAACCACTGGACCGCTAGGGAATTCCCGAGACTGCCTTTTAAAGTGATAATTTTTAGGACCAATGCTTAAATTCCTGGCTTTTAAATCCATGTTGTTTAATATTTTCCAAATGTCAGTTTTCAGATAAATTTAATTTTTTAAAGTTGAGTTTATACATAGACCCTAGGTAAAAAAAAATTTATGAAACGTCTGAGGAACATGTGCAAGAAATAATCTTGCATTAGGTTGATTAAAATTAAAAACGTGTTGCAAAATGAACAGCTCTATTGTCAGTTGTTTTCGTTCCACTAATTTTAAGAGAATTCAGTCTCAAAGGAAGAATCTTGCACCTAAAAGTTTTCTTCTGCAACTCTTTAAACACTTGAAAAAGTGTCTTTGTATTTTGAACTGAATGGTGGTGGAGCAAAAAGTGGCTTTGAACTAAAAGAACAGTGATTATAAGTCTTTCAAAGGGCCTTGAGTTTTAGGGTCCCCTGTGGTTAGGCTGGGCGAGCACACGTACTTGTCCCCACGTTACGGGTGAGAAAACGCGTACCAGCTGTGTAACCAGAGCTAGAAGCTGGGTTTTCTAGTTTTCAGTGTACTGTACCGTATGCCAAAAGCCATCGCCTTCTGCCTGCATCCCTTCCCGCTGCCTCAGGAAGATACATGCTGGTGTCTCCTCTTTAAGCCATGTGATCAGGCCATTTCACTAAAAGAGACCTGACTGCTAAATCCAGCAGTTTGTTCAGTTGGCTCTTTGGTTTGTGACCCTACCAATGCCTCCTTCAAACCTACTTGTTTCAGTGATGCTTCGTTCCCCTGGATTTTCTTTTCTTTTTTTCTTTTTTGGCCTCGCAGCACACGGCTTGCGGGACCTTAGTTCCCCGACCAGGGATTGAACCTGCACCCTCGACAGTGAGAGCGCGGAGTCCTAACCACTGGACTTCCAGGGAATTCCCTCCCCTGGATTTTCTACCCGTTATCTGACCTGTGGTTCTCAGCCTCCTGTGTCAGCTCCTCTGCCCAGACTGTCCTCACAGTTTGGGTCTCCTGACGTTCTGACCATGGCCCTCCTGTTTCACTCACCCCATGCAGTTCTGTCCATCCCTGGGACGTGAGCCCAGCTGCCTGAGCCAGAGCCCCTCCCTCGTCACCAGTATTCGGCCCGTCACCAAATCGGGGCCATCCACCTCCTGGCTGTACCTCTGATAATGTAACCACGGGCCAGTCCTCAACTTCCTAACTGCTCCCCAGCCTCCAGGATGTTCCTGTTCAATCCACCCTCGTGCTGCAGTTCAAGTGATCCTCTTAAAAAGCCAAAGGTGTCATGCCACTCCCTTGCTTAAGTTGCTGATGGCTCTCTATTGCTTTAAGGATGACATTCAAATTTCGTAATGTGACTGACCAAACTGGTGACAGCCCGCCTCTAATCCCACGTCCCCCGGCACCCACGTGGACACACGTCCTCTCCGAACAAGTCACACTCTGCCTCTCACCTCTGAGTGTCCTTGTCCGTTGTCCTCTCCCCTGAGCTCTTCCTCCCCCTGCCCTGTGCACACTCAGTCTCCCCTTGATAATTTTATCTTGCTGGTTCTCGTTCCTTCCTCCAGGACTCCCCCAGCCCCCACCCCTGTTATCACTCAGCCTCATTGCATTTGGGGCCCCCCCTCTGTGCTCCCATAGCAGCTTGTGTAGCTTGTTATACACGTGTGCACTTGTTATTGGATTTGCCTGCCAGCAACCTCTCCCCCTCAGTGGGCTTCCTGTTCCCCTCTGCCTGCCCGGTGCCCAGCGTGGTGCCTGACCTTGAGTTCATATTTTTATTGTGTGTCCTCCATACACGGATGCATCCCGGCAGGATTTCTAGCTCCATGTACATGTAGATTTATTTAGACACGGTTCACCTCATTTATCTGGACAGCTTCTCGTTAGATATCACCGTTTGGATAACCTACAGCTCTGCGCTCACATAGCACAACTTCCCAAGTTCTTTCTGTCGTCTCTTGAACCTTTTCTTCCTCCCCTATCCCTGTCCTACTTAGTGGGACTGCCCTGTCACCCCAGCCAGAAGGCTGATGGTAATTTTAGACTCTTCTCTCTCAGTGTCTGCATTCAGCCGTCACTCAGTCTTATCAATCTACCTCTAAACACCCCTGATCTGTCCTCACCTGCCCTTCTGCTGCCGCTCCCTGGCTCCAGGGCCTCTGGCCAGTCATTGTAGCCACTCAGCCACGTTCCTGCTTCGGGTTTGCGCCTTTCCGTGCCAACCCAGAACGTTTTTAGTCCGATTTATCTCTCTAAGTGCAAATTGGATGTTGTCTGCGGCCTCAGTGCTGGCACGACCTACAAAGTGGAGTGGAGATGGCTCTGGGCGTCCCCTCTGCACCAACTGCTCCAGCCACGCATGGCTGGGACCGGCACTGCCCAGATGCCCTTTTCCTATTCAGCCCGCTGGCAGATCCCGTTTCTCCTCCAAGCTTCAGCCCCAGGCCTCCTGCCCCTGTGCTGCGGTGGCTTTGCTGTGACATTATTCATCGGTTACCAGCTGCTAGCAGGTCAGCTGCTTCACTTGTGGGCTCTTGGTGTGGGCTCACAGCAGAGACTGTGCCTGTGAACCTGTGAGTCCCAGAGCTTTGGGCCTGTCGCTAGCACTGTGTCCTGGGCCATCTGCCCTCGATGGCCAGTTTTCCCTCAGAGACTATCACAGTGATGTCTGAGTCTGTGTCAGTAATACCATAACTCGACTTGTTTGTATCTCTTGTACCAAACAGCCCTTTTGTACATTGGGGTTTAAAAACATAAGCCTCTACATATTTGGAAGTGGGAAGTTTTTATTTATTATTATTATTATTTTTGGCCATGTGACTTACGTGATCTAGACCCCTGACCAGGGATTGAACCTGCACCCTCGGCAGTGGAAACGCAGCGTCCTAACCACTGGACCGCCAGGGAATTCCCTGGAAGTGGGAAGTTTTAACTGGCTGTGATTCTCTGTTTCATTTTGAACTTGTGTCTAGACGTCCAAATTTGCCCAACCTGTTAAGCTGAGGGGTTGTCCCTTTAAACAGTCAGGTTAAGGTAGAGAGAGGTAGATTCATTGTCCGTGGTTTCTTTAACAAATGACCCCAATCTTCGTGACTTAAAACAGCAGAAATGTATTCTTTCATGGTTCTGGAGGTCAGAAGTCTGAAGTCAGTATCACTTGGCTGAAGTCAAGGTACCAGCGGGACTGCGCTCCCTCAGGAGGATACAGGGGAGAACCTCTTGGTGGCCTCTGACCTTTGGGTGGCTGCTGGCATTCCTTGTCTTGTGGCCTTTCTCTTCTAAGGACACTTGGGATGGCATTTAGGCCTCACCCAGGTAATCAGGGATCATCTTCCAATCTCAAGACCTTTAACTTAATCACATCTGCAAAGACCCCTTTTCCATAATAAGGTCACATCACAGGTTCCAGAGATTGGGACCAGATGTTTTTGGAGGCTACTATTTGACCTACGACACGTGAACACAGTGTTCCTGTTTCCATGTCAGCCGTGGGGGAAGGTCTTTGAAAAGCACATGATGATGTAGGAAAAAGGAGGCAATGAGAAGTGGTGAAGCGTTCGATTCTCTGTGAATGGATCATGACAACCGCCCTCATGGTGTCTGCCATGTGAGATGCCAGCGAGCCTCAGAACTGGGTGGGCCCCAGCTCTCTCCTGAGCATGGTTGAGGCTGGGCTGGGTTGAGTGTCAATTCCACTGTGTCCTCACTGTTGAGAAGCCTGGTCTTTGCACATCATGGTAAGAAAGGGGAGGGTACCGAACTGAAGAACCCCCCGAGTAGAAGCTTCAGCCCGCCGTGCTCTTTTCTTCAGAGGCAGGACCTGCTCACCCCTCCTCTCTCTTCCCACCACCCTGGTCCTTAAACACCTAGACACCTCCAGGTCCTCCAATTCGGCTGACAGTTGCCACCGATAGTAACTGAATCACGTCAGCACCTCAACGCCAGTTCCTAGCCGCCCTTTTGCCTTCGGCAAGATTGGGAGAGGACTCTGTGTGTGTGTGTGTGTGTGTGTGTGTGTGTTTTCAATAGCAGTTGTAATTCTGGGTATTTGATTATGAACCGTGCAACAAGAACATGGATTTAGGGCTTCCCTGGTGGCGCAGTGGTTGGCAGTCCGCCTGTCGATGCAGGGGACACGGGTTCGTGCCCCGGTCCGGGAAGATCCCACATGCCGCGGAGCGGCTGGACCCGTGAGCCATGACCGCTGAGCCTGCGAGTCCAGAGCCTGTGCTCCGCAACGGGAGAGGCCACAGCAGTGAGAGGCCCGCGTACCGCAAAAAAAAAAAAAAAGGAAAAAAAAAAAAAAGAACATGGATTTAGATGGGTTTTCTTGTGTGCCCTTCCATAAGCTGCTCTCATGAAAGATGGGGAGGAATGCAGTTCTTTTAATAGCTGCACCGTGGGATTCCTTTGGTAAAGGAAGATGGATCTATGTCCCCAGGCCGTGGAGCAGGGTGAAAAATGGCGGCCGCTGCTGCACAAATGTCTTCCCTCAATCGTGATCAGACCCACACGGCTCCCCTGCGCTTTAGAATGACCACGGCCGTCTACGCCCCAGGAAGGCGAGCCTCGTAAAAGCCAGGCCGTGGAGCAATAGAGGTCAGACCAGGGCAGACAGCAAAGGCTGAGACCTGCAGATAAGCCGCTCCGAAAATATTTCAGATCTGTGGAAGCACGGTTAACTGGTCGGCCCTTATCTTCTTTCTCTTCTAACGGGGAGGGGTAACCCAGGGCCCAGAGCTGAGGTTAGGTGGTCGGGGCAGGGAGAAAGGCGTGTGCAGCCGGGAGACCTAGAAGGAAGCAGGAAGCTGAGGGGCCTGCAGCCCACGGCCTGTGCTTGATGAGCTACTTTTTCTGTGAAGAGTGAGGCGTGTGGGGAAGCGGATCGGATCCACCCCTCGGCCATCTCTCCTTTTCACCCTCCCCGCCTTCAGTATTATGATTTACGTGCCCGCCGTGCCCCAGGCTCTTGGGCTGCAAAGATGAATACCAGGTGGTCCCTGCCCTCTAGGAGCTGGCATCCTCTCTGGGGAAATAGATGTGAACTGTCAGTCCAGGTGTAAACGCTGCGAGACCCGTGTGTGCTCAGAGCTGTGGAGCCCGAGGCAGGCGGTTCCGCCTCTCCCGGGGACCCAGATGCAGGGCGGGCCTGAGGCAGGAGGTGGCCCTGTCAGCCTCTGTCCTCTCTGTGCCACAATGAGAGCTCTGGAATCAATCAGCCACCCGCTTCCCGTAAATGGCCACGAAGCAAGGCGTTCCAGCTTCATCCCTGAGGGAGCTGACAGGCATTCTGGATCTCTAGACCAAGACACCAGATTGTGGGAGAAAAACGAACTCAGCAAAGGGTATTGGTGGGGCGGCCCTTCCCAAACAGCAGTTTGTTCTGGGTACCTACGAGAGGAATGGGGGTGTCTCTCACTAGGACATTCACAAATGGCTAACTTTGTCCCATTTGGACCTCCAGCTTTGTGTGTTTCCGTGCACAGAGTGAACAGAGGGCTAAAAACGCTGACTAAATTGATCTGACCCTGAAGCCATTTTTTTTTTATGATTTTTTTTTTTTTTTTTTTTTTTTTTTTACGGTACGCGAGCCTCTCACTGTTGCGGTCTCTCCCGTTGCGGAGCACAGGCTCCGGACGCGCAGGCTCAGCGGCCATGGCTCGCGGGCCCAGCTGCTCCATGGCATGTGGGATTCTCCCGGACCGGGGCACGAACCCACGTCCCCTGCATCGGCAGGCGGACTCTCAACCACTGCGCCACCAGGGAAGCCCTGACCCTGAAGCCATTTTTAAAAGATCAGAGATGCCACTGTTTTTTGTTTCTTTCTTTTTTCCTTTTTAAAAAAATCTTGGAGACTTTAAAGCTTTGCCCCTTTTCTTTTAGTAAGAGTCAGCGTCGTTGACCCTGGTCCAGAACGTGAGTCACCCTACTGAAAAAAGAAATACAAACGTGCATTTAAATTTGATTTTAAAAGTACTTACTGTACTTAATCACCTCCAAGATGCCTTTTGATGTTTGTCATGTTTTATGCTATACATTTGACACATTTAAGCGTCTTTAATAGTTCCCCCCCAATTAATATTAAAATAGCAACTATAGAGCTAGACTTGATAAAACATTATAGAACTTGGAGTTTGCTTACGAAGCACTCGTAAAAACTGGGTCAAATGATTTGATCTGCTTCCTCCATTAGACAGAATCCCGCCCTCAGTATGTGACTCTATTGATTTGGTACCCTGTCTGGTTCTCTGTGAAATGACTACTTCTGAAAATACATACCCTGTCCCTTTTATGCTTGCTTGCTTTCTTAACAAGGTAGGCAAATCATTGCCAATGTTTCAACACTTCGAACGTTGATAGTTGAGGCTGACCCATGACCGAAAACCACAGTGATGTCATCTGAGGTTTTACCAAGCCTGCGTATTTAATTCACTTGATGTATCACTGGCTATGATACGTCTAGGATTCTCAAAGGATGCTTGGCAACATTCCCAAGAAGTTTTGACTTATAAAAATCGACTAAATTAAAAAAATAAAGTATTCAGAGTATGTGATGGGGAGGTAAGCGTGAAAAAACGTTTGGGCATCCCTCTGAAATCTGATTTCCGTTTCAAGTTTAGTCCTCCCCTTGCACTCAATGGACTGGAGTGATTGATTTCGTCCTGATGGCGTGCTTACTGAGATACTCTCACCACTGTATCATCAGCAGTGTAATAATTATTCTAAAATTAAGTGCTCTGATCTTTCTCCTGGGCTTGAAGTTAGCTCATCAGAATTCTGAATTAAAACTAAAATCCCCTCCCAGTGCTGCAAGAAAGGGGACCTCACTGTTTTCATTGCCTTTTAGTGCCTGCTAGAGTCAGTGGCCTATCTTGAGCTCAGGTACCAAAAACTCTAAGCGACCACCAAGACAATCATACTATAGTATACTATAAGCCATCAGTTGTTCTAGCAGGTCTAAGCTAACTTTCAGGAGAGAATTGCTCAGGTAATGTTTTTAGCAGGGTCCAATCTGTATAAAACGGTAAAGAGATAATAAGCAAAAATTATACCATTGGTGCCTCATTGGACATATTATAAAAACAAAATGTCACCAAGCATAGCTGAGCTGTTGTGGAGATGTTACTGAAACTGACAGGCCTGCAAGTCTGCAACTTGGTTTCAACCGCACAATAAATGAAGAAGCTTCCCGCCGCTGAGAAACTAGGGTTTAATTCTGCAATTAGGAACGATGAACCTACTGTCACTGATCACAGTGAAAGAAAACTTGAGCTGCGGTGATTTTAATAGGCATGGCTGGTCTGGCTCAGACACAACCGCAAGAAATGCAGGGTGTTGATGTTTTTTCTTTTTATTAAGGAGGGCACCAAGAGGCAGAGTAGGCGGTGCTGAGAGTGTGGTGGTGGCATTGATCAGTCCTGGGTTCAAATGCCAGCTCTTCCACTGAATAACTGGGTGGCCCTGGGCAAGTTATTAGTACGTAACCTCGGCAACCTGCAGTCCTCATCCTTCAGACGGGAGCGTTGTATAGCAATCCACACCTCCGCGGGTCATGTATGAGGATTAAATGAGACACGTGTGAGGATTAAATGAGACAATGAAGGTCCCTTAGTGCTGCCTAGCATACAGTAAGCATTCAACGAGAATTAGGTATTATTGTTGTCATTTCTACTCCTTCCTTAAAGAACTCCTTAAAGCTATTCCAGGGAAAAATAACTAGATCTAGAATAAGTGCAGATAAAAGTGTTCCTGGAGGAGATGGTGAGAATGACGAGCAAGATGCATGGGGTGAAACAGAATCAGCCTGGGGTGATCCTGAATATAAGATTTAAAAACAATGATGGGGCTTCCCTGGTGGCGCAGTGGTTGAGAGGCCGCCTGCCGATGCAGGGGACGCGGGTTCGTGCCCCAGTCCGGGAAGATCCCACATGCCGTGGAGCGGCTGGGCCCGTGAGCTGTGGCTGCTGAGCCTGCGCGCCCGGAGCTTGTGCTCCGCAATGGGAGAGGCCACAGCAGTGAGAAGCCCGCGTACCGCAAAAAACAAACAAACAACAACAAAACAATGATGCACGGGGACTTCCCTGGTGGTGCAGTGGTTAAGAATCCGCCTGCCAAGGCAGGGGACACGGGCTTGATCCCTGGTCCAGGAAGATCCCACATGTCACAGAGCAACTAAGCCCCGTGCGCCGCAACTACTGAAGCCCGCGTGCCTAGAGCCCGTGCTCCACAACAAGAGAAGCCACTGCAGTGTCGCAAAATACGACACAAATGAACTTATCTACGAAACAGAAACAGACTCACAGACATAGAGAACAGACAAGGAGGAGGTGGGGTGAGGGAGGGGTGGAGTGGGAATTTGGGATTAGCAGATGCAAACTATTATACACAGAATGGATAAACAACAAGGTCCCACTGTAGAGCACAGGGCGCTATATTCAATATCCTGGGACAAACCATAATGGAAAAGAATATGAAAAAGAATATATATATGTATGTATAACTGAATCACTTTGCTGTACACCAGAAACTTACACATTATAAATCAACTATACTTCCATAAAAAATAAATTAAAAAAAGAAAACACTGACGCATATTAACAAAAAAGTCACGAAATAAAGACAGAATCCCTCATGTGATACGACAGGTGTCATAATAAATTGATAGAACTAATGTGCTCAAAATTGCACGTATTCCCATTTGCAAATAATAATGGCAATACAAAAGCCAGGGAAACCTATAAATTGGCACGTACAGAAAAATGCGAGGAAATTCCATACAAATCTATAATATTTTAAAAGTAGGACCTTAGGAGATGTTGCTAAGTAAAGACGTATTAAGTTTGGGCGAGGGGGGAGGTTCCCGGATGTGCTCTGAGCGAAGCCCTGTTAGGGACGCCGGGTGCAGGATCTGAAGAGAAGGTCAGCACCGCGGCGGTGCCTGGCTCCTGCGGTACAGCTTGGAGTGTGAAGCGACCCATGGCAGGTGGGGCGGGTCTGATCCGTGGCACTGGGATGCTTTGCTCCTCTGATGCTTTCCCAAGGTAACCCTGATGCACACCAGCTCAAAATTATTTTTGGTGGTGAAATTTGTTACTGAATTATAGCAATTATAAACTTGACCACGGAGTTGTAATGACAGGGGAAATAGACATTCATTGATAATCAGGAAATTCTAAATTAACTTTCAGGGCAAAGGCCACCTTTGGGTGTTGCTTCTCTGGCCCTCCCAACAAGCAACACCTGGGGGCCTGGGACACTCCTCTCGTGAAGAAATGTGGGTTTACATGCCTGTCACCAGGCTGAGGTTCAGAGCTCTGCAAGGGCAGAGCCCACGTCTTCCTCAGCACGCTTGTCTCTCAGCGTGAAGACGCGAGGCAGGTGGGCGCCGGCCCCAGGGGGGCTCCATTGACAGTGGATGGAATGGGGTTCCCTTTTACAGAGCAGCAGAGACTTTCTGGGCTTCTCTCTGAGTCTCCTTCCGACCACCCCAGGGCACTCATGATAATTACATGTCCTGCCCCCTGCCATTAGGGGGCATCAGTTATGGCTGATGGGTTATGAGCAAAAGTGACGTTTCTCACCAACAGCTTTTATTTATTTTTTATTTATTTATTTTTGGCTGCGTTGGGTCTTCATTGCTGCATGCGGGCTTTCTTTTTAGTTGCAGCGAGCAGGGGCTACTCTTCTTTGCGGTGCGCAGGCTTCTCATTGAAGTGGCTTCTCTTGTTGCGGAGCACGGGTTCTAGGTGCGAGGGCGTCAGTAGTTGTGGTGCACGGGCTCAGGAGTTGTGGCTCGTGGGCTCTAGAGCACAGGCTCAGGAGTTGTGGCGCACAGGCTTAGTTGCTCTGCAACATGTGGGATCTTCCCAGACCAGGGCTCGAACCCGTGTTCCCTGCATTGGCAGGCGGATTCTGAACCACTGTGCCACCAGGGAAGCCCTCACCAACAGCTTTATCCAGGTGTTCAGTGAGTAAGTTTACTGAGCATGGGCCAAGGGGCGGGGGTGCTTGTGCTGCTGGTGGGGTGCAGAGATGCACAAGGCTCAGGCCCCGTCTTGAAGGAGCTCAACTTGCCAATGGCGTGCATGAGGTCATCAACATGAAATACAGCATGATCAGGACACTTGGAAGGTGTCTGTGCCCCCATTTCTGTTCACAGCCCTCTCCCTGGGTGTTCCTCAGTTCACTCCAGTCTTCCTGAGTCTCCATCACTTGCCAAGGTCACCGGTGACCTCCACGGGACCAAACCCAACGGTCACTTACTTGTCTTCTTTCTTCCTCCATCCCTCCCTCCCTCTCTCTCTCTCCCTTTCTTTCTTTCTGTCTGTCTTTTCCTCTCTTTCTTTCTTTCTTTTCTTTCTTTCTTTCTCTTTCTTTCTTTTCTTTCTTTCTTTTCTTTTTCTTTCTTTCTCTTTCTTTCTTTTTTTCTTTCTTTATCTTTCTTTCTTTCTTTCTCTTTCTTTCTTTCTTTTCTTTCTTTTTTTTCTTTCTTTTTCTTCCTTCCTTCCTTCCTTCCTTCCTTCCTTCCTTCCTTCCTTCCTTCCTTCCTTCCTTCCTTTCTTTCTTTCTTTCTGTCTTTCTTTCTCTCTTGCTTTCTTCTGCACCTACTTCATGCTGGGCACTCTTCTAGCCCTTAGGACAGATCAATAGGAAAAGCAAAGCTCCTGCCCTCACGGAGTCCACACTGCACTAACGTGGGCCCAGCTGGTGCCCACGGGGCTGAGGGCTGAGCATGGACAGGTGCGGGCTCTGTGAGGCCATGCCTTCCCTTGGGTGACAAGGACAGAGTGAGAGATTTTACCATTGGGAGAGACATGTCCAGCTGGTGAGCCTGGGTGTTCTGCAGAGGACTGGAGGGGAGGAGAGAGAAGAGCCTGGAAGCTGTGGGTCTTCTGCAATGTTTGCGATGGGAAATGGAAAGGGCCTGAAATAAGACAGCAGGCATGGTCACTGATGCAAACATCCAGCGGGGTGGTTCTAGGGCACTGTGACTCCCTGGGTTTGCCGGGTGGAGAGGGAGGGAGGTGTTCCCTAGGGCCCAGTCCAGACCGCTGCTCCCCCTTTTCCACTTCCTTCTCATGCCCTCGTGCATGCTATTAGCTCTACCCTGGCCACTGCCCCACAGCCTGGCACCCCTGCCTGTTGAATCTTTGCTCTGGCTGCATTAATCTATCCCAGATTAATTAACTAACACTCCCAAACGTGGCAGAGTGTATCCAGTAAGTAGCTTTTGTCTCGGATGGGAAGGGATTCAACTGTATTACACATATGCTAAGAAGGGGTTAGTCACCTGTCGATGGTGCTTTTGAAACCCATTCTGGAGGCATGAGCCCTGCCATGGTCTGGGTGGGCAGCTTCCCAGAGCACGCAGAAGTCCAGGAGATGCACTCTGAACGCACGAATCAGCAGCTCATGGGAAATGTGACTTTTTAAAATGGAGAGCGACTGCGTGAAGTCGTGTGCATGCTGGGAAATCAAGGTAGGTTTCCTTGCGTGGTAGATACAGGCCTTCACCTGACAATGTCAGCGTATGCACCCACTTGGGTTTGAGGAAAGATGCAGTCGGAGGACCGGAGGACCAGGGAACCAAGCCAGGGCCTGCAAAAGGGGTGCAGCGGAGCGGGCTGGCAACCAGGCAGATGGATTTAGGGCCTTGGGGATAAGCAGGCGGGAGCCAGGCTCTAGCGCCCTGGGATTGGGAGCTGGTTCACCCAGGGATGGAGAAGTCCCTCCAGGGTCATCAGCCATTGCGGGGAAGGGGCTCCAGGGACAGGGCAGGCTGAAGCCTTCACACCAGCATCATACACAGGACGGATTACGATGACAAAGTGCAGTCGCCCTGCAGGTGGTCGGAGGAAAGTTATGGCACAGTAGGTACCACGAGGTCTGGCTGGGCTGGGGAAGGGCGGGGTGTTGTTGCCAGGCAACGGGTCCCTGTGTCCTCCGCCTCCCCACCCCCAAGCTGGGTCCCACGCATTCACACATGCCCAGCACTGCGTGGGATGTCCACAGCAGGCCTAAGATCACAGTCCCACTTGCAGTGACCCTACAAGAACTCTGAGAGGCTGCCCCCAGCAGAGCGGCCCCAAGCTATTTGTCTCTCTGGGTCCAGAGGAGGTGAGGAAGCATCTGGCAAGAGAACCAGGAATGTATGTTCTATGTATGAATAGAACCTAAAGCGGGGTGCAACTCAACAGTGGCAGTCGGGGATGTCCTGCCATCTCCGGACCTTAGCAAGGCACACGAGGCTGGGCTGTTGCAGCTCAGCCTGTCTCTCCAGCCCTTTGAAGCTTGCAGGCGGGCCAAGATGCCATCAGGTAGAGCTAACTTCAACTCAGGGAGCTCACACAGCTTCTCCCTCCTCCTCCCTGCAATGTCCTTCTCCCACCTCATGCTTAGCCAGCTCCTCGCCATCCTCCCAGCCTCAACCTGGTGTCACCTCCTCTGGGGAGCCCTCCTTGACCTCTGCACAGGGCTAAGTAGTTTTTCCTTGCTGTTCCATTGGGATTCAGGTGCATTCGGGGCCCAGCACTTATCACTTGGAGGCAATCGCAGGTACCTTCTCACCTGTCCCCGCACCTTTTCTCTCTGCTTGCGGCCCCAGGGTTTAGCATCCTGCCTGGCACGGAGAGGAGCTTCACGCTCTTGGAGACCAGATGAGGCGTGAAGATCAAGGAGGAGTAGTGGGGGATGAGGGTGGAAAGGAAGATGCAGCCAGCGGTTGGGGGTGGCACAATTGGACTGACGTGGGGGGAGCAGATGGGACTTGGGAGATAGTCATAAGCTCTAATGGCGGTGGGCAGGGCCAGGTCGGGCTGGGTCGTGCAGTCAGAGCTGTAGGGGTGGGGCCTGGTCACATGCACAAGGCAGCTGAGAGCAGGAGGCCTGGAGCAGGGATGGGACGGAGTAGGGGGCTGTTGGGTGGAGGCGGAGCTGAAGGTGGGAGGGCGGGGCTGGGGCGCGAGGCGGAGGGGAAGGGCTGAATGTGTGCGGTCAGGTCTGACCCAGAGTTTTTGACGGTTCTGGTGGTGACGGCACCTAGTAGCTCTTCACTGAAGAGTTGCCCGGTGAAGGCACTCACGTCTCTCCTGACACGGCCGACTCACTTTCAAGTCTAGGCGTTGTGCTGCCCGCAAAGTGTCTCATTGGGAATAACCCTGGTGCTTCGTATGGAGACCACGGTGCTGCAGAGAGCGTGCTTCCAGATCCAGAGGCTCAGCTGCGGCGACAGAAGAGGCCCACATGCTGGACCACTTAGTGCTGAAGAAGGAGGCTCTGGGTCCAAACTGAGTCACATCCCCACCCTGCCAGGGATGAGCTGTGTGACCTTGAGTGAGTTACTTAACCTCTCTGTGCCTTGGTCTCCCCCTAGGTTGTTGAAGGGTTGAGTTAGTGAGTCTCAAGTGTTAGACAGTGGACAGGTGCCCAGCATGATGTAAACCTCTAAGAATTTGTTTCCTGTTCAGCTCACTGCTAGTGCTGGCTCTCAGGGCATAGCCTTGTTCTGTGCCATTGTACGTGTACTCATTCTATACATCACAGACCGTGTGGCTTAAACAAGAGAACTTTGTGCTCTCACAGCTCTGGGGGCCACAAGTCCCAAATCAAGGAGTCAGCAGGGCCATGCTTCCTCTGCGGACTCTACGGGAGGGTCCTTCCCGCCTCTCCCAGCTTCTGTGGGTGCTGCACTCCATGGCCCTCCTTGGCTTGTGGACACAGCACTCCAATCTCTGCCCCGTTGTCACACGGCCTCCCTGTGTGTCCTCTGTGTCTTTATCTCTCTCTCCTTATGACCCCAGCCATTAGATTACAGACCAGCTCATCCACAACGACCACATTTTAACTTGATGACATCTGCAAAGACCCTGTTTCCAAAGAAGGCCACAGTCATGGATATTGGGGTCAGGACTTCAGCATATCTTTAGGGGGACACGATTCACCCCACCACACTGCCTTTTGTGGAAACTTCTAAAAATGATGGGGACACTATTTTCACTCCAGACACTTGAAATAGCAGATTTTTAAAAATGGATTTCACAAATGAGCATTGGGCAACCACTGAAGTATGTGTTAGAGCAGGTGCTGGCTGTTCCTGTGTGAGGTTTCACTAATAGCTGGGGAGAGTACCGGAATTAACCCACCTGTGTGTGCACAGAAACTTCTTATGTTTTGACTTTATGGGATTTACTCATTCATTTGTTCATTCAATGAATATTTATTGCATTCCTTCGCATTCTAGCGTCTATGAAACATAAAACGGGATAGGAGGCCCTGGTCCTCAGCACCATCATCTGCTGGGAATTGCTGGTCAGCTTCAAGCAGTGGGGAGCCCTTTCCCCTGTGTCTCACTGCACAGTTCCTCTAACTCTGGTCCAGCTTTTTCTGGCTTCAACTTGTCCTGAGCTTCCTTCTCCTCTAAACGTCCCATTTTCCATTCCGAACGGAGCTGGTTTCCCACTCCCTTCTCCCTGTACCCAGGAGGGAGACACACGTGATCTGAGCTTCCGTTTGTGTCTTGCGGGCAGCTGGATCTGCCTGAGTCTCCGTGCCTATGGACGCCTGCCGTGGGTGGACAGGACAGCCACTTTCAACATTGTTCTTCAGACGTACTCACCACTGTGATTATACAAGCTACGTATGCGCACGGTGACCCAGGTACTGGTGGAATTCAGAATCTTCGTGAAGGGAAACTTACAGGTTTTGCACAGCAAAGGAAACTGTAAACAAAATGAAACGACAACCTACAGACTGGGAGAAAATATTTGCAAACGATGCGACCATCAAGGGCTTAATTTCCAAAACATACCAACAGCTCATAGAACTCCATAATTAAAAAAAAAACAAAACCCAATCGAAAAAAGGGCAGAAGACCTAAATAGACATTTCTCCAAAGGAGTCATACAGACGGCCAAGAGGCACATGAAAGGATGCTCAACATCACTGATCGTTAGAGAAACGCAAATCAAAAGTACAATGAGGTACCACCTCACACCGGTCAGAAAGGCCATCAGCAAAAAGTCTACAAGTAATAAATGCCAGAGAGGGCGTGGAGAGAAGGGAGCCCTTGTGCACCGTTGGTGGGAATGTAAAGTGGTGCAGCCACGGTGGAGAACAGTATGGCGGTTCCTCAAAGAACTAAAAATAGAGTCACCATATGATCCAGCAATCTCACCGCTGGGCGTATATCCACAGAAAACTCTAATTTGAAAAGATACATGCACCCCAGTGTTCATAGCAGAGCTATTTACAATAGCCAAGACATGGAAGCAACCTAAATGTCCATTGACAGATGAATGGATAAAGAAGATGTGGTGTATATATATATATATGTGTGTGTGTGTATACACACACACACAAACACACAATGAAATGTTAGCCATAAAAAAGAATGAAATAATGCCATTTGCAGCAACGTGGATGGACATAGAGATTATCATACAAGTAAGTCAGAGAGAGACAAATATCATATGATAGCCCACTTAAACGTGGAATCTAAAATATGACACAAGTGAACTTACCTATGAAACAGAAACAGACATAGAAAACAAAGTTATGGTTGCCAAAGGGGAAGGGTAGGAGGAGGGATAAATAAGGAGTTTGGGATTAGCAGACCCAAACTACTATATAAAAAACAGATAAACAACAAGGACCTACTGTACAGCACAGGGAAATATATTCAATATCCTGAAAAAAAGGAAAAAAAAACCTTTGTGAAGGGAAGAATAGCCAACGTCATGTGAATAATGAAGTGTCAGCCGTTTAAAAATCTCAAACAAGTGCCGTTTTACAAGAAAAATAATAAATGTAGTGTGTTAGGGTTCCCCACAGAAGCGTCACCAATAATCAGCAGGGTAACAGGGTGTGTGTGTGTGTGTCTGCGTATCTATATATCTGTTGTATATTGAGAGAGAGGGAAATATTTATTTTAAGGAATTATTTTACACAGTTATGGGGGCTGGTAAATCCAAAATCTGTAGGGTGGGCGGGCAGACTGGGGACTCAGGGAAGAGTTGCAGTTTGAGCGCAAAGTCCGTTTTTGGCAGAATTCCTTCTTCTTTGGGGGACGTCAGTCTGTTTTGTCTTCAGCTGATTGGATGAGACCACCCCCCAATACAGAGGGCAACCTGTTTTAGTCAAAGTCTACCGATTCAATATGAATCTCGCCTAAAAAATTACCTTCACAGAAACATCTAAAATCATGTTTGACCAAAATCTGGGTACTGCAGCCCAGCCAATTTGACACATAAAGTTAACCATCACATATGACTCATCTAGTTTTTAATTTAGTTTTATGTTTTGAAAATGAGTTAAGGTCTTGTAAACCTCCCAGTTAAAATGAACAATGCAAGAATGCGAATAGAGAAGCCTCACCATTGAAGAGAATGACACGTGGGTTTCTCAGACCTTGGACGCGACGTCTGTGCAGGACGGATGCGCGGCCGTAACTGCGTCATCAACAGACGCTCCGCTTTATTCCCGCCTGTGTACAAATGATCAGGCATATATGCCACTCACGCCCTCTTCACTTACCTTTGCGTTTTCCGTTATTGCTTTGTTCTCTGATGAGGATGAAAATACAATGGAATTAATGATAGTCAATGACAACATGGCAATTCATAAGCATGGCAATGGCCTGGAGTACCACAAGTGTCAATGACGGGCCGGTGCACTGGACACATCTGTCACAGGCTGGCTGGATGCCTGACGGACGTGAATCAGGAAGTGCTGGGGGCTGTTGAATCATTCCTGGGCGCGGGAGCCATCCTGTGAACTGTAGAAGGTTGAGCAGAATCCCTGGCCCCGCACCCATGAGATGTCATTAGCCCTAAATCCATCTGCCTGGTTGCCAGCCCGCTCCGCTGCACCCCTTTTGCAGGCCCCGGCTTGGTTCTCTGGTCCTCCGACTGCATCTTTCCTCAAACCCAAGTGGGTGCATCCGCTGACATTGTCAGGTGAAGGCCTGTATCTACCACGCAAGGAAACCTACCTTGATTTCCCAGCATGCACACGACTTCACGCAGTCACTCTCCATTTAAAAAAGTCACATTTCCCATGAGCTGCTGATTCGTGCGTTCAGAGTGCATCTCCTGGACTTCTGCGTGCTCTGGGAAGCTGCCCACCCAGACCATGGCAGGGCTCGTGCCTCCAGAATGGGTTTCAAAAGCACCATCGACAGGTGACTAACCCCTTCTTAGCATATGTGTATGCGGTTCCAGAGGTCCAGCCACGCCCTTCCCGTCTAGAGCCTTAAGGTGGCCTTGCTACAGGGCTCCTGTGACCTTCACTGCCAGAAGAACTTGGTTCGGGCCAGCTGAAATCGGCCACCCCTGAGGGCCCAGCACCAGGCCGGCTTCAGGTTCAGAGGATTCTAAACGCAACAGCTGCATGGTCCACACTTTCTTTCCCCCTCAGGAGAGCATGTGAACACAGAATTGGAGAGGCACTTTACTGAACCATCTCTACAGCGTCCACGAGAGGACTTCATGTGCTCACAAATGACCCACGTGCCCAGGGACTGGGATCTTTACCCCGAGGAGCCTTCCCAGATTGGCCGCATGTGTCCTACAGAACCTCAGGGATGCTCAGGGCATCCTAAAGGTGACATGAAGGAAAATGATTAGAATTGACAGGTTGAGATGCCTCCCACCCCACCACTCATTAGCAGCCGGAATAAGAAAATGCAGCTTCCGTTTCTAAAAATGGGCTGAGCAGACTCCAGACAAGAGATACAGACCCCAAATGAACACGTGAAGAGCTGCTCAACATCATTAGTCATTAGGGAAACGAACCTTAACATCATAATGAGATGCCCTACACACCTATTGGAATGGGTAACATTTTAAAGGCCCGCAGTATCAGGTGTCAGCAAGGCTGTGGGGGTATGGGACTCCCACACAGCGGGTGGGAATGTGCAGTGTTCCAGCCCCTTTGGAAGACAGTTTAGCAGCTTCTTCTGCAGTTAAACATATGCTGTCCCCCGTGAGCCATCTGTGTCACTCCCAGGTGTTTACCCACGAGAGGAGAAAACATCTAGCAACTTTATCACCCAAACTGGAAATAACCCACATGGCCATCACCTGGCACTTGATAAAGCAGTAGTGTCACCTCCATACAACGGAACACTCCCTCCTCAGCAGTAAACGGTTACCGAGACAGGAACATGACGACCTCAAAAGCATTGTGCTACGTGAAAGAAACCAGATGCTAAAAGCTACGTACTGTATGGTTCTATTTATGCGACATTCTGGAAAAGGCAAAAATATAGGAACGTAAGTCAGGAGTGCTGAGGCGGGGAGGTGATTGACAGGGAAGGGACAGGAGGGAACTTCTTGGGGTGATGGGAAAGCTCTATATCTTGACGGAGAAGAGCTGTACACCTGCAAGTGATGAACGCTTTTATTGAGATATAATTGATATATAACATCGTATTAGTTTCAGGTGTACAACATAATGGTTTGATATAGATATATATCACTAAGTGAGTAAATTTTATCATATGTACGTTTTACCTCGATAAAATCCATCTTAAAGAGAAAAACATAAAAAATGCCAAACAAGCTCTCCTTCGAAAGTGTGAAGACTCAAGGTCACAGGGTCCTGACGTCTTTTGAAATCGTGCCGTTGAAGGGGGGCACGTTTTGCCGCCCCAAAATATGCCACTTTCTCGTGATTATTTTGGGCTAAATGCAATCAAACCCCCAGCAGATTCAGGAAAATTTCTATACTCCCCCTCTGCCTGCTTACATTGCAGAGGGGGAAGGTACCAGGAAGAGAGCGCTCACCAGGGATGCCTTTTTACCTGAGAAACTTACCTGCATAACAGGGCAACCTTTGTTTTCCGAACATCTCCTCTGCCTTCCTTGTGGAGGCCCCTCCTCCCCTTCGTGGCCCCAGACCCCAGCCCTTTCCTTAGCTCAAGACGTTATACAAGCTTCAGTTACCTGGCTGCCCATACGTAAGTCATTTTCTTTGCTTATTTCTCCCGTGAATCTCTCTTGTGTGGATTTAATGATCAGACCAGCCAAAGAACCTAGAAGGGCAGAAGGGCAAACTTTCTTGCCCTGTACTCTACTCCCCTGAGAAGCCTAGAGGAAGACAGAGTTTCAGAGCAATCTTTCCTGACTCTTTTCGTTTCTGGGTTTTAGGTTTGGGGCATGAGCCCCCGATCTGTTTAAACAGAAGACGTAGGAAGGTTTTCTGGGACTGTGCTGGCGTCCGTCACACAAGGATTCTTCCTCCGACTCTGCTGAACCTTCAGTACAGACACTTAATTTTTCCATAAACAAGGATGTTAGGAGAGGATATCTTTGGCAAGCGTTGCTTCGGGAGACTTGTCTCCTTTGGATATTTCTATACACAGAAATGTGAATGGTGAGATCACTCGTTTGGGCGAATACTTTTGAACCGAAGAGTCAAAACCAATGCTATGATGTTTATATACCGTGCAGGGAAACATTAGCTGGAAACTGCATCTGTTGGGAGCCCACGTTCAACCCTGAACCTGAGAATGGGGAAAGAGACATGGTGGTGACTGTGCTGGGCGGGGCTCTGTCTTCCTCCGCCAAGCCTTTGTCCACTGGCTTCTGTCTGCCCCAGGCTGGCCGCACGTGGGAAGAGATGCCCATCCCTTGGTTCCCCGGCACGGCTTACGAGCGGGCCAAGCAGCGGGCGCTGAAGGTCAGCCTGGGAGCCTCGGGCCTGTTCTCGGTAGAGCTCAGGTTGTGGGCCTGCCCTCCTGTACTGGCCCAGACCCCGCTCCTGCCGCCTTTGGGATTTTTCCTTGGGAGGTGCAGCCAGGCTGTCCTCCTGGGTCAGGTCAGGAGATGCTGTCCTGGGGCTGGTCGTCCACCTCTGTCTGAGGGCTTGAGCAAGTCGAGTCCGGGCAGAAGTGGCAGGTCTCAGCCCGGCCTCCAGACCTCAGCTGTGACCTCTGGACCAGCTTCCTCCAGACGCCTGCACGTGGGGACCCAAGGCAGTGGCGCCTTTCCTGGATGCGAATACAGTGATACGCGGCGTCTGGCCACTGTTCCTTGCGCACAGTTCCTGCCTATGTGGGCGTTCCTGGGTTCCTGTCCACACAGCCCCTCCACAGCCCACGGCCTCACCCCGAGGGCCCCATGCTGGGGGAGGCCCGAGATGGAGAGTTTGCAGGGGAGACCTGGGCCTCTGAGAAGCTGATCTGCTGCTGCAGGCCCTTGAGAGCACACGGTCCTGGGCCACGGTCCATCCGGGGTTGCATGAAGGTGGCCTCTCCAGGTTGTCAACTGGGTGTCCTACGGGTTCAGCCGCTGCTACTTTTTAAAAAAAATTTAAAGACATTTGGGGAATTCCCTGGTGACCCAGCGGTTAGGGCTCCGCGCCTTCATTGATGAGGGCTCGGGTTCAATCCCTGGTCAGGGAACTAAGGTCCCACGAGCCACGTGGCATGGCCAAAAGTAAATAAATAAATTAAAAATAAATAAATAACTAAGAGATTTTTCTGGAATGGTTTTAAGCTCACAGCGATATTGAGAGATTTCCCATATACCCCCTTTCCCCACACAGGCACAGCCTCCTCCATTCCTGCCACCCTCCACCAGATAGTACATTTGTCACCACCGATGAGCCTGTATTGACACATCATTATCATCCGAAGTTCATGGTTTACGTTAGGGGTCCCTCAGTGTTGTACATTCCATGGGTGAGGACACGTGTGGGAGGACATGTATCCGCCCTAACAGTATTGTACTGAGTAGTGTCACCACCCTGCAAATGCTCTGAGCTCTCCCTGTTCACCCCTCTCTCCTCCCCAGCCCCTGGCAACTTCTGATCTCTTTTTAAAAGAGCACCTTAGCTGGAAATCACTTGAAATTGACAGAAAATTGCAAGTATGGGAAGAGTACAAAGAATGTCCATCTACCTTTGACCCCGTTTGCTTGAACCTTTGCTCTCCCCCTTTACATACATACATAGATATGGAGCTGAATCGTGTGAGAGTAAGTTACATGCATCACGAGCCTTACTCCAGAATATGCCCTCACGTAAGCACCGGGTCAGATGCTCAGTGAGAGTTCACTGGGAAGCTCTTCTCCCACCGGAAGACATGCCCTCTCCTTCTCCATTCTGCCTTTCTTCCAGAAACCTTTTCCTACCCCCACCTACCTTTTCTGGGGTCTGCTCGAGTTCCCTGTTCTGTGCCTCTGACGTCTTGCTATCAGATGGCCCACCCTCAGCCTGTAGTCCTGCAGAACTGCCCTGTACAGTTGTGCAGTCTGTGCACTGCATAAAGGCTCCAGGTGAAGGGGGCCACCTTCACTCTGCTCGTGGGCTGGATGCCCATGGAGTTGCATCTGCCCTGAGCAGTGGCTTTTTAAAATCCACACAAAAGCATCACATAGGCCAGGAGAGGTAGGTAACAAAAGTGTTCTAGAAGGTGGAAGTGATCCACAGTGTCCAATGCTGCTTGCAGAGTCAAGAAAGAGGCCAACTGGAAAACAGTATGGAGGTTTCTCAAAAACTGAAAATAGAACTATCATATGACCCAGCAATTCCACTCCTGAGTATATATCCGAAAAAAAAAACCCCAAAACCCCAAAACACTAATTCGAAAAATACATGCACCTTGACGTTCATAACATTATTTATAATTGCCAAGATATGGAAGCAACCTAAATGTCCATTGACAGATGAGTGGATAAAGAAGATGGAATACTACTCAGCCATAAAAAAGGATGAAAATTTGCCATTTGTAGCAACATGGATAGACTTGGAGGGCATTATGCTAAGTGAAATAAATCAGAAAGAGAAAGACAAATACTGTATGTTATCACTTACATGTCGACTCTAAAAAATTCAACAAACTGGTGAATATAACAAAAAAGAAGCAGACTTACAGAGGTAGAGAACAAACGAGTGGGGAGGAGGGGGAGGGGCAATATGGGGGGAGGGGAGGGACAAATTTGGAGTGTAAGACAGGATCAAGGATGTAGTGTACAACATGGGGAATAGAGCCAATGTTTTTTAGTAACTCTAAGTGGAAAGTAACCTTTAAAAATTGTATATAAAATTTTTTTAATTAAAAAAAAGAAAGAGGCCGATCGAGGATTGAGCTCTGCATTGAGCAACAGTGACATCACTGGTGACCTTGAGATTTGCTTGGGGGGAGTAGTAGAGGTGACAGCCTGATTAAAGTTGGTTCAAGAATGCAGGCAAGGAATTAGGACAGCAAGAGTGTGTGTGTGTGTGTGTGTGTGTGTGTGTGTGTGTGTGTGTGTGTTGAGCGGGGCTGGGGAACAGAGGAAGCAGCGTGGTGTCCAGACAGCATGTGAAGGTCAAGGGTTCTGTGGTTTGACATATGGGAAAGAGTCTAACTGCTGGGTGATTAGTTTTAAATGAAACAATACCCGAGAAAGCACTTAGGACCGTGCTTGGCACATATAGAGGTTCAATCAGTGTGAGCTGTGATCGTTGTAACCACACTGGCAGAAACGTTGGCGGCTTCCTGGTTGCATCGGGGAACTCGGAGCCCTGAGCATCCCTCCTTCAACACCTGTCTCTGCTCCCTAACAGCAGGAGGGACATCTCCCCTTCGCCCACAGCCGCGGAGATGGCTTTTAGCCCTGAAGAGAGAAATCTTTGTCTTTCCATGGCTGGATGGGGACTAGGGGAGGCCAGAGTCCCAGAACCAGAGGCAGGTGAGTGTCTGACAGGCAGGCTGAGATGCCGAATGGGGGAGTGATGTCTGGTCCTGACTCAGGGACGGAACAGTCTCCTGGCAAGACTAGGAGAAGAGGCCATCCCCCATTAACTCGTGTGGGTTTCGGTCAAGAGTCCAAGTATTTCGAGAAAGCGTCCCCATGATCCTAGCTCATCAACCTCCTCCCCGTCTCCACCCCACCCTCGTGTCATCAGTTCCTGGGTGTACGGAGCGACCATGAACTCCAAACACATGGTGACATCATCTCATACTCATCCAGGAGCGACCATGAACTCCAAACACACGGTGACATCACCTCATACTCATCCAGGTTGAAGATGTCCCTAACGACATTCTCCATCCTCCACACACTTCCAGACGTGATGAACGCCCTGGGTACCAGGGTGCGCGATGCACGACTACGGGCATTAATTTTGTCTCTTTTTTTCACCGTGAAACATCTTTTACCATTTTAACTGTGCAGGCTTAAAAAATTTCTTTTTCATATAATAATTGTCTGAGCTCAGAAGAGCCAACAGTGTTACTCATTGTCACCAGAACCCAGATGGTATTTTTATTCTGTGCTCAAATTGGCTTCTGCATTTCTTTCCAGGCCCTGTAAGCGCCTTAAAATTTCCATTTATCGGGTCAAGCTGTTCTTTAATCAACCAGAAAGTGCAGGACACACATATGACTTTGTCTCTTTCTAGCTGAGACAAAGGAAGATTTTTTTAAAAAGCATATATCAATGTATATCTATTTTAAGAAGAGGAAAGAAATGAGTTTGCTTCTAATACAGGCATCCCTGGGTATCCTCAGGGGATTCGTTCCTGGACTTTCCTTTGATACCCAAGGCCGAGGTTGCTCAAGTCCCTTACAGCTGCCCGTCGGAATCCGTGGGTTCCGCATCTGCAGAGGCAGAGGGCCAGCTATACTTCCATCATAGCTCACACTTAATAAAGAGCAGTTTGCAGATGGCGGAGGAAGACGGAAGGTAAGCTGAGTCTGGCTCAACCTGTGTAGAGCGCGTGTCTCGCCCTTCCCCGTGGGCAGGGCAGGGATAGGGCCCTGAGGAACATGGCGGCTTTGGACTCCTGGATTAGAAAGACACAGTTGCATCCGTGAGGATGGTTCTCAAATCAGTTCCTCTTGGTTCCCAAGAAAAAGTCGTAGGACTCCGGAGACGGACAGGGGCCTGGGGGTCTCTAGGTCCAGCTGCTCACCTTTTAGGTGGGAGTCAAGCAGTCCAGCCCGGGGACAGCTTCAGAACCAGAACTCAGACTTTTGACTCTAGGGCTCTCTCTCCAAGGGCAGGAAAGGCTGCAGAGAGCCACTGCCTGACTCCAGACTGCTGGGAAAAGTCCTCTTCCATCCTGCGATGAAACATCAGCGTCAGGTTAAAGCTGGGCCTCTCATGGGAAGGTGAACTTGGTGGCGGAGGCCACAGTGCTGGGGTCCAGGACTGGGCCGACCTGCTCCTGCACTTGGCTTTCCCTTTCCCAGCTCTGGTTGTCTTTGCAGACACTGGTGGTGGTACCACCTGGCCCCAAAGTCGTGGAGTGTGGGATGTTCTCCCTCAGCCTGCAATACGGCTGCCATCCATTTCCTTCCCAGCATTTGCAACGCATAAACGGTGGCGTGATTCTGTTGCCCACCTTCGATTTCAGGTCTCCTGGGCCTGCACAGGTGAGCTGTGTTCCTATCCCTGTAAACTTGGAGTCCACCTACGGGACTGGCTTTGCATTAAAAGCAAACAAACAAACAAACAAACAAACAAATGGTCAAGATGCCGTCAAAATGCAGCAGACCTGGGCTTCCCTGGTGGCGCAGTGGTAGAGAGTCCGCCTGCCGATGCAGGGGACACGGGTTCGTGCCCCGGTCCGGGAAGATCCCACATGCCGCGGAGCGGCTGGGCCCGTGAGCCACGGCCGCTGAGCCTGCGCATCCAGAGCCTGTGCTCTGCAACGGGAGAGGCCACAACAGTGAGAGGCCCGCGTACAGCAAAAAAAAAAAAAAAAAAAAAAAAAAAAAATGCAGCAGACCCAGGGCTCTGGATGATCTGAGAGGCCTCAAGGAACGGAAGATTAGTACTTATTTCAGGATAAATGGTCCAAAATGAGAGCTCCTGCACTCACCTAGGAAAACGACAGGGTCCCTAAAATTAGTCCATTTGTTTTTCCAGAAACGCCAAAAGCCTGGTTGTGGAACACAATCACCTTTTGAGGCATTGAAGCTCTGCTCCTTAGAGCTTCCAGGAACCAATCATCTGCAATAGATACTAATGTCTCTCTGCTCTGGTGAAACACAGATGAGTAGGAGAAATAACCTGAGGAAATACTGAAGTGTAGGTCCACTAAATTATTAGCAGGGTCTTAAATAGAGAATGGTGACTGGAGTCCTGCTTTGAGGGGTGTTATGGGCTGAATTGCGTCCCCTGAAAATTCATGTGTTGAAAGTCTTTATCCCCAGTATCTCAGAATGTGACCTTACTGGAAATAAGGTATTTAAAGAGGTGATTAAGTTGAAATGAGGTCATCAGGGTGGGCGCTAATCCAATCTGACTCGTGTCCTTATAAGAAGAGGAGATTAGGACACAGACGTGTACAGAGGGAGAACAGTGTGAGGACACGGGGAGATGATGATATCTACAAGCCGGGGAGAGAGGCCTCAGAGGAAGCAACCCTGCTGGTACCTTGTTCTGGGATTTCCAGCCTCCAGAAGCATGAGAGAATGAACTCCTCCTGTTGAAGTCACCCAGTCTGCAGTATTCTGCTGCGGCAGCCGCAGCTGATGGATGGGGTGGGGAGGACAGTCTGAAGTGTCTGACTTAAGTTAAGACTCCCACCAATGCTGCAAGCTCCAAGCCCAGGGTCACCTGCACAAAGTAACTGCTGATAAACACCTGGTCACTACCGATTAGTCAACAGATGGGGCCATGGATGCAGAAACTCCATCAATGCAAAAAAAAAAAAAAAAAATGTAGGTTAAATCCTGCCACATCTCTCTCCATCTGCTCTAGCTTTTATTAACCTCCTTATACACCTAAGAAAACGATGCCAGCATCATCTGCAACTTTGATCCTCTTCACATGTTTACTATGGACGTAAAGGAGAGACCGGCAGTGACCATCACCTTTACATCTTCTCAGCAGGGTAACAAGCATCTGTGAGAGATTGCTGGTACCCACCCCCACATCCACCCTCCCTCCCCTTCCTTCTAAGTGATTTTATTTGAGGTGGCAATGTGCTTAGCTAAAGGACTGCCTTTTCCAGCCTTTTCCAGCCTCCAGGCCCTTATGTGATATTCTGCCAAAGAGATGTCCATAGAAAAGTGGGAATTCTGATAAGTCTCCTCCAAAGGGAAGAGGCACTTCTCTCACAAACCCTGCTTCTTTCTTTCCACTCCCTGGAATGTGGATGCCGTGGCTGGAGGTCCAGCAGCCATCTTGTTCCATGAGTTGACTCTGGCAAGAGAAGCCATGTGTGGCAGGACAGAAACACAGAAGCAGCACAGGGGTCTGTTGACTTCATGAAGCTGCTGTATCTGCCCTGGAATGTTTGCTTTCAGACTTCTTTTACGGAAGAGTATTAAACCTTTGTGCATTTAAGACACTGTTGTCAGGTCTTTGCTATATTCAACTGAACTGAATCCTAACATTTTCCATGGACCAAGATCAAATGAAGACTCCTGGGTACAAAGACATTAAAAAAGTACATGAACATACATTTGGTGACTAGAAATTTCGCCTTCTTTTCTGCTACCCCCCGGGAGCCTGAGAATCCTTGAGTTAAACGGGGCTGGTTAACTCAGGAAAGTGGGGTGTCCTCCTGGTTCCCACATTTACCACTTTTCTTTCGGTCCACAATGGAGATGGAAGCCCCAGGAAACTGGTGCGTCAGCAACTCTGAAGGCCAACTCGCTCCCCAGAGGAAGCCCTTTGGAACCGGTGCAGATGCGCCATGAAGCAGGGAGTACGCAGAGCTGCCGCTGGTGAAGCCGTGAAGAGCTTTTTCCTTTCCTTTGTTTTCTTTTCTTGGCTTTCACTCGATCTGAATCCATGTTAGCATTTCCATGTGTTTTCTCTGTAAAATGAGTGACTTTGGAAGTCGGTTGGAGCTTTGCAGTTTGGAAAAATAAGTTGGGGGAAGGAAGGGTGAGACCTGGGTCAGACCAGTCCTGGGAGTGGCCCAGCTCCAGAGCCCTCGGTACCCACTGCCTGTCCCCCAGGCAGGTGCAAGCTGGGGTGGTGGTGTGGGGTGTGGAAGAGACCCCAAAGGCATCCCAGAAGGTCAGCACAGGGGGCCAAGTTCCCTGTGGCCAAGGTTCAGGGGCTCACCCCGGGCAACAAAGGGACTCTGGCCCAGCTATGAGTAGAGTGGCTACTAGGCCACAATTAAGGGCAGGACCAGAGCCCACTGGGCACTCAGTAACTGCAGCTGATTGATGGAAGGTATCTGTGGTTGAATGGGATGACTAATTTCAAAATAGCAACCAGACCAGGCGCAGCTGGGCTTTTCATACTCGAAGACACTCTCCTTCCCCGTGTCTAAGGGGTTAGATTTCTTCCAGATGCTGTGAGCGCCTGGAGGCTGACTTAATCCAGAGGCTGCTCTCATCTAGCCACGCCCCAGGGGCAAGGGTTTAAAAGGCGAGGGCCTAGGAGGTAGTCCTTGGCCTCAGGCTTTCTTTCGGGGGGGTCCCTGCCCAGCTGAGGCTCAGCCCTGGGGGGCTGACTCCATCTCCGGCTGTCCCATCCACCCCATAATAAGTTAGCTCCCGCAGCATGTCCCAGCTGATCCAGGCGAGATGCTCTCTGGCTGTCTGGGGTTCCCAGGACTGGCCTAACCTGATAGGCAGGTGCTGTGCCTTCACGGGAGTGGCTCACCTTGAACCTGCCCCTCCAGGAGGGTGTTGAGGTCCACCACCCTCACCCAGCCCCATCCTTGCTCCTGGTTGCCGACCCTCCCTGCTTGGCCTTTGGTTTGAAGCTCATTTTAAAACGTAGCATCCCGTGAATGACCAGATGGCACGGTCTGCAGACTTTAAACATTTTTACAATTGTGAATAGCTGGTGACTGGCCTGCCGGGCCGCCTTTAGAAGGAGGATGGAACCTCCCTTGCCCCAGCAGCAGCGCCCGGCCTCATCTCGGCAATGATCAGACTCGCCCGGGGAGCTTTCCGGAAGCCTGATGCTAGGCTGCACCCCAGACTGATCTTCACTGCGGGCTGCGGAGCCGGCTGGGCGGTGGTACAGGGCACAGTTGGGGGCAGGTGGGCACTGAGGCAGCTTCCCTGCTGTCAGCTCACCAAGCCCTCCCCTCCAGGGCCCCGTCTGTGGACTGGGGTGTGCAGCCAGGAGACCTGGGCTGATCTGGGTTCTGCGTGCAAGCTTGGTCCTCTCACCTCCACCTGGGGATGTCAGGAGCCCCCCTCTACAGGTTTACTGTGAAGACCAAGCGTGAGAGCAGCTGCGTGGCCACGTGGAGTGCAGCATAGATGCCGCTTCTGGGTGGAAAGCAGACGGCCCTGGAGAGTGAGGTCCCCAGCCCGCCTCCTACTCCCTCCCCTGGTCTCAGTGTTTTCACAGATTCTCCAGGCTCCTCACAGCACTTAATTTTTTCTTCTAAGGATTCTCCCTATTTTCTCTCTCCGGGTCTCTTCATTTCACGTTAATTTCCCCACCTGCCGCTCACCCACTGGAGATGCTGTAGCAGGTGTCTTCAGATTTCTCCTTCCACGGCCTTTTTTTCCCCATGGACATTTCACATTTCCTGAACTTTCAGGGCCTTCCCCCTAATCTGTCCTCCTGTTTAGGTGAAGTTGCTGGTTCCTTTCAATTACCCCTGTTTTTTCCACTCTTTCCTTCCAGGGTGTTCTATAGTCACCAGAACCTCTCTTCCCCCAGTTCCAAACCTCTGGCTACTTTGACTTTGGTGTCCTCCCCGCATGGTTCTGTCCGTGGGGCTGAAACACCTTCCATGTAGCCGTGCCCTGGTCGGGTCAGCTCAGTGAATGGTCCTCAGGACCCACTGCCCACTTTCCCTTCCTTTCTTCGTAACCTGAGGGGACCTTTGGGGGCCCAGACAGACAAGTCAACACCGCACGTGTGTGTGCATGTGTGTGCACGTGCGTGCATGAATGCACGGGGGTGTGTCGGTAATTTGCACACAGTGAGCTGCTTCTCCCCTTTCGTCTGCCAGTGTTTTATTCCCAGTGGGCCAACAGCTTTCGGTAAGATTCCCACCAATTTCCCAGTGAGAACAGAGGAAGTAATACATCGATTTCAGTGGGATTTGATCCAGGTGAAGAAAGTGCAGTGAGCAGTTTACATTACTCTGCAGGGACAGGTTTTGCTCCAAGAATATTACAATGATAGTGTTTGGGTGTGGACAGCAACATACGTCATGATGTCTTAATCAAGGTAATGAAAACCGATTCCTGATTTACAGCTGCTAGCACTCATGAATAGCCCAAGTCCAGGGCACGAGGCGACCGGAGCCTAATGACTGTGGTTTAGGTGAGACGGCCATGGCCCTGTGGAGGCCACCGTCCTCTCCCGAGCTTCCTGTGGGCCGCTGGGCTGGAGGTGGCAGCGAGTGGGCCGAATGGTCTCACCCCAGGAGCCCCAGAGTTCACGGTTAGGCCCCCCAGGAAGAGGGGACCTGCTGAAAATCCTTAAACAGGATTTAACACCATCAAGCGGCAGAACGTGGGCTCTGCACATCCTCAGGCCATCAGTAAAGCAAGGCAGTGCCGGCCATGAATTCCGAGAGATGACTGAAAGCCTTGGGGTGCTTCACAGGGAACTGGGGGGGTCCTCATGGCTCCTGCCTAGGGAGACAGAGAAGGGGCCCCAAAGTCACCAGCCTAGAGCTAGTGGGACAAAGGTGCCCTTGCTGCTGCCATCAAACACAATTCTTCTGTGAGCAAGTAGATCTCAACAAGCGGGGGCTGCAGCCTTCTTCACAACAGCCAGAGGTGGAAACAACCCACGTGCTCATCGACAGACGACTCGGGAAACAAGGGTGCTCTAGCCATACGGTGGAGTATTATTCAGCCATGAAAAAGAACAAAGAACCAATGCCTGCAACAGCATGGCTGCAACTTGAAAACATTCTGCTAAGTCAAAAAAGCCAGGCACAAGAGGCCACATTTTGTCTTATCCTGTTTATATGAAATGTCCGGAATAAGGAAATCCACAGGCACAGAAATTAGAAGAGTGGTTGCCTAGGGCTGGAGGGGGAGGGGGGAGGGGGGAGGATTGGGGAGGTGACAGCTGATGGGTTTCTTCTTAGGGTGATGAAAAGTATTCTAAAAAGGACTGTGGTGAAGATTGCACAACTCTGTGCATATACTAAAAATGCTCGAACTTTACACTCTAAATGGGCGAATTCTATGGCATATGAATTGTATCGCAATAAAGCTATTACAAGAGAAAGGAAAAAAAAGAAACAAAAGTGGGTCAGCAGCTGTGGACTGTCCGGGTGTCACCTACTGCTTCTGTGGACAGCTGTGGACTGGCCAGGAGCCCTCCTACTTCTTGGATCTGCCAACGGAACAGTACGTTGACCTCACCTGTTAAATTCTCGTGCTGTCATTTGGTCTCCAGACATTCAGCCACGATGCCCAATTACAACAGCTCTTCCCAGTGCAAGTGGTGGGAAAAGAGGCCCGACTCACCGGGAGCAGATCAAAGGTCTGTGAGCAGAGCTGCCGCCAGGGACTTAGGCATTGCACAACCGAATGAATAAATGAACGACAGGAGCAGAAGCAGATGCAACATTTTGGCGTCAAGGTTGGTTAGGAACACGAATCTACATGCCAACAAGTTGCGTCTTGAGCTGGCGTGAAGCTTCGTCAATCGCTGCGATTCTTGGCGTGGGTCTCATTCTTTCCATTTGGAGCCATGTGGTCTGGATCTCAGAGGATGGGAACGGGCGTGATAGCTCCACAAGCTGGTGGGATTCTGAAGTCTTCCTCAAATGAGATACTACTCGTTTCACAGCAACATTTGGAGAGATGACGGCCAGTAGGATGAGATGACCTTGAAGCGTGTGTCTCCGGAATCCTGCCTCTATCCAAGGTGGAAAACCCAGGCTGCCTGCTGGCTAACCCGCAGTGCCGTTTCTCAGTTCTGCACGGCTCCCTCCTACCTTCCCCTTCCTTCGCTCAGGTCTGGGCTTCCCCCTCCTGGAGGCTCTGCGCTGGCTGTGATGACTCGGTTCCCCTTGGGTTTGCCCGCCACGCCTCCTCTCATTCTCCAATATGGGAGCTGGGTGCAAGCTTCCCGTTGCTTTCTCTCTCCTGCTCTCTTGAGGACAAGGGCGCGGGGGCCCGCGTCCCAATCCTCAGAACCCGTGAATATATTTCCTTACACGGCAAAGGGGACTTGGCGTGTGTGATTCAGTTAAGAATCTTCAGAGGGGAAGAATATTCTGGATCATCCAGGTGGGTCCTACGTGTGATCACAAGGGCCTTAACAAGGGACAGAGGGAGGCGGGGGGTGGGGCGGTCAGAGAAGATGTGACCGAGCAGAGATCAGGGAGGAGAGAAGATGCTGTGCGCGGCTGGCACAGATGGGAGGAGGGGTCAAGCCAAAGATGCACGTGGACCCCAGAAGCTGGAAAGGGCAAGGACATGAAGTTTCTCCTCCAGTTCTGGAAGGAATGCAGCCCCACCGATACCTTGTTTTTAAACTTCTGACCTCCAGATCGTGAAGGTCATACATTTGTGCTGTTCTAAACACCGTTTGTGGTCGTTGTCATAGCAGCCACAGGAAGCTGATACACGAGCTCTACTACCGGCCGAGGCAGGGAAACAGGCACGCTGAACCAAACAGGGAGTTGTCGGAGATCCTACAAGTTACTGGTTGTGGTGGACGCAGGCCTTCCCCAGTAGGAACGGGCTCAGGTCCGTTTCTCCACGGCTTCTTCTCTGACTCTCCTGTTAAAGCTCATCCAGGAGTTTCCCAGTTCTTGCAGGGGGGTCACTCTTGCCCAACCCTGGCCAGATCGGAGCTTGGGCCAGGGGACCCAGACTTGACCCCTGTCCAGCTTGGATTGGGGTGGCCTCACCACCTCTTCGGAGGGGATTCTCAGACTTGCCCTCACCTGTGCTGAGCATGACGATCCGGGCCCCATCCTGAGACTCTGGGTTGCCCCATGCCTTCCTGGGACACCCCGGCTCTAGTCCCTGGGGACTCGCCTGGCCCTCTGGAATTTGTTACCTGTGTTTCCGGCTGGGAGTGTGCTCGTGGGCTGGATAAGGAGCCCATTTCCTCAGCTAAGGCTCAGCTTTGCCATCTCTGTCCTAAGCTGATGTCTAGGCAAAGCCTCCCTCCCCGGCCCGTGGGTGACAGAACAGGAACCAAGCTTTCGGGTCCGGCTGCCTTAGAGCTCCCTCTAGCCCCCGCGTCCCCCAGCAGACTCCTGTCCCTTCTTGCTTCAGAGCTGACGATCTCGGTTCTTGTTTCCACTTGATGGAAGCTCTGAGTTCTCAGCTGATTTGAACACTCCAGTCTCATGAGCGCTGGACGCAGCCCCTGGCTCAGAGGACTAGCCACATCGACCTGAAATCCAGTTTGACACCCTTGTACCATTCACCAGATATGGCGTTGCCTACCTCCTTGGCATTAGGGCTGGGGAGTCTGCAGTTATTTTGGCTTCCAGGGAGTTTACAGTCTTGGGGAGAAGACAGATGATTACCAAATGTGAAATGTTACGATTTTTTTTGGGGGGGGGGTCATGCCACTCAGCTTGTGGGAACTTAGTTCCCCGACCAGGGATGAAGCACTGCCCCTCGGCAGTGAGAGCTGGAGTCCTAACCACTGGACTGCCAGGAATTGCCTGAAATTCTACAAATCTTGAATTCCGTTGTGATAAGGGGTATGATGAGAAAGTCCAGCTTGTTATAACTGGAGCTCCTCTGGCCTCAGAGCCAGACGAAGCATCTGTAAGTGACGTTTAGGCCAAGAGTTGAAACTTGTGAGGCACTGAAGGGTAGTGGGGGGGGGCAGGTGGTGGATTCCAGACATGTTTGAAAGGAACAGCAGTCCTTCACTCACTCGCTTATTCACTTGGGGACTTACTCTGGAGCACCTGGACCCCAGGCTGGAGGACAGAGAGTTTGGTGCCTGGAGCGGCCGTGTGCGGCGTGGACCACAGGGCAGTGGATGTTGGAAGTGGCCACTCACATCCGGAGTGGAGGGAAGGTAGTAGTCTGGGTCAGAGTGACAACAGGGGGAGCAGAGCCGGACGAGAAGAGGACTCAGGAGGTCAATTTTCCCTGGACCGGAGGCTGATGGAGAGTGGGGGATGAGGGTGGGGGAGGGTCACAGTGACCCCGTCTCCGGCATGAACAACCGTGGGTTGTGGGATCCTTTAAGGAGGAAGCAGGTGCAAAGAGACGAGCTGTGGGGCTGGGACCGGGCCTCCGCCGTGGACACAGGTACAGCCAGCACAGCCGGGATGGGGGTGGGAAGAGGGGGATGCGATCGACAAGACGGCAGGAGGAAGCGCCCAGATTCTTCAAGCTCCCACACAAACGAGAGTGCTACAGTTTGCAGAGGACAGAACCAAGTATTGTCCCTCCAGCTGGAAGCTGTCGGCACCCCAGCCACTTTGCAGGGTCCCCTCCCCCAGAAAAAGCCCCAGCTGCTCCGTGGGAACAGCATCCGTGACGTTCTCTGGCCTCAGGTGCGAGTCTGTCCTGCTCATGGGACGGGCTGAAGGACAGGGAGGCGAGGTCCGGGAGTGACCCCCAAGCAAGAGGGATGGAAATTGGAGAAAAGCCTCGGCTCTCGCTTTCCTCATTGGGACAGTTCTGCCGTGTGTTCTGCCTGGTTTCTCCGTGCAGCCCCAGAGGGACTAGCTCTCTCGGGTCCCCGACCTCCCTCACCCGCTGTGCTTCCGACCACCACCCAAACCAGCTATTTGCACGCCGATCCTCGTCCTGGGGTTTGTTATGAGGAAGTGAAATTCAGGCGTTAATGAAAGTTCTTATGTACTATGGTCAATTATGTTCATTCACTTGGAAAATTGATAAGGGTGTGTTATGTCCATTTAATTGAAAAACAAATAAGGGCACAATTATGTTTTAGAAAGAGAAAATATTATTCTAAGAGTAATGCTCTGTGATACATTTCATTCCGTTGCAACGAGTCCAATTTATTCATCGTGATCTTTGGATAATAACAAAACATCTGGAGTTAGGTTTTTCTGACATTTAGAAACTTGCTTCTAAATTAATTTGTCCTACAAAATCGATGCGTAGCTGCCAGCTGCCATCCTACTCTGATTAAGCATGAGGGGAAGGAGGGGTTCAGCCCAGCAGGGTGTATTGGGGCGAGGTGACCTTCCTAACCAGTCTGGAATCACACCGTGGAGGAACCATCAGGTCCACCGGGCCTGAACCGGAAGTCAGCTCTGATCTTCCCGCTGCGAACACAACTTTTCCCTCAATTACACCCAGTTGGTCTCTCCTGCACGGTGAGATCTGAAACAGATAAAAACACTGATTCACTTTGTTATAAAGCAGAAATTAACACACCATCGTAAAGCAATTATACCCCAATAAAGATGTTAAAAAAAAAAATATAGACTCAATAAAAAACTCATCTACAGAATTTATAATGAGATCACAATTATAACCACTTTCTCATCTTAATGAGAAATAAGTGTGTAACATACAAAGAAAATCAAAGTTTGATATAAAAATATAATACTAGATAAATGATATCACAGCAAAAAAAAAAAACACGGCGGGAGCTTCAAATGTCAGGTGGCAGGTGCCTGCAAGCATCCCGTACTCTTGAGCCCGCGGCTGGGAAGCCATTGTGACGGGCCTCAGAGATCTTTTAATTGACAGCAGCGGTGAATCAAGAAGGTAGATGCTTTGCTGTGACCCACACCAGAGCCAAGGATGGGCAGAGACTCTAGTCCTAGTCATCCTTCCTTCTAATGCTCGTAGAAGGAAGCGTAGCAGCTGGATGTGCGCTAGTTCAGTTCTGCTGCTGTAGTTGTTCACTGGTGCAGCCTCGCCCGGCCGGCCCTGGCAGTGGCAGGTGGGTCCCAGCCAGCCCCTCACAGCCATCTGTGTTGCCTGAGGATGAGGCAGGAGCTCCCCCCACAAGGAGTCCCAGGTGGCCCGCGTGGGGTGGCAGTAGGGCCAGGGGACGACGGGTTCTAAAAAGCGACGTAATATTTCAGAGCATCTGCTTACCCTTTTGTTAGGGACGTGCTCTCTTGATCCTGACAATGACTTGGGGGCCAGGCCTTAGTCTCATCCTCATTTTACCCACGAGGAAGCAGAGACTCAGAGTGGTTAGCTGGAGCCAACCGGGTGGTAAACAGTGAAGCTGGGCCCCATCAGACCTTTGACCTTAAGGCCCGGCTCAGGCTCTGTTGGTGACAATGGCTCTTCTTGGGACAGTTGTGCATGCACGGGAGTGTAGGTGCCCTGGCCGGCCCCATAGTTTTATCTATGAGCTCTTGTCCTGTCCCTAAGAACGAAGGGCATCATTTGTCAGATGGCTGACAAAGGCCACGTGTAGCTTTGGGACCCCACTGCCATTTGGTTAAAAGCTCAGACATATAAGACCCATTTAAACTCATTCCTCTAGGCAGGTACTCTGGCCCATCTTTCATATCCTGTTCCACTGCCCTCCCCACCCAGCCTGCCTCATCTTGGGGGGAGGTTCTTCTGGGCATCTGATTCCAGCTTCGGCTCGCCTCAGATACCCCCTGTGCTGTGGCTTTGATCCCCAGAATAGGCTTTTCCAAGATCTGACTGTCCCCTGCATTGGAGGTGTCCATGAAGAAGCTGGACCTCCCAAATTCCATCATCACATGGATTCTGGGTACCTGCTGTGGTCTGAATGTTTGTGTCCCCGCCCCCCAAATTCATGTGTCAACATCTTAATGCCTGATGTGATGGTGTTAGGAGGTGGGGCCTTTGCGAGTTGATTAGGTCATGAGGGTGGAGCCCTCATGAATGGGATTGGTGCCCTTATAAAATGGACCCCAGAGAGCTCCCTGCTCCTTCTACCATGTGAGGCCCTAGTAAGAAGCCACCATCTACGAACCAGGAAGAGAGACCTCACCAGACACAGAGTCCTCTGGTGCCTGGGTCTTGGACTTCCAGCCTCCAGAACTGTGAGAAATGAACGTCTGTTTTTTATCAGCTGCCCGGTCTCCGGTGTTTTGTTTTAGTAGCCTGAGCTGACTAAGACAGTACCTATTTATATTTGCAACCTGGGCCCCTTCTTGGTGGGAAGAAGAGGAAAGACGCTGATCGCACAAGTTGACAATCTATTGCATAAAATGGTGCTATTTTCTCATTCCCTCCTTCTGACTCTACGGGGCTCCTCTTGGTTACGAGGCCTGGAATTTGTGTGAAGGCGTCTGAGCCCAGCCTTTCTCTGGCTCAGCCTCTGTTGTTCATTGCCCTTGTGAGCCACTGTCCCCAGCCTCAGCCCCACCTGGTGCCTCTGGTTCTGCTCTGCTCAGTTCTGGTCTCTGTCTCGTCAGCCGGTGACCACGGGGCAGGAGGGCACAGACCCCTCTCCTTTCCACATAGGGCAATCTCCAGGCTTCCCTGGGCCCTCTGAGGTCTTGACCGTGCCTGTTTCATGGCTTGTGGGTGCACAGGCCCCCCTGGGGTCTGGGTGGGCAGGGGCAGTGGGAGGGGGCTGTGGAAGGAGGGAAGGTAATGCCCCGGAGGTAGAAATTCAGCCTTGACCCCTCAGTCCTCTAGGCCCTGGGACTGGCCAATCAGTCACATGCCAACTGCACTTAGACCCTGCAGCTAAATCTCACGAGGGAGATTAACACCTAAATGATGTGTGTCTGCGTGTGTGTGTGAGTGTGTGGCATTGCTATGAATTTTCCCACCTTAAGACTTTCAAGACCCACAGATCCCAAGCGCCCTTGTTTTCACCACCCTTCCCCTCCCCAAACCTCGCCCGCCCCCTACTCCTACCTTGGTGAAGTCCCCGTGGTCCCTGGAGTCCACTGACGAGTGCCGGTGTCTGTCAGCATGCAGGATGAACCTTGGGCACCTCGTAGGAGCACAGACCCGAACAGGTGGAAGGACGGAGAATTCAAATCTGCTTTGTCGGTGCTGAAAATGGGATTCAAATACACACAATTCCTTCTATTCCTGGAATCCCTGGCAGAAATGGTAGCACAAGTACAATAACGATTTGTTTGAACGCAGACTTTCCCCCTGTGGTTCTGCATTTCTGCATGTGATCTGGGCTAAGATAGCCCCTATCTCTCCTGGAACACCGCCAAAGGGAGGCACGCATGGGGGAGGTTGTCTGCTCAACGTGTGGCCATGGACACTCAGGGCGGAGTAAGCAGGTGGGCGAGAGTCACCTCCAGCAGCTGTGAGTGAATGAATACAGGAGCCCCTGGTTTCCATGAGGATCAGAAGTGGCCCTTTCCACAAGTGGGGGAGGGAAGGTAATGGATAAATAAGCCGAAAGACAGCAAGTAGCATTGGAGGTGTTTGCTTTCTATGCAGAACTTGACTGTATTTAGGGAATGCTGCCCATCCCTGCCCTAGCTTCCCAGAGGGTCCAGACGTGGCTTTGTTATCGCAGTCGCCAGACCTGTCAGGTGACTTTAGTAGGTGAGCGGACTGTTTTATTCCTACACGACCACGACGGTCTCCGTGTCCACCTTTGCCTAAACGGCGCAGAGAGCGGCCACGCAGCGGGTCTGGGAGCCTTGGGAGTTTCCTGCTGGCTCCGCTGAACCAAGGCTGGTCTCTACTCAGCAGCCGCCCTATCTGCCCCCCAGAGACGGGACGTGTGACTCAGGGAGGAACCTCTGCTTCCTCCATTCAGCCTCATTTTAGGACAAGGATCATCATCTGTGACTCGTCCTCTCTCTGGGCCCCAAAGTGCAGAAGAAAAAGCCGGGCCATTTCAGCAGACTCTGGTGCAGGACAGGGCCAGGGGATCAGGGCTTTTGAAATTTGTGTTTAAAACAATAAGGCAGGATTTAGAAATTGGAAACTGACTATTTCATGTTTCGTTGAAGCAGGATGGAATCTTTGATGCAGTATTTACTCAAAAACTGTCTCAGTGGAAACAAAGAGTCTGGTTTAACAGAGGCTGTGCTGGGGGGAAGTGGGGGGAGGAATTTTGGGAAACCAAAATTGAGTTTCAGCGTCTCTAGTCCAAACATCTGGGGAGCCGTTGGTTTCCACGTCTGTTGGGGAACCTGATGACCTCACTGTGCTGAATCCAGTGTGCCCTTGCAGCAGGATGGGCTGTGCACTGGGGGAGAAATGCTCGCCATTTCTTATGTATAAGGGAAGGTACCCACTGTGCATGTCAGAAGTTAGGAGGTGTTAAGTAAAGCATATAGCGAGCTGTAACTTCTAGACCTTCAGAATTTTATTGTGGCCAAAAGGAATTTAAGATTCTGATGTCATCACCTCGGCACTTTATTTTCTGAGTAGCGTGCCCTGTGTCTTGGAGACGAAGTCGCCTTGCTCCAGAGTTACGTCATCACCGCCATGCCCAGAGGGAAGCCAGGTGTGAGCTCACTGGCTTCAGCTGCTGCAGATTTAGAGCCCAACTGTGGACCACCGAGTGGAGGACCCTCCATCCCTGATGCTTTATGGCTCTTACTGGTTCCAGCCGGTACTTTCTGGCACATGAGGCGCTGGGCTGGGAGGAGGTGAGGGCCAGGGGACGGAGCTGTACAAGCACACAGGGTGGTGGTGGCTGCCCCCATCCTGTGGGAGCTCAGGAAAACCACCTGATCGTTTTCTTCCCTCCACGGTAACAAGGGGGCTGGGGTCAGGCTGCTCTGGCAACTTGCTTGAGGGCATCCAACCGACCTCGTCTGTAACTGCCCGTTAGCTGCTTGTCCGATGCCAGGGACAGGCCAGTGGGAAGCCGTGGGAGTCTGTGCCGGAACCTCGGCGTTCACACCTGCAGCTGAGTTCATTGCTCCTGGGCAGACGCCCTTGATTAAAACTCCGTCACCTTTTTTTCTTTCCTTTCTTTCCCATAGCAAAGCATCCTCTAAACCAGTTGCTTCTCAAATATTCATGCACACGCGAGTCACCTGGAGGGCTTCTAAAACTGCAGATTCTGATGTAGCTGTTGTGGGTCAGCCTGGGCCAGCGTGACTAATAAGCTCCCTGTGATGCCACTGCCACTGGTCGGGGGACCACGCTTGGAGTAGCCCAGGTCGAAATCTCCTTGGACCTCAAGAGACTTCTAGACCTGCTCCTGATACGGTTTCCTCTATAGCATATCGTGGGAACCCACGGGTACTTCTCCACGATCCTGACAGGTCTGACATGTCAGCATATAGACATAGACCCCCTGGCCCGGCTCAAGACGTGAACATGAGTGGACAGAGACTTTCTATTGGCGAGAAGTGAGAGAAAGATGGACTTATCCGTCAGCTAGGAGGGCATGGATGGGAGACCCTGAGGTCGGGAGAAGAGAAAGCCGTGGGGGGCCTGAGACTCGGAAGGCAGAGGAGCCCTGGCACGGAGGGCAGAGGACAGCAGGGTCCATCTCGAAAAGGAAGAGGATGGACTGCGTAGGGGAGCCGAGTGGGGCCTGGACACCTGCAAAGAGACCTGGGGGGCCCTGTGAGTGGGCGGCCAGGCACTCACCTGTTGGAACACCAAGTGCAGCCCGGTGATGCATTCAGGCCGAACTCAAGGCTGGGCCTCGAGAACCAGGCAGAGATGACCCTGCTTCCTCAGAGCCCTGAGGAGCCTCGGTTCGAACGGTCACCACAGGGCCTGGGACAGGCTGGTGGCACACGGCAGGTTCTCAGTCAAAGCATCTTGAATGAATGGAGTGGAAACGGGGCAGGACTGTGAAAAGTGCGGGTCCCATCAGCTCAGGAAGCTGGCTCGGACCACCGGGGGGGCGAGTGTGTGGCTCAGGACTGGTTTTCCTCCTGCTGGCGCTCTGTCCCCAAGCAGGGTCGCTGTAGGACTGGGAGAAGATGCACACTCAGGGTTTGCATCTCCGGAGGAGAAATCAGGGCCTTGATGCAGCCCTTGGGGTTATCAGCTGTGGGATCCAGGGAACCTACCACGGCTTTGGGGGCTCGGACTGTACTGGGCTCTGACCCAGGCAGTGGCCCAGCTGGGCATCCCTCTCCACATACTTGGGTCAGAGCTGCCACTTGGATGGCCCAGGACACTGCCCCTTCCGGAGCCTTTGTTGACTTGGGGGCTGGGTGTCCCCGTCACAGAGAGGGGGTGGTCTGCTCTGGTGGAAGTGCATGGGGCTGGGAGCAAGGCCAGGCCTGAGGGCCCCAAGAGGGCCCTGGAGGAGGAACTCGCGTTGGGCCCCCGTCCCTTCGACCCTCCCTCCACTCCCTAGGTGCGTGGCCTGCACATCTCCGCTCATCATGGTCACCGAGGTCCCTGCAAAGCCCAGCTGACAGCAGTCCATGAAGCCTTATTCTAGGCTTTTGACTCAGTAAGTGCCCTTTGAACCCCCTCACGCCTGCGAAGGCCAGGCAGCTGCCTTGGCTTGGAGGAGTCCTCAGGACAGATGGCCCAGGCAGGTCCCGCCTGGCGAGAAACCGCCTTTCTGCTTTCCCAGGTCAACCCTAAGGGATCTAGGTGGTGCGTTGCCATCGTAATGATTTATAAACTTCTCATTGTGATATATAATTTCAGCCTTAGAAAAAAGCTGCAAGAATAGGGCAAGACATTCCTGTACTTTCCACTGATTCACCAGTTGGTAGAATTCTGCTCCATTCTCTCTAGTTTAATCTCTATGTATATATCTGTTCTTATATATATAGTATAATCTCTCTATATCTTTTCATATGTATGGTATAATGTCCGTCTATGCCTAGATATCTTTTCTTAGATATTTATAGTATAATCTGTCTCTCTGTATTTCCTTTTATATATATTGATATGTACAGAATAGTCTGTTTATACTTTTCATATATATATATAATATAACCTGTCTATCTTTTTAAATATATATGCAGATATGTGTATTGATATATACGTTATAACCTCTGTGCTATAGTCTGAATGTTTTTTGTCCTCCCAAAATTCATCTGTTGAAATTTAATCACTAATGTGATAGTATTAGGAGGTGGGGCCTTTGGGAGGTGATGAAGTCATGAGGATGGAGCCCTCGTGGATGGGATCAGTGCCCATTCTTCTAAAAAAGAGTATTTCCAAGAGGATAAATCGGATGATCAAAAGGCCATTTTATTTCTAGTTTATAAAAATTGAGAAAAGGAGAATTCGAAATTATTGTGCCTTGCTGGGTTTCAGCTCTGCAGGGCCCATGGGGGTATGGCAAGGCCCCTCAGTAGACAGATGGATGTGAGGTCCTGCATGGTTTTCGGTCTGGTTTAAACGCCTTTGCCTGTGCACGGCCAGACCTATCCTGGGGGGTCCTGCACCCCCTACCTGGCCACTCTGCCTTTCTCGGGTGCTTAGTGACACAATGCCGTTCTTCTCTTGGCTCGTAGGCCAGGGGAGAGGAGATACCTCAGCCTGGAAGCAGAGTCAGAGCTTGATTTTGGAATCCTTCCCTCGATCCTCTGCTCCCACCACTGCCTGACCAACGGTTTCTTTGTCTAATTTTCTCAGAATAGTTTGTGAAACCTTGAGGGCAAAACACTTAAAAATTCTGCACCAGTTCTGTGTCCAGAGGCATCATCTATTGTGAGCAAAGTTATCTCAGCAGGAAAATCATTCCCTTCCTCGTGGTTTGCCTCTGAGCAAGCATTAAAACAGGCATCTACATGGACATATATACGCTACCAAATGTAAAACCAATAGCTAGTGGGAAGCAGCCGCACAGCACAGGGAGATCAGCTCGGGACTTTGTGACCACCTAGAAGGGTGGGATAGGGAGGGTGGGAGGGAGAAGCAAGAGGGAGGGGATATGGGGATATATGTATATGTATAGCTGATTCACTTTGTTATACAGCAGAAACTAACACACCAGCAAGCAAAGACACAGGGTGGGACCTGCCTAAGTCCTGTGGGAGCCTTTAACCCTTTCATTTGTAATAGTGTCCTGGGCTGCTGCAACAAATTAGCACAAAGTTTGTGGCTTAAAACAACAGAAATATATTGTCTTGCAGCGTGGAGGCCAAAAGTCTGAAATCAAGGTGTCAGCAGGGCTGCACTCCCTCTGCAGGCTCACGGGGAGAATCCACCTGCCTCTTCCAGTCCCTGCGTTGCTACCGTCCCTGGTGTTCCTGGGCCTGGAGAGGTATCACTCCAATCTCTGTCTCCTTTGGGTGTCCTCTTCTGTCTCTTAGAAGGACAGGCTTGGGCTTCCCTGGTGGCGCAGTGGTTGAGAGTCCGCCTGCCGATGCAGGAGACATGGGTTCGTGTCCCGGTCCGGGAAGATCCCATATGCTGTGGAGCGGCTGGGCCCGTGAGCCATGGCCGCTGAGCCTGCGCGTCCGGAGCCTGTGCTCCACAACGGGAGAGGCCACACCGGTGAGAGGCCCGCGTACCGTAAAAAAAAAGGACAGGCTCATTGGATTCAGGGCCCACCCTGATCCAGCATGACCTCATTCTCTGTCTTTACCTTAATTCCATCTGCAAGGACCCTATTTCCAAAAGAGTCACATTCTGAGGTTCTGAGTGGACACGAAATTTTTTGGGAGGGATACGGTTCTACCCACTACATCTACCACCCTTGGTTGTCATCTTTGCCTTCTCAAGTGCCCCCCACTTGTTCTTTTCCCTTCCAACACTGTTGAGATCCAAGAGACGGTTGCCCCCAAGACATTGCACGTATCATTTCTCCCTAATTTGTTCAGCAGATTCCCCGGGTGTCGTGCTGGAAACGCTGCGTTGTCTGTTTCCTTCTGGGATGGAAAACTGCTCTCCACGGCCCCACCAGTCAGCGAGACATTCCAGGCCGGTCTTTCCGTTTGGGCTTTCTCATCTGTCTGTCTCTTATTTATACAAGCCCCAAACCACCGAACGCTGTGGGGCAAACACTCATTCATTTACTCTGCAAATGCTGGGCTTGGAATTCCAGGCCCTCCCTCCCCCAGAAAGGCCTCAGCAAAGCACTGGGACACTGGTGGACTTTCTTCACATACTTTGAGGTTTTCAGAAAGGGTATGTTTTCCTTAACATCACTTCCAGTGTATCTCTTAAGAACAACAAGAAGAAAACCTCCTAACTTTCGGAAAATAGAAAAGAAGTTACTCATCTGGAAGGAAGTTCCAGAGCTTCCATTCCAGTTCCAGTTTTGTAATGGGTTCCAGTTTAAGAACCCATTACCAAACCCTCAGGGTGATTGTGCTGGCCTGGCTGTCCAGCCCTTAGGAAGGCATCGTCCAGCCTCAGGGCTGAGCGTCCAGCAGAGATTTCGGCGTTACGCTGTGCGTCTCTTCCAGGTTCAAATACCGGCCAAGATTTTCCAGAGGGTCTTCTTTGTCCTATGGTGCGATACTCAGAGTCTTTTCTTGGTCAGTGATGTGTGAAGTGGTCTGATTTAAAGGGAGCCTCCCCCCTATGAGAATTTTAAACACATAATAACATTAAATTTAGATATATTTCTAAGACCACACGCACGATCGGGCATCAGTTTCTCATCTGGGACGGTCCTCCTCTCGCTCTTGGACTCCTTCTCCAGGAGATGAGTGAGAAAGCTGCCATGATCGTTCCCCATTTGTAATCCCCGTGGAAAGGGGACCCAACCAGCAGAGCCCGATCGCCAGAATGCAGCACTTTCCCGAAGGTCTGAACACCAGGGTGGCCTGGATTACGCTGAGGGGCAAGGCTGTGGTTCTGTTAGAGTCTGTTGACCCGAAAATAAGGTACCCTCAAGGCAGAGGGTGGGGGAAGCTGGCCATAGGGACCTCTGTTCCGTGTGCTTGTCTTGGTGATCCGCTAATGTGCATGTGGGCTAACCCAAGGCCATTCACTTAGTAAGAACTTATTGAGCACCTACTGTATGCCAGGCACTGGGCTGGGTACCAGGAGGAGGTGGTCTTAGCCATGATCCCTCCCGTTGGTTTGCCCCCCGTCCATCAGGAGAGGAGACCTTTATTCACATGGATATAAGGGACAAAGGGGCCAAAAACTTCAGAAGGAAGAGAGATGGGAGGGGGGAGGGCAGGAGGTTACAAGGAGGAATTAGTATTTGAGCTGGTGTTGATTGGACCAATATTTGTTTCCTTGTTGGTCCAACCCTGACCTGATGGCCCTGGTGTCCTTCCCAAGCCCCAGGCCAGGCCCCAGTTGTGATGCCTGACCTTGCCCTCCAGCCCCAGGCTGGCTTGGACCCTGGACCCAGTTCCTGCTGGCTCAGCCTCCGTTTGTGCCTTGGTCCTGTGGTCTCTTCAGGGTCCCTCCCCATCCCAAGGTGGCCCTGGGCATTGTCCTTTGGGGATCAGGAGTTTGTGGCCCAGGGCCAGCCCTGCCACCACTGGTGGACCTTCCCGAGGCCGGCCAGCTGACCCCTGCCCTGGCTCCCTGTCTGCGGCACCCGTGTGCCCATGATCCATGCTGTCCTGGCTGCCACAGTGTCACCTGCTTGCCCTAACCCTGACCGGCTACTGACGTCGCCAGGCTGAGTACCCACACCTGCACCACTAGTGGGGGCAGCTTCCCCAGCACAGCCAACTCCCATCGGGTCCACCTCCAGGCCAGGCCTTCACTGCCTGCCTGTCTGTCCCCAGACTGTCCCCAGACCACCAGTGGCAAGGAGTCTATGTGTCCAGTGGGTCTCACGCATAGACGTGACTGCAGCTGACATTGCACTGCACTTTCCTGCCCAAGGTCATCTCAAGGTCATCCCTGTTTTCCACCTTCACGAGGGGCTAGCAGGGACAAGAGCCTTGATGAAACGTTGGTCACATACTAGGGTCTCTAGCTCATAGGGCCACCCGTGAGGAGGTGCATTGTCTCTGTGCCTTCCAAGGCTGTTCAGAAAGTAGTGGTGACGGAGAGATGGAGCCAGACCCGTGGGGCCCGAAAGCCCAGGGCAAGCTCTTCCTCCCTGGCGGCCGGTGGGTCCCTCTCGCTCTGTATCATGCTCCTCAGAGCTGAGTGCCTGTTCACCCCCAGCTGAAGCCACCCCCTCGTGAAGGGAGCCTTGCCCTGTGGCTGTAATCTCAGACGCAGAGGCTGGAGGCGTGCAGGGGGTGCTCCTGGGTGCGACCCTGGTGGGGTGCACGGGGTGTGGTGCTGGAGCCCCAGCTGCCTCTGCAGGTTCACCGGCGCGAGCGTTTCCTTGTCACAGTGCTCTAGATTCGGCATTCCAGGGCTTAACAGCCCTCATTATCTGACCCACATACCTCCTGCCGAAACTGACGTCGACCTCCTGTGACTTGGCCCTGAGTGACACCGAGGCCCTGTCACATACTCCGTGGAGGTCAGCACCTTGCTCCCAGGTGGACGTGACACCGGGATGCTTTCCCTGGCACTCTGCCTCAATACCCACTTCAAGAGAGGCACGGCCCTCGGATGCCACGCTGTCCTGGGCTGTGGCCTGAAAGATGGCATGATATGACGGGCTGGGGCTGCATCTGGCCTCTCTGAGCCCCGGGGCCCTCCCCTCCACCAGTTCCTTGGAGGAACCTAGCTCCCGGCCCCAGAGCCTCTGCAGCCAGTCCTCAACCTCCCGGTCTCAGCTTTCTCCACGGGCCCCGTTGTCAGGACATAATTAATTGTGAAATTATATTTAATGTCAGACTTCTCCACTGTATTTTGTGGGATATCTAGGGCCACCGTAACAAGGCACCACAAACTGGGGGGCTTAAAGCAACAGAAATTTGTTCTCTCTCAGCCCAGGAGCCGGAAGTCCAGAATCGAGGAGTCGGCAGGGCTGGGTCCCCTTCTGCGGTGGCCGGCGGTCCCCAGTGTCCCTTGACCTGCAGCTGCCCCCACCCTCGGTCTCCGTCATCACACGGCCTCTGTGAGTATCCAAATTTCCCTCCTCGGAAGACAGCGAGCAGATTGGATTTCGGGTCCACCCTAAGCCAGGATAACCTCATCATAACTAAATTACAACTGCAAAGACCTCTTTTCCCACGTACTGGGGGTAGGGCTTGAACATATCTTTTTTGGGGACATGATTTAACCCACAGCAGACTTGAGGGCTTTCTGGGTCTGGGTCAGCCCTGTCCACTGCTGAGTCCCCAGGTGGCCCTGGAAGGCACCACGGGGACGTGTGTGGAATGAATGAATGGATGGACAGGCAGAGAGCTGATTGTAAACAGCTTGCGGATGAAAAGGACGGACATCCCAGAGGAGCCTGATTTGTGCAGGCAAGCTCTCTCTCTCTTCCTCTTCTTTCTTGTATGTTTGATACTTCTCAAATGTGAACTCTCAGTATCAAAGCCTCCCCTCCTCCTTTCTCACTTCCTGTTTCCTACCCCTCCTTGGAGCTGTTTCAGAATCAAACCGTCAGGGCTGGACGTGCCCACAGGAGCAAGACCTGCAACGACGCTTTCTCCTGGGCTCTGGCCCCGCACTTGTCCCCAGCAGCTTCCTGTGTCACCTTGGAAACGGCTGGCTCTTGTTGTGATGTGGACCCACCTTGCTCCCTCGGACGCCAGGCAACCCCTTCTCGTGTTCTCTTGTTTCCACTTGTCTGCAGGCAAAATCCCACCCAGGGTGCCTCTTGAGGCCCCCCAGACTGTGATCTTGGGGGCTTTCTCTTCCCCCAAGAGGCTCAGAGCTCATCTCTGACCTCGTCTCAGAAAACCAGCAAGACCCATAGTGCTGGGCGGCTGCCGTCAACAACACTGCTGCTAGCTTCTCGATGCACTTAGCTAGGACCACAGACTGCATGACTTAAACAACAGACGTTTACTTTCTCACAGTCCTGGAGGCCGGCAGTCCGCCAGCAGGGTCCAGCAGGGGAGGTGTCTGGTGCGGGCTCTTCTTAGCTTGGAGACTGCTCCCCTCTCGCTGTGTCCTCGCGTGGCAGAAAGAGAGAGAGGAAGAGGGCTCTGGGGTCTCCTCTGATAACGGTGCTAACCCTATCAGATCAGGGCCCCATCCTTTCGACCTCATTTAACCTTAGTTATATACTTCCTTCCTTCAGATAGAGCCACAGTGGGCTTCAACCTGTGAATTTTGAGGAGACAAACATTTAGTCCACAACATGCAGTTTTTTCAGGACGAATCTCCCTTTTCCTTGTGAAGCACAAAGAGAAATGTTGTCTTGTACTACCGGCTGAGGCCATGACAGGCAGAGAGGCAGAGAGGGCTAGGTCTGGGCTGGGGCCCCGGATGCCCTGATGCTGGGGGCTGGGTGTTCTGACGCAGCTCTGCTAAGGCCTCGGTGCTGAATACTAGGACCATCCAGCAGGATAAAGGCCTCAGGACGAAAACAGCACTCTCTGAAAACCACTCACTGTAGGCAGTACGAGAAACAGGCAATGTGAGAGAATTTCCAAGTGAAAGTGAGGGAAGGTTTGCAAAGAAACCAGGCAGGGCCAGTGCCGGGTGTGGACAACAAAGTGTGGGCCGCTAGTGAGTCGTCTCTGCAGGGGAAGCACCAGATGTGGCTGAGACAATACAGCCCAAGCCCGCGCACAGCTCCCTTGCACCAGAGGATGGAAAAGGTGCTTTCCTAGTGGGATGAAGGCGTTATAGACCCATTTGATCGCGGCTGGCAGAGCGCGACAGCGGGCTGGGCTGTCAGCGGGAAATGCCCAGCGATGAGACTTAACAGTCACCTCTGGAGACATTTCCGGAAGCTGCAGAAAGCCCCCATGCCTGGAAGGCACAGAACCCGGCTGTGTTATTTTAGGTTGATGCCTACACTTCCTGAAAGAATGAATGTACCTGTCGCTCACAGACCCCACGTGTATCAAATGTCTCTCATTGTTCACCGCAAATAAACTCTGCTGGAAGAGGGGTGGGGCTCGTGGGGGTGAATAAGAGGGGAGGTGGGCAGAGGGCAGGGGGCGGAGGGAAGAGTGCCAGCTGGGGGTTCACAGGAAAGGTGGGTGAGGCTACGCCGCTGGTGTGTGAGTGGCCTGGGGGGACTGGGGCGCCCTACAGCAACTGAACATTATTTTCTCACAGTCCTGGAGGCCAGTTGTCTGAAACCAAGGTGTCAGCGGCATGGTTCCTTCTGAAGGCTCAGACGGAGACTCCTTCCTCGTCTCTTCCAGTTTCTGGTGTAGCCGCCAACGCTTGGCGTCCCTCAGCTTGTGGACGCATCACTCCAGTCTCTGTCTTGGTTACATCTGCAAAGACTCTATTTCCAAATAAATTCAGATTCACGGGACCGGGGTTTAGGACTTGGACATATCTTTTGACATACCATTCAGCCCATTACATGCGGTCACCTTGTCCAAGGGCATCTCACTTCCGTTTCCTCGTTGGCAAACCATGCTGGATCTGGACCGGACAAGAGGTTGTCCAGCTTGCTGCCCCTTGAACGCCCCCCGCCCCACATCAGGTGCCTTAAAGAAAGAGGGTCCTGCCCCTCCCCCAGAGGTCCTAAGCTCTTTCCTCAGCTAGGGTGGGGACTGGTATTTCTTAATGAGATTCCCAGTAGTTGACAAACTTATCGTGGCTTTCATGGGACTTTCCTGGAGTTCGCAGTGAAAGTCCCACATCCTGAGAAGTACCTTAACCCCGGCAAACCAGGACGGTGTGTTACTCCATCCCTAGGGCAGGCAGGGGTGAAAGCCACCGGAATTGACCCCTCTGAGGAGGGGCAGTGAGGCAGCCACCGGGGACGTCACCCCACCTGCCACTTGCTTACTCCTTCCCTCCGCCTCAGTGATGACTTTGCCCAAATCAGAGGGTGTAGCACACCTGCCTCCAGGTGCTGCAGTTAAAGCTGGATGTCCATTTAGAGGCAGCCGGCGGGAGCAGAACGTGCTCAAGCTTTTGTGTGCCCCTGAGGGACCTGAGCCCCTGGGGACCCACCCCGAACAGCCTGAGAAGTTTGGGGCGAGGCTAGCAGGCTCCTGCACTTCCGTTAAGCCCGTCCGCAGTATTTGGATGTGGGTGGTCCTCACCGCGCCCCGGGAAACATGGCTTTAGGTAATCGGTGTGACAGAGGGCAACCTGGACTGGGTCAGAAGCTGGGCCCGATTGCCTAGGGTGTCTTCCAAATACAGCGTTTTTATAACTTCATCCATCATGGCTAGTGTCCCTGGAAATACCCCCTTAGAGACAGGGGCACCTCCCCACCTCCAGTATGGCCTCACCAACCGGCAACTAGCAGAGCAGTCTCCAGACTCCACGCTGTCCCCGTCCAGAGCCCCCCAGCTCCCCTGTGCCCCACGGCAGTTCTCGCCTCCATCCCCACACCTCTGCCACCCAAGCCTCTTCTGTGCATCCTCCCCTGCCCCCCACCCCGGGCCAGGTAAGGCAGGCCCCGCACGGCCCCTCCTGCCCGCCCCTCTTGGATGGTGGTCGCCAGGGCTGCGCAGGGAACAGGATTCCAGGCAGCAGGCTGTGAGCAAGGCTGCCCACACCGTCCCTGGCCAGACAATATCTGGAGCCCCTCAATGGCCCTGCACGTCTGTCCCTTGGGACACAATGCCACATCCCAGGATGGCGCTGCGCACGTGTACATCTTGGCCTGCAGGGTAACGACAGATGTGATTTTGTAGTGGAGTCTGTTGAACCACTGTTCATAGGACCACAGAACTCAGAACCAGAGATGAGAAAGGCCCTTTGGAGGTCACCTAGTTCAATCTCGTCCTCTTCCAGAGGAGGAAGTGGGCAGAGTTTGGCCCAGACTCTGTCACCAACGGCAGGGAGCATAGGGCGGGTCCGTGGAGACACCGGTTCCAGGGTCGGGGAGCTCAACCTCATCCTGCATGTTTGTGCGTGTGTGTGAGCGTGCAAAGGTGTGTGTCTGTACGTACACATGCACATGTGAGCATCTGATTGCACAAGCCTGCAAGTGTTGTGAGTCTGTCTACACACAGGTGTGAGTTCACAGATACATTCACGTGTGCGTGTGAGAGTGTAGATGTGTGTGAGCGATTGTGCATAGGTGAGTGAGTGTGTGAGTGTGCACATATGACTGCAGCCATGTGTGAGTGTGTGTATACATATAAGTGTGAGTGTGAATGTGTCTGCACACATCAGTGTGAGTTTGTGAGTGTCAATGAGTGTGTGTGTACCTTTAGGTTTAGCCCGGCACACTGCTGGCTTCCCCCAGTTCCCCAGGTCTCGGACACGGTGTAGGCAAGATGCTGGATTTTCTGCCCCAAAAGAGGGACCTGGGGGCTCTTTGCTGGATGGACCCGTGACCAGACACACCCAGACATGACATCCTGAAGGGACATCCTTCTCCCCGCTGGTTAGAGTGGACGGTTATTTCTCCTCAAAGCATTTGCATGGAAAAGTCAAATGTGGAAAATCCCTGTGGCCGTCATGCAGAAAAAATACGCTGGAGGGAAACACCTCTCTGTGGATGAACTAGAAACAACCCGCAGGCTTACCCTTTCTATGCCCGTAGGATATGAACGGGAGGGTGAGAGAGGACAGAGCTAGGAATAGGCTGCCAATTTTGAGGGTTTATTTTTTTAATTCATGTGAGTTTCGATATAAAGAGAAAGCATGATGTGACAACATTTTATGGACACTTTCCAAACAGCAGGAAGCGCCCAGCTGGTGAAATGTCTTGACTTTGCTCCCCTCTCTTGGAGCTGTGGCCTGACAGGGAGTGGAGTGGACTGTGAAGGATGTGTGCTTCGGGGCTGAACCCCACTCATGGGCTGTGTGGTCCCTCAGACCCTCTGTTTCTTTATCTGTACAACGGGGATAAGGGACCTACTTTGCAGGGTGATTCTGAAGATGAGAAAAAATGGTGCATGCACAGGGCCAATTTGAGCTTTAAAATATAACATTATCTTTGATTCCACCTTCATATTTTATAGAAGTGCTCATATGCTATCGTAGCAAAAGCTCTAAGAGATGACAGCATACTGTAATACAGATGCATCTCCCATTTTAAATGTTCATATTTCCCTTAATTATAATACTTTTCTGATTTATTCTGTTAGAGCTAGTTAAAGTTTATTTTTTTGAATATTATAGCTTTAACATGTCTTCTTTTCTTATTGACACTTTTTTTTTAACCTCCTTTACAGCAGCAGAGTTTATGAGTCAATCCTGTAGTACTGTTATTCTATAAAGGGTGCTGTCTCCCAGGAGACTTGCATTAAGCCCCTTAGCCGCGTGATTATTTCCAGCTCCTTTTTTTGTCTTCTTGTCCTGGCATCTGTGATCTAGTCATTAACCAGGCAAATGCAGCAGTTAATCATCTCAGAAATTAATCTCCCGAGAATAAAAGCCGTACTGATGTCCTTTGGGAGTTAGGCTAGAAGGGCCCTTCTGGCAGAGCTGTTTTTTTATTTTGAACACAAGGGAATTATCCTTCTGAAACATGTAGCCAAGGTGGATCTCTGTTACCCTGCTTGAAAGTTTTCTCAGTAGAACTAATGAGACCTTCATCTAATGTTAATAATTGTGCCTAGTCTAATGTTAAAAATTGTACCAAGCAATGAAAGACAGCCCAACGGAGGAATAAGGACGTGTCATCAACTAGGAAGTTTTTTTTTTTTTTTTTTTTTTTTGCGGTTCGCGGGCCTCTCACTGTTGTGGCCTCTCCCGTTGCGGAGCACAGGCTCCGGACGCGCAGGCTCAGCGGCCATGGCTCACAGGCCCAGCCGCTCCGCGGCACGTGGGATCTTCCCGGACTGGGGCACGAACCCGTGTCCCCTGTATCAGCAGGCGGACTCTTAACCACTGCGCCACCAGGGAAGCCCAAATAGGAAGTATTTGATACGAAATTTAAAAACCCAGTTCACACAACACACGATGGTTATGGAAATAAAACATAATCAGCTATCATTCTGTCATCCCTCACCGTGGTGTAGTCCTCTGGTCCTTTCTGGGTTGGGCCCAATTTTACAGAATCATAGAGTTGTTGTCTTTTGGGGACAGAGCTGTATGAGGTGCTGTTCTGATTTCACATGATGAGGTGCCGTTTCCACGCCGCTAAACGTCTTCATGGGGAGCACATCTGGGTGATGCCACATCCAGATGCTCTATAAGAACTTACTCTCCCTCCTCCCCCAAAGGCTCACTTCCACGCTTTGCCGGTTTAAATTCTAGCAAGTAATAAACATCTGAGACTGCAGCTTCATGGCCCTCAGAGCAAGCCTCGGGAAGGGATCACTGGGTCATAGGAACGTTTTTACGGCTTTTGATCTGTTTCGTCCAATTGTGTGAAGGATGCTTTTCTGAATCTGATGCACCACTTTGATTTGCTGGTGTTTTCTGCTGCCAGTTTGGGACGATAAGGTAAGAGAATACTTTGGACTTGATGGAGGGAGTCAGATTCGGGTCTGAAATGTGTTTTCTGCGTAACAACGAGATGGGACCCAGAGATGCAGCCTGGCAGTTGGGTACTCACCTTTCCTGAAAGATGCCATCTGCCTGGAGGGAGAATGGGCTGTGACACGCAGGTGCCCCGAGGGACACTGCTGCGGCCGTGGTGGGTGTTAACGAGCAGGCATAAGGGAACGCTCCCGGCGAGCGCATCCTCTGAAGCCACTGCCACTGTCGGCGGCACAGGGAAGGGAAGGGCCCTTTCTCTGGGTCCAGGCGGCCCAGGCCCCTTTGTGCTGCCGCTCGGGAGAGGCCAGAGCCACTGCCACCGCCCGACCATGCTCAGGACCCTTGTGCCGGTGCTGCTGGCTCTGGTCACCGCCGTGGGCCCGAGCCAGGCCAGTGGCTTCACAGGTGAGGGGTCCGGGCTCTGTGCGGGGATGGCGGAGGGGTGATGGGCTCCCTGGGAGTGGGTCCCTTGAAGACGGCAGCCCTGCCGAGAGCTGGGCAGGCAGAGATGCTTCCGAATCACCTGGGGCTTGGTGGGGTTCAAGTGTGGACTCTGAGTCAGTGGGTCTGGGAGGGGCCCGGAACTCTGCATTTCTGCCTGGGGTACAGATGTTACAGGCCCACTGGCCACGCTGAGAGTAACACATTCCTGGAGAGTCAGAATCGAACCCTCTGGAAGCACAGCCCGTTTGTCTTCAACTTACAGATAAGGAGAGGGAGACCCAGAGTGGCCAGGGCCACAAAGCCGGCCGAGGGCAAGGTTTCCACCAGGGCTACCCCTGCCTTTGACCCTGGCTCAGACCTCCTTTGCCCGCCAGAGAGCGGGGATCATGAAGTGGGGCTTCCCGCTCACCTTGGGCTCTGCCAGCCCCGTTTCCTCAGCAAGTGGGGATGCAAGTGGCCCACGGGGACGTGAGGGACCAAGCACATGTCCAAGGCCCTTGAGAGACACGTGTCAGCTGCTAAAAACACGTTGGATTTCTGAAACCCCAGATTTCAGAGAATTGAGATTGCAAACCTTTTACATCATTTTCCTATAGAAATCCATCTTATTCCGTTGGGAATTCAAACAGAGCCACTCTGTTTCTACCATCGACTTCAGTTTTATACTAATTTAAACATTTTTCACCCATGGGCAGGATTCTGTGATTTTTTTTCTAATGAATTGTGATTAAAAAAAAACCAACTTGATATTTCCTTTGGAATGACTACTATGCAAACCATACAGCTCAGTGGCAGAACGAATGGGAATGTCTGGAAGCCAGAGGAGGCCTTAGGACGCATTTCATGTGCGGGAGGACCCCAGCAGGAGCGCTAGGTGGTCCGTCAGGGCTGCACGTCTGTTTGCTCCCAGGTACCACATGCTCCGGTACAGGCATGATTTCATTTAATTCTCCTACAACCTCAGGCACAGCTATGATTCTACAAATGACAAGGCTGGGGCACTGAGAGGGCAGGAAACGTGCTTAGAATCACACGGCTGGTACCAGTGAAGCTGGTGTGACTGCAGTCCTGACCCCAGAACCCCCCAGAGCATTAAGATTTTCTACCTCTGGAATTAGAACCCAGGGCCCCTGCCTCCTGTGCTCCTGAAAGGATTTGTCGAGCAGCAGGATCTGCTAAGCGGTTTCTACTGCGAGCTTGGCCAAGAAGCCAGGCCTGGGGAGGCCTTGGTGGCCTCTCACAGAATGGGAAAAACAAAACATGGAGATCCAGTGCAGTTTCACTTGGAAGGAGGAGTGTGTGCGCGTGCACGTGCGCACACGTGTGCGTGTTCTCGCGAACACATGCAAGGCGCCATCGCTCAACTAGTGACCGCGTTTCACTGTGGCGTCTTCTCCAGCCCCTCATCCCAGTCACCTCTAAGCTCTGGCTTCGGAAGCCGCCTTCTCCTGCCCTACCCCACCCAGCCAAGGGCCTCTTACTCCCTCCCAAAGCTTCCTGGGACCCGCCCTTTGGTGAATACAGGTCGGGTCTACTCCCAGAGGCCCTGCCACCCCAGGGGAGGCCACCACATGGCTTGGGAGTGGGCTTGCTCTGGGGCAGTGAGCTTCGGCACCCGATTCTGCCCAGAGTAAGGCTGCAGGCTCTCCCAGCAGCCTGGGCGTGAGGGCTGGCTTGGCCCCATTTCTTCCTGGGGGTCACCGGCCCCCAAGTCTCGCTTTCTGCATGCTTGTGGGCGACCCTGAGGCCAAAGGTGGAACTCTTCAGGGGTGCTGTCCTGGGGATGGGGATGAAGATGATTTCTCCTGCCCCCTCTGAGTTTCGCCCCAGAAATCCACCTTCTCACTGAAGGGTTTACACTGCAACATGGAGCCCCTACCCAGCGGCTGTACAGTCTCCTAAAGCTTAGAGCTCAAAGCTTGAGTATCTGAAAACGTGAATTACATTCAAAGCATTCATTCATCCTTCACTGACAGCCCAGGAACGCAGCAAGTCCCACGCTGGCCGCAGACGTGGGAGGCACCCCACGGCCCTCCTGTCAGATCCCTGGGGCTGCCTCAGCAAAGCCCCACAGACTGGGGGGCTTAGTGGTAGAGATTTATTTCTTCACAGTCTGGAGGCCAGAGGTTCAAGGTCAAGGTGTTGGCAGGGTTGGTTCCTCCTGAGGCTGGGAGGGAGAATCTGTCCCCGACACACCTCTCCGCAGCTTCTGATGGTTTGTGTTGCTGCCAATTTTAGGGACCCCTGGCTTGTAGCTGCATCACCTGACCTACGCCTTCATCTCCTATTGCATCTCCCTGTGTGCATTCCTGCCTCTGTGTCCAAATTCTCCCTCTCATAAGGATGCCAGTCGTACTGGATCAGGGGCCACCCTACACCAATATCACCTCATCTTAACCAATTATGTCTGCAAAAACCCTTTTTCCGAGTACAGTCACATTCTGTGGTACTGAGGTTTAGAACTTCAACTTATGAATTTGGGATGGGACATATTTCAGCCCTCACACGGTCCCTGCTCTATGAGGCAACAGAGGCTCCCCGGGCAGATGGGACACGCAGTGGCAGGTGGTCCGCGACACAGGGGTCTGCGGCTGATGAAGGTAGTAGGTGATATGGGGTCTCGAGAACCAAGTGACAATTCTGATAAAGGCCATGGACATCTGTGCCCAGGAACCAGGCTCCAGGTGAGAGACACCTAGGGCCTGAAAAGGCCAGCTGGATGTCCCACCTCGGGCACTGTGTCCTCACTCCCGCTGACCACAGCAACCGTTGGACTGAACTTTACCATCTATGAACTTCTCACATGTATTTGACTTGTGTGTTTATCTTTCACCTCATTCCAAAAAAATGGTGTCACTGCCATCGTGCCCAGCACTTAGTGGGCCTTTACTATGTATTCACTGAGGGAACCGCTGTGTATTCACGTCGCACGTGACAGCCCTTGTTGCGGAGATATGAGGTGTGCGCAGGGCTCTCCAGCCCGCAGAGTCAGAGAACACGCAGCAGAGCCCAGGACAAGAGCCCCAGGAGCTTGGTTTCTCTGTGTCCCCTTATGTGTACCGTCAGGCCCCTGGGTGCGGGGAGCCGGGGTCGGGCTGGGGTGGCATCTCCTGCTCTGTGGGGGAGGGTTGCTCAGCCAGCAGGTGTCATGCTGCCTCCCTTGCGTCTATGCTACTGCATCACCTTCTCGGATACGGGCTGGTGGGCAGATCCCAAGGGGTCCGCCGTGTGCGGGTGTCTTTTTCACCTGCTCTTGCAGAAGCAGAGGATTTGCAGAGAACCCCTCACATTGGTTTGATTCTGGCATTTTCTCTTGTTTCTCCATCCTCCTCCCTCCCTCGTAGAAAAAGGCCTCTCGCTGCTGAGCTACCAGCTGTGCAACTACAGCGTGAGCCAGCACGTCCAGAGCGTGGAGGCAGTGCACACATCCCGCCTGACCTACGTTCCCTGCGGCTGGTGGGTCCCCTGGCGGCGCTGCCCCAAGACCGTCTACCGGACCCAGTACCTGGTGGTGGAGGTTCCTAAGCGGAGGAACGTGACCGACTGCTGCGAAGGCTATGAGCAGCTGGGCCTCTACTGCGTCCTGCGTGAGTCCTGCCCCGTCCTGGGATAGTCACTGTTCACGCCCCCTGGCCCTGAACTGACTAGAACACGGGTCCTCAGCCTCAGGTGTGCCACAGGGTCATCCACAGGGCCAGTCTAAGCACTGGCCTCACCCCGGATTTCAGGCCCAGGGGGGCAGGGGTGAAGTTCGAGTTCCCAGGTGATGGTGATGCTACCGGCCCAAGCCCCCCTCTGGGAGCCTCTGTTTTGGGTGGTGGCTCTCAGACCTGGCTGCACACCGAAGTCCCCGGGGCAGCTTTAATAACGATGACGCCTGGTCCCCCTTCAGACACTCTGATGGATTCAGTCTGGGGCGTAGCCTGGGGGCCCAGGGATATTTCTTAAAGCTCCCCCAGCCATTCTAACAGGCAGCTGAGTTTGAGAACAGCATTGCGATCTCTTCTGTGATGGCAGCCAGCCTTGTCGTTCTAAAGGCTGTGAGACCCTAGTCTGAGCCCCAATCTGTGAAAGAGATGGAAAGGGCCCCCTAGCTGCCCAGAGGCTCCCAAGGCCTCTTACTCCCTCTGCGTGGTTCCAAAGATGCTTGGGGCGGCGACCAGCCATGCTGAGGCTGTCCCAGGCTTGTCTGAGGCCGGGCGGACGGGGCTGTGTGGCGTTCAGGGCTCAGCCTCTCGACACGGAGGGAACTTTCCAGAAGGCCTCTTCCGGGGTCAAGGGTGCAGGCGTGTGCTTGTGTGAATACGTGGGGGGGTGGTGGTGATCGTTTGAATCAGTTTCAGAGCTGAGATGAGTTTCTGAACAGGCAGGAGGCCTGCCTACACCCGCCCCCGTGGTGGAGGGGAAGTGGGAAGGGTGGCAATAGGGCACCCTGAGACATGGGGCTGCCTCCTCCGAAATGCAGAGAGCACCAGCTCGCGGGGTGTGGGAGCGGCTTCCGTGACCCGTCCATCCGCGGGGTCCCGGGCAGCAGGACAGCCGCAGGCTAGGACGTGGACACGGCACACCAGGGGCGCCAGCCCTCCAGCCCTAGGGGCTAGCAGATGTAGAGTCTTGGGTCCCTCAGACCCTGCAGACGGGCTGGACCTGTAGTTATCCTGAGTGCATCTCCCTCAGCCTCCAAAGCCCGCAGAGGACGGGGTGGCTGACATGTGCACTCATGCAGCTCAGAGGGCCAGGCCCCGAGATGACCGGACCGCTCAGCGTTGAGCAGGTCACAGGAACACACCTCTTCTGGGAGTGTTAAAACGACACCATGGCCACCAATGCCGCCACCACCAATAAAAACCAGGAAGGGCCAGCTGGCCTCAGGTCCGCGGCTGGGTGCCTGTTGTGTATTCCCGCTGGTTCCCTGAAGGGACACTTGCAGGGGCGGTGCTGGGTCTGAGGAGCCCCTTCCCATGGTGACCACGGCTCTCTGTCTGCCGTCCCTGCCTCCAAGGGCCCCATGCACAGCGGGAGCTGCCCCTGCCCTGGGAGCACGCTCTTCTGGGGCTGGGGGTCCCGGGTCGGGGAGGCCTCAGCTGGGGCACACGGCGCTTGGGTTGGAGCATCAGATCCTGGTAGAAAGAGGGGGCCCCACCCTAGCCCACCCGCCTTCCCCCGCAGAGGCCACACTCTCCCCACCTGCTGTCGGTCTGTCGTGGGGCTGGTGAGGTCACAGGTTCAGAGGGCCAGAGGGGCCCCCAGGAAAGGCTAAGCCCCCCAGCCCCGCCCAGCCTGAGCAGTCACCTGTCTGTGCGGCCTGCTGCCCTCCCCCCAGGAGAGAAGGCGGGAGGCACCGGCTTCCTGGGAAGCAGGGACACAAGCTCATCTTGCTTCCCAGCGAACCAGCCTCCCGTGGGACTCAGCCCCACTTTTAAAGTGTTAGCGCCTTTAAACAGGGGCTCGCCAGGCAGGAGAGGCCCAGAACATTCTAGCTAGAGTCCCGTGGGCAGATCTGCTCTGGGGAAGCGCAGGTCATGGGGCGGCCGGTGTTTGGCGGGGGGCCAGGGTGGGAGGCGCTGAGGGCAAGGGGAGGACTCACCCTGAAGGCCCCCAGGCCCAGCAGAGGGGGCTGAATTGGGGTGGGGTGGGGTCCACAGTCCCCCCCGTGCCTTGGAAGGGTCACTCTGGAAGCAGCGTGGAGAGGACGCAGGCAGGATCCCAGAAGGAAGGAGAAGAGAGAGGAAAAGGGGCCTGTGAAAGCCAGTGGGAGATTCCTGGTCGCTACGGGACGGGAGCAGACGGGGACACAGACCTGGGGAGGCGGGTGACTTAAAGCCCTGTCGTATTTAGTTGGTGACGTTTGAGGAAGGGGCTGTGGCGTGCGTGGGAGGGGCACAGTGAGGAGGAACGTCCAGGCACACGGCCCACTGGACACCTGCTTGGGCAGGCCCCGGCTTGCTGCCTGGGCCCCGCTTGACACTGCAGCTGCTGCGGGGCTGCCCTGTGACCGCCGGGGAGGGCATGGGGGGCTGCAGCACTTGTTCCTGCAGCTTGGGAGGCCCCCAGTGAGCCTCGGTCTCCCCCACCTCCGAGCTCAGGGACACCACGTGGGCAGCTAGAAGGTGCCTGGTGGGAAGTATTTACACAATGGGCACCAGCAGCTCAGCTTTCTCCACACCTGCCTGGCTCCTCGGATCAAAGCTGGTGCAGAGGTGCCTCACGACGGCTTGGCTCTCTGGAACCAGAAGTGAGAGGTCCCTGTAAGTGATGTGCTGAGACCCACTGGTTGATTGGCACAGAGGAGCCTGGGGCCACAGCCCGGATGTGGCAGCCTGGGCACCTGGGGCGGAGAGGCAGGCAGAAGGCACTCGCCTCCGGGCCGCCCGGGGCTGGGGTTTCTCATGTCTCGGCAACCTCAGCTCAGCGGTCTCATCCCCGGCAGCAGTGAAACCTCAGCTTTCCTTTCTTCTCTCTCTTCCCACTCAACAGTCAAGAACCCAAAAAAGGGAAGAGCATTACGTGAGAAGAGAACACATGATTTTTTTTTTCAGTCTCGATGCCTTTTTCAATTTTTTTAAGTCCCACATTTGGAAGGCCATGATATAAGTCATATATGATCTTAGTTGTGGGAAGGCCATGATAAGCCATACATGATCTTAGTTAAGTGTATTTTTACAGTGCAAAAACGAATACACAAGCAACGTAGAAAATTTGGAAACAAAGAAAAGGGAAATTGCCCGTAAGTCTGCCCTCCCCCCGCCCCCCCAAACAACCCCCCTCCCGCAACAATGACCACGGTTAACATTTTCTTCTAGTCTCATTCAGGGAAGACCTTTTACAGAAGGGTGGTCACCCTGCTGGAGATGTTTTGCAGCACACTTGTACCCCTTGGCAATTTATCTGGAACTCTTCCGAGCCCATAAATCGTGTTCTCCAGCGTGATTTAATGCCCACAAGGCACCGCATCACACGGATGGGTCAGCACTGAGCAATCTGCTACCACTTAGCATCTAGTGGTTTCCAATTTCTGGTTCTTATAAATAACGCTGCGATGAGTTTCATCTGGTGCGAACACTGCTGCACAAAAGTTGGAATATTTAGTCAGGATGGATTCCTCAGAGCAGAACTGAGCATCTCAGTGGGCACTCACCACCTGCTGCGACGCCCCGGTTCCCGCATGGTCCATCTCTTCCGCACGCCCTTCTGCACGGCAAGCCCAGGACCCCGCTGGACCCGGAGCCTACCCCAAACTTCCCTTCTCCCAGGCTGATGGCCAGGGCCCCTTTGAGGAAGGAGAATTCCGAGGAAGGGTTATTATCTGATTATTCCAGAGCGGATCCGATTCCCCAGCCCTAGAGAGTCCTGGGCTGTGACTCAGACAGAAATCTCCGCCTTATCTCGTGAACCGTGACTCACCTGGGGTTGCCAGGCGCTGGGCAGTCCTGGGTCATTGTTTGTGTCGAGTTAGGGAAGGAGAGGAGGATTTTTGACTTTCTACCAAGTTGGAACCATTTACTGTTCTCTCTGGCTCTCCGTAAGCCGGCCAGCCCTGAGGGATGGAGGGAGTTTCCCAGCAGCCTCCATATTAAGACGAACTTTAACTCGAAAGCACTTCTGTTGTGATCAGGTCACTGTTTTTGGAAGCCCGTTTCTCCTGGTGGCTATTTTCCTTTCATTTAGTTAAACCTCTTGGTTTAGAATAGTTTTCAATTTCCAGACAAAGATTTGCAAAGACAGTAGAGAGAGTCCCCCTTCACCCCTCTCCCAGGGTCCCTAATGTTAGCTCTTACATTACCAGGGAGCATTTTCCCCAATAAGGACCAACGTGGGTGCATTACTGCTTAATTCTACTCCACACTTTACTTGGATTTCCCTTTTTTTCCCCCTAATGTCATTTTTCAGTCCCAGGAGCCCATGATACATTTAATCTCATGTTTCTTAACTGCCAGGCAGGAGAGGCCCAGAACATTCTAGCTAGAGTCCCGTGGGCAGAGGGACTGCCAACCGAGGCGGCTCGTTTTCACAATGGGAGAGAAAGCAACGTGCTCCCGATCCTTGGCGGGTGGCCCTCCGGGGGTCTCGGCATTTCCATCCCAGCACAGCCTCTCTCGGGCTGCACCAAAGCTGTCCCTGCATGGCCGCTTCTCCAGGACGTCAGACGTCGGAATAGCCACCGGGGCAACTAGGAAGTGAGGAGGGGGCCGAGGACAGCGTGGAGAGGAGAACGCGCTTGACAGTGACCGCCAAGCCCAGGCTCAGCTTCCGTGAGGAGAGAGCTGACGGGGACCCATGCAGCTGCCTTGGTGATGTGTTCCCAGCAGGAGGGGCCGCCACCTTCTTTCTGGCTGTGGAGCACCCTGCAGAGACTCTGGAGAGCCCCAGAGGACCACCCTTAGGACCCCGGCCCCTCGGCTCTTCCTTTCCACCTGGCGACCCCACGCATCCTCCCGAGGGGCTGGCCCTCCCCAGCTCTGAGGGCGCGTTTCCAGAGCACGGCTGTCACGCCTTCGCTGACTGTCCTGGAGTTTGGGGAGCCCAGAGTGGCTCTCCTGACTGTCACGTAGGACACAGAGCTTTACGTGGACCTGGGCAGGAGGCAGATGGGTTTGAGTGACACCCAGTCGGGCCTGGAGCCCTCGTCCCCGGGTGGGTGGGTGGAGCTCACACAGGCCCTTCCTCGGACGCTGGTTGGGGTCTTGCCTTCCTTGTGCTCCCTCCCTGCTGCCCTCAGCCCCCGGACGCTCACGGCTGCCCAGCTTCCTGCATCCCATGCTGCCCTGAGCTCCATCCACTGCTGGGCCTGCACAGACCCGGCAGGGGGGTCAGCCCTGCCGCCCCCGACGCCCAGCCACCGAGCGAGTGTCCGGCAGCATCAGCTGGCGCCCTGGCCGCCTCCCTGCAGAGAGCAGCACGCCCGCTTCCCCCAGGTTCCCGTTCTTCTCTCCCTCTCCTGTGCTTTCCTGTCCCCTGAATGTCAGCACCCTGGCTCCCGGCTAGTCCCCTAGGAGCCCCCGGATTCTCAGATAGTTCCTGCTTTTATCAGATCTCTGAAAGCTCTTTGCCCATGCCTCCGCCAGCCCTCACCACACCTGGCTGCACAGCCCCCGTCGTCTTTGCCTCCTGCAGGCTCCTGTCGTCTGCATCGTCTGCCCCGAGCTGCGTCCCACCGAGCACGTTGTGAGTGCTGGCCCTGGAGGTGTGCAGCCCACAGCCCCGCTGATTGACCTCAGCGGACCTCCCGGGCATTGACCAGGGGAGGGGACAGGGCCTCGCTGCCCCCCATCTCCACGTGCGCCTCCAGAAAGCGCGCCACACTTCACATCCGCACGGCCAAATCCTGGCTCCACCCAAGGCCACTCTTCCTGCAGCTTCTCCCGGAAATGGTGCCGAGTGGATGCCCAGGCCTGAAGCCTTGGAACCATCTTGAAGCTTCTTTCTTTTACACCCTGCCCTGTCTGTCAGCACGTCCTGCGGGCACTTCCAGCTACAGACACTCAGGATCTGAGGCTTCCCGCTTGTTTCCACCCATCACCCTGGTCCAGCCTCCACCAGCTCTTGCCTGGACCGTCACAATAGGCTCTGGACAGGCGCGCCTGGACCATCACAATAGGCTCTCGACAGGCGCGGCTGCCAGAGCAGCGCAGGGATTAGCAAGTCAGGCCGCCCTCAGGGAAGCTGTGGACGCAGGACAGGGAAGGGAAGGGGCAGAGGCAGGGGACGATTTCACGGCATTGGCCACGGGTCGGAAGGTGGTTTGCATACGGGGTGCGGCAGCTCCAGCCCCCAAGGGCCACCTGAGGGTCCTAGGAGGTGGGGACGCAGAGGTTGGCAGAGCAGTGAGAGTCTGGGCAGGGCACCACAGTGTCCCCTTCACCACGGACCTGCCCCAAACCCCCAGGGCACCCACCTCAACACCGCGGGGGTCTTTCCGTGGCCCAGCCCACCTGCTCACCCACCGCGCCCTCACCAGCCCCAGGGACCTCCTTCTCACCTTTGGGGGGCCCAGCGCATTCCCACTTCCTGGGCCTCAAGCTACAGGCTGTCCCCCCAGTGCCCCGGCCCCTGCAGAGACCTCCGTTCAGGGTGGCCTTCCCTGCCTACCTGCCCCTGGGCCCTGCTTCTTCCCCGCAGCTCTCATTCATCTGAGCTTTTGTAGGCCTATTGGCATATTGGTCTCTGTCCAACATCTAAGTGTCCTGAGGCAGGGACTTTGCCTCGGGCCCACTGCTGGGTCACGGGTACCTTGCTTTGTGTCTGGCACATAGTAGGTGCTCAATAAATATTCAATGAGTGAGTGAGTGAGCTGTCAGGACACAGAGCAGCAAGGGGGCCTCTACGGGCGTGGTAGAGAGCCCTGTACATGGACTCCTGAGGCCTAGAGGAACAGGACACCCGGGACCCCAGCTTCCTGGGAGAAGCTGCCCTCCTCCCAGGAAAGACGGTCAGGCTACGTTGGAGTCAGAGCAAACGGCCTCGATGGCTGCTCTGCAGGACAGGGCGAGGCCCTGCCCAGGCCTGGTGGTGGCCCTTGAGTGGGCTGCTCTGTGCGCCTCGGAACCGCAGACAGATCCCAGTGCCAGGAGGCATCCAGACACAGCGCCATGCGGGCCATCTGGGATTCCACAGCCAATAGCACTAATCGCTGCTCGCTTGTCCCCCAGCCCTGAATCGGTCTGAGGAGTTCGCATCTAAACCCGGCCTCTGCCCAGTGGTGAGGCCAGAAGCGTCTACCTCGCCATGCACCCTGGATGCGGACTGTCCTGGTCTTCAGAAGTGCTGCCCTTCGTCGGCGGGCCCCCGCTGCTCGGCCCCTGCCCCCCGAGGTAGGGCTGAGGCCTGATCTGGGAGAAGGTGGGAGGAGGAGTGAATTTCTGGTAGCAGCAGCCCGGGTTTTGTGGGGAGCCTGCAGCCTGTGCACGGGCCCATTTCACTCATAAAATCCGGCCACTGACCCCTCAGGGGGAGAAGTGTGCTCACAGCTGCCCTGAGGGGGTTAGACGTTCCTGGAAAAGCAGGGACCCCAGTTTCCCAAGATTGCCTGGGGAGGCCCTCAGAGCTCCCGGTGAGCTTGCTGGGAGCTGAGCTGTGTCAGAGCTGGGAGGTTTAGGACTGTCTGCTTGTGCAGCCCCACGGGGACCCGAAATCCTTCCCAGGCCCCCGTCTGGCAAGTCAGTGCAGGCCCCCAGGAGAAGAGGTGGTCAAGGTTCAGAGCCAGGGAAACACATATAAACTGTATAGATATATAACGTGCAATATACAATATATTATAAAACATGAAGTATTAGTATAATATATATCTTATTAGCATAGTATAAAGTAATAGTATACATAATGTAAATATTATGTTACATATAATATATAATGATACTATTATACTGTATACATTATAGTATATATGTTATAAGTAATATACGTCATGTTATCTAATATACCTTGTGTACAATAGTACATTCTACGGTATAAATGGGACCATAGATAACATAAGAGAAGCAGGGGCAGGGGGTCGGAAGCGTGCCACCCCATTCCCCAGGGGCCTCCTGTGGCCCCAGCCTGTCCTGGGCCTGAGGCTCATCCCTGTGCCCTCGGGCAGCTCCAGAGAGGAAGCTGGCGAGTTTCTGGTACAACGTGACCGTCCTGGTGAAGATGGACTTCACGGAGCTCCAGCAGGCAGACCCCAGGCTGCTGAATCACATGAGGCTTCTGCACTCCATGGTAGGTGTCGGGGTGTCGGGAGGGGTTCCACAAGAGACCCCAACTGACTGACTCTGAACCAAATGTGGATTCTTACTTAAAAACAGCTTGGGGCTTCCCTGGTGGCGCAGTGGTTGAGAGTCCGCCTGCCGATGCAGGGGACACGGGTTCGTGCCCCGGGTCCGGGAGGATCCCACATGCCGCGGAGCGGCTGGGCCCGTGAGCCATGGCCGCTGAGCCTGCGCGTCCGGAGCCTGTGCTCCACAACGGGAGAGGCCGCAACAGTGAGAGGCCCGCGTATTACAAAAAAAAAAAAAAAAAAAAAAAAACCAGCTTGAAAGAGATACGATTTTTGTGCAATAAAATGCCCTCTCGGAAGGGTGCAGTTTGGTGTGTTTTGAGGTACGTGGCGTGCGAGCCCTACCCTATCACGACGTGAAGCAGGAAACTCCTCCTGTTTTCAGGGTCTGTTGCTTAAGGCCCGGGTGCAGCCTTCCCAGGCCCCAGAGCTGTGCCCTTGAGCACCTCTCTCACGCATCCCCGAGTTCTGGTTCCTGCTTTAGGGAAGTCCCAGGAGTTCTGGAAGGTGCTGAGATGGGGACCTCTAGACTGGGCTTCTCTGCCTTGGCACTGTCGATGTTTGGGGCTGCATGGCTCTGTCATGGGGCTGCCTGTCCCCACAGGGTTTCGCAGCAGGCCTGGCTCTACCCAAAAGAGGCCAGAAATGTGCCCGGCTGTGACAACCAAAACTGTCTCCAGATGTGGCCACAGGCCCCCTGAGGGGCAAGGCCCGCACCCCACCCCCAGGAGGGAGCCCCAGCCTAGACACAGCTCATGCTTGCTGACGCCTCAGCAGCGCCTTGCAACGAGCAGGACGTCTTCACGCTCTGGGAGTCGCCCCACCCCCGCCCAGGTCCTGGGCGCCCAGCTGGGGGCAGGCACTGCTCACCACCACCTGACAGTGCCTGCCCAGGGTGGTGGTCTGACCTCAGGACCCGCTTCCCAGGTGAGTGCCCTGCAGTCACCCCACGCTGGGAAGGGCCCTGCATTTGTATAATGCTCTGCTGTTGCCTCTTGAAATGCTTAATAATTTTTGAACAAGGGGCTGCACATTTCCTTCCGCACTGGACCCCTCACACTGTGTGCCTGGTCCTTCCTGACTGTCAGGTCCTGTAGATGTGGCCCCTGGGTCATGAAATCAGACCAGAGTTGGCCGGGGTGAGCCCAAAACAGATGGCACACACCCTCACCTTGCTCTGGGCTGTCCAGTAAAACGGCTTGAGAGGTACTCCCAAAGGTCACCTTGACCCAGAAGCCTCTTTAACTGTCCCAGCTAGAAGAGATTTTTGTCTTTTCTTAGCTGGGGGTGCCTAGCTGGCCAGTAAGAACATGGCTCTGGAGCCAGACTGCATGGATTCAAATCCCAATACTGTCACTCATCAGCTGTGTGACCTTGCTCAAGTTACTTAACCTCTCTGTGCCTTAGATACCTACTCTATTAAACAGGAATAATCATAAGCCTACATGAGACAGTGGCTGTGAGGTTTAGACAGTACATTAAAAAGCTTAAAACGATGTTGATCCATGTAGGTTCTAAGCTGCTGTGATTGTTGGTTTTTGAATGTTATTGTTCTCGTCACCCTTTGCCTCTTCATGTGTGAAGGTTTTGTTCCTCCCCTCAGGAGAGCCTGTCCACATGGGCTCCTGACTGCATCAGGTGCTGGGCGCCCTAACTAAGGGGTTTGCACGAGGCCAGTGTTGACTTCCTGATCTGCCTCCCCCTGTGAAGGGTTTCAAGTCTGCTGAGGAGGGCGCGGGCTCCAGGGCCCCCCAAACACCTTTCTGGTTTCCAGGGGAGACTTGTGGGTTTGTTGGCAAATCCTGCTTCGGTGATGCCCTTCTGCCTGGTAGTCACGCTGTTTGCCTGTCTTCCCAAGGCAAATATCAATGCTACCTTGAGATTTCGGGATATTAGACTGGAACAAAGAGAATTCATATGAAACGAGAAAAGGGATCGTTCAATTTCAGAAAATGTCAGATGTGGTTTGACGTCCAGTTCCCCAATTCCAGACCTGATTCTCTGTTGTCAGCTGCAAGGGCGGGGACCGGTGGGGGGACCCTGGTTGACCGGTGTCTCTTCCTGGGGCTGCGGTAGCAGACCACACAGCCGAGGTCCGCTCCAGGCGTCTCCTTAGCTTCTCCCTGTGTCCTCACATTGTTTCCTCTGCCAGTGTCTGTCTGTGTCCAAACGTCTTCTTTGTGGAAGGACACCAGTCATCTTGGACCAAGGCCCACCCTAATGAGCTCATCTTAACTAACTACATCTGCAACGGCCCTATCTCCAAATAAGGTCACATTCTGAGGTTCTGGGGGATTAGGACTCCAACATGGGGATTTTTTTTTGGGAGGGGGACACAATTCAACCCCAAAGTATTTATAATCTGGTTTGCGGGACTTTATTGGAATGACAACAGAAATAAAAATATTGGAGAGAGTTTTTTGCTGCACAGGAGAATGGTGTGTGTGTGTGGTGTGTGTGTGTGTGTGTGTTGTGTGTTTGTGCAGTTAATTTTAACGTCCCTATGCCTCTGTCTCCCTGTCTGTCCGATGGGCGCGTCCTTCCACCACCTGATGCTCTGACTCTGGTTTCACAGGTCACCAGTGCCCTGCAGCCACTGGACACCGCTGTCCACCACTTGCACTCGGCCGGGGGGGACACCTCGATCACGGTGTCCCGGCTGCTGCTGGGTCTGCCGCAGCCGGAGCCTGTGGCCCGCATCTCCGCGGCGCTGGACGGCGTGGTGAAACGCATCTATGAAGTGATTGACATCCGGGTGCAAGGTGCGGCTTCCCTTTGTTGTCCCCTTGGGGGCGGGGACCACCGGAGTGGGAGAATCATCCAGTGGGTGAGGGGTGGTCAGACCCACCTTTAGCTCATCCCAGCCCAGAGTTTAAACTCCAAGTTCCGAAGCCGAGATTTTGAGAACACGATCTGTGCTAGCATCCCCTTCCCCTTCCCTCCTTCCGGCCTCCTCCTAAGCCTCTCACGTCCAGTTTCTCCTTCCATCCAGGTGGAGGCTGGAGAACAAATCCTAGAACAGCACACAAATAACCCATTTGCTCAGTTCTCGGGTTCCCAAATTTCCTTGTGGCCTCTTTCCCACCCTCGCTAAGGACATCCTTACATCTCGAAGGCTCTTAAAGCAGAGTTGGCACAAATCTGAGTTTGGTGCAGCAGACAGATGTGTTTCTAGAAGAAATTACCTGGCTTTTCTTTTCTTTTTTTTTTTCTGTCCATGTCAGGGTTTGGCAAACTTTCTGAAGAAGGCCAGATAGTAAATATTTTTGGCTGTGGGCCACATGGCCTGTTTCAACAGCTCAGCTTTGCAAAGTGGCATGAAAGTAACCTTGGACAGTCCGTGAGCAGACGGCTGGGCTCCAGCGGCACTTTCCTTCCCACTACAGAAGGCAGCTGGAGTTTGCTGCACCCTTAGGAGGATGGCCGCTCTCGTGAGGCAGCTCTTTCTATGCCTCTGAAGGTCACACAGAAAGACGCCAGGGTCTGGAGCCCAGGGAAAGCTCTAGGGATGGCCTTCCCTTCAACTCTGCAAATGTTCTTGAAAACCAAACCGAGCAGCGCCCTTAAACCAAGTGCTTGTCTCGTCCGTTCTGACAGGTTTCCGTCTGGAGACCCTAGAAACTCCCCAGCAGGTGAACCAGGAGGGGTTAGCTCACGAGGCAGCGAGAGAGAAGGCACGCGGCAGGGCCCGCGGGCGCGTCCGCGGGAGGGGGTCAGAGAGACTCCGTTATGGGGTGCGGCTCTGATTGGGTGGCTGAGGAGAGGGAGGGGTAAGGGAGTGGGGCTTGTTCTAGGTTGGATGCTGTCAGAAAGCAGAGGCAGTTCTGTGATTGGGTATTTCAATCAATCTCCGTGGGGAGGGGTAACCAGCATGAAGACGAGCTAGGGTTAGTAAAGAACGAACAGCCCCTCACGGCGGCCAAGAGAGCGGTTGGTGCTCGGTGGGTGACGGTGGCCTTTTTTTTCCGTCTGGCTTAGATAAAACGGTGATATGGCCTTGCTCGGTCCTGGCGGCAGAGAAGCCTGGCTTCCGACAGGAGAGGGCCAGGCCCCTTCTGCAGGTCAAGGGCTGCTCTGCCCTATTTCTCCATCCATACACTGCCGTCCACAGGATAGATGCTTGGGAAGGATGTCTGGACCTCATGATTTCAGACTCAACACAGCCCCAAAGTGATCTGCTCGGGCCACAGCGCCCACCCAAGCACATGGAGCTGTGCCTTGAGCCGTGGGCCAGCTGCTCCGGTGAAGAGGGTTGTGACCGACGGGGCCTCTGAGGCAGGGCATCAAGAGGCCCCTGGGGACCGCAGCCCAAACCACTTCCTCAGCTTGTGCGATACACATCTAGAGGTTAATGGGAAGGACCGATGGCCCTGATGAGTATTCTCACCTGTTCTCCTTTCCCACAGACGTAGATGAATGTTCCTATGACGAACTCAACGCCTGCGCTGGGAGGGGACGGTGTCTAAACATGGAGGGCTCGTACCAGTGCCTCGGTCACCCGGAGTCACCCACCTCGTCCCCCCAGAAGCTGGATGGCAGCTGTCAAGGTGAGCGACCGGGCTCTCCAGGTGGGGAAGGAAGGCCTTAAGGAAGCCTCAGTTGAGATGCAGACACACCTTATCCCCTTTGGCCTCTAGAATTCTCTCTTCTTTCTGGAACCTGATTTATGGCTTTAACAACATTGTTACGGGAGTGCAAGGATAAGTCGCTCCCAGTCTCAGCACCGTGGCCAATTGTTTTTATTTTCTCCTGTTTCCTCCCAGTTTTTTTGTTTTTGACCTTATTTAAATCCTGCCACATATTCAATTTTGTATCTTGCTTTCTTCACTTCCCATTATGTCATGTAAAGGTTTCCAAGAAGCAACCTTGTCTTCATAATTACGATTTTCAATGCTCGAGTAACAGTGGTATGCTATAGCAGGGATGCAATGCTCTTAGCTATTTCCCTCGTGGGGGACTTGTATGTCACCTCCAACATTCCTCTCTGAACACTACAACTTTCGCTAGCATTGTGAAGTGGTTGGGGAGAATCTTGTTATAACTGAGTTGGAATAAATTAGTGATTTAATCCTCATGTTCTTTTCCCTTTAAGGGGAGAGGGGTGATTGAGTGGTGGCTATTCCTAGGGTCTCTGGAGTTTTAAAAATGCACCTACCAGCCCCACCTCTGCGGCCAGACTCGCCTGTCCTGTGCCCTGGGGGCTTTGTCCGATTAGAACCGTGCATCTCCTCTGTGCACGATGTACCCACAAAGCTTTGCACAGAATCCCAGCAGCCCGTCCTAGATCTCCTGTGCTGTGGCCTCAGGGGGGAGCAACCCGACCCGCCATGTGAACAGGAGTTTGGAATATACAGTTATTGACCATACTCTGCTCGGTTATCTGAGAAGACATCAGACTCTGTTCACAGGCAGGAGTGCTGCCAAACTGCCACGCTGACAGCTCAACATAAACAGGGAAAGCGCACCGCCCCGACCTCAGTTCCAACAGGGCAGAAAAGACAAAGCCGGTGTCTCCCGATCAGAAAGTTAGAGCGAATTCCAATCGCATATGGTGAAGGGAAAGAGCACATGTTTTAAATTTAGAAGCTAATACAATAAATGAGCTATCTGCTGGAACGGGTAAGAGGTACAGACCCGTGGAAAATACAGCGCAAATTTCAGATGCTTTTCTTGTGACGTTGGTCACCCAGTTAATGACACGCAGGGCAGCTGGTTTCTTGCACAAGAAAACCCCTAAGAAATATTGCCCGGTTTGCACTTCACGTTCCAGGAACACGTTCTGTTTTCAGGATGGAGTGGAACACGTTCTGCTTTCAGGATGGAGTGGAACACGTTCTGCTTTCAGGATGGAGTGGAACACGTTCTGCTTTCAGGATGGAGTGGAACTGTATTCAAGGGTCATCCTAACTCCCTCCGACACGGTCCCCTACCCAGCTGAAGACTGATAGCTATTCAGCTCCATAAAGAACCATCTTCTGAGGTGGCTGCTTGGTGAGGGCAGGGCCGCCGCTGGAGAGTCCACTAGGCTGCGAAGGATTACCGCTCAAGTTCACAAACCTGATCTATAGTCAGGTTTCCGACGACTGAATGCTCAGCGTCTTGGCTCAAATGCCCAGTGTTTCTACCTTTACAAGGTTCAGGTGTCCAGCTGGCAGGTCCGGGGCTTAAAGAGGAGCAGAGACTGACACGGGAGATCATGGGAAAGCCCACTGCCCCGGCAGCACCCTTCCTGCCCCACCAGACACAGGTCAGGGCTGCCTGGAAGGAACAAAGGCCCAGACCCGTGGACACAGAGAATCTGACATGCTTCCCTCAGATCAGTGTCGACTCCTGAATTCAGGTTCACAACCGCAGCCCGGGGAGGGCCGCAGGGCGGTGGCACCCTGGGATCACACCCGGTCAAGAATTGGGCTTATCTTCTGGGCCACATTTTCAGAGGGAGGGACGTTGCAAAGCCAAAGGGCAGTGACAGAAAGCGTCCTGGCCAATGAACTGAAATCCAAGTCAGAGGGAAGAAGGAAGGGTCAGGAAAGAAGCATTATTTCCGGCTTAGAGTATCTCAGGTTCTGTCCTCCAGAAGAGGGCTTAGCCTTGGTGTGTCAGAAGTTGGCTGATTTCACAGCAACACAAAGACCTTCCCAACAAGTTGTACCTTCTCACCAACAGCGGCCTTGAAAACTACTTAAAGACGCGTGGGTAGGTGGATTCATTTCCTGGGCCTGTGTAACAAAACGGCACACACTTGGGGGTTTAAAACAGCAGAAGTTTATTCTCTCACGGTTCTGGAGGGCAGAAGCCCACCATCGTTATCACTGGGTTCAAGTCCAGGTGTCGGCAGGGCCACGTTCCCTGCGGAGGCTCCAGGGGAGACCCCTTCTTTGCCTCACCCTTCTTCTGAGGGCTGCAGGAATCCCCTGGCTCGTGGCCACATCGCTCCCATCTTCAAGGCCAACGTCTTCAGTCCTCTCTCTGTTCCCTTTGCACGTGGCCTTCTCTTCTGTGTGTGCGCGTGCATCCTCTCTCCCGACTCTCTCTTGTGATCGCATTTAAGCCCCACCTGGATCATCCAGGACAGTCTCTTCTTGAGATCCTTAACTTCATCAGACCTGCAAAGACCCTTTTTCCAAATAAGGTCACATTTCCAGGTTCCGGGGATTAGGAGCTGCTCTCTTTGGAGGTCATTACCCAGTCTATTGCCGGTGGTGGGACAGTTTAGGAGTGCAGCATGGGAACTTGGTCATGAGTGATTGGACGGCTTTGCCATTGACTCTCGACTTGACCTTTCTGGGCCTCAGTTTCGTCCTCTGTAAAATGGGATCATAGTACAGTAGAACCTATTACCTGGTATTGTTAGAAGGGCTGCGTGGAATGACACGCCCGCTGCCACAGCCCTCAGCCAACGGCAGCTCTAAGTGTGTCACCGATGGCCTGGCTGGCAGCATGCTGCCTGTAGTGGGAGGGGGTGCCCATAGCGCCGTGGGTGTCCCCACAGCCCCGTGTCCCCACTGCTGCTACGACACTGGCCACGCTGGCTTGGACATCCCATGTGTGTGTCTGGCATCGCTGTGGACCTTAATCCGTCCTTGTTTCCATCACTGTGCTGGATACCTAGTAGGTGCTCAATAAATGTCGAACCGTATGAAATCGCCACTGTGGTTGGTCAAACACGCTTGGATCGGGACAATTGTCAACGTCTCAAGGTAATCAATTGGAGAAAGAGCTACACAAATGTTCGGCTGTAGCATTCTCTGCAGGGAGGACTTATTTCTACGGAGGAGAGGGCCGCACGCCCACAGCGCCTTAGCTGCAGGGACCATGGGCAGACGGCAGCTTCTGCAGATGCTTCTGAGTGTTTCATAGCTGTCGAAACCACCCTGTTGGTGGCTCCTTATCCCCGTGTTCTAGGGACCCTCTGGCGTCTTGATTTAAACAGTGAATATGTCTCCAGCCAGCCTGATACCCTCTCAGACTTCCTAAACGCCAGTCCCGGAGTTCTTTCCAACACCTAGGGGACCCTTTCTATTTTAATTCCCCTCAGCCTGGAGGCACTCGTGCTTGTAAAGGGCCACACACAGGCCCATCATACGGATTCGTTTGCCGTTGCACATCGAGTGATGCCTGAATGGCAACCAGGACGCGGGGTTGCAACCTTGTTGCGAGCTGGATACGGCAGCCAGGCCTCAGGCCTCGTTCTCAGCCTCACTGTCCTATTTGCCAGGTGTCGTGTGGCCACCTGCGGGATTGAAGGAATGTTGGGTGTTGTATGGTTTGCGTGAATCAGAACATTCGGTGCTTTTAGCAGATTTTTAGAAAAGTTGTAGCTTTTCCTTACTTTCTCAGTGACACGTTCCTGGGGACACAGACCGAAAAGTTACGTGGTTATTAGACCCCCAGAAGGTGATTGTCTTGATTTCATGGTCCCAGTGGCCGGGAGGTGGGGGTGAGACCCACGGTCTCAGGGCCTGAGCTGCTGTCCAGTCCTCAGCTGAAACAAAGGACAGCGTCATAAAGAGTGAAAACCACCTGTGAGACAAAGGCACAGAAAAATACTGGACAATTCAGTGAAAAGGACAAACACGTCTCCTTCCAAGTACACGCTACCTCTGCATGCAAGGAGAGTTTTCAGGAAGCTGCAAGAATTTAGATGGAGGGAGGGCTGGGCTCACCTGTCTCTCCAGCATCCACCAGTTTATACCCATGCTTTGCGGGGACCTGCAGGGGCTCACGGTAGGGGAGCACATCCACAGGGCACTGCCGTTTCTAAAGGGCAGCTCAGGGAGGACTCAGCAGGGCTGAGCTGCAGGATGAGGCTGGGTCACCAGTCTTGATCCTGAGCCTCTTGGCAGCCAAGGCAAAAGGGAAATGGGTTGAATTGTGCCAATTTTAATTTTTACTGAAAGGAAGCGTACACATTTGTCGGAAAGACAATTTTTTTGTAATATTAGAAAGCATATATCCTATGAATCCTTACAGGAAGGGCTTTGGAAACTTCACATATATTTTAATTCTTTTTTCTTTACTGTGGTTTTGCAAAAGATTTAAAAAAAAAAATCTCCTCATCGCTTGTTTCTTATAGAAATCAAATTCTGCTGTAAAAATGGTGGTGTCTATAGACTGAGGGCCACCCTAGGCTTTGTATAATTCATATTGGCCAGGTGCCTGCTGTGAAGCCAGAATTTTTCTCCCCCAAAAAGACATTTAATTCCATCTGAGCATTAAAATACACATTGGTTGTTATATTTGAGTATTACTCCCTAAAGCATGAATGTCGATATGAAAACGCAGGACACCTCAGCCTGACTCCAGAGTCCTGCTTCCCCATGGGCCATTGTTTGGGTGACGAATTAGCCGAGCAGAAGACCTCCGGCAAATGATCAAGTACTTGTGACTCAGAAGAGCAGGCCCTTTGAATCTGTGTTGAGACAGCATTTATAAACGTAGCCCAGAAACATCACACCCTGCGTTAATCTGCTCAGGCTGCCGTAACACACACCACAGACTGCGGGGCTTAAACAACAGGAAGTTACTCTCTCACAGTCCAGAGGCTGGAAGTCCAAGAGCAAGGTGTTGGCAGGCTCGTGCCTTCAGAGGCCTCTTGGCGTGCAGACGGCCGTCTCCTCCCCGTGTCCTCACGTGGTCCTCCCTCTACCTGGCTGTGTCCTCATCTCCTGTTCTATAAGGACACGAGTCAGGCTGGATTAGGGCCACCCTGATGACCTCACTTTAACTTAACAAGTTCTCTAATGACTTTGTCTCCACATACGGCCACATTTTGAGGCACTGGGGGGTTAGGACCCCACACACGAGTTTTAGGGGAACACAGTTCAGCCCATCACACACCATAATGACCACAGCTACAAAAACAGCCTGGTTGTTTTCATGGCTTGGTTATTGTAAATAATGCTGTAATGAACATGGGGTGCCGGTATCTCTTTGAGTTAGTGATTTTGTTTCCTTCATATAAATAACTAGGAAAGGAATTGCTGGATCATATGGTAGTTTCATTTTTCATTTCTTGAGGAACCTCCATACCGTCCTCTATAGTGGCTGCACCAATTTACATTCCCACCAGCCGCGCACGAGGGTTCCCTTTTCTCCACACCCTCTCCAGCATTTCTTACCTCTTGTCTTTCTGATAACAGCCATTCTAGCAGGTGTGAGGTGATACCTCACTGCGGTTTTGATTTGCATTTCCCAGATGGTCAGTGATACTGAGCACATTTTCACGTGCCTGTTGGCCATCTGTGTGTCTTCTCTGGAAAAATGTCTATTCAGATCCACTGCCCATTTTAAAATGGGATTATGATTATTGTTTTTATTTTTGCTAATGAGTTGTATGATTTTCATATATTTTGGATATTAACCCCTTATCAGATATATGATTTGCAGATTTTTCTCCCGGTGTGTAGGCTGCCTTTTCATTCTGTGGATGGTTTCACGTGGGACCGAAGCTTTTCACTTTGATGTCGGCCCACTTGTTGACTTCTGCTCCTGTTGCTTCTCTCTGACGTTTTCTGCGTCTTCCTCCTTCTGCCCTTTTGCAGACTGCCCTCCCATCAGAGACCTCGTGGTCCTCAACGTCACCAGCAGCAGCTTTCAAGTGTCTTGGAGTTTAAACTCCACCCAGAACTGCACTTTCCAGGTGCAGGTTTACCAGGCTGAGGAGCTGCTCAGGAACGCCAGCACCCGGGGGACGAGCCTGGAGGTGGCTGGGCTGGAGGCCGGAGTGCTGTATGCAGTGAGGACCAACTACCAGGGGTGCTGGGCCAACGTCACCACCACGGTCACTGTCAAGACCGGTAAGGCCACATGTCTGAAATCCACATGACCTGTGAGTCTGTCTCTCCAGCCTAGTCTGCTGGCCCCGGTGATTCCAATCACGTGCTTCCTACGAGCAGGACAGGGGCCGTCACTGACCTGGCCCCAACTCTCCTGGGGGGCAGTGAGGGCGCTCTGTGTCCCGGAGCAGTGCCACGGTGCTCGTGGCCAGCACAGGCTCCCCTCGCTCCCCTGCGTCTCATCCTGACTGGGGGCTCTTCTGACACCTGGGGTGATGAGGGCTCTGTGAAGATCCCATCTTGCTGTGGTTTGAAGGACGCATAATGCAGTCAGAGAGAGTGAAGCCCAAAGTATAGTAGAGCAGAAGCGGGTAGCGGTTCACACGCATCGGAGGAACTTTTGCCACACTTAATTCCACACAGCTGAGTCTGTATAACTTCCCCAAACCCAAGAGCTGAGCATCTGTAAGATCTTCACGAAGTATGCCTCATTTCCCATGCCGTGCACTTGCAAAGCTAACATGATGCCCACTGCATCGGAGCCCTGAAGAAATTTTTGCCCCAAATAAACACAGCGTAGGCATGAATTGGGGATTCCAGTGTCCAGGAGGCAGCTGGCGTGACCCACGTGACTCTGCCAGGTGGCCGACACTGGCCCTGCCCCGTGATGCCACCTCCCCTCTGCCTGGTCGTGGTGCTACCCCGGTGGTGTAGACCTCTGTCAGGTTCGGCCCGGGGAGTTCCCTCCTAGGCTGGCCTCTGGCAGCAGGACGTGGAAGGGTGCGTACGGACAGTGTGGCTCTGAGACATTCTGGTCTTGGGACTGGAGCAGGGGAGGAGACCCAGCCTGGGGGTTCAGAGCAGGCAGAGGGCAGAAATCACTGTATGAAAGATGCTATGGTGGGGGGAGTGTTGGGGGGAGGGATAGATTGGGAGTCTGGGACTGACATAAACACACTACTATATTTAAGATAGATAACCAACAAGGACCTGCTGTATAGCACAGGGAACTCCGCTCAGTACTCTGCAATGACCTAAATGGGAAAAGAATCTGAAAAAGAATAGATATATATGTAGAACTGATTCACGTTGCTGCACACCTGAAACTAACACAACATGGTTAGTCAACTAGACTCCAATATAAAATAAAAATTAAAAAAAAAGCACCCTCTGGGGGTTCTGTCTCACGGGTAGGGATAACGCCAGTGACAGTGATGGTGGCAGTGAGGGAGTGAGGGCTGGGGAGGTCTGGCCTACACCCTTTATGCACTGATTGGGGGCCGACCCCTGCTAAAGGGCAAACACGCAGAACAGGCCCCCAGAGGGCCCCCAGACCCCGGCCATGCAAAAACTCGAGCCCTTGACTTTGCACCAGCCTCTAATTTCCAAACTTGTGCCACCTTACCCTCTTGTTTTATTTTCAAGTTGCTCCACGGAGAAAATGGGGGGAACACTCTTTTCCCTTTGAGGAAACTGGGACCGTGAGGGGCTCCATCCCCACAGATCACTTCCACCCTCTGTCCCCCCACAACTCATCTCAGAAGTGAAAATTGGTGGGACCAACATCCCAGCGCGAATTCATCTCAGTTGGGACGGGCAGTAGGAACATGCAGCTCTGCCCCAACCCCATGGACTCTGTGCCCTCAGGAAAAATTACCTACATTCCAACGCAGAGGAGATAATTTGGAAGGTTCCATAACACTCCTGATTACAAGCTGATTCCTTCCCCAGCTGGATTCTCGTTCCTTCTCTGTATTGTAGAAATGCCTTATGTTTGCAGAGCCCTATTTTTTTTTTTTAAGAAGCTCGATTCACTTTAAAGGTCTTAGCTAATTCACTTGACATTATTAAATGCTTGCTGTGTTGGAGGCCATAGAGATTATCGTAGCAGTGGAGACCCGGGGCCTCACGGTAAGTCTGGATTCCTGAAGCACTGGTGGATACCCACCTCCCGAGAGGCTCTGTGATGTGGGCAGGACCGGAGCCTGGGAATCCCGGACCCTAAGGGATACTCGTTCCTTTTGCTAAGGTGGGAGAAGGTTCAGAGGGGCCCCCATCTAGAAATGTACGCTAAACAACGTTGGTGTCATTTCTGGGGCTGTGTGCGTGCAGCGGTGATAAACTCTGCCCCACCGGCGCGAAGCTCGCTGGCTGGTGGAGAACCAGGGTGGGACAAACTGTGAGTGCCTTCAGATCATTAGAATCTAGATCATGGCTGCAGGGTCTGCTGTGGATGTGGGTTTCATTCTTGGTATCGAAAGAGACATGCTCCCATGTCCCATCTTGAATCTTTTCCAGGTTTGCTTATGTCCAAAGAAAAGGACACGTCCCTTACAGGCTGACCAACCCTATCGTTTTGTCCGGGACAGAGTAGGTTCTTGAGAGGTGGGACTTCTGGTGGGAAAATGGGAAAGTCCCAGAGAAATCAGGATGAACTTGTCACCTGAGTGTCAGGGGCCTGGCTGGGGCGTGTGCCAAGGAAAGCAGCGGCCACACTGGGTGAGGAATCGTTGGAGGGGCCTTCGGACCCTACATGGCTGGTTGAACCCCAGTTCCCGCCGGTGTGAGCCATGTGACGTCTGTAACTTGTCCCCCTGCTTTGGCTCTAAAAGTGTGTGTCTGTGTCTGAGTTCCCTTCACTCCAGCGTAGAGGCATATATTCCTCACGCTGATTTCCCCCAATGTGGCTACCAAAACTAAGACTCATGCCTCAATCTGTTTTCCAAAAAATTCTCCTCCAAAGAGTAGGAGAGATTGGAAAACATTGACAGAAAAGCGTGTGACTCGCGCTCCCCGGATTTCAGCTCATTTGTGTCATCGTCTGTCTCAGATGCCCGGGTGTTCGAAGTCACTGTCAGGATCCTAAACCGCAACGTGACAGAGGGGCTGCTGGACCGTGGGAGCCCCGAGTTCCAGAACTTCTCCCAGCAGCTGCTGCACGAGGTAAGCCCGGCAGAGGAGCTTTCCGAGAGCCGGAGCCAGAAACCCACCCTGTGCCCCCTTTTATGCGTGACTTAAAATAGGTTTGGGGACAAACCACCTTTGATTCAAACGGGCTGGACCACTTGATGGCTCAGCTGGGTTTTTTGTCGAACCTTCTGTTTGGGGGACCTGGGGCCTCTGCCCTCCTTCTTTGGGGCAGCTTCACTGAGTAAGCATTTACCAGTGATCAAAGCATCCGTTCCTCCCTGGGGCTGAAGGCGGGCACCAGCATGAGGCTTGGGGGAACCAGGCCAGTAGCAGCTATCATCTATCCTGGGATGCTGAGCTGGAGAAAAAAGCGACTTGCCAACCTGTCAGTAGCTGGGAGAGGGCTAGGATTTGGCCCTTCTTGCAAGCTAGTAAGTTAGCCTGTTGCATGGATGCTTGCAGAGGACACGAGATGCCTGGGTCAGAGACAAAGGACTCCCTCCCTCACAGCACAGCGGGCAGCACGAGCATCACGTTGGTGCCAGGTCCCCTGCTGGCCCCCAAGTCCCACGGGGGTGATGCAGAGGGAGCCCGGTGGGTGACGCACATGCAGTGCGTCTGCATCACAGCTGAGGACCCCCATGCAAACCTGCCTAAACCTTGCTCCGGAGATACATTATCTTTACCACATCAGACGGTGAACAGATCTGTTCTGCTCTGGATGGGGCCATCCTCTCTCTCCCAAGGCTGTTCATCACAGAAACGTCTTGGAAAGATATTCTGAAACAAGAGGGCAGTCCAGGCTTCTACTTGCAGAATGTGTGGACATAGGAGGGACGGAAGGAGGGTCGCCTCTCAATGTTCACTTGCAGAGAGGAGTTGGTTTTTGAACTTTCCTGAAGAATTCTCCCTTGTTTCTGGCAGTAATTCGCCTGTGGGTGCAGGAGTGGTGTAGGAGGAATGTGGGCGAGGCTTGGGTCTCCTTGCTCGGGCACAGGTGCCCCTGATCACCTGGCTGTGCCTATGTTTCCTGGGGATACAGCCCAGTGGGAGGGGGGCAGCTCTGAGGAGCCACGGGATTGCTGCTTTCGTCCATCAGTCCATCCAGCCATCTCTCTCACACACACATTATCTTCGCACCGGTTTCCAGGGCACCCAGAGTGGGCCGTGCATCTAGGGCTGCAGGATGGAGATCCGACTGTCATGGTCTCTGAGTCCTTACCAAGAGGGAGCAGGCCCGGCCCCCTGTCCCAGGGCTGCAGTGAGCCGGAGGGGGTAACTCTGCTGTTCCCCGAGGAGGGTGGCTGGGCGCCCCCTCTTGGTCAGGAGGAGGACACGTGGATTCTGTGCACCGTCCACGTGTCACACCCGGGGCCCCGCTGACTGGTTTTGAAGGCTTTGATGGAAAAGTCTGCTGCCTCTGAGCATCTGTTGCCTCTTCTGGGCCAGGTTGCAACCTCCTTTCCGCCGGCGCTTTCTGACTTGTACCGAAGAGGGAAGCTGAGGATGCAGGTCGTGTCTCTCCGGGCCGGAAGCGTGGTGGTGAGGCTCAGACTGACGGTGCAGGACCCCGAGTTCCCGGTGGGCGTGTCCACACTGTCCCCCATGCTCCCGCCTCTGTGGGCGAGCACCGTGTTCCAGGTGGACCAGTCGGAGACGCTTGTGCAAGGTGGGTCCTCCTCTCCGTGCCCAGGGTGTGCCACCCCGATGCCCTCCAAAGTCCAGGCTGCGTTAGTCCTGATCAACATTCACTTTGTTCCAAAAGATGAAGCAAATGAAATTTGAGTCCGTATTCCGTGTTCTTCCATGGGGACTGGGGCCTGGGGCTGCCGCCCCGAAACAGTGAGCCCACCTGTGTCCCACACCTCCAATTCCTGACGGGAGAAGCACCCCTCGGAGCTCAGGGACGCTTATTCCCTTCGATGGTGTTTCTCAGCTGCCCCCAGAACCCAGGGTGGAACCGGGCTGGAGGGTCCACAAAGGGCACAGGGACGGGAGTTACTGTGTCTGCGTTGGGGCCCAGCCAGGCCTGGCTGCTGTGCGCCTTGTTAACGTGGAGATCTATTTCATTAGCCCAAAGGCTTGTAATTTTACTTGGTGATACAGGAAGTCACAGATTAGGGAAGAGGGGGGGAGAGATGGAGAAACAGAGATGGAGAGAGGCGGGGAGAGGGGGTTGGGGGCAGGGGGCAGTGAGAGAGAGAGAGAGATGGGGACAGAGGGAGAGACAGAGTCAGAGATAAGACAGAGACAGAGACATCAAGAGACAGAGAGAGGGAGAGATGCAGGGGATGCAGAGGGGGCAGTGAGAGACAGAGAGAGACAGACATAGAGAGACAGCGAGCTGTCACGTCAGGAAGGTTTTGCTGTCAAAGCAGGGATGAAGTTCCGTTGTGTGGTGAGGGCACTGCAGTCTCTACATCAAAGAGCCTGTTTGGGGCTCAATCTATGGAACGCACCACCCCCGAGTGCAGCAGGTCCCAGAGTGAGCGCTGTCAACTCCTTTGAGCCCCGTCGCCTGCCAGCTTGCTGTCCCAAGCTCCCCCAGCCCACGAATGCAGAGAAGGGGCCGTGGGAGTGTCACACCTGAAGTCACGCCTGGGAAACACCTGTCTGCTGAGGCTGGGATCCCTTCCTCTGTCATTCACCCCCTCGGGGATGGAGATGACGGCGGCCCTCTGCACCTGGTGGGCCTGCCTGCCTGGGTTCAGGGGATAAGTGCTGGGCAGACACCGGGCAGCCTGTGGGTGGACCCTCGGCCTGCACCCCCAGGGCCCACCTGAGACAGATCTGAGCCGTCTTCTGCAGATCCAGCCCTAACCTCGAGATGCTTCCCAGCCTCATCCCCTGGCATCAGGGCTCAGGTTATTCCAGAGCTTTGTCAAGTGATGCTGTGGGTTGAATGGTGGCCCCAAAGATAAGTACACACCTAACTTCAGACGTGACCGTATTTGGAAGAAGGGTCTTTGCAGTTGAAATGAAGGATCAGAAATCATTCTGAATCAGGGTGGGCCCAAAGTCCAATGACAGTGCCCTTAGAAGAGACAGAAAAGGAGATGACCCAGGGACCGTGGAGGACACCACGTGAAGATGCAGGCAGAGGTGACGCAGCCACAGGCCGAGGAGCTCAAAGGGCCACCAGAAGCCGGAAGAGGCAAGAAGGACCCTCCCCGAAAGCCCGAGGGCGCCCAGCCCTGCCAACACCTTGATTTTAGACTTTGGCGTCTAGAACTGTGAGAGAATGAATTCTGTTTTAAGCCAGCTTGAAAGCTTGGGACAGTCTGTGATGGCAGCCTCAGCAAACTCATACAAAGGAAGAAGAGGTGCCCTGCATTGCTAATATCCCAGGGTTCATCATTCTGAAGCCCCCCCACCACCACGAAGTTCTGGAAGTATCCTTGGAAGTTGGGAGCCCCGAGCAGGCTCTCACCTTGCAGCATCCTGAAAAACGGTAGGCTGTTTGCTTAACATTTCGGAGCTGAGGGCCAAGGTGGGAGGGTCTCCCAGGGCCACGAGGAGGCCTCGGCTGTTTCCTGGTGGACGAGATGGCTCTGCCCTGCACAGAGTCCCCTGATCCAGAGCCCGAGGGGCAGCCCCCGGGCCGCAACCCTCACCCGGGGAGGCCCGAACCGAAGTCCCCCGCCTTCCCCACCGTCCCAGAGCCCCCAGCCCCGCAGGCACGGCCGGGGAACTGGAGAAGCACACTCATTGTGATTCCACAAAAATTCAACAAACCGCAGCACGGAAAGCTCCTTCCTCAGCGACCCCACAGAAATGGTGTTGGCACTGCTGAGTTTTCCCGGGTTATCTGCGAGCTCTCGCTGCTGTGAATCCACAGGTCCCAGCAGCGTGGCGGTCATGTTGTCACGACCTCATCTTCTCCCCGAGGCCCATACCAACCCCGCCCGGGTCACTGGGTGGCCACGCGTCCTGGTCTCCCTCCCGGGGGGCCGTGCCCGTGCGGGGAGGCTCAGTGCTGAGTAGCAACCTGGGCCTCCGGCCCTGCTTACACTGCCTGGTGGGAGGGGGCCTCACGGGACAGGCTGGAATCCCAGCTCTGACACTCCCTCACCGTGGGTCCCTGTACAAGGCACGTCGCCTCCTGGGCCTCGGTGTGCTCAGCTGAGAGACAGGAAGGTTGACCCATCCCCCCGGAGGGTAAATAAGGGACCCTGCAGGTGTGGGGTCAGCGGGGTGCCCGGCGCACATCTGACAGCGCCGCCGACATTTCGGTTTAAGTCTTCCCTAGGATGCCCTTTCGTATGTCGGGTGAGTTCTCAGGCCCGGAAGGTCCTGCAGGGTCCCCGAGCCCTCACCAGTCCTTCCGTCCCGCCCCACTTCCATCCCGTCCCACCCTCGCCCCTCCCCTTCCTTAAAATCTGCTCAGGAAGGGCCGTCCTGCTCATTTGCTCCACGTGCAGACGACCCCCTGGGCCTCCACGTGCATCTATGTGGCCCCTTCGTGCTTAGTGCCCTGTGCAGACGCCAGCCAGATGAGGCCTGATGGCGGTGCCGTTCTGTGTGAGGGGTTCCCCTGGGGTCACCTCAGTACTGGGGGGCAGCGCCCTCTCTGTGATCTCAGGACTGGCCTAGCCACGCTCCCCTAAGCTTCCAGTCGGCCGCGCACCCCTGACAGCATCATAGGCGCAGTGGACCTTCCTGTGGCCTCTGTGGGCGGTGGGTGACGGAGGACGAGCAGGGGAGCCTGGCCCCGGGCCTGTCACGGTCTACCTGGCCTGCGGGGGTGGGCCTGCTTCCTCCAGACTCGGTGGCACTGCCTTTGGTCCAGCCTCTGTTCCTGCCGCCGTTAGAACCCAGTTCTCTGTGACTACCTTCCTCCTTGAGTGAGAATCTGGCCCCCAGGAAGGGCTGAGGACTCTGGCCAGGCTTCACTTCTGAAGGCCACCTGGGCCCCAAAGACAGTTTGGGGCCTCCCGAGGAGCCTGCCTTTTCAGGGATGGGAGAGCTCGTCCTCGGGCCTCCCCACCTCATTCCTGGGGGTTTACATGTGCCAGGAGTCCTGGCTCTGTCGCAGCTGCCGCCTCCTCCGGGAGGTGGGCTACGTCCTCATCCCCGCTTCAGGGCTGGCAGGAGCAGAGGACAGGTCCTGCACCAGCAGCTTTTGCCCACATCCTCGTCTGGCGGCCCAGGAGGCGCAAAGGCCGCCTGGCAGCTCTCACGGCTCGCAGGCCCGCCTCCCTCTCTGAACCCAGGAACTGCCAGGCCTCGGGCTTCTATACAAGACAGAACAGAGTTGTCTGCATCTTCCTCAGACTTACCCCTGAGCCACGTGCTGGCGGAGCGAAGGGGGTGGGGAATCACCTCCCCAAGATAGCTTCCAGGGCTCTGCGGTTTGAGCTCAGGTCTCCACGGGGGCTTCCGCTCTCCTGTGGCCCTGCTGCCCGGCGGGCCTGGCTCCAGCCCTGGCCTTAAGCCCCCGGCGCTTTCGAGCCACCTGGTGGTCAGGCTGCGCTCCAGGGGGATCTGGGTCAGGGTGTAACTGTTGCATCGGCTGATGAGTCTGCTGGGCTCGGGGAGCTGCTTCTGTAAAGATCACAAGAAGCGAAACTGAAACCCACGAAACCGGCCTCTGAGCGCTCAGTGGCGGGGTTTTCTCTGCACAAAACTGGACTCATGCCTCATCTTGACTTGAAGTCCAGCCAAGTCCGGGCTTCGCTGGTGCCCTGAGCCTGGCTCGGGGACCCCGCCTGCAGCTCTCGGGAAGCCTGGTAGCCACCCCTCGAGGGTAACCTCACCCCGTCGAGGCACCCAGCCTCCCCCGCTGGCAGAGGCAACTCTGTTAAGAGCCACCTGCTCTCCTGGGCGGGGATGGGACGGGCAGCGACCCGTAGAGCTGGACCTGGGCTGAAGGATGGATTTCTAGAGCTGTGGGAAGACTGCTTCCCGACCCCCGGCTCCTCCCAGCCTGAAATACAGCTCGAGTACTGATTGCTTAAGGGTTTATTTTTATTTGTTTATTTTTTATTGGAGTAGAGTTGAGGTACAATGGTGTGTTCGTGTCAGGTGTACAGCAAAGTGAGTCAGTTATACATATACATATACCCACTCTTTTATTAGATTCTTTTCCCATACAGGTCATTGCAGAGAATCGAGTAGAGTTCCCTGTGCTGTACAGTAGGTCCTCACTGGTTATCTATTTTATATACAGTAGTGTGTATATGTCAATCCCAATCTCCCAACTTATCCCTCCCCTCTTTCCCCCCAGTAACCATAAGATTGTTTTCTACGTCTGTGACTCTATTTCTGTTTTGTAAATAAGTTCAAGTTCAGAGGCCGAGAAAGGACTGTGGCAGGGAAGGGTTTGGGGGGATTTATAGGGTTGGGGGCTCACTGAACCTTCCTTGCCCAGGTCAGAAGGGTCAGGGCTTCCCAGGGACACAGGGCTTTGGGGTCTCTCACAATCATTTCCCAGACTCGCGGGGGAGGTATTTACAGCCGTCCTATCTGTGTCTTGGAAAGTTCATGTTATACTAACTGGACACCTCCTGGCTCAGTTACTTTTCTGTTTCTTTCTTGAGACATTAAATAGGAGGGGATGTTGGCTCGTCAGAGGGAAGAGAAAGCACCTTATGAACAAAGAATAAACAAGAGGGGAATATATTCACACCTGTGGGTGCTAATACCTCCACAGGAATCCCAACGTTCCCTAACCTCTGCCCCCAGATCAGCCAGCCAGCGCTGGAGGTGGGCAAGGGCGGGCTTTTGGTTTGTCGCCTTGGCCCAGAGAGGAGCTGCAGGGAGGGCTCTGTGCAGGGAACCCCACCGCCAGCCCCGGGTGCTGGATGCCGAGGGCTTCACCGACGCCCTGCTCCACCCCTTGTCGTTCGCTGCAAAGACTCTGGTCAGCAGGAAGTTGCCACCATGGCGCTCTGCTTGAGCAGCCCCTGGCCGTTTTCTCACCCGCTCGTGTCCTGTCTCTTCCCCGCCCACAGACTGGGACGAGTGCGCAGACAGCCTGCAGCACGACTGCTCGCCGGCCGCCCAGTGCATCAACCTCGAGGGCTCGTACACCTGCCGGTGCCGGACGGCCAGGGATGCCCACCCCTCCAGACCGGGCCGGGCCTGTGATGGTGCGCCCCATCCCCAAGCCCCCAGCTCTGGGCTGAGCCCCCTCCCTGAGGACCTGGGGTGGAGCAGGGTTGGCTCTTCTCAAGCAGGGTGGGCACGGTGCCTGGGGCCCACCATACTGTTAGGGGCCCATGAGAATGATTTAATTGCTTTTAATATCAAAAGAAAAAAAGAATCTAATAACAGTAAATATCAATTACGAATCTAGTCTTCATACCAGTGCAGTTTTAAAGTATGATTTTAAATTATTTTTATGAATGAAAGGGTCAGAGAAAGTCATGATGAAACCCCTGGGGGCAGGGGTCCCTCCCTGGGTGGACTGGACCCCAAGATGGTGTAGGAGCCCCGGTGAGCATGGAGAAGGCCTTGATGTGGGGTCTCTGAGCCCCATTCTTGGCGTGTCTCTGCCCCAACGTTTCTGGGGGCAAGTTCCGATCAGTTTGTTAGGGCCACCTGGCGTGCTGAGCTCAGAAGCCGGAGGAGGTCACATACAGACTTAAAATGCTGTGATCGACTAGCAATGTCTGCTCTGGACACAGGGTGGGCAGCATAGGTGCTCAGCTACCTGTTTGCCATCCCTGCAAAGGCTTTCTGGCTGGAAGAAGCAGCAGAGAATGGTTCCCTGGGAGAAAGCCTCTAGTCCTTAACTATTGTGTATAGTGTCCCACTTCCTAAGACCCACACAGCTTCTCTTCTCCCATCCTTTTTCTTATACCTGTGTCGCCCAGCGAGCTGATAAGAGTGACCAGAACCTAGCCCCACACTGAGCCCACATTTGGGGGAAATTATCCCAATTTCCAAAGGCCCGTGGATCCACGGTCCATCTGAGGCCAGCAAGAGCCAAGCCTCGCACTTATGTCCTGGTTCTGCAGCCTCCCAGGTGGACCCCCTAATCTCAGGGTCACGGCATCCTCACTGATCAAATGGAGAGGCTCCATGGCCTTCCGCGAGAGCTCTTGGGAGACCACAAACAAGGGCCATGTCAAACATTCTTAACCACCCGTGGGGATAGCCTGTGCTCCCTCTTAAAGTCACCTGGGGGGGGGCTCTTGACCAGAGTAGACCAGACGCCCCGTCTGAGAGAGGATGTGTCTCGGCAGGTGACGTGGTGAGCCCCACCGGTGGTGCACCATCTCCGGTGACAGGCGAAACAGCCCCAGGTCCCGGTACAGAAACAACAGCCCTCGGCCTGGAGAGCCCCGCCTTGTCCCCCAGCCCTGGATACCCGCGGAGCACCACTGCAGCAGGCCAGGCCTTGACCCCAGGGCTCCCGCCCAGGAGAGGGGTCAGCGGCGCGCTCGGTCATGGCAGGAACAGCACTGGGCCAGCCGTGGAGGGGGAGCCCAGCGTGGCCCCAGGCCTGGGCACCAGCCAGTGGGCGGCCAGCAGGGTGGCTGGCACCTTCTCCTCCCGGGCTCCGGGGCCCACCCACAGCTCCCCTCTTGGGGCCGTGGACAGCCTACCAGCCTCCCCAGGATGGCTGCCCCCAAGCTCCACCACGGAGCCGCTCTTCCGGCCCGCTCCTACCCAGCGCCCCATGGACCACGTTGAGTGGCACACCAGCCTCCCCATGAGGGACACGCCGCCAGTACCTCTGGACCCCGCGTGGCCACAAAACTCAGACCCTGGACCCTCCGGCTCCCCAGACCTGCCCTCGGCCACCACGCCTGCATCTCTGAAGACCCCAGCCTGCGGTGAGTGGCAGGAAGGGTGCGTCCCAGGGGCCATGGGGAGCTGCGGGAGCCTTCAGCAAAGGCTCACGCAGTCGTCCAGTCCAGGGCAGTCCAGTAGCACTGGGTGAGACCAACCCAGTGCCGTGCAGCTCTGTCCCCTGGCGGTCGGCTTCCGGTCTAGTAAGGGTGAGAACTTGGTCTCCCCGCTTTCCCTCCAGCCCGGTCCTCCCCCTTCCTAAGCCTCCCGATTGCCAATAGCTGGAGCAGGAAGCTGGGCATGTGTTGCTTTAAGTGCACTGAGCACGGGGCGCATCCCCCCTGCGGGGTTGGGCCCCCAACCTTTCTGTTCCTCCCCAGAAGTTCTGCATCCCCAAGCCTGCTGCAGCTCCCCCAGCAGCTGTGTACCCTCCCAGCCGTACTGACCCCCGGCAGTTCCACATTACCCATCACTTGTAGAGGCTTGAGCCATCACCAAGACCCCTGGGTGATCCCCCAGGAGACAGGCAGCCCCTCTGTGCAGGGAACGGGCCTGGCCCTGCGCTTCCCAAGGAGGGAGGTGGCCTTGGCATCCCCGTGTGAGCTCACGGAGCTAGCCTGGCCCTGGATTGCATCCAACTGTTACAAGCAGCTCCGTTGATGCATTTCCTCTGCTGCACAGGGCTAGATCCAGAACTAAACTCTTCAGCCCACATACATCACCCAAGTCCCCTGTAGGAATGGTCTGTAGCCAGCAAGGCCCACCAGGCTGATTTTTGGGGAGTCCGCCCAGGGGTCGAGGGGGGCAGCCGCTCTGGAGGAGCTGCCCAGAACCTGCTCAAGAAAACTTTGTTTCCAGAGGTCCCGGGACCTCAGGGGTGGGCACAGAGCAAACCTAAGGGGCAGGGGTGCCGTCCCTGGGAGCCCAGGGCTCAGGGGCTGTCCAGGGACTCTGCATCCACATGTGTAGGTGGAAGCTGGGGGACTTGACTCCCCTGGGCTGGCCTCCCCTGAGGACTCTCATGTCCCCGTGGCGGGGGGGGGGGGGTTCGGTTCTCCTTCCTGTCTCCTGGGAACGTTGGACTGATTTTAATCAGGGAACTTATATTCCACTTCTCAGCTCCCACGCCCATCGGAAGGGTCACCGTCTCCAATGTGACCAGCACGGGCTTTCACGTGGCATGGGTGGCGGATCTCACCCCGCGCCCCACTTTCCAGCTCACCCTGATTTCTGCGCGGACCCCCACTGTGCACCTGGAGAGCCAGAACGCAAGCCTGACACTGTCTGGCCTAGAGCCTGGTGTTTTGTACCTGGTGGAGATCGTGGCCAAAGTATGTGGAAAAGAAAGTTCCAGAGCCCCCCTGAAAGTGAGGACAGGTAACAGGCTTCAGAGATGCGTTTGCCACTGGCTCTTAAAGGGATGAGAAAAGGCATGAAAAGGACTTTTGGTGGCTTAAGGTTTAAAACAGCTGTGTGAACTTGTGGATGCAGGGATTCCGTTTTCCTCTCAGTATAGGAATGTCTGGCTCACTTCAGACTCAGCTGGTGTTCAAAGGCCACACAGGAGGGGGCTTACTTCAGGGACAGGTGGTAGACAAAGAGGCTGCTTTGCAAAGCGCTCCAGACTCTGCAGAGGCTGCAGACGCTCGCCCATCTGGGTCCTCGTGGGTACATGGCAGGGAAATGGGTGCAGTGCTGGTCTATCCATTTCCTGTGACCATCCTCACTCCTAACAGACCTGGACTTGGCTTTCAGGAAGGATGATGATGGACAGATCTGTGAGTGCCCCCCTCCCCGCCCACTGAGCCTGGGACCCGCAGAGTAAAAGGGAGGGGAGTAGAATTGAGCAAGTGAAGCGTAAGGTGGAGCTGAGCCTTGTCGATAGTTATATATTCAGATAAAACTCCTTTTCTCTTGGGCTACCCTGGTGGCGCAGTGGTTGAGAGTCCGCCTGCCGATGCAGGGGACTCGGGTTCGTGCCCCGGTCCGGGAAGATCCCACATGCTGCGGAGCGGCTGGGCCCGTGAGCCACGGCCGCTGAGCCTGCGCGTCCGGAGCCTGTGCTCCGCAACAGGAGAGACCACAACAGTGAGAGGCCCGCGTACTGCAAAAAAAAAAAAAAAAATTCCTCTTCTCCTCATTAGCATTTGTCATCCACATATCTTCTTGAATGTCCAGCTTACCTGAACAGCCAAGGGCAGACCTGATGTTGCAGATTAGTCCTCACATCTTGGGCAACTGTCTAAGAGTTGATAACAGTGGTCTTCGAGATGGGGTGCACGTCCCTTGGGAGACGCCTAAGGTGACCCACTGGGGGATGCCTAAGTCATAAACGTTTAGAACTTCTTTTTATATGCTTGAAAATACGAGTTAGCTGTGAACTGGGAAACTAGAGAGGAGATGTGGGTGAGGAAGGCGAGTGCAAGTTCACGGCCAGCTGGAGAAGTGGAGGTCGCTGCTGGCCGGACGGTCAGGCAGGGCGGCCCCGGAGGAGAGCTGGTGCTGGGCTGTCGCGTACATCTGCCATCTGGAGGTCTCACCCGTGCTTGGAGGGAGGAGTGGCCCGCGCGTCTGTGTGACCCCGGCCTGAGATGGGTCCACCTCTGCTCTCACCTGTGCACCTTCGTGCTCCTGATGGCTTTTAGGTCAGGCCACACCCTCCAGTTGTCGCCATCCTCTCCGCAGGCAGGCAGGAGAGAGACGCAGGGGCTCAGCTGGTTCCGCGGCCCCCGGCAGGGTCTCCCTCTGCGCCCAGCCTCTGTCCCGTCGTCCTCTGGAGCTGGAGGCTGCGTCTGTGCGTACCAGGTGCTGTTCCTTCTCTACAGAGTGCAAATCAGCCTCAGTTCGATGTTCTTCCTGGCCAACGTAAAAATACTCTTATTAAGATAAGATGATACTCTGCTACCTGATACCCCTGCAAACGTGTTTATTCTCCATCCTGCAGCGGCCCAGAAGCTCAGTGGAAAAGTCAGAATAGTGAACGTCAAGTACTTAGAATCCTTCCGCAACGCAAGCAGCAAGGAGTACCAGGCCTTCCTAGAGCTGTTCTTTCGGATGGTGAGTTGGTGGAATCGGTCCTTATTTTCTCTTGGGATGTGAAGGAGGGAGGTGGTGGCAGCCAAACGAGACCCAGACCTGCAGGTGCCACAGACTTCTCGCTTCTGAAGGAAGCTGGGACTTCCAGCTCTGGTGTGATGCCTTGTGTCCTGGATCTGCCATTAAGCAGACACATCAGCAGGTGGGAGACATGCCTTTTCCTCTGCTGCATCCTTACGTCACATTGTTTCCTGTTCAGTGAAACTTCTTTATTGACGCGGGACCCCGTAGAGCAGAAAGCCTCCCCCGGCCTCAAAAAGAAAACAATTTAAAAATTGAGATCGATTTCACATACCGCAAAACTCACGCTTTGAAAGTGCACGATTCAGTGGTTTAGACTGTATTTGCAGAATTGTGCAACCGTCACCGCCAGCTAATTCCAGAAAGTTTTCATCCTCTCAGAAAGAAACCCGTTAGCTCATCATCGGCCCGTCTCTCTGCCCCCGGAACCAGATGTGTGCTTCCTGTCTCTGTGGATTTGCCTGTTCTGGGTATTTCGTAGAGGTGGCATCCTACAATATGTGATTTCTGGGTCTGGCTTACTTCACTGAGTATAATGTCCTCAAGGTTCATCCATGTTGTACCAACATCAGAACTTCATTCCTTCTTATGGCTGGATCGTATTCCACTGTATGGACAGACCACATTCTCTTTATCCATGATCCATTGATGAACACTTGGGTTACTTCCACTTTTGGGCTATTGTGAATAATGCCACTATGATCCGACCTTTAAAAAATTCCTTTTCCTACTCTCCCTTGCAGTGCCCTCCGCCAACCCACTGGCATTCTTTGGGATGGTATATTGTTACAATTTAGTTAGAGGAGCAATCTCAATATTCTTTTTGCTGGTGGTTAGATTACCCTTTGATGGATAGAGAATGCACTTGTCATGATCTTGTTTGCATCGAGGACGTCTCATACAGTTTAGCTTTTCCTTGTTCTGGGGGTTTAAGACACAGACTAGAGAGAGCTCGGCAGCGCCACCTATTGGTGGAGTCATAACACGGTGGCGCCTTAGCAATGCTGGTGGCCGCGCTGTTTGGTGATTCCGTTCAATCCCATCAGCGTTCCCGATAAAAGTCATGCTGCCTCCAGGAACTGTCATACTGGGACTCCTCTAGATCTGGGGTCCTGCTTGATTTATTCTGAGGTCCCCAGCTTCTGGCCCAGTGTGTGGATTCAAGAGCTGTTGATGATTTCATTCATATGTATATCAAATCTTCCTTAGGTTAAATGATAGTTACACATCATATTAAACAACAATCACTGAAATCAGTTCACATAGCTCTGGTGGTCACACGAGGCAGCTTCACTGCTACCCCAGGTTCCTTGATTAATCTCTCCTTTTTAAAACTTTTCATCTTCTGCCTATTTAGGGGGACAGTTTTTGTCTGTCTAGAGTTTCAGGATAGCAAATAATTATGCAATTTAACACCTACGTAGGACATTAGGACACGTTTTGGGAGGTTGTGGGTTAATGTGTCACTTTGTTGTTTGTCAGCTCCTAGCAAGGGGCCTGGAACTTCTCTTTGAGACTGGCTTGAGATGCAGATAAAAGTGATTTTAATCCAAGACTCTGGCAGATCCCTCTCTGGAAATCCCAGAGAGAAAGAGAGACAGAGAGAGAGAAGACCAACTCTTCCAATGATAAAGGTGGCAGCCATGTGACTGCAGGCGGCTCTGGGGTCTCCGGGGCGTCTGCACCCTCTGATGGGTAACAACAGACTTGCTCACACTGGCTGTCCCAAGGCTGGGAATCCACGAGCCTGTTCCTTGAACCTCATGCAGTTCGGATGCAGACCAGGTTTTCTCTGTGAGGGCAAACCGCGGAGGTGGGCTCTTCCATAGCACATTTGCATTACACGCACAATTTAAGGCTCATTACAAGATTGGGTACCTTTCTGGGCATTTTGGCCATGATGGGCTAGAATGGAATAATATGGTGCGTGATGTAGGATTCTGTCCAGATTGATGGAATAATGAACAAGGCTTTTAGAGGCAGGAACTACCTGTCTCACTAGGATGCCCACGGGGAAGCAGTTTTCGGAAAGGCAGCAGGAAGAAAGGAAGGGGAAATGTTCCGCAGTATGAAGGCCACAAGCACTGTCGCGGAAAAAGTGGAGTCGGAGAGGTGGTGTCCCTCCCTAGGACCAGTTGCTCAGCCCTGTCCTCCGGGGCTCTGAGCTAAGAGCAGCAGATGCTAAATGCCGCTATGAGCCCCCTACCAAGTTACAAGCCCCATAGGGTGGGGCTTTGGCACTTAGCCCCACGTTGACCGGCTGGCTCTGGTTGGGGGACAGGGCTCCGTGTCTCAGGCCCCACCGGCATTCGTGCTGGGCCTGGGGACTGGGCAGAACTCACCTGCGGCCTTGACATCTTTCCCAAGGCCAGCGCTGCTGCTGGCTGCGATCCCCAGAGGAGAGGACGAGGACCCCGTTTCCTCTCTCGGCACGCGGTTCTTCTCACCAGACCTGTTTCTCTAAAGGTGCGGAATTCCTTGCCAGCCTCCATGCTTCAGCACCTGGACACAGGTGGGGTGCAGGTGGAAGTGACCCGCATCTCCAGCGGCAGCGTCGTGGTGGAGTTCAACTTGCTGGTCATCGCAGACGTGGATGTCCGGGAGGTGTCTGCCACGTTCCTGGCCGCCTTTCAGAATGCCTCTCTGCTGGAGGTGGTCGGAGGTGACCCCTTCATAGTGGGTAGGCAGAGGCTGGACCCCGGTGGAGGCTTGCTCTGCAAGGGAGAGGCAGTGAAATCCTAGCCACTGGCTTTGTTTCTGAAAGATGCGCCTCCTCTTGACGGCTTCCCTGCATTAGATGAAAATGCGAAACAGATAGGACCCTCATCTCTCTTATTGCTCCTATGTTTTTTTTTTTTTTTTAAAAGGTTTAAGGGTTGAAAAATCTTCGGGGGAACCTGCAAAGATTCCCGGGGATGCCGCCTCCTTTCTGCAGGCTGCATCCTGCCCCTCCCTCCTTTGCTGCTCTTCCATGGGCTGAGGGCAGACAGGTCCCTCTCTGCTGGCAGATTTCCTCCCAAGCACAGTTTCCAAGGAAACTGTGGAAAATCCTAGGAAAAATAATTGAAAAGAAAAGCCGGGAGAAAAGGCAATTTAGAGTCTCTTCTCATATTGTATTAGTCAGCTGGAGTTGTAACAAAATACCACGGATGGAAACAACAGACAGTTATTTTCTCACAGTTCTAGAGGCTGGGAGTCCAAAGACCAAGGTGCCAGCTGATCTTGGTGAGGGCCCGCTCCTGACGTGTAGGCGGCCACCCTCCTGCTGCGTCCTCACCTGGCCTTTCCTCTGTGTGTGTAGAGGGGGAGCGCTCTGCTGTCTCTTTTTATAAGGACATCAGTCCTGTCGGATCAGGGCCCCTCCCTAACGACCTCAGTTGACCTTAATTATCTCCTAAAGGGTCCACCTGCAAATGCAGTCACACTTGGGGTCAAGGCCTCAACACACAGATGTTGAGGACACACAGTTCAGACCCTAGCACATAGCATGCCTGAGAATAAACGATAAAAGGCTTATAGTTATATGTATGGATGAAATCAAAGACAGTATAGATGAATATTTTTCTGATCTTTGGAATGAGAAGGGTTAAGCCTGCAGAGGAAAAGCCTGGACTACTTGACTCTATAAAAAGTTAAAGCTCTCATGTCAAACAGAACAGTCACCATTGTAAAGCAAGCAGTGAACCAAAAAGTAATTTCAACAATCTGATGAAGAATTATATCCTAAATAAAGAGCGATCACACACATTGGTGATAAAATACTAAGAACCCAATAGACACAGACACAAAAGACCCAAATAGACCATATGTGAAAGATGACTCCCACGCGACTAACAAAGATGGAAGGATCAAAGTCATTCCCATTAAAATGAGTTACTCTTTTCGCCCATCTACAAGGAATTTTTTTTTTTAAGATAATCCTGATAGCGAAGCAGCCCCTGCACACAGCGCTGGGAGAATAGGATTTGCTCACACTTCCTGGTATTTGTCAAGAGCTGTAAAAATGTTTCATCCGCTTTGTTTTTTTGGGTTTTTTTACTTTGTGTTTTTTTTTTTTAATTTTTAGTGGAGTACAGTTGATGTACAATGTTGCGTTAGTTTCTGCTGTACAGCAAAGTGAATCAGTTATACATATATACCTATCCACTCTTTTTTAGATTCTTTTCCCATATAGTCATTACAGAGTATTGAATAGAGTTCCCTGTGCTATACAGCAGGTCTTTATTAGTTACCTATTTTATATATCGTAGTGTGTATATGTCAATCCGAATCTCCCAGTTTATCCCTTCCTCACACCCTGGGAAACCATACGTTTGTTTTTTACATCTGTGACTCTATGTCTGTTTTGTAAATAAGTTCACTTGTACCAATTTTTTAGATTCCACCGATAAGCTCTATCATATGATATTTGTCTTTCTTCCTTAATGTTTTATCCTGCTCATTGCATGTAGCCCATGTATCGTAGCACTTACAGGACTCCATCCTAAGGAAACAGAACTCAGTGTGGACTATAGTTTACATGTAAAGACATTCATCTCAGTGCTACCTTAAAAGCAGAAGATCGGAAATAACCCACAGTCCCGTAATAGGGAAGATAGTAAGTCAATTTTGGTAATCCATGCCATGGACTGTCAGGCAATTATTAAAAATGAGGTTTGCTGAGATAGAAAATATTCCTGACCCAAGGAAATGGGATGGAAACTGGACTCACATTTGTGTATAAAACGTGATCTTAGCTGCATTGCAGTCTGCCTTTCGAAAGGCTGGAAAGGAATACACCAACATACAAACACTTACGTCTGGGAGGTGACCTCAAGGGGGCATTTTATTTTCTTTGCTAAGCTGTCCTGGTTTTTATCCATTTTCTGCAGTAAAGCCGCATTATGGTTCATAAGGTAAGTAACTGAGCTTAGAGGTGAAAGCAAGTGTGTGCCGGGGTCCCTCTGCCTGATACCAGGGTCCAGGTGGGGCCCATTGGTCTCCTGGTCTCCAGGCAGCTGAGGGGATGCTGAGCTGCCTTCACCCTCCCCCCCTCCCATCCGCCCCCATCATCCTCCTTCCAGAACAGCCCCTGCAGACTTCCTGCCACCCGCCTCTCACTCCCATACCCGGCAGAAAATCAGGGTACCACCCTGTCTCCCGAACCCTGCAGAACTGGCCATCTTTGCTATCATTTGATAATTTTAACCTTGGTTCCCGAGATGCAGGCTGCCTGTAAACAGTGGGCAGAGCCGCGATTCTCAGGCCTCCTGTGAGGGTTTCATGTCTTGTTTCCTAAACGCTCCAGATTACGATGAGTGCGACAGCGGGGAGGATGACTGCGCCCCGGGCTCCTCCTGCCGCAACAGCCTGGGGTCCTTCACCTGCAGCTGCGAGGGAGGCACCCCCGACCTCCCCGTGGAATATTCTGGAAGACCCTGCGAAGGTAGTAGTCTCAGGATCCCTTGTCTGGAATACGCTCAGGTAGTCTGTTCTTTGAAGGACGTTCGTCCCCAAAGTGCGTCTTTTCTAAACGAGATTGGCATATTTCTATGTCTTGGGCAAGTTTCCGTGTGTACGAACACGTGCAAGCATGCATATGTGCCCACGTGCATGTGTGTGCACGTGTGCAATGCCTGTGTGCACGTGTGTGTACATGTGTGCACATGCCTGTGCCGCCCCATCCTTCCACATCCCTCCAGCCTTCTGGGTGGTGCCTCATCTCCAAGTGCTTCTTCTGATGCCCTTGATGAGAAAATATACACATCAACTCAGGTGCGTCCTCTCAGATGCTAAAAGATGATCTTGCAAAACATACAGCCTGTGTGACAAATGACACATGACATGGAAGCGTTTCTACTCAGACCCACTGTCCACGCAGCACTTTTCCCATTAAATGGGGCCTTCGTGGATTCACTGTTGACTCTGAGATGGCCCCTGCCATCCAGGGATCTGCGGTCAAGTAGAGGAGACATGTTTATAGGAGTGAACACAGTGTCTGAAGGAATATGGAATATGCTCTACTTGAGGCAGAAGCAGGAGGCCCCGAGGAGACTAAGTTGTTTCAGTCCCTTGAGTGTGGTCAGGGAAGGCTTCCTGGAAGAGGTGTCTTTGAGCTAGTCTTAAAGGATGGCTCCGACGGCACCAGCAGAGGGGGCTGCGGTGGGGCAGGGTGTGGTGGGTGGGTGCAACAGTAAGAACACAGCTGTTGAAAGCGGGCATGGTCCAGGCACGCAGCGTGTGCTGGCTGCAGCGTGATGCCTACAGGAGGTGGGTGGGAGAGAGGGGGAGTACCCCGCCCAGCGAGGCCGGGTGAGGCCAGTCGAGAAGGCTGTGAACGCCATGAGCAGGGGTTTGGACTGCATCCTGGGGCTGGGGAGCCAGGTGAGCAGCATCTTGAGATGAGAGGGCAGGTGCCGGGGCGGCAGGCAGCAGAGCCGGGCCATAGAGGAGGCTCAGGGAGGGCTGAGGTGTGTCCTGGGTCTGCCCTCCGAGGACGGTGGATGCTCTTACAGAGGCTTGTGTTCTTCTAGAGGTCGAAACCCAGCATGCTTTAGGGAAGCAGGAAGCTGGAGTAGGAACAAGGGACGCAAGGATCCAGAGAGCGAACTTCATTAACCCACTTTAGAGATAAGACTCAGGGGCCCCCAGGAGTGATGGCTGATCCCAAGCCCATGGGTTCAGCACATGCCCAGTGTCAGCCTGGGAGAGTCTGGGCGGGCAGGGGACCCCTCAGTTCTCCAGCCACGGGGGCCACGGTGAACCAGGGCAGGCCCAGCTGCCTGGGCTGGCAGGAATGTGCAACACGCATGTGTGTGGCTCTGCTGGCATGTGCGGCCCCGGGGTGCGCTGCTGCAGGGTGCGGAGTGGTCCGTCTGCTGTCTGCCCCTTGCCCCGCCCCTGCCTTGTACCACGTCTCTGGCCAGGCTCACATGGCTGTCCCGAAGCACAGACCCACCCTATGCCTTTGTCTCCTCATGTCTTGCAGCCGACTCTCCTGGCAACACAACCCAGGCCACTGGCCCAGAGCAGCCCCCTACCCCAGCAGGACCTGGGGCTGTCTCAGTGCAGGGTGCCCGCCCAGCCCCCCAGGGCCTGTCCCCGCGGCTGAACCTGACCGGGGCTGTCAGGGTGCTCTGTGAGATCGAGAAGGTGGCCATCGCCATCCAGAAGCGCTTCCTGCAGCAGGAGTCCATCCCTGAATCCTCCCTGTACCTGGGACACCCGTCCTGCAATGTCAGCGACCACAACAGCACGCACGTGATCCTGGTGGCCGCGTGGGGCGAGTGCGGAACCGTCATGCAGAGTGTGAGGCCGGGCTAAGACCCACCATGGGGCGCGGGGAGGGGGCTCCGGGAGTCTGGATCTCGATCCGGGGAGGGTCCATGTGTGGCCTGGGGGGCCAGGAAGACCCTGCACCCCGAGGCCTCCGACTGTAAGCACAGGAGGACCCAGCCAAGGGTTAGAATAGGACCGAGCTCTCACCGGGGACCAGGCTGCACCCTGGTGCAGGGATTCTGGTGGAAAGTCAGGGTTTACAAAAGCCTCCCAGTGATTTTGATGCACAGGCGGGATGGAGAGCCAGTGGGGGAGAAGAAAGGGCAGGAAAGCCGGGAGCCTGTGCGTGAACATGTGTGCCTGTGTACACGTGTGCACGCATATGAAAACATGTTCGTGTGCATGTATGTCGGCGAGCGTGTGTGTGTGTGTGTGCGTGTGCGTGTGGGAGTGTGTTTGTGCAGAATGTGTGAATGGTTGTGTGTGCCCGTGCATTGGTGGGGACGCCTCCCCCACGTGCTGAGGGTCCCGGGCCATGTCAGCATCTCTGGTTTGCAGCGTTCGTCACGTGGTGGGCTGATGGCTCCAGGTCCTGTGTCTTCAAATGCTGCCTCTAGGCCATAGTGACACTCCTGCACCCCTCACCCCCCATCCTTCCCGCTCCCCACGCTTGGCCCCTGCTTTCAAGGCCATGCCAGGCAGACACAGCGCCTTCCATGGGTTCAGCCAGTGCTGGGCATGGGGGAAGCGGGAGCAGCATCGGGCGGTGTTGTCCCTGGAAAGATGTGAGGTCCTGGCACAGGAGGTACCATAACCCAGTAGAGCAGGGTGGGGCTGGGCTTCCTGGGCCCGGGGGTGGGGGGAGGGGCCTTCTGGAAGGAGGCTGAAGTGGTCCCAAGGGGTGTAAGGGGGGTGCACCACGACCCCAGGGGGCAAGTGCAGATAGCTGGATGAGGGAGGCCAGAAATGGGGGAGGATTTACAAGGTGGAGGGTGTCTGAGTGGCTCTGGCCAGCAGACGGCTGGGCCCTGGGTGGGACGGCAGCCCAAAGGGGAAGGGTCTCCTGTGGGAGGTGGGCTGGGGGAGGGTCTCAGCAGAGGCCCGGCCGTGGCACTGTGGGGAAGGTGGTCCTCAGGGACGCTGTGCTGCTGGGCTGGGCGGGGGTCTTCGGCCTTGCTTCCTAGCACAGGGGTGGAGAGGGAACCGGGCCTTGAGAACCCCAAGGGCCTGCTGGCTGGGTATCTAGCCCCCTCATCACCCCCAGGTCAGGTATTGTCATCCACGTTTAACCGGTGGGACCTGGAGGCTCACCAAGGTCTATGGGGCCGGTGGTCAAGGTCAAGGTCTCCTGGCCTCCGAGGACCAGCCCTGAGGCCTCTGCGACTCTGCGTCTCCAGGGGCCTCGACGGCACGGGGTGGGCAAGGGACCATCACCCTCAGAGGCTCTGGTTGGAGCCCTGGGTGGGCTCCCTCGTGGGGCAGGTGAGCCCAGGCACTGGATGGGCTAGGCTTGCTGATGACCCCAGGTCAAGGGCACAGGGAGGCGACATCACGGGCTGAAAGGCTCAGAGCTGGTGTGGGCTTCAGTAGGAAGAGCCCTGGGGAGGGGAGCCAGGGGAGACACAGTGGGAGACTTCTCACAGAAGAGACCCGGGAAGGGCAGGCAGGGGACACGGGGCACGGGCGCAAAGGCAGCTCCAAGGTACCAGCCTGCCTGGAGGCCAGACCCAGGGCGAGGGCTGGCCGGGCAGCTGGAAGACCACGCGCACCTGTGGGCCCGGCTGGCCGCCCTCAGGCGTGATTCCATCTTCCCCTTGACGGGAGTGGGGTGCGGGCACAGGTGTTGGCAGAGATGCCAACTCAGACCCACACACAGGGCCGCTGGGTTGACGGACCAACCGGGACGTTTCCAGTGACCACAGCCTTCGTCAGTCCCCCTCCAACCCCTTCAGCCAGCACAGCTGAAAAATAACCAGGGTTTGGCTTCTCTTTCTTAAAGATGCCTAAGACTCTCACCTGGAGGTGGGCGCACGGAGAGGGGGTGAGCAGCCATGGTGGGGGGTGCAGAGTGCGGGGGACCGCAGCTTCTGGGCGACTCCAGTTCTGAGCCAGTCTGCACACAAGCTGGCGGGGGGCGGGCACAGGTGCTGGCAGAGCTGCCGCTGTGGTTCTCAGGTCCACGTTGGTGCAGGACCTACAGACCTCAAGTGAGAGATGCTAGGAAATAAGACACTCTTGCCGGCAGTGCTCAGGTGCGATGGGCTGGCCAGGCTGCCCTCGGGGGAGTCAGCACCTCCTACACGGAGGCACAGACACAAGGCTGCAGGGGTCGGCTCTCCCACTTGCTTGTTTTTCCGAGCTAGACAAACACCTGGTTTAGCAATTAAATTCAGTAAAATTCAGGGTCCTTTCAGAGCAGAGGGAAATTCATCTCTTATGAGTCATCCAGGCCCTGGAAACCACAGGAGCTCTTCTGTGTTTTGAAATTTGTCAAAAACTAAGATTCCCCCTGGAGACTTACTTATACAAATACAACAGATTATGTACAGTTAGCAGGTTCTTCCTCCTTTTTGGGGAGAAGGGGGTTAAATTTTATCGACCTCCTTGTTTTTAAAAAGAAGTTAAATTTAAGGTCTCATCTCTCAGTTTAATGTACTATATACATCAAACTATGTTTCATACTATGTTTACGTTAAATCTAAGGTCTCACCTCTCAGTTTGATATACCATATTCAGATGGTTTAGAGTATGTCTAGGAAGAGAGAAATTAGCCCGTGCCCCAAAGAGTCATGAAGTACAGAATCATCTTCATAAATACGTGTAAAAGTCTTGTGAAGATAGCAGGGGACTGTCCAGGTTTTCTGAGGCATTTTTCAAAGTGAGTCAAGGCACATAATGTCCACCACTGTGAGGACACACGTTCTAAACTTGGTGTCTCTGATACAGCCCATCCGAGATGTGGCTTCATGGCTATTGTAAAACTAAATGTGCTGAATGAGGGTCTGCTTCTGAGCTGAAGAAACCACAGGACCTGTAAACATCGTGCAGATAATTAAAAATATGAGCTATGAACACAAGCGCTTTATGTTAAAAAGCAAACAAAGAAGATAGCGTCAATTCAAAAGTGTTTCAATGTTCCCATTGTGGATCGGTCAGTTAAGAACCTATACACCTTTGCTCCCAGAAGCTAATGCATTAGGAGTCTCTACCAAGGAAAATGAATTCTAAAAATTATCATGACTGTCAATCATTCTAATTTCAGCATTTGTATAAAAACTTAGAGAGACTAATAATAACCAAGAGCTAAAGATTCTTTTTAAAAAAGTTTTTATTCCCGTTTTATTGAGATGTAATTGACACACAGACTGTATAAGTTTCAGGTGTACAGCATGAGGATTTGACTTAATACATCATGAAATGATTATTACAGTTTAAATGAACATCTGTCATCTCATATAGATACAAAATTAAAGAAAGAGAAAAAAATTTTTTCCTTGGGGTAAGAGCGCTGAGGATTTACCCTCTTCACCACTTTCATGTATAAAGTACAGCAGTGCTAATTATATTTATCGTGCTGTACATGACATCCCTAGTACTTCTTTATCTTATAACTGGAAGTTTGTACCTTTTGACCACCTTCATCCAATTCCACCTCCCTCACTCCCTCCTCTGGTGACCGCAAATCTGACCTCTTTTTCTGTGGGTTTGTTTGTTTGTTTCTGAAGTATAATTGACCTGCAACACTGTGTTAGTTCCTGTTACACACATAGTGATTCATGTTTCTATGCATTTCAAAATGATCACCACGGTAAGTCTAGCTCCGATATATCACCATGCAAAGATATTACATGATTATTGACTATATTCCCCACACTGTACATTTCATACCCATGACTCATTTATTTTGTAACTAGAAGTTTTTACCTCTTAATCTCCGTCACCTATTTCTCTCATCCTCCCCCCCTTCCCTCCGGCAACCACCTGTTCTCTGTATCTATAACTGTTTCAGTTTTGTTATGTTTGTTCATTTGTTTTGTTTTGTTTAGATTCCACATATAAGGGGTAACATGTTGCTACAAATGGCAAGATTTCATTCTTTTATATGGCTGAGTAGTATTCCATTATATATATATATATATATGTATAAATATGTATATATTTCAGATCCTCTGCCCATTTTTTAATCGGGTTGTTTGTTTTTTGATGTTGAGTTATATGTGTTCTTTGTATGTTTTTGGATATTAATCCCTTATCAGATATATTATTTGCAAATATCTTCTCCCATTCAGTAGGTGGCCTTTTTTGTTTTGTTGATAGTTTCCTTCATTGTGCAAGTTTTAGTTTATGTAGTACCATTTGTTTATTTTTGCTTTTGTTTCCCTTGCCTGAGGAGACATATCAAAAAAAGTATTACTAAGACTGATGTCAAACAGCATACTGCCTATGTTTTCTTCTAGAAGTTTTATGGTTTCAGGTCTTACATTTAAGTCTTTAATCCGTTTTGAATTTATTTTTGTGCATGGTGTGAGTGAGAAGTCCAGTTTGATTCTTTTGCATGTAGCTGTCCAGTTTCCCCAACACCATTAATTGGAGAAGCTGACTTTTCCCTATTGTATATTTTTGCCTCCTTTCTTGTAGATTAATTGTCCATATAAGTGTAGGTTGATTCCTGGGCTCTCTGTTCTGTTCCATTGATCTGTGTGTCTGTTTTGTGCCAGTACCGTGCTATTTTGATTACTGTAGCTTTGTAGTATAGTCTAAAGCCAGGAAGTGTGATACTTCCAGCTTTGTTCTTCTTTCTAAAGATTGCTTTGTCTATTTGGGGTCTTTTGCTTTTCCCATACCAATTTTAGAATTTTTTTGTTCTAGTTCTGTGGAAAATGCCATTGATATTTTGATAAGGATTGTACTGAATCTGTAGATTGCCCTGGGTAGCATGGTCATTTTAACAATATTAATTCTTCCAATCCATTAATACGTATATCTGTCCATCTATTTGTGTTGTCTTCAGTTTCTTTCATCAGTGTCTTACAGTTTTCTGAGTACAAGTCTTTTTACCTCCTTAGTTAGATTTATTCCTAGGTATTTTATTTTTTTGATGTGATTGTAAATGAGGTTCTTTTCTCTTTCTGATAGTTTGTTGTTAGTGTACAGAAATGCAACAGATTTCTATATATTAATTTTGTTTCTGCAACTTTACCAAATTCATAGATGAGGTTTTTTGGTGGTGTCTTTAGGATTTTCTATGTATGGTATCATGTCATCTTCAAACAGTGACAGTTTTTTTGTTTGTTTTAATGAGAGCCCTGGGTCACACAGCTGTCTTCTTGCTATAACCTCACATGGCAGAAGGGACAAGGGAGTTCTCTGGGGTCTCTTTTGTAAGGGCACTAATCTCCCCCAAAGGCCCTACCTCCGAATACTATCACACTGGGGATTAGGTTTCAACAGACAGGTTTTATGGGGACACAAGCATTGGGTCAACCCAGCAGGAAGCTCGCAGGACAAAACAGCCATTCCTTTATATGTCCTCATCCTTTTAGCCCTGAAGCAGCCTGCCCTGGGAAGGGCATGATCTCAGGTGAGGCTGACCCTGAAGAAGCTGACAGTTGGAGACCATCTGCTGACTGCACAGCTCACAGCTGGGCAGCAAGTCTTTCCTTGAAGAGGGATCTGAATGGGACATCTCTGTGTCTACCAGAGTCTACCTCTCGAATAGTGACAGTTTTACTTCTTCCTTTCCAATTTGGATTCCTTTTATTTCTTTTTCTTTTCTGATTGCTGTGGCTGGGACTTCCAATACTATGTTGACTAAAAGTGGTGACAGTGAGCATCCTTGTCTTATTCCTGACCTTAGAGGAAATGCTTTTAGCTTTTCACCATTGAGCATGATGTTCAAGAGGCATAAACTCTTTGATGTAAACAACTTTATCAGTTTGTCCAGGTCTGTTTAATGTGCACACAAGGAAAATGCACTTGTTCTATAATTTCTTAAAAAACAGCAAGTAAGGAGTAGATGCAGTAGCTGTAGAAGGAAAGAGAATCAAAAGGTCCTTCTCTTCAGGGACTTTCAGATCATTGGAGAGTAGACAATTCCCTTCCTGCTCCTCCAAGCTTTGCCCTACAGACGGTGTTTTGTTCTCAGACCCACTCATGTCAAGGCTTATTTGGCCATTAGATTTCTCGTCTGTCAGATGCACAGGTTCCATTAGCATTGTTAGTGTCAAAATGTCTATTTTCAGCAAACGCTCTACTGGCAACCTTATCGGGATTAGACCCTTTGTCATATAGCTCGTACTCTGCTTTGCTCTTTCATCCTCCAAGAAGTCCAATAACTTCTACTTTACTTGGCTGTGTATTTCTACAAACTCTAATCCACACTTCTTTACTGGCGTAATTTTCAACCATGCCTCTTGTTTCCTCTTCATTCGATGGCTCTGATTTACCTATTTCACACAAAATTCCCCTTGTCTAGTTCTAAACTGTTAAGGCCAGCGACTTTAACAGAAGCAGGGCAATGCCCACTACCAGTCGTTATGCATAGTAAGCATTACAACCGCAGGTCATCTAGGCTGTCCTTGACCGGCCCTGTGCTCTGTTCTTCTAGTGACACTTTTGGAGATGTCAGTAAGGGGTGTTGATCTTGCAGAAGCCACCACCAGGACGATCAAACTCCAAGCCACTAGCAAGGAAAGCACTTCAAATGGGTGGTTACAACTTCAGGCATTTTGTCAAACAAAATGTTTAGCTTCAGTATAATGGTGGCAATTTTCACAGACATTTTAATCTCTTCCCACAATGCTCTCCACTGAATCAGATGATGAAATTGCCCATCCCAGGGTCTTCATCACTATTTTTGGCTCTGGAGAAATTTTGGAGCTCTCTTTGATGTTGGCAAGCCCATCTGCTTGTACTGGTATACAACGGCCTGAAAATCTTCTCTTTTTCCTGATAAACGTTCACGTTCTGAGTATCCAGTCCTTACCAGCTGACCCTGGCAGCATTTCTCTAGCATGAAACTGATTAGCTCTGCACTTTTTTTTTAATGGCCTTAACCTCACTAACGCTAACGGGCATCACAATTCTCCCTGGAGACTTGTGTCCACAGGCAAGAGCTGTGTTATCATTTCACACCCCTGAGTCCTCTTCCAGACCACATTCATTTTCTTTAGGTTGCCCTCTGGACCCTTGGTTCTGTGTTAGTGTCCCTAGAATTAGAAAGAATGCAGTTTGATGAGTCGCAGGCTTTAACCGATTTATTTTAACTCGATTTCTTTGGTGAGGACTTGCTCTCTAATTTTCAGAAGTGTACCTGGGGATTATTTGGGGAAGAATCTAATCTATTGTTTGGGGTATCGTCTGATCTAGTTTGTCTCTGGTTCTCTTTTAATGAAGAAAGCGGGTACAGGAAGTAGGCTAAACCAGATGTCACGACGTTATGTTCTCTTTTGCAGTTTATACTGGGAAAAATTGTCAAGGTTTTCATATTTGGGGGGATAAGCTTTAAACAACCCCTGCACCCAGAACTGTGGTCCGTAGACATGTTGGGGGCCTGCTGGGGCCCGGGAGCTCACTCATGTCCCGTCTGCGTTCAGAACATGACGAATACGGTGGTGAGGACCACGCTGAGGAACGACCTGTCCCCAGAGGGCATCATCCATCACCTGAAGATCCTGAGCCCTATCCACTGCGCCTTCCAGAATGACCTCCTGACGTCATCGGGCTACACCCCGGAGTGGGGGTAAGTGCAGAGGCGTCTCCCCAATTCCCTGCAGCTCACGTTCCTCCCAGCACCATCACTTGGGGGTTTCTTTAGGGTTTTAATCACTTGAGGACCCTTCTGAGAGACTGAACATACCAAAGGCAGTGGCCAAGACTTGATTAATAACTGGCAGCTTCCCTAGATTTGTCCCCATCTCCAGTCTAGAGCCAACCAGGGAAAGCGACACCTGTTCCCCTAGCCAGTCACGTAGGACGCCCCATCAGGGCACGCCTCTCTCCCCCTTTCCCCTGTGAAGCTCACCCCTCCTCTGCCTGCCTTTGAGTCTCCACCAAACTCTAGTGACCGGGGCTGACCCCAGCTCTAGCCAGCTCAAAAAACAATAGCCTTTCTTTTCTTATTCTCATTTGGGTGGTCTTCTTTTAATTCCATCTTTCTTTGGAGTATTTTGGGGAGAAATGGGAACAGGAGGGTCACAGAAGCAGACCCCAGCCCGCAAACGCTCCCTCTTGCAGGGTTTACACCGTCATCGAGGACCTCCATGGCGCTGGAAGTTTTGTCACCGAAATGCAGTTATTTATTGGAGACTCTCCTATTCCTCAAAATTATACCGTGTCTGCCAGTGATGACGTCAAGATTGAAGTAGGGCTCTATAAACAGAAAAGCAACCTCAAGGTGGTCCTGACCGAGTGCTGGGCAACACCATCCAGCAATGCCAGGGACCCGGTCATGTTTGGCTTCATTAACAACAGGTAGGGGCACCCACCCCCTCTGTGTAGCCTTCTTTGGACCCTCTGAATTTCCAGACACGCATGGATGCAGACCCGGGTTTTAGGTGACGCCCTCAGGAGAGCCTCCTCTTGGGAACCAGAGATCTAGCCATCCTTGCCTTCTTGTATCCTAGTGGGGATGCTCCGTGTGCACTCAGGTGCACGGTAAGGAAACTCACCTGGGAACAAGGACAGGAGGGCCCGTTTAGAACTAATGAGTCGCTTTGTCTCTTCCCAGCTGCCCTATCCCCAACACACACACGAATGTGATTGAGAACGGGAACTCCAACAAGGCCCAGTTTAAGCTGAAAATCTTTTCCTTCATCAACAACTCCATAGTCTATCTGCACTGCAAACTCCGCATCTGCATGGAATCCCCCGGAACCACATGCAAAATAGTAGGTGTTTTGCTGTTCTAAACCTCTGGACTCACCCTCTTTGTTATGAGGAGGGTTGCTCTGTGATCGGAAGCCCAGGGCCTGGGCATTTCTGGGGCCAGACTTCAGGGAGGAGGTGCTGGGCCCTGCAGACTTGGCCCTTAAAAGATATGAAATGAGGTTTTAATGGTGGACAGTCCTGGGTGAGGACCAGTGTCGCTGGGGGGCTAACTTGAGTCCTTCCTTAGACCATACCATTCCACTGGCCATCACATCAGACCTTCCTTGTCATGGTGCTGTCATGCTTCTCCTTCGAGGTGATCGAATGCATACTTAGGTGTAAAAATGTTATTTTAATCTGAAATTATTTTTAGCAAGTCGGTGGCACACTGCTGAATCCTAGCCACTAGGTTATTTCATCAGGTTTTTGTTCTTTCCCGTTCAGCGTTTATGCTGGGATTATGAATAACTTTACATTCTCATTTCCTCAGAACTTTGAATTTGAAATGTGCTTTGCACTTCTGGGTTGGAGAGTTATTCTTCATCCACAGACAAGTATGTGAAGTGACTGTCATGTGTCACCTGTGGCTGGGGAAGGCATGGAGGGCTCTGTTGGCCTTTGCTTCAGCAACCGCATATTTCTCTCTCCTTTGGGGACACGTTTGTTCCTGTGCTCCTTACAAAAGTTGGGCAGTTTTCCTGGGTGATCAGGGCCAGCCATCAGTCAGGATGCACAGCAGAAGAAATCCAGTGAGCCCTGATTTTGCTGTCACTTTTTCTCAAATAGCAGGTCTACTGGAAAGGAACACAGACTCCTGGTGCCTGCCCGCTGAGGGGCTCCGAGCCTGCATCAGCCCCTTAGAAACCCTAGGGTGTTAATGACCATGACAGCTTTGACAGGGAGCGGCCGGTTCTCAAATTCTCTACACTATGAGCTTCACGTATTTCTTTCCAAGCTCCTCTAGGATGGGTGTTGTATTGGTTTCCTGCGGCTGCTGTAACGAAGTACCGCAGGCTGGGCAGCTTAAATAACATAAATCTATCCTCGCACAGTCTGGAGGCTGGAAGTCCGAGATCAAGGTGTCGTCGGCTGGGCTGTTCCTTGTGAGGCTGTGGGAGAATCTGTTCCAGGTCCAGCTCCCTGACTGATTGATGGCACCTTCTCCCTGTGTCTTCACATGTCTTCCCTCTGTGCATATCTGTGTCTGTGTTCAAATGTCCTCTTTTTGCAAGAACACAGTCCTATTGGATTAGGGCCACCCTACTGACCTCATCTTAACGCGATCATCTGCAAAGGCCCTATTTCCAAATAAGGTCACGTCCACAGGTACTGAGGTTAGGACTGCAACATCTTTTGGGGGACACGATGCACCCCATAGCAGGTGTATGGTAGACAGATTCTATCATGTCATTGAAACTTTTCATCAGGCCCAGGTGTTAAAAGGAGCAGGTGTCTGCCGCGGGCTGTGGAGAACAAAGGGTGACTCTGAGACGATGCCCCCAGGGGCCAAGGGGCCAGAGCTGGAAACTGGAGACAGCACAGGGGGCTACATCTTGCTTCCTCCAACCCTCCTGCTGCCCAGCCCTCCCCCATCCAGTTGGGCACCCTGCCTGCACAGCCCCGAGGCCCAGGTGGTCCAGCCTCCCCCTTCCTCCTTCTCCCCTGACCAAGCTCATCCATTGTGACTTGACGTTTCTGGCAGGAAAGAACATGTACGAATCAGAGGATCAACCCTGATAGTGGATGCATTTCTCATAAACATTGTTCAGCTAATTTGTACTTCTTCTCCTTTTAAAATTACAGAACTGTGACGACTTTAGGTCGCTGAGAAATGGCGAGCCCTCTGCAACGCACCAGATGTCCTGGGGACCCCTGATTCGGTCCGAAGGTGAGCTGGTGACTTGGTTTAGACAACTAAACTTGGGTATTGATTCAGAAACTGCTAGCTGTCCCCAAATATCTGTTCTCTTCTCCTTCCATGGTAATAGAACCCCCAGTTTTTAGGGGACAGGTGGCTGCCAGGAATAAACACTATAATTCCCAACTGACCTTATAGCAAGAGTGGCCATATGGGTGAGCTCTGGCTAATGAGATGCAAAAGAGAGTGTCAAGTGACAACTTTTTTTTTAACATCTTTACTGGAGTGTAATTGCTTTACAATGGTGTGTTAGTTTCTGCTGTATAACAAAGTGAATCAGCTATACATATACATATATCCCCGTATCTCCTCCCTCTTGCGTCTCCCTCCCTCCCTCCCACCCCTCTAGGTGGTCACAAAGCACTGTGTGCCTGCCTTATAAACATCCGGTACCCACCCGGCTGCCTGACATTCAGGGGAGGCGGCTGCAGGCAGCTGCCATCTGGGGGCATGAGCACCGTGGAGGCGGGAGCCGGGAGCCCCAGGACACCGTGGAGCGAAGCTGCAGGGCCAGGCCTGGGCTCTGACCTCCGATGTTTATGCCAGAAAGAAATAAGCTTCCATTTTCCTTGTCGCTGCTTTTTTGGGTTTTTCTCTTCCTTTCGGCTAAACCTAATCCCAGTTGACTTTCCTTTTTTATTGTTTTTCTTCCTAACTTGGATGGCCCTCCTTGCCTCTCTATTTTCCCATACAGGAACTTCCGGGTTTTGGATGCAGGGTGTAAACCGGGATGGGTGTGCTAACCAGGGCTTGGGAAGCGGGCCTCTCACTGTTGTGGCCTCTCCCATTGCGGAGCACAGGCTCTGGACGCGCAGGCTCAGCAGTCACGGCTCACGGGCCCAGCCGCTCCGCGGCATGTGGGATCTTCCCGGACCGGGGCACGAACCCGCAGCCCCTGCATCGGCAGGCGGACTCTCAACCACTGCGCCACCAGGGAAGCCCCAAGGGAGGTCTTCTTAGCCAGTGATATTCAACTGCTGGTTCTCATGCAGAGGATTTTGGAAATGAAAACAAAAGTCCCAGGTCCCAGGCCATGCCCCAGGCCAACCAACTCAATGTCTCTGGAGCTGGATTCCAGGCCCTGGTGTTTGCACCGGTCCTCGGATGATCGCTGGCCTGGGTCCTGGGACAATGTGCTTTTCCTATCCTCTTCATTGTCTTAAATGGCTGAGAACTGATGGATCTAATATGAAAGAGAATGTATGTGAATTGCATTCTTATTTATAGAAACAGAACTTCTATTTATTCATAGATATTACAGATAATGTCAAAACCAGAGTGGAAAAAACACTGGGTTTGGAGTCAGGAGGGCTGTGTTTAAATATAGGCTCTCATACTTCTGAGCTGTGTGCTCTTAGGAATATTCCTGAGTCTTCTGAGTCCCGTCCAGCCAGCCATCATTCCTCCATCCATCCACTCACCTACCCACTTATTCATTATCTCCTCTAACTACTGTATGCCAGGCTCTGTGCTTTTTCTCTACATCATAGGAGTTATTACAACAGTCCTACATACCTGGCCAATAAGATTACAGTAAATAAAAATCCTCTGTGAGGCTAAAATTTGTGATGCAGGAGCTAGGTTGCCTGGAGACAAAACTTGGGTCTGACTTTGGGCATGCTGCCTTTGCCTCATTTGCCTCATCTGTAAAATGGGGACAACAATAATGATGATGGTAATTCCTAGTTCATACAGTGCCTTGTCCGTAGCAATTACTGGTAAGTGTTATTTATTATCCTTCCTAACCGGTAGTGCACTTCACTAACACAACCATTGCAGAGAACCCCAAACACAGTAAGGGTGTAGACGGTCAAGCTCAATGACAAGGATTATAATTATTCATTTTGTTCATCATTCTTTCTCATTGTATTATTAGCTTTTCTGCTTCATAACTGTGTCATACAAATATACAGAAACATCATTTAGAAACTTGGAATCTCTCAGCTGGTAGGCAGGTGATTACATTTTAATAGTGTGTAGTAACAGAAATACTGCTGGAGGCACAGAGTGAAAAGAGGCTGGCAGACAAGTACCTCCGGGATTTTATCTCTGCCCCTCCCACTGGGCACCCATGACCTGTCCCCTGCTATCACATCACTTCTACTCTGGGGAAGAATGAGAACTCTGGGAGATCTCAGGGAACATGTCCAAGCTCACACAGCTATCACCTGGACAAGCTGGGCCTCTCCCAGAAGTTCCAGCCTTTTCCTAACCCACCCACCCTTGGTCTCCAGGGGCTGCCCTGGCTTCCTTTCCAGGCATCAGTCCACCCCAGCCTTCACACCACGGGTGTTAGTTTTCTGGGGCTAGTGACACAGGAAACTAAGAATCACAAACCGGGTGGCTTAAAAGAACAGAAACTACTCTCTCAGAGTCTGGAGACCCAAGTCCAAGGTCATGGCGTGGGCGGGGCTGGTTCCTTCCGAAGTCCCTGAGGGAGAGTCCGTTCCAGGCCTCTCTCCCAGCTTCTGGTGGTTCTGGTCTGGCAGCCTTGGCTTGTGGTTGCATCCCTCCAGCCTCTGCCTCTGTATCCCATGGCTTTTCCTGAAGGTCTCTGTCTTCTTACAAGGACACCAGTCGTTGAATTCGGGACCTCTTCTGCTTGAGTATAACTTAACTAAAGATGTCTGCAATGACCCTATTTCCAAATAAGGTCGCATTCTCAGGCACTGGGGGTTAGGACTCAACATACGTGTTTTGGAGGGATACACTTCAACACATAACACTGTGTGTTGGCAATTTTAAGGCAGCATCCAACTGGTAATCGTTTCTGAATCTGTGCTACCAACAAATCATATATCGGCACTGTAATTTTTGCACTTCATTTTTGGAAATCATCCGTGGCCATTTGCTTTATAGAGAACATTATTTCTCACTCATTAGAGCTTTTTTGTGTGAAGAGGTAGAGAATGTTTGAGATTAATGTCCGTGGGATCCTGAAATGTCCCAGTGGGAAGGGTTTGGAACAATTATCGAAGTGAGGGGCCTGGGTGCCCCCAGAGAACAGCTGAGCTGGACCTCAGACCTCTGGAAGGACCTGGACCCTCTGCAAGGGGCCGGGGTTATACGTACCCTGCTCCTGGGTTATTTGCGTGCCAGGAGGTCCTCCATCACTTTCCCTCACCAAGATGTGTCCCCTTCACAAGAGCAGCGATAGGCTAGTGTCTTTGTGAAAAGGTTGATCATGTGCGTCACCGCCGTGATATCACAGCAGCCCTGCTCCTGCTATCCTGGGGGACGACCAGTGTCTTTCATTTAAGCATCTCGTCTATCATGGACTGACAGGTGGTTACTATGTTTAAGGAAATACCCCCAGTGATGACGCGGGTTGCATTGCGACACAGGCTCCCTCTCTAGTTGTAAGCATCTCTCCTGGACCAGTAACCATTCCTGGACCATGGTAACCAGTGGACGGCACTGGCCTGTGGACCCCACTCGGAGCAGCTCTGAGTCAGTGGCCAGTGAAGAGTGCTCGGCTGCAGGGAACAGAAACCCAGCTGGAGAGGCAGCGACCGAACATGTTCGCTCATCTCTGTAGCTGCCAGTCTGGGGCTGGGGCTGGGCTCCACGGGGCCAACAAGGGGGCCTCTTCTGCCTTTCTGCTCCAGCATCCTCAGGGCAGACAGCCCCCCTTGTGCTCACAAGTTGGTCCCCTACGTGAGGCACAGGAGGAAGGGGAAGGGTTCACTGTAGCACCCACTGGAGGATGGATTTAAGATCCAGCCATGAAGGGGTTGTCAGGAAGCTGGTGCCCCAGAGTCTGGAGACCTCAGGTTCCTTGGGAGGTTGCAGCCGCTCCAGCAACTGTCCCCAGTATCCCTATCCCAGTGTGGTCCTCCCTCTGGAGGAGGGGGTTGCCCGGTTCCAGCTGGCCCACCATCCAGGCAGTCGGGTGGGAGCCTCTTCTAGGCCATTGCTGAATCACTTTGGTGTCTGCACTCGTCTGATCCATGACTGGGAGACCTGGAGCAGCGGCCACTTCCGGAAACAGCCCCAGAAATGGAAAACGGGGTCTCCAGTGTCCCTTATTGCCCAGGAATGCTTTCCTACCCAGACCTTTCTGATAAGCTCCTGTGGTGAAATTGAGATAAAATTCACCTAATATAAAGTTAACTGTTTTAAAATAAATAATTGGGCAGAATTCAGCACCTTCACCACCCTTCTCTAGCTTCAAAACATTTTCATCACCCGAAGCAGCTCCGTGCCCACAGGAGGGAGTGACTCCGCAGCCCTTCCCCTGCCCCTGAAACTACCTGGCTTGGCTTCCTGTCTCTGGTCTCCCTAGAAACAGGGTCACACGACAACGTGTGGTCCTTGGAGACCGATGCCTGTCACTCGGCACAATGGGTGTTTTCCAGGCTCATCCATGTCATAACCTGTGGCCGACTCTCGTGCCTTTTATGGCCGAATATTATTCCACTGGGTGGATGGACCACGTGTTGTTTATTCATTCGTCCTTTGATGGATTTGGGGGCTGCTTCCCCCTTTCGGCTGTGCTGGATATGCTGCTATGTGGCCGCGTGTATGAGTGTTTATTGAGTCCCTGTGTTCAGCAGTTTGGGGTCCAGGCTCTCCTGTGCTTTCCTGTCCCTGAGTGTGGGGAAGGCCAGCTTCCCGGTGCTGTGCAGTGTGTGGGCACCGTGTGTCTCTGTGCAGGGCACGCTGAGCGCTCTGCCCCGACCTGGAGATCCTGGGGCTCCCGCATGGCCTCCTTCCTCTTGGCCAGTGATTATCCGGAACGTGGGCAGGCAGACCTGTCCTGGCTGCTGTGCTCTCCCGGGCTTGGGGCGGGGGCACGGGCACGCTGAACGTCTGATGCGTGAGAGCTTGTTCCATCGCGGGTGCGTCCCGTCCCGAGCCCTCCATCCAGGGGCAATGCCGGGACCCCGCTGCGACCAGGCCGAGCTGCTTTGGGCAGACCACCCACCTGCGCCTGTTTCATCCCTGCAGGAGAACCTCCAGCTGCAAAGCCGGGACTGCGAGCCAGTTACCTGGTCCTCACGCTGGTGGCTGCCTTTGCCTTGGTGGCGGGGCCAGCTGCCCTTCTCATCATGCGCTACCAGAGAACGACAGGAAAATACAACCTCAAAACCCAGTCCGACAACTTCAGCTACCAGGTGTTCCACGAATAAGGAGCCCGGCTGCCCGCAGGTGGGTGAGGAGGGAGGCCCGTCTCGTCTGAGGCACCAGCCCTGCCTTTGCCGCCGAGGTGCCTGCACAGTGCGTCCCGCGGGGTTTGGCAAAGGGTAGATTTGTGGGTTTCGGCGGTTCATGCCTGGGATACTGTGATTTATAATCAGGAATATATACTTGGTCTTCACCCACTGCTCCTGGCACAGAGCTCCTGAAACCCTTGGAATTTCCTAAGTGCTGAGGGCGGTAAAGGTGTTTTTGTTATATTAGTGAGGTGACCTTTGGCCTGTGCCTTAGAATGGGGGCCGGTTGCTGGGAGAGACTGCGGCGTGATTAGAGGGCTAGATGTGCTCTGCTGAGGCTCCAGATAGGGGGCGAACAGCAGTAACTTCAGTTCAACTTTCCTCCAATAATAACGATAACAGCTGCCTGGCGGGGTGCCTTCCAGTCTGGGTGGGGGCCCGCCAGGTTTGGTCACGAAGACCCTCCCACTTCCCCATCCTATTCCATCCTGCCCCCGTCGGGGGTCCTGTCACGTGGACACGCCCCACAGTGGCTGGCCCAGGTCCCTGTTTCCTGCCTGGGTCGGCAGCGTCCCCCGCTGGGCCACCTTCCCCGCGTTCAGCTCTTCATTCTCTCGAGATAACGGACCTTTGATACAACTCCTCAAAGTGTGGCAGTTCCTGGCTTCATCCCTTAAATGAGGAGAGGGGGCTCAGAGATCTCAAGTGAATCACCCCCATCACACAGCAGAGGCGGGTTACAGCGCACTTCCCCACAAGGCAACGTCCCTTTCTGGGTGACTTCAGCGTCGTCAGAGAAAATGTCACCTCCTTCAGGGGCTGGTCCTGCAGACACTGGAAACGTGATGTCTTCACCCTGTCTCAGCCCCCTTTGCTCCGAGGACCCAAGAGCTCACGTGATTCCAGGGCCTCGGAGCCCTTACAGCCTGGATGGGGAGGGTTGGACCAGGGCCACTCACCTCCCTGCATAGAATCGCAAGAGAATTTCAGCAACTTTTACTTAATATTTAGAAAATGAATTCCAACAAGGAGGCCAACACTTGTCCTGGAGAATTTCTAAGGAAATCTTGTGTGTTGGTGCCTCAGCCGTGCTGGATGGCCCCCTCCTCGAAATTAAAACACTACAGGGAAAATTGGTCCCTTTTCTTTTCTTATTCTCCTGAGACTTCTGTCTTCCAAAGTAAAAAATATCTATATCTGGTTCTCAAGTTCCTGAAAAAATCTGCTTTTTGAAAATCTCAAACAAATAAACATCCCCAAGGTTGGCAGTTGGTACAACCCCACTAGGTGATGAGCCCCATATCTGGGTGGGTGGTCCACAGATAGCACAAAGGCACAGAGCCCCGAGGGCGTGGCCGTCTGGCTCAGGTGTGTGTACCTGTCTCACCTGACTGCTGACCTGCGGGAGCTGCACTCACCGGAGACCGGGGTTCCTGTGCCTCCTGGGATTCGCTGCCCTTTTATTTGGGCTCAGTCTCTCACCATTCGGCAAGCACAGATGTCATGTCCTGGGGGTTGGCGGTAACCTCCGCGACCCACTCTGGGCTTTCCAGCATCAACCCCACCTCTCCTGCTGCAGACTGACGCAGGCAGTCTCCTTCCCCACACAGGTAGCCGTGAATCAAGCTCCAGTCTCCACTCAGGCGTCGATGGCAGCCTGCCCTGTCCCTCATCCAGAGCCTGGATGAGCTCCAGAAGTGGTGGAAACACAGCCTCTGCCTGCCCCCAGGAGGCCCGTCCTCTGCCCGGGTCCCAGACAAGGCAGCACCAGGTGGGCGAGCGGAGCTGGTGGAGAAGCAGGCCAGGAGCTGAATGCCCCAAGCCTCAGACACAGGGGTCTTCGAACCAAGCTCGAACGCAGCTCTGCCGTCACGCCATCGCCTCCACCACACAGAGCTCCCAGGCCCCTCACCACCCTAAGCGGTCCAGGCGGCCCTTCCTGGCTTTGCTCACCATCGACATCTATCACCTACCACCCACCCCTCCATCCATCCATTTGACCCTCTGTCAAATACATAACATTTCACATTTTCGAAACTATTGGACAGTGTAGTTGAAGTTCTTTTTAAAATAGGTGAGTCATTGAAAATGGGTCATTTGTAGAGACGTGGATGGACCTAGAGACTGCCATACAGAGTAAGTCAGAAAGAGAAAAACAAATATTGCAAATTAATGCATATATGTGGAATCTAGAAGAATGGTACAGATGAACCGGTTTGCAAGGCAGAAATAGAGACACAGATGTAGAGAATAAACGTATGGACACCAAGGGGGAAAAGCGGGGGTGGGCCGGTGGTGGTGGGATGAATTGGGAGATTGGGATTGAACATGTATACACTAATATGTATAAAATAGATAACTAATAAGAACCTGCTGTATAAAAAAATACAATTAGATAAAAAATAAAAATAGGTGAGTCATAAAAATACTGCCAATGTGATTTTTAGTAGACATATATACTCGTTAACTTTTTTTTTTTTTTTTTTTTTTTTTGCGGTTCGCGGGCCTCTCACTGCTGTGGCCTCTCCCGTTGCAGAGCACAGGCTCCGGACGCGCAGGCTCAGTGGCCATGGCTCACGGGCCCAGCCGCTCCGCGGCATGTGGGATCTTCCCGGACCGGGGCACGAACACGCGTCCCCTGCATCAGCAGGCGGACTCTCAACCACTGCGCCACCAGGGAAGCCCTGTACTCTTTAACTTTTGTCCTGCATTACAAGGATATTGTTTTTATTTACACAGCAGTGACTCAAAAGGCACTCTATTAATACGAAAATTTTTATAGCAAGTCGAAGTAACATTATATATATCCTTATTTTATATTGTTCCAAGCACTTTCACAGATATTAAAATAAATAATTTTACCAGGGGTGAGGCACTATTTACCCACTGCATAATGGGAAACCGGAGAAGGAATGGGTGAGCTATTTACATAAGTTTACAAAATGAGTTCATGAGGAAATAGGTGTAGAATCTAAGTATTTTAGTCTAGAAATTTCTTCATTACACCATGCTAACTGGTAATGCTTTTCACTTTATTTAAAGCAAATGGAATTGTATTTGATACCTAACACCTGAGAGGATAGTGTTTTTCCATGATGAACTTAGACAGAATTATATCTAACAGGGTTTTAGTATTTTTTTTTCATTTCTCAAGCTTTTATTTTATTAAAAAGAATTTTTTAATAGATCTTTGTTGGAGTATAATTGCTTCACAATACTGTGTTAGTTTCTGCTGTATAACAAAGTGAATCAGCTATACATATATGTATATCCCCATATCCCCTCCCTCTTGCGTCTCCCTCCCACCCTCCCTATCCCACCCCTCTAGGTGGTCGCAAAGCACCGAGCTGATCTCCCTGTGCTAGGTGGCTGCTTCCCACTAGCTATCTATTTTAAATTCGGTAGTGTATATATGTCGATGCTACTCTCAGTTCGCCCCAGCTTCCCCCTCCAATCCAATATCCTCAAGTCCATTCTCTATATCTCTTTATTCCTGCCCTGCAACTAGGTTCAACAGAACTTTTTTTTTTTTTTTAGATTCCATATATATGTGTTAGCATACGGTATTTGTTTTTCGCTTTCTGACTTACTTCACTCTGTATGACAGACTCTATGTCCATCCAACTTACTACAAATAACTCAGTTTCGTTTCTTTTTATGGCTGAGTAATATTCCATTGTATGTATGTGCCACATCTTCTTTATCCATTCATCTATCGATGGACATTTACATTGGTTCCATGTCCTGGCTATTGTAAATAGTGCTGCAATGAACATTGTGGTACATGTCTCTTTTTGAGTTATAGTTTTCTCAGGGTATATGCCCAGTAGTGGGATTGCTAGGTCATATGGTAGTTCTATTTTTAGTTTTTTAAGGACCTCCATACTGTTTTCCATAGTGGTTGTATCAATTTACATTCCCACCAGCAGTGCAGGAGGGTTCCCTTTTCACCACACTCTTTCCAGCATTTACTGTTTCTAGATTTTTTGTTAATGGCCATTCTGACCAATGTCAGGTGATACCTCATTGTAGTTTTGATTTGCATTTCTCTAATAATTTGTGATGTTGAGCATCTTTTCATGTGCCTCTTGGCCACCTGTATGTCTTCCTTGATGAAATGTCTATTTAGGTCTTCTGCCCATTTTTTAACTGGATTGGTTGTTTTATTGATATTGAGCTGCATAAGCTGTTTGCATATTTTGGAGATTAATCCTTTTTCTGTTGTTTTATTTGCAAATATTTTCTCCCATTCTGAGGGTTGTCTTTTTGTCTTGTTTATGGTTTCCTTTGCTGTGCAAAAGCTTTTAAGTTCAATTAAGTCCCATTTGTTTATTTTTGTTTTTATTTCTGTTACTCTAGGAGGTGGGTCAAAAAAGATCTTGCTGTGGTTTATGTCAAAGAGTGTTTTTCCTATGTTTTCCCCTAAGAGTTTTATAGTGTCTGGTCTTACATATAAGTCTTTAATCTATTTGGAGTTTATTTTTGTGTATGGTGTTAGGTAGTGTTCTAATTTCATTCTTTTACATGTAGCTGTCCAGTTTTCCTAGCACCACTTATTGAAGAGGCTGTCTTTTCTCCATTGTATGTTCTTGCCTCCTTTGTCATAAATTAGGTGCCCATAGGTGTGTGGGTTTATCTCTGGGCTTTCTATCCTGTGCCATTGATCTATATTTCTGTTTTTGTGCCAGTACCATACTGTCTTGATTACTGTAGCTTTATGGTATAGTTTGAAGTTGGGGAGTCTGATTCCTCCAACTCTGTTTTCCTTTCCCAAGATTGCTTTGGCTATTCAGGGTCTTTTGTGTTTCCGTACAAATTGTGAAGTTTTTTGTTCTGGTTCTGTGAAAAATGCCATTGGTAGTTTGATAGGGATTGCATTGAATCAGTAGATTGCTTTGGGTAGTAGAGTGATTTTCACAATATTGATTCTTCCAATCCAAGAACATGTATATTTCTCCATCTGTTTATGTCATCTTTGATTTCTTTCATCAGTGTTTCATAGTTTTCTGAGTACAAGTCTTTCACCTCCTTAGGCAGGTTTATTCCTAGGTATATTATTCTTTTTGTTGCAATGGTAAATGGGAGTGTTTCCTTAATTTCTCTTTCTGAGTTTTCATTGTTGGGGTATAGGAATGCCAGAGATTTCTGTGCATTAATTTTGTATCCTGCAACCTTACCAAATTCATTGATTAGCTCTAGTAGTTTTCTGGTGACATCTTTAGGATTTTCTACGTATAATATCATGTCATTGGCAAACAGTGACAGTTTTCATTCTTCTTTTCCAATTTGTATTCCTTTTGTTTCTTTTTCTTCTCTGACTGCTGTGGCTAGGACTTCCAAAACTATGTTGAATAATCGTGGCAAGAGTGGACATCCTTGTCTTGTTCCTGATCTTAGTGGAAATGTTTTCAGGTTTTCACCATTGAGTATGATGCTTGTTGTGGGTTTGTCATATATGGCCTTTATTATGTTGAGGTAGGTTCCCTCTATGCTAATTTTCTGGAGAGTTTTTATCATAAACGGGTGTTGAATTTTGTCAAAAGCTTTTTCTGCATCTATTGAGATGATCATATGTTTTTTCTCCTTCAATTTGTTAATATGGTGTATCACGTTGATTGATTTGCGTATATTGAAGAACCCCTGAATCCCTGGGATAAACCCCACTTGATCATGGTGGATGATCCTTTTAATGTGCTGTTGGATTCTGTTTGCTAGTATTTTGTTCAGGATTTTTGCGTCTATGTTCATCAGTGATATTGGTCTATAATTTTCTTTTTTTGTGATATCGTTTTCTGGTTTTGGTATCAGGGTGATTTTGGCTTCATAGAATGAATTTGGGAGTATATCTCCCTCTGCAATTTTTTGGAAGAGTTTGAGAAGGATAGGTGTTAGCTCTTCTCTAAATGTTTAATAGAATTCGCCTGTGAAGCCATCTGGTCCTGGACTTTTGTCTGTTGGAAGGTTTTTAATTACAGTTTCAGTTTCATTACTTGTGATAGGTCTGTTTATATTTTCTAATTCTTCCTGGTTCAGTCTTGGAAAGTTGTACCTTTCCAAGAATTTGTCCATTTCTTTGTGGCTGTCCATTTTATTGGCATATAGTTGTTTGTAGTAGTCTCTTATAATCCTTTGTATTTCTGCAGTGTCAGTTGTGATTTCTCCTTTTTCATTTCTAATTTTATTGATTTGCGTCCTCCCCCTTTTTTTCTTGATGAGTCTGGCTAAGGGTTTATCAATTTTGTTTATCTTCTCAAAGAACCAGCTTTTAGTTTTATTGATCCTTGCTACTGTTTCCTTCATTTCTATTTCATTTATTTCTGATCTGATCTTTATGATTTCTTTCCTTCTACTGACTTTGGGTTTTCTTTATTCTTCTTTCTCTAGTTGTTTTAAGTGTAGGGTTAGATTGTTTACTTGAGATTTTTCTTGTTTCTTGAGGTGAGATTGAATTGCTATAAACTTTCCTCTTAGAACTGCTTTTGCTGCATCCCATAGATTTTGGGTCATCATGTTTTTGTTGTCATTTGTTTCTATGTATTTTTTAAATTTCTTCTTTGATTTCTTCAGTGATCTCTTGGTTATTTAGTAGCACATTGTTTAGCCTCCATGTATTTCTGTTTTACAGTTTTGTTCCTGTAACTGATTTCCAATCTCATAACGTTGTGGTCAGAAAAGATGCTTCATGTGATTTCAATTTTCTTAAATTTTCCAAGGCTTGATTTGTGACCCAAGATGTGATCTACCCTGGAGAATGTTCCATGTGTGCTTGAGAAGAAAGTGTATCCTGCCACTTTTGAGTGGAATGCTCTATAAATATCAATTAAATCTTTCTGGTCTACTGTGTCATTTAAAGCTTGTGTTTCCTCATTTATTTTCTGTTTGGATGATCTGTCCATTGGTGTCAGTGGGGTGTTAAAGTCCCCTACTATTATTGTGTTACTGTCGATTTCTCCTTTCATGGTTGTTAGCATTTACCTTATGTATTGAGGTGCTCCTATGTTGGGTGCATAAACATTTATAATTGTTACATCTTCTTCTTGCATTGATCCTTTGATCATTATGTAGTGTCCCTCCTTATCTCTTGTAACAGTCTTTATTTTAAAGTCTCTTTTACCTGATATGAGAGTTGCTACTCCAGCTTTTTTTTGATTTCCATCTTCATGGAATATCTTTTTCCATCCCCTCACTTTCACTCTGTATGTGTCCCTAGGTCTGAAGTTGGTCTCTTGTAGACAGCAGATATATGGGTCTTGTTTTTGTATCCATTCAGCCTGTCTGTGTCTTTTGGTTGGGGCATTTAATCCATTTATATTCAAGGTTATTATTGATAGGTATGTTCCTATTACCATTTTCTTAATTGTTTTGGGTTTGTTTTTGTGGGTCTTTTTCTTCTCTTGTGTTTCCTGCCAAGAGAAGTTTCTTTAGCATTTGTTGTAAAGCTGGTTTGGTGGTGCTGAATTGTCTTAGCTTTTGCTTTTCTAAAAATCTTTTGACTTCTCCATCAAATCTGAATGAGATCCTTGTTGGGTAGAGTAATCTTGGTTGTAGGTTTTTCTCCTTCATCACTTTAAGTGTATCCTGCCACTCCCTTCTGGCCTGCAGAGTTTCTGTGGAAAAATCAGCTGATAACCTTATGGGGATTCCCTTGTGTGTTATTTGTTGTTTTTCCCTTGCTGCTTTTAATATGTTTTCTTTGTTAGTTTGATTAATATGTGTCTTGGTGTGTTTTTCCTGGGGTTTATCCTGTATGGGACTCTCTGTGCTTGCTGGACTTGGATGACTATTTCCTTTTCCATGTTAGGGAAGTTTTCCACTATAATCTCTTCAAATATTTTCTCAGACCCTTTCTTTTTCCCTTCTTCTTCTGGGACCCCTATAATTTGAATGTTGGTGCATTTAGTGTTGTCCCAGAGATTGTCTTCAATTCTTTTCATTCTCTTTTCTTTGTTCTGCTCCTCAGCAGTTATTTCCACCATTTTGTCTTCCAGCTCACGTATTCATTCTTCTGCCCCAGTTATTCTGTTATTGATTCCTTCTAGTGTATTTTTCATTTCAGTTATTGTGTTGTCCCTCTCTGTTTGTTTGTTCTTTAGTTCTTCTAGGTCTTTGTTAAACATTTCTTGTATTTTCTCAATCTGTGCCTCCATTCTATTTCTGAGATTCTGGGTCATCTTTACTATCATTCCTCTGAATTCTTTTTCAGGTAGATTGCCTATTTCCTCTTCATTTATTTGGTCTTGGAGGTTTTTACGTTGCTGCTTCATCTGTGACATAATTTTTTGCCATCTCATTTTATTTTTTTATTTTATGGGGGGATTGTGTTCCTGTGTTACTGGTTGTTTCGCCTGAGGCTTCCAACACTGGAGTTTGTAGGCTGTTGGGTAGAGCTGGGTCTTAGTGCTGAGATGAGGTACTCTGAGACCTCACTCTGATGAATATTCCCTGGGCTCTGGGTTTCCCTGTTAGTTCAGTGGTTCGGACTTGGAGCTCCCACCACAGGAGCTTTGGCCCAACCCCGGGCTCATGAACCAAGATCCCACAAGCCACGTGGGGTGGCCAAAAAGAAAAAAAAAAAAAGAACAATAACAAAGTAAAAAATAAAATTAGACTAGGAAACTAACAGATATGTTAGAATATGAAAATAAAAATATAGATGAATCAACAACTAGAAGGTACATCAGTACCACAATAATAAAAAAGGGAAGGAGGGGGCTCCCCTGGTGGTGCAGTGGTTGAGAGTCCACCTGCCGATGCAGGGGACACAGGTTCGTGCCCCGGTCTGGGAGGATCCCACATGCCGCAGAGCGGCTGGGCCCGTGAGCCATGGCCGCTGAGCCTGCGCGTCTGGAGCCTGTGCTCTGCAACGGGAGAGGCCACAACAGTGAGAGGCCTGCATACTGCCAAAAAAAAAAAAAAAAAAAGGGAAGGAGGGAAAAGAAGAAAAGGGGGGGGGGAAAGGCCTTGGCTGTGTAGGGCGGGGCCTAAGCGAGGGCAAGGTTTGGGTGGTGGGTGGGGCCAATGCTCAGGACCCACAGGGGTGGAAAAGGCGCTGGGGGCTGTGGGGGGCGGGGCTTAGGCTCAAGGAACAGATGGGGCCCAGGCGTGCCCCCCAGCCCTGGTCTCAGAGGGCAGGGACCTCACCTGGGAGCCCAGCAGGCTCCCCGGGCCGAGTGGGCGGGGCAAACGCCCTCCTCTCCTCTCCTGCTCCTCCCGTCTGGGAGGGCCCCTCCCACCTGCCTCTCCTGATCTCCCCGGCCTCAGGGGCGCCGATCCGGTCTGGCCTCCACTTCTCCCCGCTCTGTCCCCCCACATCCTACCGGTTCACTTGGGGGTTCCTCCCGTCTCCTTGGGCGTCAGAGTCCCCCACCAGCAGCTGGCAGGCGCCCTAGTTGTGGGGAGACGCCAACTCCCCATCTTTCCTCACTGCCTTCTTGACTCGGCCTCCACCTGGTCTTAGTTTTTAGTTGATGAGATTAATTTTGTCAAATGTAATTAACTGCCATTAATACGGAACGTTTGGGAAACGTGACTGTTTTGATTTATTGGATAATCTCACAGTCAGTGCAGAATGACGACATGTAATACCGTGGATACCAGTTCGGAGCAAGAGGAATAAATTGCTTTGACACTGAAAAGGGACCGTGCTGACTGCTCTGTCTGGCTCCATCCACGTCACGTGCTCACCCAGCATCCAAGAGGGCGGACGCTGTGCTGTGCGTTTCAGGGAGACCAAGAGCCCGTCTCTGGCTCTCCCTGAGCTGCGTCCACTTGTTCGGACATCAGCTTGGTACCTCTCACTTACCTTTCTTGAGGAAGAGACAGTAAGTATTCAGTAAACCCAGGCTTGAGCCCCATCACCGTGTGGCTCTTTGGATCTCAGGTAAAGCAGTTGATGTGCATTTAAAAACTCCATCTACAGTGTTCATGTAATCTCAGTAACTACTGTGTCCATTCATTTGTGTTTTCTGTAATTATGAAAATTTGGTCTCCCCCCCCAACCCCTTTTTCCCTCCACTGCCCCAGTCTCTTTTTCAACAAATATTTCCTGAGCACACACCATGCACCAGGCCCTGAGCTCAGTGCTACAGATGACTGTGAGAGAGGCAGGCTTGGTTCTGCCCTCACAGAGCACGTGGTCTTGTGGGGGAGACAGAGCTACTCAGATCAACAGGTGATGGGGGTCATGTGCTGAGAGGGACAAGTGCATGTGTGCTGTGAGGTACTCTGACCTGGTCCACCCCTCCACTCATCTAAGTGTCCACCATTCTCGTCTCTACCCATCCACCCATCTGCCCACCTATCCGTCTACTCATCTGTCCATCCATCCATCCAGTCATCCATCCATCTGTCCTTCCTTCCATTCATCCATCCAACCAAGGAATGTTGTTGAGTTCCAGTTCTTAGGCTGACATTAGGAAGACAAAAAGAATGAGGTAGGATGCTTGCCCTGGGCAACTCAAAATCCAGCTAAAGAAAACCCCTGTGAATACTACATGCAGTAAAGTCAGGGAGGCCAAGAAGGGAGGCAGGGAGACAGACTTCTACAGGAGGGCTCTGGGATGCTGCTGTGTCAAGACTGCTGTGTAGGAATAGACTCAGCCTGCATATTGCTCGTAGTTTAATGCCTCTGATCTCAGACTCTTTCTCCTGCCATGGCTCCGGAGTTAGATTGAAAGCATATTGAAACAGAAGAAGGAAGGGAGGGATCCAGGGTGGCCCTGGACGTCTGTAGAGGTTGTTCACTGCTCTCCAATGCAGAGGTCACCTCCAGGGCTGTGCAAGGCAGAACCTGTGAGGCCAGACTTGGGAGCCGTGGAGACCCTCCAGAAGATCCCTTCACGGACTGAGGGGGCTCTCCCGCCAGTGAGGGGCGGGGATTGCGTGCGCGCTGTGCCCTTACCTTGCAGATACTAATTACTCGCCTTCTCACTTTAAAATGGAGTCAATGGGGACGTTATGCAACTTTCCCAAAGTCAAAGAGCTTATAAGTGGAGGAGGTGGAATTGAAACCAGGCCTGCCTGCTTGAAAGCGCTGCGATCTGCTCTGTGGCGGAGGGTCTGATGGAAACGGAGGGTCGATGGAGACCCACCGGCGCCTGCCTCGCACTCTCCGGCCCAGGCTGCACTACCCTGGGCCACCACGAGATGGCGCCGCAGACCAGGGCGGGAGTCCTGTTGTTTCCACAGCAACCAGAGCCCTGCCTCTCCGGTTTGTTCCTTTTCGCCCAATTTGAGCCTCTTGCCTGCAAACGAAGGGAATCCGAAATCATTCCACAGAGCTTCCCAGCGCACGTGCATGCTGGCGTAAGGCTCAGATAACCACGCTGGTGGTAACAAGAAAAAGTAGTCAACAGTCATTCTAAGAAATAAATGAAAGAAATGAAAACTCTTATTCCAGCCAACCTGAGGATTATAACCCAGGAGACAGCCTTTCAGGAGCTCTGGGGACTGTTCCGGGGAGGTGGCAGGGAGGTCAGCATATGTGTGATTTGGGGGAAGGGGTACGTGCAACCCAGCACGCATGGGGGTAGAAGGCTGCCGCTGGTCACCAGGAACCGGCATCTCAGTTAATGGTTTGGGTGCTTTTCTAAGTACGGGCAGAGGCAAGAATCCAGGATCAGACAAAATTTCTCCTGAAATATCTATCCGAAGGCCGGTTCTGCCAGTTTTCCCAGAGCCCAGAGGGCCTCATTCCTGCTCTCCACCCCGAATTCCTTGTAGGTCAGCGACCGCAGTGGCTGAGGGCTTGATTCTTGTAGAACCGGAGGGTGGGCAACGTTCTTTATTTTATAATTCCCTCCCTTTCGGTCTTAATTTCAACCCAAGTGTGGGAGGCATTTCAGGACCAATTTATCCCACGGCGCTAGGAACACTCGTTCCCAGGCCAGGCGGGGACTTCGTTGATCGGCCCCTCAACGTGCTCTCCCTGAACCAGGCCCTGTTAACAGAGGCTGAAAGCCTCTGGACCACCTGTCTTACTGTCTGTTATGGTCCAGGAAATGGTCCCTCCTGCTTTTTCCCGCATCTAGAGCTACACTATTGCAATCATTGATCTCATAGGACTATATATTTGTCAATCACTTTAGGTCACCTGGTCATCATTAGTTTTATCTGAGGCTTAGTCATACATTTGGTGATGGAAGAAACGATACTCTTATAAAACAGACAGAACACAAGTAATACAGCTAGGAACATTAACAAGGTCATGAGTAAGTATTTCAGCTAAGAACTTCCATGAAGTGCGGCCCAGTATCTCCCCAGGTCATCTGAGCCGTCTATTCTAATCGCTATCTTTAAGGGAAATGATACATTGGCATTTTACATAAAAGTCGCCGAAGATGTCTGCGTGTACAAGCTGAGTGGCGGGTCATCGTGACCCCTTACAGGATTACGAAAGGAATGCTGTCTTCTAAGGAGTTATGTGGCTCGTGTCAGGAGAAGAAAATTTGGTCTTTATGGTTGAGCAGGTATTTCTGCTCTGCGGAGGTCTGGCTAACACACCATGCACGTTGGAGGGAAGGGAGGGAACAGGCCAAACAGCAGAGAAAAAGGTTTATATTTAAAGTTTACTTGTCTTGCCTCAAAAGGGGAATTTTTTATTTCATCACTGGCCTTTCAGGGTGGACAGACCCGGTGCCTTCAGAGGAGGGGCACTAGAGGTGCCGGTCTGGGCAACTGTAGGGGCCGAGCCCGCGTGGACTCTGCTTTCCTGCCTGGACTTCCCGAGGGAGGGGACGCCTTCTCTCTCATCCGTTTTGTCTCTGGGAGGAAAAGGGCAGCCACAGTAGGAAATGGTGTCTCTGTGCCGTGGAACCGGGGGTGGATGAGTGAGCTTCCCTGGACCAGGACCAGGGTGTGGTGGGGAAAGCAGGTTCTCGGGCCACCAGCAAAGCTGGGGGTCCAGCCGGCGTGAGGAGGATAGCGTTTGTATCACAAGTGGAAGTGCTTCTGGCCTGGACATTGCGCCCTTGTGGGCAGGGAAAGGTCATTCCATCATCAGGGACTGTGGGTTCTTGCTTGTCGAGATCCCGGACACCAAAGCGATTCTGGTGGAAAGAAATGGACAGTAAGGGCTTGGGGTTCCTCAGCCCAGGCAATAGAGTTTGCACCTCACAAGGTAGCAGGGACTGTGGGAGTCAGGGTGCTGTCGAGGCTGAAGGCACCTGCTCTGCTTTGCAGGGCCTGGCACCTGATCTCTCTGAGCCTCAGTTTTCTCGCCTGTGAAATAGGGATGGTACTAGCATTAATCAGGGAGTTTGAGGCTACAAGTCATAGAAGCATCGCCTCAAACGGGCTTTAATGATAACGATAATTTACGACCTCTTGCAAGTGAAAAGTCCAGGGCAGGGTGGACTTCAGGTGCTTCCAGTGACCCGCTCAGAGAGAGACCTGGGATTGCCGTCGAGGGCTCTGCCCCATAGTCCCCACCCCTGGAGCATCCTCCCGGGTGGCAACCCCTTCCTCAGGCCCACCCTGGGGACGAGGGTCCTGGAGCCGGGCAGGCGTGGGCTAAGCTTCACCCAGCCCCACAAAGACCAGGTGAGGAGTGGGCATGTTCCTGGTTTCCTAGGTGAGGAACTTGATGCTAAGACACTTGACATGTGCCTAGAACTCGGATAACGACAGCCGGCTTTTATTGGAGACACACTTCGTCTCAGGTGTGTGTCGGGGTTCATGGCCCCCAACAGCAGCGCTGTGCAGGAGCTGTTACCGTCCCCGTCTCGCAGGTGGCACAGCAGCCGGTGGAAGCTGAGTAACCTGGGAGGGTGTGACAGCTGCCAGCCCTGCTGATTGGGGTTCAGGGCTGAGACTGTACCCCTGACACCATTTCCAATGCTAACACGGACATGCTGGGCACTGAACCATGCGCTTCGCATAGGTCATACGGTTTCATCTACCCTTTGAGGCAGGAACCCTGCTGCTCATTCTTCAGGTGGAGAAACTGAGCCCAGAGAGAGGAAGGACCTCGCACGAGGCCCATGGGTGGTGGGGACGTCAGGCTTCCGAGCGGCCGACCACCATGGGCGGCTTCAGTGTAGGAACCCAGCTTGAGAGCAACACCGAGGCTGTTAACAGGACGGGCACCACGCTGCTCTGACTGTCCTAGAACCCGGGACAAGAGGCCCAACACCCTCCCTTGGGATTCACGCTGGGCACTAGGGCTGGGCTGGATCTGCTGGACCTCAAGTCTCAGTGGCAGCAAAAGGAGGTGACGTCATTTTCCTCCCCTGCACAGCTATCCATCCATCCTCCTGTTATGAGAATTTTAGAAGGTCCCTTTCTCCCATAAAGGGCAGGAATCATCTTAATCCTGCTCTGACAGAGGCTCCAGTGGGGGACGTTTCTGGGGAGAAGGATGTGCTGGGGTCCCCAAGACCACCTGTAAGTTTGATGACCCTCTAGAAAGACTCACAGGACACAGAGGTTACAGTTTATTATAGTGAAAGAATGCAGATGAGAATCTACAAGCGAGAGGAGTGCAGAGAGGAGGCCAGGAGGCAGCAGGCTGAGCTCGCCTTGGCTCTCCCAGTGGAGGCTTGCGGACGCTGCTAATTCTCTGGCAACGGCTTGTGACAACCCGTGTGGGCCATTGCCAACCAGGGAAGCTCATGCGCCTTGGCGTCCAGGGTTTTACTGGAGGTCAGTTGCGTAGGTGTGAGGCACCCATGTGGGCGACCTGAACTACTCAGACCGCAGCTTACTCCCGCTGCCAGGTCAAACTTATGTGCTCAGGGGCTTCCCTGGTGGCACAGTGGTTGAGAATTCGCCTGCCAGTGCAGGGGACACAGGTTCGAGCCCTGGTCCGGGAAGATCCCACATGCCGCGGAGCAACTGGGCCCGTGCGCCACAACTACTGAGCCTGCGCTCTAGAGCCCGCGAGCCACAACTACTGAGCCTGTGTGCCACAACTACTGAATCCCGCACGCCTAGAACCCATGCTCCAAAACAAGAGAAGCCACTGCAGTGAGAGGCCCGCGCACCACAACGAAGAGTAGCCCCCGCTCGCCACAACCAGAGAAAGCCCGCGCGCAGCAACAAAGACCCCACGCGGCCAAAAATAAATACATAAATAAGTTTATTTAAAAAAAAGAAAAAACGGATGTGCTCAGTCCCCCCATACCCCGCCATCAATCGCACCGTTAGCACAAATACCAGGCAGGGTCCCAGGCCCCAGGTGCACAGACACCCTCTTAGCAGGCTGGACATTCCCAGGACCCAGCACAAACGGGCCCTTTTTAGCAAGGTGCAGGGTTTAACACCCCACCTCCGCTGAGCTAACCCTCTACTGCACAGGGACCAGGGGTGCCAAAGGGCGTAGATGTCTGAGGGCACCCGTGGGCCCCTCTGAGGGCTGAGTCCTCCTAAAGAGGTGCCCAGGCTACTGGGAGGCCGGCCCCTCCCTGCTTCCAGCTCTGATTTCCTTACAGAGCAGGGAAGTCACCGCAGGACCCAGGCAGCTCTGGGCTAAGGGGGTCAGGGGCCTCAGCTCAGAGACCCCCGAGCCCGGCCATGTGTAACAGCCAGCACCGACCAGTGAAGGCAACAAGAGCGTGCAGGGGAAGACATTCTCTCCACCGTTTGGGGCCGCGTCGTACTTAACACATCTCACAAAGTGTCTACAAATAACGCTTTTGAGCATAGCAGAGATCGCCATCAGCTCAGCAAAATAAACATGTCAGCCACCACGGGGAGTTGGGTGTTTCAGCGCAGGGGTAGACACCCCCTCAGGCGGGCCGAGGATTTAATATGTTCATCCTGGGGTTTGATTCCGGGTGGAATCGATCGGATTGAGACTTTCACAGTATTTCTCATCTTCCTGCAGGGTGTCTGTCCCGTTTCACAACCTTTGAAGCCCCACGCTGGTCCCGCGAGGCCACACCCGGCTCTCTGGGCACCAGCTTTGCCTACCTGGGCCCAGAGTCCTGCACGCAGCACAGTCAGGCTTCCTTCCCTGTGGCCCAAACCAATGATCTGTTTGCGTTTCTTTTTCACGAAGTGGTTGCCGGGAAGCCCAAGTATTGCAAAGTTGACCAGCTCACTCCAGTATTCTCTCTGTGGATTTTGTGATTACAGAAAAAAGAGAGAATGAGAAAAAGAACAACGACAACAAAACCCCACGGAACCAAGAGGGAGAGAAAAATATAATTAGCATATGCAGAATTATCATTGGTAAATGTCCCCCAAATCATCGACAACATGCACCTCCACAAATTGTGCAGCTCTAATTACAACCGTCGGTAAAGGTTCTAACTAGCTCTCAGCTCATCATATTTACGCCAGCTGAGGTAAGAGAGAGGACACCCTTGTGGGGTGACTCTGAGTTTGGACGCCGTGTCTGTATTAAGATGCAGTGGTGTGTCCTCTGCACCCTGTCATGAGACACAGATGCAGGAGAGCCTTAAACAACGGTGGGGCAGAGAAGCTAGGGGACAGGGAACACGACAGAGGCCGGGGAGGGAGGACAGAGGGGCCAGGGCGCAGCCCTGGCTGGTCCGAGGGTTCAGGGCCGGGCACGCACGCACTGTTGGCGTCAGCTTACCTGGAGCTGGCAGCCTTAGAAGAAATGTTTTGTGCAGACTATCTCAGGATACTTAGAAAATGCAGACAGCAAGGCCCACAGTCTCCTTCCTATGGCTTTGCCCTCTCCTTCCAATGCAGTCTAGAAAGTTCTGTGGCCTCAAATGAGCCAAAGGCTGGGCGTCAGGAGAGCACAGCCACGGAGGCCAAGCCGCGGGAGGGCCAGCTGATGGGTCCTCAGCATCAGCGACCCTTGGTGGTCCCTGGGGCCCAAGGGGGCACTGGCAGCCCCTCCCGCCGCGAAGCCCTCTCACAGGCACGGGGGAGAGTGTGAACTTGAACCAGAGCGCAGGGCAGGGAGCCTGGCTGTGCTGGAGGTGAGGGCGGGCGGCCCTCGGTGGAGGGAGCCTTTCCTGGGGGTGGGTCTGGGGGTCTCCCCTCTTCCTGGCAGCCAGCACGTCGCCCTCGGCAGGGCTGAAGAAATGGGAGGCCGAGGGGGTCCCTGTGGCTGTGGGTGACACGGACACTGGGCCTGGGGTCCCTGAGCATGCCTCAGACCCTGTCCAAGTGTCAGACGGTCCCGAAGCCCTGGCGGCGCAGCCGGGGTCTGACCTCAGCACAGGCACCGTCCCGATGTCTTGCCAAGCGGAGCCTTGTCTTCCCCCGAGGCACACGCGTCCCCCGAGGAAAGCAGTCGTGGGGGCTGAGGGGGCAGAGGCAGCCCAGGCCCCAGGCCCCCACGCTCGGTGGCGAGGGTCTTGCCCCCCCCCATCCGTCGCGATGCTCCTCAGCCTGGAGGGGGAGGGGCAGCAGATTGAGACCCCCGAGCAGGCGGGAGGGGGAGCCTCGCGCCCCAGCACTCTGTCCCCCACCTCCCTACTTTGCCCTAAGTCGGCCCTGCAGCAGCAGGTCCATTCTGTGGATTTTTCCAGACTCGGAGGCCTGTATCTTTTTTTTTTTAATTGAAGTGCAGTCGACTTACAATGGTGTGTCAGTCTCTGCCGTAAAGCCAAGCGGCTCCGTTATACACATGTATCCATTCTTTTGTCAATATTCTTTTCCATTAGGGTTTATCCCAGGAGACTGGATAGAGTTCCCTGTGCTCTACAGCAGGACCTCGTTGTTTATCCATCCTGTATCTAATAGTTTGCATCTACCAACCCCAAGCTCCCAATCCATCCCTCCCTCTCCCCGCCTTACCCCTTGGCCTGTATCTTTGAACCCGGAGGGCCTCTGACTTGGCCGAGACTAGAGTCTGTTGAGGCCTGGTGTAGGTGCTCTGGTGACCATGTGACGCGCTCGTTCACGTCCCAGCCTTACACCTGCCCTGCCTCCCCCACCTGCTCTCAGGTGAGGCCACACAGGGCTGGAGGTGGGCACCTCCACATGAGCACTGGGCACCCAGGATGTGGGCTCGGAGGCTGGGGGGAAGGCCTGGTACCCGCCACCCCACCCCTGCGTCACCCAGCTGTGGCCGAGAAAAGGAGCATTTTCTGCTCTGTTGATCTGTTTGAGGGACGTGTTGCCCAAAGGTGGCTTTCTCCCAAGTCATTAGGGGACTAAAGGCAAACAAACACTTCGCTGGCCTTGCTGGCCTGGGGCCAAGCCGCCGTCAGAATTAGGCAGATCTGGGCTTCAACGTCTGTTGGGAAACAATGAACAGCCCAGGACTGGCTTTCAACTGCTGCTGTTTCTGGGCAAAGAGGAACAGTTTGCCCAGAGGGGCTGGATTAATAAAGACCGGCCCCTTCCTGCCTCCGGTTTCTGCAGCCCTGACGATAATTAAGGACCACAGGCCCCCCGGAGCTTCACCCGCCATGAACTTCCTTAATCCTCATAACAGCCCAACCAGATCAAGACTGCTCTCCTTGGTCCTCTTTCGGAAGCTAAGTCCCACCCAAGGCCCTGGTGGGTCAGCTCAGACGCCCACCTGTCGCCCCCCCAGGCCGTTCACAGAGGTCACAGAACAGGAGCTGGAAATACGGCAGGTTGTGCGCTAGTTTCCTGTCACTATAGCACGTCAGCACAAACTTAGCGGTTTAAAACTACACAAATCGATCGTCTTACATGCCTGGGCATTAAAAGTCTGACACGAGTCTCACTGGGCTCAAATCAGGGTGTCGGCAGGGTTGGTCCCTCCTGCAGGCTCCAGCTGGAGGGGCGCCGTCGGTTCGTGGCTCGGGGTGGCTCTTACTGTGTCTGCGAGGGCAGAAGGGCAGCTCACGTCTTCCTCACATCACATCGCTCTGAGCCCCTCTGCTACCTTCCTCTGCCACGTTTAAGGACGCTGCTGATTACCCTGGGCCCACCCCGATCATCAGAATAATCTCCTTATTGTAAGGCCAGCTGATTACCGACTTCACTTCCATCTGCTACCTTTAATCCCCTTTGCCATGTAAGATGATACATTTACGGGTTCCAGGATCAGGACCCAGAGAGGCGTCAGCGGGAAGGCGGCACATTCAGATCTGCGCCCTCCGCGGCCACCTTCCACTCCGTTGCTCGGACTGGCCGTCCCTCCAAGGTCCCGTCTCTACCTGCAGGGGCTGCTGGCCTGGCTTATTATACCGGCTTTTGAGAACTGGGTGTTAAACGGTTGTTATTAATGATGTAGATGAACGTGCAATGAAATACATTAAAACAGAGGTAACAAGTGCTCAAAACTCATCACTTCCTGATTCTATTACTGTATGTTACTATCATTTCTGCCTTTTCAGTTATTTGCCTCTATTGCATCTGAGGGGCGGAAATCCTCGCCAACACCTCCACTGCACAGTTCTTCCCAACTTTGCGTGGCAGCGGCTTGAAATCAGCCGTTTACACCACGGGATTCAGCAAATGCTACAAATCAGAGCTTGAGATATTTTTGTTGATGGTTTAGTCTTTAGAAAGCGGTGGAGAAAATATAAGTAATGCAGACTGACCTAAAAGGCTGCGGTGTTTGTAACTGTTACATCGTGAATAGCACAAAACATTGTCCCATCAGGATTGAAATGCAACTGTAGGTTGGCTACAAATGCAAGAGTTTGGCAAAAATCAACCGAAGCATTCCGTGCGAATCAACTGGCCGTGGGGACTTCGCAATAAAAAGTACCGTCTGTTTTCTTATTATCTGTAAACTGCATACTATATGTCCTTTATCTCAATAAAATGGAGAATAAACTGATATACGCATGTGTGCTCATGCTTCTCTTGTCAGGCAGCTGGTCATTCATCATGTACCAGCACATCAGCACCTACCCCTCCCTCCCCGAGCCCCACCTGCCAGCCCCTGTGCTCTGTGCCCTTGCCCTGTGAACCTCTTACATTTTCCAGAATCCTCCCTGCTGTACACATGCTGTTTGCACAGTGTGGCATGACCCCTGCCCACTCCACCCGCCCCATTGCCCGGCAGCACCATGCAGGAGCCACCTTGCCCAGGAGGCTGTCCTGGCCCTGGGCTGGGTGGAGTGCCCGTCCTGTGGGCTCCTATCACCCCCCCCATCCCCCCACCCAGATCCGGGCTCGCTTCTCTGTCTCTGCCCCTGGCCCTGGCTGTGCAGAGCCCAGCACCATTCCTATGTATAGGTGTTCCACAGACATCCACGTAAGGAGCTGGGCTTGCTCTTGACATGGTAAGGCCTTGGAGTTTCTCCCGGGACACAGGAGGAAGCCCTGATGTAGACACAGCTGTGGAGGGAGCCGGTCCCTAGGGGATGGGGTCTCCTGGGCGCACTGGGGGAAATGAGAGAACGGAGCCCCACCCCATCCATCCCCTTGTGTCTGGAGGGAGCCCCGCCTTCTGCTTCCATGTCTGCCAACCCCCCCTGTGCTCCCCCCCAACAAAGGGCTTCTTTATGCGAATCCACAGGGGTTGGGGATCCTGGGCCTTAGGGCAGATTAGTGGCCTCCCCAGGGGATCCTGGGAGCTGAGATCCTGAGCCAGGTGTGCTCAGGAGCAAAGGGAGGCAGTTAATGGGGAGACAGCTCCTGGGAGACCCCAGCGCAAACGGGGAGGCCATCCATCCAGGTGGGCCCCTTCCTCTCCCCTTCCCCTCCTCTCCCCTCCCCTCCCCTCCCCTCCCCTCCCCTCCCCAACTGGGGCAGCTGGTGGGAAGCGCTGATGAAAGCAGCAGGGCCTCACCTGCTTCAGGAGGTTGTGTAGTTCCTGGTGGGCGGGGTGATGGGTGGAGGTGAAGGAGGACCAGATGGGATCCCAGGAGAGACGCCAAGTCAGGTGGCGGTGACTCGGCTGCACTGGCTGGCACCCTGCCGTGCCAGGCGCTGGGCCGGGCCCTTTCCTTGTACGCAAGCCCGCGTGGGCGACCCTCAGGGTCACTCAATTTACAGATGGGAGCCTGAGGCTTGTCTCTGGTGAACGTCGGCGCCAGGACAGCCTGGTAGACCCAGCCTCTGAGACCACCGCCAAATACTTCCTGACCATGGTGCCGTTTGCAAGTTACTGGCCTGGCTTGAGGCTGCAGAGCTCCCAAGGGACGCCCTGTAACCTGCTCTGTCCTTGTCATTCACTGGGGCTCCTCTACTGTCCCTGCCCGACACCCAGGCGGAGGCACCCACCTGGGAAGGGCGGGGCGGCCAGCAGGACCACTGGGTCCCTGAGGACCCACTTCCCAGCTGTGGGCCTCCCTGCCGTCTGTCCATCCTCCCATCAGGACGGACCCATGAAATGCCAGCCCAGTAGCGAGGCAGGTGGTAATTTAGGTAACAGACAAGGAGCAGGTCTCTCGGCTTCTTCCTGGACTTGGGAAGCGGCAGGAAAGCAGTTCTCCTTAGGCCAGGAAAACTTGCTGACCCGGGGTAGTCAGGAAGGAGAGGTGGGGAGACACACAGGTGGGGAGACAGCGGGGGGACAGGCCTGCCAGTCGTAGGCACAGCAGCCTCGGCACCAGCGCTCTGCGTGGCTGCAGGATTCTCCCAGACGCCCTCACGCGTCTCCGGGGTGAGACCAGATTCCTGTGGCCACAGGAGCTACATTCTCTTACAATCCAAAGAAATTCAGGGTCGTAAGTAGGGGCAAGAAGCATTCTTGGAGCAGCTCTGGCTGGGAACAGTGCCAGATTTTTCCACGACTGCAAATGTAATTCGAATTGCTTCCAATCAGAGACGTGATGGGCTTGAGGAAGCACCAACTCATGGGCAGAGGTTACCCGGGTTGTTTGTTTATTCAGCGGGGTACCTCTCACACACACAGACACACACAGGCGCGCACACCACCCCCAGCGGCCATGACAGCTGAACTGCCACCCTGCTCACAAGGCTGTTCCCATTTGCATAAACACTACCAAACACAACCCCTCTGAGTTTTCAAAATACTTGCGGTTATAATCGCCTCACTCCAACGGTCTCTGCAGGAAGCCTCTATTATTCCCATTTGTTTTTCATATGAAAAAATAAAGACTCAGGACAGCGCTGTGAGGAGGGGACAGGGCAGGAAGAAGAGATGGAGGGAGGGGCAGGGAAGGGTTCAGAGAGGAAAGGGGGAGGGGAGGAGGGGAGGGGAGAGGGGAGGGGAGGGAGAGGGGGGGAGGCTGCCCTGCAGGTGGAACAGAGGGGCAGCTGGGACTCTGCAAAGAGGCCTTGAGCTGAGGGGGCGGGTTCAGGTGGCTGGGTTAGATCGAGGGTGGAGGCAGGGGGATTGCTTCTTAGGGAGTCTGGCCTTGAAAGACAAAGGAAAAACCAGCTGCTAGAGATGTTCTTAGTTTAAAGGAAGGTTTTGTTTCAGCCTGTGGGGCAAGGAGCAGGCTTGCCTGGCAGGAAGTGGGGAGAGGGGAGGGGTGCTGAGGGGGTAGTGGAGGCAACTCCTGGGCAGTGGCAAGAACAAGGGGGCACTGCCAGCTTCTGAACTGAGAAGGGGGGCGGGGAGGGGGGAGGGAGGAAGAGGCTTCAGGGGAGTGTGGCTGGAAGCTGGGCTAGCAGCCCGAGCCCCCGGCCCGCTGCCCAGCGCAGTAGAGGTGAGGCCACAGCTCAGAGCGGGGCTGGGCAGCCTGGTGGGCAGTTAGTGACGGAGGGCGATGACCTTCTGTTATTTAAAAAAATTTTCGTTTGAGATAACTGTAGATGCACTTGCAGTTATGAGAAGTAACTCAGAAAGATCTCACACGTACCCACCCATTTCCCCTAAAGCTAGCATCTAGTACTCTCCGCCAGCCCCCTTCCCGCCCCACCCTCCAGTCCTTGGCGTCTAAGCCATCTTTAACCCAGAAGGAAACCCAGCCACCATCTGCAGACTCGCCCAGGAGGACACCTAACGGCCGGCCCTGGTGTTTGTTGTGGGTCTCTGGGAACAAGGACGGAGCTAGCGATCAGCCAGCCTGGTCAGGACACAGGGACTCACAGAACTGGTGGGACAGCCAAAGAATAAAGTTTAGAAGGGGCAGTTTCCAGGCGGCCCCAGGGGTCCAGGCCACTGCCCCTGGGAGGAACTGTGCCCACCCCTCCATCACCCTGGTCAGGGTCCCAGGCTTGAGAGTTCCACTGGCCAGCTTGTGTCCAAGCCCACCCTGGCCAGGGGCCAGAGCTCTTTGACGGATGGCCCCTTATTCCTGCCCACAGCGGTCAGTGGTCAAGGGCATCCCTCCAAAGTCAAGGAGCTGTGACCAGACGAAGGGGAAAGAAACTGACTAGTTTGACTCCCCAGACCTTGGTTTCGTGTGGGCAGAATTACAGGTGAAACCAGAGGCCACAGGTCGCAACACCGATGAGAACCTTGGGAGAAGAGGTGGCGGACATATGTGTTTTCGAGAATGTCCTGGATGGACACTGTCTGGTGTTGGGTAGACAAGCAGGAAACATGTACAAATTGTGAACAAAAAGAACTGTAGCTCTCTGAGGTCGTGCTTAACACTAAATCTGCTTTTAGTCTGTGTCTTGCTGTCATAAAACGGAGTCTCTACGAGCAAGGAGCTTCCTTGTGCAATGCTATTTAAACTACGATGGTTTATTTTAGCTCACTCTTCACTCGGAGACTCTGATGTTTGTTTTACTTATTCGTGCTGAGAGATTATATTTAGTCATATTTTGCTCATTATCAAAAATTGGATTGACTCACGAACCTTATCATGTTTAACCTACAGATCATCCTGTTTTAATAACCCAAGCGGCAGTACGAAAAAGTGGTTTTAGATTTTCTCAGAATAAGGAAACACTGTCTTTCTTCTTAGCTACAAAAAATTTTTAAATGCAGTGAAAATGTAAATGGTGATTAGAGCTCATATACTTTCGAAATGCACCGCCAGACTTCCGGTTCAAAAAAGGTGGCCCGAGGACTTCCCTGGTGGCGCAGTGGTTAAGAATCCGCCTGCCAATGCAGGGGACACGGGTTCGAGCCCTGGTCCGGGAAGATCCCATATGACTCGGAGCAACTAAGCCCGTGTGCCACAACTACTGAGCCTGCGCTCTAGAGCCTGTGAGCCGCAACTACTGAGCCCGCGTGCTGCAACGACTGAAGCCTGCGCGCCTAGAGCCCGTGCTCTGCGACACCACGATGAGAAGGCTGTGCACGGCAACCTGCAGTAGCCCCGCTCACTGCAGCTAGAGACTGCGCACAGCAATGAAGACCCAAAGCAGCCAAAAATAAATAAATTAGAAAAAAAAGAAGAAAAAAGTGGTCCAAGTCAGCAACCCCCCACGCCCCGCCTTGCTGTCCAGGGAGAGCCACAAAGGACAAGGGAAAAGAGGGCAAAAGTACAAACTCCATCTCTAGGGAGACGAGGCCGCACACGAGGCCTCAGGCCACGACAGGTGGAAGGGATGTTGAAAGCGATGGTGCAGGAGAAACAAGGGAGGCTCCGGTAGCTGCAAGTCTTCGAAAAGGCTGGGGAAGCACACGTGGCAGGGGCAAGGCCTCTCGCAGGGGCAGGGAAAGGAGGCCCACGCGCTGGCAGGGGAGCTTCCCCAAACCCACCTATGGTTCCGCGAAGCAGAGCGGGTGGGGCTGAGGGAGGAGTTACCTGGCAGCCCACACTATGAGGAACCTCTGCGCGGGTGCCCCTGTGTGTAGGTTAATATGTAGAAAGCATAACCTACACACATACAGAGAACTAGGAGAAAACGCACGTCGGCTCATTAAATATAAATGGAATAAACTTAACCATTAAGAACCCAATTCTGGGGGCTTCCCTGGTGGCGCAGTGGTTGAGAGTCCGCCTGCCGATGCAGGGGACGCGGGTTCGTGCCCCGGTCCGGGAGGATCCCACGCGCCGCGGAGCGGCTGGGCCCGTGAGCCATGGCCGCTGAGCCTGCGCGTCCGGAGCCTGTGCTCCGCAACGGGAGAGGCCACAAGAGTGAGAGGCCCGCGTACCACAGGAAAAAAAAAAAAAAAGCCTGAAAATCAATCAAAAGAAGAAAAGTATCAATTATCTTGTGATACATGAAAATTATGTGAAATTCAAATTTCAGCATCTCAATAAAATTGTATGGAAACACAAGCTCATGCATTCATTTACGTATAGTCTGTGGCGGGTTTCTTGCACCAATGAACGAGTTGAGTGGATGGATCAGACTGTATGGCCCATAAAGTCTAAAATATTTACTATCTGGCCCTTTCCAGAAAAAGTTTACCAACCCTTGCCCTAGATTCTAAAATTAACATTTTTCTATAATTGCTTTATCACACATCTGTCCATCCCTCTATCCATCTATTAATCCAGACTGTTTGGGGATCATTTTAAAGTGGTAGATATCAGTACATTAAGTGCTTCAGCATGTATAACATTCTTTAGAGTTCATTATTAGTTTATGGGTTTTTTAAGATAAATTTTTAAACAGCCAAATGTATCAAATTTAAGCCTAATCCAAACCTCTATCAAAATAAAGTTCCAGTCTTGTGGTTGCCAATGCGGAGGTGGGTGGGGAAGGGATGGATTGGGAGTTTGGGATTAATAGATGTAAACTATTACATGTAGGATGGATAAACAGGTCTTACTGTAGAGCACAGGGAACTCTGTTCAATATCCTGTGATAAACCATAATGGAAAAGAATATGAAAAAGAATGTATATAGATGTGTAACTGAATCACTTTGCTCTACAGTAGAAATTAACGCAACATTGTAAATCAACTTGAATAAAATACTTGAATAAAATAAAATTTTTAAAAATCCCTACATCTAAAAAAATAAACAGAGAACGTTTCCTCATGGTCTTTCCCAGGCCCATCCCCCCAACTGAGGCAACCCAGTTCTGATTTTTTCCACTATAGATAGTTTTGCCAGTTCTAGACCGTCATGTAAACAGAACCGCATGGTGTGTGCTCTTGTGTGTAAGGGTTCTTTCCTCCTACATCATATTCTGAGAGCCACTCTGTTGTATGAACTAGTGATGCAGACCTTTGTCCTAAAGAGCATTATTCCACTGTATGAAGGTACCACCATTTGTTTGTGCATGGGCCTGATGATGGGCTCCCAAGCTGATTCCAGCATTAGGACAAACCCACTGTTTCTTATATAATCCTTTTGATGCCTTTGCTTCTTATGGGTAAATATCTAAGGGGGAGTTTGTCTCATGGGGTGGATGTACATTTAATTTTATAAGACACTGTTGGGCATCTTCCCATAGCGGTTATACTGTTTCACCTCCCAATGTATGAGAGCTCCAGTGGTCCCACATCTTTACCGACAACTGGTGTCGCCATCCTTTTAAATTTTAGCCATTCTGGTGGGCGTGCAGTGATCTCTTGTGATTTATTTGGAGTTTCCCAATGACTCATGCTAATGACTAATGACATTTTTTCATGTGCATTTTAGACCTTCATATATCTTCCTATATCAACTAAAAAAATAAGATGGATTTTTTTGCCAGGTAAAAATTTGTGTATCAACATTTATTTGTTTAGTCCGTAAGACTAAGGATTCAGTAGGATGGATAATTTTTAATCTTGACACAATCAGTTACAAATAAACAGCTCTTTAAACACTTAACTTTACTGAGGCATAATTTACATAGCCAACAGTACACCTGATAAACATGATTCAAGGTAAGGTTTGAGGTTCATTTTTTTCCCTCATATGGACATCCTGTTGTCCCATCATCCCTTGCTGCAAAGACTATCCCATCCCCCATTGCATTTCCTTGGCATCTTTGTTGAAAGTTAATCGACTGAATATGTGAGGGTACATTATAGGCTCTGCATTCTGCTCCGTGAGTCTATGCCTGTCCTCATATCAACACAACTACAGTGTCCTGGTCACAGTGGCTTTTTAGTGAGGTTTACAATCAAGTAGTCTAAGTCCTCTGCTTTCATTCATTTAAAAAAATTTTTTTGGCTGTTCTAGGTGCTTTGCATTTCCTTATGACATTTTATAATCAGCTTGCCAATTTCTCCAAAAAAGACTGCTAGTAATTTTTGAAAGAGTTTATACATAGTTAATATTATTTCTTCCTAAAATGTTTAGTAGATTTCACTAATGAAGCCATCTGGAATTAGAGTTTTCTTTAAGGAAAGTTTTTTCACTACAAATTCAAGTTCTTTAATAGATATGAGAATATTCAGGTTATTTATTTACTTTGATAATTTGTATTTTTCAAGAAATCTGTTAAAGTAACTTATCAGTTGTGTTGGCATAAGTTGTTCATAACATTCCTGTATTATTGTTTTAGTGTTTGTAGTATTTATACTGATGTTCTCTTTATAATTCCTCATATTGGTGATTTACGTCTTTTCTCCTTTTTTGTTTCTGATTTTTCTGGCTAGAGATTTATCAATTACACTGATGTCTTCAAAAAACTTACTTTTGCTCTCATTGAATTTTCTATTGTTTTTCTATTTGTGTTTCATTGATTTCCACCTATTATTTCCTTTCCTCTTAATTTGGGTTTAATTCACTGTTGTCTTTCTAGTGTCTTGACTTGCAAACTTAGATCAATTATTTGAGGCCTTTATTCTTTTCTTATAAAAGCCTTGAAAACTATAAATTTCCTTTTAGGCACTAATTAGGCTGCATCCTACAAATTTTGATATGCTATAATTTTATTTTCATTCTATTTAAAACATTTTCTAATTTTCTCTGTGAGGTTTTCTTTGGCCCATGGGCTGTTTAGGAATGCATTATTCATTTTCAAGTATCTAGGAGAGTTTCTTTTACTATTAGGAGAGTTTCTACATAGTTTTCTGTTATCGATTTCTAGTTTAACTCCTTTATGGTCAAAGAATGGAGATTACCTAATTTGAACCACTCCATTTATTATGACTTATGGCCTGGCACATGGTCTCTCTGGGTGAACGTTCCATGAGTACTTGAAACGAATGCATATTGCAGTTGTTGGGTGGAGTGTCTGAAACTGTAAATTAGAGAAGTGCATTGTTACTGTGTTCTAGAGCAAAGGTGATATTGTCGCTAATTTTCTCTCTACTTGTTCTATCAATTATTGAGAGAGAAACATTTAAATGTCCAGCTATAATTGTTGGTTTGCCTGTGTTTCGTTTTAGGTCTGTCAGCTTTTCCTTTATGTATTTTTGAAGCTCTGTAATGAGGTATGCACACATTTAGAATTGTTATATCCTCATGATGAACTTATTCCATCATCATTCTGAAATTTACCCTTCGTGTCTGGTGGTAGTTCTTGTTCTGAAGTCTAGTTTGTTTATATGAATACGGCTAGTTCGGCTAATCTCATGTATAGCATATGCACGGTATATCTTTTTCTATTCCTTTACGTTTAATCTATCTATGTCATTATATTTAAAATGAGTTTCTTGTAGAAACGTATATTCAGGTTCTGCTTTTTGATTCACTTTGACAATATCTGCCTTTTTAAGTGCGAATGTTTTGCCCACTTATAGCTGAGATAATTTAGGATATGGTTGGGTTTAAATCTATCATCTTTTTCCTTTTTTTTTTTTTCCTACCTTATTTGATCAGCTGAGCATTGGGTATTTTTCAAAAATTGTTGTAAATTATACATAACATTTTAAACTGAGTACTATTTAGAATTCCATTTGCTCTCCACTACTGGCTTTTTAGTTGTGCTCCCCTGTTTGTTCACGCTACTGTTTTTAGTGTTACACGCTCTTGTATCTCTAATCTGTCACTGTCTAACCTTCAGATAACATTACACCACTTTGCCCAGAGTGTGAGAACCTACAACTGTGTGCTCTCCTTTCCACGTCCCTTCCTCTGTAATAATACTGTTTTCATACCTTTAACTTGTATGCATATTAGGAATCCCACAATAAGTGCTCATCATTTTCTAAAGCAGATCTTTTAAAATCACAATTTAAAGAAAAAAATACATTTCAAATAAAAATATCATTCATGCAAAATGTCAAAATGACACAAGTGCATTGCTTCTTTTCTTGCTTCCAGAATGTACAGTTTGTGTTGTGATTGCAGGGTTTTTACACTGTTATTATTTATTTGTCCTTCTCCCACCTTAGGCAATAAAGTCCTTGAGAGCTGAAAGAGTATCTATTCATCTGGTAACCTTAACACAGTGCCTGTGGCAGCTCCGGAGGAGTTCAACAAACGTTCTACCACTAGCTAATTTCCCAACTGACCTGCTGGATGAAGGAACGACGAGATGGCTGACATACAGACACTGAACAGAGGTGGAGCACACTTTAGCAGGCAGACAGGTGTGCACACCACCTTCTAACTACTTATACAGATCCCTTCTCCCCGCTACCCTCACTCTCACCATCAGCCTCCCATTCAAAATTTGACAGGCGGGAAAAGGAAAACATGGGTTTCCGAAGCTCGCTTCAAAAAGACATGACCTCCCAAACTTCCAATCTAGGAGTTTGTGATTGACATGCACACACTGCTATATTTTAAATAGATAACCAGCACGGACCTACTGTGTAGCACAGGGAACGATGCTCAATATTCTGTAATAACCTAAATGGGAAAAGAATTTGAAAAAGAATAGATACATGTATATGTAAACTGGAAAAAAAAAATAAAACAACAAAGAAAGTCTTCCCTCCACTTTTATTGTTTGGAAGAGATTATGGAGAGTCAGCATTCTTTCTCCCTTAAATATTTTGTAGAATTCACCAATAAAACCATTTGGGCTTGGTTAAAAAATACAGAAACCAAAAACGACAAAAAACAAAGAGACATGACCTTAACAGGTCTCAGGTCAGGACTCAGGGCGGAATCAGGCTTCGGCTACCTTCCAGGACCCCCTTGGATACGTCATTGTGTCTGGAGGCCTCAGATGTGTTTGTGTTGTGAGCAAAGGTGCCCGTGGGTGGGTATGGGAAGCGAGAGCAGGTCACTTTGAGATGAGCTCTAGTCGGCCTGGGAAGTGGCCTGGAGGCCATGCCTGCTGCTCAAGACTCTGTGGCCCTGAACGCTCCCAACTTCATTGGGGAAACTGAGGCCCAGAGCAGCTTCATCAATGCAGAGAGTTCTCTGCAGCTGAGCTAGAGCAGAGGCTGCTTAACAGTGCAGATTGTATAGTGGTCTGGGATGTGGAATCACGCCTGCAGATTCGAAGTTGTATCTTGAGCACTTGCCGAAGCGGCTGGGTGACCCAGGAACAGACAAAGCTGGCTTACAGGGAGTTCTTCCGAAAATGAGGGTGTGGAAAGATTTCTCTGCTCACGTTTTGAATTTAGAACAATCAGGGCATTATGGATTTTACCCTGTTTGCTGACCTTTCTGTAATTTTCTAATTCTTAAAATGTTGGGAGAATTATACAAATGTTAACACTGTGCTTAAAAAAATTTCCACATAAATAAATAAAACCCCTGAAATAATATTTCCCCCTTCCAGCTAGTTTTAACCTTCTATTATAGGAAAAAAACTTATCCCCAAGAGGGATTTTTAATGCATACCTAAATTTTTTTATGAAGCTAAAGAATTCTCTTTCAAATGTGAAATTAAATTCAACAAGCTTCCTAAAACCAAACAAACAGAAAACAAAGGCTTCCTGTTTCGTATTTTATTTAGCACATATGTACGACACACTCATGGATGGGGTGATGACGTTACTGTGGAATCAGGCGGTTGTGTTTTAGGCCAAAGACAGGCAGGGGCCAATGCCCCCCAGCTGATCACCGACTCTCTCTGGATTGATTCTGTCTTCCCGTGCACTGATGGTTAAGCCATCAGTTTCCCCACTCACTGCATCACAGCCTGGAAAGGCCTTTGAGAATAATGTACTGTGAGGGATTTCAAACTGCTTTCAGCGCAGGAGCCCACGGCGCAGCGATTCTGGTGGAAGAGTAGCCGCCTGGCTGCAGAGCGGGGAGGAGACTTGCGGCTCTGCCCCCTGCCCTCCAGCCCTGCCACCTGGCCCCAGCCTTGGGCAGTGACTGTTGGAAAAGCACTGACCTAGTCCAATTCCTTCACTTCTCCATGGGGAAGTTGTGGCCCAGAGAGGCTCAGTGACTTGTCCAAGGCTGCACAGCCCGCTGTGGCAGAGCTGGTCTGGATGTGGGGTCTGGTGACTCCTGGGCCGCTCTTGCCTTGTTTTCAGAGCTCTCCCCCTGCTCTGAGAAAGTGAGCCAGGTGTTGTTCTAGAAGTTCCATCAACTCTTCCAAAGCGAGACAGTACCATTTAGTAAATTACTACTCTCTAGTACTTAATGACATCCTAGCACCTGGGAAAATTGATTTCATCTCATAACACTCTCTAAGCGTGTGAGAGAGAGACTGAGAGGGAGAGAAAGAGAGAGAGAAGGAGAGAGTGTTTGGGGAAATAATGTGTAACGCAAAGGTTTATTTGTACGTCTAAAATGTAGAACATTCCTCTCTCGATGGCCTTAATTAACAGCCAGTTCTGATTCTATTTTGGGCAATTATTAGCTGTAATTCCCTTAAAATGCCATTTTAAAAGCCATTATCATAAAAGGCTGTGTTGCTCAGGGCTCTGAGCTGCAGCCACCTCACACTAGCCTAAGCAAAACAGGGCGCTTCCTGGCTCCCGGAAGTGGCAAGTCCAGGTGCACGCAGGGCCCGGGAGGGCTCTGATGATGTCCTCTCTCAAGGCCGGGCTGGGGCGAAGGCTGGCAGAGCCCGGGCTCATCATCAGGGCACACACAGACAGCTTTCCCACTGGCTCCAGTGGCAGAGGCCCAGGAGGGACTCTGATTGGCTGGGCTGAGTCACATGAGCACGTTCCAACCAATCACCGTGGCCGAGAGGTAGGGGCTCTGATTGCTCAGAGCTGGACCACAAGCTTGCAAGAAGTCAGACGGGGTTTCCCTGGTGGCGCAGTGGTTGAGCGTCCGCCTGCCGATGCAGGGGACACGGGTTAGTGCCCCAGTCCGGGAAGATCCCACATGCCATGGAGCAGCTGGGCCCGTGAGCCATGGCCGCTGAGCCTGCGCGTCCGGAGCCTGTGCTCTGCAACGGGAGAGGCCACAACAGTGAGAGGCCCGCGTACCGCAAAAAAAAACAAAAAAACAAAAAAAGATGACATATTGATATTTTACATCAAGTTTACCAAGGACACATAGCCCAGCTAAACTCGTACCAAGAAAACAAGCAGGTCACCAGGACCCCCTGTGGAGTTGAGAAGGAACTAAATTCTTTCAAGAAGTTACATTGCTGGTGTCAGAAGAAAGGAAAAAAGTGGACCTTTACAGTTGAGCAGACCTTCCCACCTTTGAGGAGGTCGGTCAATGTGTAATGCAGAGGAATCCTACACATTAGGGAGGGAGGGAGGGAGGCCCAAACAAACAGAGAGAGAATTGGATGTTTTTCTCGTCCTGCTTTAAAATATAAATGTTGTTTCACCACTGGCAATGTTCTTAAAAAGTCTTATGTTTTTCTCAAAGCTGTCAAGCCCTTGCGTGCACGCCTTCATCCTGGGCCGTCTGCGCACTGCAGAGACCTCGTGATCACCTCCCCATCACAACTTCTCAGAGCTTCTTAGCTCCTTGTGCCTTCTCCTAGCTGCCATTTAGATATTTTAATCTGATGTGTTTTTATAAGCAATGACCTCAGTGGCAGGTTTTTGTTTTTATTTTTTAACGTCTTTATTGGAGTATAATTGCTTTACAATGGTGTGTTAGTTTCTGCTGTATAACAAAGTGAATCAGTTATACATATACATATGTCCCCATATCTCTTCCCTCTTGTGTTTCCCTCCCTCCCACCCTCCCTATCCCACCCCTCTAGGTGGTCACAGAGCACCGAGCTGATCTCCCTGTGCTGTGCGTAAAATAGATAGCTAGTGGGAAGCAGCCGCATAGCTATGCGTAAAATAGATAGCTAGTGGGAAGCAGCCGCATAGCTCAGTGGCAGTTGTGAAGTTGGCTTTGTAAAGCAGGGATGAGCTGCTCTGGATCACCAAAGCCAGGGACCCTACCCTGTGTCGTTTGGTGATTCCGCCCAGAGCCTGCTTCCCTGCACACGACGGCTGTCTAACTCCTGCGAATTTAACTCCGATACACACCTGCCACACTCCCACTTCTTTCTGGAAGCCATCCTGCTACTCCACCTCGCAGCAAGTACTTTCTTCTTTGGGCCTCTACAAAACACTGATGCGTGAGCAAAGGCGGGTTAAAGATGTGTTACGTTTTGGATGCACGTGGGCATCTGTGCATGTGTTTTCGTATCTGTCACGTGTTTGCAGAGTGTAACTGTCAGTGAGCTTGTAAAACTCCAGGCTGGGGACCAGGTATCCCCCAGCTCGGTATCCTCACAGTGCCTGCCTTGGAAGACAGCTTACATCAGAGCCGGTGCTTGAGAAGTGCTTTTAAATGAACTCAAGCCCTATTTCAGCATTTACTAATGTGTCTCTTCCTTCCCGTGTCCTGTTTCCCCGCTCTGTACGTCACCGTGACAGGTCAGAGCCCACAGTCCCCATCCATCAGGTTGCTCTCGCACCCTCTCAGCCCCCAGAGCTGCACAGACACAGAGGGGCAATGATAGAACTGCTTTCGTGATTCTTTCTGGAACCTCGATGTGGCGCCGACTTTAAGGTCCAATATCTGAACGTACAAAACCCAAGGACAGTGAGGTATCCATGCGTCTCTGGAAGAGCTCAGGGTTACTGGTGCCTTTCCTCCCAGGGACACTATGCTCCCCCAAAGTAGAGAAAGATGACCAGGTAGCTGGGGAGACTCTCCAAAGTCTCCCCAAGAACTCACAGTGAATCAGGAGAAATGCCTCAGTGATGTTCCTTATCTGTAAGATAAAGAGCCCGGGCCAGAGGCTCCCCACGTTCCTTCCAGCTAAAAAGTCTGACTCTCAAGAGCACAGTCTATGGGTGCAGGATCTGGGAAGATAATTTCTAAAAGCGGTCCCTTATGTGATGCCCTTCACCCAAAATCCAATTCGGCTTCTTAGAAACATGGATCTCCTCCAGCAAAACAGCCTTGGTTTCCTTTTAGAAAACAGGCCATTTTTTTAAGGGGTTCAAATGTTCTTGGAAACATTTGCACATGATTGCACTGGGTGCTTCCTGTCAGCATTAAAGCTAAAACCACACCCACTGTTTTTTTTTTTTCCCCACTTGCAATTTTGACATCCTTTATATTGACACACTATGGCATTTGATGGTTAGATCTTCTATTTGGATTAAACACTTTGGAAGTGGGTTTTTTTTGTTTGTTTGTTTTCTTTTTAAGTTATGAGACATGGTTAGAGTGAGCAAAAACCTTACCTTATTAAAATGTCCCAGTGCCATTAGACACTGATCACCACACGGGATGAAACCCCTGATTTGAGAGGCAGATGGTCTGATGGAAAGAGCCTGGACCTGCCCCGAGCTGACGATGTACCTGGACCTTTAGCTTTAAAAGAGCCATGTTGTAGAGGACAGGAGTCTTCAAATTCACCAAATGCTGCCAATTCGCCCTGCAAAGTGGTTGTACCATTTTATACCACCGTGAAAACAGGCTAGAAATCCTGTTTCTCCACATGCTTAGGGACACTTGTTATCTAAAGACTTAAAACATTTGCCAGGCTGACGAGTGTGAAATGGTATTTCATTGTTTTACTTTCTAGCTCCGTGTCGGCTGAGAAATTTGAGCATCTTTTCGTATGTTTATCTGATGCTTGAGTTTCTTCTGTGAATTTCTTGTTCATCTACTTTGCACATTTTAAATGTTAAGATTGTTTGGATTTTTTTTTTGCTATTAGTGTGTAGGATTTCTTTATCTAGTCCACGTCCTCTTTGTGGTTGGCTTGCACATATGTATTTTCCTAGTCTGATTTTATCAAATTTGTATCAGCATCTTAAAATGAACTGTATAGCACTCCCTCTTTTTCTATTGTTTGAAACAATTTGTATGAGGTGAAGATGATCTAGTTCTTGAATATTTGATAAAATTCACCTGAAAATCTGTCTGGGACACCTGGGAAGGTGGGAAGATTTAGCTACTGCCTTAATCTAAAAGCGTTTATAGGTTTATTCAGACTTTTGTTTTCCTCTTAATTCAATTTTGATGATTTTTGCTTTTCTAAAGATTATCCATTTTATTGCTGTTTTCAGATTCATTGGATAAAGTTCTTCATAGTATCTCTTAAATGTGTTCTTAATTTGCACTGCAATTCAATCCCACTTTTAATTCTTATGAGCCATAATTGGTTCTCCTCCCCCTTCTCTCCCTCCTCCCCCCTCCCTCCCTCGCCTCTTCTATAGCATTCTGGCTATAGGTTTCTCTGTTTTCTTAGTTTTTACAAAGAACTCACTTTTAAGTTTGTTGATTTGTTGTTCTTGCTTCCAGGGTTATTTGACTGTTATTGTAATAGGCAAGAACAAATCTGACTCCATACTGGATCTGTTTCTTTTACTTTAACCTTTGTATTCTATTGCTTTTGCTACAAGTTAAGAATGTTGCCTAGAGCCTGAAATATACAGGGTAGACCATTCTAAAGGATCTGACCTTTAAGAATATAGGATCTGGGCTTCCCTGGTGGCCCAGTGGTTGAGAGTCCGCCTGCCGATGCAGGGGACATGGGTTCGTGCCCCGGCCGGGAAGATCCCACATGCTGCGGAGCGGCTGGGCCCGTGAGCCATGGCCGCTGAGACTGTGCATATGGGAGAGGCCACAACAGTGAGAGGCCCGCATACAGCCAAAAAAAAAAAGAGTATATAGGATCTGATCTTTAAGAGTATAACACTTTTCTATTCACATAGAGATAAAAAGTTGCAGAACAGAGAATAACATTTGTCTCGTTGGACGTTTATATTAACATCACAACCAGACCTACTTGAACAGCTGCAAGAACAGAGGATTCCGTCTCCAAGAAGTCTGCAACAATTAACCACACTCCCTCCTATCTTAGTATAAAAGAGGCCTGAGTTCTAACTCCACTCTGGTAAGGTGGCTCTCTGGGACACAGGTCCAGCGTTTTCTCGGTCTGCTGGCTTTCCAAATAAAGTCACGATTCCTGCCCCAACACCTCGTCTCTAGACTTATTCGTTAGCAGTATGAGCTTGGACTGGATGACATGGTGAAATCATGTGTTCTTTCTAGCCATCCATTCCGGTGGAGCCAGCGTCTTACAATTTCTATTATAATTTCCTAACGCGAGTCATTTAGGAGAACACTGAAATTTTCTAAACACTTTTGAAGTGTTTGTACTGTTGGTTCGTAATTTAATCGCACTGAGGTCTAAGAATGTGCTCTGCGTGATGGCAATCTTAAAAACATGTTGAAACTTAAAAAACAACAACACTTCACTTATTGTTAACATAGTTCCAGGTGCACTTGAAGGAATGAACATTTTCTGCTGGCCACTGCTATGCGCAACTGGAGCTTGGCCCATCTGGGACCTATTGAGATGGGTGTAGAATTCTCCCAGACTTTGTGAGACAGGCTGGGACCCGGGACTCTTTGTTGCAATGTTTGTACCTGGACAAACGTCTCCTCCAGCAACAAAATACAAAGAAACATTATGGGACTAACAATAACTGCGTAATCTGCAGTTGGGGGCAAATTCTGGGTAAAAGGTACAAAAAGACCAAAGAACCCCCAAAGATACAAAAAGACCAAAAAACCCCAACTGCCACTTCTGAAGAGCGGGGAGCAAAAACAGGGTACTGGGCATGGCCCCTGCACTCAACACCACCAAAGGGGTGGGCAAATCACCTAAGCCACCCCTCCAGGTGACCCCTGGACACACCCCTACCCTCAACCCAGCTCACCTCCCCTTAGGGGTGGAGTGGGCAAGGGAACCTGTTACTTGTGTTCAGTCCCATCATTTTCTGCCCAAGAAATGAAGGACCGGGACTCCTGCTTCCCACAGGGGAAATTACTCCATGGGGCGGTAGCCTCCTGTACTTCCAAGATGAGTGCTGGGTGGGATCCTGATGGCATCAGAGAAGACACAAGAGGTGTAGGTCTGGGAAGGGATGAGGTGAGGGCCATCAACCGGAAGCTGAGGCCACAGCTGACATCAGACAGAGTCCAGGCTGAACTGAGCTGTGCGTAAGGCATCTGATGGAATTTGTCTTCTGATTTAACGTCTGTTCTGCATTTATTAGTTCCTTCCTTCTGTGTTCCTTGGGTTTATTTGCTTCTTCTTTTTCTAATCTCTTATGTTGGAAAATTTTATTATTAATTTAGCCTCTCCTTTTTTTCTAGCATAAGCTTTGAGGAGATATCTATATATTGCCATGGAATACTTTCATGTGAGGAAAAAAGTAATGTGTCTAGTATAGTTCCATATCTATTTAAAAGCAAACAAATAC